>NC_138965.1:152929000-154190000 GCF_055761805.1 Camellia sinensis | reverse complement strand
TCAGAGACCATCATACCAAGAAGCAATGTGTGATGAGAAGGATGAAAATCCAAGCTAGTGACAACTGATCCTTGGTGCATGGTAAAAGCCACTGTTCTTGGTAAGTCATCTAGGGACCAAGGAGCATGTTGCCGAGGTGGTGTCGGATATGTAACCTGAAGAGAGAAAGACACGCCATTAGTAATGAATCATGTTATCAAGTGGAACTCCTGGCGGTGTTCAAAAAAAAAGTAGAACTCCTGGCAAATAGTTTTAACAGCGCAATGTCAGAAGGCATCACAATTATCCATGAAAGGACAAATATCCATAAAAGGATAAACAGACAGTAACTCCTCAAGATTACCTCCTCACCAGATGGTGTTGGACGCAGGCGTTTCATTAATTGTTCATGTTCATTGCTCTGATAATCAACCATACCTAAAGTGACTGTTGGAGGCGTTAATGGACGTTTCAAGATGGGAACTGTTCAAAAGAATAAGTGAATACTTCAACCACATACTCAATGAGATATACATAAATAAGTGAAAGCTAACTTGACAACTCAACAATGATCAACTATAGAGGATTATAGGCTACACAATCAGGAGAATATCTGGTCTACTGCCACCTATTGCAGAGGCGCAAAATACACAACAAACCATTCACCGACAGAGCATCTAAATATTCCTCTAAGTTGCAAATAAGAAATTAAGCTTCTCGATAGTTCTTTTGAATCTTTTCTATGTGACTGAACAGAATTTCCTCCATGATTAGGAAACAAATCAATAACAATGAATATAAAAAAATCTTAACCCCTTCAAAAAAAGAGAAAAAAAAAATGAGAAAGAAATTAATATAACAGAGAAAGATGGGCCTTAAAATTTAAAAATCCACTAAAAGATTGATTTATTTTTTCTCACAAATGAAATTTATAAGAACAAGTGAAGAAAATTCATATAAGTTCCACAAAAGTAGCTTCAAGTACGGCAATTTCCAAGTAAAGGTCATTGCTTCAGTGCCAATTCCGGTTGAAGTAAAGCTCTGACCTTGATTTGGTGGAACAGGTAAGGAAGATGCAGTAACAACAGCTGCTTGAACAGATGAAGAAGAAGCAGCATTCGCCATCCAACCTGCTAAGGCATTAGCATTAGCAGTTGCCACAGCTGGTGGAAAGGGCTACACACAACAAATAGAAACAAGACACTCATCAGTAACACAATGAAAACAAAATATGTAATTGATCTGGAAAGAAAGATAATAGAGTGGGGAAATTAATAATTAATACATCAAGACCCCCTCAACTATTGGCTAATATCACCTTACCTCCCTCGTATATTAACCCATACGTAGTGACCCCCTCAACTATAAAAACTGTACAAATGGCCCCCTTCTGAAGGTAGTATGGAAAGGGTGAAAGTGATATATTTTGTAGTTGAATGGGTCAAAATGTGCGGGTTCATAGATGAGGGGGGTCGGATGATATTCACTAATAGTTGAAGGGGTCTTAGTGTAATTAACGTGGAAATGAAACTTATGAGATAAATGGTATCATACACCGTGCACTCCAAGTGATGTATAAGCAGTAGGCTTTGCAGCAGGCGGAAGATTGACAGGAGTAGGTGCAAGAGCACCATTTGGAGGTGTGCAGGTATGATCTGTGAACAATGTCTTTATGTCTGGGTTTGGCCTTGGATTCTTACAGAGTTGGTGCTGCCAGTTCAAACTGGATCAACAATAAAATTAGAATCCTGAGGTTAAACATGCACAGTGGACAGCACATTTATCTACATTTCTATGGCAATATATACAAGAATGACAAGCAAAATGAACATTGACAGATTCCCAAAATTCCTGAGGGCAAGCAAAAGTAAGCACCACTGTAAACATATGCAAATGATTTTTTGCCATAACAACCACAAGTTGTAACAAAGGCATGAATACGCTGAAACATCCAAAAAGAAATGGTAAGTAAAATCAATATCTACCCACTAATTGAGAATTTATTATAACTATTATTTGCAAATATTATAATTTTAAAAAAAGGGGCATTTTTTCAAAGAAGTTACGGAAACAATTAAGCAACAATTAGGTGGACTTGGTAAAAAGGATGTTATGATGAAGCATCAAATTTGGCTCAAATATAACTGTAGATGATAACGGAGATAAAAAATGCACAAGAATTTAACATTTAAACAATCATGGCTTCCTACTTCATCAATTACGGAACCAAATTTACCTTTGATTGATTAGAGTCCGCAATCTCGATAACTTTAAAGTAGGAAAAGCAAGCTTTTCACGGAAAAGGGGATTTGCCTCTATGAGTTTTTTAAGCTCTATCAACATTATGCTACGCGCTGTTTTGGTGTCACCATACTTGGATAGCTGCTCATTTTCCCTGATATTCAAAGACAATAATAAACTTCCAAAATAAATTACTATTTTTCAAATTTCACTTTTTTGGCAGAATTTAGAAATACTAAAACTACTGAATAATATTACCTTGAGCTAGGTGAGACATGAAATCACATGAAATTTCCAATACTCCATCGGAAAATTCTATTTTTTACCATAATTTATATACAAAATCTGCTTCCAAAATGATGTGGCAGTGACACACTTGTAAATTATGGTCGTAATAATGGGATTTATATTTTTAAATGAATGAATCACAATAAGCCATGTAATTTTGTACAGTAATTCTGTACAAGCTTTTTGTTTGTATAGCACTACTCTCCATTCAATTTTTCAAGTTGGCAATAAAAAATGAGGAAAGTTAAAGGCTTCATTTCGTTCTTTTAAAGCAACAAGATGACTGAAAAATTAAATGCTATGTAAAATGAAAGAATCCCAACTAAGCTAACCAATTTTGTTAGGCTCAGTTAAGTAGGGCTCATGTCTCGTGGTTCGATAATTCAAAATCTCACATTCATTTCTCACATCTTCTTATCAATTAAACAGAGGATACGAGGAAATGACTTCCAATTTTCAACCTCACGCACATTGACATAACATTTATGTAATGACAAAAAATCATTTACCTGAAATTGCCAAGTGTTAAAAGCTGAGTGATTTCTTTATATAATTCTTCATTGAATGTTGAGAACACTTTCAAATCGTTCACTAATATGTCAACCGCCTTTGCTTTGTCATGCCTAATAATGTCAATCAAACACATAACAACAATTAAACTCTTTGTGAACAATGACAGAGTCTCAAAAATAGAAACAGACAAAATATAAATATACCCATCAAGAACTTCCAGATATTTCTGTTTCCGGATTTCAAAAAATATCTTCATGGAGTATCTGTTATCATCAACCTTAGTAAATCCAGATAGGTACTTCTCAACTTCTTCCCACTCACCAGCATGTACTTTCTCCTCAAAGTATTTCATATTGAAGAAAAACCCTGACTCTTGTTCAAGCCTACAAAACCCACGATCAATTTCAAATGAAATTAACGATTTCAAATCTGCAAAATATGATTAAGCGACCATCCAATATATATATATATATATATATATGTGTGTGTGTAAAAAAATTATATATTCATGATCCCCACTCTTTTTTAGATTCTCACCACTCTTTTTTTTTTTCATCATCTCTCACAAGAGGGGCGTGAGAGGCTAACAAAGTAGTGTCAAATTCATTTCCTATAAATATATATATGTATGTATATATTTTTATACTAAATCTTTGATTCTTTGAACTCAAAATTTATTTATTTATTATTTTTCATTTTTAACCATTATAACCCACAAGAAACAAAAACTCCACTCAAATAATCCTCATTCATTGACTCGGTTCTGAACTTAACAAGCCTAAATTCTAACTCCACAAGCCAATAGAAAAGAATTAAAATCTAAATTCACTTCTTTCTTCTTTAGCTCTATTTTCTCCTCTTCCAAACAAAAATTTCTATATATTCACAGATCATAAAATATCACTTCAAATCTGATATAATTCATTAAAAATACCTGGAAAATCACTTTAAAAATTAAAAATTAAAAAAGAAAAGACAAAACCAAAACCAAAACCAAAACCAAAATCCTCCACTCGAGGCCTTATGCAACTAATGGACTGACTTGAGATCAATTTTATGTTCTTCCTTTCCCTTTCTTTTTTTTTTTTAAATAAAAAATAATAACTATTGGGAAGCAAATACAACATAAACCATAAAACCCAAAATTTTCCTTTACCCACAAACAAAACAGAGTTGATAAAATAAAAAAAACAGAGACGAGATTTACAACACACAAAGATACATATACATACATGTATACACATGTATAGAGAGAGAGAGAGAGAGAGACTCACTTGTGCACCGACTCCTTAAATTTCTCCTCCTCCAGGAACTGGAGTATGAGAAACACCAATTCTCTGCTGAGCGAGGACATTTTCAAATCTCAAATCGACAACCAAATCAAAAAAAACACCCAAAACACTTCCAAAAACGCCGAATTCCAATTCGAAAACCACCGGATCGAAAGAGAGAGAGAGCTTCGGGAATTTCTAGGTTTTTTTTTTTTTTTTTTGCTGAGAAAAAAAAAAGCTTCGATAGGAAAGGCTGCGGAGAAGAGAGAGAAGATAAATAAGAGAGAGAGATGGGGTGCGGGGGGACTGGGTCTCGCTATCTTCGATGCGTTTGGCAGGGGTCTATCTATCTTTTCTCTACTGACCTATCAGTGATAAGTCATTGTGCTTATTGATATGAACCAGTGATAAGTGATAAGACGTTGAGTCCGTTTATTTTAATCGTAAAATGCTTGGAAAAGTGAAGTGGGGGTGTTCGGTGTGTAAATTTATTAGATGGCAAATGTTGACCATTGACCACGTCCAAAAATTTATTTTTAAAAAAATAATATAAAAACATTTCGTATTTTTTAAGAAAAATTTTATTTATACATAATGATGTTTGGATATAAATTTTTAAACAAAAATTAAATGTTTAAATTTAAAGTAATGAATAAAAATAAATTATTCAAATATATATTATTTAATTACCTATATCCGAACAACTGTATTATATTCATAAATTTGTATTCAAATATTTATTTTTTTTGCTTAAAAATTTATATTTGAAATTCATTTGTGATGTATACGATGTGTAAATATAATTACTCATTTTTTTAATGACAATCATAATAATTTGATATGTCACAATATTATTTGATAAAAATTGTTTGAAACATTATTTGATAATAATTTGATATAATTTGATAAAAATTTATATGACATTATTTGATATTTTGGGTTCATAAAAATAATAACACATTAAGAGATTGTTTGAAACAACAAAACAAAAGTAGTTTTTGATTAACAAAATTTAATAGACAAAAACTTATCAAATTGTTGAAAAAGTCACTAAATTGCTTGTCATCAGCTAAAAAAATTAAATGGCGCATCAATTGCTTTTACTCACAAAAAATTATTTTTTTAACAACTTTCTAAATACTTTAGCCTTTTTAATTTTTAAAAAAGTCAAAAAAAATGTAAAGTCAACCCCAAATTCATTTGGAATTAACTTTTTCAGTAATTTTTTAATTTTTAATAAAAAGATATGCAGAAATTTAATAATAATAATTTAACAATTTATAATAATAATTTTTTACTTTTTTTACTAAAAGTTATATTTTTCAAACAAACTTAAGTAAATCATCACTTATCTTTTAATTATTTAAGAAAGAGGAATTTAGATGGCTTCTCCATATAATTCAAGGGATTATGGGTCACTGCTGTGGTAAATATACAGCAGTGACTGTTGTTGTTCATTTTGTGATATATTATGGGTTTATTTTTATGATCTGAACCGTTCATTTTGTAGGATTTATTAAGTACTTCAAGCCTACCAAAAATCATATTAATCGGATATCAACAACTATATGATCGAATTGCATATTTTTATACTATTTTTTAAAAGAAAAACTTTTTGTTTATTTTTTTGGTTATCAATCATATAGTTATTGGTATCCGATTAATATGATTTTTGGTAGGCTTGAAGTACTCAACAAACCTTACAAAATGAACGGTTCAGATCATAAAAATAATTTCATAATACACCACAAAATAAACTACAACAGTCACTGCTGTGTATTTACCACAACAGTGACCCCAAATCTTAATTCAAGATATTATGGGCCGCTTCATTAAATGTGACCTATGAAGTTGAATATATATGACATGGTTGGTAGCTTGGGTGGCGGTCGTGTTGGGTGTTGCGGATTCGAAAGCACAAATTCAAATGAAGTTGGATATCCAGTGGTAACGTCCAATCAGTTGTGCATTCAATTTTCGAATATGGTGTTTCTTTAATAAGGGATTCTTTGGAATAAATTAAATTAGTATATTTTTTAATTTTTTATAAAATATAAATTAAATTTAAAGTGATGTGACAAAGAAATGATATGATTTAAATAAGATGACGTGATTTAAATAAAATAATAAATTTTTAACTCTTTTTTATTATGCCAAACCAAACTTAAATGTCGGCATTAACTCTTCGGACTAGTTTATCGCGATATTTTGCTTTTTCTTTTGTCTTGTCTTGGTCTTTTGTCCCGAACTTTTGTTAAAGTTGTCTTACGAAATTGCTTGTCTCTTTGTAACGAGAAATAAAAAGTTACGTCATCCAACACGTGGTAAGCCTTTTCAAAGCATAGACGAAAACAAATGCAAACAAGTTACTACAACAATGCTAACAATTAAAAATATATATATTATATATATTTTTTAAATGGTTTGTTGGAAAAAAAAAAAAATATATATATATATATATATATATTTCTTATCAAAAATTTTAACTTTTTTCCTTATTAAATATTTAAAAATAATATATTATTGTATCAAAATTTATAAATTTATAAATTTTATTATTTTTATTTTTTGTATTAAATAAATAATTTAAAACGATATCAAAATTTTTATATAGTAAAATGTTTGGTGGCCCGAAAATGAGCGGCTCAAATGGCCTGAATAGGTGTTGGCCAGACTTCTACCCGTATGACCTGATGAAAGCTTGTGTTGTCACGTTTGTCGACCGCGACTGTCAACCTCCTCGCCAAACGACCAACAAGATAAAATTCAAGCCATTTGAACCAACCTTCTTGTCAAACCCCCCGATATTGCTCTTTTATATAATATGTCATGTGATGGTTGCCTATGACTTTTAAGATTTTTAATATTTCTGAAACAAATAATTGGGGAATCTTTTACCAAGATTGTGTTTTCATCTCCATTTATTTTGCTTTTTTCTTCAAAATTTTTACTTAAATTCACAATCTAAGTCTTCGTTTAAGAACAATTAAAATAACTTGACTTTTTAGTTTTTTTAGATATTTTAACCTGATTTTTTAGTCTCGTTTAGTTTTTATTTTTGATTTTTTAAACTTTTGTGAGAGAAAAAGTATAATAATTATGGTTTAGATGTGATATTTTATTTTATTCGCATATATAATCAATTTTGTCTTTTAGCCACAAAGCCAAAACCAAACATAACTTAAATACAACAAAACTGATTTATCCGCAGTCTAATTGGTGTAATCTAGGATTGTGGATCCATCACATTAATTGTATAATTTTCTATGTATATATTATACATAAAAAAAATTATATTGATTCGATAATTATAATTACATTATTTTTTCAAGTTGTTCTTTAAAAATTAATGATGAACATAACATCACCCATATATGTAAACACAAAATATGACAAAATTATATATTTACAATTATTTTATTAATTTAATTTTTTTTTATGAATGATGTGGACATAGATATTCATAAAATGGGGAATTACATACCAGTAGAAATAAAAAAATAAAAAATATATATTTACAATTTTTTTTAATTATAATGTTTATCACCCTTTTGTAATTTTTATTTTATTATTTCTATTTCCACTGATATATAATTGCCTCTTTATAAAATAATGGATTTGAATCAAAAGCCGACCTCATTTGGGAAGGCACTAAATAAGCTATTCATTGGTTTATTTGAATTGTATCACTTCTTTACTTTTTTACACATTTTTTTATAATAAACAAAAAAGTCAAATTATAAGTTATTCCCAAAACAACCAATGATTCACAAGCCCGTGCAATAATCCCACTAGGACTAGACAGAGCAATGCTAGACATTCACAATTTTAGACTCACAAATTCATTCATAATAATGTGTCACCCTTGACACATTATTGTGCAAGCTAGAGTTAAGTCTTATATTATTGAATATGTAATAAATTTAAAATTAACACATAAAATATCATATCATTATTGGTATAATTGTGAGAATTTCTTTGAGGATATCAAATATTTTCTCCATGTCTTCGTATGGGAATAGCTAAAATAGCCTGATTTTTTGACTTTTTGACTATTTTAGCTTGACTTTTTTAACCTTGTTTGGTTTTTGTTTTTGACTTTTGTGAGAGAAAGAGTGTAACGATTATGATTTAAATGTTACATTTTATCTTCTTAACTTATGTAGCCAATTTTATATTTTGTACCTTTTTAGACAAAAAGTCAAAACCAAACATAGCTTACATACAAACCCATTCCTTCACAAAATTTGTCATAAAGATGAGTTGTGAAGTACTAGAGACAAACTCATTCATTGCTAAGATTTAGGTTGCAAAATATATTTTACCTTTTAAAATTGAAAAACTGTTTATGTCAAAATAATTTTTTTTTTTATTAATCACGAAAAATATTTGCTGTTGAATTTTTGTTTTTTATTGTATCTAATGCAAAAAAATATATTTCATCCAAATAAACAAAGGGCAAGTAAAATTTAAAAATCTGAAACAAGAGTCATTTTATAATAGGATAAATCTCACATGTAAATCAAGATAGTTTGTAAAATTTATTAGTATATATAATATTATTATTATTTTCTATTATAAAACGATGTTGGTATGGGAATCCCCTTTTACATTTTATAACTTTAGGTGGACATAAGTTTCCATACTTTTCATGCAGGTTTAAGGCCTTTGCTCATCCCTTTTCCTTTAAAAGCCCACTGATGTTCTTAGGATGATGATGATGATAACAACAACAATAATAATAACAACAACAAAAAAAAAATGTTAAATATTAGTTCAATTAGATTTTTCTTATGTTCACATTGTAATAAAATTATAATATGAGAGAATTTAATGGGCTCGTGAAACCATCATATATCCTATTTCAATTATCCGAACTGTTTATTTTTTAGAATTTTATAAGTAAACTATGCATGCAAAAAATTAAGATGACCGGATATCGGTAGTTATATGTTTGAATCAAATTTTTATTACAATGGTTATTCTTAAAATTATATTTGTCGTTCATATTTTTAAAAGAAATATGATTCAAACATTTAACTATCGATATCCGGTTATCTTATGTTTTGTATGAATATTCTACTTAACGAATTCAAAAAAGTGAACAGTCCGGTGTATTGAAATCGGTTCTAAAATAAATCTACCAAATCTAAACGCTTTTTCAAATTGAGATAACAACTTAAGAAAAGTCATACCTATATTAGTTGAATTGGGGACAAGAGTTATCCCATTCATTTAATGTTTTATTTATTGCAAAATTGATATTTCATTTACTCCAGATTACACAAGATATGCATGAGATATATATATATATATATATACTATATATAATCTAGCATAAATTACTAGGGGTGGGCGCGGGTCGGTTGCGGCCACGGAACCTCCAATCCGCTATCCGTCCGCTAGATTGGTGGATTGGAGAAAATCAATCCGCATCCGTCCGCCAATCCGGCGGATGTGGATTGAGCGGATTGGCGGATGGATGCAAATCGGTTTGACGGTTTAAAATTTTATAAATTTTCAACATAATTCAACTTGTGCACTTTCTCATAAAAAAAAAAGAAAAAAGAAAGAAAGTATTACAGTCAATGACTTAAAAAAGTATTACAATCACTGTATACCTTATCTAAAGAAAGAAAGTTTAAAACTTTAGAATATCACCATCACTGCATGCCTCATCCACATATTATCATCACAGCATGATTCATCCACATAAAGTATTACAATCTGTGGTTCTTAAAATATAATAACAATTCAAACTACCAAAACCATGAACAGAACAGTAGTAGAGATTGTATGTCTGTGTATTGTTACATCTACATATGTTTTTGAAAACAAAAACCAACCAGCATATATCATATTTTCTATTTATTATTTTTAGATTTAGATTTAAAAACCAAAAAATATAGATAAATAATACATTTATTTTTTTCAATTAAAAAATACATTCAAGTTGAAAACTTTTTTTCAACAAAATATTTAAACTCTTTTTCAATTGAAAACACAAACATAATATTTAAACAAATTGAAAACACAAAATCTTATAAATTACTAGGGGTGCTCGTGGTTTTGGCGGTTTGGCGGTTCGGTTGCGGCCAAATAAATCTCAAATCCGCCATCCGTCCGCCAAATTGGCAGAGTGGAGAAAATCAATCTGCAACCGTCCGCTCGTCATCACGCATCCGTCCAGAATGCGACGGATCGGTTCGGTTCGGTCGGTTTTGACAGATCGATATATCCGCTGCTCATCCCTATAAATTACACCAGTTCTACTACAAACTCAGATTCAATTACTCATAAATTATTCAGAATTATTATTTTATGGTTCAAATTTATTCTACATATGAACCATACACTAAATAAATATAATCCCCACACAACTATCCACCTAAAATTTTCTAGGTGGATATGTTTGGTCTATAAGCTTATTCAAATTACACATGTAATTCTTGTAGTTTATTGTTTACATTAATTTAATTTTTATAATTTTAATTGTATCAATTTTATTTTTAATTTTTTTTACATTTGGTCAAAATAGTCCAACTTAGAATATCTCTTTAATAATTGAACTAAAATTAAGGGTAAAATAGTCTATTCATTTTTATCAAAATGATTGAGGTATTGAAGCAGCTTCTACTTACATCACAAAATTTCTTTCTAAAGCCCATTTTATTTTTCAATAATGTTTATTGACACCTAAGGTGATAAATATAACAATGGTAAGAATTCATATTCATCCTAGCATTATTGTTTCTTTTTAAACTCTTTATAATTTAAAAAAAAATCACATCTCTAACTCATATTCTCTTTGCGCTTTAATCTTCTAAACCTTAATCCAGATCCACCATCATCTCCAACCACTGCCCTAACGGCGACCAACACTCTCCCACCACTAATACCCCCTTCAACCCTCTTATTAGCATGGAAAATTACCTTTTTAAGAGTTTAATTTTTTATGCATTTGAGCTTTGTCGGTAGTTGAATAAATTCAGTTGAGCATGGTCAAACAAATCAAATTTATTTGTTCAGACACAACTTAATCAAGTTTATTTGTTCGGACACAACTTAATTGGTTAAAGTGAAGAATAATGGTAGACATTTCAAAAATTCTATTAAAATTTTTATCAAATGTCTTACGTGAATATGAAATTTACGTGGGACCCATATAATATGGGTCTCATACCTATATAAAATATTTGATAAAAATTTTAATAGAAATTTTGGACGCTCTAATATTTTTCTAAATGAAACAAATTTTACAAGTATCTTATATATTTTTCAAAAAGAAAAATGACTGTTTGAGTTTGGATGCTAAGAAAATAGAGGAAAGTGAAACACACTATGGGGAGGGAATATGTACGTGGCACTTTACAAGGACGAGATAGAAGAATCTGTAACAGACAAAGGGATGAGTTTCGTCATCCGATAAGATTCTCTCTGCTCTACCCTCCGTTTTTGTAGATTTGAGTGGTGTTGTTTGACACTCTATGGGCTAATTATAGTACACTTTATTGATCTAATAGTCATCAATTTTGTGATTTAGATCATTCATCAATATATATAGATTAATTTGATAATAATAGTTTTATAATTCTTAGAATAAATTAAGGTAGCTTTTTCGGTGTGCCTATTATGTTATTTTAGTACTTATAATTTTAATTAGTTCAATTTTAATATTTAATTTTAAATTTTATATCAATTACGTCTAATTGATAACGTCAATTAAAATTTTTAAAGGAAAATAGTTATTGAGTTTGCTGAAATTAGCTCATCACCGAGTTTAATAAGTTTATAATTTTAACAATAAAAACATAATACATACTGTTCATGTGCGAATTTTTTTATCAAAAAAATTAACAATTGTAATAAATTATATCAAATCTGGACAAAATCATAAATTAATTATCAAAATTGAGCTAATTGAAATTATAATGACCTAAATGATACAAAAATCAAATATAGATACTATCAATGTAATTTACCATGATGTTTATAGTTTTTTATTAATATAAAAATATAACAAATATTATTTTGAAACAAACTCTTCAATTTTTCAAAAGTCAAAGTAATGCTAAATTTATTATATATTTTGTATCATATTTGCCTTAGATATAGATATGGTGAGTGGTATGACTCATTATATTAATGTTGTGTTTACAAATAAGATGATAAATTTAATGGTGTATAATTTGAGAAAAAAAAATTTAGCCTGATTTTTTAATTTTTTTGATTATTTTAGCCTGATTAAAAAAATTTGATTTATGATGAACTTTTAATTTTTTGTAATTTTGTAAAAGAAAAAATAAAATTATTATAATTTGAGTGTGACATTTTATTTTATTAACTTTCTAATATACTTTATCTTTTAATGGGTTAAATTAATGCCAATCATCCTACCAAACAGGATAAGTCTAGCATTCCTATAAATATAATGTTAAGATGACTACTTTTTCTTATTACAATGAGGTATGTTATGTATCACATATTTTTTTTTTCATACCCGTATGTCATAAGATATTATTTGCTCTTATTAATTCGTTAATAATTATGTTCAAACAAATTAATTAATTATAAATATCCACATAAACAGTGATACAAAATAATGACAAAAAATTAGTGATATATAATGTACGGGAAAGAAATAAACCTTCTCGTATAATCTTGTTGATCAAGTCTGCGCTCCTCCGTACGTCGTCGCTTTACTCCCTGGAAATACAAACGTGAGCTAGCCGGCGGGTGTGTGCCGGATACCTCTCCGATGCCTAAGTCAGCAAAAATAGACAAATAGACAAAGCTCTGTGTATTCGAGAATCAAAGTTGTGTTACCTCTCCATAGGTGATGTTATGAGCTTTTATAGGTTCTACGTGGCACAATCCTCGTAGGACTCTTACTCCTCCATGTAGAGTCCTCCTAGGAATCACATTCCTGAAAGATAATACTTATCCTTCAACACCCCCTCACTGCTTAAACCAAGTGAGATGGTTTTACCTAGGTCGGATATCAATACGACTGGGATAACGTGGCCATGCTAAAGCCGCAAACTAGACCGAGCTCCACCTAGCTCGGTTCTTCCTTTCGCAGCGTGTACCTCGGTTCGACGTACTCTAACCAGGCTGTTGAGATCATGCTAACCATACTGAGCTAGGACCGAATTAACCGATAGCATGGTTCTGAGGAAGGCTTAACATGCTTTGGCTCAATATGGTATGACCGGGCTAATTGTTACCGCACCGACCGTGGTGACCGAGCTAACCACCAAGCTCTTTCGGACCGGGCTAACTGCAATGCTCCTCTGGATCGGGATAACAATAAGGCGTTCTCAGGACCGGGCTAACTCCAAGCTCCTGTTTATCCAGCCCTTCTTACCGTGGCCCAATGAACGGCCCATTACCCAGCTCGGCCTAATTTATATATAAATTACCCTCTCAATTGCCCCTTAATTCCATCTGCATAGCATGATAGCGATTACCTATTACCAGCCGAGCTAAAAACTTACTATCGAGCTAAACTCTTTAGCCTTTCCAACCAAGCTCAAAAACCCTTTAGCCTTTCCAGCCGAGCTAAAACTCTTTAGCCTTTCTAGCCAAGCTAAAAACTCTTTAGCCTTTCCAGCCGACCTAAATTTACACTGGGTTCTATCTGTCCGGTCAAAGTGTCTCTTCAATCGCTTCTTATTCCAAGGACACGTGGCATGCTCTCATTAGCTGAAGGCAGCTGTCGCGCCGTCTTCGTACCTCGTGTTTTTTGAACAGTTCCCGCCTTTTCGTTCTTCATTCTACACAAAACAGACCCTTGTTTTAAATCACTCTCATACTATTCATCTCCTTCTCTCTCTCTCGTCTCTGAGCATCTTTTGTTCTTCAATCTTGTAACTGCGAAGCTCTTGCCTCCCAGTGCCATTTCCATCTTCCAGTGCCGCTTGTCCTGGTAAGTTACTCAAATCTCTCTTGTTTTTGTTGTTTTTTGCACTTGCCTTCTACAATCCATAGCATAGTGTTTGTGCTTTTGCAAAACATATTACTACCATTTTCTGCTTGGGCTTGCGTTTTCTGGAAAAAAAACTTAGTAATAGAATCACTTGTATTCACGAAATAATCTGAGAAACACTGGTTTCGATCCAAAATCACAATATAACCGAACTAAAAAGTTGTTTGCAGCTAATGTCAAACTAGCCAAACTAACCAACCGAACTAACACTTTATGTTATGCCACTAGTTTCAACAAGTAAATCCCCCTTTTGATTTTAACTTAGCCGAGCTAACAAACCGTATTAAGTCTGCGCAATAGTGTGCTTGGAAGTCTTAACCACGACCGAGTTATAACATGGGGCTAAACCAGCCTTCTTAGTTCAGACCGAACTAAAAGCGCTGCCCCTAGAGGCTCAACCAGGCTAACAAACCCCTCGCACAACCGAGGTACCAAATCCCTTGCTCAAACCGAGCTATGACCTATAGCACCTCGCATAGCCAAGCTAGGACTTCATTGATTTTGCCTTTATTTCTTTTAGCACGGTCCCATAATCTGTGCTTAACACCTTTGTTTTTTACCTTGCAGACTTAGATTGCCCAGTTGAGCGCTCAACCGAGCTACTTAGAATCATTCTTCGACCGAGCTAACACTCGAGTTTAATTTATTCATAACTTAAACCACAAATGGAAAAGTATAGATTTTTAGTAAACTCACCAGGTGCCATGGCCGAATTCCGAAAAGACTATCAAATCCCAGACGACGTCCACCTTTCACTGGCCGAACTAAAAACCGTTCCTTGGGGTAAACAGGGCTTTATCCCTTTTAATGTTATTTCCATTATAGAGTGCGGTCTACGCTTCCCTGTACAGCCTTTACTCTGTGAATTCCTCAGGCAAACCAAACTCTGCCCTACCCAACTTTCCACTAATTCTTACCGCATAATAAATGGAATAGCCGAGCTAAACCGCCGGGCTGACCTTAACCTCGGTCTTGCCGAGCTCTTCCACCAGTATTCCATAGGATCAGCCGAAGATGGCTGGGTTTACTACTTACGAATAAAGCGCCGGCATTGAAAAATAATAAAGGACACACCGGACAAAGACTTGAACGATGATGATTTTTTCTGGGTATCTGGGAATTTTGAAGACCACCAAGCCCAGATCCTAGGCCACAGAATAAACTGGAACAAGGGTGTAGTCGGTAGGGTTACCTCGGCTTTACTGCATTCTTCTTGTTATTTCGGTTTTCTGATTGTGAACCGAACTAAATGTTGTCTTCTTTTTTGCAGATAGGAACTTTCTTAAGTCCCAATACAGCTACCCCAACTTGAACGTGCTTGTGTCGCGCTGCGATATCCAGACCGGAGTTGGACTGACCTGCTTAATTTTGAACCGACCTACCGATATAGTGGAAAACGAAGGACCAGGGTAACTAACTTTCTGCTAGAAGCCTCTCCTGAACCGGACCCATCCTTGCCTTAAATCAACCTTATCCCACTTATTGCCGAACAAGAAATGGCCAAGAAGAGAGCCGTGCGAGCCCTTCTCACCGAAACAAATCCAACCAAGGTACCACCAGCTGGTCAACCTCAGGAGACCGTGGTGGCCCTTCCATCTCATCAACCCTCATCATCCCACCAAAGGAAGCGTGCCCGGACTACTCCAACCGAGCAACGTCTGGTTGATGAAGACGAAACTGTGGTTCCTCAAACCACTCTACCAACTCCTCCACCGAGCCCACAGCTGGAGCGTTCAGACCGAGTTAGCTCTTCTAAGTGGGCTCCAAAGATTTCTTTCCAAAACCGGGCTATCAAGGACACTGATTCAGTGGTCGCTGAAAAAGATCACTTAATTGCATTCAACCTTGCCAAGAGTGTTTGCCTTCCAGCAGACATGGAGCACCACAACCATTTGACCGAGCTAAAGGCCATCCGCTCGGCCACAAAATCCATAGTGCTTGTAAGTAGCTTTCTTTGCTGATTTTTCTAATTTGCACAACTTTCTGCTTGGTTTTACTACAAGTCTCTTCCCATTCTTTTTCAAGCCATGCAAAAGAACCATATTGCTCATAAGCGTGTGTTGGAGCTTCGAAAAACAGCAAAGCAAGCCATGGCCGAAGTAACCGAGAAAACAACCGAGCTAGAACAGGCCAGGAAGCAGATAGCCGAGCTAAAAACCGAGAACGGACGTCTGATCGGTCTTGTTAGCTCGGCTGAAGTAGACAAACAAAAGGCTGTTGCCGTGATAAATGACAAATACCTGCGTGAACTAGCTAAACTTGAAGGAAAGAAGAACGCCGAGATAACAAAGCTTGGGAAGCAACTAGAGGATGCAGAGACCCGCGGCTTTAAGGAAGGCGAAGCCCTCTATGTCAAGCAGTGTGAAGCTGCGAAAGATCTTTTCTTTAAGTGCGGTTGGAGGGGGGCTGTGGTGCAGCTCGGTCATGGACCTAAGACTGAGGTCTTCAATTCTCCTCCATACTTTATTTCGAGCTCACTATCAGAGTATGCCGCGACCCTTCAGCAACAATTTCTTGATGATTCGGATGATCAAGAAGAAACCGTGCCCAATGATACCCCGATCGTCAATGAACCTACCAATCAGTCAGCTCGGGCGGAGCCAACGGTGGAAAACTTGACTATCGAACTACCAATTGAAACCGTGCTTCCAACCGAGACCATACTTCCGACCGAAATCGAGCTTCCAACTGAAACCGGGCTGCGAGTTGAACTTGATGCTGATCTTGATGATCTGTTTGCCTGACTTTGTATTTCTCTTCTTTTTGCTTGATTTCTGTATTTTCTTTTCTTTGCTTTTGGACATAGATTGTAACCGGGCTGAGGCCCCATCCTTTGTACAGGCTTTGAATTTTTAATGAAGTCTGTTTTTTGTTCCAACTCTTATTTCGGTTAATCTCTATGCTTATACTTTACTTTCTAACTGAAGTCTTGGATGAGGGATAACATTCTCTTGCCGAGATACTTTGTCTCGGTCTTAACATTGCAATTATAAGTATACTTGCCAACCACTCTTTAGCCGAGGTCTTTACCTCGGCTGAAGATTACCAAGAGTTGGTTTAATCCGGCCAACCATTCTTTTAGCCGAGATTCTTACTTCGGCTGAAGAGTACCAAGAGTTGGTTTAATCCAGCCAACCACTCTTTAGCTGAGATTCGTACCTCGGCTGAAGAGTACCAAGAGTTTGTTTAATCCAGCCAACCACTCTTTAACCGAGATCCTTACCTCGGCTGAAGAGTACCAAGAGTTGGTTTAATCTGGCCAACCACTCTTTAGCCGAGATTCTTACCTCGGCTAAAGAGTACCAAGAGTTGGTTTAATCCAGCCAAACACTCCTTAGTTGAGATCCTTACTTCAGCTGAAGAGTACAAAGAGTTGGTTTAATTCAGCTAACCTCTGAATTGGTTATTCCTGCCAATTTAGAATAAAATGTTTGGTTATTCCGACCAAACGTCATGCAGCCTGGATCCTTATCCTGGGCTTAGGAGGGGTGTTGGTTTTTCCAGCCAATCTCTAGATTGGTTTTTCCAGTCAACCTAGAGTAAAGTGTTTGGTTATTCCGACCAAACGTCCTGCAGCCTGAATCCTTATCCTAGGCTTAGGAGGGGTGTTGGTTTTTTCAGCCAACCTCTAGATTGGTTTTTCCAGCCAACCTAGAGTAAAGTGTTTGGTTATTCCGACCAAACGTCCTGCAGCCTGGATCCTTATCCTAGGCTTAGGAGGGTGCATAGTTGGTTATTCCGGCCAACTTTGCTTTCAATGTCCCTAACTCACTAAAACGATCTTTTATAGAAGGAAACAACTATACTGAAAAGAAACTACTTATTTTATTGAGAAAGGAAAAAATTACAAGTATTCTGAAAAAAGGCTAAAAATAAAATAGTTTGAGATTGACAGTGTTCCATGGCCTGGGAATTGCTTTGCCGTCCTCATCTTTTAAGTGATATGCCCCTTTGCCAGCTAATCCAACCACTTTGTAAGGTCCTTTCCAATTAGGCCCTAACTTGCCATCTCCTGGTACCATGGTGTTTCCCATCACTTTGCGCAGTACCCAATCTCCGATTTTGAATTGTCTTGGATGTACTGTTTTGTTATACTTTCTGGACAACTCTTGCTGGTACGAGGCAATGTGAACCAGTGCTCTTTCTCTTCTTTCTTCGGCGAGGTCGAGCTCCAATGCTATGGCTTCTCCATTCAAGTTTGGATCAAAATTTTCGCTTCTAATTGTGGGGAGGCCAACTTCCAGTGGGATTACTGCCTCCATGCCATAGGCTAAAGAGAATGGTGTCTCTCCAGTTGATCGTCGAGGTGTGGTACGGCAAGCCCACAGAACATGAGGCAGTTCCTCAGCCCACTTGCCCTTTGCTTTTTCTAACCTCTTCTTCAATCCATCCAAGACAACCTTGTTTGATACTTCTGCTTGGCCATTTACTTGGGGATATGCCGGTGTAGAATTGTAGAACTCTATCTTGTATTCTTCACAGAAGCCTCTAAAAATTCTGCCATCAAACTGAGTGTCATTGTCTGATATTAGGGCTTTAGGTATGCCGAACCGAGTGATAATATTCTGCCAGACGAACTTCTTCACATCTTTTTCCTTGATTGATGCCAAAGCTTCTGCTTCCACCCACTTTGTGAAGTAGTCTGTTGCTGCGAGAAAGAACTTCCTGTTTCCGGGTGCTGTTGGAAGTGGTCCTACTATGTCCAAGCCCCACATTGCGAAGGGCCATGGGCTGGTCAATGGTAGGAGCTCTCTAGCTGGCTGATGTATTTGGTGTGCGAACTTCTGACATTTCTCGCACTTCTTCACATACTTCTCCGAGTCTGCCTGCATGTATGGCTACCAGTATCCTTGCGAAATGGCTCTGTAAGCTAACGATGTTCCTCCTTGGTGGCTTCCACACACCCCTTCGTGTATCTCGAACAAGAATGCTTCCACTTTGCTGGGGTGAACACACTTTAGATAAGGTCCTGAGAATAACTTTTTGTACAATGCCATAGAAGGGGAGAGCCAAAATTGCTGCGACTTTGCTATAATTTTGTTGGCTTCTTTCTTTTCTTCCGGTAAAATGCCGTCTTTTAAGAACAGTATGATGGGATCCATCCATGAGGGGCCTAGTTCGGCGCAACATACCTCTTCTGCTTCGGGGTCTTCAATGCTTGGTCTTGGTAGGTAGTCGATTAGCAGTGGATGAGGGATGGATGTATTTGCCATTGAAGCAAAGCCTACTAGTTCGTCTGCTCTGCTATTTTCCTCCCTGCCAATCTGTTCTATCCTTACTACTTCAAATTTCGTGATCTCTTTTCTGACTAAGTCTTGGTACTTAACCATCCTGTCATCCTTTGCTTCATAGTCGCCTGAAATTTGGTTTACCACCAGTTGTGAGTTGCTGTAAACCATTAGCTCGGTGGCCTTCATGCAGAATACTGATTTGAGACCGGCAAGAAGCGCTTCATACTCTGCTTCGTTGTTTGATGCTGGGAAGCCAAGGTTGACTGCTTGCTCCACAACTAGGCCGTCTAGTGAGATGAGGACTATGCCAAGTCCTGCGCCGTGCCGGTTGGATGCTCCATCTACGAAGAGCTTCCACATCTCTCCAACGAACAATTTCCAGCAAGTGGAGAGGTCAGATGATGCCGTGGGGTCAAGAATGTTACTGGTGTTTTCTTCAAGGTCCATGCTTGCTGTCTGCCCCTTGCTATCTGATTGTACCAAGTCTTTATTTGTTGGTGAGTCTTGGCTTGGTGTAGCATGGTTTGCTTCTTCCTTGCTTTCGTTACTCTGGTCTGCCTTGGGGTCTGACTGAGTATCCTGCACCAGGGATTGCGCTATTCCGGCGTCAACTTCTATTCTTAGTTCAGTTGCGTCAGTCAAGTCGATTGGGCAGATATGATGACTTCCTGGGGTGAATTCTGCGACAAAGTCTGCCAAAGCTTGGGCCTTTATCGTGGTTCTGGGTTGGAACTTGATGTCAAATTGTCCCAACTCTACTGCCCACTTCAAGATTCGCCCAGAGAAGTTCGCCCTCTCAAACAAAGCTTTTAATGGGAAAGCTGTGATGACGACTATGGTGTGGGCGTGAAAGTAGTGCGACAACTTCCTTGAGGCCATCATCAAGGCCAAGGCCAGTTTTTTCAGTAGCAAATACCTTGTTTCGGCGCCCAGCAATGTCTTGCTGACATAAAAGATGGGCAGATGTTAGATTCCTTCCACAAGGACCAACACTGCGTTAATTACGTGCTGAGAGACGGCCAGGTACAGGAAGAGTTCTTCTCCAGGTATTGGGGTGACAAGCAGTGGTGGAGAAGACATGTATTCTTTCAAGTTTTCCAGAGCACGGTCGCATTCTTCGTCCCACTTGAACTTGGCTTTTAATGCTTGAAAATATGGTCGTAGCCTGTCTGACGACCGGCTAATGAATCGGTTGAGTGCAGCTGCTATGCCGGTGAGATGCTGCACGTCTTTTACTGAGTTAGGCCTCTCCAGATCTTGAATAGCTTTGATCTGGAAGAGGTCTGCCTCTATACCCTGGTTGGTCACTAGGAAGCCCAAGAATTTGCCAAATCCTACACCGAACGCACACTTAGATGCATTAAGGCGTAACTTATGCCTCTTCAGAATCTGGAACATCTCACCTAGGTCCCTTAGATGGTGGTTCTCATCCTTGCTCTTGACCACCATGTCGTCGATGTAAGCCTCCATTGTTCTGCCTAACAGCGGCTCAAACATCTTGGTGACCATTCTCTGGAATGTTGCCCCTGCGTTCTTTAGGCCAAAGGGCATGACCTTGTAGCAATACAATCCTCTTGGAGTTGTAAAGGACGTGACCTCCTGGTCTGGTTCGTACATGGCGATCTGATGGTAGCCTCTGTACGCATCAAGAAAGCTAAGTCGGTTGTGCCCCGCTGTTAGGTCTACTAATTGATCTATTCGTGGTAGGGGGAAGCTGTCCTTTGGGCATGCTTTGTTGATTGTCTTATAGTCGACGCAGACGCGCCATTTGCCATTCTTCTTTGGCACCACGACGGTGTTGGAAATCTATCTGGGGTAATGCACCTCTCTGATAGCTCCTGCTTCTAGCAGATTTCCTACTTCTTCTGCCACTATCTCGGTGTGGTAGAGTGCCGATCTGTGAGTGCGCTGAATGATTGGTCTGGCGGATGGGTGGATATTGAGTTGGTGACAGATGAAGTTTGGATCAATGCCTGGCATGTCGTAGGGTGTCCAGGCGAACACTTCAATGTTAGAGGTCAAGAATTCCAAGACCTCTAATCTTTCAATGCTGGACAACGACGAACCGAGCAAAAAGAACTTATCCAGGTTCTTTTCATCTATTCTTACCTCTATCAAGTCTTCCACCGCTTTTTGATCAGCTGCTTTGCCGACATCTACAAACAGTTCATTGTTCTCAGGTTCTTCCACCGAATGAACATATCCCTTGGCAGCGCGGCTGCCATTAACTGTGACAAAGCATTGCTTAGACATAATTTGGTCTCTAAAGACCTCTTCAATTACCCCAGTTTCGTTGGGAAATTGCATTACTTGATGGTAGGATGAAGCTACTGCTCGCATGGCATGCAGCTATGTTCTTCCCAAGATTATGTTGTAAGTGGAAGGGACCTTCAACACCCAAAATTTCACTTGTTTTGTCACGCTTCCTGCCCTGATGGGAAGGATAATCTTGCTGACTGGCCACTCTGGCATTGAGTTGAATCCGATCAGGGGGGATACAGCTGGTGCCAAGTCTTTGTCCTCCAATTTCAGTTGTTTGAAGGTGTCGTAGTACATTATCTCACATGAGCTCCCTTGGTCAATCAAAATCCGCTTGACGTCAAAATCCTTGACTCGGAGAGTGACGACCAGTGCATCATTGTGAGGGCAGTATATCCTTGCCAAGTCTCTATCTGAAAAAGATATGACATTCGTGGCTTCTGTTTTCCCCTTTTTAATGGTGGGCTGCGCACTTAATACCTCCCTTAAGTGCTCAGCCTTCTTTATCATGCCCCTGAGCTCACATACTCGCTTAGGCTCGAATACCCCATGTATTAAGTTTATCACGCCTTGAAGTGGGGCGTCGTTCGGTGTTCCGTCTGGGTGGTCGTGGTTTTGGGGGGCTGGTTGCGTCCCTCCTTCTATGTACCGGTCTAAGTGACCTGCTGCCACTAACTCCTCCAGATGCTGTCTTAACGGCATGTAGTTTTCAGTGCGGTGCCCCTTTTCTTTATGGAAGGTGCACCGAGATCTTTTGTCGTAGTCCTTCTGTGCCTCTCCCAATTTAGCTGGCCATTTGACGAAAGGTTCATCGTGTATCTCACTGAGAATTCGGTAGATTGGTTTCTTGAATACCGTGGTAATGGCAGTGCGGACTCTCAACCATCTTTTATCTCGGTCCTCTTCGTTGTCTCACCTGCCTCGTCCATTCTTGTTTTGACGTTCTACCGTATTGACCTTTGCTGTAGTCTTTTTATCTGGTGTTGCTGTTGCACCAGATTTTGCTTTGGCACAGGTGCCATCCTCCTCTACCCGAATATGTTGGTGCACTCTCTCCATCAAGGCTTCCATTGTGAGGGGTGGAGTCATTGTAATCGAATCCCTCAATCTGTTTCCGACTGGAAATTCTCTTTTGTATTGTGCGATGGCGACATTGGTGGAGCAGTCCCCTATCTGGTTGAACGTCTCCCAGTAGCGACTGTTGTAGGACCTCAGTGTTTCTTTGTCGCCCATGTCATTGGAGAGTAGCTGATCAATCTCCACTGGCGTCCTGGTGTTCGTTCTGAATCTTGTCACGAACGCCTCCGCTAATTGCGCCCAAGAGGCTATGCTGCCTTCTGGTAGCCTTTCGAACCAGGTTAAACCTAGGTCGCCAAGGTTGGATGGGAATAGGAAGCACATCAAAGCTTCGTTCTACCGGTATACCGCCATGACCTGGCGAAAGTGGCTTAGGTGCATGTAAGGGTCTGTCTTCCCTTCGTACGTAGTAAATATAGGCTGGATGAAGCATGAGGGTAATGGTACGTTCTCAATCGCCAGAACGAACGACGAGCTATGTAGTCTTGCCAGCGCTTTATCTCTTGGTTCGTAGGCAAGGTGCAGTATTGACATTCCAACCTCGACGCTTCCATGCGTCCGAGGAGCCAACCGTTGAAGGACTGAAATTCTGTGCAGGCCGCATGCCCTAGCATCGTCCTTCTGTCGCGCCCTTTCTTCAAGCACAGTCCGTAAGTCGGATGATCTAGGAAACTTCGTTTGCCTGGATGATGTCTGGTGTGTATGTGAGGGCCGATAGGTACTTCCCTCTGTGTAAGACCTCAATGATCTCGTTCTCTCAGACCTGGAGTAACGAGTTCTGAAGGTTCTTGATTGAGTGTCGCCTGTCCTGAGGCTTTTACTCTCTGCTTGCGATGGCGTGGTATGCCTACCACGATCTTTTGAGTGGCGAGGAGGCATATTGCCTTTGCGCCCCTCTCCTGTCACCACCCATTTTCCCTTAATCTGGCGCTTCATGGCCTCCATGTCCGTCGCCATCTTCCTTATTAGTTCATCTTGCTCTTTTACACGATCCTCCAGAGCTTGAGGGTCGATTCTTCGCCTTTGCCTTTCAGGACTTTGTGAGCGAGAGCGACGGGGGTTGTTGTTCCGCCTCCCCCTTGCATCCCTTCGGGGATTCTGTCGCTGGGGCTCTAAGTCCGCCATGGGAGGGATAGAGGGCAATCCTCCGCGCCTTCCACCCTCCTCTGGGGTTTGTCTGTCAATGGCGGACTGCAGCAAATCTTCGTTGTGCGTCATTCAATTAGCGAAGGAAACTTGATCAAGAGGTTTTGTTCTTTGTCTGGTATTCCCACAGACGGCGCCAATTGTACGGGAAAGAAATAAACCTTCTCGTATAATCCTGTTAATCAAGTCTGCGCTCCTCCGTACGTCGTCGATTTACTCTCTGGAAACACAAACGTGAGCTAGCCGGCGGGTGTATGCCAGATACCTCTCTGATGCCTGAGTCAGCAAAAATAAACAAATAAACAAAGCTCTGTGTATTCGAGAATCAAAGTTGTGTTACCTCTCCATAGGTGATGTTATGAGCTTTTATAGGTTCTACGTGGCACAATCCTCGTAGGACTCTTACTCCTCCATGTAGAGTCCTCCTAGGAATCACATTCCTGAAACATAATACTTATCCTTCAACACCCCCCTCACTGCTTAAACCAAGTGAGATGGTTTTACCTAGGTCGGATATCAATACAACCGGGATAACGTGGCCATACTAAAGCCGCAGACTAGACCGAGCTCCACCTAGCTCGGTTCTTCCTTTTGCAGCGTGTGCCTCGGTTCGACGTACTCCAACTAGGCTGTTGAGCTCATGCTAACCATACTGAGCTAGGACCGAATTAACCCATAACATGGTTCTGAGGAAGGCTTAACATGCTTTGGCTCAATATGGTATGACCGGGCTAACTGTTACCGCGTCGACCGTGGTGACCGAGCTAACCACCAAACTCTTTCGGACCGGGCTAACTGCAAGGCTCCTCTGGACCGGGATAACAATAAGGCGTTCTCAGGACCGGGCTAACTCCAAGCCCCTGTTTATCCAGCCCTTCTTACCATGGCCCAATGAACGACCCATTACCCAGCTCGGCCTAATTTATATATAAATTACCCTCTCATATAACATTTTTCTATTACACTTTTTTGCTACCTTATGTATCAAACACGATGCGGGTTTAACTTGTCTCACAATCATGATTAGAAAATGTGGTTAGAGAGTCAAACCTTGCCGATAGTAAGGATTTATTTATATTATGGGATTTTTTTAGTTGTTTATTTTTTTCATATTATGAGAGTCTTTCGTATATTATGTAGTTGATGTTAAACTTGCTTATTTATATTATTGAATTTTTTTAAATAGTTAACTTTTCAGTTTAACTTAATAGGGCTGAGCAAAGAATTCGTAAAATCCGTAGTCCGATCCGGTTCAGTCAAATCTGATAGGTTTGGATTGATTTTTTGAATCCGTAATTCGGTTCTGAATTGAAAATTTCTAAATCCGTAGGGCACAGACCGATCTGGACCATTTAAAAATAATCTATATTTATACTATTTACCTTCCCACGTAATATAATTTCTTGTCTCATATAAAAACTAAAATCTAACCTAATTCATGCCTCACTCATTCACGCTTCATTCAGTTCATTGTCTCTCGCTCTCGTCTCATCTCTCTGTCGATGGTGTCTCTCTCTCTCTTCTCTTTCTCGTCTCAGACTGAGTTCTCTCTCACTCTCATCCATCTCAGATCAGATCGATGTGTTGCTCATCTCTCTCTCTCGGTGAGCTCTCTCTCTTTCTCTCTCTCTCTCTCTCTCTCTCGATGTTCTCATCTCTTTCGCTCTCTCTCTCGGTGACACTATTTTTGTTCCTTTGTTCCCAGATCATCCACCTGAAAATGCGATATTAATTTTTTTGAAAGGCTTTGGCAACTAAAAAATTAGTCGGCAATTGATGAATTTCGGAACCTTTCCCAACAACTGTTCAACGACTAATCTAGCGATCAAAAATTTTAGTCACTAAAAAGTTTCGGCGACTAAAAATTGACTTTTAAGACTAAAAATTTAGTCGCCAAAAATAACATTTGTTGTAGTGTCATGGCTGCACATAAGTAGTGGTTTGATTCTTCATCTTGATATTGATGCACAATTTTCATCTTGATGCACAATTTTCTCAGATTTTCTATCATTTTTTTTTTAACTTCACACAAACACACACACACACACACATACACATATTCTGAGATCTTATATTATCATTTATTCGTCGTCTTCTTTAAATTTTTTGTAGATATATATGAGTTTGAGTAAATCGATTTGGTTTCTAACAAAGATCGTAGTAATTTGGATTCAATAGCGATTTGGTGTGTTTTCAATCTCTCTCTCTCTCCACAGACACAGCATATATACATGTACATATCTATATATATATACTCCTCTGTGTTCATTCAAAAATTGGATTCGAATTACCCTATTACTTATAGTCACAGCTTTAGTTGTTATAAACCCTCACATGCCTAATCTAGCAGATAAAGAAGCTCTGTTTGGTTACCGAGAAAACACAGGAAAATTAAAGAAAAACGAAATTGATCAGAAAATGAAAATCCTCTTCCATCAACATAAAATTAAAATAATTTGCTATCTATAATAGTGTTATTGTTAGCAAAACCATAAAAAAATAAAATTAAATTAAATTAATAAAAAAAAAAACTTAAGAACAAGTTTTAATAAAAATTCTTAAAAATCAACTCGACAAGCCTTATCGCTTTGATGTGACATGTCTATCTAATTATTGTTCAATTTTTATTGTATTGATATATTTTTAGCTAATTTTATGTTTTATATTCTTTACTTTTTATCTGCAAAAGTGATTGGTATGACCCATTCACTTGGTTTGACATTATTCATGGAACTTTATTTACATTGTAATGTGCATAGATTTTCATGGGCCCAAAAGAAAGAATGAAGCCAAAAACCTAGATAAAATATTGACATGTATTTCTCTAGAGAATATGGTCTGTTGCACATTGACGTTGCTGAAGGATCAAGAAACCTTTTAATCTTGTTTAGTGTGCCCTATATTGCTTAATTAAAGATATTGTGATAATATAATTATCATACAAATTAAAATGATGTTGAATCCTACAATGGCAAGGTTGTTTACAGAAGGTCTTCCAGTAACCGACTTCTAGGTAAAATTTTTCTCTCTTGAAAAGTTATTTAAAAAAAAGCACGAGACTTCTGTTAAAATGGGATTTGGGAAGAGTAAGATGTACGTAGCCTAAACGATTCTTGAATTTGTTTTGGATTATGTTAGGTCGCAAAGGAGATCCGAAGCCAAGTTGTTACCTTGTTTGAGATCAATCACTAATAGGATAACCAGTCTGAATTTGGTGATTCTGAGCCCTCGGAGACTCCAAGACACAGTCATGAAGTGATTTGCAATTCGAGAAATTATAGTTTCAATAGTCCTGTCCAGAAACACAAGAAATTTCATTCGAGTTCATTTTCATTTGTCACGGAGCATTGTGCGGAGGAGAGGCCAGGTTGGCCCCTGCTCCGCATAGCCAATGGGTAATGAGCTTACCAAACCGACCTCCACCCGAATCTCCTTAATCCAAGGCCAGTTTTAGTTCAATTGAAATAGAAAATTCTTTGGTGGCAGAGAATCTGGACAAGCTTATCAAAACAAATTCATGCAAATGGTTCGCCTACGATGTCATTAAAACATCTACTTCTCAATTCTCTTTAGGTCTTTTGGCCTCTAATTTTCTTTGACAAGGTTTATGTGTTTCCAATTCAATTGCATTCTGTGCTTAACTTGTGGTTCGATTGCAGATAAGTTGATCGATAATGGAGGGTATAATCGTGTGTACATGGGGCTTCTTCCAGGTGGGAAGCCGGTGGCAGTGAAGGTGTTGAAGTCTAGCAAAGAGGCATGTAAGGATTTCACACAGGAAGTAGATATCATGAGCTCATTGAAGCATAAAAACATCACTCCTCTGCTTGGCATTTGTGTTGAAGACAATGAACTAATCTCTGTTTATGATTTCTTGTCTGGAGGAAATCTAGAGGAAAACCTACATGGTAAATCTTCTCTGGAGATATTCTTCTTCCCATTACTATGTAATAGGCCTGTCAACTGATTGGATTTAATCTAAAGCCGAATCCAAAATTCTGTTCAGATGATTTTTTTTATCAGATTTGTCAGAATTGGATCGATTTTGGGTTTGGATTGTTTTTATGATCAATATCGGATTCGGATTGACAGGCCTACTTAAGGATGGATGGGAAATTTATGCTAATTGGTTGATCTCTGAGGTAGGTAATAGCAAAGAAACATCTGTATTGTCATGGGAATTGAGATTCAAACCAGCTGTTGAAATTGTTGAAGCCCTAAATTACTTGCACAATGAATGTTCTCGGCCAGTCATTCACAGAGATGTCTAGTCTTCAAACATTCTTCACTCTAATGAGTTTGAACCGAAGGCGGTATTCATGACAGTTGAAAATCTATACAAATGTTTCAATCCCCAATGTATTTGCTTCAGGTGTTATAGGTCTGCGATTTGTAGATAGAATCTTCCTTTACCAACTTATTCTTCTGTTGTTTAGATTGCTTGCTTATCATTTATCCTTTTTTTTTTGTGTGTGTGTGTGTGTGTGTGTGTGTGTGTGTTTGTGGTCGTTGTTGTTGTGTTCAGGATTGACTGCTGCTTCATTTTGTTACTTGCAATTCCTTCCACCCCATATAACATGGATGGTATTTCCTTACTGTGCCAAAACATTGTTATTTTCAATTGTTTGATCTCTTTACAACTGTAGGTCTGTAATACAACTATATGGGATTAATCTGTCTGATGTATTAGAAATTTTCTTGTACCTGTTCGTTTACTATTTTGAATCTGTATTTTTGTGTTATATATGCTGTCATTCTAGTTTAGATTTCCACCTTGTGCCCTTTATATGAGTGATTTCTTTTGCGCAGATAGTAAATTATAGGGTCGAAATAAGATTTGGTTATAAGTTAGGAAACAAAACTCTTTTATTGAGAGTGTCTACCCTTCTTGAAATATTTGGTAAGGTTTAACTTCTTGTGTAAAATTGCTACAGAAGAAAGCTTCTTTATTACAATCTAAGGGGACTGTGATCAATTGAGGAAGATATAACCTAGGATCTCTTATTCGGATACAAACTCTGCCACTGCTCCTTGTATTTATTTTAAAAGAATGAGAACCGTTGAAATGAAGTCTTAGTACTTGTTTGTTTTACATGTCTTTAAAATGAGTAATTTTTTATATATTTTTTCAAATTCTTTTGAATGAATGGTTTTTGTATTGCTTTATTAGTTTCTCTCTTCTGAATGCAACAACACCCCTCTTTCCCGGCAATGCGGTTAAGGGGGGTGTGGTTTGGTAGTATTATGAATGTATATGCATCATTGCAAGCATATAATAGTCCTATGTTCTTTTATGTTTTTCCACCTCTGGCAGAGCTCCAATTTATGTAATAATTTCAGTTTAGATGATTGATTTGTGCCTTGTGGAAAACAAACTATAAAGTCTTCATTTCTCTTGAGGCCTACTAGGCTTAATCTGAATATTGTGTTCTCTTCTTCTTTCGGACTTTTACTGCCAAAGTATTTATGCAACTGTGAATTATTTTTGTTCAGATCCATGTCAATTCTGTTTTCTTGCAGCTTTTAACCACCAATCATTGAATTTGCATTTTTTTTTTGGTGCAGGCACCTAGTCAAGGAAGGGTCGCCGATCCAAATATTATGAAACACACTCTGAAAGTTTTACCTGTGAGTGTTTTTGAAGCTTAATTATAATTTGATTGTATCAACTTAATTAATGTACTTATACATTTGCATCACTTTTGCTCTCCAAAAATTCAGTTTGTTGATCTATCAATTTTCTATTTTTTTTTTTTTTTACATGGAGAGAACCTACAATATGACAACAAACAGTACACACTGCAATACTAAATCTAGGGCTGAGGCAAAAATAATGTCTAATGTATTTAGACAAGGTTCTCTGTTCTTAAACAGAGTAAATAAAAAATGAGTTTCTTAATTAGGTGAATGATCCTTGTATATTTAAAAAGTTTAGAATGTGACAATGTGAGCTAGTGTAATTTTCTAATGATTATCTTGTTCTGCAAGTCCTTGAAAAATATGTGAAGAATGGGATATCAATTACTGCACCATTCCAGGATAAGTGATGACATACCAGTTGACAAGGATACTAGCTTTGAGTTTGCAACTTGATAGGTCAATTTTTAGAAACTTTGAATTTGGAAACTTTTGAGTTTGGAAACTTTGAATATACTCAGAGCTATATACTCATTATGATTTGGGAATAGAGTGTCTTTCATGTGTGGATGTCAATTTTTTTCTTTTTTCTTTTTATTTTTTATAATTGGATGACATTTAATTTTTATGCATTTTTAGCTATCCCAACTTTGATTTTTAGCAACGAAAATGTGTTGTAAAGAAAGTTATTTGTCTTTTAGTGACCAAATATCATTGTCGTTAAAAATGTCATTAATTTGTTTTTCGCAACCAAATTGGAGCATTTTGTGACGAAGTATTAGCGACCAAATGTTTAGTCTTGTAAAATCAAATATTTTGTGACACTATAAAATTAGTCGCTAATTGTCATTTTCAGCAACATTTTCAAAAATTCGTCGCTAAAGACTTTTCTAGACACACTTTTAGTAACTTTTTTAATGACGAATTTAATTTTATCACAAAAATCATTTAGAGACCAAAATGATGGTTTTAGGGACCAAAATAATTGGTCGCTAAAAGTCTTATATGTTGTAGTGTGTATATAACAAAACCATCTCAGTCCATTCTCTCTCAGTTTATATTCTATCAATACTACTCCTACCCATTCACAAATATATTCATTCTAATTCTATCTTTTTTAGTCTTGCCACGCATTCACCTTAGCATTCTCATCTCAGCAACACTCATCTTATCTACATGTTATTTCTTAGTTGCTCAACATTTTGTCCTACACAATATTGCTAGAAATTATGCAAAAATAAAATAAAAAAGATTTTTGAATTTTAGGGTTAGATTTGTAGTGTAAGTACAATTTGACTCTTTTTTACTAGGGAATAGGATTTTTTAGTAATTTTTTGATTTTTTGACTAAAATATGATGTAAAAAAACTAGTATATTTAGGATAAATTTTTGATGTTTTACGAAAAGATGTGCAAAAAGTAGAGAGAAAATGAAATCTTTGACTTTTTAGTATAGGTTGTTGGCTTTTTGATTTTTTTTATTAACTATTTGACTTTTAAACTAAAAACTGACTTTGTCAAATGAGACCTTAGTTATAAAAAGTCAAAAGCCCACACTGAAAGCCCCCGTAACAGGTTTTAAAAGTCCATTATTTTGTATTTCAGTGGGACAAACAAAGTCCATTAAAAAGTCGGCTTTCAGAGCAAACCAAACGAAGCCTTAGCTCCAAAAAAAGATCAAGTCTCAACAGGCCTGCTCAAGCCCAGACTCTCACGGCCCAAACTTATACCCAACCCATAATAGGCCTAGCTTTTCCATTAAGAGAGTTGCGCTGATCTCAGTCCAGTAATTAAACTAAACCTCTAGGGCCATATATGTAAAATCACAGATTTGATGTCCCCATTATAAACCCTAACCCTAGCCAATCGATCTCTTTATATAATTTTCTGCAGACTCCAAACCTTTCACTCACCTCTCGCCTCTGTATTAGTCGAATTCTAGCCCAGGTCTCTCTCTCTCTCTCTTTATTTATATATATATTTAGTTTGAATTTGGATCTTCGATTTTGTGAGGAAATGAAAGAAAAGTGAGAATTTGTGTTAAAAAATTGTATTTTTAGTTTATTCACATTGTGTTTTTAGTAATTAATTTGTGAAATTCGAGATCTAAAAAGTATGGTGGTGTGATGATGATAAATGTTAATCCCAGCTCATCATAAGGCCTTGTTTTTAGAGACTAAGGCCTGAGAATAGACTCTATCCAACATCTATCTGAGCTTCATAACTTTTTTTTATGTTATTATTTTATTTTAATTTTGATTTTTGATTTTTGATTTATTACTATGACTTTTGTGATTAGAAAAACAAGGGTTTGATCTTTTTAATGTTCCCTGTGATGTTTGTAAGTCTGATGACCATGCTAATTCTGATCAATATGTGATTGAATTCTTATTTACTTGTTTTTCTGAGGGAACATCATTTTTTTGTCATTTTCAATTTTTTATTTCTCTTGAATTGAATTTTTTTTTTTTTTGCAAATTTAAATCTTATTATATAAAAATATGATTAGTCTAGCATTATTGTTAGAGATCTCCAATCTATAGTACTTAAAATTATCCTCAATCCTTTTATCAATTAGTTATCGAATTAAGATATATATATATATATATATATATATATTTTTATCAAATTGATAATTAAATTTGAGTTGATGAAAATTTATAAAAATAAAGGATTGAAGATTGAAATTTTTTCATTAAATTTTATGAAAATAGAAATTTTGGATAAGAAGGATTATTTAAAAGGATTTTGATGAAAGAACATGATTAGTTCATATCAAATCATACTTCTATTCAAATTTAAATTCTCAATTAGATGGAAAATAAGTAGTGAAGAGGTGAAGATGCTCTTCATGGTAAATTAGTAATGAATTATGTTTTATTTTATTTAATGGGTTTTAAAAATTATTAAATCATAAATAATGAATATTTTCATGCATATAAAATATTAGATTTTATTAATGTGTGTTTTTAGGGCACATGTTAAAAAGTTTAAAATGTTAACAAATATATTTAATGTTGTATCAATTTATCTTGATTATAATAAATTTTATTTTTAATAATTTTTAAATTTAAGATTTTGTTAGGCCGTCTCTAACACTGCACCAAATCTCTCTTTTTTGTGCTCCATTGGTTTCATCAAATTGAGAAAATAACAAATGTTTCACCAAATTGAGGATCTAGGATACCTTTCACCAAAACACTGCGTTGCGGATGGTATACACAGGACGACCGGTTGAACGTTCGACTAGTTGTCCTCCTAGTCATCTTGTTACTTGAACAATTCTCAGAATAGAGCAATGGTTTGGACGGTCAATAGGCTTCCAAAGTTGTTTGCTTCCGAAGCAAATTTGTCTATGCCCTTTCATCGCTCTTCGCTCTCTCTTTCTCTCTCTCTCTCTCTCTCTAATTTTGGACCCATCGTGCTTCTTCATTCATCCAATTCAAGAATTGGTAACCCAAAAATCAAGGGATTTTCATTCTAGTCTTTAATCTTGCACGGGGACGAAATATTCATCGCTCTCCGTACTCTTTGAGTCCAAGCCTTGCGTAACGTCGTTCAACCTGAGAACAGAAAGACTGTGAGCTGCCCGGCAGTTTGTTGCCGAATAAATCTTCTGACGATCAAGTTAGCACACTTGGCGAAGAAGAGAAAAGGCAGAGCATTTTTTTTAGAGAGAGAGTATGCCAAAAATGGCTTACCTCTAACGGTTACATGCTCATTTTCAAGACTAGCCATGCAGCCTCAGAGATTGTGGGCGCATTACCTCTGCTGTCTTTCTCTGGATAGGCGGCTATGCTCCCCTCTACATTTGTTACATGTGTAGAGATCAAAACCTCCAAACAGTGTTTGTCGCACTGCCAAACGGTATTGATGCATACCAGTAGTAGATTCTCTTCTTTTTATAATTGGTCCACGTGGAATATTGAATCGAGCTATTACTTGGTGAAACATAAACACTATGAGGGACAGGCACTGCCGAGCAAAACCAAACCGGTTTACCCGAACTGACTAGATGCGGGGCGTGCCGTTCGGCATCTCGGCCTCACACAGCGATTTCGTGGGCCATCTCAGTCCCCATATCAGTCCGAACCATCCATAGCTCGGCCCAACACATCCGTGTAGACCTAATCAAATATCTGGTTCCGCGTGATCCTAACTCGGCTAAACACCTGCATGCCTCCATAATCCGGGCGACCCCCAGCCCGGCCCAACGTAATGGGCCGAAGCGCTGTGTTGGTGCAATTCGGCCAGGCACAACATCTTTGGCCCTCCCATGGCCCAACACCATATTCCCTGTTGCCGTATCTCGGCCCACTTGTTCGGCAAAAATCACTCTCTCAAACTTATTATTTCTCATCTGCCATTTTTCTCTTCAACAAAGGTAGTATACTCCCGGATGAGATATTCCAAGCCATCAGCAAGCTCATGAACTAAATCCTCAGACATTCCTAATGGAATTTCAAAGAATGAATCCACTGTTTCTTTGGCAACTTTCATTATCTCCCCCACTGATTGTGCATATGGCTCTGTTTTGGATTTTAGGTTCCATGTCTGCCAACACAAATTTCAATTCTGTTACTCTCAAAAACTACTTTCAATATCATATCTTTGTAAAAATTGATTTCCTTTCTTTCATGTGTTCTGATCTTGCAGAAAAATGTGTATCAATTTTTTTGAAGGAAGCATTTTTCATCAGTATATTTTATTTTCCATACATTTCCTTTTAACTCATTTTTCTCAAGAAATTTTTCCTGTAAATTTTCCTTGCAACTTAATAGAGTTGCCTAAATCTAGCATAAACAAATCAAAAAACATACCTCAGTTTCTTTTGCTCTTTGGAGACACTCTTTCCCTTTCTTCAACCTCTCTTGAATCCACTCTTTCAACAAATTCAATATAATTGAATCAACTTCATAAAGAAGCATGTCTTTCACAATAGTCTTGCCACCATGTTCACAATCTACAGAGTCTTCAACCACCATTTGCACCAGAAACTTCTCAAGCTTTCATTTATATCAATTTATTCTCTTGATTAAAAAATGTTACTTTTTGTCAACTTAATCTGATGGCTTGAAGCATCTTATTTGGGAGTACACTATCTTTGTTCGGAATTTTTTTTTTTCATTTTCTCTTGCCAGTCAACCGGCCGATCGACTCCCCGGATGACATGTGTTTTGATGACAGTTACAAATTCACTGTTGGGGTGACTGATATCATTAGGAATTTCGTCATTTTTTTACTCAAATTTGATAAAATATTTGGTAAACCGTTGGAAATGCTCTTAATGTGTATTTTTATAGTATTTGAAGAGTTGAAAAAGATTATACATTATTTACAAAAATGTATGCAACACAAGTATATAATCTTTTTATAGTCTTTTTAATATCCTTTAAAAGGATGCACATTAATATGTCTTTTAATTTATATACAAAATTTTTATTTTTTTGCATAAAAACAAGGGACAATTGCAAAGAAAATGGTTAAACTCAAAACAATTGCAAAAAAGTGGAAAAGAAGTGCAAATACAAGACTTAATTGCACAATTTAATACATAAATTACTTGTATTTCCATGATATTGTAATTATTTTGTGTTTATATTATATTTTGCAATTCTCCCTAAAAATAATAATTATTTAGGATTTAACAAATTTTAACAATCATTTAATAAAATAAAATGAAATAGGCAAATTTAACGAAATCTGTAAAAATATTAATTGTGAAGAATGGTATATGGGTGTCCTTGGAATATAAAAGCATTGAAGAACAATTTTAAAATATTTTTTTATTAATTTTATTTTTTAAAATTTTTTTGTAAATTTTAAAATATTTTTATACAAATTTTAATATTAAACAATGTTTTAGGGACAAATCATTTAATATGTCAATATTTGAATTGTTCTTTTGACATTGTTTAATATTGGAATTTGTATAAAAAAAAAAATTTTCAAATTTATGAAAATGCTACAAAAAAAAATAATAATAATAGTGGAAAGTATTTTAGTAAAATAAAGATAAATTGATACAACCTTGAATACATTTGAACAAAAATTTTGTTAATGTGTGTTCCTAAAAAACATGTTAAGATAGGGTTTGGAAATTTTGCTGCATATAGGGGTGTCTGCAGCTCAGTTTGGGACGATTTGTGATTCAGTTTGGACCCGTCCGTGGTTCGGCTTGGGACGATTTGCAATGCAGTTTTGGTGAAAAGTCAACCCGTAACTGCCGCAGTGCAGTTCGTGAGGATAAGGTTCGCGGATGTACGGGCGGTTTGCGGATTGATCTTTTTTTCAAAAATTTATTTTTAAGTCTTTTTTTTTTTCCCCCAGTTTGTCAATATTTATTTTGGACCATTTTCCTCTCATTTTCTAAAATGCTCCAACATTAATAATTAATGAATTAAAACTTATAAAAAAACCTTATAAAATAAAAATCACAACAAATTCAATTCGTAATCCAAACAAATCATTCAAAATTCTACATTCATCATTCCTGACTCAAATAAAAAAAATCCTACATTCATAATTTTTAACCCAAATAAAAACATAAAAATAAAAAAAAAGTAATTCTTCATTAACTTATATTTATCCAAAATACAATAAAAAAAAATAAAACAATAAAAAATCATTAACTTACATTCATCAAAAATGCAATAAAAAAAATAAAACAATAAAAATTTATTAACTTACATTCATCCAAAATGCAATTAAAAAAGAAAAAAAAAATTGTTGTCAAACTTCATTCAATTCAAACCCATGCAATAAAATAAAAACATTTCTAAGATATCAAATTTCATCATGAATCATATCCAATCCAACTTTCAAAAATTCCAAATCCATGCATTAGGTTGATGAACCTTGCACAAAAACAAACTGAAAAATATAAATTTTAATCTTCAATCTTCATAATTCCTCTGGCAAAAAAAGTGTAAAAGAATAAAGTAATAAAAAGATAAACAAATTTCTATATATTGCATCTCAATATAGTAAGAAAATGTGTTGAGTATATAAAAAATTACCAATGAGCAAATGGATATTAGAGTTCAATTATAGCATCAACATTATAGGTTGAACTTGAAGATAAGTTTGACTCCAAAGTACCTAATTAGGAGTCAACAATAGAAGATTAATAAAACTTACATTAAAAAATGAACAATACAAATAAAAATGAATATAAATAAATTCTCATATTACCTAAGTCATTTTGCTCAAATTCCTCCACATCATCCATCGTCTTTTGAAGAGAAATTGGAAGATTGCTTCAAAGCCAATTTTGAGTACATACAAGAGCTTCAACCATAGAAGGCGAGAGTGAACTACAAAATGGGATAAGAATATGCCTCCTGTACTAAAAACCGACTCCGATGCAACGGTAGATATAGGCATGGCCAACACATCCCTTGCAAGTTGTAATAACACTCTATATTTGGTTGCATTCACCTTCCAATAATCCAAAATCTCAAATGTTTGATTCTTTGCAAAATGTTCAACCCCGGATAAATATTGTTCCAATTCCGACTTAGATTCACTAGTGCATAGCTCCTTCAAATAGGAATTAAATTGGAAGTCAACCAAAGAATAAGGATCATTATCATTATCATCATCATCATCATCATCATCTTCTACCATATTCACAACTTCACTCACACTTGGAAGTTTCTCATTCAAAGGATAAAGTGTAACATAATGGCTATACAAATGACTTAAACAACTTTTAACTTTGTCCACCATGTCTTCCACTTTCTTATTATCTCCAAGAAATAAATTTGAAAAACAAAACTCCAAGTATGCCATTTTTTTGGTAGGATCAAGAACAATCGCAATATAAAATAACAAATTGATCTTACTTCCATCCCCCCAATACTTGCTAAACTTTTGTTTCATAGTCTTTGTCATTGTGCTCAAAGTATCATCCTCCTCCAAAATTAATTGGTGAATTTTGCTTTCAATAACAAATATTTCTTTGTAAAAACCATTGGAAGTAACAAAGAGAGACCCCGAAAATTTCTTAGTTGCAATATAAAATAATTTTAGAAACCTCAAAAAAATTCTACATTTTTTCCAATCAAACTCTTTCGGACTTCTACTTATGCCACCATCAACATCCTTGAAATAAGCTTCAAAGTTGGAATCCATAAACTTCAATCGGTTAAAAGCCTTCTCATACTTTTCGGCGGCCTCTAACATCAAATAGATAGAGTTCCACCTAGTTGGTACATCTAGGCATATAAGAGCTTTTGAATCAAGTTTGAGTGTGGCTGCACACTTCTTAAAAACATCATGCCTATGAGGAGAAGACCTCACATATCTCACTGCAAGTCTAATGTTGATAATAGAATCGTCCATTTCTTTCAACCCATCACTCACAACAAGATTAAGAATATGTGCACAACAACGCATATAAATAAACTCACGGTGCCAAATAGTCCCCTTCCAATCATTGGTTATCGTTTTCAAATATTGAATGGTAAGATTATTAGAACTAGCATTATCAACTATTAAGGTGAATATGCTATCAATGTTCCACTTAATCAAACACGACTCAATTTTCTGACCCAATGTTTTTCCTTTGTGATCCTCAACTTGTTGAAAATTTATGATTTTTTTTTTGAAGTTTCCATCTATCATCAATGAAATAAGCAGTCAAACACATGTGACACAAATTTTGAATAGATGTCTAAGTGTCCGTAGTAAAGCAAATTTTACGACCTTTCATGGCCATCTTTAACTTTTCCCTTTCATTATTGAATATGTTAAGCACTTCTCTATGTATGGTTTGATGAGAGGGAATTGATGTGAATTTGGATTGCATGACATTACAAAATCTTCTAAACCCAACACCCTCCACAAATCTAAATGGTAGCTCATCAATGACCACCATTTCTGCAAGAGACCTTTTACAAGTATCAAAATTAAAAGTTGTTGCTACAACCTCAACACCCTCTTCATTTTGTTTTGGTTTAAGATTTAATAATCTGTATCCCTATTTAGATATTCTTTGCAATTGGGTGTATAACTCCTCAAATTGCTAGTCCCATGAAGTCTAGAGTCAGCCAAATACTCTTTTTTGCAATATTTATATATGGTTCTGCGCTTCCCATCGGTCCTTACAACCTTATCAAAATGATCCCAAACTGTGGATGGTGCTCTCCCTCCTCCACCCTCACTCTTTCTCTTTGGGGGCCTAGGAGGCTTAGGTTCAGGTTCGAGTTCAGCTAAGAGGGGATTCATTATTCCGAAGGTAAAAGATTGATTGCGGGAGATTGAATACTATCCTCCATTTAAAATGGATTACAAAAATTACAAATTCAATTTCAATAACATAACAAATTACAGATTCAATTTCAATAACATAATTACAGATTCAATTTTAATTACAGATTCAACACGATTACAAATTCAATTTCAACAACATAACAGATTTAATAACAGATTCAATAGCATATTCAATTTAATAATAGATTTAATCACCCTCTAAAAAATTTTGAATAACAAATTCAATACAGATTCAGTTTAATAACATATTCAATTTAAAATTACAATAACAGATTTAATTTTCACTTCTAACACATATTCAATAACAGATTTAATTGAAAAAACACAGATTCAATTCCAAAAAAAAAAAAAACACAGAGAGAGATTTGTTTGCATAAACACAGATTCAATTTCCACTTCTCATAGATCTATTGCTGCAAAAAAAAAAAAAAAAAGATTTAATTCCAAACACACAGGTTCATTTTCCACTTCTCACAGAGCTGTTGCTACCAAAAAAAAAAAATTAACAGATTTGATATGATGAGAGAGTGAGGGAGACAAATTAGAGAGAGATCTGATATGTTGCAAAAAAATCAAAGATCAGGGAGAGAGAGATAGAGATAGAGATAGAAAGAGAGGCTTACTTGTGAGGTCGATTGGTGCGATGAAAGAGTGAGATCGATTCGTCAATCTTGCGATGAGAGAGAGTCGATCGATGCAGATGCAAAATGAGAAAGTGAGAGACTCATGAGATGAGAGAGTGAGGGAGACAGATCAGAGAGAGAGATATGATATGTTGCAAAAAAAATCAAAGATTGAGAAAAAAAAGACAGAGACAAAGAGAGAGAGGCTTACTTGTGAAATCGATTGGTGCGATGAGAGAATAAGGTCGATCGGTTGATCTTGCGATGAGAGAGAGTTGATTGGTGCAGATGAAAAACGAGAGAGTGAAAGAGAGACTGATGAGATGATAGAGTGAGGGAGACAGATGAGAGAATGCGTAGCAGTGTGTTTTTTAGTGTGAGAGATAGATTAGGGTTTTTACTAGTTTTGTTTGTTATAGATAGAGTGAAGATGAACGGTCCAAACTTGAAATATAAAATAAATAAAAAAAGGGTTAATGCGGGCGGGTTGAGCGGGTGCGGTTCAAACCTGTAACGCGTCCGTAACTTGAAAATCAGCTAAAATTCAAACCTCACCGGACCCTAATATGTTTGCGAAACCGCCTATACGTGTGCCAGTTAGATCGAGTAGGGCGGTTTAGGCGAGTCGGATAACCTTACGCCCAACCCTAGCTGCACAGTGTGCACAGCAGTAACTGTGGTGAATTAAAACTATACCGCTCGTATCATTTCCACGAGTCTTTTTTCATTTTTTTTAGATATATTTATTAGATGATAAAATACATAAGTCAAGAATAAATATTAAGGGGTTGTTTAGGATTGAATTTTTTCGTTTTTAGCAAACTTTATTTAAAAAGTTTAAACTTTCAGGTTTTTTTCAACTAAACCAAAAAAGTAAAAATAAAAAATCTGAAAAAAAGGTTAAAAATCTAAAAGTTTTTCAACATCTAATAATTTTTTTTTTTGGGGGAGGGGGAGGGGGAGGGGAGGGGGGGATTACAAACAAGTCTCAGTGTTTGAATCTTATAATAAAATAAATCATTAATTTTTAATTTTGTCAATTTAAATTTTAAAATTTTGATTTATTTTCAATGTAAATCATTTGTCTATTTTTATTAAGTAAAATCAATTGAAAAATAAGTATTTAATCATTAAAAATGAGTTTTTTTTTTGTCGATTTTAGGCTATGTTTGGCATAAACTATTTGGGCTAAAATAGTCACAAAAAGACAAAATATGCAAAAAAATCAATAAGACAAAATGTTTCATTTAAACCAAAATTATTTCATTTTTCTCTTACAAAAGTCAAAAAAATTAAAAAATTTATCCCAAACGAGACTTTTTAATGTCAAGCTAAAATAGTCAAAAAATCAAATAGCTAAAAAACTAATTCACATCCCAAACGAAAGCTTAGTTAATGAAAATAAATAGATGATTTCAATTGAAAACAAATAAAAAAATCAAGATTTAAATTGATAAAATTTAAAACTCAAGGTTTATTTTATTATAAAAGTCAAACCTCCGTTTCTTTTGTAATTGTCCTTTTTTTTAGGTATTTCATCATTAATATAAAAAAAAAAATCAATTTTTTTAATTTTTATTTTTACTTTTTTGGTTGATCTTACCCATGATTTTTTTTATCACAATTGAAGATGTAGGTGCTGCAATTATGATTTTTTTTACATTATATTTGTCATTGTTTTGTTTGTAAATATAATTCAATTCTCGTTTAATTGAATTAGATCTATGATTGTTTGATTGAAAATTGTTAATCATTGCTTAAATTGAATCCTAATTGCAAATTAATAACTTGAGACTTTTAGGAGTTTTCAAATATTTAGTTTTAACTTAATATTTCATCATCTAATAAAAATATTTAAAAAAACAAAAGCACTAAAAAATGCCATATAGACCAGAATATTATAACCCAGTCGACACCAAATACAAAAGGCATGTTTCTTCATTGTAGCAGTGACAGAAATAATGTAGTTTAGTTTTAGTTCACTACAGTTACTGTTGTGCAGATTGTGTAGCAGTATCCCTTTGTATATCATTATAAAAATGAATATATTAAAAATGTATAATGTTTTTATTTTTATTTTTAAACGTATACCTTAAAGGAAGATGTTGGCATTGTTAATTAAGAAAATTGCACTTAGCAACGGTTCATAGATTCATGTACAAATAGTGCATAGATTCATTGAACTTTTAACATCATATTTAAAATAATTTTGGATCATATATTAATGGGTAAATTACCAACACCTCTCGATATTTGACTAAAATATGAATTTCTTCTTGAACTTTGAGAAATTACATCTCTTGAGGTTTATATTTACATAATAAAAGGGAGTAATTTGTTATGCATATATAAACCTCATGAGGTAATTTGTTATGCAAATATAAATCTCAGGAGGTGAAAAATAATTTCTCAAACTTTAAGAAAAAATTTATATTTTAGTCAAATCTCGAGGGAGTATTGGTAATTTGCCCTATATTTAATTTATTTTCAGAAAAAAATAGGCGAAAAATCTATTTCATTGGCGCTAATGTTAGGATCTTGTTTGCTTCCCTGCATAGGCCATGAGATTGGATTATGTGGGTCCCATAAGAAACACGAATTTGATTGCAAAAGATTATAGTTTGGGAAGATAGGGTGGGACTAAAATAGTCATATAAGATAAAATAGGTTATTTTAGTTTAATAAGATAAAATATCGCATCTAATTTATAATCATTATATTTTTTTCTCACAAAAATTTAAAAAAGTCAAAAAGTCTTTCCAAACGAGGCTTTTTAACCCCAAGTTAAAATAGTTAAAAAGCCAACCCACTTCCCAAACGAAGGCAGAATATCTTTTCAACAAACATGATTTATCTCACATTTTAAACTTGTTTTAAATGTGCTAAGTGTATTTTTTTAACTTTTTAATTAAAAAAAGTAGAAAAAATATGTATGTTTAGGATAATTTTTTAATTATTTACGAAATGATGTGTAATAAAATATTATAATAAAATCAAGATAACTATTTTACTCTTGTTGACTTTTTGAATTTTGAATAGTTGAACTCAAAGCAAAATAAGTCAAAAAGTAAGGCCTTGTTTGTCATAAAAAGTCAAAAAGTCACTATCCTATTTAAGTCACATAATCTTATTTAAATCACATCACCTCTCTACTACATCATTTCAAACTCAACCTATATTTCATAAAAAGTCAAAAAATACACTTATTTAGATCATAATAGTAAAAGTCTATACTATTTGGATTTGAATTCAACTACCCAAAAGTTAAAAAGTTAAAAGTCAATAAGGATAGAATGATTATTTTGATTTTACTACAATATTTTATTATACATTTTTTTAAAAAAAGTTAAAAAATTATCCTAAATATATAATTTTTCTCTACTTTTTTTAATTAAAAAGTTAAAAAAAAATACCCGTATATAGCACATTTTTTCATTCAATATTACTGAGCCAATGATTTGATTCAACCTAGTCTAGTAAAGAAACAGAGTCAAAAGATTGATTTGTTTCGTTGTGAGTCAAAAGATTGATTTATTTAGTTACTTTGTAAGGTGGGTTAAAAGTTAATTTTTTAATTTTTAAAAATATATATATAAAGGGTTAACTTGAGTTCACTAATTAATTGCGTTCAATCGAAACCCAATTGGAAAATCCTAAAAAAATTGGTGCGTTTGGAGAAATTATTGCCAAATGGGCCCAAGTGAATTCTATTGAACAGGCCCATAAGAAAGCCAACAAATTGAGCCGAGGAAGACCCATCAAGCATATGTCTCTAAAGAGAGTCCAACAAACCTATCCGATGAGGCCCAGATCATACGGGCATCCGAGGAGGTTAACCATTGCTCTCAAAAGAGATGAAACCCTCGAAGGAGATCCATTCTCTGAGGTATTGGCTTAGTCTTGAAAGGGTTCGAAACCACGAACCTAGAGACCTATTTGAGCTCGGACTCGAAAGGGTTCGGATCCACGAACCTAGAGATCTAAAGCACTTGACTTCGAACGGATTTGAACGCAATTTAGAAGTCGCTTCGTTAATGAGTCCCAGAACACTTGCGGGCTCAGAGCTTTCCAGGATCTACGCACCAGAACTATGGACGTAGCAGAGTCCGAACAAAGGACCTGATCTCGAGGACAGTGAGTGGAGATAAATTCACTCTTCGGTTAAACTAGCCTATACTCGGGTCGAGGTGGCACGATCTAGGGGGTCCTTGAGACTCGGCAATATTTACGGCAGGGCGTTCTCTTGAACTACCCCTAACCTTTCTGCGGCAGGGCGTCCTCTAGGATTACCCCTGACCCTTTGGGATAATTGAGGATCATAGGTTAGGTGTGGCTAAGAAGAAGGGTTTGCCAAGAGGTTGATCTCCTCTTCGGGGTTTTCCTGATCCTCGGAGAGGTCACCTCCTCGGACAAGGTGGTTAGAGAGAATATTCTCCATAAACCTTGCACATGAGCTCCATCCTACATCATGAGATGTCTATAAATAGTACCCACCTATAGCTTTACAATGGATGGATTTTGGAGAGATAACTCTTGGAAAAGAACTAATTTCCCTTCTTCATTATCAACCTTGAGAGTGAAAGTGAGAGATCCATGAAGAGCCTTGCCATTATTCTCTCTCTAACTACTTTGCCTTCTTCTTCACCCAATCTCTTATCTCCATCATCTCTTTGCTTTTATGTTCTTAATTGTGACTATTGAAGAATCTAAGTCTCTCATCATTTTTCTAGAGAATTCAAATTTTTCTTCAAAAATTTTCGAATTTTCCAACGACGTTCTTGAACCCCCTTATACAATATATATATATATATATATATATATATATATATATATATAAAATATAGAAATAATGTAATGTAAATTAAATTAAAAATTGACTTTTAACTTTTAACTATCTTCTTAAAAGAGGCCATAATAAAATGTTTATGTGAACATTACAAATATCATTGTTGGACGGTCACCGAAAAAGTTAGCAGTGATAGTTGTGATAATTTGGATAGATAAACAAATAAATTAGATAAATAAATAGATTATATTAGAACAGAAAAGTAACATATAAATAGTGGCGGAGCCAAAAATTTAATATAGGAACACATATTAATTATAATCTCAAAATTTTTCTCCCCCAATTAATAACAATAACATAATAATAATTTTTTTAACTAATATTAAACACAAAAAATTAATATTAGCACAAATTAATATTTTTAGTTTTAGCACAAATCAAATCCCTAATTTTAACACAAACAATAACAACACCAAAATCACTAATTTTAAAATAAATCACCACCAATCAAGATTCATAATTTTATCATATCAAAATCTCTAATTTTAACATAAATAATAACAAATAATTTTTTTTTTACAAATTAAAACTTAACAAATAACTATAAATTAATACTCATAATTTTTATTTAAAAATAAAATATAATAAATAAAGTTACTTGTAAATAATGAAGAGAGGATACCAAAGTTATAGTGTGGTTCCAAATTTGTATTATGTGATTCCAATTTGGTGAATCATGAGCCCATAAATTACAAGGCAACAATGAAGACAAAAAGACAAAAAAAATATAAAAACACTTAATAAGTACTGTAAATAAATAAAATAAATAAATAAATAATTTCATTCACTTTTAGAGTTAAAGATTCTCCCGGCTCTCACTAAATGCCTTCCTCATCAAGTTTTTCATTTTTTTTTAGATTGACCATTGCCTATTAAGAATTATTTATAAATAAATAAATAAATAAAAGTTGAGACTTTAGAAATTGGGGAGTTGTATCAATGTTTATTAGTGTTTGTGTGTGTCAATATTTAGCTAAGAGTCTAGGACACAAAAAAAAAAATTTGAAAAGTCAGACGTGAGTTATGTCAGTGTTTATTTTGGGACTGTGTGGCAATGTTTAGTTAAGATAAAAAAAATATATATTTGAAATGTAAAGAGGAACAAAACCCACACACCAACCACCCCCCCCCCCCCCCGGTCCCTTAATACCTCTGCCTCTACATGTGCCCTTAATACCTCTGCCTCTACATGTGAACAAATAGATAATAATTCGACAAATAAAGATAATATGATATTTTACATTGTTGTTGTCTATGTGACTTTAAAAAATTTAACATTGATCTCTAGAGTAATGTTTTTCTTTTAGATAGAATCTGCCGGAAATCAAAGGTGGACCTCTAATTCGTCGATGGAATAGACTAATATTAAAGTAAAATTATATACGACAATGCTACGTAGCTCAAATTTTGTGGCTCAAAAGTGGCTCAAATGGTCAAAACGACGTCGTTTTGAGTACAGAACAACATAAAAATGGCCAAAACGACGTCGTTTTGGCCATTTGAGCCACTTTTGAGCCACAAAATTTGAGCTACGAGACATTTTCCAATTATATAATATATTTCAAGTATAACCACATTTGAAAAAGGAGAATTTAATAATATAATTTAGATTAATATCTAAATTTATTGATTTGAAACAATCTAATTAAGTTGTGCTCGGCGAGTCTTTAAAAATTAGAATTCATCGATTACAGAATCTAGATTAATTTTCAAAAAGTATAAAAAACAATATGCTTTATCTTTTGAAGGAGAATACTCTCGCCAAGAAAATTGTTTAAACCAAATATGCTGAAATTGGCGATTCTGTTTTCCAAATAAGGACTTAGGATACTCAAGTTTAGGTTGATAAGGCCTCAAATTCATATAAGTTCATCTAACCTCATCCCGTTGATTAACCGGATATTCACAAATTTGCAAGCGTAAACTAGAATCCCTTTCAATAACAGTTGAATCAAATTCGTTTGGTTTATTTGCTTAAGGCATGGAAGGCAGTTGGTTGTGTTGGACAATCTTCACTGTATTTAAAAGATTTAATTATATTGTGTACACAACAACAATTAGAATTTAAAGAAATAAAGAAAAGGAGAGAATTTGTTTGATTACAAAAATCAAACTCGAAATAAAAATAAATAAATAAAAACAGATTTTATTTTGTTACAAAAACAAAAACAAAATTTTAATCTAATTTTAATAAATAAAAACAACACTGAAAATAAATTAAATAACTTACTTGATTTAATTTGTTCGAATTATTTTCTGATCAAGTCCAGTGTTTGACACTGTGTCCTTAAGACAGATTCGTCCTCTCCACGGTACTTTCAGAATTTGGACGTCTATCTCCCAGGATGAAATGATCTACCACAAACAATAGCAGCACTGCAAATTGTTTGCCTTACGAACACACTAAGTGTTTACACTATTTCTTTCAGAAATAAAATGCAACAAAATGAAGAATAGAATAAGCAGAGGTGAAATACGAAATTTCTGAATTAATAACATCAAATGAGGGTGGTCCTATTTATAGATGTAAAGGTGGCTCTTGGTTTTAAATTGAACAGGTATGATACCTGTTGGTTTTGAATTCAAACAGATTTGAATCTGTTAATAATTCAAACAGATAGCAAAAAACGGGAAGGGCCCTGTTTGGGTGTGCACTAATTCCAAACTAGTTTATTTCTGTTTGAAAACGGGAAAGGCCCTATTTGGATGTACAGAAAATCCAAATCAGTTTAATTTGATTTGGATTCTGGATTTTATTTTACCAAAAATAAAATTAAATTCAAATGTTTTTGGCCCAAAAAGATTAGTATTGGGCCGAACAAGCCCAACCCAACCACACACCACGCACCCGCGCCCAAGCCCAGGCCCAGCCCGCCCGACTGACTGGACGGACGGCGGCGGCGGCGCGCGCGCGTGTGGTGATTTTTGGGTCCAATGGGTTTAGCACATTTTGCCCATAACCTCTCCCTCTAAAACACTTGGGTACCCCTTGGGGCACACCCCAAGTACCAAACCTATGCCTTATAAACCCTTTCAAAACTTCCCACCAAATCAATGTGGGACAAGCCAATTTACAACCTTAAGGAATTTCTACCAAAACTTCATTTCCATGGAGCACACTTTGGCTTCAATTTCCCATTCACTCGGTAATGGTTTTGAGCAACCAAATATACCACGTGAATCACAACGCGACATAGAACGTATTACCACTTTGACCCGAGTAAATCGATGCTCGGGGTCCACCTAAAAAATAGACCAAACTTGAGAAAAAATTCTGGATCCCCAACATGAATGGAATTTGATGACAACGGAAATGCAACAATATGCAGACTTTAACAAAAGAGTATAAGTCGAAAATATCTTGCATCAGGATAGGTAGTTTTCGGCCTTGAACCTTCTCTAGTGATAACCTATCGGACTTACTGGCTAACCAATGGACGCGATGCCTTGAATTGTTTAGCCGTTTGTGTAAGCCAAGACAATAGATTTCACACAAAATATCTTCTAACATATCGTGGTTCTCACTGTTGTGTTCATTTTGGCCTTGAACGCGCCTGGTTTTCATAAGTGTTTCTAGAGAATTTAGCCTTTTCATTCTCATAGAACCGGCCCCAGTTCAACACTCATATAAGTGATTCTTATTGTGAGTATCTCCTTATACTCGCCTTGATTTTATACCTTAATCAAGATATAAGTAATCATTAAAAGCAAAGCTTATCCTTATACCCCTGCATTCAACATATGTTGCAGATATCACTCTCATCATAGGAATGGGTAGGGAATTTTTAATCCCTTGGTGATTTCTGGTGAGCCATACATAACTTAGTTGTCCCTTCGAACTTAGTTCTTGGGATCTCCAGTCATATAAGTGGGGTTACCATTATGATGACTCTTATGTAATAGGCTTTAATCCCATCCCCTTTGATGAACTATACACTAGCTCTTTTGTCAAACCTTTTGTTAACGGATCCGCAATATTCTCTTTAGATTTTATATAATCTATTGAGATTATTCTGTTTGACAACAATTGCCTTACGGTATTATGTCGACGACGAATATGTCGTGACTTACCGTTATACATGTGATTCTGTGCCCTGCCTATTGCAGATTGACTATCACAATGAATGCAAATAGCTGGCATAGGTTTTGGCCACATTGGAATGTCTTCTAAGAAGTGACGAAGCCATTCTTCTTCTTCTCCTGCTTTGTCTAAAGCAATGAACTCGGATTCCATTGTGGATCGTGCGATGCAAGTTTGTTTCGTGGATTTCCAAGAAATAGCAGCGCCTCCTAGAGTAAAGACATATCCACTTGTGGATTTTGAATCTTTAGTATCCGATATCCAATTTGCATTACAATAACCTTCAAGTACTGCTGGATATCGAGTAAAGTTCAAACCATGATCATGGGTGAATCTTAGATATCTAAGAACCCAAATGATCGCTTTCTAATGGTCTTCTCCGGGGTTACTAGTGTACCTACTCAATTTACTGATAGCATAAGCTATATCAGGATGAGTAATATTCATTAGGTACATTAGGCTTCCAATGATAAGCATGTCATCCACATAAAGACAAACTATGACATATTCTTGGTCAGTGTTTTTAACATAGACGCATTTGTCACATTCATTTATCTTAAACCCATTAGTTAGCATTGCATGATCAAATTTTTCATGCCATTGCTTAGGTGCTTGTTTTAATCCATAAAGAGATTTTATAAGTCGACAAACTTGCTTTTCTTGCCCTGATACTACAAACCCTTCGGGTTGTTCCATATAGATCTCTTCATTTAGATCACAGTTTAAGAAAGTTGTCTTAACATCCATTTAATGTATTTCTAATTTAGACAACGCTGCTATAGCAATAAGCATGCGAATGGATGTTATTCTTGTCACAGGGGAATATGTGTCAAAATAATCCAGACCTTCCTTTTGTCTGTAACCTTTAACAACAAGTCTTGCTTTATACTTGTCAATTGAACCATCTGCTTTCATTTTTCTCTTGAATATCCATTTATATCCATAAGGTTTAGAACCTGGTGGAAGATCCACCAATTCCCAAGTATGATTTTACATAATGGATTGAATTTCATTATTAACAGCCTCTTTCCACAAAGGTGTTTCCGGACCTGTCATTGCTGCCTTAAAGCTTTGAGGTTCATTTTCTAACAAGTATGTCAGAAAATCTGGACCAAAGGATTTTGATGTTCTCGCTCTTTTACTTCGTCTTGGTTCATCATTAGTTAAATCATGTTGGTCGAGACTATTACTAGTCTCTTGTGTTTGATTGTCATTAGTCTCTTGACTTTGTGTACAATCATAAGTTCTTTTCTGTGAACTTAATTCCTGTCCTTTCTTGTAAGGAAAGACATGTTCAAAAAACACAGCATTCCTTGACTCTATAATAGTGTTCACATTTATATCAGGTATTTCTGATTTATAAGTCAGAAACCGATATGCACTACTATTCTGAGCATAACCAATAAACACACAGTCTACTGTTTTTGGTCCAATCTTAGTCTTTTTAGGAATAGGAACTTCAACTTTTGCCAAACACCCCCACACTTTTAAGTATTTGTAGGAAGGCGGTCGACCTTTCCACAATTCATAAGGAGTGCTGTTGGTTTTCTTGTGGGGTATTCTATTAAGAACATAATTAGCAGATAATATTGCTTCCCCCCACAAGTTCTGTGGTAAACCTAAACTTAGTAACATGGCATTCATCATTTCTTTTAGGGTTCTATTCTTCCTTTCAGCAATTCCATTTTGCTGTGGAGAATAAGGGGCTGTAGTTTGGTGAATAATGCCATGTTGTGCACAAAATTCATTTAATGGTGCATCATATTTACCACCCCTATCACTTCTAACAATTTTAATGGTTTTACCAAGTTGATTTTCAACTTCTGTTTTGTAGAGTTTAAACATTTTTAAAGCTTCATCTTTACTTCTAAGTAAATAAACATAACAATATCTTGCGCAATCATCGATAAATGTTATGAAATACTTTTTGCCTCCTCTAGTTTGAATAAATTTTAAATCACATACATCAGTATGAATTAATTCTAGAGGTTCGGTTTTTCTTTCAACCGATTTAAATGGAGCCTTAGTTAGTTTCGCTTCTACACAAATTTCACATTTATGATTAGGGTTAATTTCAAACTTTGGTATATGATCTAAACCAATTAATCTACGCAAAGTATCAAAATTCACATGTCCTAATCTACCATGCCATAAATTTGACTCAAGAATATAAACAAAAGATGTGTTATTCTTATTCATAGCAATTCTTGGTACAACTGTCATTACATTCAACTTAAAGAGACCATCACTCATGTATCCTTTACCAACATACATACCACTCTTTGTTAATACAAATTTATCTGACTCAAAGACAAGCCTAAAACCATTTTTACTTAACAAAGAACCAGAAACTAAATTCTTCCGTATGTCAGGTACATACAGTACGTTGTTGAGGGTCAGTTCTTTCCCTGATGTCATCTTCAAAATAACTTTTCCTTGTCCAGCCACAGTAGAAGTAGAAGAATTTCCCATGAAAAGTTGTTCACCATTTGTAGCCTCATTGTAGGTAGTGAACATTTTCTTGTCCGCACATATGTGACGAGTTGCTCCAGTGTCAACCCACCACTCTTTGGGATTTCCAACCAAGTTAGCCTCAGACACCACAGCAGAAAGGTTGATGTCATTCACTCCGTCAGAAATGTAATCCAATTCTGTTACATTGGCCTGATTGGTGGTCTTCTTACTTGTACTTCCATGATCCTTCTTAGGGCGGCGGCAGTCAGAAGCTCGATGTCCAGTTTTGCCACAGTTATAGCATTTTCCTTTGAACTTCTTGCTACTGTCGCCTTGTTTAGGACCATCTCCAGTAAACTTCCTCTTTTTGTTATGTGGTTTATGAAGTTGTTCAACCACATTAGCCTTGGACTCAATGGGATTTTTCCCATTCCTCTTTTCAGCTTTTCGGTTATCTTCCTCAATTCTTAATCTTACAATCAATTCATCCATAGTCATCTCTTTGCGTTTGTGTTTTAAATAATTTTTGAAATCTTTCCAAGCCGGTGGTAACTTTTCCACTAAAGCAGCGACTTGGAATGACTCGCTAAGAGACATACCTTCTGAATGAATATCATGCAAAATTATTTGAAAACTTTGAACTTGAGAAATTACCGTTTGGGAGTCTACCATTACAAAGTCCAGAAATTTACCGATGACAAATTTCTTCGTGCCGGCATCTTCTGTCTTGTATTTCTTCTCCAAAGAATCCCACATTGTAATAAAAATAAAATTAGTTTGTAAAACTAATATTTTACTCTAGAAACAAATTCTTCCATGTATACTCACGATGAACTATGATAAAGTCAAAATAATTAACACATTTTCACAAAGGGTTCAAAAATAAGTGGTCTACCAAACGAAACCATAAGTTACATACAAAATTAACAGATTGTGACCGAGTCACAAAGTTACATGATTGATTAACAAAATTAATTTTCTAGTTACTAAAACCAGAAAATAAATTACAATATAAAATAATTTTATTTTCCTTGTTACTAAAACTAGTAAAATAAAATACCGAAATAATATCTGATTACAAAAATCAGAAAACCAAACCACAACTTAATTTTCTAGTTACTTAAACCAGAAAATAAATTAAAACACAAAATAATTTTATTTTCTTTGTTACTAAAACTAGAAAATAATATAATTTTATTTTCCTTGTTACTAAAACTAGAAAAATAAAATACCAAAATAATTTTCTGTAACACCAAATAATATTCTGCAATTGTTAATGACACCAGTATATTACTACTAGTTGTCAAAGAAAAGAGACAGTATATTACTACTATCTGTCAAATAGCATAAATCACTATTTATTTTTCCAACCAGAATATTAGTTTGAAAACACAGAAAATTAAATACAATGAAGATACCAAAAAGGAATGTGTCTTAAGATTGTTGGACAATCTTCACTATATTTAAAAGATTTAATTCTATTGTGTACACAACAACAATTAGAATTTAAAGAAATAAAGAAAATGAGAGAATTTGTTTGATTACAAAAATCAAACTCGAAATAAAAATAAATAAATAAAAACAGATTTTATTTTGTTACAAAAATAAAATTTAAATCTGATTTTAATAAATAAAAACAACACTGAAAATAAATGAAATAACTTACTTGATCTAATTTGTTCGAATTATTTTCTGATCAAGTCCAGTGTTTGACACTGTGTCCTTAAGACAGATTCGTCCTCTCCACGGTGCTTTCAGAATTTGGACGTCTATCTCCCAAGATGAAATGATCTACCACAAACAATAGCAGCACTGCAAATTGTTTGCCTTACGAACACACTAAGTGTTTACACTCTTTCTTTCAGAAATAAAATGCAACAAAATGAAGAATAGAATAAGCAGAGGTGAAATACGAAATTTCTGAATTAATAACATCAAATGAGGGTGGTCCTATTTATAGATGTAAATGTGGCTTTTGGTTTTAAATTGAACAGGTATGATACCTGTTGGTTTTGAATTCAAACAGATTTGAATCTATTAATAATTCAAACAGATAGCAAAAAAAGGAAGGGCCTTGTTTGGGTGTGCACTAATTCCAAACTAGTTTATTTCTGTTTGAAAACGGGAAGGGCCCTGTTTGGATGTACAGAAAATCCAAATCAGTTTAATTTGAATTCTGGATTTTATTTTACCAAAAATAAAATTAAATTCAAATGTTTTTGGCGGCGCGCGCGTGTGCGGTGATTTTTGGGTCTAATGGGTCTAGCCCATTTTGCCCATAACCTCTCCCTCTAAAACACTTGGGTACCCCTTGGGGCACACCCCAAGTACTAAACCCATGCCTTATAAACCCTTTCAAAACTTCCCACCAATTCAATGTGGGACAAGCCAATTTACAACCTTAAGGAATTTCTACCAAAACTCCATTTCCATGGAGCACACTTTGGCTTCAATTTTCCATTCACTCGGTAATGGTTTTGAGCAACCAAATATACCACGTGAATCACAACGCGACATAGAGCGCGTTACCACTTTGACCCGAGTAAATCGATGCTCGGGGCCCACCTAAAAAATAGACCAAACTTGAGAAAAAATTCTGGTTTTACCCAGAATTTTTCTACCATTTCCAACAGGTTGCATATCAGAAAATGAGATTTCAACAACACTGGATGTTGTACTACTAGACTTCTATTGATTGATAGAATGAGAAAAGAGTTTTGCATTTTTTGAATGTGAAAGTTCTATTATTTATAACCTAATTTTTTTTTAAAAAAAAAAAATTAGCCCTATTTAATATTAAACTAGAGTATATTCGCAATAATTTTAAATATTAGGGTTTCTATATATATCCTCAATCATTTTTATTTAAGCTTTCATTATTTTTATATATGTTCAAAAAAAACTCCTTCAAATTTTAAAAACTAAAAGCAATATAGAACATTGAATAAGGTAGCATCATAAAAAATACTAAGAGCAATATAATATTTGTTGCATAAAGACAAAATTTCAAAACCATTGTTAATCAAATCCGCTCTCAACTAACGAAATAAAATAATTAGTTAATTACACTTACCAAAAATGTTAAGAAAGTGAAGCTGCTAGAGACGACGGAGAGGGCTGCTGCCTATCTATTGGAAGATGTGAGAATTGTTTTGGAAGATTTGTTGTTTAAACAAATACAAACCTATTGGGCTGTCTATCTATTTTTTTGGGTATGTATTGGGCTGCTATTGGACTGTCTATCTAAAAAATAAACAAAAAAACTATTGGCCCTTATTTGGGGCAGGGTGTAGACACCCCATTTTTTGACCGCTCTTAAGACTTGGGCCCCACTGATTGCTTACTTGATGGTGTAGGCTATCTTGTGCAAAGGTTCGATTTCTTCGGCAAGGAGAGTGTCAAATCCCGACCTCACAACCTCTTTTTGGACCAAAGCCTTTTGACCAAAATATTTTAGACCTTATAACCCTCTCTTTCAAAATATTTTTGAAAAAAGTTCCAACGATGTTCCGAGGCTTGCATTTCGTTAAATGTTGCGCTTTTCGGTAAACCGAGCAAGGACAATGTAGAAATAAATGAAATAGAGGTGAGCTCCTTGAAAAATATTTCAAAACACCTTATTTAGGGGTTTGGAGTTGAATAAAATGGGAGAGGAGAGAAGAGAACTAGTTGAGGAGAAGTTCGGCATGAATTCGGGTAGGACCGAAACTGAGCAGGCTCCACTAAAAGAGATATATCTTTTTGCACACTTGGAATTTTGATGTGATGTTTCCACCATTGAAAAGAATACTTCCGGGGCTACAATTTAGGCTCAAGAATAACCTACAAAGAAGTCCAGATGAAGGAGATATTCCTATTTTAATTTGGGCCCAAAAAGTAGATTTTTCTGGCCAACCAGAGATGGAGGTTGCTGGCCATGGATGGGCTTTTCTGGCCATGTGCCGGCCATGAATGGCCTTTTCCAGCCACCTGCCGTCCAGGAGTGGTCCTTGCCAGCCCAGAATGGACCTTTTCCGGCCATCAATGATCCTTTGCCGGCCATTGGTGCAAAAAGTCAAATTTCTGCAGATATTTGTCTTCCAGCTGTTCCAGCTGTCCATTTTGGGATATTTTCGACCTGAGCTCTTGTTTTTCTATATATAGAGGCCATTCTCTATTGTTTTCAAGGTTAGAACATTTTGAGGAGTGAAATATTTTGGGAGGTCTCTCTCTCTACATTTCTCTCTCTCTTGAACCTTTGTGCATACAAGTAGAGATACACTTCTCCTTTGCCTATACATCCTTGACCAAAGTTAGTTATCTTTGGGATGAGATTCCTTGGGACCTTCTTTGAGCTTTAGAAGGTGATCTTAGCTTGATTTGGTGCCTCATTTGTGCCTAAAGTATGCTTGGCTTCAAGAGGTATAACCTTTACCCTTTAAGTTTGTTTTTCATACTTGTTTTTGCCATATTTTTGTACTATTTTTGGCTTGGTTTTCAACTAAAAAAATCTCTATTTTTTAGGCTTAAAAATGATGGTTTGAGGCTATTTTGAGTTTGGGGGGTGGTCCACCCTTCTTGTCTCTTTGCTTGTTAAGCTTTTGTGCCATCTTTTCATCACTTTGAAACCAACTCTTTTAGCCTTTTAACCACTGAAATTCAGAGGTTTTTCAGTGGTAAAAACTTTGTTTTGAGGTCCAAAATTGGAGGGATTAGCCTCCCCTCCTTATGTCTAGCTTGTATGCCTGGTTAGCTTCATATGTTAGCATATTTTTGTAGCCTAACTTAGCTTATTTCCAGCATGTTTTTGTCCTGATTTGGGCTGCTTTAGCTTTGTTTTGAGCTTTTTGTGTTGTATGAGTAGTCTTTTGCAGGGTTGTAGTGTAACTCCACATTTTAGTTTATTGTCTTAGTTAGTTTTGTCTTCATTCTAGCATGTCTTTCAACTGATTTTGGGCTATAAAAACTCTGTGTTTTTGGGCTGAAGCTTGGGTCTTAAGGCCATTAAAGGTTGAGGGGTTGATAGCCTTTCTTTGTACCTTATTTTGGAGGCCTTTGCCCTTATGTTTTCCACCCTTTCATCATCTTTTTTAGAGCTTTTAAACACTGTTTTTCAGAGCTATTTCAGTGGCTAAAAACATGTTTTGAAGTCCAAAATTGGAGGGGTTAGCCTCCTCTCCTTGTATCTTGCTTACTAGTCTAGCATGCTCCTTATCTTAGCCTATTAATCTAGCCTTTTGTAGTTTAATTCCAGCATGTTTTAGGACATGTTTTGGACTAATTTAGGATTGTTTTGAGCTGTTGGCTACATTTGAGCTTTATTTTGTATGCCTCTAGTGTAATAGTCCTCACAAGTTTGGTGTTCTAGGCCTTAGACACCTTCTTGTTTGAGTTGATAGCATTTGTTTATGCCTTTATCACTCATTTTCAGCACATATCATATCTGCAACCCCCCTCATTTCTTCACTTTTTCATTTGCTTTGAGGGTTGGTCAGCCTTAGGGTTGTGTTTAAACTTGAGATTGAGGTTTGTGCTTAATGGTTTCATTCCTCTTTTGAGGGTTTCTACTAATCAACAGCATGACCTCTCTCTTGCCTTAAACCATCCCTTGGATGACACCTCTTCCATTAGCAGACACTCACTTTTGGACTAATCAATTAAAGAATGGATTGGTAAGCTAAAATGAGTAAACAAAATTGGACAAGGAAAAAAGGCAAGATAAAGCATCTTTTGTGTTGCAATACATGTGTTCGAATCGGACGTTAATTCGAACACAAGGCAAATGGGACATTTCATACTCAATAGTGATGAAATGTGTCATTTTCCTTGGTCTCCATTGCCCTTGATCATGCATGATAGGGTGGTGGTCCTTTGAGTCTTATTTGTGCATTTATTGAAATTGTACAACTTGGATCTTTGGCTATCATGCAATGAAATTACTTTATTGGTGGTTTTGGATCCAAGAGTTCCACTCCTTTGAGGTTTTGAGATGATAAGGAGGGGTACAATACAAACATACCCTTGGAAAAACCTTCATTTTGCTCTGTTTATGCTCGGTTGCAGTGTGGTGACTCGGAGCATCAGTGGCTGGCAGTGCCTCATCAATGGCTGGCAAGGCACACTTTTGGCCGGCAGCAACCTCCTATGGCCGGTAGGCCACTGGTGCAATTCTCAGCAAGTTTTTTGTAAGGTGGAGCAGAAAGATTCTGGAATATGCTCAACCCTGCAAACAGAGCCTCTCGAGAGCAAAATAGAGGGCTTTTCAGGGCGAAAACCGAGGGCGTGTATCTTCCGCTTTCCAAAGCAAAGCTATGGCAGTGTAGTTTTAATGCTTTGCATGATTAGTTAGTGTGCATTTGTTTTAATTAATTGGTTTGCTAATTAGTTAAGTGTTGTAATAATGTAATTAGCTTAGCTAGCTATTCATTTGATTTGTAATAATTAGTTTAATTAGATTAGTTTGATTAGCTTAGCTTAGATTAGTTTAGCTCTTATTCATTTGGACCCACATTCGCGAGAGCACAATGTTGTAATAAGTGTGCATGTGCGTGTGTGTGTGCATGTCTTCCAACCTCGCATCTTTCTCCCTTTTATTTAATCGTTTTCAATGGTTAGATTAGGGGCATTTTCAATTAGCATATATTATGCTTGCATGTTTGCATCCATTCATTTGTCTTGCATGCACCGAGGCTCGGCGCATCATTCAAATTGCATCGTTATTTCAATACTTCTTTGAATACGTGTTTCAAAGCCTGCTATCAAAGTGTTGCAAATACCATGATTAAGTAACTGAGCATATTTTATTGCATCATTTCATGTTTTACATTAGGCATCTTGTATAGTTAGGATCATGCATTATTTCTAACTAGTTTTTGTTTTGACTTGGGGTACTCGGTAAGCTTTTACGCTTTAGCATACTTGCATAAGCGTGATTACCATGTTTTCATGTTTCGCATGCTTGCCATGAGGTTATGTGCTTAAATGCTAAACTGCATGAATGCCTGTGGATGAAGGCTTGATTGTTTGAATTGGAACGATTCAACAAATGTAAGTTTTAAGCCCACTTTGTTAGTGGCAAGTCATGTTTTAAGCCCACCTTGTTTGGTGGCAAATTTGCATTTCTAAGCCCACTTGAGAGTGGAAAATTCAAACCATTTTCAAAAGCAAACATGAGTTGAGGTGTTCCAAATTCTTGCGATCTTAGTTTATACTTGCTTGTGCGCGTCACATAGTAAAGCTAACTAATAAACCGAAATAAGAACACATAATGTTTATAAAAGAACATATCATGATTAGTAGAGGCCGATCTTTGATCGGGCGAGCGGGGGTGCTCATTTCAGGACCTTCCCTTCTCGTATCTAAGTTTTCGAGCCGAGGCAACTTTGGTGATGACGGACATGTGGCGTTTGGCATGAGTCAGGATTTCCTAAATTTCCCCAAAACAAAATATTTAGGTGGCGACTCTGTAATTTGGCAAAGCAATCCAGTTTTGACATTATTTGATTCAAAATTGATTTTTTAAACGATTTGCCGGATTTGGACTCTTTGGTGTTTATCAGTTTCACATTGCACCTTGTGAGAGTAGATTCAGAATCGCGGGAGTCCGAACTATGAGGCCTTCTTTTCGAACCCTCTTCGAAAGGCGGGGGGCGTGAAAAAAAGTGAGCCCACAGTTTCCGGCGACTCTACTGGGGATATAGAGAACTTGACTCGAACTCATGATATGTTGTTTTATCTACATTTATGTATTTCTTTGCATTTGCATTTGCATCGGTGCACTTAAGTCACAATGTTTGCCATCTGCTATTTCTAAACGGTTTGTCGGAGGCTCATTTGGAAAAGCGTGCCATAAGGTTGATCGGTTACGAGCTCTGCCACGATGAGAACACAAGCCTCGGATCTGGACTACCGCTGTACCGTTTGATCCTCCTTTCACTCTCGGGGTTAGGTGTGAAAGGTATATTAAATAGTCTTGCTGAGGTACTCTTTTTGATCAATCGGCCTAGTTGCATATCGGAAGCCATAGAGACTGTTCCAAGCTAGGACAAGTTACTTACCCAAATGCAGGATTATGTAAAACCATTTGTTGTGCATAGTGAAACCCTAGCTCCTAACGAAACTAGGATAGGGTAACCTTATCCCCTCATATGGGTGTTTTGGCTCTCACTTAACTGGTATGTGCTTTATAGTGAAATTGTACAGAGATGTGCCTATCAGTTGCCAAGTTGGTATCTGTTTTGGGGCAGAATTCAGTAGAGAGCACAATTATTCAGCTGTGATCATATCTGTTCTAGTGAAATCAGGCTGAGATGCTGTCTGTTTTCTCTTTTGCAAGGTAGTTCTTGAACCATAGCTTCAGAAGGCTCCAATATCCCCCAGGTACTATGGACTTGTGTCGATAGACTTTGTCAGGTCGGAAATTGTTCAAAAGCAACCTGTGTTTACCTCACCCCCACCTGTTACAAGACGAAGGAGGTTTAGGCAGAATTCACCGATACAGTTTCTACAACAGTCACACCTTAGTTCACCTGGGTCTAGTCTTGTCACGACCCAAACCCGCCCCTGTAGCTTTAGCATCGTAACCGGTCAGTAATCCTTGCGTTACCAAAGGCCTCTGACAGATTAGCAAATAGTAAGGGGATGCGGAAGCAATCATACAAAATAGACAAGGTCCAATAAGCTGTGATGACATACATGGGACAGAAGATTTCAAAACTTATATATATATATATACATGAGCATGTCGGTCGAAGGACACCAATATTTACAAACATTTACAAAAGTGTAATTCCCAGGACCCGACTTTACAAAACAGACAGAGACTAGCATAAGTACAAAAACAGCCATATAACTAGACTTCGATCGGAACCTCCTTGGGAGGCATAACGGTTGGCTGACAAAAATAGAGGTGAAGGCCGTCAACTCTGGCCCTAATCACGCGCCGGCTCACCTACATATATAATATAAACTGTGAGCGAAAGCTCAGTGAACAATAACAGAGTAAAGGGGTTTCAATGAATGAGTCCGTACAGATTCAAAAATCAAAATTCATAATTTGTCCAGATCATATACAGAAATCATGAGGTATACATAAATATACGTGATACATCCATTAGCATTAACAGAGCAAATACAGAACAGATGCAGACACGTGAGGGTTACGCATAACTAGTTCCATAAAGGAACCTCTGAATCCGGGTAACAGAGAGTAAACACGCTAAGCCCCCATGACGGGGCCTCCGGTACGGGTAATAGAGTGCAGACAGATTAAGTTCCATAAAGGAACCTCCAATACCGGGTAACAGCTAACAGATATCACATGATGCTAAGGATGTCACGAATACATAATAGAAATTGGACAATCATTCATTGTACAGAACATATCATTTCAGAAAACAGATCTTAATTTATCACACAGAAAATAAGTAAAGTTGAACATATCTTTACTATGTTATTACTCACAGTTGGCTTTGAGACAGATAGACGGAGCAGGTTGGTCAAACAGTACGCAGCACGTGACCTACATAACACATAACAGACACGCACTTGAAGCACACGTTCTAATTGTTCATAACCTACTTCGTTGGCTCTTAGTGTGTTTCTAACCTTTAGTCCTCATTATGGAATCTTAAACATGGCCTAGGAATGTCTAGGATAGGATGATGATGCAAGAATGCATTGGAAAACATTTCTTAAAATTTGCTGAAAATAAGGTCCATGCTCGAGCGTGGGTTTCCCTGCTCGAGCGGACATGCAGACAATGACGCCCCGCTCGAGTGTGGACTTCCCCGCTCGAGCAGACTGTAAACCCCGACAAAAGTACTGGATGCGAGTTTTTCACGCTCGACGGGCACTCGACCTACGCTCGAGCGTGAGACTCAAAACCTCGCTCGAGCGTGAATTCCCTCGCTCAAGCGAACTGTAAAACACAAGAACTTCTGGGTATATGCATTTCACGCTCGAGCGTAGACTTCCACGCTCGAGCGGAGTGCATGTACTCAGGGTGCACGCTCGAGCGTAAAGTTCTACGCTCGAGCGTGGATCAGATTTCTGGAAATTCCAGATTTGATCACCAAGCTCAAATTCGACCTTAAATGCATCAAACTCAATTTTCTTGGACCAAAACTTTGGAAAACACCTAAAAACTCATAAAACAACATGTCTAAAGCATCATTTCAAGAAATCATGGCCCAAGAGTAAACCAATTGTACAAAATTCAACTTTAAACTCAAAATCAATTTATGAACATAACGTGCATGTACATTTTTGAGCTAAGGCTCTCCAAAACATGATCAAATGCTACTAAATAACATAAAACTCATTGTTTTCCCAAAATTAAAGTGAACTCAACACATGCATGAGGGAATTCTTGAAAATCATCCTACAAAATGCTATGAAACATGCATGCATGCATGGATTGACCTTCCTCTCTAGCCCTTAAGCTTGATTCTCATATCTTATAGCTCAATTAACTTGAATTCATGCATGAACAACTGAAATTCATAAATAAAATGGTGAATTTCCTACCTCAAGCCTTGAATTCTAAGTGTAGAGGCCCAATCTCCCAAGTCTTTTTCAAACTCCTCTAATTTCTAAGCAAACTTTCTTATTGAATCAATTCTACCAACTCTCTCTCTCTCTCTCTCTCTCTCTCTCTCTCAGTTCTCTCCCTTAGAATGAGCTCAAATATGATCAAAATGAATAAAAGAGGTGAGTGGGGCTCAATTAGTCTAATAAGTAGTAATTTGTTCAAAAGTAAACAAATGACATTATTTTAATCAAATTTAATCGTTCTGAACCGAATTTTAATCAAACCTACCATAAAATCCTATAAATCCTAACTAGCTCATAAATCAAGTCAATTTCTGATTCGGACGCAAATAAGGCTTTCAATTCACAACCCGAAACTAAAACGTGAACAGATCTTTCCACACCAAACAGATAAAGACACAAAAATAATGCAGCACACATGTAAATTAATTCCAAATCTCTCCTAAATTACTGTTAGGCATAATTAAATGCGGATTAATATTAATCAGAGGTCGGGGTTGTTACAGTCTTCCCCCCTTAAAAGAGTTTGGTCCTTCAAACTCGAATTACCTTCGTTCTGGAACAACATTGTGTCTAATGGGAACAAATCAGGATATCTCTTCATCATGTCTTCTTCTATTTCCCAGGTTGCATAGGTCCCTCCGTGGTTTTGCCAATCGACTTTCACCAATGGTATTTCTTTGTTTCTCAATCTTTTGATCCTGCGGTTCACAATCTGGATAGGTCTTTCTTCGTAGTTGTAACCATCTTTCAAAAGCATATGTGCTGGCTCAATGACATGGAGTGGATCCCTCAAGTATTCTCGAAGCATCGAGACATGAAAGACGTTATGTATGTGCTCCATTACTGGTGGTAAAGCTACTCGATACGATACTGGATTGATCTTTTCAAGGACTTCATAAGGTCCAACATACCTTGGCGCCAATTTGCCTTTAACACCAAACCAAGTTTGACCCTTCATCGGGGTCATTTTTATGAACACATGGTCCCCAACTTCATATTCCCTATCTCTTCTTCGGACATCAGCATAGCTCTTCTGCCGACTCTGTGCAGTTTTCAAACGTTGCTGGACCAGTTTTACTTTCTCGGTTGTTTCTTGCACAAGTTCCGGTCCCAACAAAGGTCTATCACCTACTTCAGCCTAACATATCGGAGAAGGACACTTTCTCCCATACAAAGCTTCGTAAAGAGCCATTCCAATGCTTGAATGGTAACTGTTGTTGTACACAAATTCAGCTAATGGCAGGTAGGTCTCCCAATTCCCCTGGAAGTCTATCACACACATTCTGAGCATATCTTCCAAAGTTTGGTTAGTCCGTTCAGTTTTGTCCATCTGTCTGTGGGTGATAGGCACTACTCAACCTCAGTTCAGTCCCCAAAGCCTGTTGCAAACTCTGCCAAAATCTTGACACAAACTTTGAGTCCCTGTCAGACACAATAGATACTGGCACTCCATGCAATCTCACAATTTCAGTCATATACAAGTTAGCCAATTTATCCGCATTATAAATAGTTTTGACAGGCAGAAAATGGGCAGACTTAGTTAAACGGTCAACTATAACCCAAATAGAGTCCATACCTCGGGAAGAGCGAGGTAATCCCACAATGAAGTCCATGGTCATGTGCTCCCATTTCCATTCTAGTATTGGGAGTGGTTGTAACAAGCCAGTGGGTCGTTGATGTTCAGTTTTAATATGTTGGCATTGTAGACACCTAGCCACAAAATCTGTAATACTCTTTTTCATTCCAGGCCATCAAACATTCTGTTTCAAATTATGATACATTTTCATGTTCCCTGGGTGCATAGCAAACTTACTGCTGTGAGCTTCGGTCATAACACGTTTTCTCAAATCACCACAATCGGGTACACAAAGATGGTTTTGAAATTTCAGCACGTTATTCTCAAACACAAATCCCGGCCTCGGCTTTGAATCAAATTCCTCTATGATCTTTTTCAAGTATTCATCTTTGCACTGTTTTTGTTTGATCTCGTCAAGAATTGTAGGTTGAACGGAAATAGCAGTTAAAATCCCACCTTGTTCTCGCCCGTCTATCTCAATCTCCTTTTGTTCCAGGTCATCGAGCAATTCTTTTCGGTTGGATAATAGACATGACAAATTTACAATGAATTTTCGGCTCAAGGCATTTGCTACGGTATTAGCTTTCCTTGGGTGATATAAAATCTACAAATCATAATCTTTGATTAATTCTAACCATCGCATCTGTCTCATGTTCAATTCTTTTTGGGTGAAGAAATATTTCAAGCTTTTATGATCGGTATACACCTCATAAGTTACTCTATACAAATAGTGACGCCAGATTTTCAAAGCAAACACCACAGCTGCTAATTCAAGATCATGTGTTGGGTAATTCTTTTCATGAGGTCGGAGTTGTCGAGAAGCATAGGCAATCACTTTTCTGTTTTGCATTAATATACACCCCAAACCTCTGTAGGAAGTATCACTGTAAACTTGAAACCCATCAGTACCATTGGGCAAAGTTAAAATTGGTGCAGTCACTAACCTGGTTTTCAGTTCTTGAAAGGCTGCCTCTCTTTGTTCGTTCTAGTCAAATGACACATTTTTCTGAGTTAACTGGGTCAATGGCATGGCAAGCTTGGAAAAGTCTTTTACAAATCTCCTGTAATAACCTACAAGTCCCAAAAAACTTCTAATCTCCATCACATTTGTCGATTTAGGCCAATCCACAATAGCGTCAATCTTCTGAGGGTCAACAGAAACACCATCCTTGTTGATTACATGACCCAAAAATGCCACACTGTCAAGCCAGAATTCACATTTGGACAATTTAGCATACAATTTCTTCTCTCTTAAAGTCTGTAGGGCAATTCTCAAGCGATTCTCATGGTCTTCCTTGCTTTTGGAGTAAATCAGGATATCATCAATAAACACAACAATAAATTCATCTAGAAATGATTTAAACACTCTGTTCATATGGTCTATAAAGGCGGCAGATGCATTGGTCACCCCAAACGACATTACTAAAAATTCATAATGTCCATATCTAGTTTTGAATGTAGTTTTCTCTATGTCTTCAGTCTTAACTTTTAATTGGTGATACCCCGATCTGAAGTCAATTTTGGAAAATACTTGGGCTCCCTAAAGTTGGTCAAACAAGTCATCTATTCGGGGTAGAGGGTATTTGTTCTTGATAGTTAGTTTGTTCAGTTCCCGATAGTCTATGCATAGCCTCAAAGACCCATATTTCTTTTTGACAAACAGGACTGGAGCACCCCAAGGTAAAGTGCTCGGATGGATAAATTTCTTATTCAACAATTCCTGAAGTTGAGTTTTTAATTCCTTCAATTCTAAGGTAGACATTCTGTAGGGAGTCTTGGAAACAGGCTGTGTCCCCGGAAACACTTCAATAGTGAATTCGATTTCCCTATCAACTAAGTCCCCAGGTAAGTCATTCGGAAACACATCGGGAAATTCACAAGCAATAGGGATAGTTTCTACATTAGTTCCGTCAGATGATGCAGTCAGTATACAACACAAGCAACCCCTACATCCCTTCCTAAGTAATCTTACAGCTTTCATAGCCGAAATTAGATACGGGGGAGGAACTATCCCATTCCCAATAAAAGTAAATTTAGGCATACCCAGTGGTCTAAACACAACAGATTTACTTGCACAGTCAATGGTAGCACAATATTTAGTCAACCAGTCCATTCCCAAAATGCAATCAAAATAATTAATGTTCAGGGGCAATAGGTCAACATATAACATCATATCGTCAATCATAATATCACATGCGGGATAAACATGAGCACACATCATAGAACCCCCAGACGGCGTAGATACAGATAACACATATGTCATAAGTTCTAATGGTCTAGTCAATTTTCGACAGAAAGCATGCGATACAAAGGAATGTGTAGAACCAGAATCTATTAGTACACATGCATTTTGAGAACATACAGAAAGGGTACCTGACACCACAGTATAGGTATTTGGTACGTCACCGGGCACTAAGGTGAACACTCGACCTTGTCTCAGAGGTTATTTCTCAATATTTGTTTTTGCATTTGTTTTGGCCATAGAGGCGGATCCAGCCGAACTTGTCGCAGGACAGCTAGTATTCTCAGACCTGAGTGGGCAATCTTTCACTACATGACCTGACTGGCCACATCGGAAATAAGCATCGAATACTCGGTAGCACACACCCCTATGGCTTCTACCACAATCAGAACAAACCAAGATAGACCCACTACTCTGACTCGAGTTGCTTGTGGACCCCGTGTTTTGTTTCTTACTGACGAAAGACCGGCCTCTTCTAAAACCAAACCCAGACCTCTTTCCTTTCCAATCCGTTTGTATAGCTGCTGGGGCATTACTTTGTTTCATAGCAGCTATGGTGGCTTTTTCCATTAAGGATCTGTCTAAAACTTCCACATAAGTAGGCAATTTCAACACGCCTACCCGATCAAACACCTCTAAATCCAGTCCACCTTCAAATTTTTGTGCCTTCTTGTAATCAGTATCCACCATATGTGGAGCAAACCGTGCCAGTTCGGTGAACTTGGCTTCATACTCTGCTACAAACATTCTCCCTTGTTTAAGTTCTTGAAACTCAGACACTTTCCGATCCCTGAAACATTGGGGAAAGTATTTATCATAGAATACGGCATTAAATTGTGCTCACGTCATATTTCCATTGCCACTTCGAATCGGTAACCACCACCTTCGGGCTTCATCCTTCAGAGTATAGGTGGCTAGAAGGACTTTCTGGAGTTCAAAACAAGGAAACACTTCATATAGCTTCTCCATTTCAAGTAACCACGTCTCTGCTTTCAACGGTTCAATTCCACCATAGAATGTCGGCGGTTTCCTTTTCATGAATTTCTATGTCAAGTTGATGATGTCATTATTATCTGCTTCGGCCTGTGCCGACAGAGGTGGAGGGGGCAAAGGTTGTTGTCTCTGCTGTTGTGTCAAAGTTTCAATCAATGCTACAAGCATTTGTTCCATTCGGCCCATGCGAGCCTCTGAAGATTCATTTACATCACTTCCCCTTGCATTCTCCATGTTACTATAGAGACATCAAACGATAATAAACGTAGGCATAATCTTATTCGTTTCTTTCAATTCATTTGTTCAAATTTACATTCAGTTTTCATATTCATTTGGATTACCACACACTCACACGTGCAGATGGAATGCCCCCTAACTCTTACTAGGACATCCTAAGCTCATATGGACCCGTGTGTGCGGTAGAACACGTGCTTTGATACTACTCTGTCACGACCCAAACCCGCTCCTGTAGCTTTAGCATCGTAACCGGCCAGTAATCCTTGGGTTACCAAAGGCCTCTGATAGATTAGCAAATAGTAAGGGGCTGCGGAAGCAATTATACAAAATAGACAAGGTCCAATGAGCTGTGATGACATACATGGGACAGAAGATTTCAAAACTTATATATATATACATGAGTGTGTCGGTCGAAGGACACCAATATTTACAAACATTTACAAAAGTGTAATTCCTACGACCTGACTTTACAAAATAGACAGAGACTAGCATAAGTACAAAAACAGCCATATAACTAGGCTTCGATCGGAACCTCCTCGGGAGGCACAACGGTTGGCTGACAAAAACAGAGGTGAAGGCCATCAACTCTGGCCCTGATCACACGTTGGCTCACCTACATATATAATATAAACTGTGAGCGAAAGCTCAGTGAACAATAACAGAGTAAAGCGGTTTCAATGAATGAGTCCGTACAGATTCAGAAATCATAATTCATAATTTGTCCAGATCATATACAGAAATCATGAGATATACATAAATATACGTGATACATCCATTATCATTAACAGAGCAAATACAGAACAGATGCAGACACGTGAGGGTTACGAATAACCAGTTCCATAAAGGAACCTCCGGATCCGGGTAACAGAGAGTAAACACGCTAAGCCCCCATGACGGGGCCTCCGGTACGGGTAATAGAGTGCAGACAGATTAAGTTCCATAAAGGAACCTCTGATACCGGGTAACAGCCAACAGATATCACATAATGCTAAGGATGTCACGAATACATAACAGAAATTGGACAATCATTCATTGTACAGAACATATCATTTCAGAAAACAGATCTTAATTTATCACACAGAAAATAAGTAAAGTTGAACATATCTTTACTATGTTATTACTCACAGTTGGCCTTGAGACAGATAGACGGAGCAGGTTGGTCAAACAGTACGCGGCACGTGACCTACATAACACATAACAGACACACACTTGAAGCACACGTTCTAATTGTTCATAACTTACTTCGTTGGCTCTTAGTGTGTTTCTAACCTTTAATCCTCATTATGGAATCTTAAACATGGCCTAGGAATGCCTAGGATGGGATGGTGATGCAAGAATGCATTGGAAAATATTTCTTAAAATTTGCTGAAAATAAGGTCCACGCTCGAGTGTGGGTTTCCCCGCTCGAGTGAACATGCAGACAATGAAGCCCCGCTCGAGTGCGGACTTCCCCGCTCAAGCGGACTGTAAACCCCAGACAAAAGTACTGGATGCGAGTTTTTCACGCTCGACGGGTGCTCGACCTACGCTAAAGCGTGAGACTTAGAACCTCGCTCGAGCGTGGATTCCCTCGCTCGAGCGTAGACTTCCACGCTCGAGCAGAGTGCATGTACTCAGGGTGCACGCTCGAGCGTAAAGTTCCACACTCGAGCATGGATCAGATTTCTGGAAATTCCAGATTTGATCACCAAGCTCAAATTCGACCTTAAATGCATCAAACTCAATTTTCTTGGACCAAAACTTTGGAAAACACCTAGAAACTCATAAAACAACATGTTTAAAGCATCATTTCAAGAAATCATGGCCCAAGAGTAAACCAATTGTACAAAATTCAACTTTAAACTCAAAATCAATTTATGAACATAACGTGCATGTACATTTTTGAGCTAAGGCTCTCCAAAACATGATCAAATGCCACTAAATAACATAAAACTCATTGTTTTCCCAAAATTAAAGTGAACTCAACGAATGCATGAGGGAATTCTTGAAAATCATCCTTCAAAATGCTATGAAACATGCATGCATGCATGGATTGACTTTCCTCTCTAGCCTTTAAGCTTGACTCTCATATCTTATAGCTCAATTAACTTGAATTCATGCATGAACAACTGAAATTCATAAACAAAAGGGTGAATTTCCTACCTCAAGCCTTGAATTCTAAGTGTAGAGGCCCAATCTCCCAAGTCTTCTTCAAACTCCTCTAATTTCTAAGCAAACTTTCTTGTTGAATCAATTCTCCCAACTCTCCCTCTCTCTCTTGGTTCTCTCCCTTAGAATGAGCTCAAATATGATCAAAATGAATAAAAGAGGTGAGTGGGGCTCAATTAGTCTAATAAGTGGTAATTTGTTCAAAAGTAAACAAATGACATTATTTTAATCAAATTTAATCGTTCTGAACCGAATTTTAATCAAACCTACCATAAAATCCTATAAATCCTAACTAGCTCATAAATCAAGTCAATTTCTGATTCGGACGCAGATAAGGCTTTCAATTCACAACCCGAAACTAAAACGTGAACAGATCTTTCCATACCAAACAGATAAAGACACAAAAATAATGCAACACACATGTAAATTAATTCCAAATCTCTCCTAAATTATTGTTAGGCATAATTAAATGCAGATTAATATTAATCAGAGGTCGGGGTTGTTACAAGTCTGGTCTGGGAACAGTTGTCTGCATTCAGCTTAGCACGAGACCAATCACTCATTCCCATGGCTCAATATCCCCCAGCCATTATAGAAAAACAGATACAGCACCTGTAACAAACAATCGAGGCACTACCACAGGACGCAGTCCGTCAGGCTGAAGTCACGGCTCGTCAGGCCAAAGTGATAACCTGGCTACAATAACAACAGCCACAGTCGGCCACGGCTTGTACATCTCATACACCTCCCATGGGTAACTCGACACCCAGAACCACTGTCCATACTGCTAATGTCCAAGAGACTCAGGGCAATCCGATAGAGCCAATCCCAGAACCGGCCTCTAAAGTTCCTGTCTATCAAACCGAAGCTCCGTTTGAATTTGAGGTTGACCCAACTGCACTTAAGGTCAATAAACTGGAGAAATTATTCAAACGAGCACAATGAGTGAACTTCATCCCGGATTTAAAGGACAGGTATACTGAATCTGCAGTTACCTTACCAGAGCGGTTTAAAATGCCGCATATCGACCGCTTCGATGGCTCTGGAGACCTAATGATGCACCTTCGCCTATTTTTTGATATCCTGAGGCTAATGGGTTTGACCGTAGCCCAAAAGTTGTCACTATTCGGCCGAACCATGTCTGGGATAGCTGCAATCTAGTATGCAAAATTGGAGGACTCTGTGAAACAGAACTGAAAAGAGTTGGCTGAGGCCTTTATTGCTCAATACTCTTACAACACACAGATTGAGGTCACAACTCGTGATCTCGAAGTCACCCGCCAAGAGCTAAATGAGGGTTTCTCAGAGTTCATGACGAGATGGAGAGCGAAGGCCTCGATGATGACTACAAGGCCTTCCGAAAAAGATCAGATCAAGATGATTGCTCAGAATCTGCATGGCAAGTTGCTACAGAAGATGATCGTTCTACCTCTGTTTACCTTTCCGGAGCTTCATGAAATTGGGGTTCAAATCGAGGATACCCTCAGATAAGGGATCTTTGCTGAAGATAATGAGCCTTTGAAGAAGAATGTTGTTCGCAGTTCCAATGCTACTACTGATGGTTGCACAACTACAAAGTGCTCAGAAGTAAACATTGTCACCACTCCCTTCAATGACCAAAAACCAACCACTTCAACTAAGCCCTAAGCCCCGAAATTTCTATCCTCTTTATATGAATCTCTCTCAAGCTTTGAAAATGTTGCGAGAAGAATGGTACCTAGAGCTCCTAGAACCTCAACCCCTTCCAAATCCTCTTCCACTAAGATATGACCCTGCTAAATACTGTGCATATCATCAACAACATGGTCATGATACGAACTGTTGCATCCGCCTCCGTCATAAGATTTAAGACCTTATTGATGAAGAGATCATGGCTCCACCTAAAGGACCTCAGGCTAGTACTGACTTGTCACCTCCCCATCTTAATCTAATCCATACACTCTCATCCACCTACAACCCCAGCATATACATCACCCCAGTTTATTTTCCCAAGCCTGAGGTGTTCATTCTAGAAAGTACGGACCTGTGCATGATGGATGAACTCGAACCCCAATCATCTCAAACCCATGAACCCACTACTTCTAAGCTGATGAGAATGATTGAAGATCTTCAGAAAACAGTGGCAGATCTAGCCTTTGGGATATTGGCTCCATCATTGACCACATTACATACCGGGAATTTCATGTCAAAAGGTTCCTCAATCTTAGGGCGGGTTGCATTGGAAGAAGGCCAATCCCTTGGCAAAGTGGAGGCAAATGGTAAGAACAAGGTAGGGGCAGGCACTGGTCCCTACGAACATCTTCAGTGGGCTGTTGAGGCTTTGAAGGCTGAAGGACTGAACAAACAACAAGTGCTCACAGTTGTTACAACGACTGTCGATGACACTTTTGCCACTCAAGATGAGAGCATTCTAAATCAAGGGGCAAGCCGAGAAAAGGGATGTCGTACCAGAAACGCCCCTTTCAGCTCCAATCCTACACTCGGAAGAGATCAGCAAACCCAGTCAACACCTACCAACCCCTTTGCCGGTACATCCAACATAACTCCACAAACCTCAAAGCACCAACCCCGAGGCTAGAGGGTCATCACCCCGCTTTACATGACCTTGTCCAAAGCTCTCCAAATCCTTAGAGGACAAGGCCATCTCAAACCCTTTAAGCCTCGGCCTCTCCCGGATCCCCTTCCAGCTAAGCATAATCCGGCCAAGTACTGTGCCTTCCATCAACAAACCGGTCATGGCACTAACATTTGTTTTCGTCTTCGCCATGAAATACAAGATCTGATTGATAAAGAGGTCATCATCGCACCAGGTCCTGCAAAGTCTATCGGTACTGAATCGATGAACTTGGGGATAATGTGACTATGTAATCAAGGAGGAATCACCTGCTAATGGCCCTCATTTTACTCCAGATGTAGTGTATGGCACGCACTGTTTTGAGCAATTTGAAAATGCTGTTTATTATACTTTCTAACTTGGGTATTGAGTCAGTTCTGTTGTACTGTATTGAGTCTGTCTTATCATATCGAGTCAGTCCTGTTGTATTAGAGTCGGGTGATTTCAGGGTTATTACCTCGGACATCACTATCTTATTTTGTGTTTGTCTTTTACACTCTTTCTTTTAAGTTTGTTTCTACCATGAAGCCAGTTGTGCCAGCAAATCTGAATGAAATGGCAAAGCTTTTAACCTACTTTTTTGTGCCTTGAAATCATTTCATTGACCTAGGTTTTTCAAAACTTTTCAAACACTATGATAAAAACAAAGAGAAAGGAATTCCTCAGGATTTGTAAAAATTTGATCAACTAAGAGAGAGATAGGCGTGCTAAGCCCTTAATGAATGAGATCATGTTCGTTAATGTGAGTACTGAGAAGGATCCTGGCTTGATCCAGATTGGTTCTACATTGTCTTCGACATGAACGACTAGTCGCTTTATTAAAAGATTTCAAAAAATATTTTGCGTGGTCCTACGAAGACATGCGTGGAATCGATCTCGGGATTGTATAGCATAGGATCACTCTCAGCCTCAAGGTTCGACCCCTTTGCTTTCAAATTTTGGTTTAGAATGTTCAACGGTCAACCAAAACATAAGGCTTGTATGGCCGGATCGGAAGCAACCCTTGAACTAGGGGCAAGAAGGTCAGATCAAGAAGGTCAGATGTCATCAAAGGAAGCTTGCAAAGGTAGATCAAAAGTAGCCCTTGAACTAGGGGCAAAAATGTCAGATGTGCTCGAAGATTCAAAATTGGGTCATCTCTCAAACCAATGAAGGCTGGCAAGAAAGCTAAATCCTAGAATCTGAGAAATTATTGCTGAAGGACAATCGAGTTGCTATCCACAATACTAGGGGCAAATTCAGACTCGATTGGATGAACTCCTACATCATCAGCGAATAGCAGCCATTCTCTTGGATTCAGATGGCTTAGAGATCCTATGACTGATCAACATGGACAAAGTTAAACTTTTTTATCCTTAAGAAGCTCCCTTGGCCGAAAACCCGGAAGGGCGACCCAGGCAAAAGTTAGAGCAGAGGAAAGAAAAAGAACAAAAAAGTAAAAAATGAAAAGAAAGAAAAAGAAAGAAACAAAAGAAAAGAAAAAAGAAAAAGAAAAAAATGAAAAGAGAAAAATAGAGCTCGGAAGGTTGAAAACCCGAAAGGGCAGCCTTGGCAAAAGTTAGAGCACAAAAAGAGAGTGTCAACACCCGAGTGAACCTCAAACCTGGAACTACGTACGACCTGATTCCCATGTTTGGGATACGTAGGCAACTTCATCCTGAAGTTCGGCCCCAATCCTTTTCAGCCTGCTTGGCTCATCCATGTTGATTGGTTGATCCTTGTTCAACTTGACTATCTTATCCATGTGCAAATTGGCTTGTCTTCGTTTAAATTCAGGTGTTCTATTCCGTTGGAAGATTCAGTTACATGATAATTCAAGTTCAGATCTGAGATTGTGCATCTCGAGAGTAAATTCCACGTTAGATGACCAATGGCCGTTTGAAAAAATAGTTTTTGAGGATTTTTAATGAGGTTGACTAATTCTCTCGAAAATTATTCTATTTTTTCCAAAACTAGACCATTTCTTGGACCCAAAAAAGGAAAAATTTCAGTGCTCACAGCCTGACTTGCATGATTTCAAATCAGAAAATCGAACAAGTGCGTTAATCTAACTTTCATATTGGTCAAAATTGTTTTAGTAGAAAGCCAAAACAAAAAATGGACAAAATGATGAACTAGGGGCACCGTTGAGTCAGGTTTTCTATCTTTTTCCTGTTGTCAACATACTTGCCAGAAAAAGCACCATACTTGCCGAAAATGGCACCATATTCGCTAGAATGGGCGCAACTGAAGCTAATAGCAGAGGGCCGAAAGCTCTCACATCCTCTAAGTAGTGAGGTATCAAGCTAAGTGCGATTCACCAACTGGAGCGGGATGTTCGGTTCCTTCATCCTGACGATCACACCCAAATTGGCATATAACCCGAAAAAGGGATGTAGAAAACGTAATGTGTGAGACCAATCAATTGTAGGCCTAGCCGGTGGGACATGTTGTAACCCACCTCGATCAAGCTAAGCCAGGGGCTAAGCCGGGGGCGTCATCAACCTAAGTTAGTTGCAGATTTGCTGCGTATCCAGTCGTATCACAACCTCTCTGTAGGAGAAGCTCACTAGTTATGAGAAAAAGAAGAAGAATCTGGTAGAATACTAGGGACAAGAGCCCATAACTTCCTGCTTATCCATCAACCACCCAAGGAAGGGATAAAAAATAAGAGAAATTAAAGAATAGAGAGATATGCGGCAAGAGAAAAAGTGAGGAAAAGGCTTTTTCAGAAAACTAGAGATTGAGTGCCAGAGTGATGTGAGAATCACAAATGAGAAGGGTGGGAAACAATATCTGAAGAAACAGGCTCCTCGTGAATCAAAAGGTCTCCCATCGATGGATAGCAGAATGTTCGAGTGTTGTTTTTGTTTGTCTCGATTCTTGTTTTGAGTCGTTTCGAGTGTCAATGTTTATGTTTAGGTTGTTCTACCTTCGTTTTCTCTTTGTTAAGTCGTGATGTACTATGGTCGATTATAGGCTCAATACCCAGTCAGTAACTCATTTCTCAATTTCAATTTCAAAAATAAATCGTTTTGTACTCAGAGTGCTGTGTTGTTCTTCACATTTGTGCAAAACAGGATTTGTTTTTTCATAAAGCTGCAGGGTTCAACCCAGGTCATGTGAGAACAATAGAACAAGGACCTAACTGAAGCTATATAGGTTTCGGACTGCAAAGTAAAAGAAAAGAGGGAAAATGTAGGGCATCTGAGTTTGTTTAAACGTCAGAAAGTTCCGAGTTGCATTCCATATACACCTCCTCAGGCCTTGTCAATGCTCCAAAGTATGAGTGTGCCTCTACCTGAAGCTCAAGCTTAAGCCTTCTTCAAGCTAAAATGGCAATCAAAAGTGCTCTCCCTGAGTACCATTCCCTGCCAGAGACATCTTGGCTGTGTTTGCAATGAGTTCCTAGGAGACCAACTGCAACGGTGAAAACTAGAGTTCGAATGGCAATGCCTAGAACACAAAGATTTAGAATTTCTGAGACTAAAGTCTGGTTTGAATGCCCAGGGGTGTATCCCCGGCTTGGAATCTGTATGGCAGCCCCATAGATTGAGATAACATTTGTGCGCCTCAATTCTGGATACTGAACCAACCTTGTCTGTCACCCCATTGGAAAATAGGAAAAGTTATGAATATGATCAAGAAGAAAAGCGGCATCCGTGGCTTCTACATGCAAATGTCGCTCCTTGTCAATATTTCAGGGCCTTTGTACTGAGAGTTGAAGGTAAGAGTTCGAAGAACACAAGAGGAGATCCCCGTCAGAGTAGAGCGGTTTATCGCCACTCACCCCATGAGGCGCTTTTTAAAGCGCCGCTTTGTTTGTTTATTTCATTTCTCTAAGTATCATGCACTACATTGCTTGTAACATGTATCGTATCATCGCACTTATTGCATTTATTTGCATCTTATGTTATCTTGTATCATTTGTCCTTTTACGCTGAGCAGTGTTTAGATTGTTGTCCCCCGGGGCTTTCTCAGGATGCGTGGAACGCGCTCCTGACAGCTTTTCTTTAGACCTCTTCTCACGATTTCAGCGTAGTTAGAGTGTTCTTTTCCTCACACAATTTCAGGGTGTTTGGAATTTATCTCAGGACATGTGGAACGTGCTTTTGATTGGTTTTTCTTTGGACATCTTCTCACGATTTCAGCGTGATTAGAGTGTCCTTTTCCTCACATGATTTCAGCATATTTGGAATTTATCTCAGGACGCATGGAACGCGTCGCTGATTGGTTTTTCTTAGGACCTCTTCTCACGATTTCAACGTGGTTAGAGTGTTCTTTTCCTCATATGATTTCAGCAGGTTTGGGATTTGTCTAAAGTTGCGTGGAACACGCCCCTGAGTAGTTGTTTTCGGACCTCTTCTTACGATTTTAGCGTGGTTAGAGTGTTCTTTTCCTCACACGATTTTAACGTGTTTAGAATTTGTCTCAGGTTGCGTGGAACGCATCCCTGAGTAGTTGTTTTTAAACCCCTTCTCATGACTTCATCGTGGTTAGAGTGCTCTTTTCCTCACACGATTTCAGCGTGTTTGGAATTTGTCTCAGGTTGCGTGGAACGCGCCCTTGAGTAGTTGTTTTCAGACCTCTTCTCACGATTTTAGCGTGGTTAGAGTGTTCTTTTCCTTACACGATTTCAGTGTGTTTGGAATTTGTCTCAGCTCGCGTGGAATGCACCCCTAAGTAGTTGTAGTTGTTTTAGGACCTCTTCTCACGATTTCAGCATGGTTAGAGTGTTCATTTCCTCACACGATTTTAGCGTGTTTGGAATTTGTTCTTCCTCCTCTCACGATTCCAGCGTGGTTAGAGTATGTCACCCTTTGCATCATCTATTGTACTATTTGCTACATCGCATTTATTATCTATTGCATCACATCTATTACTTCTATCGCATTGTATATAGTATATATCGTATGCATTTACTGCGTTATCCGATTTATCGTCTGCATCATTTTCATGTTAAGCTTGGTTTGGCATGTGCTCATACATTTCCCTCGTTAAAGCATGGTTTTGTGATAATGTGTACGCACCTATTCCACTAAGAGAATTGTGGTCTGAGGGTTTCGGCACCTTTTCTGTGTTAAATGTGGTTTGTTTGTGTCCATGCCTTTTCTAGGAAAGATATGGTTTGGCTTGCACCTTATTCACCGCATCCATTGCATTGTACTTTGTTTTGTTGCATTCAGCATTTAGGATCACGGTCTTTTCTCAGCAGATCATTCTCCACTCGTATCGTCCCACCTAATTACTTGTATTCTTTCTACAAAGCACACAGTTCTGCATGTGCATACACCTATTCCACTAAGAGAATTGTGGTTTGAGGATTCCAGCACCTTTTCTGTGTTAAACGTAATTTGATGTTGCATCTCCATCCCTTTATGATGTTTGTGTGGTTTTGCACTGCTTGTGGTGTGATGATTCAATTACATACATTGTATATCATTTGCATTATTATATTAAACTGCATGTCATTTGCACTGTTTTGTTACATTATGTATCATTTTGTATCCTGCTCCTGAACTATGCTGGTTTGATTCCTTGCAAAGGGATACGTAGGCAACCATTGGGTTCAACCAACAGCATCTGCATTTTGTTTGTTTGCCCAAGTCTTATGGCCTTGTCAAATGGGTTGTCTCTGGGCTTTGACATTCACTCACGTCATTTCATGACTTTCGAATTCTGTCAAAGAGGGACAACTGTAGACACCCCATTTTTGACCGCCCTTAAGACTTGGGTGCCACTAATTGCTTACCATCAATACAGGCTATCTTGTGCAAAGGTTCGATTTCTTCGGCACGGAGAGTGTCAAATCCCAACCTCACAACCCCTTTTTGGACCAAAGCCTTTTGACCAAAAGATTTTAGACCTTATAACCCTCTCTTTCAAAATATTTTTGAAAAAAATTCCTACGATGTTCCGAGACTCGCATTTCGTTAAATGTTGCGTTTTTCGGTAAACCGAGCAAGGAAAAAGTGGAAATAAATGAAAGAGAGGTGAACTTCTTGAAAAATATTTCAAAACATCTTAATTAGGAGTTTGGATTTGAAGAAAATGGGAGAGAAGAGAAGAGAACTAGTTGAGAAGAAGTTCGGCATGAATCTAGGTAGGATCGAAACTGAGCAATCTCCACTAAAATAGGCATGTCTTTTTTCACACTTGAAATTTTAATGTGAAGCTTTCACCATTGGAAAGAATACTTTCAGGGCTACAATTTAGGCTCAAGAATGATCTGCAAAGGAGTCCAGATGAAGGAGATGTTTCCATTTGAAGTTGGGCCCAAAAAGAAAATTTTTTGGCCAACCAGAGGTGGAGGTTGCTAGCCATGGATGGAATTTTCTGGCTATGTGGCGGCCATGAATGGCCTTTTCCGGCCACCTTCCGTCTAGGAGTGATCCTTGCCAGCCAAGAATGGACCTGTGCCGGCCATTGGTGCAAAAAGTCAGATTTCTGCAGATATTTGTCTTCTAGCTGTTCTAGCTGTCCATTTTGGGATATTTTTTACCTGAGCTCTTGTTTTTCTATATATAGAGGCCATTCTCTATTGTTTTCAAGCTTAGAACATTTTGAGGAGTGAAATATTTTGGGAGTCTCCTTCTCTACATTTCTCTCTCTCTCTTGAGCCTTTGTGCATACAAGTAGAGATACACTTCTCCTTTGTCTATACATCCTTGACCAAAGTTGGTTATCTTTGGGCTGAGATTCCTTGGGACCTTCTTTGAGCTTTAGAAGGTGATTTTAGCTTGATTTGGTGCCTTATTTGTGCCTAAAGTGTGCTTGGCTTCAAGAGGTATAACCTTTACCCTTTAAGTTTGTTTTTCATACTTGTTTTTGCCAACTTTTTGTACTGTTTTTGGCCTGATTTTCAACTAAAAAAACCTTTATTTTCGAGGCTTAAAAATGGTGATTTGAGGCTATTTTGAGTTTTGGGGGTGGTCTACCATTCTCGTCTCTTTGCTTGTAAAGCTTTTGTGTCATCTTTTCATCACTTTCAAACCAACTCTTTTGGCAATTTAACCACTGAAATTCAGAGGTTTTTCAGTAGTAAAAACTTTGTTTTGAGGTCCAAAATTAAAGGGGTTAGCCTCCTCTCCTTGTGTCTAACTTGCATGCCTAGTTAGCTTCATATGTTAGTATGTTTTTGTAGCTTAACTTTGCTTATTTCCAGCATGTTTTTAACTTTGATTTGGGCTGCTTTAGCTCTGTTTTGAGCTGTTTGTGTTGTATGAGTAGTCTTTTGCATGGTTGTAGTGTGACTCCACGTTTTAGTTTATTATCTTAGCTAGTTTTGTCTTCATTCTAGCATGTCTTTCAACTGATTTTGGGCTATAAAAACTGTGTGTTTGGGCTGAATCTTGGGTCCTAAGGCCATTAAAGGTTAAGGGGTTGATAACCTTTCTTTGTACCTTATTTTGGAGTCCTTTGCCCTTATGTTTCCAACCCTTGCATAATCTTTTTTAGAGCTTTTAAACATTGTTTTTCAGAGCTATTTCAGTGGTTAAAAATATGTTTTGAAATCCAAAATTTGAGGGGTTAGCCTCCCCTCCTTGTATCTTGCTTACTAGTCTAGCATGCTCCTTATCTTAGCCTATTAATCTAGCCTTTTTCTAGTTTAATTCCAACATGTTTTAGGACCTATTTTGGACTAATTTAGGACTATTTTGAGCAGTTGGCTACATTTGAGCTTTATTTTGTATGCCTCTAGTGTAATAGTCCTCACAAGTTTGGTGTTCTAGGCCTTAAACACCTTCTTGTTTGAGTTGATAGCATTTGTTTATGCCTTTATCACTCATTTTCAACACATATCATATCGCAACCCCCCCTAATTTCTTCACTTTTTCATTTGCTTTGAGGGTTGGTTAGCCTTAGGGTTGTGTTTAAGCTTGAGATTGAGGTTTGTGTTTAATGGTTTCAATCCTCTTTTGAGGGTTTCTACTAATCAACGACATGACCTCTCTCTTGCGTTAAACCATGCCTTGGATGACAAATCTTCCATAAGGGGACACTCACTTTTGGACTAATCAATCAAAGAATAGATTGGTAAGGTAAAATAAGTATACAAAATTGGACAAGTAAAAGAGGCAGGATAAAGCATCTTTTGTGTTGCATTACATGTGTTCGAATCGGACGTTAATTCGAACACAAGGCAAATGAGACATTTCATACTCAATAGTGATGAAATGTGCCATTTTCCTTGGTCTTCATTGCCCTTGATCATGCATGATAGGGTGGTGGTCCTTTGAGTCTTATTTGTGCATTTATTGAAATTGTATACCTTGGATCTTTGGCCATCATGCAATGAAATTGCTTGATTGGTGGTTTTGGATTCAAGAGTGCCACTCCTTTGACGTTTTAAGATGATAAGGAGGGGTACAGTACAAACATACCCTTGAAAAAACTTTCATTTTGCTCTTTTTATGCTCTGTTGCAGTGTGGTGACCCGGAGTATCAGTGGCCAGCAGTGCCTCATCAATGGCCGACAAGGCCTCATTTCTGGCCGGCAAGGCACACTTTTGGCCGGCAGATGGCCGGCAGCAACCTCCCATGGCCGGCAGGCCACTGGTGCAATCCTCAGCAAGTTTTTGGTAAGGTGGAGCAGAAAGATTCTGGAATATGCTCAACCCTGTAAACAGAGCCTCTCGGGAGCAAAACAGAGGGCTTTTCGGGCGAAAACTGAGGGCATGTATCTTCCGCTTTCCGAAGCAAAGCTATGGTAGTGTAGTTTTAATGCTTTGCATGATTAGTTAGTGTGCATTTGTTTTAATTAATTGGTTTGCTAATTAGTTAAGTGTTGTAATAATGTAATTAGCTTAGCTAGCTATTCATTTGATTTGTAATAATTAGTTTAATTAGATTACTTTGATTAGCTCAGCTTAGATTAGTTTAGCTCTTATTCATTTGGACCCTCCTTCACGATGGCACAATGTTGTAATAAGTGTGCGTGTGTGTGTGCGTGTCTTCCAACCCCGCATCTTTCTCCTTTTTATTTAATCGCTTTCGATGGTTAGATTAGGGGCATTTTCAATTAGCATACATTATGCTTGCATGTTTGCATCCATTCACTTGTCTTGTATGCACCGAGGCTCGGCGCATCATTCAAACTGCATCGTTATTTCAATACTTCTTTGAATACATGTTTTAAAGCCTACTTTGAAAGTGTTACAAACACCATGATTAAGTAGCCGAGCCTATTTTATTGCATCATTGCATGTGTTGCATTAGGCATCTTGTATAGTTAGGATCATGCATTATATCTAACTAGTTTTTGTTTTGACTTGGAGTACTTGGTAAGCTTTTACACTTTAGCATACTTGCATGAGCGTGATTGCCATGTTTCCATGTTTCGCATGCTTGCTATGAGACTATGTGCTTAAATGCTAAACTGCATGAATGCCTGTGGATGAAGGCTTGATTGTTTGAATTTGAACGATTCAACAAATGTAAGTTTTAAGCCCACTTTGTTAGTGGCAAATCATGTTTTAAGCCCACCTTGTTTGGTGGCAAATCCGCATTTCTAAGCCCACTTGAGGGTGGCAAATTCAAACCATTTTCAAAAGCAAATATAAGTTGAGTTGTTCCAAATTCTTGCGATCTTACTTGCTTGTGCGCGTCACATAGTAAAGTTAGCTAATAAACCAGAATAAGAACACATAATGTTTATAAAAGAACATATCATGATTAGTAGAGGCCGATCTTTGATCGGGCGAGCGGGGGTGCTCATTTCAGGACCTTCCCCTCTCGTACCTAAGTTCTCAAGCCGAGGCAACTTTGGTGATGACGGACACGTGGCCTTTGGTACGAGTTAGGGTTTCCTAAATTTCTCCAAAACAAAATATTTAGGTGGCGACTTTGTAATCTGGCAAAACAATCTAGTTTTGGCATTATTAGATTCAAAATCGATTTTTCAAACGATTTGCTGGATTTGGACTCTTTGGTGTTTATCAGTTTCACATTACACTTTATGAGACTAGATTCAGAATCACGGGAGTCCAAACTTTGAGGCCTTCTTTTCGAACCCTTTCCGAAAGGCGGGGGGCGCGGAAAAAGGCGAGCCTACACAGGGCTACGCTAGGAGAGGTTGGGAGGCTGGGCTGGGAAAAAAAAATTTCTACAAATTTTTAAAATTTTGGACTAGGCTACAGTCACCTATGCCTAGGGGTGTGCACAGTGCGGTTTGGGCGGTTTGAAAGTAAAATTACAAACCGAATGGCGGGTTGGCAGATTAGTGGATTGACAAATTGCGATTTAGGCGGTTTTTGGCAGATTGGTGGATTGAAAATATTCTAACTAATTATCATACATTTCATAATATATAACACAAATTAATTTTACATAATATCTTTCATAAATATAACCACTAATTTGTAATAAATTTCATATCTTAAATCTCTCTCACACTCATTTTTACATTGATATTTCATTGGAGGTTAAAAAATATATATGTATTAATTGTAGCGAAGCGGAGCAGTTCGGTTGGCAGATTGTAAATTTTAAAGTTTAAACTGCGGTTAGTGGTTAGAACGGTGCAAATAGATGCGGATCGATATGGTTTTAATAGATTATGCGGTATTTTACACAACCCTACTTATGCCCAACCCTAGGTCCAACAACATCAAAGGGGCTTATTAGATAAAAACAAGTCAAACGAAGAAATTGGAACCTCTTCCCAATCAAAATTGAATTTGTATATTCCCATTTGTGGGGGTATCCAATTACCTTCTCTCGGCTAGGAAACTCCTGGTATGCATCACAGGCTCTACGAAGAATAACATCAACTTCACCTCCAACATTACTAAAAATAAAGTGATTATGCGCTAATCATACCTGCAAATAGATCATAAGACATAACGCTAGAGTTGCTTCTAAATATATATATATATATATATATATATATATATACATATATATTTTTTTGACTACTACCCCCATCCGAAGACCCAACAATAGCCACAGCCCAATCCATCAAGTTCATCTTTAGGGGTGATTTGGGATGATCTAAATAAATTTACTTTTTGATTTTTTACGAAAAGATGTGCAAAAAAAATGAGATAATGTGATGGAAAAAAGATAAAAAAAAATAAGTGTGTACTTATTAGTACACCCTAAACAAGGCCTTAATGCTGTGTTTGGTTGAGAGATTTAGAAAGGGATTTGGAAGGGGAAAAGAAAAATGTGTGTGAATATACGTATATTTTATTTATATTTCACTTATTTTTTTTCTTCTCTTTTTTAAATCTCTCCTCAAATCTCTTAACCAAATATAACATAAGTGATACACTCTAAGCACACAAAAAAATACCCATTCTTCTTATAATGCCATACCCGTGCATCCCGTGGAGGTCTTGGATTTAGGGGGATATTAGCTATGAGCATTGATAGAGACACCCTCCAATCACCACCCCCACCACCCCCCACACACACGTGACGGGTGGTGATTGGAGGAGAAGGGGAAAAAAAAAAGCAAAAGAAAAAGTAACCAATCAAAAAAGAGAGGGGGTCAAAGGGGGTGGGGAAGAAAGGGGGTCTTAAACATTTTTGATTAGCTATAAATTCCTGCTTAGACGTATAGTCCAATTATTTTGTGTATTGTGCATTTTATGTGTGGTTAGCTCAACATTTTTTGTTTGTTATTGTTCAAATTAATTTTAGATTATTTTTAAAAAATCTAATGTATATGAAAATATATATATATATATATAAGTGATTGAAAATATGTGATGGTTTTTTTTTTTATAGAGCGGAGGGTTTCAACATTTAATAATCCACGATAATAAGGGTGCATTTGGAATTTGTTTATATAATTTTTTTTTTTTTGTGATTTTTTAATAAAATTTGAAGAACTTTACATTTTAAATTTTATTTTTAAATGGTCCAAAGGTAAAAATAAAAAGTAATAAATATTTGGAAAATTTTAACTACAAATAAATAGATAAAATTTAATTTTTTGATTTTAATAAAAAAAATTTAGATTGATCAATATTTATTATTTCTTAGATGTTTCTACAAACCGAGCATTTGAGATTGTTTTATCAAAGCCCGAATTAATTTGTGTGCGGACCAACTTTCCTCGAATCGGCCCGAAAAATGGAATGACATTATCCAACAAAAATTGGAAGCCCAAACTGAAACGAATTGTCCAATACAAGCCCAAGAAAAACTGGATTAAACTCCAAAGATGGATGCGGCCTGAAACATGGGGTTATGCTTATTTCAAGATGTGTTTCTATCATAAATTTGAGTAGAGGTTTTAAAAAGAAAATAAAAATGATTGATAAAATGTGAATGAAATATAACAGTATTTAACCCATTTTTTTCCTTTTCTTTTCAAATTTTTACCTAAATTTATTATCCAAACACATCACTAGTCTTTTATATTCTACTCTACTAGACAAATTGAAAAATTAAAAAAAATAAAATTTTGAAAAAAGTCCAAAAAATATTTTTTTTTTAAAAAAATTTGATTTTGATTTTTTATTTTGGACAATTACAAAAAAAAAAAATCAAGATTTTAACGTTCTAACATTTAATTTTATCAATTTAAACCTTAATTTTTTTTATTTATTTATTAGCAATCTAAATAATTCACCTATTTTTGTTATATAAAACTGATGGAAAAAATATATATTTTAGTTATTAAAGTCAATGTAGATATATATATATATATATATATATATAATGTCTAAAATGTCTTTTTTCACTAAATTTAATAATTAAAATACCTTTTTATCTATTTTATTTAAGGAAAATTGATAAATAGTTTAGATTGAAAAAAAATAAAAAATTTAGAATTTAAATTATCAAAATTAAAAGGGTTTTTTTATGGATAGATCTCATTTGGAGGTGTTCTAACCCAATATGTTCACCAAGGAAAATTATAATCTAGTTAATCCTATGTATTTAAACTTTTATTCCATAAAATCTTTTTTTCCTGATTTATATTGTTTGTTGGACTATTATACCCTTATGTCTATTATTGATATATATTACATAGAAAAATGATATATACATTTCCTTTTTGTTACCACATTTATTTTGGTAGCTACCATTATTAATGTTTTTCAGATTCATTCACATTTGTGATATTGTTTCATTGTACTTGGGTTTGAAACTTTCTATGTGGTAGAGTTTAGAAACTCTAGTTTACACATGGTGGTGAAATATTACTATGTTCCTCCATTGTTGTGGTAAAGCTTTGTGTTCAAAGTTCTGTGTTCATCCATTGTTACTCTGTGTTCGAAATTCTATGTTTCTCCATCGTCGAAACTTTATTTATGTCCAGTCAATTTTGTTATAAACATATTCTTCAAAGGTAGGTTTGGTTTGATTTGGATTAGTGGAATGGTGAAATTGCATAAATTCTTAATGATAGTAATAATGATAAAGATGATGATGAAGATGAGGATATGGGTGATATATTTTTATTTGGGCATTGATTTAGACCCCCTTAAAACATTCACCCCATAATCCCTTTACACACATGGAGGTTGGGGATTGGGTGGAAAAAAAAAAAAAAGTTGACCAATCAAAACTAAAGGGGGTCAAGGGGGTCTCAACCTTTATTCTTTTTATTTTTAGAGTGATTGAGTTTTTTTTTTGATTTCTAATTCTATTACTGCCATTGTTTCTATTTTTTTGTTAATTAGTGTGGATATTCACATTTCACATTATTTGAAAGTCTGAGAAATAAGTGTTGCAATATAGATATGGACCTAATTATATATTTTACAAGATGTGAATTTTCATATATCAGTGGTTATTTGTTAATATACTTGTTGTTTGAACAATCATTTTTTGTTACCATTAAACAATTGAAATAGTCTTCTTCTTTTTTTTTTTCTTTCAATTGTGTTTTATGTTGCAGTGTGAATGTTCATATTTGTATGAATTTAGTTTTTTAAAGGTTAGTTGTATGTTAATTGTAATTTGTGATCATTCACATTATATTTTGGTATGAGTTTTTTTTTTTTTGAAATTTTTTCGAAAGTCAGTTGTATTTTATTTTATTTTTTACTATGCTTGTTGGTTGAACAATCATTTTTATTACCATTGAACAATTGGAAATAGTCGATTTTTACTTTTTTAATTTTATTTTATGTTTTCACGTTGCCGTGTAAATGTTCACATTGATATGAATTTATTTTTTTAAAAAAACTAGTTGTATATTAATTGTAAATTGTGAACATTCTCATTATATTTTGGTATAAGTTTTATTTTTTTTTAAAGTTAATTGTGTGTTTATTGTTTTTGTTATTATGCTTATTAGTTGAGCAATCATTTTTGTTACTAAACAATTGAAATAGTCAATTTTCACTTTTTTTTTTAATTTTATTTTATATTCTCACGTTACAGTGTAAATGTTTACATTGGTATGAGTTTGTTTTTTTTATTTTTTTTATTTTATTTTTTTAAGGCTAGTTGTATGTTAATTATAGATTTTGAATATTCACATTGTATTTTGATATGAATTTTATTTTTTAGAAGGTTAGTTGTATATTTGTTAGGGAAAATCGGTCTAAGGTCCCTCTCCCACTTTTCGTAATGGAAGAGGTCCACAAAATTATTTTTTGATGTCTAAGGTCCTAAACATATATCAGACAAATTTCAGTCAAACCCACCGCCATTCTTACCCACAACCAGAGAAACCCAGAGCTTTCTAGAGAGAGAAAATGAAGATGATCGGAACAACACTCCTTTCTCTTCTGAAACCATACGCCATCGCCGTGAATACAAGAAGTTGCGAATCTTGATGAATCGCAGCATGGTGAGAAGTCTTCCACAATTAGAGCTTCGAGAAAAGACAATCTGTCCAGGATGCATTATCTATAAGTGGACCAGGGCTCAAACCGACGAAGATGGAGTCGAAGGAGGTGCGAACCAGAAGCTCCAGCCACCATTGAACCAGAAGCTCCAGCTGTTGAGCCTGTGAAAGTAGAGTCCGTGGAGATGAACCAGAAGCTATAGCCATTTCGCTCCCCCTATGGTGACCCTGTTTTAGCAACACCACCCCTTTCCTCCTTTCTTTCTTTCACTCTTTTTCTTCTTCTAGATCTAAAAGAAACCACACCCAGTTTTGCTATTAGAGAAAAAGTATTCAAATTAATCATCTTGAATCCATACAAGCAATACTGCTTTTCAATTCTAGCCACCACCAGCAAATTCCAATAGAATATTTCATTTTCTCTTTCTAACTTCTCTCTCAATTAAACCCACTTCTTTGTGTATTTAACTTTCATTATTCAAACATATTTTTCAGAAGGTAAATATCATTTATGGGATCGAATAAAATAAACATCATTTATGCTATAAAATGTATAGAACAAATTAATTTATTGTATATAATTTGAGTATCACTACAACACCAACAAAGATCAATATTTGGAGAACTATTTCCTCACCTGAACTTGGACAAACCAAGTAAAGAAACCCACCTATTATTGTTTTGTTTTATATATTGCTTATTTGTGTATTTGTTTGTTTTAATTTATAATATATATATATATATATATATATATATATATAGAGAGAGAGAGAGAGAGAGAGAGAGAGAAAGAGATGGATTGAAGCTAAAGGGATAAGTGCAGATCCGCCTCTTTCTCTGTTTTTTTTTTGTTTGGACTGAATTTTTTTTTTATTTGAACTGAATTTTCTCTGGGTTAAAGAGAATTTCTCTGGAAATGTTTCTTTAGGAATTTCATTGATTTTGAGAGATTTTCTCTGGCTTAAAGTGATCCAGAGAAATTCCTAAAGATATTTTTCTTTTATCTCCCATGCTGAAGTGAGTAGATTTCTTCATAATTTTGTGTATTTTGTAGAATCAATTGTTAATGTCTCCCCAGTTAAACATATTCTTTTGCTTTCGAATGTCTACTACTTGCTGTTTCAGTTATTTGCAGTGTAAGTTACTGAAAATTGTTTGATGATAATGAAAATGATTGCATTCTTTTTCAAGTTTGATAGGCGTTCTTTTAGTATTTCCTTGACTATCTCTGCAAAAATTAGGACACTAGCAAATAAGAATAAGAAATTATCAAGACAAACCAGATAATTTCTCTGAATCAACCCAATTGAATTTCTCTGGGTTGAAGTGTCCAGAGAAATTTCAAAGACCAAAAACAGAATTTCTCTGGGTTGTTGTTGTTGTTTTTTTTTTTTTTTTTTTTTTGGTGATGCAGAAAATTTCTCTGGTTTTAAATCCAGAGAAATTCTCTGGTGATGGGATTTTCTCTGTGAATATGTATCCAAGTCACTGCAAAATCGATTGGTTCTATAGTGGATAGAATTTTGAAATTTTTTATGTGATTTGTTCAGAGAAATTTGAAATTTTCTCTGTGATGTCCAGAGAAATTTTATGGATAGAATTTTCTCTGGAAATTTGATTTGGAATCTGATAAAAAGCTTCATAGTTTTAATATAGGGAAGCATTCCTACTTAAAGACTTGTGCCACAGTTGGGGCATTTGGGTCTCCGAAGTCGAGTGGCAGTGGAGATGGTAACAATAGTAGCAACAATGGTGGAGGATCAAACCCAGATTTTTCCAGAATTTCTCTGGTTCTGGTAAGTTGCCATTGTTATCCCATTCTAATGTTGCTTACATATTACAATGTGGAATTTTTTCAATTGAATTCAGTTGAACAATGTTGCTTACCTAATGAATCACAATGATTTGGATGTGAATGAGAAGAAAAGTAGAGAAACTCATCCAGAGAAATTTGGTCCAGAGAAATTTCTCTGAGCCAGAATTTCTCTGACCAATTTTCTCTGCACTGAAATTTCTCTGGACCAATTTTCTCTAGACTGAAATTTCTCTGGACTGAAATTTCTCTGGATCAAGGTTGAAGGACCTTAGACATTATGAAAATATTGTTGAGGGACCTTGGACATTATAAAAATATTTGATGTCCTTTATGCTATAAAATCATAATACCAGGGACCTTAAAAAAAAAAACCCCTATTTGTTATTTATTGTAATTGAGAGGGTGATTTATGCTCCGGTGTTGGGCCGAGGTATAGACCGAACAAGTTGAGGGCCCAGCATAGCATTGGGCCGAGATGATCGACTGTTCACTCGGAAATGGGCTACCAGAAGTTGGGCCGGGCAGAGTTTGGTATGTGTGTTGCCCCGGACCGTGCAGAAGCTGCTCGACCAGGAAGTGACCGGTCAGGCTAGGATGCTCGGTCCGAGGATTGTCGAGACCAGACAGACCGAGAGGCCGGCGCTCGGAAAGGCGCGGTCAGCCGAGGTAGTTGATTGACCGGCGAGAAGGCCGACCAAAGGAGGAGCCCGGGCTAAGCTCTGCCGAGATGCCGCCTAGCCCGGTCCTTCATTCGGTTATCCGGTTAGGCGCTTAAGGTATGAAGCATGGTATGACCGAGGTAGGGCAGCTCGGCTGCCGAGCTCCAGCTATGCTGACAGGCAGTTGAGAGCAGGTGATGAACGGCATGGTTTATGCTGACAGATGGGATAGCAGAGCCACGTGTCAGGAGATGACAGGGAGTGGATATGGGGCTCAGAAGGTATATAAGCATGTCTGCGCCCCCCATACGCGAGACACGAACACATCTGTAAGGATTTCTTACACTCAAACACTCTCTCCCTTCTCTCTATCCGTCCCAAGGTGTGTGCTAACTTGACCGTCGGAGGGTTTTTCCGGCCACACACCGCCGGGTAGCTCACCATTATTTGCTCGCAGGTGATCGGACATCGACGGAGCTCGGAAGAAAGGAATACGGGCATGCCGGAATATTTGCTCCCCGTACAATTGGCGCCGTCTGTGGGAAGCTTGACAGACAAAACCTTGTCTTCCAGGTTCATCTGATCGCCGTCCATGGCGAACAACGACGAGTTTCCGTTGTCCGCCATCGACGGAGCCACCCCGGAGTATACCCGAAGGAGAGAGGGACCTCCTACTGTCCACCCAATGGCTGACTTGGGGACGCCCACTGGAGGGCAGTCAGGAGACGCGCGGGATAAGCGCGGAAGGAGTCATGGGCATTCACGGAGTCCAGACGGTCACCGGCGGAGAGACTCACACGCCAGGCGACTGGAAAGCAAGTTAAGGGACCAAGACGCTGTCATCAGGCGGATGGCAGCGGAGATGGAGGATCTTAAACGGCATGTCAAAGGGAAAGGTGTAGTTGGAGTGGGTGACCACAGTGAGCGCACCCTATCCCGCCGTTCAGGCGGACAGAGCCAACGACATACTCAGTCCATATCTATCACCAGAAGTTACCAGGTTGGTGATTCCGACGTGCGTGCAGAAAAGTCCAGCGCGCAAGACAGCACCTACAAACCCTCACGTCCGGCGACGACGTCGAGGTATTCTTATTCAGCTCAGTCGGAGGACTTACGGGCAGTATTAAGGGAGCGGGCTCGCCGGCGCGAAGCTCAGAGAATACCAGCTTTCCAGCGGCTCTCCTATGGGGTTCATGCCAGCGAGGAGGTCGGAATGCCTCCACCCCGCCAAACAGTGCCAGCATTTGAAGATACAGACCTGGCCAGGCTGAGTGCCACCCCTTTTTCCCTGGAAATAGAAACAACGCCGCTTCCGGCAGGCTTCCACCAGCCTAAGTTCACGCTCTACGACGGCAAAACCGATCCTTACATGCATGTGAGCCACTTCCGTCAGGTCATGGCCGGACATAGGCGGAATGACGGACTTATGTGCCTAATCTTCCCGTCCAGTTTAGGTGAGCTGGGCTTAAAGTGGTTTGAGAGGTTGCCGGAAGGGAGCATACAACGGTGGCATCAGTTGGCCGAAGCGTTTGTTACGCGCTTCAAAACCAACACAAAAACACCAAAGGAAGTTGATCACTTGCTGAGTGTCAAGATGGAACCGTGCGACACACTGAAGGCATACAATTCAAGGTATTGGGAGACCTTCAACGAGATCCTGGATTGCCCGGTCAACCTTGCCATCACGCAATATAAGCGAGGTCTCCCGGTCGGACATAGACTGCGGGACTCGCTTACCATGCACCAACCGACCTCCATGGGCCAGCTCATGCAGCGCATCAATGAGCACATCCGAGTGGAGGATGATGCGTCAGCTTCCACCGTGAAGGCCACTCCGGTCGGAACAGACAAGAAGACAGCAGGCAAAGTGCACGCAGTTGGGCAAGAATCCAGCCGCTCAAATGACCGGGCAGAGGAATCAGACCGAGGTTCAAATCGTAAAAACCGGGGTAGAGGACGTCGGAATGACCGGGATGACTACCCCCGTGATGACGTTGAGGACGCAAACAGGAGAATGAAGGCAAGGACCGGCATAACCACGGTCTTCAAGATTCCAATCTATCGCATACTTAGCGAAATCCGAGACGAGGAGTATGTCCGGTTTCCTGCTAAGTTGGGCGATGGACAAAAGGGGTACAATCCGCGGTATCGTTGTACGTTTCACCGAGAGAGGGGCCACCGGACTGAGGATTGTTTGCCTCTGCGACAACACTTGGAAGAACTGGTTGCGGCCGGGCATCTGGACCTTTACATTGATGGCGGAGTGAAACCGAATCAGGCTCCGGTCGATCCCAGGGGACAGGGCGACCGAGATGCACCACCTCAGGGAGTAATTAATGTCATCCACGGAATCGTGGAACCGGAGCGTGTTTGCGAACTCCGGGGCATGATTAAGAAGGCAGAGCATATGAGGGAGATTTTGTCAGTACATCCTGCCATCAAAAGGGGGAAGACAGAGGAGAAAGACGTGATCAGTTTCACCTCAAGGGATTTAGAGCGTATCCAGACGCCGCACAACGATGCTCTTGTCGTAACACTACGCGTCAAAGAATTTGATGTTAGACGAATCTTGATCGATCAGGGAAGCTCGGTCGAGATCATGTATTATGATGCGTTCAAACAGCTCAAACTTCGTGAGACAGACTTGGCACCGGCCACTTCGCCACTGGTTGGATTTAACTCGCAGCCGGAGTGGCCATTGGGAAAGATTATCCTGCCGGTCAAAGCGGGATCCGTGGTCAAGCAAGTGGAGTTTTGGGTGCTACAAGTGCCTTCCACATACAACCTTATCCTTGGAAGAGGATGGCTTCACGCCATGCAAGCCGTAGCATCGACCTACCACCAGGTGATGAGATTCCCCTCGGCTATGGGGGCAATCGAGGAGATTTGGGGTGATCAGGTCATGTCCAAGCAGTGCTTCGTGGCGGTCAACGGGAGCCGGGCTGCCAAAGGATTCGTTCAAATGATCGAGGGACCGGAGGACCAGAGTGTCTTGGATGATGTTGGCACCAAAGCAGAAGACAAGGCAGTTGAAGAATTGGTTGAGGTGCGGATTGATGCCGAGCAGCCGGACAGATTCTTCTTGCTCGGTTCAAGTCTCTCGGCCATGGAGAGAACCGAGATGATTGAGTTTTTGATGGCGAATATCGAAGTCTTTGCATGGTCGCCCTACGACATGCCCGGCCTTGACCCAAGTTTTATCTGCCATCACCTCAATGTCTTCCCTGGCGCCAAGCCAGTCATCCAGCGAGCAAGGAGGTCGGCGCTGCATCACGCCGAGGTAGTGGCAGAGGAGGTAAAAAACTTGCTTGAAGCACGAGCAATACGGGAAGTGCACTACCCTCGGTGGATTTCCAACACGGTAGTGGTGCCTAAGAAGAATGGAAAGTGGCGAGTTTGTGTCGACTACAAGACAGTCAACCGAGCTTGTCCGAAAGACAGCTTCCCTTTGCCGCGCATTGACCAGCTAGTGGATTTGACGGCTGGACACAGTCGGCTCAGTTTCTTGGATGCGTACCGCGGCTACCACCAGATTGCCATGCATGGGCCTGACCAAGAGATCACCTCTTTCACGACTCCAAGGGGACTCTTCTGCTATCGAGTTATGCCCTTTGGTTTGAAAAACGCCGGGGCAACTTTTCAGAGGATGGTGACCAAAATGTTTGCTCCTCTGCTCGGTCGGACAATGGAGGCTTACATCGACGATATGGTGGTAAAGAGCCGACATGAGGCAAGCCATTTGTCCGACTTAACTGAGATGTTCACCATTCTGAAGAAATACAAGCTGCGCTTGAACACCTCGAAGTGTGCCTTTGGTGTGGGATCCGGGAAATTTTTGGGATTCTTAGTCACGAACCGAGGCATCGAAGCAGACCCTACTCAGATTAGAGCCGTGCAAGAGTTGGAGCAGCCTAGCTCGGCTAAGGACGTGCAGCATCTGGCCGGGATGGCCGCCGCGCTTAATCGATTTATAAGCCGGTCATCAGATCGCTGCCGACCTTTCTTTCAAGCATTGAAGTCAAAGTTCTCATGGGATGACGAGTGTGACCGAGCTCTGGCCGAGCTCAAAGATTATTTGTCTTCTCCACCGCTGTTGGTTACACCAGAGCCCGGTGAGGAACTCTACCTTTACCTTGCCGTCTCCCAGCACGCAGTAAGTGCGGTGTTAGTCCGGGCTGAAGGAATCAAGCACCTCCCAATTTTTTACGTAAGTAAGACCTTGCTGCCGGCTGAGACGAGGTACTTGCCGCTGGAAAAGCTTGCGTTGGCACTGATGATGGCTTCGAGGAAGTTGGCACATTATTTTCACGCCCATACCATCGTCGTACTGACCGAGTTCCCCCTCAAGGCCTTGTTTGAGCGCGCAGACTTTTCAGGCCGAATTTTAAAATGGGCGGTCGAGTTGGGACAGTTCGATGTGAAGTTCCAGCCACGCACCGCGATCAAAGCCCAAACCTTGGCCGATTTTGTTGCCGAGTTCTCACCTGGCACTCATCCGGTATGCCCGGTCGACATTGCCGAGGCAGATGATGAGACGCAGACAATGCCAACCGAGGCACAACCAGCTGCCGACGGTCGCGCCGCGGAGTTAGCGCGCACCATCGCCGTTCCCTCAGTTTGCACGGTAATACCTCCCGGTGCTGCGATGACAGAGTTGTGTATCACCAACCCATCCACTCTGTCCGGTACCGCATCATCAAGGGGGGAAGGAATGGTTCCTCACCGTTCAGGACTTGGTGATTCGCCTACGGACTTGGGCATTCTGAACCAACTTGCTGAGTCCGGTGCCGAATCCTCAAGGGGGGAAGGAATGGCTCCACACAGCTCAGAACTTGATGATTCGCCTACGGACTTGGGCATTCTGAACCAACTTGCTGAGTCCGGTGCCGAATCCTCAAGGGGGGAAGGAATGGTTCCAGGCAGCTCAGAACCTGCGGCCGGCTTCACACCGCAACCTGGTGTTTCGCCTACGGACTTGGGCATTACGGACCAACTTGCTGAGTCCGGTGTCGAATCACCAAGGGGCACTGACTTTGAACCGGTCAACACCAAACTTGACACCGCACAGCCGAGCAGTTGTGATCCCATTGCCCTTCGCAACTCTCAGGACCCATCTGACTGCTGGAAGCTTTTCGTGGGGGACATGTGGAAGCTTTTTGTTGATGGAGCGTCCAACCGTCATGGTGCCGGCCTTGGTATCGTTCTTATATCCCCGGACGGCCTAACCATTGAGCATTCTATCACACTCGGCTTCCCGGCGTCTAACAACGAGGCTGAGTACGAGGCGCTTCTTGCTGGGCTCAAGAGCGCAATCCAAATGAAGGCTGCCGAGCTTCTGGTATATAGTGATTCCCAGCTTGTGGTTAACCAAGTTTCAGGGATTTATGAAGCAAAGGACGACAGAATGGCGAAGTACCAAGCTCTGGTCAGGGACCATATCAAGCAGTTTGAGGCAATCAGAGTCCAGCAGATTGGTCGGGAAGAAAACAGCCGGGCTGATGAACTCGCCGGCCTCGCTTCCATGATAGATAGCACATCTCCAAACCCCCTGTTGATTGACTTTCTTCCGCGGCCAAGCATTGAAAACGCCGGGCAGACGGATGTACTCTGCGCCGAGCTAGGTCCTTCATGGATGGACCCCTTGATCTCGTTCCTCCGAGACCGGACTCTTCCAGCGGACAAGAAAGAAGCACACAAAATCCGGGTGAAGTCAGAGCGGTTTTGGCTCTCTCCATCAGGCGCGTTGTATAAGAAGTCCTTCACCGGTCCGTATCTCAAGTGCGTGCACCCGAACAGTGTGGAGGCCTTCTTGTCCGAAATTCATGAAGGCATTTGTGGCAGCCACATCGGGGGCAGGTCCTTGGCCTACCGAGCTATTTCGCAGGGGTACTGGTGGCCGTGCATGCAGGCCGACGCACAAAAATATGTCCGCAGGTGCGAGAAATGCCAGAAATTCGCCCATCAGATCCATCAGCCTGCCAGGGAACTTCTTCCCCTCACCAGTCCTTGGCCTTTCGCCATGTGGGGGCTAGATATAGTGGGACCATTGCCAACAGCACCGGGCAACCGGAAATTCTTCATCGCGGCCACAGATTACTTCACAAAGTGGGTTGAAGCTGAGCCCTTGGCAACCATCAAAGAGAAAGACGTGAAGCAATTTGTCTGGCAGAACGTTGTCACACGGTTTGGTGTCCCCAAGATTTTGATCTCTGACAACGGCACCCAGTTTGACGGTCGCCTATTCAGAGGATTTTGTGAAGATCTGAAGATAGAATTCTACAACTCCACCCCGGCCTACCCGCAGTCCAATGGTCAAGCCGAAGCATCAAACAAGACTATACTGGATGGGTTGAAGAAACGGCTGGAAAAGGCCAAGGGAAAGTGGGCTGAGGAATTGCCCAGTGTACTTTGGGCATACCGAACAACCCCGCGACGTTCAACCGGGGAAGTTCCGCTTCCTAGTGGATACTCCGGCTGCGCTGGTTACATTTAGGGAGGACTACGGCGTCCCGGCCGATGTCCACCTGCAGCTCGCAGAAGAGGAGACCACACCTTGGGGTAGGGAGGAGTGCCCCTTCACCGTGCTATCCATCGTTGAAGGGGGTCTTCGTTTCCCGCTCAACCCTCTTATAACCGAGTTCCTCCGCCGCACCGGGCTGGCACCCACACAGGTGTCCACCAACACTTACAGAATAATCAACGGCGTTCACGAATTGAATCAACGGCTGGGCACCAACTTAGGCCTAGCCGAGATATTGAGGCAATACACAATGGGCCACACCGGCGACGGCCTAGCTTACTACTTGAAAATAAGACCGGGCAAGGAAAAAATCATTACCGGCACCCCGGACAAAGATATGCACGATGATGATTTTTTCTGGGTGTCCGGCAACTACGAAACAGCCGAGGTGCCGGGCTGGTTCATAAACAAGGACTTCGGTTCTTCATGTAAGCCACTCAAACTTGCTCGGTTAACTTTATTCTTTAGTTTTACTAACCGGTTTCCCTGTTTCTTTTGCAGCTATCCAAGCCTTGCAAGCCAACTACCAATTCCCCAACGTCGAGGCAATTCGGGCCGTGCTTAGGTACCGTCACCGAGACTGCAACGAATTGCTCGGCTACACACCGACTTACAGATATTCTGCTCCGCGCCGGAGTAGAGTAACTGACTTCCTCAGAGCTCCTTCGCCACCTCCAGATCCAACCCTACCAGACGTCCCATTAATCCGGTTAACCGACGAGCAAGAAATGGCCAAAAGATCTCGGATCAAAAACCTTCTAACTGCGACCTCAGCCGAGATACCGAGCGTCACCACCCGTTCCCCAGCTGCCGGTCAATCGAGTGCAGCCGTCGTAGCCCTTGCATCTCCAGCTCCAGCTGCCGTGCAATCTGCCAGAGAAGCGCGCCGGGCTGGAAAAAGACCTAGGGCAGATCCCTCTGCCGAGCTCGTCACCGAGCTGACAACCGAACATCCTGCTGAAACTCCTGCTCCCGTGCCCGCTTGGCGTCCTCAGCTGAAGCACCGGGGACAGGACATCCCGGCGACTGCTTCGATCAAGGCAGATAAAGAACATTTGCTTGCCTTCGATCTCTCCAAAGCATTTCTCCTACCGGGCGACGTGGTAGGCAGTGACCACGTCCCTGACACCCGGCTGGTAAAATCTTCCGTGAAGTCCATGGCCAGGGTAAGTCGGCGTTCTTTTTAACATTTCACAAGTGTTTGCTCGGTCCTTCTTGCTCGGTCCCGTTTCTGATGTACTTTGCTTCTTTGTGCAGGCCATTCAGAAACAACATTTGGTCTTGGAGCGCATCCACCGGCTTAGGCAGAAAGCCAACGACACTGCCAGCCATGTTGAAAGCCTTCAAGCCGAGCTCGGCCGGGCTAAAGCTTCTCTCGAGATGGCCAACCATGACAATAACAGGCTGCTCGGTCAACTGAATGCAGCCGAGAAAAAACAAAACGAGCTCCAGGCCGAGGTGGACACTTTGAAGAAGGCAAAGAAGAAGGCTTGCCGGGCTGCCAACAACGCGGGTTTCAACGAGGCCGAGATGAATTACAAGAAGCAAGTCTTTGCAACACAAGACATATACTTCAAGGCTGGCTGGAAATCCGCTTGCGAACAGCTCGGCCAGGGCTCCGACACCGACGTTTTTGCCAATCCTCCCAAAGCTTCACTACCGGTCTACCTCGTGCCATATGCAAATGATGTATTCAGTGCGCTTCAAGCGGAGGCCGAGGAGGGGCTTGAAGAAGGAAGTGATGAGACAGATTCGGAGGCTGAAAACGCCGTAGTAGAAGTGCAGCCCGGTCAAGTTGAGCCCGGTGCCCAAGAAGCGAGCCCAACCACCAACCTTGAGACTGCCGAGGATGAATTCACCAATCTATCCCCCCTGGTTTAGTTTTCTTTTCTTTGCATTTTTGCTTTCAATAGTTTTGATGTAACCGGGCTCTGTCCCCACCTCTTGTAATGAATTTCTTTATCAATGAAAAATTTTGAATTTTCGCCAAGTGTACACACGGTTGTAATCAATTCTGTCTTCAGCAAAACATCTCGGTATAACTCATCGAACCGGAATACATAACACGGTCTAAGTACTTTAGCAGAACGAGACAAATTCATGAACCGAAATAGCCACTTCGGCTGTAACTAAGTTGAACAAACCAACACTTCCAACCGGAGTACATCATCTCGGTTGGGAAGCCAAAGTTGGACAAGACACCAACTCTTCCAACCGGAGTACACCATCTCGGTTGGGAAGCCAAAGTTGGACAGAACACCAACTCTTCCAACCGGAGTACACCATCTCGGTTGGGAATCCTAAATTGGACAAAACACCAACTCTTCCAACCGGAGTACACCATCTCGGTTGGGAATCCTAAGTTGGACAAAACACCAACTCTTCCAACTGGAGTACACCATCTCGGTTGGGAATCCTAAGTTGGACAAAACACCAACTCTTCCAACCGGAGTACACCATCTCGGTTGGGAATCCTAAGTTGGACAAAACACCAACTCTTCCAACCGGAGTACACCATCTCGGTTGGGAATCCTAAGTTGGACAAAACACCAACTCTTCCAACCGGAGTACACCATCTCGGTTGGGAATCCTAAGTTGGACAAAACACCAACTCTTCCAACCGGAGTACACCATCTCGGTTGGGAATCCTAAGTTGGACAAAACACCAACTCTTCCAACCGGAGTACACCATCTCGGTTGGGAATCCTAAGTTGGACAAAACACCAACTCTTCCAACCGGAGTACACCATCTCGGTTGGGAATCCTAAGTTGGACAAAACACCAACTCTTCCAGCCGGAGTACACCATCTCGGTTGGGAATCCTAAGTTGGACAAAACACCAACACTTCCAACCGGAGTACACCATCTCGGTTCTAAACATTAAAACAAGAATCCATGTGCTAAAGCAAAATTACTTCTATAATTTTGACAAAAAGAATTACATTCTGCTTTGCAAGCCAAAAAATTTCTTTACAAAAAGAGGAAAGTAAAGCTTAAAAATAATACAATTTCAAGTTGGCTGCATTCCATGGCCGGGGTATAGCTCTTCCCTCTAGATCCTCCAAATGGTAAGCCCCCTTGCCGGCAAGACCAGTGATCTTGTAGGGTCCTTCCCAATTTGCCCCTAGTTTGCCTTCTCCTGGCACCAGGGTGTTGCCCATAATCTTCCTCAAAACCCAATCCCCAACTTTGAACGGTCTGGGGTGCACTGTCTTGTTATACTTCTTGGAGAGCTCTTGTTGGTAGGCGGCCACATGGATGAGGGCTTTCTCCCGGCGTTCTTCCGCTAAGTCCAGCTCCAAGGCAATAGCCTCGACATTTAGCTCGGGCTCAAAACTCTCGGTTCTGAGGGTGGGCATTTCAACTTCCAAGGGTATGACCGCCTCCATGCCGTAAGCCAAAGCAAATGGAGTTTCCCCGGTTGAACGTCGCGGGGTTGTTCGGTATGCCCAAAGTACACTGGGCAATTCCTCAGCCCACTTTCCCTTGGCCTTTTCCAGCCGTTTCTTCAACCCATCCAGTATAGTCTTGTTTGATGCTTCGGCTTGACCATTGGACTGCGGGTAGGCCGGGGTGGAGTTGTAGAATTCTATCTTCAGATCTTCACAAAATCCTCTGAATAGGCGACCGTCAAACTGGGTGCCGTTGTCAGAGATCAAAATCTTGGGGACACCAAACCGTGTGACAACGTTCTGCCAGACAAATCGCTTCACGTCTTTCTCTTTGATGGTTGCCAAGGGCTCAGCTTCAACCCACTTTGTGAAGTAATCTGTGGCCGCGATGAAGAATTTCCGGTTGCCCGGTGCTGTTGGCAATGGTCCCACTATATCTAGCCCCCACATGGCGAAAGGCCAAGGACTGGTGAGGGGAAGAAGTTCCCTGGCAGGCTGATGGATCTGATGGGCGAATTTCTGGCATTTCTCGCACCTGCGGACATATTTTTGTGCGTCGGCCTGCATGCACGGCCACCAGTACCCCTGCGAAATAGCTCGGTAGGCCAAGGACCTGCCCCCGATGTGGCTGCCACAAATGCCTTCATGAATTTCGGACAAGAAGGCCTCCACACTGTTCGGGTGCACGCACTTGAAATACGGACCGGTGAAGGACTTCTTATACAACGCGCCTGATGGAGAGAGCCAAAACCGCTCTGACTTCACCCGGATTTTGTGTGCTTCTTTCTTGTCCGCTGGAAGAGTCCGGTCTCGGAGGAACGAGATCAAGGGGTCCATCCATGAAGGACCTAGCTCGGCGCAGAGTACATCCGTCTGCCCGGCGTTTTCAATGCTTGGCCGCGGAAGAAAGTCAATCAACAGAGGGTTTGGAGATGTGCTATCTATCATGGAAGCGAGGCCGGCGAGTTCATCAGCCCGGCTGTTTTCTTCCCGACCAATCTGCTGGACTCTGATTGCCTCAAACTGCTTGATATGGTCCCTGACCAGAGCTTGGTACTTCGCCATTCTGTCGTCCTTTGCTTCATAAATCCCTGAAACTTGGTTAACCACAAGCTGGGAATCACTATATACCAGAAGCTCGGCAGCCTTCATTTGGATTGCGCTCTTGAGCCCAGCAAGAAGCGCCTCGTACTCAGCCTCGTTGTTAGACGCCGGGAAGCCGAGTGTGATAGAATGCTCAATGGTTAGGCCGTCCGGGGATATAAGAACGATACCAAGGCCGGCACCATGACGGTTGGACGCTCCATCAACAAAAAGCTTCCACATGTCCCCCACGAAAAGCTTCCAGCAGTCAGATGGGTCCTGAGAGTTGCGAAGGGCAATGGGATCACAACTGCTCGGCTGTGCGGTGTCAAGTTTGGTGTTGACCGGTTCAAAGTCAGTGCCCCTTGGTGATTCGACACCGGACTCAGCAAGTTGGTCCGTAATGCCCAAGTCCGTAGGCGAAACACCAGGTTGCGGTGTGAAGCCGGCCGCAGGTTCTGAGCTGCCTGGAACCATTCCTTCGGACACCCAGAAAAAATCATCATCGTGCATATCTTTGTCCGGGGTGCCGGTAATGATTTTTTCCTTGCCCGGTCTTATTTTCAAGTAGTAAGCTAGGCTGTCGCCGGTGTGGCCCATTGTGTATTGCCTCAATATCTCGGCTAGGCCTAAGTTGGTGCCCAGCCGTTGATTCAATTCGTGAACGCCGTTGATTATTCTGTAAGTGTTGGTGGACACCTGTGTGGGTGCCAGCCCGGTGCGGCGGAGGAACTCGGTTATAAGAGGGTTGAGCGGGAAACGAAGACCCCCTTCAACGATGGATAGCACGGTGAAGGGGCACTCCTCCCTACCCCAAGGTGTGGTCTCCTCTTCTGCGAGCTGCAGGTGGACATCGGCCGGGACGCCGTAGTCCTCCCTAAATGTAACCAGCGCAGCCGGAGTATCCACTAGGAAGCGGAACTTCCCCATTTTTGGCCGGCTTAGTGTATCCCGGCTGAGGGGTTTGGCTCTGGGTATTGGATGTTGCCCGGTCCTGAGAGCCTCAAGAATGACGGTGGTCCCCTTGGACTCTGCAGGAAAAGGATGGCAAGTGTTAGCGCGGTCGCGCGAAGGTGCTGGATTTAGCTCGGCCATCAAGTGTGCCAAACCACCTCGGTTGTCTACTCTATCTAAGGAGCCCGGTCGCCCAAGCGGACCAGATGTTAGCCCGGTTGAACGGCCGAGTCCTTCTGTTATCTCGGTTTTTGCCTTGGTTGAAACAAACATGTTGTTTGCCCGGTTTGTTTGGTTTTTTGGATCAAAAGAAGGCCCAGAGCCCGGTTCACCCCAGTTCTTCAGTGTTCTTCAGGCAGACGAAGAACACCAAGAACAGTGGAAGGTTTGATGCGGATTCTATGACCTATGCCCTAATAGCTATGTTTTTGTACCCTAATGTGCGTAAAATGAAAGAAAATAGCAACTAGGGGGATCGAAAATCTTACCTTTGGAGGTTGGGGGCAGTTCTTCCAAGAGTGAGAAATGGCAGTCGAGATCGAGTAGAAGGCTTGAGCTCTGGATCCTCAGGAAGTATAAGGGCAGTAGGAAGAAACGGCTTGAGGAGGGGGTTGTATTTGTAAGGTTGAAAGGCCGCCCAAATTCAAATTCTGGCAAAAACGGCGGGTTGGCTGCCCGATGACCAATGGCAGACCGCCACGTGTCCCCATTTATGGCTTTGGCAGGACTGAAGCGACGGGTTGAAAAGACGAAGAGCCAACCGAGCTACTTTCAACGGGAATAGGTCAGCCGAGGAATATAACCGGTCAAATCTGCGGACAATTACGTCAACTAGCTCGGTCGAGGCTTGGCGTCTTGACGACCGGAGAAACGTTATCTCGGACGAGGTGAATAATCCCAGTCACGCTTCCGCGGACGGAATTAAGGGGCAATTGAGAGGGTGATTTATGCTCCGGTGTTGGGCCGAGGTATAGACCGAACAAGTTGAGGGCCCAGCATAGCATTGGGCCGAGATGATCGACTGTTCACTCGGAAATGGGCTACCAGAAGTTGGGCCGGGCAGAGTTTGGTATGTGTGTTGCCCCGGACCGTGCAGAAGCTGCTCGACCAGGAAGTGACCGGTCAGGCTAGGATGCTCGGTCCGAGGATTGTCGAGACCAGACAGACCGAGAGGCCGGCGCTCGGAAAGGCGCGGTCAGCCGAGGTAGTTGATTGACCGGCGAGAAGGCCGACCAAAGGAGGAGCCCGGGCTAAGCTCTGCCGAGATGCCGCCTAGCCCGGTCCTTCATTCGGTTATCCAGTTAGGCGCTTAAGGTATGAAGCATGGTATGACCGAGGTAGGGCAGCTCGGCTGCCGAGCTCCAGCTATGCTGACAGGCAGTTGAGAGCAGGTGATTGTCACGACCCAAACCCGGCCCTATGGGTTTAGCACCGTAACCGGCCAGTAATCTGAGATTACCGAAGGCCTGCAGAACAGTAATACAGTAAAGACAGAGTACAGGGCCTGGCGGAAGCCAATACAGTAATTAAACAATGTCCAATGAGCTGTGACAGTCTGTATGCCAAAAAGATTTTTCATGCATTCATACATAAACAGTACAGAACAGTATGCACAATATTTACATTCATTCAAACTAGGGACTCAACCCTAGATAGCGGTACAGTGAACAGTCAGTCTATACAAAACAGTGAAACAGTACGGAAGGGGGAATTCTTAAAACGCCCCTAAGCCTTAGCAGATAGGCTCGGAACCTCGCAGTGAGGCACAAAGGCTGGCTTGACAAAACTGGAGTTACCCTGACGCTCCTAGCTCCGATCTGGTGCCTGTACACCTACATATATATATGAGCAGTGAGCTAAAGCCCAGTGAATAACATAATGCGCAAAGGGGTTTAGAATGAATGTCCTTACAGTAATGAAAACAGTTCAATTCAATCAGTATTCCAGTTGTTCAGTACAGTAAACAGTCATATGTGGTACATCCATTAGCATAACAGTAACAGTAGGTCTTAAAAGACCGAACAGTAATGATGGCCATCAGTCAGTAAACAGTAGTGGTTCCACGAGGGAACCGACAGAGAATTCTGTCGCAGTAACAGTAACAGTAAACAGTAGGTGCTAAGGATGCCACAGTACAGTTCAGAAATAAAGGACATACATTCATTCAGTAAATAACACCAGTTCAGTAAACAGTTCAGTTCAGTATTCAAAAGATAATCAGTTGAACATATCTTTACACAATTGTTACTCACAGAGTTCGGGCTACAGTATGCTAGAGCGTGTCTCCCCAGTCGCCAACCCTACACAGTTCACAGGTTGAACACACTAAGCTACACAGTTGGGAAATATAATAACTTAATCCCTAATGCCTCGGTGTGTTCTACGTCTATATCCTCAACAAGATGTCTTAAACTAGGCCTAAGAATGCCTAGAATGGGATGAGGATGCAAAGATGTACACTTAAAAGCATTTTCAGAAAAACAGAGTCCCGCTCGAGCTCAGGTTTACTCGCTCGAGCGGACATGCAACAAAGGTACACGCTCGAGCGTAAACTTTCCCGCTCGAGCGTACTGTGAAAGTACTGGACGGGTGAAATCACCGCTCGACGCCCGCTCGAGCTTGAGACAAGACTTCGCTCGAGCGCCCAATCCTCCGCTCGAGCGGACTGTAAAACAGTGCAAGATGCTGGAAGCTCGATTTTCCCGCTCGAGCGGCACTACCCCCGCTCGAGCGGACAACTGAAATCTGGAAATCCCAGATTCGATCTCCAGGTCTAAAACCAAGCTCAAAAGCATCAAAACCAATCCTCTTGGGCCCATTTTCTGGAAAACGCTTAAAAACACATAGGATATCATGTTTCAAAGCTCAATTTTTAAGAAATCAAAGCCCAAGGGTGTTTAATTCAAACCCAATTTCAAATCATTTTCAAGAACAATCTTCAAACATGACATGCATGATCTTAAATCATTTTCAAAGCTTTAATGCTGTTTCAAAAGAGCTCAAACCTTCAAAGATAGGATGAACTCATGGAGTATGACCAAAAGATGGACATGCAAGTAACCTTTTGCCATGAAAACAACTCAAACATCTACAATACAAACATGCATGCAAAGATTGAGCTTCAATTCACCATTAATGGACCAATTCATGACTTAGCTCTACAACTAGACATGAACCATACAAGAACCAGTTCAAACACAAGAATGAGAAGATAAAATCCTTACCTAGAGCTTGTATTCAAGGTTTAGGAGTCCAATTAGGCAAATCTCCTATGATCTCTTCAAGTCTTTCAAGCCAATTCTCTAGAACAATTCTCTCTCTCTCTCTAACTCTCCTCTTGGGTCGGTTGAGTGCAAGAATGGGAGAAGAAAAGTTTGTTTTGATCAAGCACGTGGGGTGTAATAAGGCTCAAGAGGTGTGAAGTGGTGGCCACTAAGTGGCGAAACGGTAAATAAGTCAACTCTGCAATTAACTCATTATTTAATCTAATTTAATCATACCTAATCAAATTTCAGATAATTATACCATAAAATTACATTAATTATGTGGATCATAAAACATCAATCGATTTCGGATTCGGCCGCCGATAAGGCCTTCAATTAGCAGTCTAAACATATAAGCATGAACAGATAATCATACAGTCAAACAGATAGAATGCAATTCAAACAGATGTATTCATTTAATTCAGCTTAAAGTTCGGTCAGTCAGTTCAGTACTTTAATCAGTTCAACTATCAGTCAGTTATCAGTCCCGTTTAGCAGTAATCGGTAATCAATCAGTCATTAATCAGTAATCAGTATGAGGGTTGTTACAGTCTCCCCTCCTTATAAAGAGTTTAGTCCTCTAAACTCGAGTTACCTTCATTCTGGAAGAAAACAGGATTCAGTGGAAACAGTTCAGGATATCTTTTGGCCATGTCATCTTCCCTTTCCCAAGTGGCATACATGCCACCATGGTTTTGCCAGTCAACTTTTACCAGCGAGATCTCTTTGTTCCTCAGTTTCTTGATTCGTCTGTTTACAATCTGTATAGGCCGTTCCTCGTAAGTGTAGTCATCACTCAACACTACGTGGGTAGGCTCTATTACATGGAAGGGATCCCGGAGATAATCTCTTAACATAGAAATGTGGAAAACATTATGCATGTGTTCCATTTCAGGAGGAAGCGCAACTTGATACGCCACCGGATTGATTTTCTCAATAATCTCATACGGTCCGACATATCTCGGCGCTAACTTGCCTTTGACTCCAAAACGAGTCTGGCCTTTCATCGGTGTCACTTTCACAAAAACGTGATCACCCACTTCATATTCTCTGTCCCGTCTTCTGACGTCTGCATAACTTTTCTGTCTACTCTGCGCAGTTTTCAGTCTTTGCTGTATCAGTTTCACTTTCTCAGTTGTTTCATAAATAATCTCGGGCCCAAGCAAAGGCCCATCTCCAACTTCTGCCCAGCAAATTGGAGATCTACATTTCCTGCCATACAATGCCTCGAAAGGCGCCATACCAATACTCGAATGGTAACTGTTGTTGTAGGCGAATTCAACTAATGGCAGATGACTTTCCCAATCTCCCTGAAAATCAAGGACACACATTCTCAGTAAATCCTCCAGAGTTTGGATAGTCCTTTCTGATTGTCCATCTGTCTGAGGATGATAGGCACTACTCAGTCTCAGTTCAGTACCCAATGCAGTCTGTAGGCTTTGCCAAAACCTCGATGTAAACTTCGAATCCCTGTCAGAAACAATAGACACAGGCACTCCATGCAGTCTTACAATCTCATCAATATAGATAACAGCCAATTTGTCCGCATTATAAATCGTCTTGACAGGTAAGAAGTGAGCAGATTTGGTTAGTCTATCAACAATAACCCAAATTGAATCCATACCTTTTCTGGAGCGAGGCAATCCGACGATAAAATCCATCGTGATATGCTCCCATTTCCACTCTGGTATGGGTAGGGGTTGCAATAGTCCGGCAGGTCGTTGGTGTTCAGCTTTGACCTGTTGGCAATGAAGACATTTGGATACAAAATCAGCAATTTCTTTCTTCATTCCCGGCCACCAGAAATTCTGTTTCAGATCTTGGTACATTTTCGTATTCCCCGGATGGATAGACAATTTCGAATTGTGGCCTTCTTGCAGAACTCTTCTTTTCAGTTCAGTATCATTTGGTACACACAGTCTTTCTTGAAATTTCAGTACATTATTCTCAAATTTGAATCCCGGTCTCGGTTTAGATTCTCTTTCTTCGATGATCTTCTTCAAGAAGTCATCCAGTTGCTGTTTCTCTTTAATCTCTTCAACCAGTGCTGGTTGAGCAGAAATAGCAGCCAAGATTCCACCTTGTTCTCTCAAAACAATTTCAATCTCAGATTTTTCAAGGTCACAAAGCAACTCTTTCTGTCCGGTAAGCAAACATGCCAAGTTTCCGATCGATTTCCGGCTCAATGCATCGGCAACGGTATTGGCTTTTCCCGGATGATACAGTATCTGTAGGTCATAATCTTTAATCAGTTCCAGCCATCTCCGCTGTCTCATGTTCAGTTCTTTCTGTGTGAAGAAATACTTTAAGCTCTTGTGGTCGGTGTACACTTCACATGTCACCCCATACAGATAGTGACGCCAGATTTTCAGTGCAAATACTACTGCAGCAAGTTCCAGATCATGGGTTGGGTAGTTCTTTTCATGTGGTCTCAGTTGTCGGGAAGCATAAGCAATAACTCTCCCATTCTGCATTAAAACACATCCCAAACCCTTATGAGAAGCATCACTAAATACAGTATAACCATCCGTACCTGAAGGTAAGGTAAGAACCGGTGCAGTCACTAATCGAGTTTTCAACTCCTGGAAAGCAGATTCTCTTTGGTCAGTCCAGTCAAATGATGTCCCCTTCTGAGTTAACTGAGTCAATGGTAGAGCAATTTTGGAGAAATCTTTGACAAATCTTCTGTAATATCCAGCCAATCCCAAAAAGCTTCGGACTTCAGTCACATTTGTTGGTCTAGGCCAGTTCACTACAGCTTCAATTTTCTGCGGATCAACAGCAATTCCATCTTTGCTAACAACATGCCCCAAAAACATAACATGGTCAAGCCAAAATTCACATTTAGACAGTTTAGCATACAGTTTCTGTTCTCTTAAGGTTTGTAGGGCAAGTCTCAGATGACGTTCATGCTGTCCTATACTTTTGGAGTAAATCAATATGTCATCAATAAATACAACAATAAAGTCATCAAGGTATGGTTTGAAAATTCTGTTCATGAGGTCCATAAATGCAGCTGGTGCATTCGTGACTCCGAATGGCATAACTAAAAATTCGTAATGTCCATACCTCGTTCTAAAAGCAGTTTTATCAATGTCTTCCGGTTTAACCTTCAGTTGATGATATCCCGATCTAAGATCAATCTTAGAAAACACTTGTGCACCCTGTAACTGGTCAAAAAGGTCATCAATGCGCGGTAATGGGTATTTATTCTTTACAGTTACCTTATTCAGTTTACGGTAGTCAATGCACAGTCTCAGTGAGCCATCTTTCTTCTTTACAAACAAAACCGGTGCACCCCAGGGTGAAGTACTGGGCCTGATAAACTTCTTATCCAGCAGCTCCTGCAGTTGCACTTTCAATTCTTTCAGTTCAGTTGGGGCCATTCTGTAAGGAGCTTTAGAAACCGGCTGTGTTCCGGGAATCACATCAACAGTAAATTCAATCTCCCTGTCGGTCAAATCCCCTGGAAGATTATCTGGAAAAACATCTGGGAATTCTCTGACTATAGGAATATAGTTCACATCAGTCTTAACACTATCATCAGTAGACACAGTCAATACAGAACACAGATACCCTTTACACCCCTTTCTAATCAGTTTAACAGCTTTCACAGATGAAATCAGATACGGGGGAGGTACTACTCCAACCCCATTAAACACAAATTCAGGTAGACCAGGTGGACGGAAAACTACTTGTTTCGTTACACAGTCTATAGTGGCATGATATTTTTGTAACCAATCCATCCCCAATATTACATCAAAATGATCAATGTTCAATGGCAGTAAATCAATAAACAGATGCACATCCCCAACAATAATTTCACATGCGGGGTACATATAAGCACATGTCATGGATCCCCCTACGGGTGATGATACGGCTAGCAGATAGTTCATAGGTTCTAAGGGTCTATTCAATTTCCGTGAGAAAGCATGCGATACATAAGAATGTGTAGACCCCGAATCAATCAATACATATGCATTTTGTGTACAAATAGAGAGAATACCTGACACAACGGTCTCGGTATTCTGCACATCTCCCGGTACTAGTGCGAACACTCGGCCTTGCCTCACAGGCTCTTTCCCGGTAGCTCTGGGGTTAGGCTTTGGTGCTACAGTTGATGCTGCTGCGCTTGGTGCAGCTTTACTACTGGCTTGTGGAGCAGAGGGGCAGTCTTTAACCATGTGGCCCACCTTGCCACACCTGTAGCAGGCTCCAGATATTCTGTAGCAAACCCCTTTGTGCTTCTTGCCACACTCAGAACAGGGTGGTATGAAACCACTCCCTTGGCTGGGGCTAGTTGTCGACCCCGTATTCTGTTTCTTGTTGGCTGGGTTGTGCTTGCCTTTCTTGAATTTGAAACCCTGCCTTTTACCATGCCATTCAGTTGTTGGCGTTTCAGATTGTTTCACTGCTGCAATGTTCGACTCGGCCATCAATGCCCGGTCGAGAACACCCACAAAAGTCGGTAGTTTCAAAACATTTATTCGATCCAGAATTGCAACATTAAGGCCACCTTCAAATTTCCTGGCCTTCTTATACTCAGTATCCACCATATGCGGTGCATAACGGGCAAGTTCAGTAAATTTTGTTTCATATTCGGCAACCGACGTGGTGCCCTGTTTCAGTTGCTCAAATTCAGTCACTTTCCTATCCCTGACACACTGTGGGAAGTACTTTTCAAAAAAGGACTCCTTGAACTGAGCCCAAGTCATAACAGCATTTGTATCACGAATCAACATCCACCACCTTCTAGCTTCTTCTTGAAGGGTGAAGGTAGCTAACAATACCTTGTTCGCTTCCGAGCACGGAAACACTTCAAATAATTTCTCTGTTTCCAGAACCCAAGCTTCAGCTTTTAACGGTTCAAGGCCTCCCTGAAAGGATGGCGGTTTCATTTTGCTGAACTTCTGGGTCAAAGCAATTATGTCCCCATCATTCACATTCGCATTAAGTTCCGGCTGTACCGGAGGAGGAGGAGGAGGCTGTTGGTTCTGTTGTTCAAGTCTAGCAGTTATCAGTTCTATCATTCTTTCCATTCTTTCCATTCTTGCCTCAGTAGATGAGGACTCAGGTTCATTTGCATTATCCATTTCACTATAAGCAGTTATAACAGTTTTAAACATAAGCGGTCATTTGTTTACCAGTTTAACACATTAGCAGATATTCAGTCATAACATAACCACACACTTTTCAAGTTCATGAAATGCCCTAATCACTTTTCTAGGACACCCTATAGCTCATTGGGACACGTGTGTGCGGTATAACTCGTGGTTAAGTATCGCTCTGATACCACTCTGTCACGACCCAAACCCGGCCCTATGGGTTTAGCACCGTAACCGGCCAGTAATCTGAGATTACCGAAGGCCTGCAGAACAGTAATACAGTAAAGACAGAGTACAGGGCCTGGCGGAAGCCAATACAGTAATTAAACAATGTCCAATGAGCTGTGACAGTCTGTATGCCAAAAAGATTTTTCATGCATTCATACATAAACAGTACAGAACAGTATGCACAATATTTACATTCATTCAAACTAGGGACTCAACCCTAGATAGCGGTACAGTGAACAGTCAGTCTATACAAAACAGTGAAACAGTACGGAAGGGGGAATTCTTAAAACGCCCCTAAGCCTTAGCAGATAGGCTCGGAACCTCGCAGTGAGGCACAAAGGCTGGCTTGACAAAACTGGAGTTACCCTGACGCTCCTAGCTCCGATCTGGTGCCTGTACACCTACATATATATATGAGCAGTGAGCTAAAGCCCAGTGAATAACATAATGCGCAAAGGGGTTTAGAATGAATGTCCTTACAGTAATGAAAACAGTTCAATTCAATCAGTATTCCAGTTGTTCAGTACAGTAAACAGTCATATGTGGTACATCCATTAGCATAACAGTAACAGTAGGTCTTAAAAGACCGAACAGTAATGATGGCCATCAGTCAGTAAACAGTAGTGGTTCCACGAGGGAACCGACAGAGAATTCTGTCGCAGTAACAGTAACAGTAAACAGTAGGTGCTAAGGATGCCACAGTACAGTTCAGAAATAAAGGACATACATTCATTCAGTAAATAACACCAGTTCAGTAAACAGTTCAGTTCAGTATTCAAAAGATAATCAGTTGAACATATCTTTACACAATTGTTACTCACAGAGTTCGGGCTACAGTATGCTAGAGCGTGTCTCCCCAGTCGCCAACCCTACACAGTTCACAGGTTGAACACACTAAGCTACACAGTTGGGAAATATAATAACTTAATCCCTAATGCCTCGGTGTGTTCTACGTCTATATCCTCAACAAGATGTCTTAAACTAGGCCTAAGAATGCCTAGAATGGGATGAGGATGCAAAGATGTACACTTAAAAGCATTTTCAGAAAAACAGAGTCCCGCTCGAGCTCAGGTTTACTCGCTCGAGCGGACATGCAACAAAGGTACACGCTCGAGCGTAAACTTTCCCGCTCGAGCGTACTGTGAAAGTACTGGACGGGTGAAATCACCGCTCGACGCCCGCTCGAGCTTGAGACAAGACTTCGCTCGAGCGCCCAATCCTCCGCTCGAGCGGACTGTAAAACAGTGCAAGATGCTGGAAGCTCGATTTTCCCGCTCGAGCGGCACTACCCCCGCTCGAGCGGACAACTGAAATCTGGAAATCCCAGATTCGATCTCCAGGTCTAAAACCAAGCTCAAAAGCATCAAAACCAATCCTCTTGGGCCCATTTTCTAGAAAACGCTTAAAAACACATAGGATATCATGTTTCAAAGCTCAATTTTTAAGAAATCAAAGCCCAAGGGTGTTTAATTCAAACCCAATTTCAAATCATTTTCAAGAACAATCTTCAAACATGACATGCATGATCTTAAATCATTTTCAAAGCTTTAATGCTGTTTCAAAAGAGCTCAAACCTTCAAAGATAGGATGAACTCATGGAGTATGACCAAAAGATGGACATGCAAGTAACCTTTTGCCATGAAAACAACTCAAACATCTACAATACAAACATGCATGCAAAGATTGAGCTTCAATTCACCATTAATGGACCAATTCATGACTTAGCTCTACAACTAGACATGAACCATACAAGAACCAGTTCAAACACAAGAATGAGAAGATAAAATCCTTACCTAGAGCTTGTATTCAAGGTTTAGGAGTCCAATTAGGCAAATCTCCTATGATCTCTTCAAGTCTTTCAAGCCAATTCTCTAGAACAATTCTCTCTCTCTCTCTAACTCTCCTCTTGGGTCGGTTGAGTGCAAGAATGGGAGAAGAAAAGTTTGTTTTGATCAAGCACGTGGGGTGTAATAAGGCTCAAGAGGTGTGAAGTGGTGGCCACTAAGTGGCGAAACGGTAAATAAGTCAACTCTGCAATTAACTCATTATTTAATCTAATTTAATCATACCTAATCAAATTTCAGATAATTATACCATAAAATTACATTAATTATGTGGATCATAAAACATCAATCGATTTCGGATTCGGCCGCCGATAAGGCCTTCAATTAGCAGTCTAAACATATAAGCATGAACAGATAATCATACAGTCAAACAGATAGAATGCAATTCAAACAGATGTATTCATTTAATTCAGTTTAAAGTTCGGTCAGTCAGTTCAGTACTTTAATCAGTTCAACTATCAGTCAGTTATCAGTCCCGTTTAGCAGTAATCGGTAATCAATCAGTCATTAATCAGTAATCAGTATGAGGGTTGTTACAGTGATGAACGGCATGGTTTATGCTGACAGATGGGATAGCAGAGCCACGTGTCAAGAGATGACAGGGAGTGGATATGGGGCTCAGAAGGTATATAAGCATGTCTGCGCCCCCCATACGCGAGACACGAACACATCTGTAAGGATTTCTTACACTCAAACACTCTCTCCCTTCTCTCTATCCGTCCCAAGGTGTGTGCTAACTTGACCGTCGGAGGGTTTTTCCGGCCACACATCGCCGGGTAGCTCACCATTATTTGCTCGCAGGTGATCGGACATCGACGGAGCTCGGAAGAAAGGAATACGGGCATGCCGGAATATTTGCTCCCCGTACAGTAAACATTCATATTGAATTGTAGTATGTGTTTTGTTTTTTCAAAAGTTAATTGTATGTTTGTTATTTACTGTAAGCATTCACATTGTATTTTGATCTTCATTTAGATTTTTTTTTTTTTTTGCATTGTTTTTAAAATTTTCAAATTATAAAAAGGTTCAAAATTCAAAATTTGAGATTTTATCCATGAAATGCGGGAGAGATTTTCTCCTTAGAATAAAGGAGAGATTTTCTCCATAAAATAAGGAAAAGATTGTTTTTTTAGAATGATGGAGAGATTTTCTCCATAAAATGAGGACTATTGTTATGTGTTACTTTCAAAATAGCAATATGTGCAAAAAAATGGAAAGAATAATTTGGTCATATTATATTAAACAGAACTTAATAGAATACTCAAAAAAAAATATGAATTAGATGGAATAAAACACTTAAAAATAGGATTTATCAAAAAATGATCTAAAATAAAAATTCATGATTTATTTTGTTATAAGGGTCAAATCCTAAAATACTTTCTGTAATTTCTTCTTTTTTTAATTTTTTTAAAACAATACCTTTTAGATTCTGAAAAAAAAAAAAAACATAATTTTAAAAAATTATCAGTAAAGATAAATAAAATAAAATAAAATAAAATAAAAAGTGTTATTTTGAGTATAATTTATTAGTTGACTTTTTTTCTAGTTATGAGAAAATATGCAAATATATATATATATATATATATATATGTGTGTTGGACCATTTTAATATCTTATATTTATTTATTGGTTTATCTTTTTCATAATGGGGTTTTATTTCTTTGGTAACCTCTTGGTCATAAATGGAGGTTAAATAGAATTCATGAACCTGGTTAATGGTCATTATTTTAGTGTAACTATTTTCTTGTTTAATGGTCATTATTTTGGTATAACTGTAAGGTCCTTATAGCCTATATATATAGTCTACTCTTTTCTATCTATAGAGATAAGCTATTTTCTATACAAGAGAGATTACTAGCAAAGAATGGTGTTTTATTAGTGGAGCTTTGGGTTCACCATCTTGTGCAGAGTTGGCCTGAACCATACGACAAGTGGTCGGGCTGTTGTATCCTGGAGGGGACAAGTCATAGTATTGTGACTGCTGCATCGGTATTTGGATTCTTCCTACCGCAGTGGGCTTGATCTCCTTAAAGAAAACGAGATATCCGTGCCTCAGCCTGATCTATTTGTATCTCATTTTCTTTGCATCATTTATCAATAATATTGTTTAGTTTCTGGTATTTTCTCCAACAATTTTAAGGAGATCAAACATGGAACAAGTACCAGAAAAAACCAATGATGGAATTGGAGATCTCAACAAACCTTTCAAGTTCAAAGGAGTTCATTTTAAGAGGTGGAAAGGAAAAGTTCTTTTTTACCTTAGCCTTTTGAAAGTTGCATATGTTCTTACAAAAAAGAATCCGAACAAAATCCCAACCGAAGAGATGAATGATGAAGACTATGAGGCACATGAAGCAAAAGTGGCTTCCTATAATACAGATGAGTATAAATGTCGCTTTTATCTCTTAAATTGCCTTGCTGATCAATTTTATGATTATTACTATGACACCACTTACACTTTGACTTCTATTAATTTGTGGCATGCTCGCTTGTGTCATATAAATAGTAAATATGTGGGAATCATGAGTAGTTTAGAATTAATTTCTAAAGTGACAAAAAATTTTGAGAAATGTGAAGTTTGCAGTAAAGCAAAAATTACCAAGAGGCCTCATAAAAGTGTTGAAAAAAATACCGAATTGCTAGAATTATTTCATACTGATTTGTGTGAGTTTGAAGGAATTTTAACTCGGGGTGGTAACCGATATTTTATCACTTTTATTGATGATTTTTCAAAATATACAAACGTATATTTATTAAAAAATAAAAGTGATGCTTTTGAGAAATTTAAAGAATTCCTTCTTGAAGTGGTAAATCAATTCGGTAAAAAGATTAAAAGAATTAGAAGTGATAGAGGCCGGGAGTATGAATCTCTAGGATTCAACTCTTTTGTTCAGTCATTGGGAATTATTCATGAGACTACTCCACCATATTCACCTTCATCAAATGGCGTAGCTGAAAGAAAAAATAGAACGTTAATTGACTTGACGAATGCTATGCTTATTGATTCAGGTACTCCCTCAAATTTTTGGGGTGAGGCTATTTTGACAGCTTGCCATGTGATAAATAGAGTGCCACACAAAAAGACTAAAATTGTCCCTTATGAGTTGTGGCGAGGGCATAAACCAAATTTAGGTTATTTGAGGGTTTGGGGTTGTTTAGCTTTTGTGAGGCTTGCAGATCCTAAACGACCTAAATTGGGTGAACGAGCTACCACTTGTGCTTTTCTTGGGTATGCGTTGCATAGTACAGCTTATAGATTTTTTGATATGGAAAATAATATTATTTTTGAATCAGGTGATGCTATTTTTCATGAAAATAAATTTCCTTTCAAATCTAGAAATAGTGGGGGTCAAATAATATCTGAAAATATTTTATCTATGCCTAGCTCTTCTACTCCTTCTCAAGTTTTTCAAGAAAAAGAAAATTTTCAAATTCAACCAAGAAGAAATAAACGAGCTAGAGTTGAAAAAGATTTTGGCCCTGACTATTATCTTTACAATGTGGAAGAAATTCCTCATACGGTACAAGAAGCTTTATTATCACCTGATGCTATTTTCTGGAGAGAGGCTGTAAATGATGAGATAGACTCACTACTTTCAAATAAAACATGGAAGTTAGTGGATTTACCTCCAGGTTGTAAAACTATTGGATGTAAATGGGTCCTTCGTAAAAAACTTAAACCGGATGGAACTATAGATAAATATAAAGCGAGGCTTGTCGCTAAAGGTTTTAAGCAACAAGTTGATCTTGATTTCTTTGATACTTTTTCTCCGGTTACTAGAGTAACATCCATTAGACTGTTGATTGCAGTGGCTGCAATTCATGATTTAAAAATTCATCAAATGGATGTAAAAACAGCATTTTTAAATGGAGATCTAGATGAGGAGATTTACATGGACCAACCTGAAGGCTTTGTGGAGCCTGGCCAAGAAAGCAAAGTGTGTAAGCTAACTAAATCCCTTTATGGTTTAAAACAAGCTCCTAAACAGTGGCATGAGAAATTTGATTCCTGCATGCTTGAGAATGGCTATAAGACTAATGAATGTGATAAGTGCATATATTATAAAACTTGTGAGAATGCACATGTGATTATTAGTCTATATGTGGATGATCTACTTATCTTTGGCTCTAATTTGCATATTATAAATGAGACTAAAAATATGCTTAATAGCCACTTTGATATGAAAGATCTTGGTGAAGCTAATTTTATTTTGGGAATTAAAGTTACCAAGACTGAGGATGGCATTTTTCTTGATCAGTCGCATTATGTTGAGAAAATGTTAAAGAAATATAATTTTCTAGACTGTAAATATGTTGCTACTCCTTTTGATGCAAGCATACACTTATCTGTTGTAACAAATGAAAAAGAAGTGATTAATCAAAAGGAATATGCTAGTATGATTGGTAGTTTGAGATATGCTACTGACTGTACTAGACCTGACATTGCATATGCTGTTGGAGTACTTAGCAGGTTTACTAGCAAACCAAGTCGAGATCATTGGCTAGCCATGGGAAGAATTATGAGATATTTATTTGGAACACAAAATTATGGTTTGTTTTATAACAAGTATCCTGCGGTACTTGAGGGATATAGTGATGCCGATTGGAACACTTTGTCAGGTGATTCTCTCTCTACCTCGGGTTTTATTTTTACCTTGGGTGGTGGTGCTATATGTTGGAAGTCTAAAAAACAGACGATAATTGCTAATTCTACAATGGAAGCTGAGCTTATAGCGTTAGCTTCAGCATGTGAGGAAGCGAATTGGTTGAGAGATTTGTTACATGAAATTCCTTTTTGGGAAAAACCAATTCCTCCTGTGTTAATTCGTTGTGATAGCACTGCTGCTATTGGTAGAGTGAACAATCATTTTTATAATGGTAAATCCAGACCTATTAGAAGGAAACACAGTAATGTGAGATCCTATTTGAGTAATGGCATCATAACTGTGAATTATGTAAGATCTTGTGATAATATTGCGGATCCATTAACCAAGGCCTTGGCGAGAGATAGGGTCTGGAATACATCGAGGGGGATGGGTTTGAAGCCTATAAAATCAAAAACCATGTATGAGGATACCCAACCTAGGGACCAGAGATCCTGTAACTAGGTTCAATGGGAAGAACGAATCATATGGTGGTTGTAAAAATGCACTCTTTAATATTTTGTTATCCATCCCTATGATGTAAGTGCATTTGTCCTGTAATGTTGGAGGGTTGAGTTTTTATACTCTTAATGAAATTCTGTAGCTCTTGTTGAGTGGGGTGTGTAAATTACAGGAACATCCTTGACAGATTTCACCTATGTGAGCATGAAAGTGGGGCCGCTTTCTATGAGAACAAGGCTTATTCTCAAATATGCTCATGAAACTGGGATTAGCACAAGGCCGTAATGTGCTGGCTATTAAAGCTCATGTCAACACCTGGACTATTATGTGTGAGCAGTAATACTTTATTTCCCTTAAGCAGTCATAGTTCAAGTCTGAGACCACTACTGACTCTGGAGTAGAGGTTGCTGTTTCACTAATGAAAGTTCAATGCAGAGCACACCTTCATGATGCATACTAGTCTATCTTTGTTTGGTAATCTTTTTTATCCTTGTTGATATTAAAATGAGTGGGGGATTGTTGGACCATTTTAATATCTTATATTTATTTATTGGTTTATCTTTTTCATAATGGGGTTTTATTTCTTTGGTAACCTCTTGGTCATAAATGGAGGTTAAATAGAATTCATGAACCTGGTTAATGGTCATTATTTTAGTGTAACCATTTTCTCCTTGACAGATTTCACCTATGTGAGCATGAAAGTGGGGCCGCTTTCTATGAGAACAAGGCTTATTCTCAAATATGCTCATGAAACTGGGATTAGCACAAGGCCGTAATGTGCTGGCTATTAAAGCTCATGTCAACACCTGGACTATTATGTGTGAGCAGTAATACTTTATTTCCCTTAAGCAGTCATAGTTCAAGTCTGAGACCACTACTGACTCTGGAGTAAAGGTTGCTGTTTCACTAATGAAGGTTCAATGCAGAGCACACCTTCATGATGCATACTAGTCTATCTTTGTTTGGTAATCTTTTTTATCCTTGTTGATATTAAAATGAGTGGGGGATTGTTGGACCATTTTAATATCTTATATTTATTTATTGGTTTATCTTTTTCATAATGGGGTTTTATTTCTTTGGTAACCTCTTGGTCATAAATGGAGGTTAAATAGAATTCATGAACCTGGTTAATGGTCATTATTTTAGTGTAACCATTTTCTCCTTGACAGATTTCACCTATGTGAGCATGAAAGTGGGGCCGCTTTCTATGAGAACAAGGCTTATTCTCAAATATGCTCATGAAACTGGGATTAGCACAAGGCCGTAATGTGCTGGCTATTAAAGCTCATGTCAACACCTGGACTATTATGTGTGAGCAGTAATACTTTATTTCCCTTAAGCAGTCATAGTTCAAGTCTGAGACCACTACTGACTCTGGAGTAGAGGTTGTTGTTTCACTAATGAAGGTTCAATGCAGAGCACACCTTCATGATGCATACTAGTCTATCTTTGTTTGGTAATCTTTTTTATCCTTGTTGATATTAAAATGAGTGGGGGATTGTTGGACCATTTTAATATCTTATATTTATTTATTGGTTTATCTTTTTCATAATGGGGTTTTATTTCTTTGGTAACCTCTTGGTCATAAATGGAGGTTAAATAGAATTCATGAACCTGGTTAATGGTCATTATTTTAGTGTAACCATTTTCTTGTTTACTGGTCATTATTTTGGTATAACTGTAAGGTCCTTATAGCCTATATATATAGTCTACTCTTTTCTATCTATAGAGATAAGCTATTTTCTATACAAGAGAGATTACTAGCAAAGAATGGTGTTTTATTAGTGGAGCTTTGGGTTCACCATCTTGTGCAGAGTTGGCCTGAACCATACGACAAGTGGTCGGGCTGTTGTATCCTGGAGGGGACAAGTCATAGTATTGTGACTGCTGCATCGGTATTTGGATTCTTCCTACCGCAGTGGGCTTGATCTCCTTAAAGAAAACGAGATATCCGTGCCTTAGCCTGATCTATTTGTATCTCATTTTCTTTGCATCATTTATCAATAATATTGTTTAGTTTATGGTATTTTCTCTAACAATATGTATAAAAATAATCTAACAAAAATAAGTCAATAAATTGACCAACAGTTTGTTTATGATTTTGTCAATTTATATATTTCCTATCACATGACACATACAAAACGTGGCGTAAAGAATCCAACGTGGTTGTGGTGTGGTGTGGTGTGGTGTGGTGTGCCGCCTCCTCCTCTACCCTCCGTTTTTGTAGATTTGAGTGGTGTTGTTTGACACTCTATGGGCTAATTATAGTACACTTTATTGATCTAATAGTCATCAATTTTGTGATTTAGATCATTCATCAATATATATAGATTAATTTGATAATAATAGTTTTATAATTCTTAGAATAAATTAAGGTAGCTTTTTCGGTGTGCCTATTATGTTATTTTAGTACTTATAATTTTAATTAGTTCAATTTTAATATTTAATTTTAAATTTTATATCAATTACGTCTAATTGATAACGTCAATTAAAATTTTTAAAGGAAAATAGTTATTGAGTTTGCTGAAATTAGCTCATCACCGAGTTTAATAAGTTTATAATTTTAACAATAAAAACATAATACATACTGTTCATGTGCGAATTTTTTTATCAAAAAAATTAACAATTGTAATAAATTATATCAAATCTGGACAAAATCATAAATTAATTATCAAAATTGAGCTAATTGAAATTATAATGACCTAAATGATACAAAAATCAAAATATAGATACTATCAATGTAATTTACCCTGATGTTTATAGTTTTTTATTAATATAAAAATATAACAAATATTATTTTGAAACAAACTCTTCAACTTTTCAAAAGTGAAAGTAATGCTAAATTTATTATATATTTTGTATCATATTTGCCTTAGATATAGGTATGGTGAGTGGTATGACTCATTATATTAATGTTGCGTTGACAAATAAGATGGTAAATATAATGGTGTATAATTTGAGAAAAAAAAATTTAGCTTGATTTTTTAATTTTTTGGTTATTTTAGCCTGATTAAAAAAGCTCGGTTTATGATGAACTTTTAGTTTTTTATAATTTTGTAAGAAAAAAAATAAAATTATTATGATTTGAATGTGACATTTTATTTTATTAACTTTTTAATATACTTTATCTTGAGTTAAATTAATGCCAATCATCATGCCAAACAGGATAAGTCTAGCATTACTATAAATATAATGTTAAGATGACTACTTTTTCTTATTACAATGAGGTATGTTATGTATCACATTTTTTTTTTTTCATACCCGTATGTCACAAGATATTATTTGCTCTTACTAATTCGTTAATAATTATGTTCAAACAAATTAATTAATTATAAATATCCACATAAACAGTGATACAAAATAATGACAAAAAATTAGTGATATATAACATTTTTCTATTACACATTTTTGCTACCTTATGTGTCAAACACGATGCCGGTTTAATTTGTCTCACAATCATGATTATAAAATGTGGTTAGAGGGTCAAACCTTGTCAATAGTAAGGATTTATTTATATTTTGAGATTTTTTTAGTTGTTTATTTTTTTCATATTATGAGAGTCTTTCTTATATTATGTAGTTGGTATTAAACTTGCTTATTTATATTATTGAATTTTTTTAAATAGTTAACATTTCAGTTTCACTTAATTATCTTGACATTTGTAAAATGTAATATTCTCCTCCAGCCAAGAAGCCTCTCTATTTCGTTGACTTCCATTTTGAGCCCAACAGCGGGCAATAGCCCAACAGCTTCTTAATGGATACATTAAGCTTAAAAATCAATAATGGGCCGAGAAAAAAATGGGATAACAGAACGAAACCCAACAAACTAGCCCAACATCACAGCCAAGCCTTTATGATCAAAAGAGATTTACAACATTTTAGTTGGAGAACGGCTTCTTTTCAATCTGGGTACAAATTGGAGAGAACAGTTTGAGCAATGGATTTGTGTTATACATATTAAAAGTTTAGATTTTGTCTATTGATCGGTTCATCAAAATATTAAAGTTTGCAAGTAGGTTGAAAAAATCTAAACTATTAATCTATACTATCTATATTATATTAAGTGAAGTCTCAAAATAGTCTCTTGAAGCTTTTGCTACTTGGAAATTATATAACTTTTTTTATAAAAAAAAAAAAAAAACCTTACACCTACACTATTTAACTGCCACGTTTTGCACCCTCACCTCTTGTTGCCCCACACGTACAACTTCTCTCATTTACCTGCCTAATTAGATTTTCAAAAAAAAACCTTTTCAAAAAGAAAAATGCTTGGGAGCACTAATTAGTGCTCCCACTAATTAGGTGGCAGTGGGTCTCGCCATTAATGATGTGATGTTTTGGTCTTGGAGTTGTGTTTTTTTTTTTTTTTTTACTTTTTTAATGCATTAGTGCTATTAGTGGTGATGTTTTTAATGGGATGAATCATTGTTGTTTCAAAAATTTCCTTCCCATCAAATCATTGACAGGTTTGCCATTTCTATTGTCCTTTTCTTACTAAAGTTCCTCACTTTAATTTTCTTTGAGGATCTCCAATCATATTTTTTAAAATGTCTCTTCAAAGTATACAAAACTTTATTTTTTTTATTTTACCTAACTAATTTAGTTAATTTACACTCTAATCATACTCTTTATTTTAGTTAACTAATCAAACTAACTTAACTAATTTTTAAAAGAAAACTATTATAAACATTAATAAATAAATAAATAATCTTTTTATGACATGTTACATTTATTGACGTGGCATTTATAAATATTTAATTATTTAAAATATATAATTAAATTATTTATAAAAAAAATATTTTCAAACAATCATATTATCTCAACGGTCATATTTTCAAACGGTATTATTCTCTAACGGTAATATTATCTAATGGACATATTCCTAACGGTCATATATTTTTGTTTATAAAAAAGATTTTTGCAAAAGCTACCGGTATATTAGAAAGAAAAACCAAAATTTTGCAAAGGCTATGAAATTGACCTCCATTAATGATCATTGCAAATTTATATATTTCAGTTTCTATAATCTAAAAATGTGTGTAGCCATAAACAATTACAAATGCAAAAAAGTTTAATGGAACAATTTCATGGAACAATTAAAACCAGCAATTACACATATAGCAATAACATCATTTTCTTCCTTAGCAACAATTAAAACCAGCAACTTGTAGCATGACCCAACAGCCATTAGAACAATTTCAGTACACAAACCCAATTTTTGCAAATGGATTGCCCTAAATCATGTATTCTTTTGCACAAATTTAACATAGCAAGGTAAAAGAGGGTTTGGGATAAAGTTTCACAGAAAGAGAAAGAGTTTGTGAGGGGATTCGCATATGGAGGGAGGGGTTTGAGAAAGGGTTTTGTAGAAGGGGAATGGGTTTGAGAGAGGGTTTCGGAGTTCAGGAAGCGGTTCGGTATATGGAAAATGATTACAAATAGATGATGGGAAAGAACAGGGAAGTGGAGAAAGAGAAAGAGAAAGAGAAAGAGAAAGAAAGCCATACCCGTGATCAATGGACTGGAACAGAGATGGAACAAGCAGAGATGGAGGCCAACACAATGGCAGGAAGAGCGCTTTGCCTAGCAATGGACGTTGGCTACCCGTGGAGAGCCAAAACGAGAATTGGCAAAATACCTCCTTAGTTGCAGAACGCGTTGGAGCTTCGAAATCCAACTTCAATAGGCAACATGCCTAATTCTCCCCTTTTGGCTCCTACGTTGGAAATGCTCTTAATCAAACTATTATTGTTTGTATTTTTAACCTCAACTATTTTGTTAATTTTAGAAGCGATTATTCCTCAAGTAAAAATATAATTTTTTTCATACAATTTTTTTTCAAAATTTTTTTGGTTTCTTCCTCTTTACTTTTTAGTTTATTCTCTCTTTTTATAATTTTCTCCTTCAAAATTGTTTTCTATACTATTATGGCTAAGGAAATATAAACAAGATTATTATTCCTCTTTGAAGGTAAGTGATCTAAAACTCATTAATTTTCATGGTCTATGTATGAATTTCTTCATATGTTATCTAAGTGATTTTAGATTTAACTTACAAAAGACACGTATTCAGTAATTTTTTTTTTTTCTTTTCACAATTCAATAGCTATCTCATTTGTATAGTGAAGTTGAATATATCCACATGATGTGGATGACCTGTTGTTGGACTATATTTTTTTTGTAGGTTACTTTATAACTTTGTACTATTTACAGCTAATAACTTTTCGATGAGTTGTTTAGTACCATCAACTTTCTTCTACTGTGTTCTTTATTTGTTTGTTTAAATTTGTAATTGTTTAGTAAAAAAAATGGCATTTCTTTATTATTTATTTTTATGTTTATTAATAAGCAGTTTATAACTAATACTTTCTGAATGAAAAATTCACATTTACATTTTGTTGATCATTTTAAGTTCATATTTTTATGATTTTTTTTTTCATTTTTTTCACCATATAAAAGTTCAATCTAAATTATAAATAATAATAAAAAAATGTATACATTATGATGTGGATTTTACGCTCATATTTTACTGATTTTTTTTTTTTTTTCATTTTTCCCACCATATAAAAGTTCAATCTAACTTACCCAAAAAAAAAAAAAACATGTACACAGTATTGTTTCATTATGATATGGATTTTAGACCCATATTTTTATGAATTTTCTTTTTCCATTTTTCCCACAATATAAAAGTTCAACCTAAGTGATAATTATTGCCCCCATCACCATGTGACAATTTTGTAGGTCCTGACTTCTTTTTTTGGGATGACCTGTTGTTGGATTATTATTTTTTTTGCAAGTTACTTTACAATTTTGTGCTATTTAGAACTAATAACTTTTAAAGGGGCTGCTTAACACCATCAATTTTCTTTTACTATGACCCCGTTTGGTAGAATTGTGGGAAAACGATTATAACTTATAACTTAATAGCTTATAGCTTATAACTGTGAACATAAGCTGATTTTTGACTTATAAATTAAGCTTCTCATCCCCCACTCAAAGAATAAGTTGATTTTTGACTTACAAAAAGCTATAAGCTGTATTTTTAAGTTAAACCAAACACATCAAAATAGCTTAAATTAAGCTAAAAGCTGAAATAAGCTGAAAATAAGCTCTACCAAACAGGGCCTGAGAGGGTAATTTTTGGGAAAAATTGGGCCGAGCTGCGAGTTGAGCTTTGAGGCCCAAAGTACGAAGGACTAAGTAAAAAGGCCGTAATGGTTTCTCCGGCCCAGGAGAGCAAGGTTACTCCGGCTCAGGAATTATAAAGTTACTTCGGTTAAAGGATTGTAAATGTACTTCGGGTCTGGGAGCAACTTGGGGTTAGACCGGCCTTGAAGTTATGTCGGCCTTAGAGGTGTACCGGTCAGGGAGTTATACTGGTCGAGAGTCATTGGTTCGGTCCAAACACACCATGGGTTGAACAGATGAGAAACCGATATAAGGAAGAGTAAAGGGAAGGGCTGAACTAAGGATAGTTCAGCTTACTTTGTGGCTCAGCATAGCCAGTTTTACTTCGGTCAAATGGTAGTTCGGCCATGGAGAAAACCATCCCACTTGGTTTAAGCAGTGGGGGGGTGTAAAAGGATAAGCATTATCCTTTAGGAGTATGAATCCTAGGAGGACTCTGCATGGAGAAATAAAAGTCCTACTAGGATTATGCCATTCGAAACCTATAAAAGCTCACAAGCATCACCTTGGAGGAGGTAATTGAACACAATTCTTTCTGAGAACATAAAACTTTGTCTATTTGTCAAGCTTACTGACTTAGGCATCGGAGAGGTTTCCGGCACTCACCCGCCGGCTAGCTCACATTTGTGTTTTCAAGTGATAAAGCGACGTCGTACGGAGGAGCGTGGACTTAGTCAACAGGATTATACGAGGAGAATTATTTCCTCCCCGTACAATTGGCGCCGTCTGTGGGAACAACAGACAAGAACAAAAAACCTCTTGACTAAGCTTCTCCTTTTCTCAATCAATGGCACACATTGAAGAACTACCGCAGTCCGCCGTTGACGGACTAACTCCAGAAGGGGGCGCAAGGCGTGAAGGATTACCTTCTGTCCCTCCCATGGCGGACTTGGAGCCCCAAAGACATACCTCCAGGAGGGATGCTAGGGGGAGACGGACTCACAGCCCCCGTCAGTCCCATTCTCAAAGTCCCGACAGACAAAGACGGAGGATTGACTCTCAAGCTCTGGAAGATCGCGTAAAAGAACAGGATGAATTGATAAAAAAGATGGCGGCGGACATGGAGGCCTTGAAACGCCAGATGAAGAAAAAGGAGGTGGCGACAGGAGAGGGGCGCAAAAACAAGACGCCCCCTCGCCACTCAGAGAATCGTAGTAGGAACACTACACCCTCACAAGGAGAGAGCAGAAGCCTCAGGACAGGCGACACTCAATCCTGGTCTTCCAGAACTCGTCACTCCAGGTCTGAGAGGACGAGATCTGAAAGGTCATACACTGAAGGAAGCATATATTGGCCCTCACATTCACACCAAACCAGATCCAGACAGACAGAATTACCCAGATCATCCGACTTACGAACCGTGCTCGAAGAAAAAGCACGATGCAAGGAGGATGCCAGGGCAAGGGATCCACATAGAGTTTCAGCCTTACAGCGGTTGGCTCCTCGGACGCATGGAAGCGTCGAGGTTGGAATGCCAATACCGCGACCAGCCTACGAACCAACGGACAAAGCATTGGCAAGACTACAGACTTCGCCGTTTGTTCCAGCAATCGAAAACGCTCCCCTACCATCAGGCTTCCTTCAGCCGAAATTCACTACATATGAAGGAAAGACGGACCCGTATTCACACTTGAGCCACTTTCGCCAAGTCATGGCTGTGTACAGGCGAAATGAGGCTTTAATGTGTATACTCTTCCCATCAAGCCTTGGCGACCTCGACTTGACTTGGTTCGAGAAGCTCCCAGAGGGCAGCATAGACTCCTGGGCCCAATTGGCAGAAGCGTTCGTAACAAGGTTTCGAACAAACACCAAAACACCGGTGGAAATAGACCAGTTGCTCTCCATCGACATGGGTGAAAAAGAGACCCTCAAATCTTACAACAGTCGCTACTGGGAGACATTCAACCAGATTGGAGACTGCCCCACCAATCTAGCCATTGCGCAGTGTAAAAGAGGCCTTCCAGTCGGAAATAGACTAAGGGACTCGATCACCATGGCGCCACCCCTTACCATGGAAGCCCTGATGGAGAGAGTGCATCAGCACATCAAGGTAGAAGAGGATGGCGCACGTGCCAAAGCAAAATCTAGTGCAACCGCAGTACTAGAAAAGAAGACCTCAGCAAAGGTCAATACAGTAGATCGGCAGAATAAAAACGGGCGTGGCAGACGAGATAACGGAGAAGACCCAGACAAAAGATGGTTGAGAATCCGCACTGCCATAACAACGGTGTTCAAAAAACCAATATATCGGATTCTGAGCGAAATAAAAGATGAGCCTTTTGTCAAGTGGCCAGCCAAGCTAGGGGAAGCTCAGAAAAATTACGACGACAGATCACGGTGCACCTTCCACAAAGAAAAGGGGCACCGAACTGAGAATTGCACGCCACCGAGACAGCACTTGGATGAATTGGTGGCAGCAGGCCACTTGGACAAATACATTGAAGGAGGGACGCAACCGGCCCCCCAAGATCATAATAACCATCCCAACAAAATGAAAATCGGCGCACCACCTCAAGGTATTATCAATGTCATTCATGGAGTTTTTGAACCTGAGCGCGTATGCGAGCTCAGAGGATCAATTAAAAAGGCTGAGCACTTTAGAGAAGTGCTAGGTGCCCAACCAGCCACCAAGAAAGGGAAGACAGAGGCAACAAACGTCATGTCTTTTTCGGATAAAGACCTGGATCGAATATACTGTCCTCACAATGATGCTCTGGTTGTCACTCTCCGAGTCAAAGATTTTGACGTCAAGCGGATTCTGATTGACCAGGGTAGTTCATGTGAGATCATGTACTACGAAACATTCAAACAGTTGAAGTTGCAAGACAAAGACTTGGCGCCTGCAGTTTCTCCCCTAATTGGATTCAACTCCATGCCAGAATGGCCCGTCGGCAAAATAATTCTTCCGGTCAGAGCGGGAAGCGTAACAAAACAAGTGGAGTTCTGGGTATTGAAGGTCCCCTCCACTTACAACATCATCTTGGGTAGAACATGGCTGCATGCCATGCGTTCGGTAGCGTCATCATACCATCAGGTAATGCGGTTCCCCAACGACATCGGTATAATTGAAGAAGTCTATGGAGATCAGATCATGTCAAAACAATGTTTCACCACGGTGAATGGCAGCCGCGCTGCCAAAGGATATGTTCATTCGGTAGAAGAACCAGAAAGTAATAAATTATTCGCGGACGTCGGCAAAGAGGCTGATCAGAAAGCGGTGGAGGACTTGGTGGAGGTAAAAATAGATGAGAAGAACCCGGATAAGTTCTTCTTGCTTGGCTCATCGTTGTCCAGCACTGAGAGATTAGAGGTCTTGGAATTCTTGACCTCTAATATCGAAGTGTTTGCCTGGACGCCCTACGACATGCCAGGTATTGATCCAAACTTCATCAGTCACCAACTCAATGTCCACCCATCCGCCAGACCAGTCATCCAACGTACACGCAGATCGGCACTCCACCACGCCGATATAGTGGCAGAAGAGGTAGGCAACCTGCTGGAGACAGGAGCAATAAGAGAAGTGCACTACCCAAGATGGATCTCCAACACAGCCGTAGTGCCAAAAAAGAATGGTAAATGGCGTGTCTGCGTCGACTACAAAATAGTCAACAGGGCTTGGCATAGTCCTCATCTCTCCAGACGGCCTGGTTGTAGAGCAAGCAATCAACCTTGGCTTCCCAGCATCCAACAATGAAGCGGAGTATGAGGCGCTTCTCGCAGGACTCAAGTCAGCATACTACATGAAGGCCACCGAACTAATGGTATACAGTGACTCTCTGCTGGTGGTAAACCAAATTTCTGGCGAATACGAAGCAAAGGATGACAGAATGGCCAAATACCAAGAGTTAGTCAGAACAGAGATCAAGAAGTTTGACGTAGTAAGGATAGAACAAATTGGCAGGGAGGAAAACAGCCGAGCGGACGAACTAGCAGGCCTCGCCTCAATGGCAGATACATCAATCCCTCATCCATTACTGATCAACTTCTTACCAAGACCAAGCATAGAAGACCCCGAAGCAGAAGAAGTATGTTGCATAGAATTAGGCCTTTCATGGATGGATCCCATCATCCTGTTCCTAAAAGACGGCATCCTACCAGAAGAGAAAAAAGAAGCCAACAGAATAAGGGCAAAATCGCAGCGATTTTGGCTATCTCCATCTTTGGCATTATACAAGAAGTCATTCTCTGGGCCTTACCTCAAGTGCGTTCATCCCAGCAAAGTAGAAGCATTCTTGTTCGAAATATACGAAGGGGTGTGTGGAAGTCATCAAGGGGGAAGGTCGCTCGCTTACAGGGCTATTTCGCAAGGATATTGGTGGCCATATATGCAAGCAGACTCAGAGAAATATGTGAAGAAGTGTGAGAAATGCCAAAAATTCGCGCACCAAATACATCAACCAGCAAGAGAACTCCTACCATTAACTAGCCCTTGGCCTTTCGCAATGTGGGGCTTGGACATAGTAGGACCACTTCCAACAGCGCCCGGCGGCAGAAAATTCTTTCTCGCAGCAACAGACTACTTCACAAAGTGGGTGGAAGCAGAAGCATTGGCATCAATCAAAGAAAAAGACGTGAAGAAATTTGTTTGGCAAAATATTATCACTCGGTTTGGCATACCAAAAGCACTGATCTCAGACAATGGTACTCAGTTCGACGGCAGAATCTTTAGAAACTTTTGTGAAGAGTACAAGATAGAGTTCTACAATTCTACACCGGCATATCCTCAAGCAAATGGACAAGCAGAAGCATCAAATAAAGTCGTCCTGGATGGACTAAAGAAAAGGCTAGAAAAGGCAAAAGGCAAGTGGGCAGATGAACTTCCTCACGTTTTATGGGCTTACCGCACCACACCTCGACGATCGACAGGAGAAACACCATTCTCCTTAGCCTATGGAATGGAGGCAGTAATCCCACTAGAAGTTGGCCTCCCCACAATTCGAAGCGAAAATTTTGATCCAAACTTAAATGGAGAAGTCATAGCCTTAGAACTCGACCTTGCAGAAGAAAGAAGAGAAAGAGCACTAGTCCACATCGCCTCATACCAACGAGAGTTAATAAGAAAATACAGCAAAAAGGTCCATCCAAGACAATTCAAGATTGGAGATTGGGTACTGCGCAAAGTAATGGGAAACACCTCAAACCCAAGAGATGGCAAGTTAGGCCCAAACTGGGAAGGTCCTTATAAGGTGGTTGGGTTAGCAGGCAAAGGGGCATACCACCTAGAAGACAAGGATGGCAAAGCAATCCCTAGGCCATGGAACACGGCCAATCTCAAGTTATTTTACTTTTAGCTTTTCTTTTTTCAAACATATGTAATTTTTTCTTCCTTCAATAAAACAAGCAGTTCTTTTCAGCACAAGATGTTCTTTGTAAAAGTTAGCCTTAGTAAAGATTAGGTATATTGCAAGCATTGTTCTAAGTTAGCTGAAAAAAACTAACTTAGAGGTTGGCTGGAATAAACCAACACTTGTTACTCTTCAACCGAAGTAAGTGCAAGGCTGAAGAGTGGTTGGCTGGAATAAACCAACTCTTGTTACTCTTCAGCCGAAGTAAGTGCATGGCTGAAGAGTGGTTGGCTGGAATAAACCAACACTTGTTACTCTTCAGCCGAAGTAAGTGCATGGCTGAAGAGTGGTTGGCTGGAATAAACCAACACTTGTTACTCTTCAACCGAAGTAAGTGCAAGGCTGAAAAGTGGTTGGCTGGAATAAACCAACTCTTGTTACTCTTCAGCCGAAGTAAGTGCATGGCTGAAGAGTGGTTGGCTGGAATAAACCAACACTTGTTACTCTTCAGCCGAAGTAAGTGCAAGGCTGAAGAGTGGTTGGCTGGAATAAACCAACTCTTGTTACTCTTCAGCCGAAGTAAGTGCATGGCTGAAGAGTGGTTGGCTGGAATAAACCAACACTTGTTACTCTTCAGCCGAAGTAAGTGCATGGCTGAAGAGTGGTTGGCTGGAATAAACCAACACTTGTTACTCTTCAGCCGAAGTAAGTGCAAGGCTGAAGAGTGGTTGGCTGAAATAAAGCAACTCTTGTTACTCCTCAGCCGAAGTAAGTGCATGGCTGAAGAGTGGTTGGCGGGAATAAACCAACACTTGTTACTCTTCAGCCGAAATAAGTACAAGGCTGAAGAGTGGTTGGCTGGAATAAACAACTCTTGTTACTCTTCAGCCAAAGTAAGGGTATGGTTGAAACTGGATTGGCTGGATTAAAAACTTTGTACTCCTCAGCCAAAGTGATTATATCGGCTAAGGAGTGGTCAGCTAGTAAGCATAGTTTAACCAGCCAAAACCGAAATAACAGTTGGAGTAAATAGAAGACATTACAAGTGCAAGCATATGAATCAGAAACCGGAATAAGAGTCCAACAAAATTTTCATTCATTAAAAAGCAAGTACAAGAGGACATAGCCCGGTTACAAAAAAAAAGGTAACAAAAAAGGAAAAAAATCAGGAAAAAAGTTCTTCAATTTCGGCGTCAAAAGCCGCGTCACCAGTGACTTGAAGACCGGTTTCAAGAGGAAGTTCACTCTCGGTTGCCAGGATGCTTTCGGTTGGAACCACGGTTTCATTTGGCTGTTCGATAGGTAGGTCCTCTACCATGGGCTCCAACCGAAGTGATGGGTCTGCACTAACAACCGGAATGTCTTCGGGAGTAGAGGAGTCATCAGAATCGGAGTCTTCCAGAAACTCTTGTTGCAAGGCATCCGCATACTCCACAAGGGACTTCGGTATAAAGTAAGCTGGAGGGTCGAAGACCTCGGTCTGCTGATCATGACCGAGCTTCTCAACAGCCGCCCTCCAGCCGCACTTGAAGAACAGTTCCTTGGCAGCGTCGCATTGTTTAACATAGACATCTTCTGCCTTCTTGTAACCTTGCTTGTACCCCTCCTTTTCGGCTTCCTCCGCGCTCTTTTTTAGTTGAGTTATTTCGGTGCCTTTTCTCTTCTCAAGCTTCACCAACTCCCGCAGATACTTGTCCTTCATAGCGATGGCGGCTTTCTGCTTCTCCGCTTCAGCCGAATTAACCAGATCGGCAAGTCGGTGGTTCTCTGCTTGCATCTCGGCCATTTTCTTTTCAGCTTCTTCTAGCTCGGCCACCTTTGCCTCGGCTTCCGCCATTGCCTGCCTTGTGGTTTTTCTAAGCTCTTGGACTTTCTTGTAAGTGATGTTGTTCTTCTGTAAGGCTTGGAAAAACGAAGACTTCTCTTAAGCCGAAGTAAAAGTTAGAAATCAGACAGAAAAAAACTGACAGAGCTACTTACCAAAATCATGGACTTCGATGCGGACCGGATCGACTTCATTTCGGTGTTTAGCTGCTTTAAGTGGTGCTCCATATCTTTTGGGAGGCACACACTCTTGGCCAAGTTGAATGCCAACAAATGATCTTTTTCAGCAACAATCGAATCGGAAACTTTGATATCTCGGTCGTTGAAGGTTAGCTTCGGAGACCAATTGGAAGGTTCAGCTCGGTCGGTTTGCTCCGGTTGAAGGATAGGTGGAGGACTCTGGGGGATGGATTCAACCTCATCGATAAGTTGCTGTTCGGTTGATGTAGATCGGGCGCGTTTGGAAGGGCGAGAGGAAGAAGGCCGTTGTGAAGGGAGGGCCACAACGGCAAGCTGCGTTTCAATAATTGGTGGTACTTCGGCCCTGGTTGTTGCAGTCAGAAGGGCCCTAACTCTGCTTTTCTTTGCCATCTCTTCTTCAGCAGTTAATGGGACAAGTCGTATTTCGGGCAAGTTTAGGTCCGATTCTGGTGCTTCCTCAAGAAGGAAATCGGTCACTCGGGCCTTTCGACGACCGTTATATCGGTAGGTCGGTTCAAAGCTTAGAAGCTTGGCCCAACTTCTTTCTTTAATCCGTAGTGCGGCTCGGAGTGTGTTCAGATGTGGGTAACTATAGTAGGAAGCAAGATGGGCCAAGTCTGCAAAAAATATACGACTGTTAGATCGGTCATGACGCCTGAAACCGAAGTAAAAGAAAGACATGCATAAAACCGAAGTAACTTTACCAGGTTCTCCTTTCTTCCAGTTAATACTTTGGCCTGGGATTTGGGCTTGGTGATCCTCAAAATTGCCCGATACCCAGAAGAAGTCGTCGTCATTAACATCCTTATCCGGGGTATCTTTTATTATCTTTTCTCTACGTCGGCGTATCCTAAGGTAATAAACCCAGCCATCATCTTTGGAACCTATGGAGTACTGGTGGAAGATTTCGGCTAAACCGAGGTTCAAGCCTGCTTGGCGGTTTAGCTCGGCAATACCCATTATTATCCGGTATGTATTGGTGGATAGCTGGGTTGGGCATAGTCTGGTTTGCCTAAGAAATTTGCAAATTAAAGGCTGGACCGGGAACCTTAGTCTGGTTTCTATAATAGATAAAACAGTAAAGGGGACAAAGCCTTGGTTGTTCCACGGAATGGTTTCCTTTTTGGCTAGGGTAAGGTGTACATCATCTGGAATGCCATAATCCCTTCGGAATTCGGCCATGCCACCTGGGGTATCTACCAGATACCTATACTTACCCATTTGTGGTATAAATTATTAATAAGTTATCTCGGTCGGAAGATTGGACTCAAGTAGCTCGGTTGAGCACAAGAAGGAATGCCTGGGCAACCTAAGTCTGCAAAGTAGAAAACAAAGGGGTTAAGCACAGATCATAGGACCGTGCTACAAAATAAAAACAAGGTAAAAATGCCCTATTTCGGCTTTAAGGGCAGGTGATATCTCGGTTTGGCAAAAGGTTTGGTAAGCTCGGTTTGAGCAAGTTGCTTATTAGACCGGTTCGCCATCTAGGGGCGGCTTTCTTAGTTCGGTCTAAAAACTAAGAGAGCTGGCTTAGCCCCAGGGCCTAAATCGGTTGACCTATGTGTTTTGATACTTCGGTTGAGCCTCTAGGGGCAGCTTTCGGAGTCTGATATAGAAACCGAGAAAGCTGGCTTAGCCCCAAAGGTTTAGCTCGGTTAATGACTGAGGTTCCTGGTTTATTGAGTTCACACTTCGTTCGGTGATCTTATTTCGGCTAAATTGAATCGGAAATTTATTTTTCAAAGCTACTGTCATCTTACAAGTTCTAGTTCGATTAATTGTCTAAGATGATCTACCGCTATAGCACAAAAACAGTATCCTAGTTCGGTTGGGGCAAGATTTTGGATCAGAAACTAATTTTCTACAGAATAGTTCATACACATACATGAGTTCTACTGAGAGTTCAGAAGCAAAACAGAAAGCGAAGAACATGTTTTGCAAAAACACATTAAACCAAATACATAGAACAGATACGAAAGCAAAACGAAGGAAGGAAAATGAGTTTACTTACCAAGATTGAAGAAGAGGGAACTGAAGATGTGATGATGGCAGCAAGATCAGTCTTCAGAAGCAACGAAAGAGCAGCAAGAACACAAGGTAGAGAGAGAAGAAAGGAAATGATAGAGTGGTTAATCCAAAGGTGAATGGTTCAAGTATGAAAAAAGTGTTTTGTGAAATGAGAGAGAGGGAAAAGAAAAGGGAAGAAGCGGGAACTATTCAAAAATTACGAAACACGAAGACGGCATTGACAGCTGCCTTCTACGAATGGGGGCATGCCACGTGTATACGGAAAGGGAAGCGTTACAGTCGTGATTGAAGAGACGTTTTGACCGGACAAAGTGAAGCCCGAAGTAAAATTAGCTCGGTTGGAGAGCCCGAGGGTTTTTAGCTCGGCTGGAAAGGCTTAATAAACTCTAGCTCGGCCAGTAGACTGGTAATCCCAATCATGTTACGCAGATGGAATTAAGGGGCAATTGAGAGGGTAATTTTTGGGAAAAATTGGGCCGAGCTGCGAGTTGAGCTTTGAGGCCCAAAGTGCGAAGGACTAAGTAAAAAGGCCGTAATGGTTTCTCCGGCCTAGGAGAGCAAGGTTACTCCGGCTCAGGAATTATAAAGTTACTTCGGTTAAAGGATTGTAAATGTACTTCGGGTCCGGGAGCAACTTGGGGTTAGGCCGGCCTTGAAGTTATGTCGGCCTTAGAGGTGTACCGGTCAGGGAGTTATATCGGTCGAGAGTCGTTGGTTTGGTCCAAACACACCATGGGTTGAACAGATGAGAAACCGATATAAGGAAGAGTAAAGGGAAGGGCTGAACTAAGGATAGTTCGGCTTACTTTGTGGCTCAGCATAGCCAGTTTTACTTCGGTCAAATGGTAGTTCGGCCATGGAGAAAACCATCCCACTTGGTTTAAGCAGTGGGGGGGTGTAAAAGGATAAGCATTATCCTTTAGGAGTATGAATCCTAAGAGGACTCTGCATGGAGAAATAAAAGTCCTACTAGGATTATGCCATTCGAAACCTATAAAAGCTCACAAGCATCACCTTGGAGGAGGTAATTGAACACAATTCTTTCTGAGAACATAAAACTTTGTCTATTTGTCAAGCTTACTGACTTAGGCATCGGAGAGGTTTTCGGCACTCACCCGCCGGCTAGCTCACGTTTGTGTTTTCAGGTGATAAAGCGACGTCGTACGGAGGAGCGTGGACTTGGTCAACAAGATTATACGAGGAGAATTATTTCCTCCCCGTACAGGGCCTATAAGTGTTCTATTAGTGTTTGTTTGTTTATCTGTTTTTTTTTGAAGTATAAATTTTGTAATTGTTTAGTAAAAAATTTGTATTTATTTTTTAATGTTCATTAATTAGCAATACTAATAAAAAATCACATTTCCATTTTGTTGATCATGTTGATTAAAAAAATAACAAATTAAAAAAAAATGTATATACATTATAATGTGGATCGTAGACTCATATTTTAATGATTTTTTTCTTCATTTTTTTCACCGTGTAAAAGTTCAATCTAAATTACAAATAAAACAACAAAAAATGTATACATTATGATGTGGATTTTATGCTCATATATATTTTTATGATTTTTTTTTAATTTTTTCAACCATATAAAAGTTCAATCTAAATTAAAAAAAAACAAAAAAGAAAAAAACAAAACATGTATACATTATTGTTTGATTTAGTTGATCATGTTGATTGAAAAAAATGTATACATTATTTTGGGCTTATATTTTTATAAAAAAAACCTTTTTTATTTTTCCCACCAAATAAAGTTCATTCTAAATTACAAATATGAAGAAAAATATAAAAAAAAATAACATGTGCAACACTGAAAACTTACAATGACATGTGCAACACTATTACAAGGTAATCAACTTATATATTTGTATTCAAACCAAAATTTTCTTACTTCAATTTTTATCAACTCAATCTTATTATTTGTATTGTCACAAAGCTATGTCCAAAAAATGTATGAAAACAATTTGAATGGATTGTTGGGGGGACATTTGGTTGGGATATGTCAACCCATACCCAAATGTAAGTTTCTAACTTTTTAGTTTCGTTTATAAAAATTTCAAAAATATTTACATTTTGTATCTTTATACATAACGCAATTAGCCAATTACAAAAGCAAAGTTATGCTTGCAATCAATTAATTAAAGTATATTTATTTTTAAATTTAATGTAAAATTTTATTTTAATGTTTATATAACAAACGAAAATAATACTAATTTTTTAATGTATCTTATATATTGCTTGTAGGATTTGTAATTTTCACTCTTATGTCAACGCCAAATAGAGATGTTTTACGAATTCATAATGTATAGTTTTTTTTTTTTTTTTTTGGGTGGTGAAAATTAGGAAATATTATATTTTTTTTAACGATTTGTATATATATTATATTGTACATATTTTATTTGAAATATATACCAAATAAATATAATATTGTACATAGTTAGAAATATTTAACTTGCATTACATTACACTTATAATACATATATATTATTATAAAAAAATATAATAAAAGAATAATATAATTTTTTTGTTGAATTTGCACACACATGGCGTGTGCCTCGGCCGCTACTTTATAAAAAGTATTGCCTGAACTAGATGTCCAGTTTGAAACTCCAAACTAGAGACATGTTTGGTCCTTTTAATAGGAGTTCAATCTTGTTCATATAACTGACAAGGTTTATGAACAAAATATTTATTTTAAATAGTCTAAAATTGTGGAACCCATAAGTTAAATAAGATCAATACGCTTTTAGGTGTGGAACTTAGAGTTTTGGATCAATCCGTATGTGAATAAATTCATTTTTATTTAGTAATATCCTAAAACATTTTCTAAAGAAAAAAATTGATAAGATTTTTAAACAAAACCCACCCAAAATCTATCTATTACTCTTATATTTTTCATAATGAGGCTTTCAATCAGTATGTTTGGTTTTAAATTTCTGAATTTAATTTTTTAAAAATTGAGTGTTTTGTTTTTTCATATTTTTTTGTTTTTAGTGAATATTTTTTAAATTTTAAATAATTTTTTTACTTTTTTAGATGCACCTTATTTAGATGTATCTAAATAGTAAAATATTTGTGAAAAATATTTTTAAAAATTAATAAATGTGCAAAAATACGAAAAATGTACTCTCTTTTTTTTTATATATTTAGTGAATTTTTTAAAGGCTTTTTTCACAAATATTATATTTTTTAAGTATATTTATGTTAGATGTGTCTAAATTTTTTTTAAAAAAAAATTACTTAAAATATTAAAAAAATTCAATGAAAAAAATATACATATAGAAAACAAAAAAATAAAATTTTTTGAAAGATAAATTCTAAAAATAAAAACCAAACAGAGTGAGCAAATCCAAACAAAAGAGCATGGGATACTCAAATCGAGAAAAAGGTATTAGATGGTTTAAGAGTACAACGCGTCTTTATCTCTACTAATTTTTTGCTAATTTCAAGTTTATTTTGAATTTTTAACTTATTTTTAGTTACGTCACTTTTTATATTTTTTATATATAAAAAGACAAAAAAAAAAAGTTAAAAAGCTAGCTTTGAATCAATTTTCCAAATCACCCCTAAGTTTTTATGTTATTTTTTTATATCTTAACACAACGTTATGAATTTCACCTCATTTTTTAATCACAATACTCTTGGAATATCACTTGATTATCTTCAGAATTATTAAACACTTTTCCAAGTGGAGGGATGAAGATAAGAGCCAAACTAATCTAATTATGAATTTTCTTAATTTAGGAAGAAAAATAAAGGGAAATGACTTGAATGTGAATCAGCTTATGTCTAATCAGAGTATAGAAATTTTGTCCAACCCATTGAGTGCCTTCGTTGTTAGAACACACATTTGTAGCCATTGATTTAGAGATGTTAAAGTGGAGCTGGGCCAAAGTTTCCAAGCACGCCAAGATGACTTGTAAAGTGGTTTCACTTAGAAGATCTGACCCGATGATCTAATTGGCTGGGGCACTACGAATAATTAATTATTTATATAGTCTTTTAAATTAACTATATAATGAATTTTTTTTAAGAATAAATAGAAGATGAGTTCAAATATTCTAGAGTAATTTTTGATAGAATTATTATAAAGTAATTTTTGTATGGTTGAGATTTTCATTTTTTTTTTTTAGTGTAACCTCAATTTGGTCTTATTGTCTTCTCAGTTTTTGTAGAATTAAATTTCAAATTTTAAATAAATCACTCTAAAATCACTCTACGAAAAATCACTGATAACTCAATTAATGTGTATAATATCACATGACATTCTTAGATGTTTTATTATTTTTCAACTCCAGGCTCTCTTCTTTCCTCTTTACCTTTTATTTATTTTTATTGAAAATTTTATTTTTAAGTTATATTTTTTTGAAAATAGCATTTTTTTTTTTAAGAACCATGCTAATTTTTTACTAGCCTATTTTTATACCGAAAATAAAATCAATGAGCATTGATAACTTTTCATGAATTTTGTTATTTAGCATTACCGATTACATATATATGGCATTATCAAATGGCCGTTTGGTCCACAACACTCTGTTAGATTTTGCTTGATTTGAATAATGTTATATTAATCACCCTATTATGTCTTATCATTTTATTAGTCAACATATTATTGGTACAGTGGAATGATAACACATAAAATAAAATGATATATTAAAAATAATTCAGTTTTAGTTTAATTCAACGGTTCCATGCTATAAAATTTTATCATCGCATATATATTTTTCATTTAAAATTTTATAAATTTTGTAAATAGAATGAATTTGGAATTTTTTGGGATAAATTATATAAATGTATTTTTTGAATTTTTGGATAAAAAAGTAGAGGAAAAAAATATGATGGTTTGGGATAATTTTTTGACTTTTTACGAAAAAATGTGTATTAAAATATTTTATAAAATAGTAAAATTATCGTATTAGCCCTAATGCCCCCTATGCGTACTGACAGTGATTGTTTAGGAAGCCAGTACGAACCGTTGCTTTGAAGTTGTGTGGTGGGTAGCATATTTCAGAAGATATATAGGAGCAGCTTGCTTCCAGTCCGAGATCGGATTGGACGGTGTTGTTTAGTCCGTGGGGGCCCAACACGGGTCCTGTTTTGATAATTCGAACCATTCAATGTGTAGAACTCGTCAAGTATTATATGCTTGTAAAAAATAACGTTGATCGGATATCGATAGCTATCTCATTGGATCAATGTTTTGTCAATCGTTAATTTGTTCACTGTCTATATTTTTTTATATACAAAACTGATTTGATTATATAGCTATCAATATCCGATTAACGTGATTTTTTTACAGACATATAGTACTCGACGAGTTCTACACATTGAACGGTTCAAATTATTAAAATAGGACCCGTGATGAGCCCCCACAGGCCGAGCAACATTGTCCTGTGTAAATTTTTTGTGCACCCGCTTGTATAAATTTGTACCATCACCTCAATACAAAGTTGGCTTGTATTTTTTTTGTGCACCCGCCTGTGTAAATTTGTTTATATATATATATATATATATTTTTTTTTTTTGTAAATAGTGGTAATTTTTTAGCCTTTTTAATAATTTTTTGACTTTTTATTTTTTATAGAATATGCCAAACAAGCACAAAATTAAAATTTCAAAAAACCAATGAGAAAGAAAACAAATTCCTTGCTGAATACCACTAGACATATGTCAAAATTAATAAAAACTTGAAAATGATTCGATCTAAATTAATTTGATTTTTTTATCTCTATTTGTGAATTGAACCATAATCAACAGTTCTTAATTTATTAGAATCAGAACCAAATCATCCCCTAAAAAAAATAGATCAAAGTGTACAATTTGGACTGCCTCGAACAGTTTAATGGTTCGATCGCTTTTTTTACACACTCCTATAAAAGGTAGTATTGTGTCAAATGTAATATTTTTTATTTATAAAAAATAAAATAAAAAAATAGTTTTAACATACATATATATTTATAAACCTTGTTTTGAAGAAAAATGAGAGAGGTGGTGGATGGAAGGCAATTTTTGATGGTTGGGAGGTGGTGGATGGAAGGCAATTTTTGATGGTTGGAAGTGATTGTTAACTATTGAAAGTAGCGGTTGAAGATAACTTTTGACAAGAAATAATGATCGAAGGTGATTATTAACAATGAAATGTGTTTGGCAGCAGCTGGAAATGATTTTGGACATGAGAGGTATTTGTTGGAGGAGATCATTGGCAACAATAACGGAATGCCGGTGATGATGATGAGCGGTGGTTGGTGACAAGAGAGGATAGGAGAAAGAGTAAGGAAACAATTTTTTTAATTTTTTTTTTCCAAACTAGTGAAATCATTTTTTTATTATAATTATAAGAATTTAATATTTTTTTTAATATTATTTTTTAGAGGGGATTTTTTTAATTTTTTTAAAATTAAAATAAATGCAAAACCAATTTTTAATTATAATATTTAAAAATATAAATAAAATAAAACAATATCAACATGAGGAATAATTTTTGGTAACATGTCGCTGGAGTTAGCAATCCTCTGACCATCATCGTCGTTTTGTGGGGCCCATTCGGATATTTTTGATAAGATTGGCTGCGTTTGACAAGAGCTTTGTAACTATTTTATAAAATAGGTTATTTTCAGAACAAATAAAATATTACATTTAATCTATAATTATTATATTTTTTTTCACAAAAAAATTAAAAAAGTCAAAAAGTCAAAAAAAAATTTCCCAAATCAAACTTTTTAGCTCAAGTTAAAATAGTCAAAAAATCAACCCACTTCCCAAACGGAGTTTGTGTTTCATCCAATTAAAATAAAAAATAAAAAATTAAAACGTTGTTAATATATAAAAATATATTGAAATACATAATAGTAAATAAAAATATTTTTAAAAAATATAAAATATGTATTAAAATTAAAATTATAAATAACTTTAATATTATAATTTTTAGGAGAAATTTTTAAAAAAAAATCATAAAATTTGACTATTGTAACAAAATAAATACTGAGTTTTTAAGTTTATCAATTTAAATTATAATTTTTTAATTTGTTTTCAATATAAACCATAAATTGATTTTCTTTAAGTAAAATTAATGAAAAAATAATATTTTAGTAATTAAAACTGAATGAAAAAAAATATATATATAAAATGTTTAAAATATATTTTTTATTGAAGTTAATGATTAAAATATATATTTTTTGTTAAATTTTAATTAATAAAAGTAGATAAATGTTTTAGATTAAAAGCAAATCACAAATTTAAGTTTAAATTGAAATTAAAATTTTATTTTATTACAAAAATTAAACTTTAATTTTTTTTAATAATTACCTCTAATTCTTATTAATAACCTTTAAAATTATCATTAAGAAGACTTCTTTTTAAAAAGTACAAGTTCACCCACACCACTAGCCATTTGGTCGCAAATTGGCATGAGTACAAAAAAAGTGAGGGGAAGTGTGTGGAAGCAATAGGGACGTCGTTTTGCACGCACCGCCCCACACCTGATTGTTGGCCATTACGTGTCAGCTTTTGGTTAGGTGCACAATCTAGCTCCCTCCACCTTACTGTGGACCCCATGCTGTCAATCACTCCATTTTTACCGACGACAGATGCTGTAGAGAAGCTAGTTAAAAATTAATTTTAATTGTTAACTTATTTTCAGTCATATTATTTTTTATATATAAAAAGTTAAAAGAAATTAAAAAATTAACTTTTAATTAATTTTTTAAATCATTCCAATATATCATATCATCAAATAATTATTATTAAATGCTTAGCAAATTTTTTAAATATTATTTTTTCTTCAAATTTTTAAATGCACTGAACTTTTATGTAAAAGTAAAATATTTTAGTTGAAATGTCGGTAAACTGGTTCATAAATTCCTAATTGTTAAACCAAAAAAAAAAAATGAAAATAATATATAAATATATAATAAATATGAAAATGTTTTAAATTTATATATTTAGTAATTTTTTTTTATAAAAATCATAAATATCTTATTTTTTAAGGCTTCGTTTAGAAAGTGGGTTGACTTTTTGACTTTTTTAGCTATTTTAACCTGGGGTTAAAAAGCCTAGTTTGGGAAGAGCTTTTGAATTTTTTGATTTTTTTGTGAGAAAAATAATATAATAATTATAAGTTTGATGTGATGTTTTATCTTATTAGGTTAAAAAGCCTATTTGTTTTTTGTGACTATTTTAGCCAAAAAAAATTCCAAACCCATCTTGCCAAACATAAGTATATTCTGATTAAGTAAATTTAAAAAATAAAAAAATTATTTAAAATATTTAAAAAGTTCACTAAAAATAAAAATAATACAAATAACAAAAATTCAAAACTAAATAAATTTGCACTTTACTCCTTGAACTAGTATTTAGTATCACATTATTATTTAAACTTAAAATCAGATATTTAAACATTTCAATTATAAAAATCCCTAAGGAGACTCCCTATTTGGAAAAAGGTGAAAGTAAAATAATTTTGATTTGTTAAAAATTGTAAATATATAATTTAAAGTTTTTTTTAGATCATATAACAACCTCCCGGGGGGGGGGGGGGCGCCCCCTTGGCCGCCCGCGAAGTTAGAATGTTAAATGTTACTACAAAAATAGATTACAGTAAGGCTCTGTTTATTTGTAATGAAAATGATAGAAAGTGAAACAAGAAAATATATATATAATTCTTTAGGATAAATTATAAATATATATTTTGAGGTTTGTTAAAAATATAGATTGTCTCATATAATTTGAAAATTATAAATATTCTCATGTTGGAAATTTTTATTTAACATAATTAATTAAAAAAATAAAAATTCTAATTGTTCTTCTATACAATAGGAAGTTAACTAAATTATTAATTGAAATAAATTTATGATATCTTTAAAAAATTATTAATTGACTTGATAATTTATTAATAAAAATGAATTATTTGTTATGAAATTATAAATTTCAGTGTGCAGGATGAATTTTCAGAATCATAGGGGGTAATTTATATTTTAAATAAATCTCATTAATTATATTTGTAATTTATCTATTTTTCACGAGTTTGTTTAAGGTGAGAGCGGTAGAAAGTAAAAATAATAATAATTTTCTTATAGAACTTATATTAATATGTAACTAACTTTCTAATTTCTCGTAAATTGCACAAGAAAATACCCAAAAGAAAAAATTTGAATGTTTATATAAGAAGTTATTTATAATTAAATTTTTTGGATAAATTATAAATACATTTTTTGAGATTTATTTAAAATATGAATTGTCTTTTGTAATTCTAGAAATTACATCTCACCCCCCTGAAGTTTTGAATTTCATAACAAATGACTGTTTTCATTAATAAATCATAAAGTCAATTAACAGTTTTTAATGATGTCAGGAATTTATTTCAATTAAAATTCAAGTAATTTTATTATTGTATAGGAGAATAGTTAAGAACTTTTTTAGTTAATTATGTTAAATAAAAAATTATAACAATGAGTTATTTGTAATTTTCTAAAGTACATGGGCAATTCTTATTTTAAACAAATTTCAGGGGTGTAATTGTAATTTATCCTTAAAATTTCAAAATTTTCTATTCGTTTGGGAAGTGGGTTGGCTTTTTAGCTTTTTGACTTTTTTGGCTATTTTAACGTGGACTAAAAATCTTGGTTTGGGAAGGACTTTTTTACTTTTTGATTTTTTTGACTTTTTTTTTTAGAGAATAGTGTAATGATTATGGGTTGGATGTAATATTTTATTTGTTGTGGGTAAAACAACCTATTTTGTCTTTTGTGGCTAAAACAGCCAAAAAAGCCCAAAAACCAACTTGCCAAACGGAGGCTTGTAAATTTTTTTATCTTAATCAGGCATAGTTTGGGAAGTTGGTTTTGGTGGGTTAGGGGCTAAAATAGCCACAAAAAACAAAATAGGTTATTTTAGTCACAAAAAACAAAACATCAAATCCAACCCATAATCATTACACTCATCTCTCACAAAAAAAGTCAAAAAAGTCAAAAAGCCAAAAAATTCTTACCAAACCAGGCTTTTTAGCCCCAGGTTAAAATAGTCAAAAAGTCAGCCCACTTCCTAAACGGAGGCTCAAATACTTACAAGAAAAGGTAGTGCCAGGGTGTGTAAGGTGTATATAATATATATTTGCATAAGTTTTTACAAATATACATAAATTACTTCACAAAATTGCGTAAGTTCTCACAAATATACGTAAATTGTGATTTCTCAATTTTTTTTGGGATTAACTTATATATATATATTTGTGAGAATTTATGCAAATGCATATGGTATGTACTTACACATTTAAGAATTGCCCTACAAAAAAATATATTTTATTTTCTATTTATTTATTTCACTTCATTTTCTATCACTTTTTCACTTTCCACCAATTTTTTGTTTCTAATAAAAAAGAACCTTATGCTCAATTTGATTAGATAGATAATACAAGAAAGTGAAAGAAAAATAAAAATAAAAATAAAAAATTATATGTTTGTTTAGATAGAGAATCTTACAAGGTAAAAAAACTAAAATTCTCTGCACAACTCAAATTAGCTTAGGAAAACAATGGGATTGTTTGTTACAGCTTTTAGGGTGATTATAGCTTATTTTGATTTGAAAGCTTGTGCTAGACTGTTTGGTTCAGCTTCTGCTTATAGCTTATTAGGCAAAAATAGCTTAAATAAGCTAAAAAAAATTAATTATTTGAAAGTTGGGGTAGGAGTACTTTTAGCTTCTGCTTTTTTATTATTAACTTTTAACTGAAAAAAAAAAAAACTTCACTAAACAGGGCCAATTTCTTGCAAAATATACAAGAAAATTTATCTTTTTTTACAAATCTTGACAAGATTTATTTATTTTTTTCTTTTTGCCAATGTTTCCTTCTATAACTCCTTATTATGTAGTGATTATATTTTTTTCTATTACTCCCTTACAAAAAATTTCATATATACAAATGTAGGTAAGAAAATTTTTACTTCTCTTTTATTTTTTTTATTTTTTTCATTTCATTTTCATTTTTTACCATCGATTTATTTCTAAATAAACGAGACCAAAAGGATATTCACCACGAATTTGAAAATATAATAATAATTTTAGAATTCAAGTCGCGTCCACGCGAATTTGAAAAACAGCCCATAGCCGTTGATAAAAGCCTCGCGGTTTGCGTTACATTTTAGGGTTATTTTGGAAACAAACTTATAAATTAGTTTATTAATTTGTTTAAATTTTATTATCTTTTTATTTTTTTGTTCATTTTTTTAATAAGTCAAAAAATTAATTTATAATTCACTTTAGGCAAATGTTTTTTTTAAAAAAAAAAGTATTTAAAAAAATAAATTGTTACTAAAAATTTAATAAATTTGAAAAATACATACATGAGTAATTTTTTAGATAAGTTACTCTGACATTCCTTAAAATTTAAAAGAAATACAATAAGTCCCATAAATTTAAAATAATTACACTGGACTCCCTTGACGTTTTGATTTATATAACACTTAAGACTCTTTTCATTAGAAATTAGTTAATCCTATGAATGAAAAAATGATATTATTATTAGTTTTATATTAAAATGTATATCTTATATTTTGTATATTTGTGTCTTTATATTATCAGTATTAATTTCTATCTCTTTAAATTTATTATAAAGAAGGTCAATATAATTGCGTCACTATTGTAGATCTTCTTGTATATTTGTTTCAAACATCAAGAGAGGTCAGTGTAATTACCTTAATTTTTTGCTTATTGAAAATATTTAGGTGGGGTTTGGAATTTTTTTTCCTGAAATAATTTTTTTAAAAATATTTTTACTTTTAAATTTCCTCAAAAGATAACAAATTTTAATAAAACTTTTAAATATAAGACAAAAAAAAATTAAGAATAAATGTGATTTTTTTTATATTAGTTGTCAAACAATATGAATTTCATTAAAATTATTGCTTTTTCTTATGGCTAACTTCTCATTTGACAATCTTCAGTTTTAGTCAAAAAAATCAATATAAATCGTCACATCATTCTCTTTTTTTTTTTGTAAAAAACTCAAAATTACTAAAATAACATTTTCCGAAATGAGATGTAAATAAGTTAAAATTTAAACCAAATAAACAACATAATTTTTGCTTAAATTAAAAAAGATAATGATAAATTACACTGACTTCCTTGAAAGTTTGAAGAAATAAGTCTTACAATTTTGATATAATTTTATTAGGGTCTCTTACTGTTTAATTTATATAACACTTAACTCATTTTTTTTTCAATAATTTGTTAGTTATAAAGATTAAAAAATGATATTATTATCACTTTTCTATTAAAATTATATATTTTTATTTTTTATTATTGTGTCTTCACATTATCTTTATTAGTTTTAAATTTCTATCTATTTAGACTTATTAAAATAGAAATATTAAAATAGAAATTAATATAATTATATTGTATTATTTTTAAACCTCAAAACTATAATTTATTAAAAAATAATTATTCAAGCTGAAGCCAAACAAATTCTAGATAGAATAATGCTTGGGACCCCCTTTGGGGGGTCACCCCCTCACCCCCTTTGCCACGTGGCGGGTGGTGATTGGGGGAGCAGGAAAAAAAAAAAAAAAAGTAACTAATGAGAGAGAGAGAGGGGGTCAAAGGGGGTGAGGAGAAAAGGAGGATGAATCATTGTTGTTCTAGATATTCTACCATGTGCACAGTAAGTTTGAATGGAAGAGTGTTGGTAATTATCTGTCAACACAACCATGACAGCATAGCACGTGGCATTCAGAAATCTTTGAGATCCTGCAAAAATTGAGGTGGGTTTGAGAAAATAGTTTGCCGTTATTTTAGTTATAAAAGATAAAATAATTTATTTTAGTTACAATAAATAAAATATCACATTTAATTCATATTTATTATATTTTTTTTTTATAAAAAAAGTTAAAAAATCAAAACGTCATTTTCAAATCAAATTTTTTAGCCCAAGTTAAAATAGTTAAAAAAGTCAAAAAATTAAAAAACCAATCCACTTCTCAAATGAAGCATGAGTAATGCTATAAATTTTAAAAAATTTACAAAATATCTTATATGAGTGCGGACCCTACATATAATATAGGGACACTTTGGGAAGAATTTTAGTCAAAGAAGTTAGCTATTTTGTCAAAAAAGTCACTAAAAAGTCAAAAAGTTTATTTTTTACTAATTTTTCAAAACATCACATAGTTTTCATATAGATTCTACACTCGTATGAGACATTTGATAGAATTTTTGAAATTTATAGTATTTTTGAAAAAAATTACTCATTCCGTTCCAAAATATTAGTCCCTTATTCTATTTTTCATTGTCCCAAAATATTAGTCCATCTTCAAAAATCAAGTACAAAAATAATATAAATTTTCTATTTTGCCCTTCTTTTAAATTAATAAACAATATAAAAAGTATAATTATGACATTGATATTCCTAAAAAATGTACTATCAAAAGGGTAATTTTGAAAAATCAACTTTTTTCAAATGTAATAATTGTACTATTAAAAAAAAGTTGAATTTTCCAAAAAAAAAGCTATTGTTTTAGGATGGAGGGAGTATTACAAGTTTTATATAATATTAATATGAGTATTATAGTGTAAAATTTTTAAGATCTGTCCATGCCATTTACACAGATTGAGGGGTGTTTTAGAAAAATAATTAAAAATTAATTTTTGACTTTTTTTGTGAGGAAAGAAAATGGGTTAAAAGTTGAGAAATGGCTTTTAATCTATTTCTCAAAATAGTTCTGAGAGTCATTTTGGCAAGCTGATTAAAAGTCAATTTTTTTAATTTTTTAACTTTTTTGAGTTATATTACTTCTCTACATTTTACACATTTTTTTCAAAAAAATTTAAAAAATTAAAAAAAATTAATCTTCAACCAACTTTTCAAAAACACTCCTAATCCCAAACATATATCATCAAGCGAAAAGGTCTTTCAATGAAAACCCATCACAAATAATTGCCAAACTGATGTAAAAAAATTATATTCAATTCAACGATTGGTTTATATACATGGAGAAGAAGTGTTATCCGCAAATCACATTTTAAATCACCAAAAATTATTAAATAAGCAAAAATATCTTCTTTTTTTTTATTATCAAACATAGAGGTGTGTGTAAAAAATTATTGAATCATATTTATTTTAAATATATTTTAAAAAATAACCATCTATTTTTTATAAATTTGATTCAAACATACAATTACTAATGTCCAATCATATTATTTTTTACATGAATATTTTACCCAACGAGTCTTAAAAAGTAACGATTTGATTCATTGAAATGAGATTTGTGGTAAGCTCCATTGACCCTCAAGATCTCTAATATTAACGCCTCAATATGAGAGAGGCCCGATCCAATATAAAATCATATTTCTATGGCAAAATTGTGAAAAGGAAAATGTTATAAGTCTCAAAAAAATTTACCAAATAAATGACTAAATGCCTTACATGGGTGTGGGGTCTACAAAATTTCAGACCTCACATTCATGTGAGATATTTTGTCATTTATTTGATAGAAAATTTGATATTCTTAGCATTATTCCTACGAAAATATTGAAAGATTGGAACTATAAAACTTTTTGTCTTTATTTTTATAGTAATATATAATTAGAAAAGAATATTTTCAATGGACTCTTTAAATTTATGTGTTAAAATATGTTTTATGAAAAAAATAAAAAATAAAAAATAATTTTGTGTGGTAAATGTTTATTAATTTAGATACACACAAGTGCTTCATAATTTGTGGATGAATTGCCAAACTTTAAAATAATAATAATAGTAATAATTTTCTTTACACATCGGATATGCTCGAATGAGGGACTACCAAAAAAATTTATATAAATTTAATTTTATAGGATCTCATTTTTAGAAGCATTTAATTTTTACATAGGACCGACTCACATAATCAAAACTCTATTTCGGACCACACAAACGCAATAAGCGACTGTTAGAATTTTTGTCTGGATATTGGGCCCACTATGATGTGGCCCACTAACACCTAATTATTTATAGAATCCAATAATAAGATTCTATGCGACAAAGCCCATTCCCCTTATACGTGGTGTCAGCCTCTGTACGACCTCATCTCCACCACCACATATGAGGTGAACCAAAATAACACTTGCCTTGGTTTGGTAATTTGGATTGAGTTGGATTCGATTTAAAATTATTTAATTATAAAAAATAAAATAAATTTTTTAATTTAATAAGACAAAATTATAAGTTTTTTGAACGAAACTGTATACTCTCTCCGTCCCAAAATATTAGTCCCTTATTCCATTTTTCATTGTCCCAAAATATTAGTCCCTCTTCAAAAATCAAGTACAAAAATAATATAAATTTCCTATTTTACCCTTCTTTTAAATTAATAAACAACATAAAAAGTACAATTATGTATTGATATTCCCAAAAAATGTACTATCAAAAGGATAATTTTGGAAAATCAACTTTTTTTAAATGCAATAATTGTACTACCAAAAAAAGTTAGATTCCCCATAAGGGACCATTATTTTGGGACGGAGGGAGTATTAGATTGAATTGATTGAGAAAGAATACATCATTTATATAGAACACTAATTGACAATCCTACATGAATACATCACTGATATATACAAGTATAATTCCTAATCCTATAAAGAAAAAGGAGAACACATTCTCACACCCTCGCTCAAACTCAAGGTGTTTTAGTAGAAAACACTGAGAGTTTGTTAAGAAAAAATCGAAACCGAGCAGTGATGTGAGTCTTGGTGAAAAAGTCAACAAGTTGCAGAGCCAAAGAGACAAAAGGAAGCGGGATAAAGCCAGACTGCAGATGTTGACGGACGAAGTGACAATCAATCTCAATATGCTTTGTCCGTTCATGAAAGACAGTGTTATAAGCAATTTGAATAGCACTTTGGTTGTCACAATAGAGAGAGGCTGTGGAAGACTAAGGGATGCCCAAGTCAAACAAGAGACCATGAAGCCAGACAATTGCAGCAGTAGTATGAGCCATAGCCCGATACTCAATTTCGGCAGTAGAACGAGTAACAACAGTTTGTTTCTTGCTTTTCCAAGAAATCAGGGAATTGCCAAGAACACATACAGAAATCAGAAGTAGATTTACGATCGTTAACATCACCAGCCCAATTAACATCAGAATAAGCCACCAAGTCTAAGGAAGAAGTAGAAGAGAATAGCAAGCCTTGGAAGATAGTACTGCAAAGATAGCAAAGAATTCGAAGCAAAACAGCCTAATATGTAGAGCGAGGAGCAAAAAAAAAAACTGACTAACCACATGGACAGCATAGGCAAGATCATGGTGAGTAGCTATCAGATAGACTAAGCAACCGACAAGCTTGTGATATAACGTAGGATTGTCTAGAGGAACACCATCAATAGTGTTGAGCTTTACATTAAGCTCAATGGGGGTATCAGAAAGCTTAGCGTCAGTAAGTGTGGTACGATGGATAACCTCGTTGGCATACTTAGCCTGGGATAGAAAGTAACCCTTGGGAGAAGAAGCCACCTCAATACCAAGAGAATACTGCAATGGTTCCAGATCCTTTATTTCGAAGATGCGGAAGAGATGCTGCTTGACCTCAGAGATAGCAAAGAGTTAGAGCCAATGATGATCATATCATCCACATATAGTAAGAGAGCAACAAAACCAGCCGAGGTATGTCCTAGAAATAAAGCAGAGTCAGAAGCAGAAGGATGAAACCCAAGCTCGATAACAGCAGTCTAAAAGCGGTCATACCAAGCACGAGGAGATTGATTCTGACCATACAGAGCACGCCGAAGACGACAAACCTGGCCAGAGGAATGGTGAAGATCAGGGGGAGGACGCATGTAAACCTCTTCAGTGAGATAGCCATTAAGAAAAGCATTCTTAACATCTATCTGATAAAGAGGCAAAGAATGAACAATAACAACAGAGATCAAAGCATGGACAATAGTCATCTTGGCAACAGGAGCAAATGTCTCCTCATAATCAATACCATACTTCTGGGAGAAACCTTAGGCCACTAAATGAGCTTTGTAACGCTCAAGAGAACCATTAAAATGAGTCTTGACTTTGTAGACCCATTTACAACCAACCAAATTCTTACCAGCAGACAAATGAACCAACTCTTAAGTACTAGTTTTCTGTAGAGCAAACAACTCATCCTCCATAGCTTGAACCCAATGAGGATCCTGATAGGCCTCCTTGTAAAACTGAGGTTTTGCAAAAGAGTGAATAGCAGACAAAAAGGTACGATATGAAGCAGAAAAACAAGTATTAGACCAACCCAATCTGTTTGGAGGATGACGCGCTCGAGGAGGGTATCGGTGTATAGCAAGATTAGAGTTGTCAAAAGTAGAAGGATCAGCAACAGGGGCAGAGAGAACTTGTCACAACCCAAACCCGCCTCTAAAAGTTTGGCATCGTAATCGGCCAGTAATCCTTGGATTACCAAAGGCCTTCCTGTGCAAATAAAAACAATCAGGGCTTGCAGAAGCAAGAGACAAAAGCACCATTAGTCCAATGAGCTATGTATCTATATGAACAAATGTTTACATGCAAAAACGTTAGTTTACCCACTTACAATACATAACATATAACATAATATCTTATACAAAACATATTTACGGGTCAAAAATACAACATAACCAAAAGCTTACTAACGGCCCTCCAGGCCTAGCCTTAACTCGGAGGCACCCAAAACACTTGGTAGGCTTCAAAACGGTGGCTCAGTTCAAGACTCCGCCTAGGCTTGACTTCCAGAACGCTCACCTATAAATATATATAAAAACAGTGAGTTAAAGCCCAGTGAATAACATTAAAGTAAAGGAGTTAGTGAACGAATTCCACTTATAGCATATCTGTAAAAACAAATCATGTCACAATCATTCATATCAGTCTCATATCAGAACATAATATAATGGTACATCTCACAGGACATAACACATATTGTCTTCCGACTAGAGTAATCGGTTCCGGATACAGATTAAACACATAATGTGCGGTCCTCCATGATTTAGGACTATCTGTGGATACCATATTAGATTCGCAAATAAGATATTCGTTCACATAATCAAGATAGCATTTCAAGAAAACATAGCTTATCGATAACAATTAAAACATAATTTTTATCAACATATCTTTACAGAAATGTTACTCACTGTGGGCTCCCAAAACCGGTTACACGGTCTTCAAGTCTTGACCTACAAATACAGACATGTATAGCACAAATCCTCAATACACATCCGAGTCATGTAGTTGGTTCTTAACCTCATCAATTATCCGTTACTTGACCAGTCAATTATTTCCATTCTTTTCTTATTTTATTTCATGCTCATGAGATGTATATGGATGCATATGACATGCGAAAACCATGTAAATGAAGGTCCGGAAATCAGAAAACGAAAAGAGAACAAAACCGAAAAATCTGCCCTGTTTGGCCGCACGAGTGGTGGAACTGCAGAATGCATTTTGGCCCAAAACAAGGTTGGTCGCTCGAGTGATGGCCCAGGCTGCTCGAGCGGTCTGGGTGTAAAACCAGTCCAAAATTCTGTTAAACAATAGGCCTTCTCCTTTCTTGCAAACCCAACCCTTTTGTATGTAAAACAAGGCTCAAAACACTTCAAAACACATTGAAATAAACATTATAACTTCAAAACATATGATTTACACATTCCCAACTTCAAATAAAGATCATGGCTTCAAATCAAACTCAATAATTGTCCATGAAAATAATCAAAACTTGAATTCAAAGTATAAAGGCCCAAATCATGCTAATCTTGAGTTTCATGCTCAAAATTCATGGAGTTTCCTCCTCAAGTAAAGAAGCATGCAAGATTTCACATGTATGAACACAAATTCATGAACTCATGCCATGGATAATTACAATTCTTTTATTTAAACTCATGTGAGTTCTAACCAACACTTACTCTACTCAACTCTTTAATTCCACTTAGCTTCAAGAAATTAGAGATAGATTCTCACCTTAGATGCTTAATTTGGTGAAGATTTGGCTTCAATCCTCCTTTGATCTTCTTTTTCCTTTTCCTTTCTTCTCTTAGTCTCTAGAACACACACACACACACACACACACACACACTCTCTCTCTCTCTCTCTCTCTCTCTCTCTCAGATTTTCTTTTTCTTTTTGTGTTGAGTTAAACAAGGGCCCATATCTATATCTATATATAATTGTCTAAAGATTGAGCCAAACATGGCTTAGCGAATCAGACAAAATCAGTTTCCAATTAACTTCCCAAACAACTCTAAAAATTCCCAATAGCATATCTATGTGCTCAACTTCATTTTTTGAACCCATTATGGTCATCAATTTCAGTCCCGAAGTTGTAGCCTCAACAGATATTTTTCCAATTCAAATAGATATTCTCCAATTAATTCATATTATCACATAATTAATTAAGGATAATTGTGACATATATTTTGGGGCCGTTACACAACTGGTGAAGGAGGAGCCTTGTGATAAGAATAAACTAACAACGGAGGAGAAGAAGAAGGTGAAGGAGGAGAAGCAGTCAGAGGTGAAACAGGAAGAGAAGATGGAACAAGCTTAAGAGGAACTGTGGAGATGTACTCATCAGACGGGACCTCAGAAGGAAATAGATCAATATGAACCAAATCCTCTTTGAAAACTGGGGCGGTAAGAAGAGGAAGTTGAAAGTAAGATAGATGTTCGAAAAAGACAACATGGCAGAAGACATAAAGACGACGAGACATAGGGTCATAACAACGATAACCTTTCTGAGTGAGACCATAACCTAAAAAAACACATATGATAGACCGGACACTGAGTTTGGTCCTATCTTTACGGGGTAAAAAGATAAAACAAGTAGACCCAAATGCACGAATGAGGGAGTAATTAGAGAGTTGAGAAAATAGAGCCTCATAAGGAGACCGATCAGAAAGAAGGGGAGTAGGCATACGGTTGAGAATAAAAGCAGTAGTAAGAACTGCCTCACTCCAAAACGGAGCTGGAACGGAGACAGAGAGAAGGAGAGACCTAGCTGTCTCAATGAGACGACGATGTTTATACTCAGCTCGACCATTTTGGACAGGTATATCAATACAAGAAGTTTAGTGAATGGTATCCAAGTTGGCCAAATATTCACAAAATTCAGTTTTAAAGTATTCCCCACCCAAGTCAGATCGTAACAATTTAATAGTAGACCCAAACAGTGTAGTGATCATAGACTGGAAAGTACGTTATATCTGGTAGAAGTCAGACTTATGAGTCATAAGATAAACTCACATGTAACGGATAGTATACTGAACCCCCTTTAGTAAGAACAGGAAAGGGTCCCCAAACATCAGTATACACAAGAGAAAAATGAGAAACAAAAATAGATGTATTTTTATTAAATGGTAAAACTGACATTTTGACAAGTTTACACCCTCGACATTCATCAATTTGACTAAGAGAAACTTTACCTAACAACCCTGACTGAGCTAAAAACTGTAAGCGGTCAACAGACAAATGATCGAAGCGAGAATGCCATAAGTAAAACTAACTCGATTGAGAATCTAACTGAAACGAGGAAAGTGCCGCTAGAGAGGTGGATAAGGGGAGATGCAAGCTTTCAACCACATAGAGATCTCCAATTCTACGATCGGTTCCAATTTGCTTCTTGGACACTCGATCCTACATACAACAAACAGAAGAGGAAAAGATAATATCAAAACCAGACGCATCAAGTTGACTGATAGATAATAAACTGACAGATAACTGAGGGCAATAAAGAACAGAATGAATAGTAACAACAGACATAGCAGAGGATAAGACAGACCTAATAGACAAAACAGACATACCAGACCCATTAGGAGTATTAATAGTAATAGGAACGAGTAGGGGAATACAGTTTTGAAGTAAGAAAATGTGAGGAGTCATATGATGAAAGACATCAAAATCAAAAAGCCAGACAGGAGAAGGGATACCTGAAGAGGAGCTAAGCAAACCTGAATAAAGATAGGTAAGAACGAAGGCAGATAGGAATGGTTGAGAAGTAGACAGAATATGTTGAAGTTGTGCAACCTGAGCACTCAAGAAAGGTAAGTCAAGATCGGGAGCCGGAGTAGATGTAGTATAAGAGGTCGGAAAGTACCCAAGGTAGGACCGTGGAATTGTGTCTGAGAACACGAAGCAGGCTGACGTCCCTTCTTGGGACAGTTGTTCTTCCAATGACCTCTTTAATGGCAGAAAACACACTCATTTGGCCCTAATGGTCCTTTCTTGGATTTCCCAGTGGCCAGAAGCTGATGAGGAGGTGAGGTTGATGACAAGGGAGGTTTGGCAGGAGCCAAGAAGACAGAAGGAGGCAGATTCTGACTGGCCATTTTAAGACGGGTTTCCTCGGAGAGGAGCTCACGAACAATAGCATCCATAGATGGAAGAAGAGATCGGTGAAGGATGCAACCTCGGATAGCCTCATACTGAGGGGAGAGAGCCGTTAAGAATTGCACTAAACGACCTTACTCCCGAAACTCAAGATAAGCATCCAGTATCTTGAGACTAGGTGGTTCCACAAAAGTCAGCTGATCCCAGAGACTTGTCATCTCAATATAGAAGTCTTGAATAGTTTGATCCTGCTGACGAGCATTCTGAATAGCTGTTTCCAACTCATATCGCCTAGCAAAGTTGGACTGCTGATAAACACCTAGTAAATAATCCTATACCTTCTTGGTAGGACTATACTTGGAAAACATCATTCCAATACGATCATCCACAGAGTTATGAAACTAAGTCAGAACTTGGGCATTATCACAATCTCAAGAGTCACAGGAAGTCAAACACCCTTCTGTCTTCGGATCCGATGGACAAGGAACAAAACCAGAAACATAGCCGCATTTTTTTTTGACCAAGAAGAAAATTCTTCATAACACTGGCCTAATAGGCATAATTGCCACCAGTGAGTTTGCATTTGATGGCTTGGATTTTAGTATCCGACATTGTAATACAGTAGAGTTTATGGTGTCCAAATATAAAACAACTTAATAAGAGGGGTCAAACTATAATAATCCCAAAGTTAGCACAGTTGGGTCAAATACTAGTGAACTCAGATACTAATAACAATACGAGAGACAGAGACAGATAGAGAAATAACTAGAAAGCTTAATACAAGAGAGAGAGAGAGAGAGAGAGATAACCAGAGGACTCGATTGTGACGATGTCGAAGCCCTAAGGAGAACTAGCGAGACAGAGAGGGACAGCGAACCAGGAAACCACAATCCAACGATATAGAGAGATGCACCAGAGACCCATGGATCACACTGGACTAGCGACTCACACTGAGCCACGGATCAAAGGCAACAGAGACCCAGTCGCGAGGGAGAACCTGTCATGAAGCAAATGGAAGAACTACGAACCAAAGCCAACTCAGTGTCAGCAAATAACAAACGGCTTCTAGGGTTCCGACAGTGGCCCTAATACCATGCAAGTTTTTGGAATGAAACTGTATATTAGATTGAATTGATTGACAAAGAATACATCATTTATATAGAACACTAATTCTTAATTCTACATGAATACATCACTGATATATAGAAGTCTAATAGGACACCAATTCCTAATCCTATAAGAAAAAAGGAAAACACATTCTTACAAAAAAGTCACATTTAATCCATAATCATTATATTATTTCTCTCACAAAAGTTAAAAAAGCCAAAAAGCCTATCCCAAACGAGGCTTTTTATGATAAAAAAGAACTCTTTATAATTTTATCAAATATTTTATTAGTAATTTTTTTTTATATGATACAATAAGTGTTTAAATATAATAAGTTTTATACATATAAATGAATTTTATTATATGAATAAGTTAAAATAAATCCAATAATAAATATTACTCATCCATTTACATTTAACATTAGTAATGTTAAGATTAGTTAAGTGTTCAGAATCCTCTACTTCATTAATCTAGTTACTCAAAATTATTATTATTATTATTATTATTATTATTATTATTTGTTTTATTAAAAAAACATAAGTTAGAGTGCATTTTGTATTGTTTTAGTTTTATTATCGAAAGAAAACACATAAATTAACACAAAATATTTATTTATTAGTTGTTTACTGAAAAACTGTCTAAAAATACCCTTTCCATAGATGTTTTTGAAATTATTTTTAAAAACATGAAAAAAAGGAGTTTCTCCCCCAACTAAATAAAAAATAAAATAAAACAAGCAAATAGAAAAAGACAAATATATATATATATATATATATTTTTTTTTTGTGATGGACAAAGAATATGAATACTTTTGGGTGATGATGACTAGGTGAGTGAGAGTTTCGTAAATTACACTCTTGGGCATAGGTTGGGTCTTTTAAATATTTTTTTAGTCATATATTATTTTTATACGCTAGGCTTATCCAATCCTTGGCCTATATATCCCATGTCACCATGACCAAGCCAATATATTTATGTTTTGTGTGTTGCAAAGTATGTTGTGATATTGATATTTTTTGAATGTTAGATGATTCCAATTGACTGCCTTTGTTATTTAGTATAAGATTTTATAAATAAATTATAAATATGTTTAATTATTCACAAACTTATATATTAATTAAGTTCAGATATTTTAAGTCTGTGAAAGTAAACATAAAATTTCAAAATGATTAAAATTATGTTTATATTATCGAGTGTGATATCTTAACATGTGACAAATAATTTTAAATATTTTGAAAGTTAAGCCTTGGTTTGATATTTTTTTGGGGTTAAATAATCACAAAAAGATAAATTGACAATAAAAGTCAATAAGACAAAATATTACTTTTTACTCATTATCATTACACTTTTTCTATCATAAAAGTCAAAAAAGTTCCAAAACAAAAATCAAACGAGACTAAAAAAGCCGAATAATACTAGGGATCATAAAAAAAATATCATAAAATATTTCATGAAGATTTTTCATTTTTTGATTAGTGTATGGTGTTTTATTATATGTGTAATCTAACGATAGAAAATCTTTCATAATTATTTTCATGATATTTTTTTATGATCCCTAACATTACTAAAAAAAAGTCAAACTAAAAATGTTCCAACCATATTAAAACGAACCCTTATTATCTCTCAAATAATTGTCTTCCATATCGCTAACCCAAATGTTTGCATTGTAAATATAATAATAAAATTTAAATAAACTTGGCTCAAATGAAATCGACCATGATATTTTTATTAACAATAATGTTAGGTAATTTAAAATTTTGTGATTCAAATAGCTCAAATCACTCAAAACGACGTCGTTTTGAGTATAAATGAATATAAAACGACGTTGTTTTGATAGACTTGAACCATTTGAGTAACAAAATTTTGAACTACCAAATATTTTCCCTTTATTAAAGGACTTGTTGTCCTGTTGGTCTACAAAGACTTGCCACCTGATATATATGTGTGTATCCGTTTGTGGTGTTGATATTTGTAGAAAAACATTCACTATCTTTGGTTAATAAATCGTTTAATTTTTTTAAAGAACAATTTATAACCAAATTTTTTTCCCAAAGAACATATATTAATAATTAATTATAAATCTTTTTAATTGCAAGATAGTGTTTAATTCACTTGAATGATTTAGGGCATGAGTATAATGACTACCATTACACATAGAGAGAGGAGGCAGGGGTGAGCATGGTCCGGATTGGAATAAAACTAGGACTAATCCGTTATTTACTGTTCCTGAAAAATTGGAACCAATCCAATCCGTTTAAATCATGGAACCAATCCGAACCAATCCATTTAAATACGGATTAGATCGGTTTAGGACCACGGATTCACATAATTAAATAACATATATATATATATATAACACTTGAATTTTATAAAAATATAAACATAACGCTATATTAGTTCCATAATAGCAATATGTTTTTCTATAATAACGACATACTGTTCTAGAATTTAAACAACCATAAGTATTTAGACCATTACAAATTAAAATTTAAAACTAACAAACAAAAGTAATAAAAGAAGATATTATACGGTTTTAGGTTTGAGTTTAGATTTTATATAGAATAAGAGAAGATACTATGGGGGAGGATGTATAAAAAAAATATAGACTATTTGTATACGGTCCGGATCGGTTCTAATCCGGAACCGTGGAATTCAATCTGGAACCAATCCGTGAACTCTGGATTTTTAATTCTTTAATCCGGAATCGAATCGCGGATTCAAAAAATCAATCCAAACCTATCGGATTGGATTGGACTGGATCGGATTACGAATTTCACGGATTCCTTACTCAGCCTTAGGCAATACTACCCAAGTTTGTAAGTTAAGTACGAAATGAGTCTGTCTACAAAGTATAGCTCGTCTATCTTTCTTGTTTCTCTCAAAGCTTTTAACACTCTATTTCGTATGCTAGAAAAAAATTGATCCATTGAGTTCATGATTTATCTCGATGAGAAATGTTTGGTTCACTTGAATAATTTAGGACAAGAATAAAATAGCTATTCCTTAGTTATTTGAAATGTACATTTCATTCATTTTTACAAAATCAAATATGAGAATGCATATTTAGACAAAGTAATTATTTTATTTTTCCATTCTAATGAGCCAAAACAGTAATAATACTGTGATGACTAATATTTTTTTAAACAAGTTTACTTATCATCCCATATTATGGGGGTGTTTGGTGGAACTTTTTTAAGCCAACTTATGACTTCTGGCTTTTAAAAAGTTATTTTGGACTGTTTGGTTAAACTTATTTCATATAGCTTCTGATTCTAACAACTTATTTTAAGTCAAAAAGCTGATTCTGAGAAGCTGTTCACCCCTTACTTCTAATTATTAGCTTCTGCTGGGACATGTTAATTCACGGTTATACTCTTAGATTTTTTTTATTTTTTATTTTTTTAAAAATAGAAAAAGACCCAAATGGACTATTAAATATTATTATTATTTTTTATAAAAAATGTAGACAAATAGTGAATAATAAAAAATAAAAATTAATTGAAAAAGCTACTTCACAACTTATTTAACAAACACTATTCAGCAACTTAAATCTATAATCCAACAACTATACCAAACAGATTAACAGCTTCTGATTAAAGTCATAATCTATAATCTGTTAAGCTATAATCTATAGGCCCTGTTTGGTAGAGCTGTAGGAAAGTGCTTATAGCTTATGTCTTAATAGCTTATAGCTTATAATTATGAACATAAGCTGATTTCTGACTTATAAATTAAGCATCTCCTGCCCTACTCAAAGAGTAAGCTAATTTCTGACTTACAAAAAGTTATAAGCTGCATTGTTAAGCTAAACCAAACACATCAAAATAGTTTAAATTAAGCTAAAAGCTGAAATAAGCAGCTTTTAAGCTGCACCAAACAGACACATAATCTGTTTTAACAGCTATACCAAACAGCACCTATCTCTGCATCATTGCAATGAACCCTAAACAATATAGGTAAAGTGCCATGTCAAATAATAAGTAAATTTGATATTAAAGTTTAATCATCTTAACATTAATTGTATAATATTCAGTTCAAGTTATGACTTATATGTTTTTCTTACTAATTAAGAACAAGTCCTGCTTAATTTAGGGATTATTTGGGATGACTTAAATAAGTGTACTTTTTGTGTTTTTATAAAAAGATGTGCAGAAAAGTAGAGAGGTGATATGATGAAAAAAAGATAAAAAGATGGATTATTTTGGGTATGCCAAACTTAGCCTTAATATTCAGTCCAAGAGATTAACCTTTTTTTTAAAAAAAAATAATTATTTATTAATTTCTTTCTATGTTTTGTTGCTAACTAATCTGTAGTTTTTGAATATTCAATTCCATAGCACACATTAAAGTACTTAAGACGTGCTATTCTAGAGAAGGAATGCCGGTATTATTCTTCTTCATAATAAGAAAATAAAATTAATTTATAAATTCCACACCTAATGTTTATTCAAAAATGATGATCAAAGCACATTTTATTTAATAACATTTTTTGTTTTGTAACCTGTAAAATATTGTTCAATGCATACGTTGCAAAATAAGCCATTTAGACTATCTATCATTACAACAGTAATTGTCATGACTATAATATTAATGGTGGCCAAATTTTAAATGTAATCCATTATGTTATAATGTATTTATTTGGTTTAATGTCCACTTTCAAAATTTTAAATTGTGTGTTGATGACATATGAGATAATCTTTAAAATTTAATAGTAAAGTTCAATCATGAGTGATGTATTATTTTTTCATTAGGGTTTTTTTTTTTTTTGAAGATGGTTAAAAGTTAATTTTTTTTTTTGACTTTTTTTTTAAAACGTGTAAAAAATATGAGAGATGATGTGACTCAAAATAAATTAAAAACTGTGAAGTAACTTTTAACTCACTTCTAAATTTAGACATCATGTGATGTGGCCATCTCACATGACAATAATTGATTTAGGCCTCGTTTAGAAACAATTTTTTTTAGGGTTGGTTTGGGATGTCTTAAAAAAGTGTACTTTTTGTCTTTTTATGAAAAGATGTGCAGAAAAGTAGAGAGGTGATGTGATGAAAAAAAGATAAAAAGATGGATTATGTAGTATATGCCAAACCAACCCTAATAACTTTTTAGCTTTTTAGTTAAAATATGATGTAAAAAAATTAATATGTTTAGGATGACTTTTTGATTTTTACGAAAAGATGTGCAAAAAATAGAGAGAAAATAAAATTTTTGAATTTTTGGTATAAGTTGTTAGTTTTTTTATTTTTTAAATAATTTTTTGACATTTAAACTAAAAGTGATATTGCCAAACGAGACCTTAGTATCACAAAAAGAAAATATGTGAACCTAATTCTAGGGGTGTTCGCGGATCGGTTTTGTGCGGTTTGCGGTTCGGTTTTGACCCGCCCGCATCTATGCGGTTTGGGAAAAAGTCAACCCGCAATCGCCCGCAGTGCAGTTTGCGGTTTGTGCGGATAGGGTTTGCAAATGTGCGGGCGGTTGTGGGCGGTTTGCGGTTTACACTTTTTTCTTTAAAAATTAATTTTCGAGTTTTTTTTTCCCAGCGAATTTAGGCATCAGATTCATTTTATATATTTGTGATAATAATTTTTTGATGAGTTTACAAATAAAAATTGAATATCAATGCATTAAATGAAAGTACCCAAAACAAAGAGACCCTACACTAGCATTTTTGCCATGAAAAAAATGTATATCAATGCATTAAAGGTTGTACTCAATTAGAATTGCCAGTTCAGTAATCAATAATCAAACTATAAGTTCCATCGACCATTAAAAGGAAAATTTTATTAGGAAAAAGTGGATGAATCACCAATGAAAATCATATAAGAAACCAAGTTTAAGACTTGATAATTCTACGGCATTAAGAAAGTTGAGAAATACTTAAAAATAAGTATCCTAGTGTCATAGAGAATATAATGGTGCTTCTGTAAAAGTTACAAAGTTGGTATATAAAAAAAAATAAAATAATAATAATTAAAGTGCGGACGGTTTTTGCGGGTTGCGGGTTTAAACCGTGACCCGCCCGCAACCCACAAATTTGTCATATTTCAAACCGCATCCGCCCGCATTATATTTGCAAAACCGCCCATTTATATGCGGGTTGGGCGGTTCGGATAAACCGTTGCCCACCCCTACCTAATTCATCCTCAACTTATGTATATATTTGAGACATTTTTCTAACTATTGAATAATGAATTTTAAAGAGTGTTAACTAATTGATTTCCTAAAACGCCCTCTTCCTATGGGTGTAATTTTGGCCCGTGGCCCGCAGGCGGTCCGAGCCCGAGCCCAGCCCGAGGCCTTGGGCCAGGGCCTGGGCCATCGTTTTGAAGTCCGGTCCAGCCCGCTCAAGGCCTGCCCTGAGGCCCAGCCCACCCAATGCCAAGTGTTATTTTAATGGAAAATAATAAAATTTTGGTAGAAAAAATAAAAATAAAAATTTAATTTTTTTTTAGGCCGACCCAAGACCGAGCCCAGGGGCCCAGCCCATTGGCCCTCCCAAAAGCCCGAATACTCCTGGGCCTGGGCTTAATTTTCTAGCCCGTAGGCCGGCCCGGCCCAGCCCAGCTCGATTTTTTGGCGAGAGCTCGCAAGGCCGGACTAGGCCAAAATTACATCCCTACCTCTTTCATGGATGATTGGGCTACAAAGTTAAGGGTTAAAAGATATATTTTAATGATTTTTCTAAGTGCACGATAGTTGATTATAAAATGAGACACAATTATCTTACATGGACAATTTACACATTTATCTATTATGGAAGAGAGTTCAGATTGATTGAGTGATTGAATTATACATACCTAGGCCTATTTTATGAAGAAGAAAACAAATTAATTTTTTTGACTTTTTTTAAAAGAAACGTATAATAAAATAGAGAAGTGATATAATTCAAATAAATTACTAAGTTAACTTTTTCCTAATTATTAAAATAGGCCTAAGAATTTTTCATATTTTTAGAAAATATTCAATAAAGAAAATATAAATTAAATATATTTTGGGCGTTACTCATCCTACATTGTTAACACTTTTCTACATAACTTTTGTAAAATTATTATTTTAAAATGGGATAAATTACAAATACATCATTTGAGATTTATTTAAATTACAAATTATTTTTTATAATTTTAGAAATTATATTGTGCCCCGAAGATTTCTAATTTCATAATAAATAGGCCCTTTTATTAATAAATTATCAAGTTAATTAACAGTTTTTAATAATGTTAAAAATTTATTTCAATTAATAATTCAAATAATTTTATTATTGTATAGGTGAATAGTTAGAAATTTCACTTTTTAATTAATTCTGTTAAATAAAAAATTCTGACAATGAGGTATTTTTAATTTTTCAAATCAGAAGGGACAATTCGTATTTTAAACAAATCTCAGGAGGTTGTAATTTACCGTTTAAAATAATATTAACTTACTTATTTCCGAAAATACCCTCGACCATGCCACAAGATAGGGGTAAAAAAGTAATTAAACATGACGTAAAGATAAACGGACGCACAGTTATGAAAAAGAGTCCGCCTACAATTTTTCCCGTGTGTACGAAAAAGCCATTCTTCTTTCTTTGTATTCTTCTCCTTCTTTCTTCTTCACAGATTAAAAAGATCTCAAAGTAAACACCAAAACTATGGATTTCCATTTATCTCTCACTTCCATTTCTCACAATCTCATTTTGGGTCGTCGGAATTTCGTCATTTACTTGCCAACAATATTGATTTTCCGGCCAGTTTGTCAGTTTCCGGCCTAGTATTTTCTCACTCATCCAATCAAATATTCCTGGAAAAGGTTTATTTGTTTGTTTCTCTCTCTAATTCGAAATGGGTTTTATTTTTAGAGTTAGTTTGTTTTGCTTTTAGTAGAATTATACTCTGTTTGGTTGCGTAGAAAAATGGAGGAAAAAGAAAATGAAATTCTGGGTTATTTACGATATTGTTTGCAGACTCAGATTGTTTTGCTTCAAGTAGAATTACCCTATGTTTGGTATCGTAGAAAATAGAGCAAAAAGAAAAGAAAAAGTAAAGGAATTTTTTGCAGGCTCAGATTGTTTTGTTTCCAGTAGAATTATCCTCTGTTCGGTTGTTTAGAAAATGGAGGAAAAAGAAAAGAAAATGTAAAGTAAGTTCTGGGTCTTCTGCGGTTGCCACGGGCAATGGTCTTTTTATTTTTTTTAATTTTATATATAATATAATTTTTTTTAATTTTATAAAATGGGTTGTTTAAGATTCAGATTATTGATTTTTTTTTAAAAAAATTTTAGGTCCGTTTAGTTTCTTTTTCCATTTTAGCTTAATGTGTCCGTTTATTTTCTGATATACCAAACACGAGTTACTTACTTGTGCTGTTGGAATTCCATTTAAGACTGAATTTCCTCTGCTTTTCGTGATTTCCATTATGGAATGGTTGTTTAGTTTCTTTCTGATCGATAATGTTCTTTTTATTTTTGAAAAATTTCAGATTCTTAGCTTTCTGACCATTGTCACATGTTTTACTCATCTGTTTGTTTCTCTCTACTTCTATTTGGGTATTACTTGTAGACTTAGATTTACCCTCTGTTCGGTTGCTTAGAAAATGGAGACAAAAAATTAAAGAAAATTCTGGATCCTCTGTTTTCTGAATGGTCATATATATATATAATATATATATATAACTGGGAAGTTTAAGATTCGGATTATTGAATTTTTTTTTTTCTTCATTTCTGTCGGTTCATTTTCTGAGCTACCAAACAAGTGTTACTTACGTGTACTGTTCTAATTCCATGTAAGATTGACTATTTTCTGATTTCCGTTTACTTAAGCATGTGTTTTTTAGTCTCTTCCAGATTCATCCTGAATGTTTGTATCCATTTTTAATAATTCATAGATTCTTTTAGCTTTCTCACTCATGTAACATCTTTTACTCAGCTAACTATAACACGATTCAATTGTATATCTATATTTGTTTGTTAAGAATTTTGAATCTGCAATCAACAAGAACTTATGGGAATTGAATTGTGCAGAGAGGGTGTTTGAAATGGGTCATTTTTCATCCTTGTTCAATGGACTGGCGCGGTCATTTTCGATCAAGAACGGGCGGAATTCTGGGTATTGTGGCGGAAGTGAATCTGCAGAATCAATGGTGAAAGAATCAAAGAAGAACGAGTTGATATTGCGGTCTTCGGGGACTGTTCATGTCAATGGGTCGAACAATTTTGCATCTGTTTTCTCCAAAAGAGGAGAGAAAGGAGTGAACCAAGATTGCTTTATTGTGTGGGAGGTAGGTTTTTAGACAATTTTGCTTGTTATGATCTTAATTTTAGTCTTTTTTTGGTCATTAAAAAACAGCTTTTATATGATTTTGCAAGTTTTCATTTGTTTTTGTGTTATTTAGATTTTAATGTCTGTTTTATCTTCTCCTTTCTGGATTTTTTAATAAATTTATTACTTTTCTTTATTCTCAAATTTTTCTTTTGATGGAAAGAGGCAAATAAAAATGAACATTGTTAAATATTGTTATTAAGTGTCGAACAACGCATTGCTTTGGTATGTTTTGTAGAGTTTGTGTATTTTGGTGCATGTCAGTATGTTCGGCTGGAAACATTGGAATTTCAGTATTCCACTATTGTTTTCGTCCATTTTGATGGAAAAGAAACAAATTTTGTTCCTAGTTTATATCATGATTTTTGCTTTGGTTTTGTTTGGGGGGTTTGAAGTTAATAGATGTGGATTGTATGTGTTTGGTGGGTAGGAATTTGGAGGCCAAGAAGACATTATGTTTTGTGGGATTTTCGATGGGCATGGTCAATGGGGACATTATGTGGCAAAGAGGGTTAGAGAAACAATGCCCTCGGTTTTGCTGTGCAATTGGCAAGAGACGCTTACTGAAGCTTCGCTCAACCCGGATTTGGATTTTGATTTGGAATCGGATAAGAAGCTTCATACATTTAATATATGGAAGCATTCCTACTTAAAGACTTGTGCCACTGTTGATCAAGATCTAATGCAGCTTCGCAAAATTGATTCGTTCTACAGTGGGACCACTGCTCTCACAATTGTTAGGCAGGTAATGGAAGATCCCTAATAATCTTTTTTTTTTTTTGGTGATGATAGTTTGCTTAGCTTATATGTATAATTTCTTATTGATTAATGTGTCGTATGACCATAAGTAATTTCCTCGATGACAAAAAAACAAAGGGAGCGCAAGAACTGAATTTTTAAAAGAAATGTGATATGGGTTGTTTTATGCATTATCTGACATTCAAGGGGAAGAAACTTTTTGCGTGGTAGAATTTGGCCCGACTATGAAAAATTACAGACTCTTCACATCAATGTAACTACTATGACACGAGTTTTGGAAGAGTTATGAATGCCCCTATATAAATTTTTACATGGTTTTTAATCTGTAGTTTTGATAAAATGACACTAATGATTAGATAACAATGCTGAACTTTTATGCTGTGTTTGGTTGGGGGATTTGGAGAGGGATTTAGAAAGAGAAAGGGAAAAGGTGTGTGAAACTAGGTGAAATGTAAGTATATTTTATTTACATTTCACCTAACTTTTCCCTTTCCCTTTCCAAATCCCTCCTCAAATCCTCCAACCAAACCCAGCGTTAAGGAAACATCCAAACTCGATGAATCACTCAATAATACGTAGAGTGCTAAATCATTCAACCATAGCTTTGAGTAATTTGAAAAGACTTCATGGATTTGAGTTATTTGAAGAGACTTGACGAGCTTTGTAGGCCATCTTTATGTTTGAATTTTGACTATTATTGCCCAAGTGGGAATCGTGCTGCTTATGCAAACTGTCCTTTCGCCATCAAATTTGCCACATTTAAAAGGCGTGATCGTTGTTTAGACAGCTCTCAGAAGTGGTCCTCAACGTCAATGGTGGGTGGAAATAAATTTCTTTTGCAGGTCCGGGCTTTTTTCGTGTTGGTGCCATTTTGTAGTTAGAATTTTGATTCAGAAACTGGTTTCACCGAAGTTTTGGAAGTGCTTTTTACACAGAATGCGAAAGGTGAAGTTTATACAATTACTTCTTAAGTCGGCCTAGAATAGTATCTAATTTCTATATATAATCACGAGCAATTTTTTTTGCTTCCGTACTTCCAACTTTTGCTTTTAGTAGAAAAAAGAAAAAAAAGAAAAACACTAAAATCCCATAAAAAAGTAACAGTTAAATCTTTTGGAAAATGATCGGTAATAAAGCTAGAACTCAGTTTAAAAGGCCATTAAAAACCTTATTATTATTTACTAATAATGTTTGTTGGTTTTATTTGCTAATAATATTTGTTAATGTTATGAACCTAAGAAATTTTCTCAGGAACTTAGGATTAGCATGATTTTCTCATTCTCTCATGATGGTTGTTTTGCTAGGGTGAACTTTTGGTTGTGGCAAATGTCGGTGACTCCCGTGCTGTATTGGCCACCATGTCTGATGATGGCAGCTTGGTTCCAGTTCAACTTACTGTCGACTTCAAGCCCAATCTACCTCGTCAGTTCTCTCTCTTTCTCTTTCTTGCAAAAGAGCCGAGCTAAACTTTTGAGTGTTCAAACTCGGTTTGCTAAGAATTAGTCAAGCTCAAGTTCAAGTAGAGCTCGTTTACTAAATAAACAAACTAAGTTCAAACAAACTTTAAATGAGCCGAGCTCATAAACAGCTCTGTTTGTTTATAGCCCTACCCCAACTTCTCTCTCTCTCCATTTGATCAACCATTATAATTTTGTTTATGTTGAAACAGAGGAAGCAGAACGGATAATTCAGAGCAACGGGCGAGTCTTCTGTTTAGAAGACGAGCCAGGGGTGCATCGGGTTTGGCTACCAGACGTGGAATCACCTGGATTGGCAATGTCGAGAGCCTTCGGGGACTACTTTGTCAAGGATTTTGGACTCATTTCTGTGCCTGAAGTCACACAAAGACATATATCCAACCAAGACCAATTTGTTGTGCTTGCAACAGATGGGGTATGTAAATACAGCAATGCTAGATATCATGAAAAAATTTTCATAAAAATAATCATAAAAGTTTTGTGATCCTTAGATTACACTTAGAATAAAACATCACACACTAATTAAGGTAATCAAAGGATCATAAGTTTTTCATAATCATTTTCATGAAAAAATTTTCATGATTCATAACTTTTCCCATGTAAATAACACTTTTTTTTTTCTTCGGTAAAATGTTAGCGAGTTAGTAGATTAGGTTTATACAATTGAGCGTTCAATGCTTCTTTATGAACTCGAACCCCAAAGCACTCCTTAGTTATTGTTATAATTTGGCAATGAATAGTGTTATTTTGTCAAATTATAGCAATGGTGCTTCAATGGTCTATTTTAGTAATTCTCAACCAACTTTCCCTCCAAGTTTAAAGATGTTGTTTGGATATAGGTTTTTTTGTGATTTTTTTTTTTGTTTATTTTTTGTCTTTTATGATTTTTTTTTAACTATTTGTAAAAAAAATTATATATTTATATTATTCCCGACTAGATAAATATAAAAAAATAAAAAAATTAAATATAATTGAATTTGAAAAATTAAATAGAAAAATTAAATTAAAAAAATTACTCGGTTTTCTACTGTTTCAATTTTGTTTTTTCAACTGAATTCGGAGTCACAAATATGTTCATATTTGCTGATGTGACATGTTTGGCAATTGCTATTTTGCTTGTCAAATTTGAGAACATATATGACATATGTCATCTTTAGCAAGTAAAATAAGAATTCATTGGAGACCCATTTTTTATCACTATTGCTAAATTATAGTTTTGACAAGTGTTTTGAGAGCTCTATTGGAGATGCTCTTGGGAACCTAAGGATAGAACAATAGTGATGTGTATCATTCATGACCTATCTCTGTATTTTTTTTAAAAAAATGTGTAAATTAGTTGCCAAAATGAAAAAAAAAAGCAAAGAAAAGAAAAAAGAAAATGATGAGTGCTTTTGATTTTTTTTTTTTTTTTTTGTCACCAAACTATTTTTTAGTTTAAAAAAAAGAAAAGAAGAAGAAAATCTGAAGAGAAAAATTGAAAGGTAAACCAACCATGTAACTTCACGTTTAATGTGTATGTTTTTGGTATACAAGAAAATTCTTTGTCAAAACCTAACACAAAATACTTGTTTTTTTTTTGGTTTTTTTTTAGGTATGGGATGTTGTCTCCAATCAAGAAGCAGTGCAAATTGTATATTCAACTCCCGACAGGGCGAAGTCGGCGAAACGCCTGGTTGAGCATGCCTCCCAAGCATGGAAACGTAAGAGGCGAGGTTTTGTGGCGGACGATATTTCAGCTATTTGTCTCTTTTTTCACTCTCCTTTATCTTCTGAGCATAATCACCACGTAATAACTTAGCCAACACAGCAATGAAATAAAGGCCAAAAAAAGAAGATCAAGGCAATTACTTCTTCACGTCTATGATCTTTTCCTAATATTCTTCTTCTTTATTTTTGTTTATATTTTTGCTTGACCTTGTTTATCTTTATATTGGTAGTGTTGGCATAATACACATTACCTTATCTGAAAAAAAAATGTTCATGGGAATCACTCTAATAATGCTACGTACTCAGAATTTGTGCATATTACCATGTTTGGCACTGCCTTTGGGTTTGAGTCCCAAGGGTCAAGCCTGTGAGGTTAGCTATTGGGCTGGGTCATTGCAGACAATACTTTTTGCGTGAGGGTTAGGCCACACGTCTAATCACTACTATGGAGACGCCTTTTGGTTTTGAGCTAAAAAGGACAAATCCATGAGATTAGCTGTTAAGTCATAAGGTTCCATAAATATTTCAAAAACAACCTCATTCAAAGCTCTCTCCGTATTCATAATTCGGCTAATAAGCACAATAATTGATTGAGTAACAACGACGGAGACAACGTCATAATTGATTGAGCAGCAACTATGGAGATGACGTTATAATTGATTGAGCAGCAATGAGGGAGACGAAGTCAACGGAGGTGATGATCTTTCAAGAAGATCTTGCTTGATTTGATGTAAATTTTACTTTTTCAAATTATATTTCTAAAAAAAATCGGTAATTTTTCTTAATTTGTAACTGATTTTTTTAATAAATTTGTTATTTTTTTTTATGTTTGTTTGTTTGTGTTTTTTTTCATTTTAGTATATGATTTGTATGACCCTTCAAAATTTAATATAATGTTTTTCATGTTTTCGGCCAATAATGTTTTTGTCAGGAAAATTTTGGAAAGTCAAATCATTAGAGTGCTCAACACTTACAAACTCCATTTACAATTGAGCCGCATTTAATAATAACAGCAACCCTAGGAATAATTCAAAACATTAATCATAACAAAGCAAACTACAAACAGTATTCGAATGTAACAATGCCAACGCACGCTGCCTTCCCCCCTTTTATAATTTAGATAAACTACTAATAGGCCCTAACTTTGAGACTTATTACTCATCAAGTTCTATTAATAAATTTATCAAGTGACAAATTTAGCAGTCTCTCTTATTTTTATAAATAAATTTACAATGATAAATTTATCAATTCGAACTTGTAAATAAATAAATCTAATTAATAAGACTGATTAATAAGTACTCATTTTCATTCCTTTTCCTATTTTTATTTTTTATTTATATTTATTTTTCCATGCAATACTATACAACCGGTCAATCTATTCGCATTGATGTACGAAGTGTTTCTTCATTAGAACTTCTAATTACTGATCTCTAACAAAAGATCATTCTGATTCAAATTCTGCCTCAACATTGACAACACCTTCTCCTAGAAAGAAGCTGAGTTAGAGTCAGAAACAACTTGTTCGATCATCTTTTGATCCTTTTTCTTCTTTCCAAATTGGCCGCACTTGACCTCTTTGCCAACCACATTTCAACTGCTACCACGATTTTCTCCTTTTGGCGATCATAATGCTTTCAACAGTTCCTCCTAAATGCTACTTAATGAAACACTTGTGGAGATGTATAAAACTCACTCTCAACAAACATCGGTCTCAAATCTTCTTCACAGAGGAATTCTAAGGGAAAAAGAACAAGAAATCCTCTCAACGACTTCAGTTTATCCATTGGATCGGTTACTTTAGTTTCTCCATCCTCACAACTTTCTAGCTTCTCGGGAGCTACTCCTAAATCAATAGTGGTGTATCCGATCCTCTCTTTACAGTGGTTCATGCTTTGCCTAAATGCAGACCTGCATTTGACGACAATAATGCGCAAATGTGTGAAAGAGCATTGGGAAATGAGAAAGCGGAAGGAAAAAAAATCCCTATATTTGGCTGTGATTTCGTTTTCTGCTTTTTGTTTTCATTTAAAAAAAATACACGCTCAAAAAACTTGTTTGTCCACTTGTTTCCAAAAACTTATTTTATGAAAAATTTATGAATCTGTTTGGTTATGTTTTCTGTTCTCTGATTGGCTGTGTTTTTTGTTTTCTGTTTAGTTGAGTTTTTAGAATATATTTTTTATGAATTTTTTTTTTAAAAAATAAAAAAAATAAAGTTTGGTGAAAAAATTAAAAAAAAAAAAAAACTCATTATTTTCATATAGTTCTCTCTTTTTTGGAGAGAAAATTTTTTGAAAATTTAAAAATATCTTTTTTTGTGTTTATTTTTGTCAAACTAGTTTATAATTTTTCATTTTTTTTAGAAAACAAGTAAAGAAAACTCACCCAAAAGTTCTTTCAGAATTTTCAAAAATTGTTTTACATGAAAATGATAAACGATGATGGATTTTAAACTTTTCATTGTTTTTGTTCTAAAAACATGAAAAACAAAAATGAAAACAAGAAACAAAAATGGAGAAAGGGAAAACAACAGCCAAACAGGTTAAATAAGTACTAAGAAGAAGAGGATGGTGAAGGCAGTTTGGTACCTGGAGTGAATAAGATCATTGGGGACGCAACCAAAGACGTCTTGGTAGATTGTGGTATTAGTCTGTCAAAAGATAAGAATTGTTATTTAGACGATGAGCAGAAGCACAGACAGAAAGTAACTTTCACAAAAATCAACACCGACTCATTATTTGATCATCAGTAATAAACACCTTTTTTGGTACACCAATCTGCCAGCTTTTAGTATGTGGTGATCAAAATAATCAAGTGATAGGTCAAGAATTGTAAGCATGTGCCATACGTGTTGGGAGAAGATGTACAAAAAATTCGCATGTGGTACCAATTTCACAAGGTTTTGCGATTCAAGAAACCTAATTAGGGTAAGTTTTTGGTTTCTTGTAATTTCAAGCGAAAACAAGGTATAGTAGCTGCCTAAGAAGACAAATATGAAAATTATTAGAAAAGTGGAATGCCAATTATGCCATTGAAACCTCACACTTAGAAAAATTCAGAAATACCTACGTACAAATAAATGTATGTGAATCTTTTTGGTATTTTTGATTGCATATACAAACATATTAGAGATTAACTAGGGCATTTGGAAATGAAATGATATCTTCTCCATCCTACATACATAGCTGTGGAGAGAGAGAATTGTAGTTCTAAAAGGAAATTGAGGCCTTCGGCATATTTTTAGCACAACAATTCTTTATTTTATTCCTTTTGTCTCAACCATCGAATACAAACACCTGATTGGACATTGTTTTACATTTTAATATCATTCTCACCTCTGCAGTTGTCAACCACAAATCTTTGTAAGTAGAGTCAGCTATGGGGTCTCTGATTCGCTTAATCTGAAAAAGCAAAATGATAGCATGATGTATCAAACACAGTGTTACCAATTCAATGTTAGTAATTGCCAATTTAGGTTGTGTCCTTTAAAAGTAGAGTTGGGTGAGAGAAAAAAGAAGTGCACTAGCACTTAAATTTATCAATTACTAACCTCTCCTGCATGAAGACCAAGGTGCTCTGACCAGAGGGAAAGCCGAAGACTCAAAGCAAATTTTCCAGCCTTCCAAGGGTCTCCGTTCATTGATGATTCAACAAACTCTTTATCTTCAATAACAAAACCAATCTGAGAGAGAAACTTGAATGTTAGAAATAGTAAATTTTTCCCAGAAAGGAGAAGAGCAACACTAGTGAGCAAAGACGGCTGCCTTAAAGAGAGGGAACATAGAGGAGGAAGGAGAAAATGAAGAAACTGTAAAGTTGAACCTTCAACGCAACAATCCATAAAACTCAGCAAGACGGTAATCTTTCAGATATTTTGGACTTTATTTAATTACACTTTACCTGCAAGTCAGATGTCAATTTTCCATCCCTTTACATAACATACCCTCTTAATGGAAGGTTCAAATTGATAAAAATTGATGGTTCAAGGTGGTGGTGAAGTTTAGCTTTTTTTTTTTTTGGTTCTCTGCAGTATACAGTTCATAATTTCATCTCCGATTTATTTTCAGTTAAGCGATAACTAGATGCATGGTATCAATGACACCCACCAAATCAGAAAGAGGGCTTTAGTGTTGGCTAAAATCACAAGCAAAGAACTAATTCTGCCTTTGAACTGACTTTGACATACTAAAAACATAAAACTTAAACTTGAAGGCAAAATACAGTTTTTACCTCAGAGTCTCTTGATCCGAGCAAACTCCTATCATTTACATTGGATGATCCAAGCACAGTAATATGATCATCAACTATCAACACTTTGCTATGAACATATACCTGGATGGAGAAATAACATCATAAATATGAGAAGAGGTTGACAAACAATGATATACGGTATAAATGAAAAGGAGACAGGTTATGCTGTAAACTACCTGACTTGTGACAACAGGACCGCCATCAGAGAGTTTACCATATGTCCTAAGGCCACAGAAAGAAATATAATCGTTTGCCTTTGGACCTAGCAATGCATTAAGATTATGCAAAATTGAGTTTTTTCCTCTGCAGATGGTTCGATACTGCCAATGCATTATCGCTCTCACAGTTGCTGCACCACTATCATCCAGACCCCCCTGTCAATTCAAAATTAATACAAAAGAAAAGGTACTATAAACAAAGATTTATGTGGTTCAAAACAAAAGTAAACTAATTTACTACCTGGAATCCGGGTAGGAGTGGTATGACGACAACCACCCTGAAACACTTCTGCTCTTTGTGAGCCCGCAAGATACGCCGATACAAGGCTTCGAGGACGCGGTTCTGTATGATTTCATCCCCTGAAAGGCCTGATATGAAAAATTGATTCTGGAAGAAAGCAGCAGTAAAACAGAAAAGGTTATCAGCAATAGACACTCAAGTAATTATATTGGTATTTATTTCAAACATTGATCAGTTAAAAAGCCGCACACTATCAAGTAGTCAACTATGGAGATGGTGGTGTGGTTGTTGAATGATGAATGCCGTGTTAAGTCAAAATCTTGAAGAATTTAAGGGGAACGAGAGAGTTAAAGAGGACAGGACAGAGAAAAGATAATTAAAGGATAAAATAAAACGAAAAGAGGGTAATTTAGAAAATATGTCATTATTGTCTGTGGCACCATAAAACTTGTGTGGCATTAGCGACTCCTTAAATTAAATTAAATCAACTTGGATTTTTTCATAGAACTTTTTTGTTGCCTCACTAACTTAGATTGATCTGGATCTATGCACTTCAAGCTAGGTTTTATTTTTCATGTATGATAGTCTACATTTCCTTTAGCATAGAAAGGAGTGGAGATTACTCTAATGATCCACATGAGTAACCCAGCAATAAGGGGTTGATGTGGGATGAACCATAAACTCGGACGTCCTGTGTTCAAATTTCACGCGCAACACCTTGGCTCGCATGATATAAATGGTTTGTGGGTGATTGCATATATCTAGGGTTTACCAAACTTGTGCACAAGATGTTTGGGGTGGGTTCCTCATCATAAAAAAAAAATTAAAAAATAAAAAAAAATTCAGACTACACTAACAATTGGAAAAGATAAATTGTATATTAACGTGCATTGGTTCTACAAGCACTACAATCTTAAAAGAAGCAAAAGTGAACGCATTAGCACAATTTCCTTTGGATTGGGTGCCTGGAATAGAATCCTTGTTGGCTTTTGCTTCCTTGTTCCCTTAGGTTACCCTTTCCTATAAATACATATCTTGGCTTATTTGTTGAAGAGAACACACACACAGATTGGGGATTGGGAGAACTTCAGTGAGCTTTTTCAAATAGTCCAATTCATACTCTCTTTTTCATTACGAGAATTTTTAAGGGTCAAGGTTGATCTTTGTGAGATTCTAGATTTTGCGAGTGTTGTGTTTTATTCACCTAGATTTAAATTTGTACAATCATTACTGGGACCAGTACACTGCTTGCTCCATGGACCAGACGGTTGGAGAGCTAAATTGTGATTGATGTGTGGAGGAGTACAAGTGAGAGATTGAATAAGCGAGGATAGCAGATTGGACAACGAACCTGCTCTGGGTGTTGACTAGGTAGGTAGGATCTGTGTTTGGATCTTAGTAAGCATAGTAGTTGATCTTGATACACTAGTCGAGTGTTCGTGTCCATGGTTTTTTGTCGAGTTGTTGCCTCTCTATGATTGATTGCTTTATTTTTCTGTGTATTATATTCTGCTAAAATAACTTGGAATTAATTTGAATTAAATTAGCTTGGATTAAAAGATTCCTCCTGTCAGTGTGTTTAACTGAAAAATAATTGATGCTAATTGGCACTCAACTTGAAATCTATTTTCAAAATCTCACCTCATGTTTCCTTAGGCTAGACAAAATGGGTTGTGCATGTTCGCTTAAGTTCCATAGCACACTGTCCAAGGGTTAGGCTTCTAAATACCCCGGCTCTTTTACTTGAATTTAGTAATTTTAACATGGTTGGGCTCCACACCAAACCCCCACCCTAGTGTCATGCCCCGAGAATTTCTGTGACACAAGGAGCAGCATTTGAAGTGGCCAAATGTGCTGGAAGGTTCCGGAAGGAGCAAGAGCGGGCTAGAGTATGCTGGAAGACTCTAGAACGGAATGTGGAAGAGCCTTGGAGTGTCCAGAGGAGTCTGGATGGGTCTGGAGCATCCTAGATTATCCTGGAGAAGCCTACCATGTACTACACTAGTGTGGAGAGTTCTAGATTGTAGTAGATAGGGTAGTTGTCCTAGATAGTTCTATGGAATGTTCTAGATGAGAGTTTGTAGCCCTTGGATCAAAATGATCCTAGCCATCCATTAGGGAGGAGGATGGCTATATAAGGGTGAGGGGTCTCATTTGTTAGCCATCGAATGCTGGAGATCCAAGAGAGCTCTAAGAGTGAAGCACTTGTGAGTGTAAGTGTGAGTGTGAGAGTCTTGTAAAGCTTTGTACATGACTATACTTGTAAATTTAACTTGTAGAGTGAAGGCATTTCTTCCACCTAAACTTTGTGTTCAAGTTAGTGTGGTTGAGTGGGTGAGGCTGACTTAGGTGCAACCAAGAGGGTTGATAGGCATCTAAGGCCGCACGGTTGGCTTAGAAATCTAAGGCCGTGACAGTTGGTATTAGAGCAAGGTTATGTGAGAAAGTAACCAAGTGAGGTGTACATGGCTACGTCGGGTGACGAAGGTGGTAACGTCCCAAAGGTGAAGAAGCTCTCAACGAAGGACTCAATGGTAGCATTGGAGGCACGACTTGAGGGGATGATGGAGATTGTGGCAGAACGGTTCACTAGGCTGGAGGAAGCTCTAGTTGGCCCTGGTAAGTCCACATTCCATGTAGGAGAATTTTTCACTCACTTTGCTAGTCTTATTGCTAGGGTGGAAGAGTTGGAGGAAAATGTTGACTCCTTCGAAGAAAGGGTGATTCGTCTCTCTCAGAGGTAGTTAGAGACAGTCCCACTGAACGGAAGGCCCTAGAGACGAGAGTCGCTAGCTTAGAAGTGGAGTTGGAGTTGTGCAAGAAGGCCATCGTGGCTGGCAATGGAGGGAATTTGGCTCCAACCAGGAAGAAGGTTCGTGTGCCAGAACCTAAGAGCTATGATGGTGCAAGGGATGCCCGTGAGATCGACAACTTCATTTGGAACATGGAGCGGTACTTTGAGAACGTCGACATCGCGGATGAAGACGAGAAGGTGCAGACCGCAACCATGTATCTGAAGGACACTGCTATGCTATGGTGGAGGAGGCGGTATGCCGACATGGAGAAGGGGCTGTGCAAGATAGAGACTTGGGCTGAACTCAAGAGAGAGTTGAAGAAGCACTTCTACCCTGTCAATGTCGAGTTCCAAGCATACAGGAAGCTACGCAAGCTAAAGACTTAGAAAATATGAGGAAGAAGAACTCCGAAAATATGAGGAAGAAGGAATATATTTCTGTTATATTCAAAACTTCTTATTTTACAAGACCAAACGACACTCCTTATATAGGAGATATTACAAACATCATTATAACCCATTATATGCCACTAACATATTATATATTACCACTATCTACCACTATCATATTATATACATGCCACTATCTACCACCAACACCACTATCATATTCTATACATGCCACTATCTACCACCAACACCACTATCATATTCTATACATGCCACTATCTTATTATATGCATTAACACAAATTTCCAGCACTCCCCCTCAAGCTGGTTTGAAGATATCTTCCATAGCCAGCTTGCTAGTCAGCTTATCAAATTGTTTCTTGTGTAGTCCCTTCGTTAGCACATCAGCTAATTGTTCACCTGTTGGAAGGTAGGTCATACAGATTATGCCAGCATTGATTTTCTCCTTGATGAAATGTTTATCCACTTCTATATGTTTTGTGTGATCATGTAGAACTGGATTATGAGCTATAGATATAGCTGCTTTGTTGTCACAATAGACCTTCATAGGTGTCGGGTGAGAAAGCTTTAATTCTTCAAGAATTCTTTTAATCCACATTACTTCACAGATTCCATGGGCAACAGCTCTGAACTCTGCTTCTGCACTACTTCTAGCTACCACATTCTGTTTTTTACTCCGCCATGTAACTAGGTTCCCACCTACAAAGGAGCAGTATCCGGATGTTGATCTCCTGTCTGTAACACTTCCTGCCCAGTCTGCATCTGTGTATACTTCAACTTGAAGATGTCCATGTTTCTTGAACAGTAAGCCTCTCCCTGGAGTTCCTTTCAAATATCTTAAGATCTTATAAACGGCCTCAAAGTGCTCTGCCCCTGGTGAGTGCATGAACTGACTTACCATGCTGACTGCAAAGGCAATATCAGGCCGCGTATGAGACAAGTAAATCAATTTCCCGACAAGTCGCTGATATTGTTCCCTCTCTTTGACTTCTTCAGCCTTAGCAGCTTGTAACTTCAAGTTAGGCTCGATCGGAGTCTCCACCATCTTACAACCAAGCATACCTGTTTCTCCAAGGAGATCAAGAACATATTTTCTCTGATTAACGAATATACCTTCCTTGGATCTTGCAAATTCCATTCCTAGGAAATACTTGAGGGCTCCCAGATCCTTAATGTGAAATTCTTTTGCGAGTTTCTCTTTGAGGGCTGCTAACTCTGCTTCATCATTACCAGTTAAAATGATGTCATCAACATAAACAATCAAAATTGCAATTTTACTGTTTTTTGAATGTTTATAAAATATTGTGTGATCTGCTTGACTCTGCGAGAAGCCACAACTGATAACTGCCTTCCCAAAGCGTTCAAACCATGCTCTTGGTGATTGTTTGAGTCCGTATAATGACTTGTTCAATCTGCATACTCTGTCGCTTCCAAGTCTCTGCTCAAATCCCGGCGGTAGGCTCATGAACACCTCCTCTTCAAGATCACCATTGAGAAATGCATTTTTAATGTCAAGTTGATGTAGAGGCCAATCTGAATTTACTGCAAGAGATAACAGTACTCTGATGGAATTTATTTTAGCAACAGGAGCAAACGTCTCCTGATAGTCGATCCCATAAGTTTGAGTGAAGCCTTTAGCCACCAGTCTCGCCTTGTATCTCTCAACGCTTCCATCTGCGTTACATTTTATCGTAAACACCCATTTACACCCAACTGTTTTCTTGTCTTTGGGTAGATCAACTATCTCCCAAGTACCACTTCTCCTTAAAGCATTCATCTCCTCCATGACTGCTAATTTTCAATTCGGATCATCCAATGCTTCCTGTATATTCCTTGGAACAAACAAGTGTGAAATCCTAGATGTGAAAGCTCTATGGTTTTTAGACAGTCTTTGATAGGAGAGGTAATTTGCAATAGGATGTTTAATGCAATTTCGGACACCTTTCCTAATTGCTATAGGAACATCAAGGTCGGAAATAGAAGGAATAGGATTACCTAAAATTTCGATGTCAGAACTCGGGTGGACATTCGGGTCATTAGGATGGACATTCGGGTCATTATTCCTCAGATGAAATCGCTTCCTAGTATAAACCTGAAGCTCAAGATTTAGATCATTTTGTAGTACTTCTCCTCCTAAACAAGAATCTTCTTGACTAGGCACCATAGAACTTGGTTCTCCTAAGTGATCATTATCAGACAAATGTGGTTTTTGTGTAGGATAAATGACATTGGGGAGCGGGATAGAAATATCCCAAAAACGGTCTTCTACTCCACTTGTCAAGCGAAGGCTTTAGGATTTCTACCTGTTGGTGCCAACAAAACACTAGGAGTACCGGATGAGGAGTTGGATTTTATCAGCTTTAAGAGTTGATCAATCTGCTCTTTGGTGAAGGGACCTGAATCGGCTTCATTAGCGGTAGGAAAGCCACGATTCTTCTCTCCTTGTTTGCTGTTTTTCCAGTTGACAGGTTTGCCATGGATCTTCCAACACGTTTCGCGTGTATGGCGAGGCTTGTTGCAAAAATCACACCAGACCCGTGGCTTATCATCAAACCTGCGCTGGTAATTTGCAGCCTTGTTGGCTGCAGCATCGCTAATTAAAGCAGAAATTTCAATTGATTCACCAGTACCTTTTTTCTTCAGCATGAAGCTCATTCGGCTCTCTTCCCTTCTGACTTCGGCAAATACTTCGCCAATGGATGGGAGAGGAGGTCTGCCAATAATTCTTCATCGCACTTCATCGAACTCAATGTTGAGGCCGGCAAGAAACTTGTAAATACGGCTGTCTTCCACAGTTTTCTTGTGGTGGTTGCAGTCGTCAACCGATTTCCATTCGTATGTGTTGAAGATGTCAAGATCCTGCCACAACCTTTTCAACGAATTGAAATATTTGGTGACGGAATCATCTCCTTGACGAATCTCTCCCAACTTCAAAGTTAATTCGAAAACTTGAGATTGATTTCCTAGGTCAGAATACATCTGACTAACATTATCCGACAATTCTTGTGCAGTAGGATAGCACATGTAATTAGAGCTTATATCCTCCTCCATGGAATTGACCAACCATGTCATAACCATGGAGTTTTCAGCGTCCCAACTGTCGAACAACGGATCATTAACAGCAGGAGCCTTCTTGTCACCAGTGATGTAACCGATCTTTCCTTGCCCACGGATATACATCCGGACAGATTGTGACCAGCGGAGAAAATTATCACCATTTAGGCGGATGGTGGTGATTTGGACAGAGTGAGAGTTTGACGTTTTCACCGGAATAGCAGCGGCAGGGGTTGAAGTGGTTTCGGACGTGACTTCCGACATGGCTATGACGGTTTTAGGGCTGCTGTGTTTTTTGTAGCTCTGATACCAACTTAGAAAATATGAGGAAGAAGAACTCCGAAAATATGAGGAAGAAGGAATATATTTCTGTTATATTAAAAACTTCTTATTTTACAAGACCAAATGACACTCCTTATATAGGAGATATTACAAACATCATTATAACCCATTATATGCCACTTACATATTATATATTACCACTATCTACCACTATCATATTATATACATGCCACTATCTACCACCAACACCACTATCATATTCTATACATGCCACTATCTACCACCAACACCACTATCATATTCTATACATGCCACTATCTTATTATATGCATTAACACAAATTTCCAGCATAAAGCATGTGGGGACGTTGCGGGACTATGTGAAGGAGTATTCCGCGCTATTATTGGAGATCCCCGACATGGCAGAGAAAGAGGCGTTGTATGGCTTCTTGGATGGGTTGCAGCCTTGGGCAGCAAGAGAGTTGCAGAGTCAGGGAGTAAAAGACCTTGCAACTGCACTAGCGGAGGCGGAGAAGTTGGATGACTTCAAAGTACTAGGGAAACCCAAGGGCAAAGGCGGGAGACAGTCTCCACCAACCACCGATGACGAGCATAGTGTTGACGAGTCCCCAAAGAGGCGGGAACGGCGCAAGGATGGGCAACGCACTGGATCTCCAAAGAAGAAGCGTGAAGGCAAAGGGCAGCTTGAGTGTTTCCTGTGCAATGGACCGCACCTGGTGAGGAACTGCCCGAAGAAGAAGGCGCTAAGTGCCATGAAGAAGAAAGTGGCGAAAGGCTCCGATAGTGAAAGCGCTTCAGAGAAGGAAGCACAGCTGGGGAGCGTCCAACTTCTGGGGTCAATAACCAAGAAGAATGGGAAGATGGAAGCACCGAGGAGCATCTAGAAGAAGGATGTGCTGTACGCGGAGGTGAAGGTTAATGGAGTAACTTCACACGCGTTTGTGGATACAGGTGCCACACATAACTTTGTGAGCACTGGACAGGCTAAGAGGCTGGGCTGGAAGGTCAAAGAGGACAAGGGTTGGTCCAAGCCAGTGAATGCGAAGGCGACACCAATCCAAGGCCTGGTGAGGAGTGCTGACATGACCATTGAGAGTTGGACTGGGCAGGTGGAGTTCACGGTCATTGAGATAGATGACCACCCCATAATCCTAGGGATGGATTTTATGAGGAAGAACAATGTGATGCCAGTCCCGCACGCTGCAACCATGTTGTTGTTTGCAGGTGATCGACCATGTGAGGTCCCATTGGTGGCAAGGAGTCAGCTACTCAAGGACAAGGAGAAAGCACTTGCGGCAATGCAGCAGACTGAGCAGCATGGCAAGGGCAAGGGCGAAGAAGCAAGCACCAGCAGCAGCGAACACAGATCATATCGAGACGTGGTGGCTTGGTATGCTTCTGCGTGACGAGGGCATCATGGGATTGGGTGGGGGAGAGTGTCACGCCCCGAGAATTTCTGTGACACAAGGAGCAGCATTTGAAGTGGCCAAATGTGCTGGAAGGTTCTGGAAGGAGCAAGAGCGGGCTAGAGTATGCTGGAAGACTCTAGAACGGAATGTGGAAGAGCCTTGGAGTGTCCAGAGGAGTCTGGATGGGTCTGGAGCATCCTAGATTATCCTGGAGAAGCCTACCATGTACTACACTAGTGTGGAGAGTTCTAGATTGTAGTAGATAGGGTAGTTGTCCTAGATAGTTCTATGGAATGTTCTAGATGAGAGTTTGTAGCCCTTGGATCAAAATGATCCTAGCCGTCCATTAGGGAGGAGGATGGCTATATAAGGGTGAGGGGTCTCATTTGTTAGGCATCGAATGCTGGAGATCCAAGAGAGCTCTAAGAGTGAAGCACTTGTGAGTGTAAGTGTGAGTATGAGAGCCTTGTAAAGCTTTGTACACGACTATACTTGTAAATTTAACTTGTATAGTGAAGGCATTTCTTCCACCTAAACTTTGTGTTCAAGTTAGTGTGGTTGAGTGGGTGAGGCTGACTTAGGTGCAACCAAGAGGGTTGATAGGCATCTAAGGCCGCACGGTTGGCTTAGAAATCTAAGGCCGTGACACTAGGCATAGGCTGAGTTTTATTAAAAAAGTAAAGTTCCGAAAGCATGATGGTTACTAAGATTTCTTTTCCACGAATGTCAAAACCGTAAGATCAAATTTAGGTTTCATGATTACGTTGGCAAATTATCTCCTGATGTGGTGCCTGTTTCACTCATACTGCTCTTTAGACTATATCTAAAACTAAATCAAGAACACTTTTACTATTATCAGAAAACAAAGTTCTATTGATAATTATGTTACCTCAATGTAGACAAAGTGTTCTGCATTCGCAATGAGAGAACAATATGCTGTATGAATGCTATCTTCACTTTGACTGGTTCCAGCAGACCACTGGCTGACACTTCTGATAACCTGCATATCATCAAGTAGATAAAACATCAAAAAAAGTTCAAATACATGAGTGCATAAAGGCAATAATTATCTACAATTATATGTATGATACTCATTATCTGGCAGAATCATTATACTAATGCATTATAGACATGATTATAACAGCTATCTAGCTCTATGATCATTTTTCTTCCAAATGCTGAAACTTGCAAATCTGTTAGCAGTGCTGGTTTTCCAAGCTGAGTCTCTCGACAGCTTTGAATGGTTTCTCACAAAATGAAACTCTGAAAACTAATTACACTTAATGCACTAATGAACAAGGATCAAAAAACCTATTCAAACAGAATGAAATTTGAAATAAAATATAAAAGATTTTGATGAATTTTAAGAGATAAATCTAACCTGACACCGACATGGGGTACGAGGACCAACTTGTGCAGTTTCATCAGCCAAAACATCCTGATAACCTCGCTCTTGTGTTTCCCACCACTCATCTGAATTTTGTATGTCAGACTGTGCCACTACATCTATACTCGTTTCACTTTGAAGGTCCATAAAATCAAGGTCATCTACAACACCTTTCATCTGCATATCTGGAATTAAAGGTTCAACTTTGGGCTGTGGGATGGAGAATGGAGGACTTTGACCAATCTTGCTTGGCCGGTCGAGATTACGTTGAAATTGATGGTTGTCTAGGCCATTTAATGTATTATCAGCTTCAGGAGGCAAAAGCAAGGGAATATCTTCCAACGGTGATCGGGAGGAAAAGGAATCTTGTCTACTGATGTCTTTCTGCTTTACCTCTGTATTACTCTCCACGTTTATCTCTCTGCTTCTTCCCATGTAATGTGGGAGAACCATGTGGTGGTGTGGCATAAGTAGAGGAATTGCTTGCTTCTTTGGAGCTTTATTTCTCTGGCAGATTGTGTAACAGTATTAGACATGAAACGTAACGGGAAAATACAATGAGGGACTAAAAGTAACATAAGGTCTACCTTAGCATGGTTCCAACGCTGAACAAAGTGTCTAGCAATATCACGACAGGCTGGTCCCCAAAGAGCACAATGGACATCATGCCAAGGCATGCGAGGATATTTTTCACGATCCAGTTCATCTCTCATGGTGTCTTCCCAAGAATTTGGTTCATGTTCTCTAGCCCAAATAATAAGACAGAATAAATTAATAAAAAATGAATCAAACAACTAAGTGCTAGCAGAACAAAATAAGGTAAAAACAAATCAAAGAATTGTAAGTAACAAAAGTTAGCAGAAGTCTCCTTCAAATTCCACTAGGTACGAAAAATAGAAGGTCAAGTCGTCAGCAATATGCCATAAATGGTGATATCTTCCACCATTACCTAAATTATTTAGTACTAAAATATGAACGTTTATCCATCAAAGAGCTCTTAAAATGAAGAGCGAATCAAATTAGGTATGTTCCTAGGGATACTCCACTGACTGAAAGGGGTCTACCCTCTGATCTCTGTACCATCAAATCAATGTCAATAGGTCACAATATTTATCAAAGTTCTCACTCCCAAATCATGGTCCAGTCATAGAGAGAAAACAATATCCACCGTGGGTTATAGTAGTCCTTTCCAGGCCATATGGACGGAGGGTAATCACCCACTTTGTGTTCAATTGTGTCGTAACGGCCAAAGCATAGATCTAGTCCTCCAATAAAGCAAATGTTGTAATCAACAATGACAAGTTTCTCATGGTGTGACCTGTACATAATTAGGCACATTCAATCAGTGTCTCAAGAAACCAAGTAAAAAGGGAGTACTAATTTTAGATCTGAATGAGGAAATTCAGTTGCCAATCTCATCGTTGGCAAGAATGTTAAATGGATTGCATAGATGAACTGCGTACCATAAGTAAATGCCAGTAGGGAAACGGTCAGGATAGCGCAGTACTTTCACGTTCTCGTGAATGTCAACCAACAGTTGCTTACTGTATGAACTGTTAATTTTCAAAGCAATAGAAACTTCCTTGTAGAGAAGAATGTAAATCTGCATAATTGTTTGATTAAAATTTAGTTTTGATTCATGATTGATAATGAGATAGCTCAACAACTAGAATGCATATTAAAGATAGATTCCCTGACTACCACTCTACTCCAACACAGATCCATACTTCAAGCGTAACAGACAATGAAATCTTAAAGCATTGGACAACAATCTAATGAAGTGAAAAACATTCAGCATTATGATACTCAAGAAATTCATTGAATATGACGAAGCTGGACACTGCTGCAACTCATGCCTTAATTTGAGTCCATGAGATAGTGATCTAGTGAATAGATCAGCACACTTGTTCATCATTTATGAGAAGCAATTGATTCTAAATTTGTAATGTATCCACAATAAATTATCAGTTAATGTAGATGCTAGCATGTGCAAATAAGAACTGAGAATTCAGAGCTTCCAATTGCACTATAATGCACCTGACTTCAGGAATTTCAATATTACAGTGATTCCCATGTCATTGCAACAAATACAAGGTGCTGCTCAAGTCCATTATATGTCCACAACTAAAGCATCGTGTAAGCAATCTAATGTTAGGTAATCAGAACCTGAAGATTTTATGGTGTGCTTCCCCTAATAGTTCGGCTATACGCAGCCCAAGATGATATGGTTACATTCATGTGAAGTGGCATGGATCTGGATCCTGATTCTTACAACAAAAAATCAGGTTATTCTTCCCATCATTAACTGATTTAAGAAAATAAACCCCGGAGAACATTCAAAGCTAATTGCCAGGAAATAAAAAGTGTTCTGAATTAAACATGTCAGCAAAAGTAGATAATTAGCTTGATTATAGATTTAGTCTACTGTGTTCTGAAAATGGCACATATTATATGTGAGTCAAATGCAGCTCCAAATATAGATGGATTTAGTGTAACTTTTTTTTGGGGATAAATAATCAAACTTTATTAGAAAAGCATCAAGGTGACGCAAATAATCAAACAAATTCACACATTCACCTGGACCCCTTCCTTAGCTTTCGCTTTAAGTAAAGCATCAAGCCGGGAGGAACTGTGATTGTGAAAGGGACGTCTCAAATACAGCTCTGGACAAAGCCACCATCCAGTTATGTATATCTGCATACAACCTTTAGTTATTTGAATATTTGATGGTCAAACATAGGCAAATCTTAATTCACTCTGGGACTTTGTAATGTGAGAGTTGAACCTCTGATTTTGCAGTCTTTATAGAAGAGGCAATTGCTTCAAATGCTTCTTTGCCATCTACAAACCATTGAGCTTGACTGCCATCTTCAATCAAACCTCTTGGAGGAGCAAAAGAACCAAACTGATGTGGATGACACCAACCCTCAAGAGGCTTTAGACCAGCATCATTGATTGCAGAAACCCATGCTTTGACTTTAGCATTACTTGTGGTTCTTAAATTAATGATCCGGTTTTCACAAGAAACCTTTCAACGGTTGCAACAGGAAGAAAAAAGAACAATTACAATTAACGTTGTTTCCAATGGAAGTAAATTTGTGGATTTCTAAACAATCATACCTAAAACACTTGAAGAAATAAGCTGAACCACTCAAAGTACATTAGAGTATTTCCCAAATAATATAACAGGACATTTCAGTTCAAGAAATCAGATAGATGGCATTTGCTCCATGTGTAAAAAGAAAAAAAAAATATAGTAATAATATATAGGTCACAATATTCAGTGGACATGGAGGTTTTTTTGGACTTTCGATACCATTATTATAGTAATCATTGTTGTCAAATCGTGAATTGATTTGTGAATTGCAAGATTCACTTTACTTAGCATACTATATAATTTTACATATGTATATATATATATACATATAAAAATACACAAATAGTGTTTAAAATAAAATTATATATATACATATATATGTAGTTGATCTCTTTTTTTATTTTGGAAAATGATGTCATTCCATGCATTATGTGAACTGAATCACTTGAATCGTGATGAATCACAATGAATTGTAAGATTCACTCCATTTAAGATTCAACCGTGCGCATCGAATCGTTTTGCTTGAAACTTGTACCAATTCATATGAATCGAATCGTGAATCATAAGATTCTAACAACCATGATAGTAATAATGTGGAGGTCACACTTTGCAAACACTCCTAAAGTGTGTCCAACACTTCTTCAATGTGTTTAAGTCAAAATTTTATATTCCTTATATTAGACACTTTGGCGACACTTCTTGATCTCTCCAAACGCGACCTATGCGATAAATCTCTTCATTGTAATAATGTTTTGAATTTTTCAAAATGCAATTTGTGCACTTCGAATATGTTTTGACATATTTATAAGATGCACATGTGTATTTCAATATTTTACAATTGTTTTGTATTATTTAGAATGCAATCATTATATGAATGATATTTTGATGTTTAAGTTATGGAATATATGGTTGTTTAATTTTAATTGGTGTTATGTTTTACAAATAATAAATTTATAAAAATATCAATTTTAATGTGTCCTAGGCATGTTGTGTCCTGCATTTTCTAAAAATTGTCATGTCAGCGTGTTCGTATCATGTCCGTGTCTGTGCTACTTAGGTGTTATGTCGGGTGGAAAGTGTTAAAATCCACCTACTCTCCACCTACTTCACCCACTTAAACCTACTCCACTAAACCTAACCCACTACACCACTACCACCTCCACTTTACCTACTCCTTATCTACTACACACTCACCCTCTTCTATATATAGGAATCATGAATCATTGTAATACAATATATCAATATCTATTAATCAATAATACATACAATTTATTCTCTCTCTATTTCTCTTTATACATTAAATTTTACAGAAAGACATGGCCATATAGTCAAGAATTTAAATATTCCCAATGATATACATATGTATTTATTTATTTATTTTGGAGATCACACTGATGATTAATTATTGCAAATAACACTGCCATGTCAAATCAAAATGTTACTTCAGAGGGTCTTCACAAATCAGGGGTAAAGTGGTACTGAACAAAGCAGATGACTGAAGTCAAATAAAGGCAACCAGGGTCTCCAGCCATCTTTGATTTTCAAGTTTCAACAAATTAAAATGATTAAAAACAGCTAACCTTAACTGCATAACGTAAAGGATTGCGATGCTTTATCTCCTCTGCCAAATGTACTTGGTCCTCTTTATCTTTATTTGAAGCTGGCAACACATCGAAAATGATTATATCTAAAAGGTTGGTATCAAAAGGATCTTCCAGTAAGGCCAAGAACCCAGGTTTCAATACAGCCCAAACCTACATAGGAAATGAAAGGTGGTCACGTACATACACAAAAGCAAAAGTGCAATTGGAGCAATCATAGAGTCGTAGCACACAGGTATAAATTTAGATGATATTTGAAAGATTTATTGTGGTAGCAGCAATTACAAAGTTAATGGTCTCATAACAAAGACCACAGCTACCTGAGTTTCAATCACAGCTAAGGAAGTCCTATAGTACTCAAGTTTCCTTTTTGTTAAGCTGGACCTTGGTGACTATTGTTAGATATAAACTAACAGAGGTACTTAAAAGCACAGAAGGTGAATGCATAGATAGAGTTGTAGAACCTTCGCCAAGAGGATCTGTTTACAAAATTGGTGAGGTTGCCCAATGCTTCCATGACATGACTTCCCATAAACTATAAATATGGCATTGATAAAAGGTTCCATATATCATTATAGGGATGTCCAAGAACCCCTGATTCAAGAGATGTTGACAAGGATGGTACTTATTCATTACTATTCTTGTCTGTGCTTAATGTATGATATTTTATGATTTTCATGCCACATGGTGACACTCCGTTACTTGCTGTGAAGAAATACACAATGATGTGTATCTCACGTGACAATCAATAATCTAAACAGAATCTTTACATTGTCAAAAGAACATGCATGTTGCATGACCATCAAGAAAGAACAATCAGCTTCATTATAATCTAGAAACGCATCCTGCTTTTAGTTGAAAATCCTGCATACCACCACCTACTACCACACCTACTATACCTACCACCAATGTACCCTCACCTACTCCTCACCTACTACCCAAATCCTCTCCTATATAATAGGAATCCTTGTAATATCAATAACACAATACAACAATATATATCAATCAATAATACATAAAATCTTACATGGTATCAGAGCAATAGGTTAAAGATCTTGGTGTTCTTCGCCTTCCGGCGGGCGGCAACCTTGCCTTGACCGTCCGCCGGATCTCAACCAATTCAAACCTCCCTCTCCCTCTCGGCACCTCACTGAAACACACATCTCTCTCTCTGGTTTCAGATCTTTCACACAGATTTCTCTCCTCCTCTACCACCACTGCAGCCGGCGATCCAGAAGTCATGGACGTCAAAGCCTTCTCAGCGACGACGATGGGATCGTCGATGATGACATCAGATCTTCGGCCGCTTCTCCTCTCCTTCGTGTCCTCTGTCTTTTTGGTGCAGATCAACAGAAACAAGGGCGGAAGGAGTTCGATCGGCTGTGTTGGAGATGTGGAGGAGTTCGATCCACAGCTTCATTTCTGAATACACGATCTATTGTGCAAGCCGGTAAGCATCCTTGAGGAAACAACAGTTGTATGAGTTCGCAGAAGGTTTTTTGTTTGCCTCCTCCCTTTTCCAATCATATTCATAACCCCTGGACCCATAGCCACCAAACTCATGAACACGCTTCACCCGCTCAACATAATCTTCAGGAAGAAACTTCGTAGTGGGAGGAACTTGCAGGAAGAACGTATCATGAGAATCACGGGCAGGATGTTGTTGTGGCTGGAACAGTGCATCAAAATTCCAGAAGCTGCTTTCAACAAATTTTTTATTTTTCTCTTCTTTTTTTAACACAAACATCATCATCTCCTAGCCTGGCAGCCGTCTCATCCATCCTCCTTTTTATTTTTTTAACCCACTCCTGCACCCACTCAATCTCCCTCTCTCTCCTCTTTTCTCACTTTACTTTTTCCCACTCATACTTTTTTGGTTCCATCTTTCCACCCACGCATGTTTCCCACTATCTGCTTTCTCCATTCATATTTTATTTTTATTATTCTTATTATTCACAAAAAAAAAAAAAAAAAAAAAAAACACAAACAAACAAACAAACAAAGAGGAAGAAGACGAACTGCAAACTCATTTTATTTATATCGGGCTTCACCCCGATCACCATTTTACACCAAAAAAAAAAAAAAAAAAAAAAAAAAAAAAAAAAAAACACCCACAAACAAAACAACCACACCCACAGTGGGATTTTTCTTTTCCCTTCTCTATTCTACTGCAGGTCTCTTCTTCTTACTTTTATCTTGGGTGTCCCGTGCCAATCCGATCTCCGTGTTTCCTAGACTACCAAGCAAGTTGCCTCCCCCCTGCTCCTCCACTGCAGCATATGGCGGACCTCCAAATCGCCACATCACGGTGGCCTTCCGCTTCAGCTCCTTATTTTCTGCTTTCAGCACACTTATCTCTGCTCGCGCATCCTTATACATGCGTTGGAGCAGAGCCAGCTGGGAGGTTAACTGTTGCACCTCATTTGTCCTACTCTGCAGCCGGTTCGACAAATTTGTGACCGCAGTCATGGTTTCCACGCATGACTTCAAAGTATACTGATTGGCCTCCACATCCGACTGCACTGCCATTCTTTGCTCCACCGACCGCATCGGAAAGTTCAACGGAGCAAACTCCGGGGCGCTTGGTTGAGGTTCCAGTGCCACCGCACCCGTTCTCTCTCTTATTGACTCGTTGAGGTCGGGAAAGAGGGTGAGCAGTCCACGGGAAGACGAGGACGAAGCCATTTTTCTAGGCAACAGAGTGTTACAGAGTATCTCTCTCCGAAATCTCTCTCAGAAAACAGAGTGTTACAGACTCTCTCTCTCAGCACAACGAAGTTTTTTTCAGAGGTTTTTCGCAGCTTTTCTCTGCCTCAGCCTCAGCATCAACCTTGGTTAAATAGCCAAGGCAGCCACGCGCATCGCGCGCCTCTTGCCACCAGCCGACAAACGGGCACGCAAGCCAAGGCGCCCACGTGCCTCGCCATCATGTCCGGCACGTCTTTTGATGAATTGGGCACGCCTTTTGATGGCACGCCTTTTGAAAAATTGGGCACACCTTTTGAGGGTGCAACTTTTACATCGGTCCGACATGACCCCATAAACTGTCTTCTACAAGGGTCCGACAAGACTCTGTAAATTGTCCCGACATTGATTCCGGTTAGCTCCTTTATGGGTCCGACAAGACTCTGTAAACTGTCCCGACATTGATTCCGATTAGTTTCTACAAGGGTCCAGCAAGACTCCGTAAACTGTCACAACAACTGTCACAACAGTGTCTGTTACAACGGTCCGACATGACCCCATAAACTGTCTTCTACATCGGTCTGACACGACCACACAATGTCTGCTACAACGGTCCGACATGACCCCATAAACTGTCTTCTACATGGTTATGACACCCCCATACAGTGTCCTCTACAACGTTATGACACCACCATCCAGTGTCTTCACCAATGGTCTGACACGACCATACAGTGTCTCTTATCCTCTTTTATTTTTATGTATTTTCTTGTTTTGTAACTCTCTCCAAACTCAAGTTGGTTAGTTCCTATCCTCCTTGAGTTTGCGGGGGGCTGTTGAAATGTACCTACACCTACCACCACCTACTACCACACCTACTACACCTACCACCAATGTACCCTCACCTACTCCTCACCTACTACCCAAATCCTCTCCTATATAATAGGAATCCTTGTAATATCAATAACACAATACAACAATATATATCAATCAATAATACATAAAATCTTACATTATCTATTGCTCAGGGATTAAATTATGCAGAAAATATGTATAATTATTAAACTGAAGCATCCATTGCAATCAGCTTCAATAAATTCAGAGAGGGAATTAATGATCTTCATTTTTCTATAATTGATCAGTCCGTTTTCCTGGAAAGTACAATCAGGTCTAAATCTTTTTGGAGACATATGTTAATGTTGTCATCCTAAAAAGAACACTCAAACCGAAAACTGAGCAACCCAAAGTTCATAAAAGGACACAAAAAACTTCCAAATTTCAAGATTCAAAGGTGGCCAAGTGTGAGAATGTCGATGTATGCAAATGGTGGACAAGATAATGGCCAGCTTTGAACCCAAGTCAATTATTTCATATTGAGGATTTTTCTACATAAAATGGCAAATTTCAACTGACATAAGATCACCATGGGGTGTTGTGCTTTTTGGAAGACATGGAACTTATGTGCAGGAAAAGACTATAATAATACTTATGTCTATGCATCTCTTTTTGTGCGCAGACACAATAACAAAACTGATTTCCATTTGTTCAGTTACCTTTTGCCAATTTTTGTTACAATAGTCAAACAAACGACACACATGACAATCGTCATCCTTTGGAATTTTTGCAAGATGCTTAACCATTACATAACCTTCTTTCAACTTTGGACCATATTCTTGTGAAAACGATAACTTAGAGACCTCCAAAAACTTGCAGACCTACAATTCAAAAAAAATTGTCATGGACTAGAATGGAGGCAGAAGACTGAGAACAGACAGATACATAAATGAGCAAATTACACAATAAAAAAAAGTTTGGAAGTATCAAGCAATCTACTGTGACCAAAGGGAGCTTTGTCTTCACCTTATTAAAATAGTGTAATGAAAATAAGGATCATGTTCATATCAGAATAAGATAAACTGACCAACTGGAGGTTGTTAAAGGCAAAAAAAGTTAGGTGCACACCTCTCGTGAATTCACAATATCCATGTTTCCCAAAAAGTGGTTCAGATACCCTTGCATTGCGACTTTTGCATTTTCTGAAATGGTCTGCTGTGCTCCCAGTGCTGGACGAATGATTGGCAAAGCAGCCCTGGATGGAACATATCTGAAAAAAAAAAAAAAAAAAAAAAAAACTAGCCAGTAAGAACAACTGTTATTGTGAACAAAAATTTGCATGGTGTCAAGCAGTAAATGCTGTCGATATGGTATTAGCAATCACCTGGTTTTTGCACCATCTTCATGATGTATGGGAACAGCTCCATCATCAGGTTCATCATTGTCATGCACAACTGCTGTCTGGTCTCCTATTCCAATGTTGAGAAGCCATTCTTTTACCTTTTATGTAATGATTCAACAACAAATCAAAACAGAAGTCCAGAAATTCACATAAAAATAATTGGAATCCCATAACATATAAGATGCTAAATCTGAATCCAAGTGCGTTACAAAACTCTAACTAAGAAGTTCATTGTGAAGAATTCCATACATACCCTAAAAGAGAGAGAGAGATCATAATAAAAGGGTAAGGAAGGGGCACAAGTCAAAAGCACACCTGCTCTTGTTTCTCATGAAGTTCCTCAATTATTGCACGCTTCTTCAAAGCAAAGTGTAAATAGATAACTTGTGAAGCTTTCTTTAGTAAGCGCCACTTAAACTGTTGAATAAAGACACAATGAGTATTTCATAGTATTGATATTGTTTAAGAGGAAACACAAAAGGTAAAAAGCATGAAAAGGAAGAGCATCTTGCTTCAGATTTGTAGACCCTTTCTGTTATCATTTCAGCAAGTCTTAAAACATGAGAATATATGAAAAGCAAAAGTAATCTCATAACCACACCAAACATAGGTAAGAAGACGACAAACAACATGCCAAAAGAATTAGAACTGACACTTTCAAATCTGAAAGAATTTGTAGTTATGAGAATCTAAAAATAAGTAGAAGATTAAAAAATATATATATACATAGTCTAGAACATCAAAAGATTTCCATCAGTGTTATTTCCGCTGTAAAAGTGTGCGTAACTGTATTCATGTCTTCTTAATTTCATTCAAACAGGCAAACCTTGTAAGTGTAGAGGAATTTTTTTACTCTCTCCCCTTACTTTTCATTGCTAAGCCTATTGGAAAGACTGCAACTCATGAGCAAGAGTAGAGACCAACACTCTGTCTGTATATATATATCCAACATTGCAAGTCCTAACCCATAAACGACTTTTAATAAAAAGCATTATTTTCAATTTGGGGATCACAAATAATTCTTAGATCCATCTGGTCTACTCTCAATTGACCATTCTTTTCATTTGGTTTAATACGGAGATGTGCTGGTCCACATTGCAAAAAAATTCTGACATCTACAACAAACAAAACTCAATTTCCATGACTAATGCATAAACTTGAAACTACAAACTGAAAGATAAAAAAGAACATTTTGGTGCACACATCGCATTCAACTACAACTATTAAAAGTTTCCAACATTTCAATCAGAAACAAAAAGCCAGTACAGCACTAATCAATCTATGAACGTTGTCCATAAATACTTTTATGACTTAATTCCATATTCCTAGTTACTAGCACCAAGTGGTCCCCATTAGTTGAAATGAAATATTCTCCATTGAATGTGATTGTCATTTTCATAAGAATCAAAACAAAAAATTCAAATAATGCTCCACCACAGCCCTATTCTTATAAATAAATAATAATTTACTGCAGCAAGTAATATGGACAATTCACCAACAAATCATCCCCTTCTTGGTGAAAATTAACATTACAACAAGAAGGTATAAACACATCAATCAATCCTTTATCAAATTAAATGAAGCTTTTGCCATAATCAAACATACATTGGAATTTAATTAAGAGCTGAACAATTTACAGTTTTCTAAATTCTAAATAATTCACAACAACATATCAAACATACAATCAATTTTTAACCAAATTCACAACAACATTTTATTTGTAGAGTTCTTTAAAATGTTAAATTCCAAAGGGCTTATTGCACTAATGGTCTTGAATTATACATTATGTTACACTTTAATACCCAATCTTTAAATTGTTCACTTTGCTCCTCAAATTATGCGATCCATTAAACTTTAGTTCCTAATGTCAACGACTCAGCGTTGATCAAAATCAATAACGAGATGAAGGGTATTTTTGAAATTTTATATGAAACCTCAAAAAAATCAAAACGACCAAATAGATCTCAAAGTATGCATTTTGTAGCATTTTAGTTCCCAAAATATGCGTTTTGTTTCATTTTAGTCTCCAAAGTAAACATTTTTTTGCATTTCTGTTCCTAGTATTTAATTTTGTTTTACATATAAAATTTCAAAAATACCCATTACTAATTTTGAACAATATTGATGCTAGGGACTTTTAAGTGTAACAAGTTTCATATGTTGAGGACCAAAGTAGAAAATTAAAAAAATTGAGGACTAAAATGTAACAGACATATTTAGGGACCATTTGTCTAATTTAACCAATTCCAAACAACAAGAAAAGAAGGTATAAACACAACAACCAATTCTTTATCAAATTAAACGAAGCTTTGAAACCTCAAAATTGACGCGTCATTCATCTCTTACAACCAGCATAAAGAAGATTCAGTCAAGAACTGAATTTTATTAATAACTTATATATTTGGCAGTTTTCAAAATTTGTAGATACTCGATTCATCATAATAAAGTTGAAATCCATTTTTAAAAAAAATCAATTGCTAAATCTGCACTAAATCACGCTTATTACCACAGTTTAGCTTTAATTAAAATGATTTCTTTCTTCCTTTTTCCCTTTCTCACCATCTACACAAGTACAAAACAAAAACACAATATACACACAATTACATATATATATATATATATATATATAAAAATTGGAAGAGAGGGAGAGAGAGAGAGAGAGAGAGAGAGAGAGAAGTGCCTGTTTGTATTGGATTTCAATGGTGTAAGACAATTGCAGGGGGCTAATATCGCTAGCGTCGGGTCTCGAAACTGAAACAATCGTTCCTCTAGGAAGTTCTTCAAATATTCTCGGCGGTTCTGGGCCGTAGGGCTGGATTGGAACGTACTTTGCGGCGCCGGTAGTGGGATATTCCGACGACATTCGAATACTCTCTCTCTGCACCGAGTCGAATCGCCAGTAACTCGCTTTGGCATGTCCTCTTTCAGAGTAGAGAGAGAAAACAAAGCTTCACTCAAAATTATATATATAGATGTAGATATAGAGAGAGAAAGCTTGGATTTTAGTGAGAGAAACTATGATATATATATATATATATATGTTTTGTCAGAAGCAAAAACAAGTGACGCAGTTTTGAGTGGCGGGGAAAAAATATCATCAAAATGGTTACGAAATTTTTTTATTTTTAAGATTACATCTATAATAAAAAAATCACACAATATTTAAAAAATAAAAAAATTTCATAATATATTTTATGATATTTATTTTATGATCTATGATATTATAATATTATTCTTTCAAGTGGTCACCTATAGGTTCAGTGAGGTTTCGTAATGTTACTGTTAGATGATGACACGTGTGAAGTATGGGTACGTGGCATGTGGATTTTCTGGATTTCTCGGAGACTATTGTGTTACTTGAGGTGTTTTAACGTTTTGTTTGGATTTGAATATAATTGTTGGAGGTTTAAATATTCAAGTAAGCCTTTTTTAATTGAGGGTTTAAGGTTGATTTCAAACCTGTCCCCTAACTGAATAACCTGAAATGTCCAAAATACCCCCCTTGATTTTCATTAATTTTTGGAGGAACTTGGGCTGCTTAATTTTTGAAGTGATATTAGAGATCTCAAATAATTTACCAAATATTTTATCAAACCTTTCATATAAGTATGAGACTTACACACATGTGAGTTTGTATAGGTCCCACACTCATATAAGAAATTTGATAAAATATTTAATAAATTATTTGAAGTTCATAATATTTTTCTTATTTTTGTCCCAAGTTCAAAATCAACCGATGACCTTCACTACTATTATTCTCCAATGATATGATAGTGCCTTCTAACTATCAACGATAATGTTTTTCCATCTCACTCTGTCCTCACATCTGTCTGTCCTGTCTCGATAAACAAGTCAGGTGAGAATAAGTTTTGTACCTCTATCCTGATCTAACTTATCATATCCCATTTTTATATATTAAATATATTTATCTGTATATAATTTGATTTTTAATATAATAAGATTAAATTATTAAAATATTATAGTTAACATTCATTTTTACTAATTTATTTATCATCTTACATTTTTTAACTCTTATTAATTATAAATCATTATTCATAATATACTATATTATCTCTAATTTTTATTAATTTTTCTATTTTTAAAGTCACAAAATTAAAACCCTCTAAAAAAAAAGTGGCAAAGTTAATCCATTATCTATGCTATCTCTACTTCTAGTAGATCAAGGGATCTTTTGTTTCAAAATTTTCATTTTTATGTTTTTTCAGTCCTAATTTACTAACAATCAGGAGATATAATTTAGTGGCTATGAATGCATCCAGATAACAAGAGGAATTGCAATACAAATAATTTTGAGCCTTCTAACTCTAATAACAACTTTTTTTTGTAAATATACTTGAGCTAAAGAGAGTTTCATGGATTAACCTTCGAAAGCTAATAATGTCTTTGAAATAGGACAAATTATTTAGTTTTTTTGAAGTATTCTCGAGACATGTGCATGTAGTAGTATTCTTGATCAACAAAACTACACAAAAGGAGACAAATTAATCCGACCTTACTAATAAGGAGGCCCAAGTCGACTTCTGTCATCCAATTACTAATACTCTTATTGATTTGAGAGTATTACATCAATCTCGAACATACTAAATCTAAAAAGTATATACATCTTTTGATACTCTTGAAAAAATAAAGTGAGTACAAGATGAGCTTACCTTTACTAAGGCCTCGTTTGGGAACATGCTAATTTAGTAACTTTTTGGTTATTTGGCTAAAAAAATAGGTAAAAAAAATTTATATGTTTGGGATGACTTTTTGACTAATTACGAAAAGATATGCAAAAAGTAGAGAGAAAAGAGAATCTTTGACTTTTTTGTATGAGTTGTTGACTTTTTGACTAAAATGATAATTTTTTAACTTTTTGGCTAAAAAAGTAAGTCCTCAAACGGGGCCTAAGTCCATCATACTTTCTTCTTTTTTTTTTTTTTTTTTTTGAAGGGGGGGGGGTGTTTGGGTAATTGGGTCATTTAACATGCAACGGGGACCATGAGATGTTGCATGCGACACATCCGCGATACTTAGAATCAATTTAAGAATATCCACACTTTTGTGCTCACAGTCACAGAATATGCCAACAAGCCCTAAACAATTGAAATATCTCTTAAGTATGCGCCATCGAAAAAACAAACGATGGTGACCCCGTATGCCTTATTAGTATTACATCACCAACAACTGTCCTATTTGGAAGAAAAATGCTTGGGAGCACTAATTAGTGCTCCCACTAATTAGGTGGCAGTGGGTCTCGCTATTAATGATGTGATGTTTTGGTCTTGGAGTTGTATTTTTTTTTTTTTTTACTTTTTAATATATTAGTGCTATTAGTAGTGATATTTTTAATGGAATGAATCATTGTTGTATTTGGAAATAATAATAATCATTAATCTATTCCATAGTAATAAAGAGAATAAGCATGTTGGCTGTCCATTCGTTTTTGTTCATTTTAAAAAAAGAAAATATGGCTTTTTTTCAGTGGCAGAGAAAGTCAGTTCAGAGCTCCATCACAAATTGTACTTTAATAATTATTTTAACAGTTCATTTTTTAAATCATTATCTATAAATTATCTATATAAAAAAAAAATCAAATTAATCTAATAATTATAGTTACATAATTTCATTAGATGACTATTTTGATAAAATTATATGATTATGATTATTAAATTAATTTAAATTTTTCTTCAATAATCTATATAGAACTGTTTATAAAATGAAAAATTCATATCATTAGGATGACATCTATAGTGGCCCAACTAGGTCGAATTGAGGACTGGTTTGACAAGTCTAAAATAATTAAAAAAGTCAAAAAATTACATAAAAAGTAAAAAAATTATTATTATTTACAAATAAAAAATATTAAAAAAATATTTTATATATTTTTATAATACAAAAGTTTGATCAAGCTCTGTCAGCCGTACTTGTGAAGCAGGAAGGCATTATACACTTTTTGGGCCAAAAAAAAAATTACCTATGTAAAGTCACAAAGTTTGATGGTAATGTTGGGCCCTTGGGGGCCCACTAAGGGTTCCGTTTTGATAATTCGAACCGTTCAATATGTAGAACTCGTCGCGTAATATATGTCTATAAAAAATCACGTTAATCGGATATCGTTAACTATATAATCAAATCAGTTTTGTATAAACAAAACAGATGGTGTGATAGTTAACTGTTGAAAAAAAAACTAATCTGATCATATAGTTATCGATATCCGATCAAAGTGACGAGTTGTACATATTGATGGTTCAGATTATTAAAATGGGACCCATGGTGGCCCCCATGGATCGACCATCATTGTCCAAACACTTTGCCCTGAAGGAGGCAATTATTTTCTGTAAGACATGCTGGGACAGCCGGGCAGCCGTACAACTAATTAACTTTCTTCCACTATACACTTTATTTATACAATTTTTTATCACATATTTTTTTATAAAAAGACAAAAAATTAACCCAAATATCCATCTTTTTTTCCTCAATTTTTTAATTCAAAAAGACAAAAAATATATTTATTTAGGACACCCCAAACAACCCCTCAGAGAGAAATTGGATTCTTTCAAACACAAAATTTATTTGGTAAATTTTCAAATTTTGTTTTTCGATAACATTTTTCTGAAAGCAACTAACTTTTTAGGAAAAATTAAAGAAATTATTTTTTGAATTTTTTAGAACTGTTTTTCATAAAAAAAAATAAAAACGATGAATATTTTTAGTTTTTTTAATATTTGAAAACATGAAAAAAAATTGAAAACGAAGAGAGAACCGGACAAGGTGTTCTTTTGTCAAATGATGATGTGAACCAGAGGAAAATAACGTTGTTATTATAATAATTAGAGGTGCTAGCGGTTGGGTTGTGATTTGAAAATTTCTAATTCGTCATTCATTCCAAACTAAGTAAATTGAAGAAAATTAATCAGCAATCGTCTGTCGAATTGACAAATAGATCCGAATCGGTTTGACAGTTTACATTTTTCAAATTTTCAACATAATAAAACCAGTCGACACAAATTTTTTTGTTTTTTGTTTTTGGATAACAATTCAATATGTCTTATTAATAATGACTACAAACATGGATAATAATCCAACAAACTTCTATATTAACAATGATTGTAAACTAGGAGTACTCACGATTTGGTTACGGCTTAAGAATTTTTAATCTGTCATCCGTCCAAAATTAGACGGATTGAAGAAAATCTATCTATATTCGTCCTTTTATCATCATACATTCGTCTAAAATGTAACGAATCGATTCAATTAAATCAGTTTAAATGAATCAGTGTATCCGTTAAGCACCACTAATTATAATAATCACTAATCACTACACCACCAACACCTTTAATTGCAAGGTATCTAGGAAGAATTTGGCATCTGATGCTTATGTGTTCCATCTCAATAAAAAATAAAAAAATGAAAATGAAAATGAAAATGAAAGGCTGTGTTTGGAGCTAGTTTTACATTCTAATATTATGATTGGTTAAAGTTTTTAAATCATAATTCCAAATTAATTTCAAAATATATTTGGTAAATCAGACAATTTTTAAATTTTTGATTTACCCGATCGTCAGACTTAACATCCTCTCGGATGTCCAGCCGATTGACCGGAATAATATTTTTTTTTTTTTTTTTGGCAATTGCCAATCGTCACCTTTTATGTGGAAAAAAAAAATATATTTGTTTTTGATATTTTTTAAATATAAAATTATTTTTTTACACCAAAATGACAAATTATTTTTTGAATTGAATTTAAAAAAAAATCTGGTTATGAGCTTAAAATAGAATTTTTAATAGAGTTTTGAGTTGTGTGTTTGGTTATTAATTATAAGTTTTTCAATTAAGTTTTGAAAACTCAATTCAAAACTCATAACCAAACAAATTCTTTTTTTTTAAATCATAATTTCAAAATTCACAAAATCAAAATAATACAACCCTATTCTTAAATTATAATTCTAAACTTTATTAAACACTACTAAATTATTTAATAAATAAGTGCTTGCGTGTACGAATCATGGGTTGTCGTGATGAACTAAATGGCTAAAACGTAAAGTAGGTTGCCGTGATGGACTAGCTAAAACGTAAAAGTAAACATATACTATCCCAACCGACTATTTTAATAATTTTAATATATATAAAAAAATAAAAAATATAATGTGATAATTTATAATAATTTTTAATTTTTAATTAAAATATTTAATTCCCAAACGAGACTTATAATATGTAATTTGCTCAATAATTATTTATTCTGGATTATATCAACATAAAATTTCATATTCCTCTGCACATGTAAGGATGACAAGTGGTGGTTTTTTTGATTTTGCTTTTGTTTTTTATTTTTTGATAAATTACAAATACACCTTGAAAGTATACTTAAAATATAAATTAACCCCCCTATAATTCTAAAAATTATAAATTTGCATTTAACTGAAATGATAGAAAAAATAAAATTCTTAACTATCATCCGATACAACAATAGAATTATTAGGAGTGTTAATTGAAATACATTGTTGTCATCATTAAAAATCATTAATCAACTTAATGGTTGAGTAATGAAATGAGTTATTTGTTATGCAAAACAAATTTTAAGGTGGCAAAATAATTTTTAGAACCACAGAGTATTTTAAGTAAATTTCAAAAGTGTATTTCTAATTTATCCTTTTTTTTATGGTGCCTTGTCCTTCGACCCTCTTCGGGCTAGGTTATTTTCCTAGTGTCATTATTTATATAAATAAATTATAATTAATTTGAGGAATAGTTTGTTTTAAGAAATAATTTCTAATTTATGGGCCTTGTTAGGGTTGAAATGATATGATAGCAAAATTAGTTAACGGGCCTTGTCAATGTGTGTACTACCTTAGGGCAAAAGATTTGAAATACATTGGCGCTGTTTGGGAAACGGTGGTTGAGACTATTATAGTCTCGTTTGAGTTATTAGCCAAAAAGCCTCCAAATCAAATTTTTTCGAAAAAAAAAAAAAGGCTCAGCGCCGTACAGTGTAGGCACAGCCTACACTATCACAGCCTCAACTTGTTACATCAACGGCTAAATTATCATTTTGCCTCTGTACATCAATTTAAAAAATTATAATTTTAGGGACAAATTTGTCATTTTACATTCAAACATCATTTCAACACACTTTTCAATACAACAACTCAACTAAAAATTCATCTCATTTTTCCAAATACAAAAACTAAAATAGCCTACTAAAATAGTCAAAAAGCCAAAAAGCCTATAAAATAGTCACTTCCCAAATGAGGCCATTATTTTTTATTGAGTTTTTTTGTTTTTATACAAAATCTAAGGGCTTTGTTTGGGATATCGATTGGCTTTTTGACTTTTTAACTATTTTAGTCTAAGGCTAAAAAATTTCGTTTGGAATGCGTTTTTTTTACTCTTGTAACTTTTGTGAAAGAAAAAATGAAATAATTATGATTTGAATATGACATTTTTTAGCCCGTGACTAAAAAAATCTGTTTTGTCTTTTTGTAACTATTTTAACCCTAACTCATCCCAACCCATCATGCCAAACCAGTGCAAATTTTTTAACTTTTTAAAATTTTTGTAACTATTTTAACCCTAACTCTATTTTGTCTTTTTGCCTATTAATAAAATTGATTGATTAGTAACACGTAACATTATAATTTATATATAATTTTATTTTATTGATTGGTTCCATGTTTTTTTGTGTAATTATTACAAATACAGGTAGAGGTGGTAAACGATATATTTGGACCGATCAAAACAAGTTATGCATTTAAAATAATGTAACTTGAACTTAGAATCCGCTTTGAAGATTTAGCATCCAAGCGTCGACATCAATTATTGGCATCCCAGAGGAAAAAGACACATTTTGAAGATAAAGCATTTCTTCATTAGTTAAAGATGAAAAGATAAATAGCTATTGTAAATATCTATGTCTGTAATTATTTGTGTCCATCAGTAATAAGACTTCTCCTTCACTCACTATTTTAATAAAGCAGATGACCCATACCCTGCTTTATTAAAGAAAAGCTGTGAGAATCCTTACATGTGTCATGTAATAAATTATAGTGTCAAGATTTTATCAAAAATGGAGGATTGAATAATGTGCGATGGGGTCCAAAGCAGTATCCGGCATCATTATCCAAACCCTCTACTTGTTTTTATTCGTGTAGAAAGTCTGTCAAAATAGGCATATAATTGTATGCATATAATCTTGTCTTTATTAGATTTTGAAAAAACCTAAGTCTAGGCTTGAATAGGTTTTGAATATGTCTTAGACTTTTAGAAAAAGTTTAGACGTAAGATGTCAAGTATAGATTTGAAACTTTTGTTTTTATCTTCCTTTTGTGTTGTATAAATTGGCATTCATGCCAACGGAAGAGACACAATGAAAAATTTTTCTTCACTCTACTTTGTAAAAATTTCCAACCTCTCTCAAAATCCTCTAAGTGTACCAAGTCTTTCAGAATTTCAGAGTCTGTAATATAATCTTTGTAAGTATATTCCTTATTAATATGAAGTGTGAGTAGTCTCTCTTTTTCCTTAAATATTTCAAAAGGATAACTCTTCTATTCTAAAAATTTATTTTCTTTTTGGAAAAACTAAGTTTATAGAATGCTTGTTTGCTCATTAATATTACATGCTTTGCATCTTCGTAGTATCTGTTGTTTTCTATTTTATTACTGAGTGACCTTAGCTGAAGAGCCCGTGTGAGCCGTGGTTAGGCGTTTGAGGGCAAATTGTAGGCAGAAGGGAAAAGGTAAAAATAAAAAAAATAAAAATATACTATATTGAACGAAACTTAGCTTCAAGGTGGGAGTACATGTAATGAAAACAAACATTGCCTAAAAATAGTTTTGCCAAAGAAAAAGAATTTTAGAATAAAAGGAGAGCAACCCGAGTAGAAATATTAAGGAAATATTGTTCATAAAAGGAATTTAAAAATCAAAACTTTATGCCCTTAGAAGAAAAATTTAGGATTAAAATCAAAACCAGTACTGAGCTTATACAAGAATTAGAAGATCAAAAATTAAGGTATCAATTTCTATTATCATTAGCTTCTGGTAGATCTCTAGAAAATTACAATTTAAAAATTTCTCAAATAAATAGACAGATAACTGTAAAACAAGAAGCTTTAAAGCTAGCCATACAACAGTTTGAAGACCTATTAGCATAACTGTAACATCAATTAGATAATTCTCAGTCCAATTTCAAAATAGTGGTAGATTACTAACTCATCACTCATCACCCCCAAAAAATTGGTATCAGAGCAGTGTTCGATTTTAGGACAATTTAAGTTAGTTTATGCATTTTGCTTATGGAAATAGTGTAGTTTTTATTTTTGGACAATTTAGTTATAAATTTCATATTATAGTAGCTTTTAATAATTTTAAAGTAGGATTTAATTTTGTGTATGAAAAGAGTAGAATATTTAGATTTAGAACTCATCAATCATAACCATCGTCTTATAGATAAAAATAAATTTCGTTGTAATTTTGAAGGTGCTTTTACACATCAGCTCCATAGTGAAAATAATTCTCAGCTAAATAGTGTCATAGATTATCAGATTAACTTTGCAAAAAATATTAAAAATAGTAATCTCTTTACTTCATCTATAGACCATCTTCGTAACACTCACAGTATAATTAAAGATCAAGATAAAAAATTAGACTATACCCAAGACCAGTGTAGTTCAATTTTACAAAAACGAGCAGATTTAAATTTAGAAAAATTTGCCACTAAGCTAGAAATAGAGACTCTAATTTCAGCTATAAATAATAGCAGTTCAAAGTAAATAGAGTTAGAATTTAAGCAACTAATTGAAAAAATTCATGGTAATATAAATCAAATAGATAAACAAATAGAACAAATTAATCAAATTTAAGATAATTTAAAACAGAAATTAGAAATTTTAGAACAACCTGTAAGATCTTAGTTTATGAGTAGTGATAAAAAAGCTAATAGAGACTACCAGATTATTTTAAAACAAGCAAAATATTTTCATAATAACCCAGAAGGAATCAGTAGCTATCAAGGAATAAATCAGTTAGATAAAATATCAGTAAGACAAAATAATATAGAAATTTTACTCCTAATCAGATTGTGTGAAAAATTTGAAAGACTATCAGAACAATTACACAGTGTAGAAAATCGTTTAACTTCTTTAGAAAGAATAATACTTCAAAAAGGAAAAAGGAATAGAAGGACAAACAAACAAAACCCAATCTTAGATAAACGAAGAAGATATGGCCAGATATTTCAAAAAGCTTAAATTACCAAAGAAACCTGTTTGTAGAACTTATAGAAAATAAAGATGTTTAAACAGCTAGTAAAAGGAAGTAGCAGTAAAAAGCGTAATGAAGATGAAGATATTAAAATGAAAGAATTTATAGATGTAGAATAACAGATAGAAAAATTTAAGAAAGAAAAACTAGAATTAATTCCAGCCAAATATGTATATAAGCTAGGTTCATAAAAAACAATATCTATTTAAACACTATGGTGAACAAATGGTTAGTGTAACTCACGAAGATGAAAAAATAGAACTAAATTTAATAGACAGAGAAAGCTATAAATATGCAGTGCATGAACACCTTAAAATGACCCACTTAGGATTAATTGTAGTAGGAGTTAAGGCATTAACCAGAGAAAATTTAGGAACTAAAGTTTTTGTATGTCTTTATGATGATAGGTTTAATGATGTAGGACAAAGTATTTTAGGCAGCTATGAACTAGATATGAATTCAAAAGGAGGAATAGTTTATTTTACACTAGATTTTCTATTACCAACATCGACCTTTCATAAAAAAATAAAAATAGGAATAAAAAGTAGGGGATACAAAATGAAAAAAGGAGAAAAGAATTTATTAATTTGCATAGGATTTTTAGGCTTAGCAGTCTCAGAAAGTAATACTCATTATAAACTTACAAATGATCAGATAGTTAAATTATTAGGCGCAAAAGGAATAAAGGCACTACCAGCTAAAAAATTTAATTCTGAAGATAATGCAACACTAGGCTGGAACTTAGGAGACTTTCTAGGACAAAAAGGGTTAGCCCCTCAAGATAACTTATTATATCAAAAAGCAGATGGAAATTATACAGTAAGATTCACTCAATATACGTATGTAGCACTAGAAAAATTTGAAGATGATGAATTTAGCAGTATAGATAGGGAAGAAAATCAAGATAATCATAGTGACGTAAATCAGCTTTATGTAATGATAGAGGAAAAAACAATATCACAAAATAAAATATATAATATTGATGAGATAGATTTAGAAAATTTCACCCTAACCGATATGAATAAAATACTAGATGCCAGATATTATGAATACTTAGCTAGAGGAGATACCCATGATGAAGCAGTGTCATTTTTAGACCAAAAATTTCGTACAGAATATGTAGATGATATCATAGAAGATAAAATACATCCTAGTAAGATATTTAGAATACCAAAACAATCTAATTTAGAAGATACTTTTTACATGAACACGGAAAGCACATGAACTAGTAATCCACAACCAACTGTAGAAGATCTCGTAGAACCAATGCATTATGTAGTAGGAGGAAGAAGACCATTAGCTAGTTTAGGACGCAGTAAGGCAGATCCAAATAAAAGCTATAGATTTCATGGAAAGCGTAGATAACCAGATATGAGTATACAATTATAGCCAGTTAATAATCAAGGAACCCTTTTAGATTTAGTCAGATTCAACCCTCAGATATGGCAAGAAGTGATAGAAAAATGGGAAAAAGATGCAGTAAAGGCATGGATGAGTAATCCCTTTGAATCGACGGATATGTGAGAATATATGGAGACACTTTTAGGAGATTCAGCTTATAATATTTATCTAACTTTTAAAGAAAAATATGAGGAAACAATTAAACATCTTAAAGAACTAGGAGATAACTCATGAAATTTTACTAGTTTTATAAAAGAAATACTTATACGATATGACCCTTCTAGAAGAAATGATTACACTCAAAGCATAACATTAACTGAGTTAGATCAGATAACGTTAGGAAGTTGGAAATATATTGTACCTTTTAGTAAAGAATACTTAGCCATAGCAGCTAGAACTGAAAAAAGTTTTGATGAAGAAATAAGAAATAAATATTTTAGAAAACTACCTAGAGAACTAGGAAGAGATATAGAAAATAAATGGTCAGTTTATTATGCAAATTTACCAGCTAAAATAGCCTCAGGAGAAGTAAAAATAAGAGGAACTTTAGGAATAAGACCTACAATAGTTTATACATTTCTCAAGCTTAGAGAAAAATGTATAGAAATTGAAATACAGAAAGATTTGAAAAAATAAAATTATGATTTTTGTAGAAGTGTAATATATACTCCTCAGCAATATGAAGATAAATATAATAGGAAAAAATACAAAAAAATATGAAAAATATAGAAAAGAAAAATATTGGAAGAAAAAATATAGAAAACCATGGAAAAAACAGAAATTCATTAGAAAGAGTAGAACTTTTAATAGGATAAATTATAAACAATTACCCAAAGAAGAAAGAGATAAAAGAAAACAAAGATATGTTAGAAAACCCAACAGTAAAAAATACAATTGTTTTATATGTCGAGAACCTAATCATTTTGCAAAAAACTGCCCAAAAAGACAAAGGCCTAATACTAATAAATAGATAGAAAGACTACATATTATAGAAGACTTAGAAGAAGATATAGTTAGCATAAATAGTGATGATTTAGAAATATATAATATAGTCAGTGATTATGAATATCAAATAGAAATCATAAATTCAGATATTGATTCAGAAAGTGATACAGATGTAGATAATCTTTTAGGACAACTCAACCAAGAAATAGGAATGACTCCTTCTCATGATATTTTCTTTTTGATGGAATGTAATGCAGATACTGAATGCTAGCATAATTTTCAAATAGGATTAGGATTTGATACCACTAAATGCAGTTATTGTAACTGGTTTCCCGCTAAAAATAAAAGTGCTCAGTGTTTATTATGCAGTATAACCTGTTGTATAGTCTGTCTAGAAAAATTAAACATGACACATGTACGGGAAAGAAATAAACCTTCTCGTATAATCCTATTGATCAAGTCTGCGCTCCTCCGTACGACGTCGCTTTACTCCCTGAAAACACAAATGTGAGCTAGCCGGCGGGGGTGTGCCGGATACCTGTCCGATGCCTAAGTTAGAAAAATAGACAAATAGACAAAAAGTTCTATGTATTCGGGAATCAAAGTTGTGTTACCTCTCCATAGGTGATGCTATGAGCTTTTATAGGTTTCGCGTGGCACAAACCTAGTGGAACTCTTACTTCTCCATGTAGAGTCCTCCTAGGAATCACATTCCTGAAAGATAATGCTTATCCTTCAACACCTCCCTCACTGCTTAAACCAAGTGAGATGGTTTTACCTCGGCAGTAAGGCAAAACGACCGAGGTAACATAGCCATGCTAAACTGGCCGAAACGACCGAGCTCTACCTAGCTCGGTTCTCTCCTCTGTTACTAGTACTTCGATTTCACCTGTTAAGACCATGCTATCCATAGCGTGCTTAGACCGAGCTATTCAGCAGCAAGGTCCTGAGAAAAAGCCCAAAATACCTCGGCTCAATGTGGTTTTGACCGAGCTAACTGTTGCCGTTCTGACCATGCCGACCGAGCTAACTACAAAACTCTTTTGGACCGTGGTAACTACCAGGTCCTTTTACTCACCCCTTTTTACTGCGGCCCATAAAATGGCCCATCACCTAGCTCGGCCCAATTTACTTATAAATTACCCTCTCAATTGCCCCTTAATTCCATCTGCGTAGCATGATAGGGATTACCTGCCACCAGCCAAGCTAAAAACTTTAGCTTTTCAACAGAGCTAAATCCACACCGGGCTACCCATCTGTTCGGTCAAAACGTCTCTTCAATCACTGTAATTGAATCGCTTCTCATTCCAAAGGACACGTGGCAAACGCTTATTGGCCCAGAAAAGCTGTCACGCTGTTCTTCGTACTTTTCAACATTTGAACAGTCCCACCTAAACTCGAATTCTTCACAAAAACCCTATTATTTAAACGCAACACTATTCACCTTCTTCTCTCTCCACTTTCTCTCTTGTTCGAGCCTCCATTTCTGTAAGCACTATTTTTTTTTTTTGCAAAGCTTGTGTTCTTTCTTGCAACTTGGATCTTCATCGACTTGCCTCTATCCTTGTAAGTAACTTAACCTCTTTATTGATTTTGCACCTCTTTTTGCAACATAAAGCATGTTTATGTTTTTTCAAAGCATATGTTCTATTTTTGCTTCCATTTTTTGGAAAAACCTTTGTAATATAACCACTGGTACTTACGAATAAACTGAAGAACGTTGTATCTGATCCAAAATCACGCATCAACCAAACTAGGATACTGTTTGTATTAGATGCAAGCCTAGCCACAACCAACAACCGCACTAGAACTTATGCCATACTTGTGGTTTCCATAAGTTAGGGACCTTCTGCTTCTTTTAACCGAGCTATCGAACCGCACTAAATTTGCGCAATACCGTGCTAGAAAACCTCAACCGCTGACCGGGCTAAAACTTGGGGCTAAAGCAGCTCCCTTAGTTCAGACCGAGCTAAGAATGCTCCCCCAATAGCCTTAACCACCGACCGAGCTAAAACTTGGGGCTAAACCAGCTCCCTTAGTTCGGTATGAACTAAGGGTGCTGCCCCAAAAGGTCAACCGGGCTAAAAAGCCCCTTGCTCAAACCGAGCTAAAAACTGATAGCATCTTGTGTAGCTGAGCTAGGACTTCATTTATCTTGCCCTTGTTTTTTGTAGCACGGTTTAGTGATCTGTGCTTAACACATTTGTTTTTCACTTTGCAGACTTAGGTTGCCCAGGCACTCTTTTGAGCGTTCAACCGAGCTACTCAGCATCATACTTCGACCGAGCTAATATTACTGTTTAATTTATTTATAACTTAAACCACAAATAGGAAAGTATAGGTTCTTAGTTAACTCACCAGGTGTCATGGCCGAATTCCGAAAGGATTACAACATCCCTGATGACGTCCATCTCACCTTAGCCGACCTGGATATCACACCATGGGAAAAACACGGCTTCGTTCCCTTTACCCTTCTGTCCATAGTAGAAATCGGACTAAGATTTCCTGTACCCCGCCTCTTCTCTGTGAATTCCTTAAGCAGACCAACCTTTGCCCAACCCAACTTTCCACCAATTCTTACCGTATAATAAATGGTATTGCCGAGCTAAATCGCCGGGCTGGCCTTAATCTCGGTTTACTGAGCTCTTCCATCAATATTCTATAGGCTCCGCCGAAGATGGATGGGTCTATTATTTAAGAATAAGATGCCGGCGTAAAAAGATAATAAAGGATACCCCGGATAAAGATGTGAACAATGATGACTTCCTCTGGGTATCTGGAAATTTTGAGGACCAACAAACCCAGATCCCTAGCGACAGAATAAATTGGAACAAGGGTGTAGTCGGTAGAGTTACCTCGGCTTCATACTATGCCTTTCTTTACTTCGGTTTTCTCATCTTAAACCGCACTGACTGTTGTCTTCTTTTATGCAGATTTAAACTTCCTCAAGTCCCAATATAACTACCCCAACTTGAATATACTTCGCGCCGCCCTGCGATATCCAGACCGAAGTTGGACCGGGCTATTGGACTTTCAGCCGACCTACCGATATAGTGGCAAACGAAAGACCAAGGTAACTGACTTTTTATTGGAAGCCTCACCTGAACCGGACCCAAACTTGCCCCAAATCAGATTGATCCCTCTAACTGCTGAGCAAGAGATGGCCAAGAAACGAGTTGTAAGGGCACTCCTGACCTAAACAAACCAGCCCGAGGTACCACCAGCCAGTCAGACTCAGGAGACGGTGGTGGCGCTTCCATCCCATCAACCCTCATCATCTCGTCCCAATAAGCGTGCTCGGACTTCCACAACCGAGCCACGCCTTGTTGATGAAGAAGATCCCATCCTTCCGCCAAGCCCTCCACCGAACCCTCAGCCGGAGCGTTCCGACCGAGCTAACTTTTCCAAGTGGGCTCCCAAGATCACTTTTCAGAACCGTGCTATACGGGATACTGATTCAGTGGTCGCTGAAAAAGACCACCTAATGGCATTCAATCTGGCCAAGAGTGTTTGCCTTCCACCCAATATGGAGCACCATGACCACCTAACCGAGCTGAAGGCCCTTCGCTCGTCCACAAAATCCATGGTGCTGGTAAGTAGCTCACTTGCTTATCTTTCAAATTTTTACAACTTTCTGCTCGATCGTACTTAAAAAGTTTCTTTCCATCATTTTGTAGGCCATACAGAAGAACCATATCGCTCACAAGCGAGTGTTGGAACGTCGGAAAACAACAAGGCAGGCTATGACCGAAGTAACTGAAAAAACCGCCGAGCTAGAAGAGGCCAGGAAGCAGATAGCCGAGCTACGAACCGAGAATGGTCGTCTGATCGGTCTTGTTAGCTCGGCTGAGGTGGACAAACAAAAGGCTGCAACCGTGATAAAAGACAAACATTTGCGCGAGCTGGCCAAGCTTGAAGGGAAAAAGAATGCCGAAATAACCAAGCTTGAGAAGAAGCTGGAGGATGCGGAGGACCGCGGTTTCAAAGAGGGCGAAGCCTTGTACATCAAGCAGTGCGAGGCTGCGAAGGATCTGTTCTTCAAATGCGGGTGGAGGGGGGCTGTGGCGTAGCTCGGTCATGGTCCTGAGACTGAGGTCTTCAATCCTCCTCCATATTTCATACCAAGCTCTATGACGGAGTATGCTGCTGTCATTCAGCAAAATTTTTTGAAGGAGGAGGAGTATGAGGATGAGGCTCCAGAAGACAACACTCAGCTCGGTCGCCAGTCTACATCCCCCACTCCAGAGGTCTCCATTCCACCTTTGCCTGCTGATGCGGTGCTTTCAACCGAGCCTAACCAAGAGGTGCTTGCCACAACCGAGCTATCCCTGGGTGAAGACCGGATTGTTCTTGATGCTGACTTAGATGATCTTTTTGCTTGATTCTGTACTTTTCTTCTTTTTACTTTTGGACAAAAAAATTGTAATCGGGCTGAGGTCCCTCCTATGTACTTGATTTGAATCTTCAATGAAAGCTTCTTTTGTTTTTCAACTGTTATTTCGGTTTATTCTTATGCCGGCCTTTACTTTTCAAACGTATTCTGAATGTAGTATAACATTTTCCAGCCGAGGTAAATATCTCGGTTTTAGCTTTGCAATCTGACTGGCCATACTTGCCAACCTCTTTAGCCTTGATCCTTATCTCGGCTAAAGAACAAAAAGTGTTAGTTTTTCCAGCCAACCTTTTTTCAGCCTAGATCCGTACTCTGGCTGAAGAGTACTAAATGTTGATTTTTTCAGCCAACCTCTTCAGCCTAGATCCTTATCTCGGCTGAAGAACAATAAGTGTTAGTTTTTTCAGCCAACCACTCTTCAGCCTAGATCCTTACTTCGGCTGAAGAGTACTAAGTGTTGGTTTTTCCAGCCAACCACTCTTCAGCCTAGATCCTTACTTCGGCTAAAGAGAACTAAGTGTTGGTTTTTCTGGCCAACCACTCTTCAGCCTAGATCCTTATCTCGGCTGAAGAATAATAAGTGTTGATTTTCCCAGCCAACCTCTAAGTTGGTTATTTATGCCAACCTAGAGTGAAGTGTTTGGTTATTCCTGCCAAACGTCCTGTAGCTTGGATCCTTATCCCGGGTTTAAGAGGGGTGTTGGTTTTTCCAGCCAACCTCTAAATTGGTTTTTCCTGCCAACCTAAAGTAAAGTGTTTGGTTATTCCGACCAAACGTCCTGCAGCCTGGATCCTTATCCTGGGCTTAGGAGGGGTGTTGGTTTTTCCAGCCAACCTCTAAGTTGGTTTTTCCTGCCAACCTAGAGTAAAGTGTTTGGTTATTCCAACCAAACGTCCTGCAGCCTGGATCCTTATCCTAGGCTTAGGAGGGGTGTTGGTTTTTCCAGCCAACCTCTAAGTTGGTTTTTCCTGCCAACCTGGAGTAAAGTGTTTGGTTATTCCGACCAAGCGTCCTGCAGCCTGGATCCTTATCCTGGGCTTAGGAGGGGTGCAAAGTTGGTTATTCCGGCCAACTATGCTTACAATGTCCCTAACTCACTAAAACAATCTTTTACAGAATGAAACAATTGTTTTATTGAGAAAAAAAAAAAAGAAAATTACAAATACTTAGAAGAAAAGCTAAAAATAAAATAGTTTGAGATTGACAGTGTTCCATGGCCTGGGAATGGCTTTGCTGTCCTGATCTTCCAAGTGGTATGCCCCTTTTCCTACTAATCCGACCACTTTGTAAGGTCCTTCCCAATTGGGCCCCAACGTGCCATCTCCGGGTATCACGGTGTTTCCTATTACTTTGCGCAGTACCCAATCTCCAATCTTGAATTGCCTTGGGTGCACTGTTTTGTTATACTTTCTGGACAACTCTTGCTGGTATGAAGCAATGTCAACCAGTGCTCTTTCTCTTCTTTCTTCTGCAAGGTTGAACTCCAATGCTATGGCTTCTCTATTTAAGTCTGGATTAAAATTTTCGCTTCTAATGGTGGGGAGGCCAACTTCCAGTGGTATTACTGCTTCCATGCCATAGGCCAAGGAAAATGGTGTTTCGCCAGTTGACTGTCGTGATGTGGTACGGTAAGCCCATAAAACATGGGGGAGCTCCTCCGTCCACTTGCCTTTTGCTTTCTCTAATCTTTTCTTTAGTCCATCCAAGACGACTTCGTTTGATGCTTCCGCCTGGCCATTCGCATGGGGGTATGCTGGTGTAGAATTGTAGAACTCTATCTTGTATTCTTCATGGAAGCCTCTGAAAATTTTGCCGTCAAATTGAGTGTCGTTGTCAGATATCAGAGCTTTCGGTATGCCAAACGGAGTGATGATATTTTGCCAGACGAACTTCTTGACATCATTCTCTTTTATTGATGCTAGTGTTTCTGCCTCCACCCACTTTGTGAAGTAGTCTGTTGCTGCGAGAAAGATCTTTCTGTTGCCGGGTGCCATTGGAAATGGCCCTACTATGTCTAGGCCCCATATTGCAAAAGGCCATGGACTAGTTAAAGGTAGAAACTCTCTGGCTGGTTGATGTATTTGGTGTGCGAACTTCTGGCATTTCTCGCACTTCTTGACATACTTCTCAGAATCTGCTTGCATGTATGGCCACCAATATCCTTGCGAAATGGCTCTGTAAGCTAATGATCTTCCTCCTTGGTGGCTTCCGCATACATCTTCGTGTATCTCGAACAAAAACGCTTCAACTTTGCTGGGATGGACACACTTTAGGTAAGGTCTTGTGAAGGATTTCTTGTACAAGGCCATTGATGGGGAGAGCCAAAATCGCTGCGACTTTGCTCTTATTTTGTTGGCCTCTTTCTTCTCTTCCGGTAGGACGCCGTCTTTTAAGAATGCTATGATGGGATCCATCCATGAAGGGCCTAGTTCGGCGCAACATACTTCTTTCACTTCAGGTTCTTCAATGCTTGGTCTTGGTAAGTAGTCAATTAGTAACGGATGTGGGACGGATGTATTTGCCATCGAAGCAAAGCCTGCTAGTTCGTCTGCTCTACTGTTTTCTTCCCTGTCGATCTGCTCTATCCGCACTACTTCAAGTTTCTTGATCTCTTTTCTGACTAACTCTTGGTACTTAGCCATCCTGTCGTCCTTTGCCTCGTAGTCACCTGATATTTGGTTTACCACCAGCTGTGAGTCACTGTAAACCATTAGCTCGGTGGCCTTCTTGTAGGATGCTGATTTTAAGCCTGCCAGAAACGCTTCATATTCCGCTTCGTTGTTTGATGCTGGGAAGCCAAGGTTGACCGCTTGCTCCACCACTAGGCCATCTGGTGAGATGAGGACTGTGCTTAGTCCTGCACCGTGCCTGTTGGACGCTCCATCTACGAAGAGCTTCCACATCTCTCTAACGAACAGTTTCCAACAAGTGGTGGGATCAGATGATGCCTTGGGATCAAGAGTGTTGCTGGTGTTTTCTTCAAGGTCCATACTTGCTTTTTGCCCATCGCTATCTGATTGTATCAAGTCTTTATTTGTTGGTGAGTCTTGGCTTGATGTAGCTTGGTTTGCTTCTTCCTCCCTTACTTTACTCTGGTCTGCCTTAGGGTCTGACTGGGTATCCTGCACCAAGGGTTGTGCTATTCCGGCGTCAACTTCCAACCCTAGTTCAGTGGTATCAGTCAGGTTGACTGGACAGATATGATGACTTCCTGGGGTGAATTCTGCGACAAAGTCTGCCAAGGCTTGGGCTTTTATGGCGGTTCTGGGTTGAAACTTGATGTTGAACTGTCCCAACTCGACTGCACACTTCAAGACTCGTCCAAAAAAGTTCGCCCTCTCAAACAGAGCTTTTAATGGAAAAGCTGTGAGGACGATTATTGTGTGGGCGTGGAAGTAATGCGACAATTTCCTTGACGCCATCATCAAGGCTAAGGCCAATTTTTCCAATGGTAAGTACCTGGTTTCCGCGCCCAGCAATGTCTTGCTGACATAGAAGATAGGCAGATGCTGGATTCCTTCCGCTTGGACCAATACTACGCTGATTGCGTGCTGCGAAACTGCCAGGTACAAAAATAGTTCTTCTCCAGGTATTGGGGTCACTATCAGTGGTGGAGAAGACATGTATTCTTTCAAACTTTCAAGGGCGCGGTCGCATTCTTCATCCCACTCAAACTTGGCATTTAATGCTTGAAAAAATGGTCGACATCTGTCTGACGACCGACTTATGAACTGGTTTAGCGCGGCTGCCATTCCGGTGAGATGCTGTACTTCTTTTATAGAGTTGGGTCTCTCTAGTTCCTGAATTGCTTTGATTTGAGAGGGGTCTGCTTCTATACCTCAGTTGGTCACCAAGAAGCCTAGGAGCTTGCCAGATCCTACGCCGAATGCACACTTGGATGCATTAAGGCGTAGTTTGTGCTTCTTCAAGATCTGAAACATCTCACCTAGGTCCCTGAGATGGTCATTCTTATTCTTGCTCTTGACCACCATGTCGTCGATGTAGGCCTCCATTATTTTGCCTAACAATTGTTCGAACATCTTGGTGACCATCCGTTGGAATGTTGCCCCTGCGTTCTTTAGGCCAAAGGGTATGACCTTGTAACAATATAGTCATCTTGGCATCGTAAAAGATGTAACCTCCTGGTCTGGCTCGTACATGGCGATCTGATGGTACCCTCTGTACGCATCAAGAAAGCTAAGACGGTTGTGTCTTGCCATCAGATCTACCAGTTGGTCTATCCGTGGTAGAGGAAAGTTGTCCTTTGGGCAAGCCTTGTTGACTGTTTTGTAGTCCACACAGACACGCCATTTTCCATTCTTTTTAGGTACCATTACTGTATTGGAGATCCATCTGGGGTAGTACACCTTTCTGATAGCTCCTGCTTCTAGCAGGTTTTCTACTTCTTCCGCCACTATCTCGGTATGGTAGAGTGCCGATCTGCGAGTGCGCTGTATAATTGGTCTGGCAGTTGAGTGGACATTCAGTTGGTGACAGATGAAGCTTGGGTCAATGCCAGGCATGTCATACGGCGTCCAGGCAAACACTTCGATGTTGGAGGTCAAGAATTCCATGACCTCAATTCTCTCAGTGCTGGACATAGATGAGCCAAGCAAAAAGAACTTATCCGGGTTCTTTTCATCTATGCTTACCTGTACCAAGTCTTCCACTACTTTTTGTTCAGCGGCTTTGCCAACATTCGCAAACAATTCATTGCTCACATGTTCTTCCACCATCTAAACAAACCCTTTGGCAGCTCGGCTGCCATTTACTGTGACGAAGTATTGCTTGGACATAATTTGGTCTCTATAGACCTCTTCAATTACTCCGGCTTCGTTGGGGAACCGCATTACTTGATGGTAGGTTGACGCTACCGATCGCATGGCGTGCAGCCATGTCCTTCCCAAGATTATGTTGTAAGTGGAAGGGACTTTCAATACCCAGAATTCCACTTGTTTCGTCATGCTTCCTGCTCTGACCGGGAGGATAATCTTGCCAACTGGTCATTCTGGCATTGAGTTGAATCCGATCAGGGGAGATACAGCAGGTGCCAAGTCTTTGTCCTTCAACTTCAACTGTTTGAAAGTTTCGTAGTACATTATCTCACATGAGCTCTATTGGTCGATCAAAATTCGCTTGACGTCGTAATCCTTGACGCGGAGAGTGACGACCAGTGCATCATTGTGAGGGCAATAAATCCTTGCCAAGTCTTTGTCTGAAAAAGACATGACATTTGTGGCCTCTGTTTTCTCATTTTTAATGGTGAGTTGTGCACTCAATAAATCCCTTAAGTGCTTAGCCTTCTTTATCATGCCCCTAAGCTCACATACTCGCTCAGGCTCGAATACCCCATGTATTACGTTTATCATGCCTTGAGGTGGGGCGTCAATCGGTGTTCCGTCTGGGTGATCGTGGTTTTGGGGAGCTGGCTGCGTCCCTCCCTCTATGTACCGGTCCAGGTGACCAGCTGCCACTAACTCTTCCAGATGCTATCTCAACGGCGTGCAGTTTTCAGTGCGATGCCCCTTTTCTTTATGGAAGGTGCACCGAGATCTTTCGTCGTAGTCCTTTTGTGCCTCTCCCAATTTAGCTGGCCATTTAACGAAAGGTTCATCGCGTATCTCACTGAGAATTCGGTAGATTGGTTTCTTGAATACCGTGGTAATGGCAGTGCGGACTCTCAACCATCTTTTATCTCGGTCCTCTTCGTTGTCTCGTCTGCCTCGTCCATTTTTGCTTGGACGTTCTACTGCGTTGATTTTTTCCGTGGTCTTCTTATCTGGTGTTGCTGTTGCACCAGATTTTGCCTTGGCACGGGCGCCATCCTCCTCCACCCGAATATGTTGGTGCACTCTCTCCATCAAGGCTTCTATCGTGAGGGGTGGAGTCATAGTAATTGAATCCCTCAATCTGTTTTCGACTGGAAGTCTTCTTTTGTATTGTGCGATGGCAAGATTGGTGGGGCAGTCCCCTATCTGGTTGAATGTCTCCTAGTAGCGGCTGTTGTAGGATCTCAATGTTTCCTTGTCGCCCATGTCAATGGAGAGTAGCTGATCGATCTCCACAGGCGTCTTGGTGTTTGTTCTGAACCTTGTTACAAACGCCTCCGCTAATTGCGCCCAGGAGGCTATGCTGCCTTTTGATAGCCTTTTGAACAAGGTTAAACCTAGGTCGCCAAGGCTGGATGGGAATAGGATGCACATCAAAGCTTCATTCTACCGGTATACCGCCATGACCTGGCAAAAGTGGCTTAAGTGCATGTAAGGGTCTGTCTTCCCTTCGTACATGGTAAATTTAGGCTGGATGAAGCCTGAGGGTAATGGTGCGTTCTCAATCGCCGGAATGAACGGCGAGCTATGTAGTCTTGCCAATGCTTTATCTGTTGGTTCGTAGGCAAGGTGTGGTATTGGCATTCCAACCTCGACGCTTCCATGCGTTCGAGGAGCCAACCACTGAAGGGCTGAAACTCTGTGCGGGTCGCGTGCCCTGGCATCTAGGCAACTCCGTTTGCCTGGATGATGTCTGGTGCGTATGTGAGGGCCGATAGGTACTTCCCTCAGTGTAAGACCTCAATGATCGCGTTCTCTCAGACCTGGAGTAACGAGTTTTGGAAGTCCTTGATTGAGTGTCGCCTGTCCTAAGGCTTCTACTCTCTGCTTGCGATGGCGTGGTATGCCAACCACGATCTTCTGAGTGGCGAGGAGGCATATTGCCTTTGCGCCCCTCTCCTGTCGCCACCCCTTTTCCCTTAATCTGGCGCTTCATGGCCTCCATGTCCGCCGCCATCTTCCTTATTAGTTCATCTTGCTCTTTTACGCGATCCTCCAGAGCTTGAGGGTCGATTCTTCGCCTTTGCCTTTCAGGACTTTGTGAGCGAGAGCGACGGGGGCTGTTGTTCTATCTCCCCCTTGCATCCCTCTGGGGATTCTGTCGGCCGGGCTCTAAGTCCGCCATGGGAGGGATAGAGGGCAATCCTTCGCGCCTCCCACCCCCCTCTGGGGTTTGTCCGTCGATGACGGACTGTGGCAAATCTTCGTTGTGCGCCATTCAACTAGTGAGGGAAACTTGATCAAGAGGTTTTTTTCTTTGTCTGATTTTTCCACAGACGGCGCCAATTGTACGGGAAAGAAATAAACCTTCTCGTATAATCCTGCTGATCAAATCTGCGCTTCTCTGTATGACGTCGCTTTACTCCCTGAAAACACAAACGTGAGCTAGCCGGCGGGGGTGTACCGGATACCTCTCCGATACCTAAGTCAGAAAAATAGACAAATAGACAAAAAGCTCTATGTATTCGGGAATCAAAGCTGTGTTACCTCTCCATAGGTGATGCTATGAGCTTTTATAGGTTCCGCGTGGCACAACCCTAGTGGGACTCTTCTCCATGTAGAGTCCTCCTAGGGATCACATTTCAGAAAGATAACGCTTATCCTTCAACACCCCCTCACTGCTTAAACCAAGTGAGATGGTTTTACCTTGGCAGTAAGGCAAAACGACCGAGGTAACATAGCCATGCTAAACTGGCCGAAACGACCGAACTCTACCTAGCTTGGTTCTCTCTTCTGTTACTAGTACTTCGATTTCACCTGTTGAGACCATGCTATCCATAACGTGCTTAGACCGAGCTATTCAGCAACAAGGTCCTGAGAAAAAGCCTAAAATACCTCAGCTCAATGTGGTTTTGGCCGAGCTAACTGTTGCCGTTCTGACCATGCCAACCGAGCTAACTACAAAACTCTTTTGGATCGTGGTAACTACCAGGCCCTTTTACTCACCCCTTTTTACTGCGGCTCATAAAATGGTCCATTACCTTGCTCGGCCCAATTTACTTATAAATTACCCTCTCAACACATAAGATAACATCAGGAAATAACGGCGAGCTGTTAGAAGATTAGAGTTTAGAAAGCAGAGAATTACATCTAACAATTAGAGAATTAGAAGTACAAGAGAACTCAAACTACAAATACGAGAGGTAGAAACTAAAGCTAATTTTGACATAGAATGTTTAGAACTGGAAAATAGACAGCTTAAATAGCAGCTAGAACAATTTCACAATAAATGCCCTTTAGAAGACAAACTTGTTGAAGAACATATGAACTCTTTAGAATTAGTCAACCTAGTTGATTCTCAACCCTTTAGTCAGTACTCTCAAGCAAAGTCAGATAATACTTATTTACCATTTAATTATCTTGTTATACCCAAGCCAAATTTAGTTGAGATCTCTCGTGTAATTAAATTTGTAGAAAAAATCCTTAGTATAGATGCCATGATAGATACCGGAGCTAGTAAGTCATATATTGAACAACACATAGTTCCACCAGGATGGAGCACAGCTTTAACAACCCCAGCTTTAGTCAGTATAGCCGATGGCACTAAACAAACATATACACATTGCATCAATGGAGCGCAGGTTAGTTTTCATCACCTAGGTTCTCAAACTCAACATATAGAATGGTTCCCATTACCTCAAGTTTGGATTGGAAATACTCGGCAAAATCATCCTTTCATTTTAGGACTTGACTTCATACTTAGCCTACAAGGAGGCATGTTTATCAGCCAAAACAACATTAGTTTCTTCAAACGAACTGTACATACACCCACAACATATGTCCTTAGCACCATTGCCTATTCATTAGAGTTGCGTGTGAAGCGTGGTGGTACCAAAGGAGTAGATTCAGTTCCCGCTAGTTTTTTATTTCCTAGTAGAGATATTTTTCCCGAGTTAGCCCAAAAATATATACCTGATGAGATAGCAAACACTTCTTTAGAAAATTTAGACATAGAAAATTATGAACTAGAGAATTTAGAAGAATTTGATTTTGAAGAAAAATGAGACTATTAGAACCTAGAAGATTTTCAACAGACAGTTAACCTAAAATTAATTTTTGCAAAAATAGGAAAATTAAAGAAAAAACCAGTATACAGAAGAACATAAAATGATTTAGATGAAATAATAAGATTAGTTGAAACAACAGAGATTTTAGGAGAACAGCCTATGAAATATTGGGAAAGAAATAAAGTTTTAACCAGTTTAGATATAAAAAATAAAGATTATAGGATTACATCAGCACAAATAGATCATACGCCAACAGATATAGAAGAATTTAGAACACAGATTAAGGAGTTACTAGATTTAGGAGTAATTAGACCTAGTAATAGTCCGCATAGGAGCGCTGCATTTATGGTTAGAAATCATACAGAGATAAAAAGAGGAAAAGCTAGAATGGTTATAAATTATAAAAGATTAAATGATAATACAGAAGAGGATAAATATAATATACCAAATAAAGATCAGCTCATAAACAGAATACAGACAACAAAAATATTTAGTAAATTTGATTGCAAGTCGGGATTTTGGCAAACAAAAATGGAGAAGGAAAACATACCTTGGACAGCCTTTTGTTGCCCACAAGGACATTACGAATGGCTAGTTATGCCTTTTGGATTAAAAAATACACCCTCCATATTTCAACGTAAGATGGATAGCATATTTAATAAATATAGTTTTATACTGGTATATATAGATGACGTATTAGTATTTAGTCCAGATAAAAATAGTCACATAGATCATTTATATATAGCATTAGAAGAATTCATAAATAATGGAATAATAATTAGCAAGAAAATTATGGATAAAGGCAGAAGGGTCAGTGAAGAGCTAGACCAGCTCCGAGACGAAGAAAAACAATTGAGAGCAACCATTTGAACCCTAACCAACCAGCTTAAAAAATTGGCTCTAGGAAAAACAACTGCCCCCTTTCATAACCCAGAAACCAGACAACTCACCGGTGAGGAATTTGAACAATTGAGTGCTAGAATGTATTTCTTCAGGCATTCTATCATTCGATTTTTTTGTGAGAAAAGCCAAGAAATAGAGGACCTCAAACCCCATATATACACCTTAGCCGAAGATAGCAAAAATAGCGAGTTAGTCACTATTCAACAGTTCCTTCAAAACCTCTTCATAGCAGGAGTTCAATGCCCTGGTATAGCTTATCAATGGACTTATTTTTACGAAGATGAAGAGCAGCCCTGCTTAGAAGAGGAAAGATGTATAAAGAGGTCAGAACATTTTGGTCGATGCCAGTGTAATTTAGATTTTAGCATCTGCCTTTGCCAGATAAATCTAGCAACGTTCGAACCATTGGAGATAGAGATTAGGGGCGAAACGCATTATCTAACAGCCTCACAATTGTTAGATTACGGCTTTGTCTCTAGAATAATTTTCTCAGATCCAGATTAGACAAATAGCTTTGGGAATAAACTTGCTCATTCAGTACTTTGTGTAATGGAAGAGCATCATCCATATGTAGAAGCATTAATTGATAGCAGACTACCAGAGTGGAAAGGAATTATGTGCAATCCAACTAAACATAAAATGTACCTCAGATGAACCTCGACATTCCCAGGATACCCAGGACTTCTCAATCGGAGACCTTGGCCATGCAGAAAATTTTCACTCAGAGATCAGCTCAATAAATGGAGGAAATTTGCTAATAATCCTCTATTAGCGTATAATGGAAATTATGGACGTCTAGTTTGTGAAGATAGAAATTAGAAGATATATTGTAACCTAGCTATTTCAGGATATCCCTTCAGCAAAGAAACATTCATCGATGAAAGTCAGTATCCCAACTATCAGCATAACGTCTCTCATGAGTCACCAGTAATGGGACAAGATGACCAAGATAATCAATGGGAGATGAACCAGTTATGGGGAATGATTTTTACGACCAACTCTCAGCAGCAGACCTAGACGATCTCTCAGATAGAATGTATAGGTGAAAAAAAAAAAAAAAATGGTGCACTTCAAAATTAAGACTCATATAACATTTTGAAAATATTACAAGATTTTTGACTCTTCAAATTTTGTAAATCTTCCACAAAGAATCCGTTTTGAAGATTCAGCATCCAAGCGTCGACATCAATTATTGGCATCCCAGAGGAAAAAGACAAATTTTAAAGATAAGCCTTTCTTCAATAGTCAGAGATGAGCACGCCAAGAAAAGATAAATAGCTATTGTAAATATCTATGTCTGTAATTATTTGTGTCAATCAGTAATAAGGCTTCTCCTTCACTCACTACTTTAATAAAGCAGATGACCCCTACCCTGCTTTATTAAAGAAAAACTGTGAGAATCCGTACACGTGTCCTGTAATAAATTATAGTGTCAAGATTTTATCAAAAAGGGAGGATTGAATGATGTGCGATGGGGCCCAAAGCAGTACCCGGCATCATTATCCAAACCCTCTACTTGTTTTTATCCATGTAGAAAGTTTGTCAAAATAGGCATATAATTGTATGCATATAGCCTTGTCTTTATTAGATTTTGAAAAAGCCTAAGTCTAGGCTTGAATAGGTCTTAAACTTTCAGGAAAGTTTAGACGTAAGATGTTAAGCATAGATTTGAAGCTTTTGTTTTTATCTTCCTTTTGTGTTGTATAAATTGGCATTCATGCCAACAGAAGAGGCATAATGAAAAATTCCCCTTCACTCTACTTCGTAAAAATTTTCAACCTCTCTCAAAGTCCTCTAAGGCCATGTTTGTTTGGGCGGACTGGATTAGCATTCCCATGACTAATAGTCTTAGGACTACGAATTCGTTGGATTATGTATCCTATCTTAACTAATAGTCAAGTTTAAAATAATTAGTCCGTACTTCAATTGTTTAACCAAATATCGGATTAATAATTTTATTGAATTATTAGTCCAATCCCAAGCTCATGTCCATCCAAACAAACATGGCCTAAGTGTACCAAGTCTTTCAGAATTTCAGAGTCTGTAATATAATCTTTGTAAGTATATTCCTTATTAATATGAAGTGTGAGTAGTCTCTCTTTTTCCTTAAATATTTCAAAAGGGTAACTCTTCTATTCTAAAAATTTATTTATTTTTTGGAAAAACTAAGTTTATGGAATGTTTTTTTGCTCATTAATATTACATGCTTTGCATCTTCGTAGTATCTGTTGTTTTCTATTTTATTACTGAGTGACCTTAGCTGAATAGCCCGTGTGAGCCGTGGTTAGGCGTTTGAGGGCAAATTGTAGGCAGAAGGAGAAAGGTAAAAATTAAAAAATAAAAATATACTATGTTGAACGAAACTTAGCTTCAAGGTGGGAATACATGTAATGAAAACAAACATTGCCTAAAAATATTTTTGCCAAAGAAAAAGAATTTTAGAATAAAAGGAGCGCAACCCGAGTAGAAATATTAAGGAAATATTGTTCATAAAAGGAATTTAAAAATCAAAACTTTATGCCCTTAGAAGAAAAACTTAGGATTAAAATCAAAACCAGTACTTAACTTATACAAGAATTAGAAGATCAAAAATTAAGGTATCAATTTCTATTATCATTAGCTTCTGGTAGATCTCTAGAAAATTACAATTTAAAATTTTCTCAAATAAATAGACAGATAATTGTAAAACAAAAAGCCTTAAAGCTAGCCATACAACAGCTTGAAGACCTATTAGCATAATTGTAGAATTAATTAGATAATTCTCAACCCAATTTTAAAATAGTGGTAGACCACTAACTCATCACTCATCACCCCCATAAAATGACTCTAGCCAATTCACTTTATGAGGAGGCGGTGCTTGTGGGGCTTTTAAACGAGTGCTTACGTTACCAATTTAAACTCACTTATAAATTTGGATGAATTTAAACAGATTTTATGAATTCACAATTTCAGGTTAAATTTGCACCTCTAAATTCAGGAGCTCAGTCAACCCTATTAGATTAGAAATAAAATAGAATAGAAGAAGGTACTAATCCATAGATCCAAATGTGACAACAGAATGTTACTGGGCTGACTTCCTGTCTCTATATGTATCCATATCAACGGAGATTAAGGCCTTGTTTGGAAACAAGTTATTTGAGTAATTTTTTGGCTAAAATATGAAGTAAAAAAAATTAGTATGCTTGGGATGACTTTTTGACTTTTTACGAAAAGATGTGCAAAAAATAGAGAGAAAAGGAAATCTTTGACTTTTTAATATAAGTTATTGACTTTTTAGTATAAGTTATTGACTTTTTGCTTTTGTTAGTAACTTTTTAGCTTTTAGGCTAAAATAACCACTTGCCAAATGAGGCCTAAATTTAAATTTTTAAAGCAATAATTATTTTAACTATATTATTAAGTTTTCCTATATTTTATCCAAAATCAAGTTCAGAGAATGAAAACACAACAAAATAGTATATTTTGTCAGGTATCAAATGCCAATGATATAAACGGATGATATAAACGGGTGATATAACATTGTTCTTATAATAATAATCATCATCACCAACACTTCAATTGCAGGTATCTAACGAGAATTTTGATATCTGATGCTTATCAAGAAAGAAAATTGGACAAAAAATAAATGTCTAAGAGCATCTCCAGCTGGTCATTTCTTTTTTTCACTAAATCTAGTAGGAAATAGGTTGTTTTCTCAATTTGATACGGCTTCTTCCAACGGTGAGCATCAAACCTATTGAACAAAATATATGCAGAATTGAGGGAAGGGTCGACCGGTTGGTCAACCGACTAGTCGACCGGTAAGACTAATTTTATTTTATTTTATTTTTTTAACCTGTTTGAACCTTTCGAACTGTTTGAACCTACCTATTTGAAAGGGAACCGGTCGACCGGTTAGTCGACCGGCCGGTTAACCGGCAGGTTGACTGGTTGGTCTCCCCCAATGGTCACGCACAGTAAAATGGTGAAACCTGGAGCCTGTTATCACTTTGATTAATTTTTTGTTCCATTCTCATTTTGATACCAATTTGCTGAAACCATTAGAGCTCCAAAAAGTGATTTTTTCACCAAATTTCAAATCCGATGCAAGGTTTGATGAACCGTTGGAGATGGCCTAAGTGTACCCATCAGAGAGTAGTCATGATCAAGTAGGCAACAGAATATTACTATGCCAACTTCTTGTCTCAAAATACACACACATATATATAGCTAGAGGCCAAAGTTTTAAACTTTTTAACCTATTATTTAATTTCACAAACTAAAGTAATATGTACACAAATCCTTACACATAGCTGGGAAGGCTAAAGTTCTAAATTTTTTTTATGTTATTATTAATTTTACTAAAGTGATCTGTACACAAGTTCTTGTATATAGCAGAAGGCTAGAATTTTAAAATTTTTAAAGCTATTATTAATTTTACTAAAGTAATTTGTGCATAAGTCTTTAATGTTATTTAATAAATTTTCCTATATTTTAACCAAAATCAAGGTGCAAAATGTAACACTTTCAAACATGATCGAGATATTCATGATATATATTTCTGTTCATGTAAAGCAGAAAGCTGGTCCACTTACCAATTTAGCCTTCCCTTACTGTGTCTTATCTAAACACGGGCAGAGAAAATCTGTGAACATATCAAGCAATGCCAAATCAATCCCACCAGACTTGAGCCAGATTTGTTAACTGGAGCTCCAATTTCGACAAAGACAGTGGACCTTGGAGAGAGATGCCATGTAATCATCGGACCTGTAGTAAAAAATGGTACTTAGAAATGCACTAATGTACAATTATATTGATGAAAATATGTATTAAAGCACAAGTCTCTGATATCGAACCTTAGACCATAAGGAGACTGACTTGCGGCAAGCATGTGCACTTTGGCTGCATTTGGTTTGCTCTGCATTGATGAAAATCATAAAGCAGATAAGTAACATGTTGATAAGTAACTGTTAAGCTAAATATAAATTGGCAAACAATTTTTCAAGTGCCCAATCTTAACTAGAACACCACGACACTCTAAAATGCATGTTGAGTTGAGCAAAAATACTGCGCCTAGGAACATATGGTTATAAAAATCATGATCCGGATTGTAGGATTACTACAATTCTAAATTGCCAAAGTGATCCGAATCGTTGTTAAATTGATATTACGGCAAGATTGCAAGTAGGTTCATATAGGATTGTGCGGGATCATAGTAGGATCGCAGGAGCTGGTGATTTTTTCATCTTATTTTTAATGTGCATCATCTTAATATTGGTAATCTTACTTTCTTTTCTTTTTCTTCTTTTATTTTTTTATTTTTTTAATGAAAAGTATAATCTTATGATCCCTAATCTAATCCTACAATTGACCCACAAAACCCTCACACCGATCCCATATAGGATCCCATCGAAGTTCTTTTAACTCGTTAAGTCCCATTAAAACCTTTATTCCAAAAATACCTCTCTCCTGCAATGCATAAATTTCAAAGTCCCACATTGCTAATCACTGACCCAGCCACCCCTCCATTGGCAGACCACTTCAGTGGCACCAAAGGCAAGCATCAACCTCCCCCCTCCCTCCCTCCCTCCCTCCCTCCTTCCATTCACCCAGCCACCCCTCCATTGGCAGGCCACTTCAGTGGCACCAAAGGCAACCAGCAACCCCTCCCTTGGCCCAGTGTCACACACTGGCAATGCGGAAGCCTTGTTGAAGATAAGCAAGTGTGTGTAGCGCTAGTTAACTCTCTTCACTAGCCCGCCAAAAATGCTCAAAAGGTTTGCAAAGACAAGCAAACACAATATTAGTTAAGTTGATGAGCCACAAGATCGGAGACAAGCCACAAAATAGCAATCAGCAAGCTAGAATTAAAGTAGCAACAATTAAAAGGCTTTGCACAATGTAAAGGCGAAATGAACTTTTCATTACTCAAAAAAAGGCATTACAATAGTTGAACAATGCACTAAAAGTGCTACAAAAGTTGCCTTACCATAAGCTAGGTTAGGGTACATTAAAGGTACAAGTGGTCTGGTTCAACATTTGGGTACCCCCTCCTTATATATAGCTTGTTAAGCAATTTCCTACCTGGCAGGAGGAAACATCCACTATGTTTGAGGAGTCATAATGGATTTTTAAAAATTCTACAAAAATAGAAAAATTACAACTCTTGGTCCCAAAGCACCTTTAATACTAAGGTATTTACATAAAAATTTACAAGGTAAAAAGCTTACATTTGACCCTCTAAAAGTTGGCCTAAAGTTGCTACTTGGTGGCTAGCTTGCTTCATGGCATGTCTTGGACAATCTTCCACTATGCCTTGGGCCCTTGCTTGCACTTGTACCAACAACTTATTAGGCATGTCTTTGGCTCTCCAAAGGGCACAAATGTGTGTGGCATCAAGGTGTTGACCCTTGGATGGGCGCGCCTTGATAGTCTCCCCCACTTGAACGGTCGACGCCCTCGACAACTTGGCCCAATAAGCATCAATCTCGTCTTGAAAAACTAACAAGTCTGCCTCCCGTTCCCAGCTAATTTCTTCATCTCCAAGGCCTTTCCATTTCACCAAGTATTGCCTTTGTTTCTTCTTGGAAATCATTTCACCCAATCAGCCAAGATAGCTTCAATAGACCTTTTTCTTGCTTTGGCTGTGATTGTTTGGCGTTTCAGCTCATTTCCGGGTTGGATCTTCGTTGTTTGGATAGTAAGGCTTCAAATAACTCACATGGAAAACCGGATGCACTTTCAGCCAAGATGGAGCATCTATCTTGTAAGCACACTTGCCAATTCTCTTCAGAATGGTTACCGGTCCCTCATACTTGCGCACTAGCCTTCTGTCTCTTCCCCTCATGAACTTGCGTTGCTCAGGGTTGAGTTTGACAAGAACTTGATCCCCAGCTTTGAACTCAAGTGGCCTCCTTTTTTCATCAGCCCATTTCTTCATTTTACTTACTGCTTTTTCAAGATAGTCACGAGTAATGTTATGGTTTCTCTTCCATTCCTTAGCAAATTGGTAAGCCCTGGGAGACTTTCCTACATAAGGTCCATCCACTATGTAGGGCAACAGTGGCTACTGTCTATTCACTATCTCAAAAGCACTTTTGCCCGTAGAGCTACTCTTTTGAGAGTTGAAGCATAACTGTGCTACATCAAGAAGTTGCACCCAATTCCGTTGATTAGCATTGACAAAGTGGCGTAAATACTCCTCGAGCATACAGTTGAAGCGTTCAGTTTGCTCATCCGTCTTCGGATGGTAGCTTAATGAAGTATTAAGTTGTGACCCAAGAAACTTGAATAACTCCGTTCAGAAGTTGCCAACAAAACGCGTGTCCCGGTCACTAACAATACTTTTAGGCACACCCCAATATTTAACAATGTGCTTGAAGAAGAGTTGGGCAATCTCCTCCGCTGAAACATACTTTGGGGCAGCAATAAAGGTGGCATATTTGGAGAATCGGTCCACAATAGTTAAGATAGTCCCGATGTCTCCCACTTTAGGCAATCCAGTGATGAAGTCAAGTGATACACTTTTCTACGGACGTTTAGGCACAGGCAAAGGTTCAAGCAAGCCTGCCTTCTTCTTATGCTCAACCTTGTCTTGCTGGCAAGTGAGACAAGTGCGAACATATTCTTCCACATCATCACGCATTTGGGGCCAATAATATCCTTGTTTCACCAAGGCCAAAGTTCGCTCTCACCCCGGATGTCCTGCCCAAAGTGTATCATGGCACTCCCTAAGAAGTGTCTTTCTCAAGTCACCAGCCCTAGGTACAAATATGCGGTTGCCTGTTGTCGTAAGAAGTCCATCTTGCACCCAAAATTGGCGAATCTTGCCCATTTTGACAAGGTTCATAGATTCTCTGCCATAGCATCCTTGTTTAGATGATCCTTGATTTTCTCCTTGAGGCTGGTTGAAATAGAAGTAAGTGAACATACATGATGGCACACGGCAAGCTCTGCCTTCCTGTTTAGTGCATCAGCAACATGGTTGGTGGCATCGGCCTTGTATTCTAAGGCAAAATCAAACTCTGCCAACTTTTCTTGCCACCGTGCTTATCGTGCGCTTAGCTTGGGCTGTGTTAAGAAATGGCTAATCGCCGTGTTGTTAGTCTTCACAACAAACCATGAGCCCAAGATGTAGTGCCTCTAAGTCCTCAGACAATGCACTACTACAAGCAACTCTTTCTCATGAGCTGGACATCTCTGCTCGGCATCATTGAGCTTCCTACTCTCATAAGCAATTAGGTGACCATCCTGCAAAAGAACACCACCCAAAGCAAAATCAGATGCATCAGTTTGTATCTCAAAAGCTTTACCTAAGTCTGGTAGAGCAAGAACATGGTCTTTTGACATAGCTTCTTTCAAGGCTTGAAAGGCTTGTTGGCACTCCTCTGCCCAAACACATGGCTTGCCTTTCTTTATCAACTCTGTCAATAGGGAAGCTAGCCTTGAGTAGCCTTCAACAAACTTGCGATAATAATTAGCCAATCCAAAGAATGACCGCAACTCTGAGACATTTGCAGGTGGCCGCCACTCTTGAATAGCCTTGACCTTCTCTTGGTCCATTTTGATGCATTCATGCTCAACAATGTGCCCTAGGAACTTAATCCTCTCTTGGGCAAAAAGAACACTTCTCTAGCTTGACATAAAGCTTGTGCTCTCTCAGCGTGGTAAGGGCCTTCTGAAGATGCTCCACGTGCTCTTCTAAAGTGGAGCTATAGATTACAATGTCATCCAAATATACTACCACGAATTAATCCAAATACTCTTGAAAAACTTCATTCATCATGGTGCAAAATGTTACTGAGGCATTGGTCAAGCCAAACGGCATGACAAGAAACTCATAAGAGCCATAACGAGTAACACAAGTAGTTTTAGGCTCGTCTCCCTCGGCAATTCTTACTTGATAGTACCCCGATCGAAGATCTAGCTTTGTGAAATACCTCGCTTTGCTCAATTGATCAAATGAATCTGCAACGAGAGGAAAGGGATACTTGTTCTTGATGGTCAGCTTGTTAAGTGCCCGATAATCCACACACAAGTGAAGACTACCATCATGCTTCTTTTGAAATAAGACAGGTGCATCGAATGAGGCCTTAGATGGCCTGATGAAGCCTGCTTCCAATAACTCTGTAAACTGCTTCCTTAAACTCATTCAACTCAGGAATAGCCATTCTATATGGTGCACGAGCTGGTGGCTTTGCCCTTGGCACCAACTCGATAGCATGATCCACATCTCGGCATGGAGGCAACTCCTTAGGCAACTGTTCAGGCATAACATATGCAAATTGCCTTAAGACCTTTTTGATTGCGGCTGGGACATGAGTAGATTCAAGAGCTTCATTCAACTTTAATGCAGCAACCCAATTTTGCTCACCATGCCTAACACCCCTCTTGAGTTGCATAGTTGAGACAAACCGTTCACTATTGTTGGTGGCCATAGTAGGAATGAGACATGGCTTATCCCCCATGACACACGTACTATTAGAATAAGGCATGACTGCCGTCTTTGTGCTTCTCAAGAAATCCAACCCAAGGATGGCTTGGAAGTCATCCATGGACACTGCGGTGAAATCTACTCTTCCTTTCCAAGTGCTGACCTTCAAATGAACAGATTTTGCAACCTCATAGATAGGCTGCGCTGCCGAGTTAACCGCCTTGATGCGATTACCATCCTTCTCTAAAGATAGCCCAAGTCTTTTAACTTCAGTCCCCACAACAAAGTTGTGGGTGGCCCCTGTGTCAATCAAAGTATGAAGGGGCTTCCCATTGAGTTTTACATCCACAAACATTAAACCTTTGTTGGATGACTTGCTCTTGTTCAACTTGCCTGATGATTCCCCACTATACATGGGTTTTTTCCCTTTGCCTTCATTTTTAGACTCCACAAGTTGTTTAGGATCTGAATGCTTGCCCACTTTGCCACTCTTGGCGTTCTTCTTAGGCCTCCCTGTAGAAGCCTTCTTCTCCATGGCATTCATCATATGAAAGGCTCCCACTCTAGAGCCAGCTGCCTTAGAACCCTTGCCACTTCGCCTAGAACGCACGTCTTCTTCCTCGCTATCATTATCACTTGGTTGAGAGACATGGTCAGACACAGTTGCTAGAGCATTCAAGGCACGCTTTTGTGGACATTCAGATAACCGATGTGGCCCATTGCATAAGAAACAAGAGATAGGACCTTTTGTTTTGCTTGTAGAGAATTGTTGAGGGGCTTTTGCCTTGTCACCATGGCTCTTCTGTTGCCATTGTCCTCCACCCGAATGGGTTTTGGATGTAGAAGTGTTGGCTCCCCCACTCTTAGGTTTGCCATGGCCTTGGGACTTTCCACCTCCCCTACTCTTGCGCAGGGAACCACTATCCCGTTGCTTAGGTTTGGTGTAGTCCGCAAGGCATTCAGTTGCTGCTTGTGCATGGGCTAAATCTTGCACTCTTTGCTTTTGAAGTTCAACTCTAGCCCATGGCTTCAATCCTCAAGAAAGAAGAAGAGCTTGTCTTTCTCTGACATATCTTTGATGTCTAGCATAAGCCCAGAGAATTCTTTCACATAATCTCTTATAGTGCCGGTGTGCTTGAGATCCCGCAAAGCACGCCGGGCATTATACTCAACATTTTCAGGGAAGAATTGGAGCTTAAGTTCATGCTTAAGTTGCTCCCAAGTCTCAATTGTGCATAAGCCACGTTGCATCTCATCATGTTTAGTCCGCCACCACAACTTGGCATCACCGGACAAATACATTGTGGCCATAGAAATCCTTGTCTCCTCAGCATCGGCTTTCACAGCGTTGAAATATTGCTCCATGTCAAAAAGAAAGTTGTTTAGCTTCTTGGCATCTCGGGCGCCACCGTAGGCATGGGGCTCGGGCACACGCGCCCTAGTGAATTCCATGCCACCACTAGGTGCATTGCCAAAGGCACGGGTAAGAACACCAACCCAGCCACTGAGGTCTTCAATCACTAGCCTGAGTTCAGTGACAACATCCTCAAAATCTCACCCTTGAGTAGGGCCATGAGTTTGCTCAAGATCATAAACCCGTTGCTCAAGGGTGGCTAATGAAGCTGCCATGGCCTCCATGTTGTCCATACGCTGCTCCAAGAGCTCAATTCTCTCCCTTTGTGTGGGTTGACGGTTGCAGTACCCTCAATTTAGAAAGCTAATAATAGAGAAAGCCAAATAGACTGGGCTCTGATACCAACTGTCACACACTGGCAATGCGGAAGCCTTGTTGAAGATAAGCAAGTGTGTGTGGCGCTAGTTAACTCTCTTCACTAACCCGCCAAGAATGCTCAAAAGGTTTGCAAAGACAAGCAAACACAATATTAGTTAAGTTGATGAGCCACAAGATCGGAGACAAGCCACAAAATAGCAATCAACAAGCTAGAATTAAAGTAGCAACAATTGAAAGGCTTTGCACAATGTAAAGGTGAAATGAACTTTTCATTACTCAAAAGAAGGCATTACAATAGTTGAACAATGCACTAAAAGTGCTACAAAAGTTGCCTTACCATAAGCTAAGTTGGGGTACATTAAAGTCATAAGGTCTGGTTCAACACTTGGGTACCCCCTCTTTATATATAGCTTGTTAAGCAATTTCCTAGCTAGCAGGAGGAAACATCCACTATGTTTGAGGAGTCATAATGGATTTTTAAAAATTCTACAAAAATAGAAAAATTACAACTCTTGGTCCCAAAGAACATTTAATACTAAGGTATTTACATAAAAATTTACAAGGCGAAAAGATTACATTTGACCCTCTAAAAGTTGACCTAAAGTTGCTACTTGGTGGCTAGCTTGTTTCATGGCATGTCTTGGACAATCTTCCACTATTCCTTGGGCCCTTGCTTGCACTTACACCAACAACTTCTTAGGCATGTCTTTGGCTCTCCAAAGGGCACAAATGTGTGTGGCAACAAGGTGTTGACCCTTGGATGGGCGCACCTTGACACCCAGCCACCCCTCCATTGGCACCCTCCCTCCCTCTCTCTCTCTCTCTCCACCCGAGACCACCATTCATGGCTGCACCTCACAGCCATAAAGCCCCAACAGCCCCTCATCCTCCATCACACCACCAACCAAGCAAGTAAACATCATTGCCTCCCTCTCTTTTCTCAACCCATGGCGAACCAGTGGCCACCAAACAACTACGCAGCAAACCCCAAAGCCACATAGCTCAAAACCAATGGAACATATGAGATTATATTGGGATAACAAGGTAGCTACTATTATTAACATAGCTCAAAACCCAATGCAACATAACAGAATGAAACACAATGAGGTGGACAGACATTTCTATTTTTGTGAAGAAATTTTGTTGCACCAGAATTGATGGTTTTCAATAACGGATTACAACAAATAACATAATTCTGGGCCTAGAATAACAATGATTGGATGTCTAGAAATTAACAAACCTGAGATTCATAATAAAGCCCAGCATATAAAGAAGCATAGAAGTATTCACTCTCCTGACCTCTTGAAAATGCAGCAACAAGCTACACAGAAAAATTCAAATGAAAATTTTGAAATAAATGCTATTGACATACATAAAAATTCAGATATTAAAGTGAATTTAAACCTTCTTAATGAGAGTGCACAAGTTGCATTGCTTTCTATTAGATCAAGCTTTTTGAGTACTCACTTTTATCAAACCTAAGGTGTCGTTTTCTGTTCATTATGTCTCCCAAACAGTAGTAAATTTCTAATGACAAGATAAATCACCCATGATGGTCAGCTCGAATAGTAAGTCAATCAGGTTCTATCCAGGAGGTTTTAGGTTCGAGTCCTGATGTCCTATTTAGCCGATATGTGGGGTGAGTAAGAGGTTGCACATATCCCAAGTTTGTGCTCCCTAGGGTGGGTCCAAAGGGCCCTGCCTAGGCTCAGTTTTCGGTTATCAAAAAAAAAAAAAAAAATCAAAATAAATGGATCCTAATAGCAGGAAAAAAGTTCTCTGGTAATTATTTTGTAAACAGAGGAAACCTTTGATGTTTTCTTACAGAGGAAAACAACTTAGGTGGATCTTAAAAATTCAATCAGCACCTAAACATTCATAAAACTGACAAATCAACCTGTTACACCAACGGAATCATAATAATAAGCCATGAAACTCAGTCAATTTTGGCATCTAAAAAATTGAAAGATAAGCATCAGACCAACAAAGATTATGAGTAGATGACAGATTGAGGAAACAAGAGTCAACATTAAAATAGTGACTCATGCATAGAAAGTCGACTTGGATAAACAGGAAACTTATTTATAGACATTCTAACAAAGATGAAATACCGAGAAGCAGATTTTCCTCTAGCTTTGCAGAAATTTGATTTCTAAGACCACAAATGACATGTCTTTAAACCTAATCCTTTCTTTGCAGCAAAAAAAATAAAATAAAATGAAAATAAAAGAAAATAAACTTGCTTGTAAATGCTCATTTTCTTTTCATTTATGCAGATCACACATCCTTCTAAGCTGAAGATTAATCTACTCATCATTCATCAAATATACTCAGGAAATTGCCTCTAACAATATTGTGGCCTCTGCCTTCTGGACAAGCTCAAACCATACCTAGTTTTGTTTGGGCCTATTTGGTGCAACTTATTGAGGCTGCTTATGGTCTTTTTTATATTTTGGAAATATGTGCCAGAATGTTTAAAAACAGCTAAAATAAGCTGAAAAAAACTGATTATTGAGAAGTTGGGGAAGAGATGCTTTTAGCCTTTTTGATTATCAACTTTTTGCTTACAAAAAAGTTGCACCAAACAGGCTAATGTATTGGATGGATATGCACGTAAAGAACTTGTCAAAACTAATTACCATGCTGCATGATTGTACTGACTGTTGAGCAATAAATGCTTTCATATATGAGGAGGAATCTTCGAAGTGCTTAAAATTTCTGAAACTGAAGCACATGGATATCCAACCCATTAACGAGTTCGAGCATTTCATGTTTGGAGTAGTTCATGGCAACGATTGGAACGCTTGATGAAGCTAACTGAAGGAATTATTCAGCTCACTGAGTAAAAACTCCATGATCTTAATCAGATTATATCTCTCCTCTCATATACCCTTTACCGCTGTACATATGCTTGGCTCAGTCCAATGTCTAAATACAATCAAGAGAGAAGTTACAAAGAATACGCAGCTCTTTGAGCAATGCACACTAATTAGGAGGCATTGCTGGAGCCTGGAGCCACTTTGGTTTTCTCCCTCTCAACTTGGTTATTTTGTCTACTTAGTACAATCATACACGTGTGTCGCACACGTGTGCATACATGCACTACTATGTGTGTGTGTGTGTGTGAGGGAGAGATAGGTCATTATTCAACTCACAAGCTACTGAACTAGTTTCAATTGGAATATCTGAGTCAAAGCATCAAGCAAACCTTTTCTGGATCACCACCATCTCTAAACATGTTGTAAGCTTCCCGCATGACAGGTCGTGGATCTCTGCCCACCTACATTATTTAGCAACCAGTCAAAATAGTAGTATTGACCCTCCATGTAATAACATGGAAGTGAAGTCAATTTTCATGAAATAGTCTGAAATAGAAAAGACAGTGAAAAGATATATATCTACTTGTATTTCATATGATATCCATTAGGGACTGAATTTTAAGAGTAAGGCATATTTCACAACCTGCTTGATTAGGTTAGTTTAAAGATTACTTATTAGACAAAAAATAGTGTGCAGATAAGCCTATCTCATACTGTCATACATCAGTGATTTTACATCATGATGATTAAGAGAAGGTAGCACAAAGACATGTAAATCAAGACATGTGTGAAAATGTTAATTCCTATAAGCAAACTCACTCACATCTAGATTCCATAGCCTACCTACAACTATCTGTTTCACCATTCTAAAAATTCTATAATATTGTTGCCTGTTCTTACCTCAAGATATCGTCTCCTTGCTTCATCAATTCCATATAATTGAGCTTCACAGAGAAAGCACCATATTGACTCTTCTGTATCATTTGGATTTTGCGCTACATCTAACCGAAATTGCTCTGCCCCTTCCTCAAACCTAAACAGAAACACAACACTTTAATCCCCTCACATTTTATATTAATAAAAGAACAAACAATCAACCCAGACCTGGTAAGAAACTAATACCTATCGAGATAGTATAGTGATAGCCCCCTCTGCCAGAGATCTGATTACCCAATTACACAAAAATTACATTATTATGTAAACAAATGTTACTCGATTCTTCATGTAAATTTTCATCCAAGAAAATCCTAATTATAAAGTCACTATTCATTTTTACAAATGATGGGGAAAAGTGATAGTCATTCAGATTTGACCCAAAAAAAAGAAAGAAAAATTAAGTTTGCATTTGGATTTAGGGATTTCAAATGAAAGGGATTTTATATTGATTGTTTGAGGAGAATAGCTCAAATTTAGATATTAATTTTCAGATTGAATTTGAGAGCTTTAGCATGATGAATTATGATGGATTTAAAATGACAATGTGAAAGTAATTATTTGATGCAGGAGGCTTCTGCCATTCATTCTAGGTTTGGAGAGGGTAAGATGTACACAGCCTTTCCCCAGCATATGGAGAGGATGTTTCTATGGTTTGAACTCGTGACACCTAGGTCACAATATAGCAACCTTACTCTTGTGCCAAAGTCTTCCACTATTTGAAATTCTTTCATTCAAAGGATTATAATAAAATATTGCTCTTCTTGCTCTACTCTATCTTCCTTCTTAGTTACTTAACTATCAATAATAATAGGCAACTCTCCTATATTTTTATAAACTTCAACTTCAAATCCCTTCATTTGAAATCAATCTATCCAAACCGAACCTAACAATCTACTTAAATGGTAATCATGGTCTGTGAGGATTTTTCGCCGAAGCTAACAATGTATGTAAAGATTCATCTGAAAACTGCATATATATTCAACAATTTTACCATTCAATTCAATTCAAAGCAAGTGACCACCAACAACAATCCATTGATTTCAAAACAACAAAAAATAAATTTTAGGGGGGGAAGTCTTACATGCCTTCTGCCGAGGATCGAGCTCGATTGCCCTATCAAATTCCGCTAAAGACCCAGCAACATCACCCTTCAATTCACACAAAGAAGAAGTACACAAATCATTTAAGTAAACATAGATAACTAGAATTGAGAATTAGCCGAGAATGGGAAGGAAAGTGTATATACAACCTGTGTGAAAAGCACCATTCCTCGTCGGACGGCGATTAGGGCTTCGCGGCCCGAACCACCGCCACCGCCTGTTAGGGCATCGAAGAGGCCAGAAACTGAAGGGATGAACAGTCTCCGGGAGAGTGTCGGTGGTGCGAAGATTTGGTGATCGTGAAATTGTGAAGTTGAAGTGTGGAAGAAGGGTGAGGGTGAGTTGTTAGGGGGTTTGAGTGAGAATGGAAGTGAAGAAGTGAGGGAAGATTGGTGAGAGCGGGAGGTAATGGAAATGGGAATGGTGGGTTTGGAGGAGGAGTAATTTAACGCCATTGGCAGAGGAGAAGATGATGATGAACTGATAAGGCGCGTATTTTAGTGGGAGTAGTGAAAGGTAAGGGCGCCAAATACAACTACCTTTATTTCATGAGTTAATGAAAGGACCCGGATCCCTTTGCCCGCACCACATTTCGTTCCGATTATTCAAATGTTGATTTTATCGACCCTTTCGTGTTATTTATAAAAATAATTAACGCTCGTTTGGGTAAAAAAAAAAAAAAAAAAAAAAATACTTTTTATATTTGGTATAATAAAAAATAAAAAATAACAAAAAACACTTTTTAAAATTTTCATGGTCAATCAAAAATAAATTTATATGAATCACTACAACAAAAATATATTTTAGTGACACTATACTAGTGGCATGTTCTTAAAAAAATATCATAAAAAGAATATTTGGTGGCATATTTTAGAAAAATGTCACAGAGCCACAAACATACAAGGCTCTAGTGGCATGTAAATTTAGAGTTATGGTTTTGAAGGCATGACTAAATAGATTTAGAAACATAAGCAACCATAATAGATTCAGAAACATAAGTAGCCAAAGACGGTAGAAAAACAAATATATTAAGAATTGTATTTATTGTACGTGCACGTGTGGAGCAGGCAAACGTTTGCAGCAGTATGAATTTCAACATGTGTATTACATGGATGAATGGTCATCACTAATTAACAAATTTACGTACCACTGCCAATTGCAATGGATAGAGTTAATTGGCATAAAAAATTAATTTAACAAAATTTAGGATTTAGCATGTCGACAATTCCCTTAACACAAAGCATGTGCCAGATGCCTAGATTAAGTGTACCAGCCCAAATGTCCAAGGGACATTGGGATCCTCTTGTGTTGGTAACATTGAGACACAGCACAAGAAGTGAGCATTAGGTTGCTTCGGGTGTATGTCAAGAGCAATATTACGGGGCTTTAAGTGATAGGTGTCGAGTGTGTTTGTTGTATAAATGGTATCTCTAGTTAAGTGTCTCGGGTCAAGTGTGTATTTGTGCTTGTGAAATTTCCGAGTGTGTACTTGAGTGTATTTTCTTTTCTTACAGAAGTGTTTTCCTAATGTGTTTTCAAGAAATCTCACAACCTACCAAACAACCTCTAAATTGGAGTTTTTGAGCAATATGAAAATGGTAATCTCTACATGGAATAAAATAGACTCCATTGGACTTCCAAAATAAGTCATTCATTTCAATTCCATATAAGATGCCCCCTAAAAAAATGCCCCTGTTTACTTGCATGATCAAACAGAGTTTTCACTAAAAACCAGCTTAAACCTTAGGGACAAGAGCATTCTAGCAGGTGTACATATTGTGAAGACAAGGATAGCGTTTTAGGCTAAGAGCAGTCTAGCAGTTGTGCATTACACAGTGCATGATTTTGTTTATAATCTGCAACAGGTCAGACATAGCTTGAGGTGAAGGGTGCATGACTTTGTTGTTGCTATGGCCTTTTACTGTTTTTTTTTTTGCTGTCAAGTGTTGTACCTGCTGTGTGATAGTAGTGTTTTGACATAGCAGTTGCACCCCAGAAGTTCACTCAGCACCTGTACATCTCCTCTGCTTCATACACCAGTACCTATCAATAGCCCCATCACGTCTCACTTGATACATCTCCTGATCCTGCATTCTCAAGCTACTACCAGTTCATACTTGTATTTCCTATCGCTGACAACAATCAGCAGCAAGTAGAATTAATCAGCCGCAGCAACAATCAGTAAAAGTTTTTAGTGAAAACTTTGCTGCTGCTATGTTAGGATATTGAATTTGTGGAGGTAAAATAAAAGAGAGGGAAAAAGTGAATGAACAAGCATTAGATGGCATTAGTTAGAGAGATTATAACTTACCCACAGCTGGTAATGCTTTGTGGTCCTATCCATTCCTAGTTAACATTAGCTGATGTTCATTTAGTGTATTAACATTAGATAGAGAGATTAGAACTTACCAACAACTAGCCAAACCTGTAACAGTTAGCTTACAGAATAACATATAAAATCCTTACCTGGAGCGAGATATTTTTTTTTTTGGGTAAGTAAGTCATAAATTAAAAACAAAAAGTTTACACAACATACAAGGGGCATGCTCCAGGGCCTACCCAAGACTATACATTAGAAAACCAAAGAAAAATGGACTGCAACATGGTAGACCCATCCAAAAGATTTGCAGAAGGGCCTGGAACATATACCAAATCTACCATCTATCCAACAAGATATTCACCGGTATAAACTCAATGCAACACACAGCACCCTTAACAGATAGGGTAGATACTGATTAAAAAACGTTGAAATGTTCACGGGCCCCATAGAAGAAATATGTGGACCATGAACATCCATACCAGCAATAACAGTCCTCATAGAAAATAACATCCCTTGCACATCCCGCAAGGGTAGGCTCAAAAAGATACTAGAAAGGTTGACACAAGTTCTAAACATATATATACATATCAAGTAAAAATGACTTTCTTCACTCCAACGACGCTTCTAGCAGCCATACACCCTGTTACCATGGTTCCAAATTTTGATGATTCCAGCAGAGGATAGTATGTTGGGATCAGGCCCAGTGTTGCTTCCTGGAGCAGAGGACTCACTTAGTTAGAAAGCTGATAACTCTAGGATTTTTAAAGTCAAATCAATGTTCAACTGGTGCGGATCACTTTGGGGTCCAGATTTAGCCTTACCTCTCCTTATTTGGAATAATCATGCTTCTCCAAATGCACAGTTTTGCACTTAGCTGGTTTCGAAGGATAGATTAAAATACATGATGGTGTAGATCTGCTGTGCCCCTGCTGCTTAATGTGGCCTACTGGTATTGTGTGTAATGTTGTCGTGCCTCTGTTGATGTTACGTGTATGGGTTAGTAGGAGCAACTTTGTCCTTGGAGAGCAGCACCACCCCTCAGTGGTCTGGTATATACTCTGCAATGTCTTGGTGATTTATTTCAATCTAAGGCAGATCAGGACTTTGTTGTTGCTGCTGTATTATGGCTCTGTCTGTTCTGTATCTGTGACTACCTGGGCTGATCTTTTGCTTATGTTTTCACTTGAGCCTATTATTGCTGATATTTACTAGAGCCTGTGCTGATCTGCTCTGTGCTACAGTGATCTGGTTTGGAGGTTTGATCTAGTTCTGCCCTGTCTACCTGTGCTGATATGTCATTTAACTGTAACAGAATTTGATAATTCCATGAAGTCTTTGTGTGTTTGTGTTTTTTTCTTTAGGTATCATAGTGAGAAATTTACCTTAAATTTTATAAGTATTAGAGCATCAGGCTTGTTATATTTGTTTTAGGGCCTATATTAGTCAGATAAGATTTAAAAACACTCTTGTATTAGGTTAGTTATGGCAAAATAAATTTTGACATTATTATAATACATCGCTTGATGTAATAATTTCATGTCAACAAGTTATAAAATAGTATTATCTGGACTACAAAATGGTTTGAGGTATTGCTGATGGAGTCTGTTATTGCTGATTTGCTTTTCTGGAATGGTGGCACTTTGGTCTGTTCTTTGGCTACCACACTTTCCAGCAGCCACTTTGCCTAACCCCATGCTTCATTTATTTAGTAAAGCCTATCAAAACAGGTAGTATGAACATCTACTATATACAGGAAAGGATGCTACAATATCATCCAGAACATAGCACCAACAAACATTATAAAAGCTCACTACACCCAACCCACAATATAGAATCTCACAACACTCAAAATACTTATGCTCAAAGTAACTGCACAGAAAAGAGGATATAGTATGCAAGAATATTTCAAAAACACTCAATGTGGTCATTGACAAGTGGGTATGGATTTTTATTCTCCTCCCAAAACTCTCAACCCACAGATATTGGTTTCTCACACTCACAGTTTGCATATCAAGCTTATCCATGTACCTACAGAATGAGCAAACTTGAGAGAAGCTTGGAGCTAGATCACTGCCAAATCCAACTGAGAACAACAACAAATTTGATAAAATCAGATCAACAATATCAGGACACAGAATTTGATTAAATCAGATCAAGTTAGCTTACAGAAATGATGTACACAGAATTTCTCCTTTAGAAGCTTAGAAACAGAGTGTCGATGCATATAAAAACATAAAGTGAGAGAGAAAAATAGATATCAGTAAGAGAGTCAGTTTTTATTGAGAAAATTTGGCAACTAAATCCAACAAACATATCTTGTAATGACCTGTCTGCCTTCAGACACAAAGTACTATCATATATCATATGAAGGTTTGATGCCTCTACCCTAAAATTTGGTAACTAAATCCAACAAACATATCTTGTAATGACTTGTCTGCCTTCAGACACAAAGTACTATCATATATCATATGAAGGTTTGATGCCTCTACCCTAATCTAAGTTTTATGCTTCACCTATAATGTTAACCAAAACTTTAAATTTTAAATTACGAAACCCGTACCAGACTAGTGTTGGCACGAATTCCACTATTGTCGTAGAAGATTAGAGAGGGAAAAAGTGAATGAACAAGCATTAGATGACATAGATAAAGAGGCACGAATTCCTATGTGTTAGTTGTTTTATTTATTTATTTTTTATTTTTTTATGTTTATATATGTGAATGTTAAGACTGTCTACCCTATGTTTTGATTGAAGTCACTGAACTTTGTAATATTTATGTTTTATTGGTTATGCTGTTAATTAGTTGAAATGTTGGACGAGCTTATGAATAATTGGAAATTATTTTTGTTTATGTCCGATTACTGTAGTATATGTTGATTAAGCTTGAAAAAACATGATATATATAAATATATATACATATGGTTCTGTAACTATGATCTGATCTCATATAGCCTTTTATGCAAAACTCTACTTCACAAGATCTAGATGTACTTAGCTAATTCCAACATTGATTAAGACAATCATCCATTGCTTAAAGAATAACAACCATCATTAAAGGAACAAAACAATCACATCATTTGGGTAAAGTACCAAAATATAAATTTCACAACCTTAAAATATAGCATAAAAAGCTTAAGTTCTAAATTTGTCCATGTAAAGGTCAAAATAATCCCCATTCACTCAAATACCCCAGTCCTTCACCTATGAATTTCTCATCCTTCAAGCTTGCTTCTCATACGAATTTGATCCTTCTTCTTCATAAAGAAGCCTGCAAAAGAACAATTAATTAGATCCTCATGGTCAAAAGATAAATTAAAAAAAATAAAAGTACGTGCATCTGAACAATCCATAAGCCCAAGCGATTCAAGCTTGGTTTCATACCCAATGAAGTAATAAAGTTCACATCATTCAAGAATTAAATATCCAAGTTAGTAACTTTAGATTGATTATATAAGTAAATCAACAGACACACACAAAAAAAAAAAAAAAAGTTATCATAAATATGAAATAGAGAGTATCTCTTTATATGCAAGATTAAAAAAATAAAATGAGTAGAATGTCAATATTTTAGAGTTCTTTTTTTAAATCCATTGCCACTATATTACTTGGTCTAGCATATAAAAGTAGAACACAAGTCATTTGGTTCTATCATCTATCTTATCATTACTTTCTGGAAATAAGAAATAAATTTAAAAAAAAAAAAAATCCAAAAAGAGTTCAAAATCATCATAGAAGATCCAAGATCACAACAATTCACATCATGCTAAAGGATTTAGTCAAATAAATTACTAATTTTTGGCTCCAAAAAAAATTAGACAACGGAATTTAAGGTAAACAACATTTTATAGTTACTATGGTTAATCTGATATAATTTTTATACTCATTATGTGCTATATGTGCTATATGTGGATATACCCAAGAATTGAAATATCTCATAAATAGGGAGCACCTTTCAAAGTTGTATCCAAACACCTTGCAAAGGCCTCGAATCAAAGAAACTCATGTAAATCAAGAATTTCAATTTTCAATAGTAATACCATAAATTTAGAAATTTTATTGACAAATTACTAAATATTAATATGTGATTTAGATTCATTCTATACATGGACCTCACAATACACACTTTTAATCTCCACCAAACACTTATATTCTTGACACAAATGTGAAAATTTATGTCTCGGTTCCTAGATTACACCACTTTCAAAACCAGTTCTTATAACATTCATTACCATTAGTTGTTCGTTGAATAGAAATTATTAGTACAAGAAAATGAATTGTATATTATACCCACACCCACACACACACACATATATATATATATACACAAAAGCAAAATTAACTTAATTCATAAATTATAGCAAACCAACATACATACATCGAATCACTCCAAGAAAACTACAAAAAAAAAAAAAAAAAAAAAAAAAACTCACAATTTGTTCGCCGAATCTTCTCTTTTCTCTACTGCACTTAAGATCAATTAATGGCCTTTGAGGCTTCTATATCAAATCCAATAGAAACTATAATCAATATTTATTACACATAATTGATAAGTAGAATTGAGAGAGGGAGAGAGAGAGAGAGCGTATTACCTTTGCGTTAAGAAGAAAAATACTGAACCATGAAACTTTATGGAGCAAGAGTCCTAGTAGTATTGTTTTGGATTATCCACAATGAGAGAGAAATTAGGAAACTACTTGAAAGTGGGATCATGGGATACCTTTAGTGCTAAAATTTTGGAATTTACATTTTAATATTTAAGATAGCATTATGTTTTCATTTATAACATTTACAAAATGTCATTAAAATCATAAACAAACTTAATTTTTAACAACAATTGTAAAAGGCTATTAAAATTAGAATAAATGCTATAGAAAATATAGTGTTATCACCTAATATTATATTATTAGAAAATACAGTAGATGTATTGTCATGACCCGAACCCGCCCCTATAGGATAAGGACATAACTGGCCAGTAATCACGAGATTACCTACGACCTCAAACTAAATAAGACATAACTCATCAGAGTAAAGGAGCCAAATGGAAGCAAATTTAAAACTTTGTCCTTAGAGCTGTGCTTATGTGGCACGTCATAACAAACCATGCATATACATGTTAATAACTCACATCAAAATATGTACTAACACAAAGTTCTGTACATAAAGGATCATTCAAGTCTAGGTCAGCTAATCAAAACTATATATAATCGTAATCCAAAGTTCTCGCCAACATGACAAAATAAAACAAGATAGCAAAAGGGCGAAGACAAGTCTCGTGCGTGAGACGTAATGTCTGACTCTTCAAAACCTTGGTTGTTCCACACAAACTTCACTGAGGCCGGGTTTGGACCTCTCTTGGCTCACCTACAAACACATGAATGAGCATGAGCGAAAGCCCAGTGAATAATATCAAATAAAGAAGTTACACGAATGGTACTTAGAACAATATACACCAAACGGCCTCGGGCCCAATTCATATTTCTATTAGGTATATATATATAGGTCAGGTGACTGCGATTCCAAACACATCAAATGGCCTCGGGCCCAATTCGTTCATGTCCGACGGCTTTTGGCCCAATCATTCCTGTCTGACGGCCTTTGGCCTAATCAATTTGTGTCATACGGCCTCTGGCCCATTCACTCATGTCATACGGCCTCTGGCCCATTCACTCATGTCATACGGCCTCTGGCCGATTCATTTATGTCATGCTATCATTCGAGTCAGACTATCATTCATGTCATACGGCCTCTGGCCCATTCGTTTATGTCAGACTATCATTGGAGTCAGACTATCATTCATGTCATACGGCCTTTGGCCTATTCATTTATGTTAGACTATCATTCAAGTGAGACTATCATTCATGTCATACGGCCTCCGGCCCATTCATTCATAGCAAATGGCCTTAGGCCCAACCATACGACATAACATACATTTGTCCACAATTCAAATCAACAGACTCATAAAGCTTATAGAGGAATAAGGAATTGGACAAATAACATATTTCAAAATATCTTTATTAAGATATTACTCACAGTGATCGGCTGGGTGATTTGCCCTGCAGCTTGACCCTACACATTATATAACACACATGGGTCACAAACGATTCAATCCGTTCTTAATTTATACATCCCTCTTAGGCTTCTTTCTTATTCTTTTAATTCATTAATAATGCTCAATGCATGCCTAAGAGCACTTAGAAGTGAAAGAGAACGGAAAACGAAATACAGAACATCTTTACAAAATTTCTGAAATAGGGGTCCCCGCTCGAGCGTGGACTTCCCTACTCGAGTGGACCCATTAGGTCTGTAAAAGTACTGGTTGCCTTATTTTTACACTCGAGTGTGAATTCGGACGCTCGAGCTGAAGGTCACTCTACATGGCTCCCCGCTCGAGCGGACATCCATGTCTGCAAAAAGTTCTGGGAGCTCGCATTTCCCGCTCGAGCGGCGCCTTCCCCGCTCGAGCGGACATGCCAAATTCTGGAAGATCCAGAATTGTTCTTGAGCTCCAAACTTGCATCCAAATCAACATATCTTGCATATTTTGACTCAAACTTCACATATACACTTACTGACATGATCCAATACCAAATTCATTACATTATGAAGCTCAATTTCATGAATTAATCACATGCATGTCCCAAATTACACCAAACTTATTTCCAACATAACAATTTCATGCATTCAAAACTCATACTCTTATGAATTTTGCATGCATGTGAGATATGGCTCTCATTCTTAATTTAAATGATGATGAGATGATCAAAAGCATGAACTTCAATCAAGGATTCAACATTGATCATGTCTTTCAAGCTCAAACATACAAATTCATGGCAATCTCCTACATGCATGTGTATATTGATTCCCAATTCACCAAAACCAACTCTATTTCATCATAATCAATTCAATTCATGTTCTTGATCATTATTCAACCTTGAATTCACAAAATCACAAACTCAAACTCATAAATTTACTCACCTAGGAGTTTTAATCTTCACCAATTCTAGTTGAATCTTGAGTCCAACCTTCCAATTTTCACAAACTTGAGCCAAACACACAATGATGTCTTCCCTCTCTCTCAAAGCCGGTTCTCTCTTCCTCTAGAGAGTTGATCTCAGCCAAAATGACTTAAAAGAGAAGGAATTAAGTGTATAATGCCCCCTTTATATGAGCTCTCACAAGCACAATTAATTAAGATTAAATAATTGAGCACTATAACACCAATTTAATCTATTTAATTTGATCCGAATCAATTTTCAATTAAATCTCACCGTAGGCTCTAAAAATTACGCTAATCACAATGGCGTAGTCAATTTCGGTTTCTATGGCCAATAAGGCATTCAATTTTCAGTTTATAACAGTAAGACGAACAGATATTCCTACGGTGAACAGATAGAAATTGAAAACCACATATATTCATATAAATGGCACACAAAATCATATTAGACACATAATCACATTCATAATAAGGTTAATTAGCATAATACGAAATAAGGTTATCACAGTCTTCCCCCCTTTAGGAAGTTTGGTCCTCCAAACTTATTTTACCTTCGTCAGGAAACAAATGTGGATAGCGTAGTCGCATTTCATCCTCTTTTTCCCACGTGGCATCTGCCCCATAGTGTTCTTTCCATTCCACTTTCACCATTGGGATGGACTTGCTTCTCAATTGTTTCACCTGCCGGTCAATGATTCGTTCCGGCCACTCGGCGTACTCCATATTTTCATCAAGAGCTACCCGGTGATAATCAATCACATGAAACGAATCTCGAAGATAACCCCTCAATATTGATACATGAAACAAATTATGGATTTGCTCGAATCCGGGTGGCAAAGCGACTCTATAAGCGACTGGGCCAAACCTTTCCAGAGTTTGAAACGGCTCAATGTAACGGGGCGACAACTTACCCTTCTTTCCAAACTTGACTTGGCCTTTCATCGGAGTCACACGGATAAATACATGGTCACCAACGTCATACTCAAGAGGTCTTCTTCGAACATCTGCATAATTCTTTTTTCGGTCTTGAGCTAGTTTGAGCCTTTGCTGAATAGTTTTGATATTCTCAGAAGTGTCTTGCACAATTTCAGGCCCAAGTAAAGCTCTATCCCCGACTTTTGTCCAACAAATTGGTGATCTACACCTTCTACCATACAAAGCCTCGTATGGTGCCATACCGATGCTGGAGTGGAAGTTGTTATTGTATGCAAACTCTGCTAGTGGCAAATAGTCTTCCCAACTCCCCTGAAAATCTAAGGTACACATTCTCAGCATATCCTCTAACGTCTGTATAGTCCGTTCTGATTGCCCAGCTGTCTGTGGGTGGAATGTGGTACTAAGCCTCAATTCTGTCCCCATGGCTTTTTGCAAACTTTTCCACAATCTAGACACAAATTTCAGATCCCTATCCGACACAATAAATATTGGAACTTCATGTAAACGAACAATCTCATCAACATATATAGTAGCCAGTCTATAAGCATCAAATGTAGTTCTAATAGGTAGAAAATGTGCAGATTTAGTCAGTCTATCAACTACAACCCAAACAGAATCCATACCTCGAGGGGTCCTAGGTAGACCAACAACAAAATCCATAGTCACATGCTCCCACTTCCATTTAGGAATAGGGAGAGGTTGAAGTAGATTGCCCGGTTTCTGATGTTTAGCTTTAACTTGCTGACATTGAAGACATTTGGACACATATTCTGCAATTTCTTTCTTCATTTTAGGCCACAAATAGCTTTGTTTCAAGTCCTGATACATTTTATTGTTACCCGGATGCATAACAAACACTGATTTATGGGCTTCACCTAGAACCCTTTTCTTTAGTTCTGGAATATCTGGGATACACATTCGGTTTTGAAATCTCAACACTTCGCCTTCGATGCTGAACTCTGCTTTCGGACTTGTCTCAAATTCATCAATCACTTTCTTGAGGAATTCATCCTCTTTTTGTTTCTGTTTAATCTCATCAATGATCGCCAGTTCGGCTGAAATAGCGGCTATCAATCCGCCCTGTTCACACAATACCACTTTAATCTCAGACTTCTCAAAATCTTGCAAGATCTCTTTCTGTTCCATAAGCAAACAAGCCATACTCCCTGTTGATTTTCTCCTCAAGGCATCAACAATTGTATTAGCTTTCCCAGGATAATACTGAATCTCAAGATCATAGTCTTTTATCAATTTAAGCCATCTCCTCTGTCGCATGTTCAACTCCTTCGGCGTAAAGAAGTATTTCAAACTTTTGTGATCCGTGTAGACTTCACACTTTGCCCCATACAAATAATGCCGCCAGATTTTCAAAGCAAAAACAACTACGACCAATTCTAAATCATGTGTTGGGTAGTTCTTCTTGTGTGGTCTCAACTGTCGAGAGGCCTAGGCAATTACCCTCCCGTTCTGCATTAGCACACAACCCAAACCTTTATAAGATGCATCACTGAAAATTACAAAGTTTTCCGTACCTGTGGGCAATGTCAATACTGGTGCAGTGGTCAGTTTTGTTTTTAGTTCATGAAAGACAGATTCTCTTTCGTTATTCCATTCAAATGGTTGCCCTTTGCGTGTCAGTTGGGTAAGAGGTACAACGATCCTTGAAAAGTCTTTCACAAACCTCCTGTAATAACCGGCTAAGCCCATGAAACTGCGGACTTCTGTCACATTTGTCGGTGTAGGCCAATTCACAATTGCCTTTATTTTCTGTGGGTCCACTGAAATCCCTTTCTTGTTGATCACATGCCCTAAAAAGATAACTTCATCCAACCAAAATTCATATTTCTTTAGTTTGGCAAATATTGCTTTTCTCTAAGTGTTTGCAGGACAGTTCTCAAATGATGTTCATGTTCAAGTCTATCCTTGGAGTATATCAAAATGTCATCAATAAAAACCACAACAAATTTGTCAAAGTAGGTTTTAAAAATTCAGTTCATTAAGTCCATAAACGCTGCTGGAGCATTAGTCACTCCAAATGGCATAACAAGAAATTCAAAATGACCATACCTCGTTCTGAATGCGGTTTTCTCAACATCTTTTGCCTTTACTTTCAACTGATGATACCCGGATCTCAAATTAATCTTGGAAAACACTTGTGATCCTTGCAACTGGTCAAACAAGTCATCAATACGTGGTAGAGGATATTTATTCTTTATTGTTACCTTGTTCAGTTCTCGATAGTCGATGCACAAATGCAAAGTTTCATCTTTCTTCTTCACAAACAACACTGGTGCACCCCATGATGAAGTGCTAGGCCGGATAAACCCTTTGTTAAGAAGGTCTTGCAACTGTTCCTTTAGCTCTTTCATTTCAGCAGTAGCCATTCTGTAGGGAGTTTTAGAAATAGGTTGGGTGCCTGGCATAATTTCAATCGTAAACTCTATCTCCCTATCCACCAATTCCCTTGGTAATTCATTTGGAAACACATCTGGAAATTCTCTAACAATAGGGATACTGTTCAATTCAACATTCACAGATGGTCCAGACAACACATAACACAAATAACCCTGGCACCCTTTCCTGATCAGTTTACATGCCTTTATTGCAGATATTAAATAAAGTGGAGGTACTACTCCGTTACCCACAAATATAATTTCCTCCTGTTCTAGTGGTCTAAACACAACCCGTTTTGTTACGCAATCGATGGTGGCACAATATTTAGTTAACCAATCTATGCCAAAAATTATATCAAAGTGCCTAAAGTTCAAGGGCAACAAATCCACATATAAAATGGCATTTCCAACACGCATGTCACAAAAACGATATATAGATTCACACAATACAGATTCCCCAGATGGAGCAGATACACACAGCAGATATAGCAATAATTCTAGAGGTCTACTCAGTCTAGATGCAAATGCACATGTTACGAAAGGGTGTGTTGATCCGGAGTCAATTAACACAAAAGTATCCTGATTACATATAGAAATAGTACCTGAGACAACTATGTTGGCATTCTGTGTATCGCCCGGAACAAGGGCAAAAACTCTCCGTTGCCTCACGGTATCTCCGGTGGCAGTAGATCTCATAGTGTTTTCCGGTTTTGGGATCAATGCAGTGGAACTAGCAGCTATCTTTCCACTATTCTGATTACAATCCGTGGCCATATGCCATTGTTTACCACATTTAAAACAGCTCCCGACACACGGTAACAAACCCCACGATGCCTTTTACTACAAATATTGCACATAGGAGATGTATCTCAGGAAGAATTCAAAGTACCTGAGGAGCCCGTGTTTTGCTTTTTCAAAAATTTCTTCATTGAAAAGAAGCCTTGCCTTTTGTTGCCTTTCCGGTCAGTTATTGACTTAGCCTGTCTAGCTATGTTAGCCTCTGATATTGTGGCCCCGTCTAGCACCCTAATATAGGTTTCCAGCTTCAAGACATTCACCCTTTCTAAAATGCCGCTTCGAAGCCCACCTTCAAAATGCCTTACTTTCTTATAATCAGTATCAATCACATGTGGTGCAAACCTGGCCAATTTAGTGAATTTGGCTTCATACTCAGCCATCGTCATACTATCTTGCTTTAGTTCCATGAACTCTGATACTTTCCTGTCCCGGACACATTGCGGGAAGTACTTATCATAGAAAATTTTCAAAAATTTGGTTCAGTCAACATCCTTATGATTCTCACGCATTAACATCCATCATCTTCTTGCTTCGTCTTCTAGCATAAAAGTGGCTAGAAGCACTTTCTGTGTCTCCGAACAAGGGAACACCTCAAATAGCTTTTCGATGCCGAGAACCCATGCTTCGGCTTTCAACTGATCTAGTCCCCCATGGAACTGTGGTGGTTTCATTTTCTTAAACTCTTTGGCGAGAGCTATTATTCGGTCATCATTCTGATTATCTGGCACGAGTGGTGCCGGAGGTAGAGGTTGTGGTTGCTGCCACTGTTGTTGTTGCTTCAATGTTTCTGCCATTTTCGGAATCAATCTCTCCATTCTATCCATTCTGGCAGTAGAGGACTCCTCTATCTTATCATCTCTTGTTCTCACCATCTGATTAGACTTGCATTATACTTTATACAAAAGATTCACAGGTATGTATATACTAACGAGCATACATATTCAAATAATTTGCAATGCAAGCAAATCACAAACTTATAGCACATAATTGTTCATATTAAAACATTTAAGCATATTCTCAATGCTTCCAAATTCATACTTATCACATGAATGCATCCTAGATCTCTTCTAGACGCTTATTGCTCTTTTTGGACAAGTGTGTGAGTTATTAACTCGTGCTCTGCTACCACTCTGTCATGACCCGAACCAGCCCCCATGGGTTAAGAACAAAACCGGCCAGTAATCACGAGATTACCTACGGCCTCAAACCAAATAAGACATAACTCATCAGAGTAAAGGGGCCAAACGGAAGCAAATTTAAAACTTTGTCCTTAGAGCTGTGCTTATGTGGCATGTCATAACAAACCATGCATATACATGTTAATAACTCACATCAAAATATGTACCAACACAAAGTTCTGTACATACAAGATCATTCAAGTCTAGGTCAGCCAATCAAAACTATATACAATCGTAATCCAAAGTCCTCGCCAACATGACAAAATAAAACAAGATAGCAAAAGGGCAAAAACGAGTCTCGTACGTGAGACATAAGGGTTGACTCTTCAAAACCTTGGTTGTTCCACACAAATCTCACTGAGGCTGGGTTTGGACCTCTCTTGGCTCACCTACAAACGCATGAATGAGAGTGAGCGAAAGCCTAGTGAATAATATCAAATAAAGAAGTTACACGAACGGTACTTAAAACAATATACACCAACCGGCCTTGGGCCCAATTCATATTTCTATCAGGTATATATATATATAGGTCAGGTGACTATGATTCCAAACACATCAAACGGCCTCAGGCCCAATCATTCCTGTCTGACGGCCTTTGGCCCAATCATTTGTATCATACGGCCTCTGGCCCATTCATTCGTGTCATACGGCCTCTGGTCCATTCACGCATGTCATACAGCCTCTAGCCCATTCACTCATGTCATACGGCCTCTGGCCCATTCATTCATGTCATACTATCATTCGAGTCAGACTATCATTCATATCATACAGCCTTTGGCCCATTCATTTATGTCAGACTATCATTCGAGTCAAACTATCATTCATGTCATACGGCCTCTGGCCCATTCATTTATGTCAGACTATCATTCAAGTTAGACTATCATTCATGTCATACGGCCTCCGGCCCATTCATTCATAGCAAACGGCCTTAGGCTCAACCATATGGCATAGCAAACATTTGTCCACAATTCAAATCAACAGACTCATAAAGCTTATAGAGGAATAAGGAATTGGACAAATAACATATTTCAAAATATCTTTATTAAGATATTACTCACAGTGATCGGCTGGGTGATTTGCCCTGCAGCTTGACCCTACACATTATATAACACACATGGGTCACAAACGATTCAATCCGTTCTTAATTCATACATCCCTCTTAGGCTTCTTTCTTATTCTTTTAATTCATTAATAATGCTCAATGCATGCCTAAGAGCACTTAGAAGTGAAAGAGAACGGAAAACGAAACACAGAACATCTTTACAAAATTTCTGAAATAGGGGTCCCCGCTCGAGCGGACCCATTAGGTCTGTAAAAGTACTGGTTGCATTATTTTTACGCTCGAGCGTGAATTCGGACGCTCGAGCTGAAGGTCACTCTACATGGCTCCCCGCTCGAGTGGACATCCATGTCTGCAAAAAGTTTTGGGAGCTCGCATTTCCCGCTCGAGCGGCGCCTTCCCCGCTCGAGCGGACATGCCAAATTCTGGAAGATCCAGAATTGTTCTTGAGCTCCAAACTTGCATCCAAATCTACATATCTTGCATATTATGACTCAAACTTCACATATACACTTACTGACATGATCCAATACCAAATTCATTACATTATGAAGCTCAATTTCATGAATTAATCATATGCATGTCCCAAATTACACCAAACTTATTTCCAACATAACAATTTCATGTATTCAAAACTCATACTCTTATGAATTGTGCATGCATGTGAGATATGGCTCTCATTCTCAATTTAAATGATGAAGAGATGATCAAAAGCATGAACTTCAATCAAGGATTCAACATGGATCATGTCTTTCAAGCTCAAACATACAAATTCATGGCAATCTCCTACATGCATGTGTATATTGATTCCCAATTCACCAAAACCAACTCTATTTCATCATAATCAATTCAATTCATGTTCTTGATCATTATTCAACCTTGAATTCACAAAATCACAAACTCAAACTCATAAACTTACTCACCTAGGAGCTTTAATCTTGACAAATTTTAGTTGAATCTTGAGTCCAACCTTCCAATTTTCACAAACTTGAGCCAAACACACAATGATGTCTTCCCTCTCTCTCAAAGCCGGTTCTCTCTTCCTCTAGAGAGTTGATCTCAGCCAAAATGACTTAAAAGAGGAGGAATTAAGTGTATAATGCCCCCTTTATATGAGCTCTCATAAGCATAATTAATTAAGATTAAATAATTGAGCACTATAACACCAATTTAATCTATTTAATTTGATCCGAATCAATTTTCAATTAAATCTCACCGTAGACTCTAAAAATTACGCTAATCACAATGGCGTAGTCAATTTCGGTTTCTATGGCCGATAAGGCCTTCAATTTTCAGTTTATAACAGTAAGTCGAACAGATATTCCTACGGTGAACAAATAGAAATTGAAAACCACATATATTCATATAAATGGCACACAAAATCATATCAGACACATAATCACATTCATAATAAGGTTAATTAGCATAATACGGAACATGGTTATCACATGTATCATATTTGATAGCAAATATAAAAAAAAATGTTATTAAAAATACTTTTTGTTGTAGTGATTGACTTTGCAATACTTGAATTCTTTTACATGTTTTCTTTTGACATGAGTTGCCTTATAGTCATGCACCAATATATTGAATATGTTATGTTATTCATTGTTGTTAGTATCTTATAGTTCTTGCAAAATCAAGTTTAGTTGTTTTTGTCAATCATAACTTTCAAATACTTGTTATTGATATATGCTTGTTTTAATGTTCTAGAAACACTTTGGACACTTGTTTAATCAAGATTGTTTACTTGTGGATAAGATATGGATGTATCGATCAAGATTAGGTGATACATACCAGAAAGGAATTGACATGTTTCTCGATTTTGCATTTACTAATGTAAGTTATGAGGATAAGATCATATGTCCATGCATCAAGTGTGAACTTACACTTCCCATCACTCGATCAGTGGCATATGATCACTTAGTATGTGATGGCTTCACAAAGGGTTACACTAAATGGGTTTTACATGGTGAAGCATTATTTGTTGCAACAACAGGTCTTGATACGCACATGCAGAATGGGCCACGATTAAATATTGATATACATGGTTTAGTACACGAGGCATTTGGAAACTCAAATGATGATGACAGAGTCGATGGAGACAACCCTGAAGATCTGGGAGATAAACCAAATCCACAAGCAGAGAAGTTCTACAAGTTGATACATGATGGACAATAGGAGCTTTATCCACAATGTAGGAATTTTACAAAGCTCTCATTTATCCTTCAGTTATTTCATATCAAGAATTTAGGCGGATGGAATAATAATTCGTTCACTATGTTATTAGAGTCATTGAATGAGGCATTCCCAGAGGGTGTAACACTGCCTAATACTGTTTATGAAGTTGAGTAGGTAGTTATGGAGTTAGGACTTAGTTACGAGAAGATTCATGCATGTCCCAATGATTGCATGTTGTATAAGAATGAGCACAAAACCGATTATGAATGTTATGTTTGCCATACATCTAGGTATGTAATAGACCAAAATGATTCATGCAACGAGGCATCCTCTAAAAAAGGTAGCTATAAAACACCTTCTAAGGTTCTACATTACTTTCCTTTGATACCAAGGCTACAAAGGTCATTCATGTAATCTAAAACAACATCATCTATGAAGTGGCATAAAGAAGGTCAAACTAATGATGGTTGTATGAGACATCCTGCCAATTCTCCAGCTTGGATTACTTTTGACCACCTACATCTTGATTTCGCAACAGATTATAGAAACGTCAGACTTGGTTTGGCGTGTGATGGTGTGAACCCTTTCAGAACATTGAGCAACACGTATAGCACCTGGCTTGTAATTCTTATACCATATAATTTATCTTCATGGATGTGTATGAAGTAGACCAATTTTCTATTATCATTGATTATCCCTGGTCGTAGTGCACCTGGAAATAATATTGATGTGTATTTGCAACCTTTAATAGATGAATGGGCAAATTACACTAACTGTCTCTATAGTTTGGGGTTTATGTCACTTTAGTCCCTGACTTTTCAATTGTGACACATTTGACCCTGAATTTTAAATCTTGTTCCAAATAAGGACAATTGAACACACAATTGCTTAATTTCAAGAGCAAAATCATCAATTTGATAAAATATAAACTAATTTGACAAAAATAAATGTCAAAAAAATATTTTAAAATTTTTAAAAATTATTTCTACCTACCAAAAATAAAATTATGTAAAATTGATAAAAATTAATAAAAATTACATGATTAATTTTTAAAAATTAATTTTACATGATCATCATTCAAATACATAATAAAAATTAATTTAGTAAAAAATAAAAATAAATGTCTAAAAGATTTATCAATTTTATATAATTTTATCTTTAGTAAGTAGAAATAATTTTTAAAAATTCAAAAATAATTTTTTGACATTTATTTTTGTCAAATTAATTTATATTTTATCAAATTGATGATTTTGCCCTTGAAAAATTCAATAGTATCTTCAATTGTCCTTATTTGGAGCAAGATTCAAAATGTAGGATCAAATGTGTCACAATTGAAAAGTCAGGGACCAAAATGACACAAGCCCAAATTATAGGGACCGTTAGTGTAATTCACCCTAGATGAATTAAAGGAATTATGGGTGGATGGAGTAGAGACATATGATGCATCAATTAAACAAAATTTCCAATTGTGTGCAACATTAATGTGGACTCTCAAGAACTTCCCTGCTTATGCTTATTTGTCAGGGTGGAGTACTAAGGGGAAGTATGCATGCCCTTCATGCCACAAAAACACATGCTTCCAGTGGTTAAAGCATGGCCGAAAACATTGTTACATGGGTCATCGTCGATTCTTGGACAAACGTCATGCATTTTGAGATGATGAGCGATCTTTTGATGGTATTAAAGAAAAAAGAACTGGACCCAATCTCTTAACTGGTTCTATAGTATTGGATATGTTGCATGGCTTCAATATCACTTATGGAAAGATGAGTACTAATCCAGAATTACCATATAATTGGAAAAAAATAAGCATATTCTTTGAATTACCATATTGGAAGGATAATCTATTGTGTCACAATCTTGATGTGATGCACATTGAGAAAAATATATGTGAGAGCGTGCTTGGAACACTACTGAATTTAGAGGGAAAGACAAAGGATAATGTAAATGCATGTTTTGACTTGAAACTTAAAGGTTTAAGGTCTAAACTCCATCCAAAAGAAAATGTAGCAAATAAAACCATCTTGCCTCCTTCTTGTTTCTCATTAAAGAAACAAGAAAAAGATTCTTTTTGTAAATTTTTAAAGGCTGTTAAAATTCCTGATGGTTATGCAGCGAATATTTCACGATGCATCAACTTAAGGCAACGTAGAATCTTTGGACTTAAAAGTCATGATTGTCATATTTTGATGCAACAATTACTCCCTTTAAGAATTCGAGGAGTGTTGAGTTCACATGTGACTTCACCTTTGATTGAGTTGAGTAATTTCTTTCAAGAGTAATGTTCTAAAGTTAGTTTGGCACAAGACTTTATGGGTTTTGAAAGGCAAATTTCAATAACACTTTGTGGATTTGAAAAAAATATTTCCCTTTAACTTTTGTGATATTATGGTGCATTTGGTGGTTCACTTAGCATCTGAGGCTAGATTAGTAGAACCTGTGCATTATCGTTGGATGTATTCTATTGAGAGGTAAAGTTTATATTAAATTACATATTTCTTTACCATCATTATGATATTTTATTTTTGTTATTATTGAACATCATTCAAAATTTTGTTTTTTGAACTTACCAAAACATAGGTACTTGAGTAGATTAAAGTCATATGTGCGAAATAGAAGTCGACCAGAGGGTAGTATGGCAAAAGGATACCTTGCAAATGAATGCTTGACATTTTGCTCGAGGTATATGGAAGGTGTTGAGACACGGTTCAACCGGATGTCTCAAAATTATGATGAGGGGGGTAATGGTACAGAAGCATTATTTATTTTCTCAATGCCTAGCCGACCATTGGGTAAGGGCGTGATAGACACAATGGATGATGGCACAAAAGAAAAAGGCACATTGATATGCTTTATTTAAATGTGAAATAGTCAACAAATTTATTGAGTAAGACACTCCAAATCTGTAATCAATTATTATTATTATTATTATTATTATTTTACATACTTTTCCATACACTTACAAATCTTTTATATGGCATACAGACAACACTGTAGACTTGTTGCCATACAAAATCCACGTCTTCGTGAAATGGCTATTGATATCATTTATAGTGAAACATTTCCAACATGGTTTGATAAACATGTAAGCAGTGTTTTGAAGTTCCTTAAAATTTGACTTTATATTAACTTCAATTTCATTTCGCACTTACAAAAGTTATGTTGTCAATTGTCTGAAAACATGTTGAAGAATTGCATAATGTAGGGGATAGTCAAATAACTGAAGAGCTTAGATGTTTGGTTCATGGTCCAAATAAGATTTTCACAAAATATAAGCGATACTTGATACATGGTTTTAGGTTCCATACTAAGGAGATCGAGCGAAAGAGAAAAACTCAAAATAGTGGGATTATTGTTGTAGCAAAAACACGAAGCTTTGCAAGTGGTGGAGATGGAAATCCTGTCTCTGGAGATTCAGCCAAACTCTAGTCAGCCCAATGATAATGCAGGTATACAAGTTCAAACCTTATAAAAATGTTATTATTTCTTTGTATATAATTTATTATTAGTATTATTATTTATTTATTTTTTATAACTAGATGGTGCTAGTGGACAAAAGACAACTAGAGGTCCCATTCAAATGCGTAATATTTGGGGTACTCGTGGTGATGAGCGCCTAACAGTCAATTGGAACAAACTTGGCCAACCTGATGACAAATTGGCAACAAAGTTATCATCGTTCATTGAAACTATTGTGTGTGATGGGAAAAATGCACCACTCACTTACAAGAAATGGCATAAAGTCCCAGAACATTGCAAAGATCACATATGGGCACTTTTATAGGTAAATGACACAATATTGTGTGAAGATCACATGTGAAAAATAGTAAACATGAGTAATATGATTAAAACAACACTCTTTATAAATTTTTTTTTATTTTAAATTTTTTATGTGGAAAGATTAATTTTTTATTATTTTATTCTTCTCTCTCTCTCTTTCGCTCTTTTTCTCTCTTTTCAGTCAAAGTTTGATCTTCCAAGTCATGCTAGAAATTGGGTTATGAAGTGCTCTGGTAAGAAATTAAAAGACTGGAAGGCAAACATAAAGAAAAATTAAAACCACTTGAGTTTTGACCAACAAAAGCATTATAAAGATAGTAGAGTATAGGCTGATCAGTGGGAACACCTTATTAAGTATTGGGCCATTGAAGAAGTAAAGGTATACTCAATCTGATCATTATATGTTATTATACTTGCTATAGTTTGGGCATCATTAATTTATGCATTTGTAATTTTAGGCACAAAGTGATAAAAACAAAGCAAGTCGTGTAGAGCGAAAGTATAATCATACTACTAGAACAAAAAGTTTTCCACGTATTCGAAAGGAGCAAGTTGATTCATCTTTTCATGTTGTATATTTAATATAATAATGTATGTATGATGTGACAGAATGATATAATTTATATTTTGGAATATATTATTTTGTAGAAGAATAAGTTACACTACAAAAATTTCGATTTTTTGCGACGGCACAATGCCGTCGCAAATACTTAAAATGCCGTCTCAAAAGCTTTTTTGCGACGACAGATGGCTTTTAGCGACGACAAGTGGGAGGTCGCAACAAAGAGCGTTGCTAAAAGGTTTTAGCGACGACACAATGTCGTCGCCTTTTTTTTTTTGCGACGGAATTCTGCCGTTGCCATTAATATGTAAAAATCTGAGATTTTTTGAGATGGCATTGTGTCGCCGTCGCTAAAAGTTTTATTTGCGATGGCAAAAATGCCGTCGCGAAAGTGTTTTTATTGCGATGGGATACTTGCCGTCGCTAAAAAATTATTTGAGACAGCACGACATGCTGTCGCTAAAAGATTATTTGTGACGACAAAGAATACCGTTCCAAAAGGTTCTTGTCTCAACTCTGCCAATATCATTTGCGACGACAATGTGGTGCCGTCTCAAAAAAAAAAAAAAATGCAATAAAATTATTAAAAATATGAAAATTACCTGTATTAAATAAAAAATAATTGAAAAAGAAACCGATAATTATATAACAATATAAAAATTTCATCATAAAAATAACAATTCATCCATAATAAAAATATTCTTCCATTCATAATAACACATCAGTAAAATTATCCCACTACATAATGTTGCATAATACATATACAATGTTTAAATACAAAATGTTGTTCACAATTCAAAATAACATAAATCAAAAATAAAAATTTTTCTCATGATTCTTCCGTGGGTAACAAAAACAAAAAGTTAGTCGTAATCTTCACACGCCTGCATTCCACAAGAAGCAAATTGCTACTCGGGAAATTTCTGTAAACAAAAAATAAAAATAATTAATGACAATATAATTATTAGTTAATATTTTAATTACAAAAAAACATAAAAAATTAACTACTATATAATTACAAAGATAATTAAGTAAATAATTTTAGCTAGACAGAAATTCGGCTCTAACTCCCAAACTGGGAACCCGATTAGAGTCCCGTCTTCTCCCACAAGTCTCTCGTGCCTAGGCGGTCGTGTGTGCCAAGTTTCTTACTAAACCGACACTGTTTGGTGATTTTGGGGCGTCAACACCTTAAATTTAATTTTTTTAAGGAACTAGTTTGCCTAGACCGAAATCCGGCTCTAACTTTCAAATCGGGAACCCAATTCGAGTCTCGTCTTTTCCCACAAGTCTCTTGTTCCTAGGCAGTCGTGTGTGCCAAGTTTCATGCTAATCTGACCCCGTTTGGTGATTTTGGGGCGTCAACACCTCGAATTCAAGTTTCTTAAGGAACTAGTTTGCCTAGAGTGAAATCCGGCTCTAACTCCAAAACCGGGAACCTGATTGGAGTCCCGTCTTCTCCCACAAGTCACTCGTGCCTAGACGGTCCTGCGTGCCAAGTTTCATGCTAAATCGACGCTGTTTGGTGATTTTCGGGTGTCAACACCTCGAATTCAAGTTTCTTAAGGAACTAGTTTGCCTAAAGTGAAATACGGCTCTAACTCCCAAACCAAGAACCCGATTCAAGCCCCGTCTTCTCCTACAAGTCTCTCGTGCCTAGGCGCTTGTGTGTGCCAAATTTTGTACTAATCCGACCCCGTTTGGTGATTTTGGGGCGTCAACACCTTGAATTCAAGTTTCTTAAGGAACTAGTTTGCCTAGAGTGAAATCCAGCACTAACTCCCAAACCGGGAACCCGATTGGAGTCCCGTCTCTCCCACAAGTCTCTCGTGTCTAGGCGGTCGTGTGTGCCAAGTTTTGTGCTAATCCGACACTGTTTGGTGATTTTGGGGTGTTAACACCTTGAGTTTAAGTGTTTTAAGGAATTAGTTTGCCTAAAGTGAAATCCGACTCTAACTCCCAAACCCGGAACCTGATTGGAGTCCTGTCTTCTTCCACAAGTCTCTCGTGCCTAGACGGTCCTGTGTGCCAAGTTTCGTGCTAAACCGACGTTGTTTGGTGATTTTGGGGCGTCAACACCTCGAATTCAAGTTTCTTAAGGAACTAGTTTGCCTAAAGTGAAATCTAGCTCTATCTCCCAAACCGGGAACCCAATTGGAGTCCTGTCTTCTCTCACAAGTCTCTCGTGCCTAGACAGTCGTGTGTGCCAAGTTTCGTGCTAATCCGATGCCGTTTGGTGATTTTGGGGTGTTAACACCTCAAATTCAAGTGTCTTAAGGAATTAGTTTGCCTAGAGTGAAATCCGGCTCTAACTCCCAAACCGGAAACCCGATTGGAGTCCCGTCTTCTCCCACACGTCTTTCGTGCCTAGGCGGTCGTGTGTGCCAAGTTTCGTGCTAATTCGACCCCGTTTGGTGATTTTGGGGCATCAACACCTCGAATTTAAGTTTCTTAAGGAACTAGTTTGCCTAGAGTGAAATCCGGCTCTAACTCCGAAACCGGGAACCCGATTGGAGTCCCGTCTTCTCCCACAAGTCTCTCATGCCTAGGCGGTCCTGTGTGTCATGTTTCATGCTAAACCGATGCCGTTTGGTGATTTTGGGGTGTCGATACCTCGAATTCAAGTTTCTTAAGGAATTAGTTTGCCTATAGTGAAATCCGGCTCTAACTCTCAAACCGGGAACCCGATTGGAGTCCTGTCTTCTCCTACAAGTCTCTTGTGCCTAGGCGGTCGTGTGCCAAATTTCATGCTAATCCGACCCCGTTTGGTGATTTTGGGGCGTCAACACCTCGAATTCAAGTTTCTTAATGAACTAGTTTGTCTAGAGTGAAATTTGGCTCTAACTCCTAAACCAGAAACCTGATTGGAGTCCCATCTTCTCTCACAAGTCTCTCATGCCTAGGCGGTCGTGTGTGCTAAGTTTCGTGCTAAATCGACGCCGTTTGGTGATTTTGGGGCGTTAACACCTCGAATTCAAGTTTCTTAAGGAATTAGTTTGCCTAGACCGAAATCCGGCTCTAACTCCCACACCAGGAACCCGATTGGAGTCCTGTCTTCTCCCACAAGTCTTTCATACCTAGGCGGTCGTGTGTACCAAGTTTCGTGTTAATTCGACCCCGTTTGGTAATTTTGGGGCGTCAATACCTTGAATTTAAGTTTCTTAAAGAACTAGTTTGCCTAGAGTGAAATTCAGCTCTAACTCCCAAACTGGGAACCCGATTCAAGCCTCGTCTTCTCCCACAAGTCTCTCGTGCCTAGGCGGTCGTGTGTACCAAGTTTCATGCTAATTCGACACTGTTTGGTGATTTTGGGGTGTCAACACCTCGAATTCAAATTTTTTAAGGGACTAGTTTGCCTAGACCGAAATCCGGCTCTAACTCCCAAACCGGGAACCCGATTGGAGTCCCATCTTCTCCCACAAGCCTCTCATGCCTAGGCGGTCGTGTGTGCTATATTTCGTGGTATTCCAATTCCATTTGGTGATTTTGGGGCGTCAACATTTCAAATTCAAGTTTCTTAAGGAACTAGTTTGCCTGGAGTGAAATTTGGCTCTTACTCCCAAACCGAGAACCTGATTCGAGCTTCGTCTTGTCCCACAAGTCTCTTGTGCCTAGACAGTCGTGTGTGCCAAGTTTTGTGCTAATTCGACGCCATTTGGTGATTTTGGGACGTCAACACCATTACTTTGAAGTTCTTTTTACAACCTATATTTTTCCTTGAATACAATCAATCCTTAACCAGAACATAATAAATCTACTCTTTGGTCATCCAGATTTTCTACATTTTAGCCTACTGATTCTCTTTTGTCTTCTTTAACTGCATATAATGCTATAAATAGGTTAGAATATATTCAATCAATAACTTTATAATATTTAGTTAGTTTCAAAACTATATTATATATGATTGAAACATCCTTATATAAATAATAGATTTTTGCCCAATATTCTTGCATGCTTTTAATTGCTAATGAAATAGAATTATTGTTAGTGGTGCAAACAAATAATAAGATCTCATTGGGTTATATATAGGTTATGGCCTCCAATGACACTACTAAATAACCCTTTTAAGTTCTACTCTACCCTGCTTGCTGATTGAAATGAAATGTACTAACTTCGTAATTTTTTCATTTAATAACTAGGCTAATTATTACAACAATATTGTCAAAAATAGTTCTCATCAAGAAATTAGAAAAGTTGGAAAAATTGACATGTAACACCAATCCTACATCTCATAGGAGCATGAAATATTGTAATACTTTTACCATAAGAAGGTCCTGTTTATTCCAATAATTTGACATTGCATCAAACAAAACATTATCTACAAAACTAAAATCTCTGTAAACCTTGTTACAATTATATAAAAAATAAAAACCCATATCTATTTCATAGATTTGTAACATACCAAACCTAAAGAATAAAATTTGAACTCAATTCTGAACCCCACAGAAATTCATATTTCAGTCAAAGAATTTCACAAGCAAAACTTGAAAATTAATAGAAGTTCACAAGAATAAATAAATAAATATGAAAATGAAAATAACCCTTCACACCAAATAACATAAATTTTACATCAAACAAAACATTATCTAGAAAATTAAAATCTCAGTAAACCCTAAACCCATATATATATATATATATATATATATTTCATAGATAGACGAAAATGTAAATTCATACCTCAACCATCTCCACATTTCCAGCTCATTCGAACAACCCAGCAAGAGTAGCACTATCGGCATTGAAAGGTAAGTTTCCAACGAAGAGTTTGAGAGCATGAGAGAAACTAGGTTCCTCTGCATCACTCAATAGGTCCTCTTCTTACTCATACTCGAATGAAACTGCGACGTTTTGTACGAACTTGGAAGGTGAGGAGGCTTCGAAGAAGGAGAGAGAAGAAATGAGGAACTTCAAAATGGGGAACTTCGAAGGGTCTGCCGCTCGCCGGAGAGAGAGAGAGAGAGAGAGAGAGAGAGAGACGTAAGAAGAGATTAGGGATTTTCGGTTTTTGAGATTGGGGATTTTGGTTCAAGAGATTGGGATTTTGGGTTTGTTTGGAGAGGGGGAGAGGGAACCCAAGCGGGAATGGAAAGAGGGGGGTAAGCGAGAATGGAAATTTTTTTTTTTATTGATTTCCGTCACAAATGAATATTTAAATAATAAAACGGCTCCTTTTTTTTCGCGACAGAGGATGCCGTCACCAAAAAAAATTATTTTTTGTTAAAATAATTTTTTTGTAGTTAATGATTTTTGTTTTTTTGATTTTTCATTTACTAAGGTTGAAAATTTATTTGTTTCATATTTATTTTAATGAATAAAAAATTATTTTATTAAAATAAAGAGATAGACAAAGAGTGATAAAGAGAAGAGAGACAGAGAGTGAAAGACAAAGAGAGATAGAGAGAAGAGAGATGAACGAGAGAGACATAGAGAGAAGAGAGATGAACGACAGAGAGAGAGAGAGATAGAGATAAGAGAGATGAACGACAGAGAGAGAGAGAGAGAAGAGAGATGAGAGATAGAGAGAAGAGAGATGAACGAGATAGATAGAGAGAAGAGAGATGAGCGGAAGAGACAGACAGAGAAAAGAGATGAGAAAAGAGATAGATGAGTGAGAGACACAGAGAGAGAGAGACAGATAGATATACAGATAGAGAGAGAAGAGTGATGAGTAAGAGAGAGAAAGATAAGGGAGATAAGAAGATGAAAAAATGGGTGAAAAGAGATAGACAGAGAGAGAGAGAAAAAAAAAGAGCGAAAAGGGATAATGAGAGAGAGACAGAGAGAGATGAGCGAGAGAGATAAAGAGAAGAGAGACAAAGAGAGAAGAGAGATGTGAGAGATAGAGAGAAGAGAGATGGGCGAGAGACACAGAGAGAGAGAGAGAGACAGACAAACAGAGAAGAGTGATGAGTGAGAGAGAGAAAGAGAAGAGAGATAGAGACACAAAGAGAAAGAGAGAGACATACAGATAGAGAAGAGTGATGAGTGAGAGAGAGAAAGAGAAGAGAGACAGAGACAGAGACATAGAGAGAAAGAGAGAGCTAGACGGACAGAGAAGAGTGATGAGTGAGAGAGAGAAAGAGAAGAGAGACAGAGACAGAGATAGAGAGACAGGAAGATGAAAAAATGGGTGAAAAGAGAAATGTTATATCAAAGGAGTAAGACGACGTCGTTTTTTTTAATTTTTTTTTGGTGACAGAAAAATACCGTTGCATTTATTTAAACTCTTTTGTGACTATATATATATGAAGGCGTTTCAAAGCCACAATATATATATATATATATATATATTTTACTTTTTTTTTGCAACGGTACCTATTACAGTTGCAATTTTTTTTTGCGACTGCAGCTGGTGTCGTCGCAAAAACTCTATTTTTTTGTGACAGCAATCTCTACCGTCGCAAATACTCTATTTTTTTTGTGACAGCAATTTTTGCCGTCGCAAATACTCTCCTTTTTCCCGATAGCATTTCTGCCGTTGTAAATACTCTATTTTTTGCGATAACAAGTTGTGCTGTCGCAAAAAGTCATATTTTTCGCCACGGCAAGTTGTGCCGTCTCAAAAAGTCACATTTTTTGCGACGGTAAGTTATGCCGTCGTGAAAATTTGCGATAGCAAATGTGCCGCCGCAAAAAGTTTCATCTTTTATGCCCATTTTTCTTGTAGTGTTGGGACACTCTCCAACACGTGCTCACATGTTTAAAGTATGTTATACAAAGGAGACTGGAACTCCTCAGGCAACGAAAGCAATGATAGTATGTACCAAATATTATATGTCCATTTGAACTTGTAGATTAGTTAAAATTCCCACATTATAGTGTTAGTGATTGAAATGTATATATTAAGTTATGTTTATTGCAACCTTATAGGATGAAATGAATGAGAGGACAACCTTAAATGCAAATTTATCAAATGAGGGCCCAAATAATACATTTGGACAAGTGATGGGTAAAGAAAAACATGGACGAGTTCGCATGTATGGATTAGGTGTTTCCCCGTCTAATTTATGGAGAGATACATCTGGTCATAAAGCAAACCAAGACACAACAATGGATGCTATGGAAGCTGAAAATTCGGAGCTAAGGTCCAAAGTTTCCCATGTTCAACATGCTCCGAATAACTTGACAAACACATCTAATCAGGTAATTTTTTTAATAGAATTTATAAGTTATTAATGTTTTCCTACACTTATATATACATACATATATATATGTGTGTGTGTTTGTAAAATTAATTAGTTCAAATTTGGTTAGGCCATAACAACTTTTAGTCCTCTTGACATGGCAGCTCGATATCAAGCATGGTCTTTGTCATCGATACAAGATACCTCTCTTACTCAGGTACCCACTAAGAGCTAATCATATATATCACATTACTTCCAGCTTTATTTTAGAATAGCATGCAACACTTATCTTACAATTTACCAAGGAATGAATATTGCGAACATAAAATCCATTGTTTAAATCTAGATAAAATGTCCTACATAGTCAAAATCATGACATGACGAAGTTTGTGTTTTTTTTAAAAATTTTTGAATTTTATTTTCTTCTGAAGCTTTAACAAGAAATCTCTTCATCATTTATTACCGCATGGGCTCTTTCTGATTCTCTCAAAATATTGCTTGAAAGTAATTAGTTGATTGTCATTTTTTCACAATTACATTTGATTTACATCGTTGAGGTTAGTGGATCCTGATATTAATAATGGTCATGGTTTTGATTGTTGTTGATTGGTACTTTTGGTTGTTATTGATTTTTTAAACTATTGTTTGATATGGTCTAAAGACTTATGGTTGTTACTTTTATATAATTTGTTGTAGTGTAGTGAACCAATTAAGCAATTAAAGCATTTGGCTTGCTTATCTACTAGAGAAATGCATATCACTTTCAGTTGTGATCATTTTCACTCTAGCACTTTGCACTAGTTTTTTTTTAACTATTATTTATTAATTTTAAATATACAATTACTTAAGTAGTTAAATCTTGATTTACAGGTGTGAGATATAGTTGTTCTAAAAAGAATCATTAGGCCAACAGAAACAGTTGCAATTGGAGTACTTAAAAGCACAGATGTATCTAAAGAAGTAGAAGGGGAAGAACCAGGACCTGACTATTGGGAGGTACATGTTCAAGTGCCAGTCAAACCTAATGAGAGCTGGATCCGATCATATGGACTTGTCAAAACAGTTGGACAAGCTATTGGAGCTCATGTTGCTTGGCCTGCTCCATTTGTGGTAAATTTCTTTTGTAAATACTAATTTCATTAACAAATTTACATTAACTTAATATAGTTTCAATTACTTTTATATGTTTATCTTTTGGATGCAGATTTCGCAAGATATGGATGCTAGCCGAGAATATTTATACAAGTGAAGTTAAGAATTTGGGAACTGATTTTATTTTTGATAATTTTCTCTTCGGAATATGGATATCGCGATGGCTTTTCAGAACTTATGGTTAGAATAATTTTCTTTTAAATTGGTTTTGCTTTAACTTTGTTAGTGTGGTAGAATATTTTATAATTTTTGCAAGGGATTTTTATTGCAATATAAATAAATTTATATTTCAATAATAAATAATTGATTGTGGTTTGAATTTTTTTTTTGTTTTTGATGTGATGATCTTATGGTGGTAATATTTGTTTATTATTATGAAAATATTACAGGATGAATGGATGCCAAATTAATATATGATGTGGCAATTAATATTCAATTGTTTATAAAATCGATTCAATTTTTATAGGTATTTACGCATGCATAATTGTAGCTTTTAAATGTGTCAATGAAAAGAACATATAAGTGGCATTTTGTAGTAGTGATAGTAGCTTTGCAAAGTGTCACTTAAATAAGTTCCAATGGCACTTATATCTATTTAATGGCACAAATGAATTGGATTTAGTTGCATTTATGAAGGTGTTATAAATATCAATTGTGGCATAATAAGCGTCATTAAAAATCCATATCGTGACATTTTTTAGATTGCAAGTCTTCTTTAATGGCACTTGATAGCGTCACGAATAGTATTTACCATGACATTAAAGTGTCACTGAAAGTTTTTAGTCCTGATGGTGTAATGGCACTTATAAGTGCCACTGAAGTGTCACTAACTCTTTTTTTAATGGCGCTTGATAGTGTTACAAATAATATCTACCATGACATCAAAATGTCATTGAAAGTTTTTAGCCATGATGGTGTAGTGGCACTTGCAAGTATCTATCGTGACATTGGTATAAATGGCACTTGTTCAAAATATCACAACACTAAAAAATGTCATTAAACCAATAGTTTTGTGGCACTTTCAAATGTCACTAAACTAAGAAAATGTTGTAGTGAGTAGAAAATATTATTCATTTTTAAAAGGCGAAAAATATTTTTCAGACTAAAATTTTACCAATGTCATTACACTATCACTACCACTCTCATCTCTATCACCATGCCACCATCATCACGCCCACTACAATCATCATTGTCTATACCCAACCACCATGCACCACCTACACTCCCACCAAACATAAAAAAATATTTTTTCTTGAAAATATTTTCCACCAAAATAAACGGAACGCAAGTCAATTTGATATTGGTAATTTATGCAATTTACCATAAAAACAATAGAAATAGATAGTCTATTTTTAAAACATATTTGTAGACGTCCCCGAACGTCCTGTGAGGGAAATCCTGGTTTGTTCGTTTGGGCTCACTACAGTTCAGGACTCAACGTCACGGTCCTGTATCTAATCTTGTAGAGTGCAATGCAAGACTGATGAATCATCAAAGAGTCCAAATCCGGCAAATCGTTTTTGAAAACAGATTTTTTTTTTGAAAGAAGTGCCAAACATGGACTGCTTTGCCAGATACAGAGTCGCCACCTAAATATTTTATTTTTGGGGAATTTAGGAAACCCTGACTCGTGTCTAAGGCCACGTGTCCGTCATCACCAAAGTTACCTCGGCTCAGGAACTTGGGTACGATTGGGGAAGGTCACTTTGTGAGCACTCCCGCTCGCCCGATCAAGGATCGGCCTCTACTAACCATGATATCTAGTTTTGAAAATATTATGCGTTCTTATTCCGGTTATTAGCCTAGATTTACTATGTGATGCGCACAACATACAAGTATAGACTGGATTGCCTGAATTGAAACAAAACATTTCATGTTTGTTTTTGAAAGCGGTTTGCTACTCGCAAGTAGGCTAAAAATGCAGATTTTGCCACCATCGGGTGGGCTTAGAAAAGATGGTTTTGCCACTATCTAGTAGGCTTAAAACTCACAGTCAATGCATTGTTCCAATTTAGATAACCCAACCTTCACCCACAGGCATTCAGGCAGTTATAACACATAAGCACGTAGCCTCATGGTAAGCATGCTATCATGGCAGACACTCACACGCATGCAAGCACTCACACGTATGCAAGGATGCTAAAGCATAAAAGCTTATCTAGTACTCCCAGCCAAAATAGAAACTAGTTAGTAATCAAATGCATGATCCTAGTTCATGTTAGCAATGGCTAATGCAACGCATACAGAATGCAATTAGGACAGGCTCGGCTAACCTAAAGATGGAATATGAAATGCAACAGATAACATGCATTCAACTTGGAATTGAAATACCATGCAGTTAGTATGATGTGCCAAGCCCGGTGTATGTAATACAGATGAATGGATGCACGCATGCATAGCATAAGGTATGCTAAATTAAATATGACCTAATACTAACCATCAAAAGGAGGTAAGTAAAAAGGAGAAAGAAGTGGGGGTTGGGAGACATACACACACTCACACACACTTATTACACAATTGCTCTCGCTCGGAGGGTCCGAAAGAATAATATAGACCGCATAACGAACAAACTATCCTAGTTAATTAATTATTACAAAACTTTTAATTAATTAACAAATTAGTTACAAAAAAAAAGCCTAAATATGAAACTAAAAGAGACCGCCACAGCTCTGCCTCAGAATGCGTGGATGATGAATGCTCGATTTGCCTTGCCCGGAAGCCCGCTGCCATGCCACTGTCGCCTCTGTTTGCGCTGTCCTATACCTCTAAGGATTGTGAAAACCCTGGTGATGCCTCTAAATTGCTTCCTGAGCATTGTGAGATGCCACCGACCAAGGCATAAGATCACCGGCCATTGATAAATGGTCATCGACCAATTGTTGAGCCATCGGCTAATTATTTTTGGTCGGTCGGCACTGTAGGTAGCCGGTCGGCCAAATATTCCTGCAGAATCCTGTTTTGACAGCAGCAGAGGACAGACAAGGCATGGCATGGAATTTTCAAGCAAATGTGTGCATGTCCACTCTCCCTATCATGTTATGGACTCAAGGGGGTGTGGACCTCGGTACTCGAGCCACCAATCACGCATTTTGATGCATGATGGCCAAAAGTACCAAGCTTGCAAGTCAATGTAAATGAATGCAACAAAAACACATGAGTGCTACATGCCCTATCATGTTGAGATCAAAGGCATCGGCGACCGAGGATTGAGACGTGTTTCGTTACTTTGAGTACGAACACATTTCATTCCTTATGCTTGGTTTGACACCCCAAACCAAGCAAAATGTGATGCATGTATGCAATGTGGCTCAAGTATGTACATGATGCTAAGGTACAAAACATGCCAAATGCAATGTAACCTATCATGCAAGTGTGCAATGTGCCAGGCATGCAATGCTACAATGCAACCTAGATAGGCAACTAGGCAAAGTGATAAGCATGTAACAATGCACTAACTACAAGGATGCAACAATCATACAATGTAATGAGCATGCTACAAGATGCAAATGCATGATCCATGGATCTACACTAAGATGGAGGAACCTCAGCCACACCCCAAAACAGTGGCCAAAAGTATTAAAATGATGATGCCAATCATGCAAAATAAACATGCAAACCAATGAGCCTAAGGCTAAGGTATGAAAGGCAAGTTTCAAGAGCACTGACATGATGACAAACATGGATGCTTGACTAACATATTAAACTCTGAAAATGTATAGAGGATGATGCCAAATCAACCATGTCATGCGAGTAAGGCATGCAACCATGACCAAAACTTGAAGCCAACAACGGGGTCCAAACCATAGCTATGTCAACCAAACCCCAAAGGACCAAAATGACTTAAAGCAGTCCCAAGGCACTCCAAAACAAGACTAAAGCATGTATAGATCATGGTCAAGACATGCTAAGAAATGGATGCAAAACAAGGGGGATTTAGGGCCACAAAGAGGGCACTCTAACCACCCCAACCACACGTGGCATGGACTAACCAATGCAAAATCAAAGTTTTAACATGCAAAATAAGCCCCCAAAACCCACTGATATGGCAGCCCAAAGACTAAACATGGTATCATACACAATGACCAACTCTTGAGGCACAAAACTACAACACTTTCAAGCATGGAAAGAGAGCCAAATGCAAGTGCACAAGCATGGATTATGGACTGAAATATAGTCTCCAATGATACCAAATCATGAGAATAAGCTAAGTAAAGCATGCTAATGACCCACACACTCAAGGCTCACAAACCAAAGTACAAAGGGGCTATACCAAACATGGAAAACATGATCAAATCAATACTCAACAGACTTCAAGCATGATGAAATATGACCAAAAGCTTCACAAAGTTAGGCAAAAACATGCAAGCATGATGGTCTAATGGCAAGATGCATTTCTAGGCAAAATAGAGGAATATAAGGCAAGTATATCATGCATGCAAGGGGGCATTAATCCGACCAAAAACAGAGGCATAATATGACTAAATAACACCCAAAAACCTCTGAAATGAAGCTAAGAACAACTAAGCATGCATGTCACCCTTATGAGCCAAAACCATGAACAAATGAGAGACTAAGGGACAGGGGTGTCCCTTCCCTATGCAAGACTTCAAAACCTCTTTTTCACCACTGAAAATCCTCTGGATTTCAGTGGTGAGAAGGCTAATGCACAAAAGTTCCCAAAGCTCAACAAAGAAAGCACAAAAAGGGCCAAACAAGGCCTAAGAGGGGGAGGTCGACCCCTAACACCAAAATAACCTTAATGAAGTATCTTAAACACAAAAAAGCAGAACTTTTATATGTTATACACAAAGCTCAAAACAACATGCAAATGGGGTTAAAATCTAGTGCAAGAATGGAGAATATAAAGCAATAGTGTTACCCTTGGAGAACACTTCAAGAACAGCAAGTCCAGCCCCCTTCTTCTGATCAAAATCAGCTCAAAACTCCAAGAACAAACTCTCAAGACCTCAATAACCTAAGTATGGTGTAATAATAGGTGCCTTAGTGCAAAACTAAGAACAAAACACCATTTTAAGCCCTCTAACACACACAAATGAAGAGAGAGAAGGAGATATAGAGAGAGAGAGTGGTTTTTTTATCAGATATATATGTATTATCTCTGATTTTGCTGAACCTCCTCAAAGGAAGAGGAAGGCTCTCTTATATAGACAAGGCAAAGGCCTAAGCTTCCAAGAGAAGCTAACAAAAGGGGTCAAGGCTTCTTAAGGAAGCTGAGATAGGTGTCCAAGCTTCTTGAGGAAGCTAAGACAAAGGTCCAAGCTTCCCCAAGAAACTAGACTAAAAGGGTGCACAAGGTGCAAGTTCCTCCATACACGTGTATGGAGGACAGGTCCGTGCACTCCAACTGGCATACCTGGCATGCATAATGCTTGAAAAAGGCAAAAAGGTGGTACCGGCCAGAAAAGGAGTTCATCGGCTAAATAAATGGTCGGCCGACCACAATAAAAGGCCGATACACCTAAGAGAATGCTGACCGACCAAACATTTGGTCGGTAGAAGAAAAACAAGGCCGGTGGCAGCATACCACGGCCGGTGGGTTTCAGGGATGGCTAACAAGCCTCTTCCCACCCTTAGAAGCACAAAACAGAAGTCCTTGGTGCAAAACCAAGCACAAAACAGGCAAGTTAAGGGATCCTGAGACACGGTGCGTGGCCGAGACCTCCGGGAACTTAAAACGAACACGAACATGGATGATCACCGAGTGTTCGAACGGTGACGTTCAGGTCTTGAGGACGGTCAAAAATGGAGTGTCTACAATATTTATCGTCTATTTTTTTATAAATAAATATGATAAATTGAATAAGTTATGTTTAACATATATATATAATTTTTTGTATGGATGATGTATACGAAAGGTTTGACAAAATAAACAGTTTGAATTATTAAAACGAAACTCGTAGGGGAGAAAAGCTAAGTCCTTAATGAAAAACCCAAGCTCGTGTCTTATTTATTTTTATTTTTTAAAATTTTTGTTGATGATTCCAATCATTGAACTTTTGAAACACTTTCTAAAATATTATTCATTTAAAAAAATTGAATTAATCGCAATTACATAATTAAATTATATTTATTTTAAAAAAGGTAAATTGTATTTTTAATTTATATTTATCAATCATTAAAAAAAGAAGAAGGTAAATATGATCTGATTTGATTATTGGTCCTAATAATGTTTGATGGCCTTACAAGCTTAATAATTTGAATTACTAAGGCTCCGTCTGGAGAGTGTGGTTTGTAGCAAAAAAATTATTATAAGTTGTTAGATTACTCTTTCTATTTTTTTACATATGTAATAGTAAATATTTAATTAAAATAAGGGTAAACTACCAATAGGTCCTAATAGTTGGACTTAATTCTCATAAAGTTCTATTGAAAATAAGTCTGGGTAAAATTATAGCTAAAAATAATTTTTTTGTGATAATTTTTTATATATGTTGTTAAAAATTGACAATTAGTGACTTTTTTTTGTCATGATTTTTATAAATTGTCGCTAAAACTTACAATTAGTGACTTTTATTATGACAAATTTTTCCTATAAGACTTATTACATAATAAGTCTACTTATTAGAACCTACACGAAAGTACCCTTAAAATAATCAAATTCCAAACAAGACTAAGATAAGTATGGGGCAGAGCTACATTTATGAAAATGGCGAATCTTGTAATCCAAAATATTAATTGGAAACTAGCTTGGTTTTTAACATAAAAATAGGACTTGGACATGAGCATGGGATGATTGTATTGTTCATTTTTATTTTTGGTGTAGATTATTAATAAAAAAATTATATTAATTTGGTAATTCTAATTACTTAATTCCATCTTTTGTTTTGTTTTGTTTTGTTTTGTTTTTTTTTTCTTTTAACAAGAAACTAATTTTTTTAAAATGATAAATTTGTCTCTAGTCCAGTTTATGATTAGGCCAGTTTAATTTGGGTTGTGGGTGGACTATGAACCCACTCATCTAATTTGATATTCATTTTATCAATCTTTGTATGTACTCTTCATTAAATAATAATAATAATAAATATAATTGTAAAAATAAACCATCACTAAAGCCATTGCTCTTTATATTCAAGAGCAGATGTAGAGACCAGAGAGAAGGTCAACCCAGGATCCATGGAAGCTTATGAAGTACGGGTGCGGGTATGAGTATGGTACGGGTATAAGTGTGGGTACGTTGATACGTCAAAATTCAAAAAAATATGATATGCGACAGCGGTATGCCGATAAATTTATTTTTATTTTTATAATTATGGTTAAAAGGATCCAACCTACAAATTAAAATTTAATATCAAAACTAAAAAAGAAAACTACAAAACTAAATATAATTGCCAAATGATCATAATAACTAATATCATTTTAAAATTAAAATAATTAAAAGTTAAAGTTTGATTTATCATTAAAATGAAATTCTAAATTATTATTATTTTTTTTATAATTTTTTTCACTTCAAAAGGATAAGTCAGTGTGTATTATTATTATACTATAGAGAGAAAGAGAGAGAGGGGGGGGTTGTAAATAAAAGAATACCAAAAGTCAGTGTATATTATTATATTGTAGAGAGAAAGAGAGAGAGAGAGAGAGGGGGGCTGTAAATAAAAGAATACCAATTTCCCCTTCCAACAAAGACAGAGAGAGTGTAAATAAAAGCATACGACCAGGTTCTCCTTCCAACAAAGACAATTGCAGACCCTTCTCTCTCTCTTTCTCAAATAAACCCAACCCACCAGCAGAAATGGCAACATGTCGTCCGACGTAGAAGCTGCTGGATCTGGTGATTACAATTGTTTCCGCGATGCAGCTGAAGAACGTCAACTGGTGCAATGGCGACCTGAAGCCCTATGCGATCTTCTGGGTGGATTCAGATCGCCATTTGGCCACCAGGTCCGACGATTCTAGCTTCTTCTGGAATGAGCACTTCGTCCTCCCCCTTTCCCTTCCTTTCCACGACTCCCTACTCACCCCTAAAGAACTGAGATTGAAGATTACGATGCCCCAACAAACCTAGGTTTGTATGTATTTTTAATATTACAAAATAATCCTCTATTTTTTGTTTTTTTTAATAAAGAACATAAATAAATTGCTTTGGTACCCCTGAATCTCTTTACAATTTGATTTTTGCCCCGGCGTAGCCACGCTGTACCCAAATGTACCAAACGTACTGGACCTCCTTTGGCCGTACTCGGTACATGTAATGACCCCAAAATGCGTATAAGAAATCATCTTTATTTAACTATGAGATGATGTGTTTTAATTTAATTATATCTATTGAAATTGAAGCATTATCTGTTGAGTTACGGATTTAAAATTGAAATTACCAACCTTTATGGGTTCAGAAATCAAAATTGAGTACTTGGGTATGTTAATGGGAATTTTTAGAACTATTTGGAAAAATTAATTGGAAATCTAATTTGTTTGATTCGTTAATGCACGTTTGGGTGGTTAACTTTATACTGCAAATTGAGGGCCCTAGAGGCTTCAGAAACCGGAACAGGGGACATATTTATGATCAGCGTAATTGTGCTAGAGATTAAATTTATATCGTGTAGATTCTATATGTAAAATAAATTTTAATTATAAGATGATAATTTTGAATAATTTTTTTGATGGTTAGCTCTCTTTCTCTCTCTTTCTTGCTTATGTAGGCTTATTTTGACAATTAGATTAAAAGTTAAAAAGTTAGTGTTTTGAATTTTTTAAGTCATATTACCTCTCTGTTTTTTTTGTAAAAAGTTTAAAAAATCAAAAAATTAACTTTTAATCTATTTTTCTAAATAAGCCATAATGTATTTCGTTGAAATATTTGATAAGAGGAGTTGAAAGAGAAAATATATATATATATATATAATCTTACTTTTTGTTTGTTTATAATAGAAATTATAAAGAAAAATAAAGTAAGAGAGAAATGCAATTTCATTTTTTATTTTTTGAGTTAACTTGGGCTATTTCCTTTATCTATTTCCCAACTCAATCAAACATAATTTAGAATTCGAATCCTATAAATTCTTGGAGAATTGACTAGTAAATCTCATTTTGTAGACTTGTAATTCATAAGGTCTTAAATATTTTTTTAGTGATTGAGTTGTTGTTGGCTTTTTGGCTTTTCGAAGGGTATTTTTGTGAATGTGAGCGTGCAAGCAAGGATCAATTAGTCCTTACAAAAATTGTGATTGCCAACCAATTATCAGACGATTGTGTTTTAGTTCTTTTCAGCCTCAATGAAGAGGACTTTTACTGGTGGCTTGACTTAGGAGAAGTTAATAGAAATAACAGTAATATGAAGAACAATTGAAGTATTTCATAAAAATGAACACTTACAATGGTCCGAACTCAGCCTCAGAGAGGTTTACAACAGCAATCTACTTGAATCTACTTGAAGCTACTCCTATGAATCGAAGTGCAGTGCGGGTATTTAAAGTGCAGGTATTTAAAGTGCAGGTATTTAAAGACTGGAAATGTAAAAGACTGGAAAAGAAAATATATGAAGTAAATGACTGATTTGTATGATCTGAGTCCGTCCTTTTTTCTGGGGGCTGCCCTGCTATTTATACTCGTCAGTGATGACCTTCGAACTGCACTTCGAACCGTCGAACTGCTCCTCCATGATCGCTGATCATGCTTCCTTACAAGTAGCTCCATTACGCCATTACTGGCAGTTGAGCTTCCCTCTTGTACTTGAATTTGAATATGAGTAACCGTTGAAGATATGTCATCTTGCATCTCGTTTTGATCTAGTGTTACTCAGATCATGTGAGGACCAATATTTATTGCCACGTGTACGATCAGGATTAAAGGCTTGAATAACCTTCCTTTATTACCCTTACTCTGCCACGTGTCGAACTGTAACTGGCTTTTACAAAATATGTAGCCAACATTACCCCCCGCACTAATATACCCAATACTTGGTGATATTAGTGGATTACAGTTTTCCCGCGCCTCTAGATCGTGTATGGAGTCCAAATTCTGGAAACACAACCGTCATCCATTTGGTGATCATTTGCATTAACTCGTTGAACATCCCAATACCTTAGTATTCGAACAGGCTATGGCTGCATCAACTTCCCTTACTACTGATCAAGCATATGAAGAGCCTTTGAGTGATGTTATTCCCCCTCGAAAGAACCTCCACGCATTCATTAGCCACCTTTACCCGCCCTTCTCTATTCAGGTAATGGAGGCTTTTGCAGATTATAAACCTTTGGACTACGAACACATTGCCTTTAATCCCTTGGTTTACAAACTTACAGATACAAAGAGTTCTTCCCCTAAGCTCCCTTTGTATTTTGACCGAACTACTCTCAAGCCTTTGCTTCGACAAGTTGCAAATATGGACTTAGGAAACTCTTCTTCACAGACCTCTGCATGGGATGAAACTGTAACCTCTTCACCCTCTGGGGCTTCTGGCTGGACAAGCTGGTCAACTCCTGAGACTTATGATTTAAGGGAGCGAATCAATCACCATTTTGTTGAGTTCACTGACCCCTTGGAGTTTCCCTCCTACGCTCGAAGCTCAGTGGTCTACCCTTACGTGCCCATTGACCTTCGACGTAGCTTGGAAGAGACTCTGCTTGTGGCTTGGTATACTTCTTCTATGCCTACAAAGATAATGCACCCTGCCCGGCGTCCAGAAGAAGCACAAGGGTATACCCCTTCATTCTTAGCCAAGAAGGCGAAGATTTGTTCTTCTGATTGGCTTGATTACATTAATGCCTTTGTTCCTTCTGCTCCCGTGCCATCTCCCATGATAGAGGCATCCACACCCTCTTCTGCATCTTCTGAGATAGAAACATCTACTCCCTCCCCTTTGTCTTCTGAAGCAGAGCCATCTACTCTCTTCCCATCTTCCGAAGCAGGATCATCTTCTCTTTCTCCTTCTCCCATTCTTTCCTGGACAGAGAAACTAAGACTTGCCCTTCCAATGGACAAAGTTTTTCCACCTTACCAACCTCCGTCACCCCCTTCTCCAGCCGAGCGAAAGCAAGCTCAACTTTTGCTCGCGACTTTCTCCCACCTGCCCTTCAATGTTCTTGAGGATGACATTCCTCTTAAGAACTTTCAATGGGCTTGTGATGTTCTGACTAGGGGTCATGTCCTTAACCCTATTGCCCAAGCAGAGCTTCATTTGTTTTTGGACCAACTCCCAGTGCTCCTCTACTGGCATCAGAATTCTAAGATCACCATCCAAAATCTGGATCAACTTTTATCTCTCCGAATTCATGCCCAGTATGAAGCAGAGAATTTTATCGAAGAGTTCGATGACTTCAGGAATAAAGATTCTGCGTACTGGGATGATTTGGTTATAGATGAATTGGAACAAAAATCGAGGGAAGAGGCTTTCGAAGCAAAGGCTGAAGAACTCTATTATGAAGTGAGAGCTCATCAGCTTATGCAACCAACTTTAGAAGAGATAGAAGAAATAATAAAGAAAGAACAGAAATTTATTGACCATTGCTGGACAAAATTTCATGACCTTGTTATTTATTCTATTCCTTATTTTTATGAGCTTGAATTTGTACCCAGATAAGGTTACTTAATGTAATCATCTTGGCTTTAATGTAAACAAAGTCTTTCTGTATTTAACACTGTTTGACTTTGTTTCCTTTTATCTTTAACAGCTAACTCGTAACTTCGAATTTGAACAATCTCACCCTTCGAATCAATTGTTTAATGAAGTATTAAAAGAACCAATCATGTCTTTTTCCAATTCATGGTGTAAAATTGACAATTCTGGCAGATATTATTTTAGTACTTCGATTTTAATGACTTTACTCTTCAACACTAACTGTAACCAATATATGGTCATGGTTGATAAAGCCAATCAATTTTAAACTGATCTCTTTTGGCTTCGAAGGGCAACCTATGACAATTCCTTCTTGCTCATATAGAAACCAATGATTGGTCTTGGATGTTTCGAACAGTGCCCCTCTTCCTTAAAGAGTCCTAGGGTTTGCTTCGAATGTTGTCATTTTGACTAATAACCTTCAAACAGGTCTTTGGATTTTTGAAGTAGACCAATACTTTGAGTATTCAAGCATTTTTAAGCATGTAGTATGCTCCGAACAGCGTTTCTCATACTCAGAGAATACTAGGGTTTGCTCCGAAGGTCGTTACTTTGATTTATAACCCCTAAACAGACCCATAATCAAGCAATTTAGCACCTTTAAGCATATACTAGGCTTCGAAGCCGACTTATGTATTTCGAAGCCGTTGTTATTTGATTTTTTGACGCCAAGATCTTGTTTTCGAAGCCGAATATTTCATTTCGAAGCTGGCCCCAATCCCCGGAATACGCTCTTCCCTCCAATCAATATTGGAAGAAATTCCTCGCATTCGTACTTTTAGTACTTAACGACTTACGGGGTATAATTTCGGACACAAAGGTTTTAAAACCCTCTCGTTTCGTGTTCCGAAATCTCTTGCCTTTTACAAACCCTTCTCTCTACTGGTTCCTCTGATCTTCTTTGCTCTTCTTTTGCTTACTACCAATGGATCCCTCCTCTCTAAAAGTACTTGCTGGCGACCATATCAGCCCTACCATGGCTTTGAAATATTGTATCGATGAAGAAATCAGCAAGCTGACATCTGGTGAGTCAAGTAACATCGATGGTCGTCTTTTCGTTCCTCGCCACAGCAGCAAACAGGAGTATGTCCTAGGTCCTATCTTCCGGGAGGCTCCTGCTCAACTCCCAGCTCTGTACCCTCGTTTGGAGGACCATTTCCTTCTCTACGAAGGAAGGCTTGATTGGGGAAATTGGAAAGTAAATCGTCCTCATCGTTGCTGGCCGACATTGAGGACTGAATGGGAGGAATGGTATGATAGAGTGGTGCCTGCGAGAGAAGATGACCTGCAAGAGCTTTATATCCTCGATGCCCTTCGTCTTTCCAGGTTCATTATTCCTGAAGACCCCTTTTTGATTCCTGCTGCCTTATATTTTTGGAATATGGCTTTCAATTTCTTCCAGTTTCGGTGCGGTATGATGGCCCCCACCGTTCTTGATATTTGCCATCTCCTAGGGCTTTCACCCCATGGTTCTCCTTTTACTCCCAACTATCCAGATCTTCCTGTCAAATTTTCTCTTCCAGCCCTAAGCTCTTCTTATAGTGACTTCGTAAAGGCTGAAAATAAGAGAGAAGGTCCTGTGCGGGACAGAGAACTCTTCTCCTTCATATTATACTGGTTATGCAAATTCCTCTTTTGTACCTCATCTCAGAGGATTATGCCTGAGTTTGCTCCACTTGCGAAGGCACTCGTCTTGAAGAAACATATCGCTCTTGCTCCTTATCTTCTAGGTCATGTCTACAGAACCTGCTCCCAATTTTGCGAAAAACCCCTCGATGCTAACCAAGGAGGTCCCCTCTGGGTGCTCCAACTCTGGCTCTTTGCTTATTTCACTGACCTACATCCCAAGTGTTTAGGATTCCTTGTTCAGGATCCTAGTACTTACGGGAAAAAATATGCCAGGATTGCCCTTTACCCTGCTTCCTTTGCTTATTACTTTACCTTCTTTTATCAACTTCCTATCTCTCCATCTGCTTCCTTCTTTTGTCCTTTCGAAGCCAATAGAGGGCTAACCTGGCTACAATCTTTTCTGGCTGATAAGGAATGTTCCACTTCTCCCCACAAAGATATGTGGGCCTCTATATTATTACCAAGGGAGCTGTTCATTGGCACTCTGAACCCTCGAGCCTATAAATGCATATCTGAGGTATACTGCCCTTCTCAATTTGCAAGGCAATTTGGGCTCTCTCAAGGGATACCTGTTCCTCTTTGCAGTCTTTCAAATGTCCATCTCACTGCCAGGGATTTGAGAATACCCAAATCCAAGCCAGAGGCAGCAGTACTCAGACTGCTGAAGGAATTGAGTGAATTCCAATTTATCCCCTTTCGCCCCTTTGGCTCAGTTTTAAAAAGGTTTAAGAACTGGTGGACAGCCAATATGGAAGTGCGCCTCTCTGCACACCCTCATGACTTGTTGGTGGGGTTGGGATTGCCTTCGAAGGATAAGTCAACAACAGCCCAGAACACTTCTCCCCCTCCTGAAGTTGTCACCACCACTCCTGCCACTTTACCCCTTCCAGCCAGGGTTACTAGAGCTGCTTCGAAGAAGGGTGAGTATCTTCAAGTTCTTCTCCTCCCCTTTTATTTCTGAATCTTTTGTTGGTTTCCTTATACTCATGCTTTTGGTGTAGGGTCTCCACAAGAAGAGTCTCCCAAGAGAGCCGAGACTTTAGCTATTCTCAAGAAGAAACAACAACAAAAAACAAAAAGGAGACTAGTCCTTCCTCCTGAAGTACCTGAATCTCTTGAAGAAGAAAGAGAGGTTGAGCCAGAGAAGGAAGTGCCCTTACAAAGAACAAAGAGACAAAAGGTAGCTGTTTCTTCATCTGATGCCATTGAAAATCCTGTTAGCGAGGCAACCACCATAATAGCGGAGAAAGAACTTATCTCTGGAGAGTCTGAACCCCGATCTGAAGAAGGGGAGGTTGGAAAAGAATTGGTTGTATCTCTGCCAAGGGAGAAGAGAAAGAAAATGACTGTTCCTGTCACTGACCATGTTGAGGACTCTACTCATAAAGCAGCTGCCAAGGCAGTCGAACAAGAACATTCCAAGGCAATCGTTGTATTTGAGAGGGCCAAGAAAAGATGGCAAGAGCAAATGCTAAGAGAGGAAGCTGCTACTGCCGATGCAACACAAGGGGAAATGGTAAGAAGGCAGCAGACTGCTGGACATTACTCTCTCCGCAGTTCTCCCATCAGTACTAGCGCCTCTGGAACAAGTAATTTCTTTCATACCTCTGCTGTTTTTTACTTTGTCAGCTCGTGGTATTAAAGTTTAACATTGTTCTGCATTTCTTCCTTTTGCAGCGACAACTACTGCACTCACCTTTCCAATGAGACCTTCCTCAATTTCGGTTGAGGTCGACCAAATGCAGAATTTCAGGGTTGTTCGAATCGTACTTCCATTTCCAAAACCTATATTTGACGTACCTTCCTTAAGTCCCAGTATTCCTGCATCTCCTTTTCTTGGATTAAAGCCATACCTCCCTTTTTTGGCTCGTAACCTACCTCAGTCTACTTTTCCTTCGAGCCAAGCTCTTTTTCCATCCTTTACAGAAACTCCAACTGCTGCTTCATTCCTAGTGGCAGTTGATTCTTCCACAGAGGACACTGGTAGCTCTTCAATTCGTGGCTCATCACCAATGCCAGCTTCCAGCCCCTCTTCACTTGATTTGCTGGTGGCCAAGACCATAGAGGCTGCCAAAGATGCTCCATCCGTTTCTCCCATCCCCATGCAGCCCTTTGTGTCTTCCACCACAACACTCTCTATGCCCTTCATGTCAAGGGACGAGGTAGACATCTTCGAAGGAAGACTAGCTAGTCTCTTTGACATACTTTCTACCTCTCCCACCTCTACTGCTGAAGCTGAACCATTAGCCTTGGCTGACTCCCTACTGGAAATCTTCAAGAGTTCTCCTTCCTCCAGCAACAAGCCTTTTGCACCTTCAGTAGATTTGGACACATGCTTGCAACTGTTGACTTCTTTTTCAAGGATCCCCTTCGAGGCTCTACAAAGGCCTATCATCAGGAATGGGTTCCTTCAATGCTGTAACATTGCTGAGCAGTCTGCCATGAGTGTCTCAAGTCATCTATCTCAGGCTGCAGCTACTATTGATTTTTATCTCAACATTTGTCATGCTGCTAAGACTGCGGATGAGAAGCTGGCTAAGGACCAGAGTTTTGTTTCTCAAGTGCATACTGAAGTATCGACTCTGAAAGAACAACACTCTTCTGCCTCCCACTTTCGAGTCCAACTTCTGGAGAAAAAAGCTCAGCTTGAAGAAGAGTTAGCCGCAGTAAACCAAGCCTTGGTTCGAACTGATAAGAAATTGCACATCACCAATCAAGGGCTGGCTAATCGAAAAGAAGACATGGCTGTGGCTATCCAATTATTTCCTTCCCTTAGCAATAGGAAAGCTATTGTACAAAAACAACTAAAGCATTGTAATGATTTTTGGGCCAATTTGTGGCACAATGTACTTGATTCTTTATGAAAGCACAATATTTTGTATATCATTTGAGCAAGCTTGTGTTTTTGCATATGATGCTTGCATATGATGTTTACTCTATCCCTTGTGTTTCCCAAATGGTTGGAAAATAAGGTTTTAAATATCTGCCATTAATCCTTTTGGGATGTACATAACCATTCAAATTTCTTAAATGGTATGCTCCAAAAGGCAGAACCCTATGAATTTGATATGGTCCTTCCCAGTTAGGTGACCATTTGCCAAACTTATGGCTTTTAATCCCAATTGGGAGTATTGTCTTCCCTACCAAATCACCTTCATCAAAGCCAATGTGTTTGACTTTCTTATTATAATTCTTGGCTGCTTTCTTCTTTTGGAAAAGAATGCTATTTAATGTCAAAATTCTGGCTTCATCTATGCCTTCTAATTCTAAGCACATACTTTGATGGTATTGTTCAGGATTCAATTGATCTTGACATCTTATTCTCAAAGATTTAACATTAATCTCTACTGGTAAGACTGCATCATGTCCATACACCAAGGCATAGGGAGTGACTCCTGTGCTTGACCTCGGTGAGGTTCTATATGCCCACAAAACATCCAATAATAGGTTATGCCAATCCCTGGGATTGTCATCCACAACCTTCTGTATTCCTTTTTTCAAGGACTTATTGGATGACTCAGCTTGACCATTAGCTTGTGCATAATAGGGTGTGGAATTAACAAGGCTAATTCCAAATTCTGCCACAAAAGCCTTCACCATCTTCCCATCAAACACAGTTCCATTATCAACTGTTATGGTTTGCGGGATGCCAAATCTATGGATCAAATCTTTAATAAAACCAATAACCTCTGTTTGGTCTACAGCCTTGTATGGCTTAGCTTCGACCCATTTAGTGAAGTAGTCAGTGGCCACTAGAATGAAACAATGATGCTTCGAATAAGGTGGGTGTATTTTTCCCATCATATCCATGGCCCACCCTCTGAATGGCCAAGGCTTCACTACTGCATGTAGGTCAGTTATGGGCACGTGCCTTATTGTGCCATGCTTTTGACATGCCTGACACCCCTTTGCATATTCTATGCAGTCTTTAAGGATGGTTGGCCAATAATAGGAATGCCTTCGAAGCAACCATCTCATTTTTACACCAGGTTGATGAGCACCACAGATGCCTTCATGAACCTCAGCCATGGCTGTTAATGCTTCTTTCGGGCCTAGACATTCTAACAATAAGCCATCTCCCCCCCTTTTGTAGAGAGCATTACCATATATCATATATTGCATAGACTGCAGCTTAACTTTTCTACTGGCCTTCGAAGATGGACCAGCCAAGTACTGCATTATCGGATGCCTCCAATCTTGTTCTTGTAAGTCATTATGATTGACTTCCAAGATCACATTCCTTTTATTCAAAGGTTGTATTAATCTCTGATATGTTGTTTGGCTTATGTCCCTTTGGGTATTATCCCTTCTCTTGAAGTTCGAAGCCTTTTGAGCCACATCATTGGCTCTATTGTTCAAGAATCTTGGAACATGGGTTACATTTGCTATTTGAAACTGAGAAAGCAAATGTAATGCAACAACATAATATGGCAGGATACTTATGCTTTGACACTTGAAAATTCCTTTCACTTGGTTAACTACCAATTGAGAATCTCCAAATATGTCAACTACATGTACTTGTAATCCAATAAGAATCTCTAGTCCCACAATTAAGGCTTCATATTCAGCCTGGTTATTGGAACAAGTAGCTTCATCCACTCTAAAACCATGGGTAGTTTCTGTCCCCTGTGGAGACTTGATTACAATACCAATTCCAATTAACCCATTTGCTTTCGACCCATCGAACCACATTTGCCATGGCTCAACACTGGCCATACCAAGTTCCATTATCTCCTGGCTCTCTGTTTGAGATGGATGATCTGCCAAGAAATTGGCTAAAACCTGCCCTTTTACTGCCCTTTGAGGGACATATTCTAGATGAAATTCTGATAAGGCAAGCATCCATTTGCCAATTCTTCCCCTCAACATTGGTCTAGATAACATATATTTAACCAAATCTGTGGTTGCAATTACCAAGACAGTTGTAGGTAAAAGATAGTATCTCAATTTCATTGCAGCAAAATACAAAGCAAGGCACAGCTTTTCAACAGCTGAGTATTTACATTCACAAGAATTTAAAAACCTACTAATGTAATAAACAGCTTGCTCCTTGCCTTCTACATTGTCTTGGGCTAAGAAAGCTCCCAATGAATCTTCTGCTGCAGCTATGTACAACTTCAAGGGGTTGTTACCCTTTGGTGGCATCAGCACTGGAGGGTTGGCCAAGTAGGCCTTGATACCTTCGAAAGCAATTTGATGCTCTGCTGTCCACATAAATTCCTCTTCATCTTTCAGCCTTAACAAGGAAGAAAATACTTTAGTTTTCCCTGCAGTGTTAGAAATGAACCTTCGAAGAAAGTTAACCTGCCCAAGGAACCTTTGTAATTCTTTCTTACTTGATGGGGGTTTGGCTTCAATGATTGCTTTGGCTTTATTCTGATCAATCTGTATTCCCTTCTTGTGAACAACATAGCCCAAGAAATTTCCAGATGATACACCAAAAGCACATTTAAGAGGATTGAGCTTCAACTTGAACTTCCTCATCCTTTCAAAGGCTGCTTCTAAGTGAAGCAGGTGTTCCTCCATGGACTGGGATTTCACTACAATGTCATCAATATAACATTCTAAATACCCTCCGATGAGGTAATGAAAAATGGTGTTCATAGCCCTCTGGTATGTAGCTCCAGCATTCTTCAGGCCAAATGGCATCTTAACCCATTCGAAGGTGCCAATATTTCCAGGACATCTGAATGCTGTCTTATGGACATCCTCCTCTGCAATGCAGATTTGATTATAACCAGAGTGTCCATCCATCATTGATAAAACTTGATGCCCTGCTGAACTATCTACTAGCAAATCTACTATGGGCATAGGGTACTCATCTTTTGGAGTTGCTAGATTCAAATTTCTGAAATCGATGCATACCCTCATTTTACCGTTCTTCTTGACTACAGGCACAATATTAGATAGCCATTCAACATACCTGGCTGTCCTAATAAAACCTGCCTTGAGTAGTCTGAGGATCTCTTCCTTGACCTTCTGAATTACTTCTGGACTCATCCTTCTTGGTTTCTGCTTATATGGCTTGAAGTTAGGCTTCATAGGGAGCCTATGTTCCACTAATGACCTGTCCAATCTTGGTAGTTCATTATAAGACCATGCAAAGCAATCTTTGTATTTCTTCGGAACAACCAAAAGCTGGTTTCTGTCCAGAGCATTCAAACAAGCACTTACATAAGTGGGCTATTGTACAGAACCTTCCCCTAGATTTACTTCTTCTAAAGGGTCTTGTGCATGAGAACTCCTTCTGGTTTCTTCTACCTTTGAAGTGATCTTCAAGCTTGGTTCTGCCCCCAGGTTCATCAATTCAATATCTCTGCCCTCCTCTTCATAGACAAAATCTGTCCACAAGGCTTCCTCTTCCTGTATCTCCTGGACTTTTGTTTCAATGTCCAAGGCACAGTACTTACCAAGAGTCAAGACTCTAGCCTGTTGCTTCTGCTGTTTGCAGCCAATTATCATGGCCTCTCTCTCTTGCTCCTGAACTTTCTGGACTATTGCTTTTATGTCCAATGCTGAAAATTTAATCAAAGCCAAGGACTTGGCTTCTTGTGGTTCCTTTCTTTGCCTATAACCAGGCGTCATTGTCATCTCTAAGGACAACCTCTTCATCAGCACTTTCTTGGACTAAGTGCTTCAGGTGTGTCACCTCCTCATCAGCCGTCACTTCGGCTGAGCTGTCATCTTTCATCAGTATACTGAGCGGTGTCACTCCCTCAATATACAATTTAGCCTCCGCAAAGTCTGCACAGGCTATGAAGGGTTGAAGATCTGCATCGATTTCCTCTGTCTCTCCATTGCCTAAAGCCATCATGATTTTCTGATGTAAAGAAGAAGGCACACATTTGTTAGTGTGGATCCAATCCCTTCCAAGCAAAGCATTGTATTTAGCATTACTGTCGATTACGAAGAATGCTGTCATACAATCCCTGGTTCCCACACTTAAATTAATGGGTAGAATCCCCTGAGCCATTTGCTTATCCCCAGCAAAACCAGCAATGGTTGTGCTGGTTGGTATCAACCTGGGATTCTTTTTTCCTAGTTTCTTCAAAGAAGACTTCGGGAGTAGGTTTACTGCTGCCCCATTGTCTATCAGGACTCGGTTCAGCTGTATCCCATCAAAGAAAGCCTTGATGTACAAAGGCCTGACGTGCTGCGTCATCGAATCCGAGGGGTACTCAAATGGATACGATAGATTGATGCTTACCACTTCCTCAGTTTCATATTCATCTTCCATCGGGGTAACCATTTCGAAATTATCCTGCACCATACTTGCTTGCGAGTCTTCACTAGAGATCTAAACTGGATCAGCTTCCTGCCCCTCTTGATTTTCATCTCCAGCTTGGAATTCCTGTGGTAGTATGTGTACCATGTTCACTGATACTGGGGGAAACGAGCCAAACTGGATGGCTGGCTGTACTTGTTCCCCCTCTTGGTTACTTTGGTTGACTCCCTCAGAAACATCCTGCATGATGCATTCTGGTATTTCATTGCTAACTGATCCCTTCGAAGGATCTTTCTCAACTGGCTCTTCAGTCAGAAACGTTTGCTCAGCCATGAAGGCTTCGAACATCTCTTCCTCCACGACCTCTTTCTTCTAGCTTATGCTAATCTCTTCTTCGGTCTCGCTATCCGTCTCCATCAGAGCTTTCTCCAACCCTACCAAACTAGCCTTCTCTCTGGTTTTCAGTTCAGAATGAACCTTGGCCAATTGTTCTCGGCTGCAGACCACTTTGCTCTGTGGAACTGGCTTTGGAGCATAGTCTGACTTTGGGTTCTTCCTTCCTTCCGTTTTGACTGGTGAAGAATTTTCTCCACTTTCCTTCAGATCTTTCTGATACTGGGTGTACCTGCGCTGAATTTTTCTTCTCTGTGATCTTGAGATGACTGGGACCATGTCTGGTTCCCTTGTCTTTGGGTGTTTAAGCAGCACCCAGTTATTCGGAGCCACCATAGGAGGCCTGATCATCCTGCCTTGGTTTACAACATCTCCTCGAACAGGCAATTCTCTGGGTTTGTTTTGCATTACAAACCAGTCTGGGACTCCAGGTACCCATGAACTTGCTGATTCAGACGCTGATCTGCCCTTTTCCACCTTCGAAGCCATCTTCGAAACTGGCCGTGAAGGTAAGTGCTTGGTTTTGTCCTCATGTTTTGAATCTGATTCAGACCTTCGATAAGGGTGACCATTTTCTGTTCTGCGTGAAACTGGTCTAGGGGGCCAATCTCTGGCTTTGATTCCATGAACTGAACCTCTCTCCAGTTTTCTTTCAGAATGGCTACTCTCCATTCTATAATAGTTATGTGGCCTGGATTCATGCAAGAGCTTCTTGCCTTTGTCATGCATTCTGTTCACCACAGGCTCAACCACTGGTGGTCTCTGCCTATCACTAGCCGGATGCGGCCTTTTGTTGTAAGCATTGGTTGACTTAGGACGTCTCTGAACATCCCTGTAGTATTGCTTCCCATCAGTTGGAAGCCCCTTCAACCACTTGTAACTGAGTCTGCACCTGGGGCATATCCTCTGCATCACCGCTGCTTCTAAAGAATCATCATCCAGTGATTCTTCATCAGAGTGTTCCCTCTGGTGCGAGAAACCTTGTTCAATAACTGGTGGGCTTCTAGTATTCTTCTTAATGTTGGTTTGATTAGCAACATGCATCTGCACATTGACTTCCTCCAATTCTGTCAAGGACAAGTTCTGGAAGTCTGATGTAATGACATTGGCTGCTGCCTCTCCAACTTCTGGAAAGGGATCACTGTCAATTCCCATGGCTTTTTCTATTTTAGCTGAGAACTTCAAACTTCCTTTTCGAATCTGTTCTTGGATCCTGTCTCGAAAAACAATGCAGTTTTTAGTCGAGTGAGACCAAGAATTATGCCATTTACAGTATACTTTTCCTTTCAGTTCATCTGGAGATGGTAGTTTTACTCCTTTAGGTAACTTAAGGAAATTAGCCGCGAGCAAATGATCAAAGATGTCATCTGCTTTTGTTAAATCGAAAGAGTATTTTCTGTGAAAGTCTTTCTTTTTAAACTGCTGGTCTATATCCTTATGAATTAATGCTTCACAGATTACAGGTTCTTTGCCTACAATCTCTGCTGCATCTATTTCATAATTAGGATCTCTATAATATGTCTTATATGATGCATTATTTCGATCTTGTTCCTCTTCTAACAATGCTTCATATCGAGACACCTTATAGGTCAGTTCGACCAAATCTCTGAATTCAGTTGAATCAAACTTCTTTCGAAGCCTGAATTCCAAACCATTTTGAGCCAATCTGACGAATTCTGGCTCTGGCAGGATGACTCTACATTTATTTCGAGCCCTTTTAAATCTGGCAATAAACTGAGTAGCCTTTTCTTCAGGCCTTTGACTCAATCTAGCCAAATCTGCCATAGATACTTCTGGCTCTGATTGGAAGAATTGGGCATGAAATGCCTCTTCCATTTGTTGCCAATTTTGAATGGAGCCAGGTGTAAGGTTGATGTACCATACAAATGCTCCCCCTGTTAGGGAATTTGGAAATAATCTCAGTTTCATATAGTCATGGTTAGTAAATTCACCGCATTGAGCAGCAAACCTAGCAATATGTTCTATCGTTGATTGATTTCCAGTCCCATAAAAAAGGGTAAAATCTGGTATCCTGAATCCCCTTGGGTATTCATGTACCCTATCTACCCATTCTGGGTATGGTTTTCTGTATATAGGAGTCTGGACCCCCCGAGCCATTGGTCCACATATCTCCCTAACAATATCAGCAATCTGGTCTCTAGGGACCATATTTTGTGCCTGCTGAACCACTACTGGAGGGGCAAACACAGGATTTGGTGGACAAACTTGTTCTTGTGGTCCTCTTGGTCCATAAGGTGGTAAATTTGGGCTGGTTGTCCTTGCGGTGCAGGTTGCTGTTGAGGGTATGGGTAACCTCTTTGAGCATGACCTGCGAAAGGACCTGCAACAGGTGCTGGAACAGGTGTTGGGTCTCTGCCATTTGTAGGAAAACCCTCCAACCCCCCGGGTGTAAATTCGAATAAGGGATTAGTGTACCCCCTTGTGCCAGGTATGGCTTCGAACATGGGATTTGTAACCATTCTTATGCCAGTTTCTTGTACTTGGCCAGATCCACCAACCTGTGTGGCTTCATTATTAAGTACTGAGGCATTTTGGCCTGCTATAGGCCTTGAAATGGGTTCATACCAAGACTGAGGTGATGATCTTTCAAAGTTTTGGGTACTAGTTTGACCATTAGAATGTCCATTAACTTGCATATGCTGTTTTTCTCTAGCCAATCTTTGTTGGGGGACATTTACAACTTCCTCCGTGTGTCTTGTGTTTGTTGGTTGGTGGTTATTCATTCGATCTAAAAAGGATGTTGCCCACCTTGCCATTGTGTTCATTAATTGTTGTCCCATGGCATCTACTAAACCATCCCATGGATTTGTTGGTTGAGTAAATGGCACAGTGGATGGTCCAATTCCTTGGTTTCGTCCAATAATATGAACATATGGTTCTTGTCCAGAAGTACTGGTCTGTTCGACCATAGGTTCTGACAATATAGGAGTTTCCACAGGATGTGTTACCACATTATCCTCTGGATTTGGTATTTCTACCTCTCCTTCCACGCCTTCTTCCAAGCGTTCATTTTCTCCTTGTCGTCTTCTTCTAGCCATTTTTAATTAGGTCCCACTGGGCGTGCCAAAAATATATGTTGGCTTTTTGGCTTTTCGAAGGGTATTTTTGTGAATGTGAGCGTGTCAGCAAGGATCAATCAGTCCTTACAGAAATTGTGATTGCCAACCAATTATCAGACGATTGTGTTTTAGTTCTTTTCAGCCTCAATGAAAAGGACTTTTACTGGTGGCTTGACTTAGGAGAAGTTAATAGAAATAACAGTAATATGAAGAACAATTGAAGTATTTCATAAAAATGAACACTTACAATGGTCCGAACTCAGCCTCAGAGAGGTTTACAACAGCAATCTACTTGAATCTACTTGAAGCTACTCCTATGAATCGAAGTGCAGTGCGGGTATTTAAAGTGCAGGTATTTAAAGAACAGGTATTTAAAGACTGGAAATGTAAAAGACTGAAAAAGAAAATATATGAAGTAAATGACTGATTTGTATGATCTGAGTCCGTCCTTTTTTCTGGGGGCTGCCCTGCTATTTATACTCGTCAGTGATGACCTTCGAACTGCACTTCGAACCGTCGAACTGCTCCTCCATGATCGCTGATCATGCTTCCTTACAAGTAGCTCCATTACGCCATTACTGGCAGTTGAGCTTCCCTCTTGTACTTGAATTTGAATATGAGTAACCGTTGAAGATATGTCATCTTGCATCCCGTTTTGATCTAGTGTTACTCAGATCATGTGAGGACCAATATTTATTGCCACGTGTACGATCAGGATTAAAGGCTTGAATAACCTTCCTTTATTACCCTTACTCTGCCACGTGTTGAACTGTAACTGGCTTTTACAAAATATGTAGCCAACAGTTGTCTTAATTTGTTGACTGTTTTGCCATTGTTAGTATAGTTGGGGGACAGGTAGTGTGGTTATATATGGGGAAAGTGGTGGAGTATTTGTATGTCACGTAGTTCGAAAAACGCACTAGTAGTTTTTTAAATTTTGGTTGTTTTTAACACGCACTGTATGAGACGTGAATTCCTTACTAATTGTTTTTTGGTGCATGACGTGAAGGCACGCAGTAATTCAATCAAATTGGGTCCGTCACGTTGGAGTGTCACATGTCACGTTTAGAAAAAGTACAATAAGGAGTTTTTAATTTTTTTAGAGTGACACAACATATGCCACACTATCACATTTAAAAAAATATACTAAGGAGTTTTTATTTTTTTTGGAGTGTCACATCATACCTACTACGCTGTCACATTTGGAAAAAGTATACTAAGGATGAGTAAAAATTTTGGAGTGTCATATCATACCTACTACGTTGTCACATTTGGAAAAAGTACACTAAGAAATTTTTAATTTTTTTAGAGCGTCTCATCGTTGGAGTGTTACATTAATACCTGCTACATTGGAATATCACACCATACCTGTCACACATTCCAAAAACAAAACAAACTTTCCCAATTAACTAGTGAGGGTATATTTGTGTAACCAATACCCATCCATGTTTGAAAAAAGATTTACTAGTCACACACTACACCTAATAAAGACTCCTCAATTAACTATTTAAAACATGAGACCAAATGGTATAGAAGTTCCTAAAATAGGACTTTCTAATAAATTTTCCTAAATTGTTTTCCATTTTCTTTCATTTTCTATTTCTTTTGTCAAATCCTCCAATTAAACACAAACCTAACTATTTGGAAACTCCCAAATAAATTACTTGTTTTCAACTATATATTTTAGCAAAAAATCAAAAAGTTATTATAAGTTGTCACATTATTCTCTTTATTTTTTTGCATATCTTTTTATAAAAAGTCAAAAAAAATACTCAAATAGCCTATTTCCAAACGAGATGATTGGTGGCTGAACATATGGTTCATTTCTCGATTTTTTATTTTGTTTTGTTTTGTTTTTTGGTGTAGATAATTAATAAAAAAATTATGTTAATTCAATAAAATGTGCTTACTTATTTTCCTTATTATTTATAATAATAATAAAAAAGAACAGTACGAACTAATCTTCTGTCCGCTAATCATTCATTAAAAAAATTAATTGATTTAATAAGCATAGTTATATTTTATTATATTTATATTTAAAAAATAAATGATGAACATGATTCGGTTCAAAAGTCCAGTTGCCTTTTGGTTGGGGGATTCTATTTGTAACCCAAGTCATCAAGTACGTCTAATTTCTTAATATATTATATTAAATTATTTATAATTATAAGGGTAAATTAAACTGACCTTCTTTGAGATTTACCTTAATTACATGGACTTCCCCTATAGTTTCAAAAATAACATTCACCTCTTTTACTTTTGAAAATAATACATAGATTTCCCATACTATTAGAAGGACGTTAATAAAGTAACAAAAACAGTGACACCAGCCACAATAAACATGCAAATGCCCAAAATATTCTTGTCATCCTTTTTAAACAATACACCCCATTCTAACTATTTGTCTCCAATTTCCAACACCAGTGAACTTTCTCTCCAAACTCTCTCTCTCTCTCTCTCTCTCTTAGTTCTGTGTATTTTTATATTTTTTTTGGGTGAACCATGTATTTTTACTTATATATATATATATATATATATTGTATGCATGCACAAGTACAGTGATATGGCATCATCAAACAATGAAAGCAACATACTGAAATATAAAAGCAAAACATGTTTTTGTGGTCAAAAGACAGCTATCAAGGTGACACAATCTGAAAGAAACAAAAACAAAGGAAAGTTGTATTATGCTTGTGCAGAAAGGAAATGCAAATTCTGGGATTGGTGCAAACCTGTTAATTCAACTGATGAAAGTATTGATACTGTTCAAAGGCTACTACCTCAAGGGAATTTCAAGGATGTGCATACAAAAGTGTAAGTACTTGAAGACAACCAAAGATATATGAAGCTATTGATAATCATAAGTTTAGTCGTAAATTTGTTTGCCCTGTTTGTTGTCATTTGACTCCTTATTACCCTCATCACTCAAACTCTCAGTGCCATTTGATTTATGTTCATTATCAACATTTGCATTCCAATCCTTATCCTCATCACTAAACCCATAGACATTGTCCTCATGGTACTCTTCTTCTATATCTACATTAAGTACTTCATCACCTTCACTATTTCTATCTCTAACATCATTTCTAGTTCCACCATCTTCCATTCCAAGAGTATATGCAATATCAACAAATAAGTTAATTGTCTTACTCTTACCTTGCATATAAAACATATCCAACACATCAAGATCATTTTCTATTAATCTCTTATTCTCAGTACCAGGTATATAAAAATGCAATGTGATAGTTATTGCTTTACTACAAGCAATATGAGAGAGGACTGTTGCAGTCACATCCTTCAAGGCATCAATGTAGGAATACATATTTGGGTCCACATCATATACTCTGCCTGCTTTGCCTTTATAGTTGATGATTAGATCAAAATAAGAGAATGCAGCCATATTGTGATCACAATGAGTAACAATTAAATTCAACAATTACTCACCCAAATGTAACAAAATTTATAAGCAGAAGATATAAAAAAAAACCATAATAAAGTTCATATAATCATAATTGCATAACAAAAAGAATAAAAAAAAATTCTTAAATCATTATTCTAAGAAAATTAAGAAGAAGACTATTTTTTACAGTAAATGAACAAAACCAAATCCCCACTTTCATAACAAACATAAATAAAAGTTCATATAATACAATCATAATTGCATAAAATCAAAAATCATAACAAAAAGAAGACAAAAACAATGCCGAACATGTAAAAAAAATAAAATGAAAAAAAAGCCTTGGCCGGTTGATCAGCCAGATATCCGGCTAGACGTCTGGTAGGACATCCCCATGGACGATCGGTCACCCAAAATCTCCCAACCAGACTTATCCGTTCGTAAAGGCGTACAAATCTGAAAGGGAGTACAAATCCAGAGTTTCAAAATCAAAACAAACATGAGCTAGATGAACTGCTACTCCAGAAAACAAACAAGGATAAAGTATGAAAGAACTGGATTGCTACTCCAGAAAACAAACGGGGATGAAACATAAAAGGTTTGAAATCTTACCTAGAAGCCCTAAAACCAACCAACTTCTCAGCGATCAATCTCTTTTACATTTTACACTGGGAACGATGATCGAACCAAAATCTCAAGCTTCTTTGTAATAACCCGACTCTCTTATGTGCCTTACATCTCTAGTTTTATGAGAAATTACATGTTTAATGTGAAATTTCATGCAAAGTTATGCTTATATGTGGGAATTGTTGGATTATGTTTGTCTATCTGTTGATTATTAGAATACATCTGTTAAAATTAAAATGTTAACCTGGAAATTTTTAGCCGTAGAGGTGCAATAAACTGGAATTGAGCATGTGAACGTGCTAGTGGGAATTTTTAAAGCTGTTTGGGAGGTTTAATTGAAAACTTATTTTGTCTAATTTGTTAAGGCTCGTTTGGCAAGTCTAGAAGTTAAAGACTTATTCTTGTATTATATAAGTCTCTTTGTGAACCCATCCCTTAAATATTTTGAGTGGAGAATTCTAGAGAACACCCAAGAGAGAAAGAGGAGGAAAGAAGAGAGAAGCTCACCAAGGGAGAAGATTGGGAGAATAAAATAGGGTTTGAGGCTAGAGTTTAAGGTATGTACAATCTTGCTAGAGCATCCTAATCTCTCTTTCTATTTGATTTGGGAAGAAAACCTTCACATTCATGTAAATTACGGTTACATTAAGAGCCTTACTTAGGGACTTTGGTTGCCTTGGTGGGTGATCCTTGAATTTAGGGTTGTTTTGAGCTAAGTTTCCTTGGTTCTACACATTTTGAGCTCATTCAACCATCTTGATGTTATAGACTTATATTGTGATAAACTAAGTGTGGTTGGAACATAAAGAATTTAAGATGTATATATGAATCTAAGAAGGGTATGATTTGATTTGATTATGCTTATGATTTATGTTTATTGTGATAATCTATCATGATATTGAGTAAGTTTACCCTATCTTATATCTTTTAATAGGTTTGAACAATTGCAATTTTGTTTAAGATTCGGACTGCCAAAACAGATTAACCGACCGCACGTGCGGGGACCCATGGCCGCACGTGCGGGAGACACAGCTGCACGTGCAGGGATCACAGCTGCACATGTGGAAAACAGGGGAAGAGGTTGGGAGTATTCTGTTAAAAAAGAACGTGCGGCCCGCATGTGCAGCTCACCTGGCCGCACGTGCGGTGGGGTCTTCCGTACGTGCGGCCTAAGCCGGGAAAATCTGTAATCTTCTTTTGGTCTGTTTAAACCTCCAGATGTGTCTAAATGTCCGTTTGATATTTCTGTAATACGTTTAATTACCCGTAACTTAACGAATCGAACATTTGAGAAATAAAAAGAAAACTAAGGAAAAGCAATATATTTGATGTACTTATGAGTTACGTGTTAGGTGTAGGGCATCTACAGGAGGGGACCATCGATCACCCGTATCACAGTGAGTGATAGTAGCGTAATTTCATGCTCTATTCACATTTTGTGTTGATACAATATTGGAAATCTTATGAACTTTGTTGGTATCGTATGTCATAAACGATATGTCTGATATGCATTTGAACATTGATACATGAAATATAGACCCGAGGTCATTCTTCTATTACTGTGATGAGCCTAAGGCCGTTCTGCATTGCAATGGGCCTAAGGCTGTTTTGCTACCGTGATGGGCCTGAGGCTGTTCTGTATTGTGATGGGCCTAAGGCCGTTCTGTACTGTAATAGGCCTAAGGCCGTTCTGTGTTGTGTTCGGCCTAAGGCCGTTTTGTCTTACATGGGCCCAAGGCCGTTTTGAAAAGGAAAAATGAGTGGTAACATGACTAGTGAAAATATATTGTAAACCTATACGCGTATGTCTTTTCCTTTGATTTGTTTGTACAACTATCATTCACTGAGCCTTGCTCACTCAATTTTCTTGAATGTTTTGTAGGTAACCAACTTGTGGGTCAATCCTAGGTTAGTCCAGAAGCCTGTAGTTAAACCCTTTTGTTGAGTCACCCAAAGTGACCCTTTGATATATTTTGGAAACCCCTATGATGGAATGTTTTGTTGTGATTTTTGGGAATAATGAATATGTATATAAGTGTTGTTAAAACTTAACTTTCGAGTTGATCTTTATTTGTGTTTTGTAATGTGTATGACACGTGGAATGTAATGTGTATACAATAATGCATTATGATCCTAGCACATAGACACATCTTAATGAATGTTTGTTCTTTCATTATCTAGCTTCCGTTCAGGCCCCGAGATCGAATAACATATTAAGTAACTACGTTAAGGCCTTAGTTTAGGCCGGTCATGTCCAAACTTTTAGGGGCAGATTTGGGTTGTGACATTCTTGTCTTTGGTTCACATCGATCGGTCTTCTTAAAAGATTTCGTCTCTCTCTCTCTATCTCTCCCACAAATTCGATCGAAATTAGAATAGATAGTGAATTAGGGATTTAGGGTACGAAGGTTATTATCGTCTTTTCGTGCTCCAAAGCAAGGGTAATAAGGTCATTTAGTATATGTAAGTAGCATCATTTGTGCCAATTTGACGGAATAGAGGAATCTTAACAATGTCAGGTAAAGTAAGGGAGGTTTGTGTAATTATTCAAACCACAAAGGAAGTCTCTATATTTGTCAGAAACCTCAGGGAATGTAATTTACCCTAATTATAATTTACTTTCAATACACCTTATTGTTTTGAATGTTATTATTAACACTTCATCAATTATTTTGGATCCCCCATTTCTTTGGACCATTGCTTATAAATTCTAAAATTTTTAAAATTTCTTTTTTCTCCCCAAATAATACCAAAAATATTCCTGTAAAAACATTCCACCCATTTAATTGAATGCACACCCCCATACCCCAAAAGGCCTCTCTTCAAAAAATCCTAATAAAACTCACGAAGGTGAGTATTCAAAATTCCCCTTTTATGGGTTTTGCAATCTCCATGAGTTTCGGTTATCCATTCTTGAACAAATAAGAAATGTTCAGTTACCTGTTCTCGAACAAATGAACAATGTTTGAACCTGTGCTCCCAAATTTTGGTCATATGTTCGGGAGTTTAGTTCCAAAAAAATGACAAACAGTTATTATTATTTTTGCCATTTTTTTCAAGAAACTTACCCTTACAAGGTCAATCTCCTCTGAATTAAGAACACCATCAAAGCTATGAACCTCTTCTAAGCTTTTGTTGTTGTACTCCTCTCGTCTCATAGAGTTGTGGTTGTCAAAAATTTTTTCACTCATTGTCATTGTCGAAGAAATGTAGGTAATTAAACGGTTGCCACCATTACCGCCAGAATATTCACCAAAGGGCTTTCAAGGTTTTGAGAGTGGATAGGTTTTGAAGGTGGGATTTGGGAAAGATGAATGGATGGTGATGGAGGTAGGTGCTCTCATAAATCCTAACTCATGATGCAGTGGGTGTGTCAGCTTAATTGTGAGATGTGATGTCTCAAAATTATTGAGGTCTTTTTTAGTAATTTCATTTGAGGTTATTATTGTAATAAAAAAAAGCTAAAAATAAGATGTTCAAAATAACTGATGGGGTACTAATAGCAGCATTCTTTTTTTTTTTCTTCTAAATTACTTTAAGGTACACTCAAATAATAAACAAATCAAAAACCCTAAACTGAATCACTTTGAAAAGCATGGTACCTCCACTATGTCAATATCAATTAAATCCATTAATATTAACTGTAGATATGGTAAATGAGGTCAAGGAAGTGGAGCAGAGGGTGCGTATGTTTATTCATGATTTGCCTTAGTTAGGAATGTGACCAAATGTTCTATGGCAGAAGGGTTGGGAACAAGGTTGCTCATTTGATGGCTAAGTTTGGGATTAATGGAAGTGGGTGTTGTACTTGGGAGGGTATCCCTCCTACGTGGTTGTTAGGCCCTCTGAGGAGTAAGGGTGGTGCTGTGTATTGTGTTTCAACTATCTATAATATCTTTGCTATCGTTCTCACCACACAATACATATTATTATTATTTTAATTTATTAATTGTTTTTTTTAATTTGTAAATAATAAAATAATAAGAACATTGGTATTTATGATAATGGTGAGTTTTGGTAGGGTAGATTGGAGTTTTAGAGTGAAGAAGAAGATGAGAAAATAATTAAAATTTGATAAAGAAGTTAAAGATAGTTGAATATGAAGAACACTTATAAATGGTTTGGGTGTACCATAAGAAAAAAAAAATATTTTATTTTAGAATTTAATGTGTATTATCTTTATTAGTAAATTTACATTAAAGTATAATAGGAACTCAAATTTCAAAATTTTAATTAAGAATATGAACTTATTATTTGAGTGCAAATGGAATAAGGGTTTTTTACTGGCCGATTCTACCTTTTTTAATTTTTCCCTTCTTAGTCCTGAAGATTGCTCTTATACACCAACAGGTCCTGAGCCTTTTTTTTTTATGCCATTTTACCCTGGTTTTCCCCCCCTTCTTTGGCGCATTTGTATTTGATTTTTGCCATCAAAATATTGTGCTGTGAGTATGGGTTTGTGATTTGGATTTCTATGGAATTTCATGATTTACTAAAGCATTATTGTGGAGCTTCGTGATTTGTGATTTTGTGCTTGGTGTATCTTTGTGATTTGTGATTTGTGATTTGTGATTTCGAGCTTGGTGAACCTTCCTGTTTTGCGAATTTGCATTTGGTTTATAGTTAGATTTTGTGATTTGCGATTTGTGGACGGAGCTCGACTGGTATGTTTGATTTTGATTTCAATTTCGATTTTTGGTGTTTTTCAGTTTGAGTTGGAGATTTTGATTTTGTTGTGATATTGTTGTTATTCTGTTGTTTCTGCGATTGACTTTATATTTTGATCATGATATTGACAGCTTTGAGAGATGTATATGTAATGAATTTTATATATTTTTTTTGGTTTGCAAAATTGTTTTGGTTGAACACATGTGCTGGTTTGTTATTTTCTACAGTGATAATTTTATCACCGAGTATTTTGGTAGTGTAAGCCTTACTCACTGTTCCATTCTCTTGGTCTTTTGGTAGTGTTAACTGTTAAATTTATCACTGTTAGTTTTTAGATGTGTTTGAGTTGGTTGATAATTTTATCACTGTATTAGATTTTATTTTAGGCTGTTTGCTGAAATATAATTGTTGTTTGTTGCAGGATTTATAGTGATGGAGAATTCTTTGTTTCTTATGTGCAAGTTTAGAGGTGTGACATTGGTTATCAAGTATAATGATAGATTTAATTTCAAGGATTTAGTATATAAATTGTGTGTAAAGTGGAGTGAGTTAGTTGGTAGTTCTTTGAATATATCATATTTAATGCCTTGACATTCTTGTTGTGGTCTACAAAGTGAAAAGAATTTGGAGGTTATGGTTGGACTCGCACTTTCTTGTGATATTCATTGTATTGATGTTTTTGTTTAGTGTTTTTTTTTTGGGTGAAGGTTATATGATTTGTGACGGTGAAGTTGGTAGTAGTAGTAGTGTTGTTTGTGAAACTGATTTTTTGCCTTCATTTTATTCAAATCAACAGAAACCTTTACTCTTTGATGGTTGGGTTAATTATATGAAAGGAGTGGGTCAAAGGTTTACTCAAGGAATTGTTGAATTTCGAGATGCGTTGTCAAAATATTCTATTCATTCTGGTTTTGATTTTGATTTTGTTAAGAATGAAAAGGTTGTGTCACTGTTCATTGTAAGAGAAGGGTTGATTTAGGATGTTTATGGAGAGTGCATGCTAGAGTGGAAAATTCTAATAAAGCTTTTGTTATTCAACAATTTGATGATGTTCATATGTGTGGATCTTCTTTTCGTACAGTTAAACATGCTAGGATGACTTCGAGTATGATTGGTGGGCTAATTTCAAGCGAGATTCGTAATAAGGCTTAGACATCGGTTAGTGAGGTGGTTTGTGATTTCAAGGACTATTATGGAACATAAGTTTTTTATCGGCGAGCTTGGATGAGTATTGAAAAAGCAAGGGGCGTTGTTTTTGGTGACTGTTCATCATCATTTGATGATCTTCATTGGTATGTTGATGCCGCTAATGATTGTAATTCGGGGAGTGTTTTTGATATGGAATTTGATGTTGATAGTTGTGGACTCATCTTTTTCTCGCGCCTCGCCTTTCGGAAAGGGTTTGAAAAGAAGGCCTCGCAGTTCGGACTCCTGCGGTTCTGAATCTAGTCTCACAAGTGCAATGTGAAACTGATAATCACCAAAGAGTCCAAATTCGGCAAACCCTTTTAGAAAATCGATTTTAAATCAAATAATGCCAAAGTTGGACTGCTTTGCCAGATACAGAGTCGTCACCTAAATATTTTGTTTTGGGAAAATTTAGGAAACCCTGACTCGTGCCAAAGGTCACGTGTCCGTCATCACCAAAGTTGCCTTGGCTCGGGAACTTGGGTACAAAAGGGGAAGGTCCTGAAATGAGCACCCCTGCTCGCCCAATTAAAGATCGATCTCTACTAATCATGATATGTTCTTTTATAAACATTACGTGTTCTTATTCCGGTTATTTAGACTAGCTTTACTATGTGACGCACACAAGCAAGTATAGACTAGTCGCAAGGCTTGGAACAATTCAACTCACGTTTTGTTCGAAAATGGTTTGAATTTGTCACCCTCAAGCGGGCTTAAAAGATGCGGTTTTGCCACCAAACAAGGTGAGCTTAAAACATGATTTGCCACAACAAAGTGGGCTTAAAACTCACATTCGTTGAATCATTCCAATTCAAACAACAATCCTTCATCCGCAGGCATTTAAGCAATTTAGCATTTAAGCACATAGCCTCATGGCAAACATGCTAATCATGGCAATATGGTAATCGCACTCATGCAAGTATGCTAAAGCATAAAACTCACCGAGTACTCCAAGCCAAAACAAAAACTAGTTAGAAAGATGCATGATCCTAACTATGTTAAGTGTCTAATGCAACATATGCAATATGCATTTAATAGGCTCGGCTACTAATATGACATATGGATCGATTTAAACAACATGCTGTTAAAAAACACATATTCAAAGAAGTATTGAAATAGCAATACAGTTTGAATGACACGCCGAGCCTCGGTGCATGCAAGACAAATGAATGGATGCAAACATGCAAGCATAAGGTATGCTAATTGAAAATGTCCCTAATCTAACCATCGAAAGTGATTAAATAAAAGGGAGAAAGACGTGGAATTGGAAGACATACACACACGCACGCACACACACTTATTACAACATTACGCCCTCGCGAAGGAGGGTCTGAATGAATAAGCTAACTAGCTACGCTAATTAAGCTAATTAAGCTAATTATTACAACAATTGAAACTAATTAACTATTCTAGTTAACTAATTATTACAAACCTAGAATCTCAGCTCAAAGATAACCAACTTTGATCAAGGATGTTTAGGAACATGAGAAGTGTATCTCTACTTGTATGTACAAAAGGGTAAGAGAGAAAGAAATCTAGAGAGAGAGAGAATTGTAGAGAGAGAGGATTGTAGAGAGAGGCGCTCCCAAAATTTCTTCAACCTTGAAAACAATAGAGCATGGCCTCTATATATAGAAATACAAGAGTCTTTGTCGAAAATATCTCAAAACAAACAACTGGAACATTGTGCAAACAGCTGGAGGAAAATATTTGCAAAATCTGAGCTTTGTTTACACCTGTGGCCGACGGCCACCAATGATGGCCGACAAACCTCACTTCTGGCCAGTAGGCCACCACTGGTGGCCGATCACAAAAATCTATTTTCCAGGTCCAACTTCAAATGGGCATATCTCCTTCATATAGACTCCTTTGCAGGTCATTCTTGTGTCTAAATTGAAGCCCTAGAAGTCTTCTTTCCAATGGTGGAAGCCTTACATCAAAATTCTAAGTCTTCAAAAAGATATGCCTCTTTTAGTGAAGACTGCTCAGTTTTGGCTTAACCGGATTCATGCCTAACTTCTCCTCAGCTAGTTTTCTTCCCTCATCTCCTCTTTTATTCAACCCCAAACCCCTAAATAAGGTGTTTTGAAATAGTTTTCAAAGATTTCACACCTCTTTCATTCATTTCCACTTTGTCCTTGCTTAGTTTACCGAAAATCGTAACATTTTACGAAATGCGAGCCTCGGAACATCGTAGAAACTTTTTTTCAAAAATATTTTGAAAGAGAGGGTTTTAAGGTCTAAAAATCATTCTGGTCAAAATTTTTTTGGTCCAAAACGGGGTTGCGAGGTTGGGATTTGACGCTTCTCTTGCCGAAGAAATAGAACCTTTGCACAACATAGCCTTTGTCCTAACTTCGTCCTCGAACAATTAACCTAAGCCCCTAAGTCTTAAGGGTGGTAAAAAATGGGGTGTCTACAGTTGCCCCTCTTTGACAGAACTCGAAAATCATGAAATGAAGTGATTGAATGTCAAAGCCTAGAGACGACCCATTTTGATAAGGCCGTAAGACTTGGGCAAACAAACAAAATGTAGATATAGTTGGTTGAACCTGAAGGTTGCCTACGTATCCCTTTGCAAGGAATCAAACCAGCGTAGTTCAGGGGTAGAATGCAAATGACACACAATGCAACGAAATAATGCAAATGATATACAATGTAACGAAATAATCAAACCACAAGCAGTGTAAAACCACACAAATATCATAAAGGATTGGCGATGCAACATCAAATACGTTTAACATAGAAAAGGTGCCGGAACCCTTAAACCACAATTCTCTTAGTGGAATAGGCGTGTGCACATGTAGAACTATGTGTTTTGTAGAAAGAGAAAGAGTACATGTGTAGACGTCCCCGGAACGCCCCGGGAGGGTGAGCTCCCGTTCTGTTCATATTAGGGTCGCTACAGCTCAGGACTCTCAAATTTGTCACGGTTCTAAGTCTGAACCAAAGAGTCCAAATCCGGCAAATCGTTTTGAGAAAAAACAGATTTTTGAAAGAAGTGCCAAACATGGACTGCTTTGCCAGATACAGAGTCGCCACCTAAATGTTTTTTTAATGGGAAATTTAGAAAACCCTGACTCGGTGCCAAAGGCCACGTGTCCGTCATCACCAAAGTTGCCTCGGCTCGGGAACTTGGGTACGATTGGGGAAGGTCACTTCGTGAGCACCCCCGCTCGCCCGATCAAGGATCGGCCTCTACTAACCATGATATCTATTTTTGAAAACTTTGTATGTCCTTATTCCGGTTATTAGCCTAGGTTACTATGTGATGCACACAACATATAAGTATAGACTGGGTTGCCCGAATTGGAACAAAACATTTCATGTTTGTTTATTTGAAAGATGGTTTGCTACTCGCAAGTAGGCTTAAAATGCAGATTTTGCCACCCGCAGGTGGGCTTAGAAAAAGATGATTTTGCCACTATCTAGTGGGCTTAAAACAAATATTTGATGAATTGTCCCAATCCAAATAACCCAACCTTCACCCACAGGCATTCAGGCAGTTATATCACATAAGCAAATAGCCTCATGGTAAGCATGCTATTCATGGCAGTCACTCACACGCATGCAAGGATGCTAAAGCATAAAGCTTACCGGGTACTCCAAGCCAAAACAAAAACTCATTAGAAATCATGCATGAATCCTAAGTATACAGAAATGCCTAATGCAACACATGCAAAATGCAACTATAGCAGGCTCGGCTATTCTAAGATGGCATATGAAATGCTACAACTATCATGTATTCAATTTGGAATTGAAAGTACAATGCAGTTAGTATGATGCGCCGAGCCCGGTGCATGCAATACAGATGAATGATGCAAACATGCTGTCATACTGTATGCTAATTTAAATATGCCCTAATCTAACCATCATAAGCAGGTAAATAAAAGGGAGAAAGACGTGGGGTTGGAAGACATACAACACACACACGCGCACTTATTACAGTTGTGCCCTCGCGCAGAGGGTCCGAATGAATAATACAGTCCCGAATAAAAGAATATTACAGTCCAAATAATATACAAATTCCTAATTAATTAACAAATCAACTAAGAAAATAAATAAAACTGGCATGCAAGCCAGGGACTGCCTTGCTTCTGATGGATGATGCATGTCCGGGTTGTCTTGCGCGGAAATCCACCGGGATGCCCCAATTAGCCTCTGTTTAGCAGTTATTCTTGAAAAGCGTGCCAAGCTCCGAAAAGTTGCTGATTCTTCATTTGCTGCAACAGAGAGCAGGAAAGGGGCATAGCAATGTATTTTCACAAATATATGCATGCCTCGATCCTCGTGCCACCAATCACGCATACCGAGGCATGATGGCCGAGGAGTCGAATTGCACAACTCAATATAGAATGAATGCACATGAAAACACAACAAGACCTAACTCCATCATGGATGATCCGGAGTGTCGGTGACTGGGGAATTGAGACACATTCCGTCACTCGGAGTACGAAATGCACCTTGTTTCCCGTGTCCGGGCTAACTCCTATCCCGAACACGATGCAATATGCATGACATGCATGAAATGCGACTAAGATACAATCCTAACATACACAATGCTATGAAAATGAGATGCCTCGAAATGCGTGCACACGGGCACGCAAACTGAGAAAATGACAGAATGCGATCTAAGATACAACCTAGTATGCACTATGCTGTAAAAATGAGATGTCTCGAAGTGCGTGCACACGGGCACGCAAATCAAGAAAATGACATACGCAATGCAAATGACATGGAAATATGATATGGACTTATACTAACATGAGAGAGCCCCAGCCACACTCACATAAGAGGCCGATGGATGAAAATGAAGTGCCTCAAAATGCGTGCACACGGGCACGCAAATCGAGGCAATGGCATACGCAATGCGATATGGCTAAAATGGCATGGAAAATGCAACATGGACTTATACTAACATGAGAGAGCCTCAGCCACACTCACATAATAAGCTGATAGATGAAAATGTAGTGCCTCGAAATGCGTGCACACGGGCACGCAAACCGAGGCAATGGCATACGCAATACGATATGGCTAAAATGGCATGGAAAATGCAACATGGACTTATACTAACATGAGAGAGCCTCAGCCACACTCACATAAGAAGTCGATAGATGAAAATGTAGTGCCTCGAAATGCGTGCACACGGGCACGCAAACCGAGACAATGGTATATGCAATGCAATGGCATGGAAATGGCATATAGAATGCAACATGGACTTATACTAGCATGAGAGAGCCTCAGCCACACTCACACAAGAGGCCGATGGATGAAAATGAAGTGCCTCGAAATGCGTGCACACGGGCACGCAAACCGAGGCAATGGCATACGCAATGCAATGTGGTAAAAATGGCATATAGAATGCAACATGGACTTATACTAACATGAGAGAGCCTCAGCCACACTCACACAAGAGGCCGGTGGATGAAAATGAAGTGCCTCGAAATGCGTGCACATGGGCACGCAAACCGAGGCAATGGCATACGCAATGCAAATGACATGGAAATATGATATGTAAACATGCTAATGGAATTTCAGCACTGAAAATGTGGGAAAACAGCCCCGAAATAAGACGAAAACACACCCGATGCATGGAATCTCTCCCGAAATGCAAATTAGGCGCATAGAATGAACTACAGCTATACAAAGCATGCATAATTGGTACATGATATGAAAAGACAGAAGCAAGGCAGCCTCAAACTAAGCATTTTTACAGTACAAATCATGGCCAAACAGCAAGCAAAGATAGGGCAACAATGGCATGCAAAAATGGCCCTAAACATGAGATTATGAAGCAACTCACAGCTGTTAACTCCAAATAGGTTAGGACCCTTCAACAACATTGAAGAGGGGCCCAAAATAAGCACATTTACAGAACTGTAAAAACCCTAAAAACAAATATAGATATAGCTAAGCTCTTATGCAAGAAAAAGGGCCAAAAGGTAGCCAAAGAGGCAAGTGGTATATGCAAAGCCCAAAATGAAAAATTCCCTTCTACAACATTGAAGAGGGACAAAAAATATGCATATTTACAGAACTGTAAAAACCCCAAAACAGTATACAAACATGCTAGAAATGCAATGCAAAATGAGGCTCAAAAGTGGCTATAACACAAAGTATACAAAATATTCATCAAACAGCCAAAGACCCTTAATGAAACATGAATAATAGTCCAAAATAAGACTATTTTTAGTTCTGTAAAAAGGCCAAAAGCCGAAGCACAATAGGCTACCAAAACATGCAAGAAATGGGGACCAAAGAGGGATATAAAGGCAAGTATAGCATGGAGGTCCCAAAAAGTGTTGAGCCCTTCTTCAATGTTGAAGAGAGGCTCAAAATAAGCCTATTTTTAGTTCTGTAAAACGCCCAAAAATGGAAGCGTAATGGGCTTCCAAAGCATGCAAGAAAATGACATTCAAGGGAGATATTGAAGCAAGTGCAGGATGGGGGGCTCAAACAGGGTTGAACCCTTAATGAAACAAGAAAATGAGCTCAAAAGAAGGCCACTTTCAGTTTTTGTCGGAGCTCAAATCAGCAAGCACATATGGCTAAGAAAAGATACCAAAATAAGCTCAAAAAAGGAAGAACACTACTTACCCTTGAAGGCTTGACTTTGGTTGCCTCTTGGCTTGAGTTTGTGGTTCCTTAAGCCTTGGAGAACACCTTCAAACTTCTGGAATGGAGGATGGAAGGGTGGGGGTTGGTGGTGTAGAAGAAATGGTGGTGTAGGACTTGGAGGTTTTTTTTAAGAAAATGAGAGAGATGGAGTGGGATCTTTGTATGCAACCTTGAAGGTGATTTTTTCTAACCTCTATCACCAATGCCACCTGCTGGTTATAAGGACAAAAAAGAGGGAGCAAAGGGAGGCAAAAGGTGAAGGAAAAGTAGGCAAGTTTTTCCCCCACAAAATATCCCCCGGATTGGGATATTTTCTGGGGGAAACAGCTATACAGCTGTAAAGTGTGCTATGTGAGGAACATGACCGGCCAAGTTTTGGGACTGCAGGTGGCCGGCCGGCTAGGGGTCAAAAAGGCCAAGTTGGAATAGTGGCCGGCCACCATAAAAAGGTGGCCTCCCAGGTCCTCTCATCTCATCCCTGTGGTTCAAATTTGGAAACTCTAAAACAGGAGAGAGAACAAGCCATTTCTAGGAAGGGTTCAAAAGGGTCAAATGGAAATAGTGGCCGGCCATGAACTTTTAGGGTCCTCCCATGTGTGTGCATCACAAATATGTGGTTTGGGGTTGAAGAAAGTGGCTCCAAGGTGTTCAACATTGGCTCGGAAGTGAGGAAAACGGGTGTCGGAGGGCGAAAATGGAATATAACTGGTTGCCAAGATAATTGCTGGCCTCCCACCCTCCAGTGACCTTCCTGATGGTAAAACAGAGGTACCTGCCAAAAATGAACGAAAATCGATGCAAAACGAATGCTCGGGGGCCAAAACACGCAGTTCGGGGTCCCGAAAACGGGCTGTTAAGCACCGAAAGTGGCGTTCGGCCACGAAGTGGGTTTCTCAGACCCTAGTGTCCCTTGAAAGGGAGAAAATAAGATGTATGCCAAAATTTAGAACAAACGGAGATGGTTAGGCGGTCCCGAACCGAGGCACACGGCCAACGGTCCTGAAAAATCGAAAACCGGACTCCGAAATGGGCAAAATGGCCTGCGGCCACAAAATGTAGCCCACGGCCACTGAGAGATGGTCTACGGGACCTCTCCCTCCCCTCGGGAAAATAAACAGAGAAAATCGAGTCTGGTTCGCAAACCGAGGCAAGGCACAGAAGAGGGTTCGGAAGTCCGGAGGCAGGGCTCACGGCCGCGACTCTGAAACTTCTGAACGAGCACATTATGCAACATCACCAAGCGCTCAATCGGTGACGTCTGAGTCTTAAGGTCGGTCAAAAATGGGGTGTCTACAACATGTAATTGGATGGTACGATATAAGTGAGGAATGATCTGCTGTGGAAAGATCGTGATCCTAAATGCTGAATGCAACAAAACAAAGTACGATGCAGTGGATGCAATGGATGCGATGAATAAAGGGACACAAGCCAAACTACATTTTACTTAGAAAAGGTATGGACACAAAAAAGACCACGTCTAACACAGGAAAGGTGCCAAAACCCTTAGACCATGTTTCTCTTAGTGGAATAGGTGCGTACACATGCAGAGCTATGCTTTAACAAAGGAAATGTATGAGCACATGCCAAACTAAGCTTAACATGGAAAGGATGCAGGCAATAAAAAGGTATGATGTAATGGATGTAATAGATAGTACAGTAGATGCAAAGGGTGACATACTCTAACCACCCCGGAATCGTGAGAGAAGGAAGAACAATCCCCAAACACGCTGAAATCGTGTGAGGAAGGGGACATTTAAATCACGCTGAAATCATGAGATGAGGTCCTGAGAAAACCATTCAGGGCTGCGTTCCACGCCTCTTGAGATAAATTCCAAACACACTGAAATCGTGTGAGGAGAATAACACTCTAACCACGCTAAAATTGTGAGTAGAGATCCTAAAACAACTACTCAGGGGCGCGTTCCACACAACCTGAAATAAATTCCAAACACGCTGAAATCATGTGAGGAAAAGAACACTCAAACCACGCTAAAATCGTGAGAAGAGGTCCTAAAACAACTACTCAGGGGCGCGTTCCACGCAACCTGAGATAAATTCCAAACACGCTGAAATCGTGTGAGGAAAAGAACACTCAAACCACCCTGAAATCGTGAGAAGAGGTCTTAAAACAATTACCCAGGGATGCATTCTACGCAACCTGAAATAAATTCCAAACACGCTGAAATCGTATGAGGAAAAGAACACTCAAACCACGCTGAAATCGTGAGAAGAGGTCCAAAGAAAACCAATCGGGAGTGCGTTCCACGCATCCTAAAATAAATTCCAACCATGCTGAAATCGTGAGAAGAGATCCAGAGAAAAGCAATCGGGAGCACGTTCCACGCATCTTGAGATAAATTCCAAACACGCTGAAATCGTGTGAGGAATGGGACGCTCTAACCATGCTGAAATCGTAAGAAGAGGTCCAAAGAAAACCAATCGGGAGCGCATTCCATGCATCTTGAGATAAATTCCAAACATGCTGAAATCGTGTGAGGAATGTGACACTCTAACCATGCTAAAATCGTGAGAAGAGGTCCAAAGAAAAGCCGTCAAGAGCGCATTCCACGCATCCTGAGATAAATTCTAAACACCCTAAAATCGGGTGAGGAATGAGACACTCTAATCATGTTGAAATCCTGAGAAGAGGTCCAAAGAAAAGCCGTCAGGAGCGCGTTCCACGCATCCTAAGATAAGTCCTGGGGGACAACGATCCTAAACGCTACTCAGCGTAAAAGGATAAATGACACAAGATAACATAAGATGCAAATAAATGCAACAAATACGATGATATGATACATGTTACAAGCAATATAGTGCATGATGTTTAGGGAATGCAATAAACAACAAAGCGACACTTTACGAAGCACCTCATGGGGTGAGTGGCGATGAACCGCTCTACCCTGACAGGGATCTCCCTCTTGTGTTCTTCGAACTCTTACCTTGTGTTCTTCGAACACTTACCTTGTGTTCTTCGAACTCTTACCTTCAACTCACAGTACAAAGGTCCTGAAATGTTGGCAAGGGGTAACCTTTGCATGTAGAAGCCACGGATGCCACTTTTCTTCCCGATTATATTCACAACTTTCCCTATTCTCCAACGGGGTGATTGACTAGGTTGGTTCAGTATCCAGAATTGAGGCGTACACATGCTGTCTTAATCCATGGGGCTGCCATACAGACTTAAAACTGAGGATACACCCCTGGGTATTCAAACCAGACTTTAGTCTTGGAAATTCTGAACCTTTATGTTCTAGGCATCGACCATTCGAACTATAGTTTCCACCGTCGCAGTTGGTCTCCTAGAACTCATTGCAAACACAGCCAAGGTGCCCATGGCACGGAATGTTGTTCAGGGATAGCACTTTGATTGCCATTCTGGCTTGATGTAGGCTTCAGCTTTAGCTTGAGGTAGAGGTACACTCATACTTCGGAGCATTGACAAGGCCTGAAAAGGTACATCCGGAATGTAATCTTGAAAATTGTTGAAGTCGAAACAAACTCAGATGCTCCAAATTTTCCCTCTTTTCTTTTGCTTTACAATTTGGAACCTACATAGCTTCAGATAGATCCTTATTCTATTGCTCTCACATGACCTGGGTTAAACCCTACAATTTGTGAAAGAAAGAATCCTGTTTTTTTTACATATGTTGAAAATGGCATGGCACTCTGAGCACAAAACAATTTATTTTTGAAATTGAAATTAAGAAAGAGTTCTTGACCAAGTATTGAGCCTATGACTGACCACAATACACCACGACTCAACAAAGAAAAAACAAAGATAAAACAACCTAAACACATCTATTGACACTCGAAACGACTCAAAACAAAAACCGAGACAAACAAAAACAACAAACGTAACACTCGAATGTGTTCTAATGGCGAGAGACCTCTCAGTACACAAGGAGCTTGCTTCTTAGGGTATTGTTTCCCACCCTTTCTCATTTGTGATTCTCATATCACTCTAGCACTCAATCTCTATTTTTCTGAAAAAGCCCTTTTCTCATTTTTTCTCTCAGCGTGCACCTCTCTATTCTTTAATCTATATTATTTTTTTATTTTCCCTCCCCTGGGTGGTTGATGGATAAGCAAGAAATTATGGGCTCTTGCCCCTAGTATTCTACTAGATTCTCCTTCTTTCGCTCACAACTAGTGAGTTTTCCTACAGAGGGGTTGTGATGCGACTAGATGCGCAACAGATCTACAACTGACATCGGTTGACGATGCCCTTGGCTTAGCTTGACCGAGATGAATTACAGTATGTCCCACCGGCCAGGCCTATAATTGATTGGTCTCACACACATTGCGTTTTCTACGTCCCCATTCCGGGTTAGATGCCAATTTGAGCGTGATCGAACTGGTCTAGATGAGGAGGTCGAATATCCAGCTTCATTTCTAGTTCGTGCTTCGCACTTGGCTTGATACCTCACTGCTTAGAGGATGAAAGATTTTTGGCCTCCCTGCTGCTAACTTCAGTTGTGCCTTTTTTGGCAAGTAGAGTGCACTTTCTGGCGAGTATAGTGCCTTTTCCGGCAAGTATGGTGCCCTTTCTGGCAAGTATGTTGACAACGGGGAAAAGATAGTAAACCTAACTCAACTGTGCCCCTAATTCATCATTTTGACTATTTTTTTTTTGTTTTTGGCTTTCTACTAAAACAATTTTGACTGACATGAGAGTTAGATTAACGTACTTGTTTGATTTTCTGAATTGAAATCATGTAAGTCAGGTTGTGAGTACTGAAATTTTTTCTTTTTTGGGTCCATGATATGGTTCAGCTTTGGAAAAATGGAATAATTTTTGAGAAAATTAATCAACCTCATTAAAAAATCCTCAAAACTGTTTGCAAATGGCCACTACCCGACTAATGAGGAATTAACTCCTAAGTTGCGCTACCTCAGATCTGAACTTGAATTGTTTTGTAGCTGAATCTTCTAATGGAATAGGATAACCAATTTTGAATGAAGATAAGCCAATTTGACATGGATAAGATAGCCGAGTTTGAACATGGATAAGCTAATCAACATGGATGAGCCAAGCAGGTTGAAAGTGATTGGGCTCGAACTTCAGGATGAAGTTGCCTACGTATCCCAAAGATGGGAATCAGGCCCTACGTAGTTCTGGGTTGAGGTTTACTCGGGTATTGACACTCTCCTTTTACGCTCTAACTTTTGCCAAAGCCGCCCTTTCGGGTTTTCAACCTTGTGAGCTCTTCTTCTTTTCTTTTCATTTCTTTTGTTCTTTTTTTGCTCTGTCTTCATTTTTTTTCATTTTTGTTCTGTTCTTTTTCTCTGCTCTAATTTTTGCCTGGGTTGCCTTTCCGGGTTTTCAGCCCAGCGAGCCTCTCAGGGATAAAAAAGTTTAACTTGTTCATGTTGATTAGTTTTGAGATCTCAAAGCCATCTGAATCCGGGAGAATGGCTGCTGTTCACTGATGATGTGAGAGCCCATCCAATTGGGGTCTGAAGTTGCCCCTAGTGTTTGTGGATAGAACTGAATTGTCTTTTCAGTAATAAATTTTCTTCTCTCAGATTCTGGGATTAGGCTTTCTTGCCAGTCTTCATTGGTTTGTGGAATGACTCATCTTTGACTCATTGAGCACATTTGACCTTTTTGCCCCTAGTTCAACGACTACTTCTGATCTAGCTTTGCAAGCTTCCTTTGATGACATCTGACCTTCTTAATCTGACCTTCTTGCCCCTAGTTCAAGGGCTGCTTCCGATCCGGCTATACAAACCTTATATTTTGGTTGATCGTTGAACATTTTGAATCAAAGTTCAAGGTTTGAAAGAAAAAGGGGTCGAGTCTTGAGGCTGAAAGAGATACTATGCTGCACAATCTCAAGATCAATTCCACGCATGTCTTTGCAGGACCACACAAAACATTTTTTGAAATCTTTTAAGAAAGGGACTAGTTGCTCCCACTGAAGACAATGCAGAACCAATCTGGATCAAGTCAGGATCTTTCCCAGTACTCACATTAACAAACATGATCTCATTCATTAAAGGCTTAGCATGCCTCTATTTCTCTCAATCGATCAAATTTTTGCAAATCCCGAGGAATTTCTCCATCTTTGTTTTCGTCACAGTGTTAGAAAAGGTTTTAAAGAACTTAGGTCAATGCAATAACTTAAAGGCACAGAAAAAGTAGGTGAAAAGCACTGCTGTTTCATTCAGATCTTTTGGCGCAACTGGCTCAATGGCAGAAACAAACATAAAAGAAAGAGTGTAAAAGACAAACACAAAACAAGAAAGTGATGTCTGAGGTAACACTCTCGAAATCATCTAACTCTAACACAACAGGACTGACTCGATACAACAAGACAAACTCAATACAACACAACAGAACTGACTCATTACCCAAGTTAAAAAGTAAAATGACTAGCATTTGCACATTACTTAAAACAGTGCGTGCCATCCACTACATCTGGAGTAAAAATGAGCGCCATCAGCATGTGGTTCATTCCCCGATCACATAGTCACATTATCCTCCCAGTTCATGATCCGGTGCCGATGGACTTTGTAGGATCTGGTGCGACGATGACCTCTTTATCAATCAGATCTTGTATTTCATGGCGAAGACGAAAATAACTGTCAGTGTCATGATCAATTTGTTGATGGAAGGCGTAGTACTTGGCATCATTGTGCTTGGTCGAAAGAGGATCCGGGAGAGGCCTAGGCTCAAGGGGTTTGAGATAGCCTTGTCCAACGAGGATTTGGAGAGCTTTGGATAAGGCCATGTAGAGTGGGGTAAAGACCATCTGGCCTCGGGGTTGATGGCTCGAGGTTTGTTTGGTTGCATTGGATGTACTGGCGAAAGGGTTGACAGGTGTTGACTGGGTTTGCTGATCTCTTCCAAGTGTAGGATTGGAGCTGAAAGGGCTGTTTCTAGTACGACAGCCCTTTTCCTGGCTTGTCCCTTGATTCAGAATGCTCTCATCTTGAGTGGCAAAAGTGTCATCCACAGTCTTTGCAACAACTGCGAGCACATGTTGTTTGTTTAGTCCTTCAGCCTTCAAAGCCTCAACAGCCCACTAAAGATGCTCATAGGGACCAATGCTTGCCCTTATCTTGTTCTTGCCAGTTGCCTCTACTTTGCCAAGGGATTGGCCTTCTTCCAATGCAGCCCGTCCCAAGATTGGGAAGCCTTTTGGTGTGAAATTTCTGGCTTGTGATGTGGTCGATAATGGAGCCAAAACCCCAAGGGCTAAATCTGCCACTGTTCTCTGAAGATTTTCAATCATGCTCATCAGCTCAGAAGTAGTGGGTTCAGGCATTTGAGATGATTGGGGTTCGAGTGTATCCATCATGTACAAGTCCGTGCTTTCTAGAATGAACACCTTAGGCTTGGGTAAATGGACTGGGGTGATGTATATGTTGGGGTTGTAGGTGGGTGGTAGTGTACGAATTAGATTGAGATGTGGAGGTAATAGGTCAGGGGTGGCTTGAGGTCCTTTTGGTGGAGCCATGATCTCTTTGTCAATAAGATCCTGAATCTTATGACGGAGGTAGATGCAACGGTTTGTGTCATGACTGTGCTATTGATGATAGACACAGTATTTAGCTGGGTCATATCTTGGTGGAAGAGGATTTGGAGGGGTCAGGGTTCTAGGAGTTCTAGGTATCCTTTTTTTAGCAGCATTTTCAAAGCTTGAGAGAGACTCATGTAAAGAGGATGGAAATTTCAGGCTTGGGGCTGATTTGAGGTGGTTGGTTTTTGGCCATTGAGGGAAGTGGTGACCATGTTTACTTCTGAGCATGTCGCAGCTGTGCTACCATTAGTAGCAGCATTGGAACTACGAACAACATTCTTCTTCCAAGGCTTATTATCTCCCACAAAGACCTCTTGTTTGATGGCATCCTCAATTTGAACCCTTGTTTCATGAAACTCTGGAAAGGTAAATAGAGGTAGAACGATCATTTTCTGCAGCAACTTGCCATACAGATTCCGAACAATCATCCTGATCTAATCTTTTTCAGAAGGCCTTGTAGTCATCATCGAGGCCATCTCCATCTTGTCACAAACTCTGAGAAACCTTCCTTTCGCTTTTGGCGGTTGGCTTCGAGGTCATGAGTTGACTTCGATCTATGTGTTGTAGGAGTATTGAGCAATGAAGGCCTCAGCCATCTTTTTCTAGTTCTGTTCCACAGAGTCCTCCAATTTAGCATACTAGATTGCGGCTATCCCGGACATGGTTCGGCCGAAGAGAGACAACTTCTGGGCTCGGGTCAAACCCATTGGCCTAAGGATATCAGAAAATAGGTAGAGGTGCACCATTGGGTCTCCAGAGCCGTCGAAGCAGTCAATATGCGGCATCTTGAACCGCTCTAGTAAGGTAACTGTAGATTCAGTATACCCGTCTTCTAAATCTGGGATGGAGTTCTCTCATTGTGCTCGTTTGAATAACTTCTCCAGTTTATTGACCTTGAGGGTAGTTGAGTCAACCTCAAATTCAAAAGAAGCTTCGCTTTGATAAACATAAGCTTTAGAGGCCTGTGCTGGGATTGGCTCTGCCGGATTGCCTTGAGTCTCTTGAACATTAGCAGTATGGACAGTGGCTCTAGGTGTCGGGTTACCCATTGGAGGTGCATGAGATGCAGAAGCCGCGGTCGGCTGTGGATGTTATTGTTGTAGCCGGGTTATCATTTCGGCCTGACGAGCTGTGACTTCAACCTGACAGACTGCGTCCTACTGCATTGCCTTGACCGTTTGTTGTAGGTGTTGTATCATTTCTTCCACATTGGCTAGGGGACACTGAGCCATAGGAATGGGTGATTGATGTAGTACTGAGCTGAATGCAGACAACTGTTTCGAGGCTAGACTAGACCCGGGTGAACTGAGGTGTGATTGTTGGAGAAACTATGCTGGGGAATTCTACCTGAACCTCTTTCGTCTTGTAACTGGTGGGGGTGAGGTAAACACAGGTTGCTTCTAAACAATTTTCGACCTAACAAAGTCTATTGACATAAGTCCAAAGTACCTGGGGAATATTGGAGCCTTCTGAAGCTTTCCAGGACTACCTTGCAAAAGAGAAAACAGACAGTGTCTCAGCCTAATTTCACTAGAATGGATATAATCACAGCTGAGTGATTGTGCTCTCTACTGAATTCTACTCCAAAACAGATACCAACTTGGCAACTGATATGCATATCCCTGTACAGTTTCGCTGTAAAGCACATACCAGTTAGGTGAGAGCCAAAACACCCCTATGATGGGGTAGGGTCACCCTGTCCTAGTTTCGTTTAGAGCTAGGGTTTCACTACGCAAAGCAAATGGTTTCAGACAATTCCTGCATTCGGGTGACCAACCTGTCCTAGTTTGGAATAGACTATGGTTTCTGATATGCAACTAGGTCGATTGGTCAAACGGGGTACGTCAGCAAGACTACCTAATATACCTCTCACATCTAACATCGAGAAGTGAAAAGAGGATCAAATGGTATAACAATAGTCCAGATCCAAGGGTTGTGTTCCCATCATTGCAGAGCCCACAACCGGTCAGCCTTTTGGCAAGCTTTTCTAAGCAAGCCTCCGACAAACCGCTCAAGAATAGCAGATGGCAAACACTGTGACTTAGGCTCACCGATGCAAATGCAAATGCAAATGCAAAGAACACATAAGTGTAGATAAAATTTCATATCATGAGTTCGAGTCAAGTTCTCTAAGTCCCCAGTAGAGTCGCCAAAAATTGTGGACTCGCCTTTTTCTCGTGCCTGCCTTTCGAAAAGGGTTTGAAAAAAAGGCCTCACAGTTCGAACTCCCATGGTTTTGAATCTAGTCTCATAAGTCCAATGTGCAACTGATAATCACCAAAGAGTCCAAATCCGGCAAACCTTTTTGGAAAATTGATTTTAAATCAAATAATTTCAAAGTTGGACTGCTTTGCCAGATACAGAGTCGTCACTTAAATATTTTGTTTTGAGAAAATTTAGGAAACCCTGACTCCTGCCAAAGGCCACTGTAGACAAGCCCGAACGTCCCGGGCTTCGCGCGCGGGTGGCGCAAAATCCGTTTTGTTCATTAGGCTGCTACAGTTCGGACTCAAATGTCACGGTTCTGAATCTAATCTCGCAAAGTGCAATGCAAGACCGATAAATCACCAAAGAGTACAAATCTAGCAAATCATTTTGGAAAACTGATTTTTATAAAGAAGTGCCAAACATGGACTGTTTTGCCAAATACAGAGTCGCCACCTAAATGTTTTATTTTTGAGAAATTTAGGAAACCCTGACTCATGCCTAAGGCCATATGTCCGTTATCACCAAAGTTGCCTCGGCTCGGGAACTTGGGTACGAGAGGGGAAGGTCATGCAATGAGCAACCCCGCTCGCCCGATCTAAAGATTGGCCTTTACTAACATGATATCTTGTTTTTGAAAACACATGTGTTCTTATTTCAGTTATTAGTTAGAATTACTATGTGATGCGCACAACACACAAGTATTGACTAGATCGCTTATGTTGGAACAAAACATCTCATGTTTGTTTGTTTGAAAATGGTTTAAAGATGCTACTTGCAAGTAGGCTAAGACGTGGATTTTCCACCCTCAAGTGAGCTTAAGAAAACATGATTTTGCCACTCTCAAGTGGGCTTAAAACTCGCATTTTGATGAATTGTTCGAATTCAAGTAATCCAACCTTCACCCACAGGCATTCAGGTAGTTATATTATTTAAGCAGTTAGCCTCATGGCAAGCATACTGTCATGGTAGCACTCACACTCATGCAAGATGCTAAAGCATAAAAGCTTACCTAGTACTCCAGGCCAAAACAATAGCTAGTTAGTAATCAATGTATGATCCTAGCTATGTCAAGAATGCCTAATGCAACACATGCAAAAATGCAACTAAAATAGGCTCGGCTATTCTAAGATGTCATGTGAATGCAACACTTGATAACATGTATTCAAATTGGAATTGAAACATAATGCAGTTAGTATGATGCGCCGAGCCCGGTGCATGTAATACAGATGAATGATGCACGCATGCGAGCATAAGAATACTAATTGAAATATGCCCTAAACTAACCATCGTAAACGGTTAAGTAAAAGGGAGAAAGAAATGGGGGTTGGAAGACATGCACACACACACGCACGCTTATTACAACAATTGTGCCCTTTCGCAGGAGGGTACGAATGAATATGCTAAGCTAGCTATGCTAAGCTATTCTAATTAATCTAATAATCTAATTAGACTAATTATTACACAACCGAATTGAATAACTAGCTACAACTAATTATTACATCACAAAACTAATTAAACAAATTGATTAAGTTACAAATTCAAGCTAATTAACAAATAAAGCTTTAAACTAAGCTGCTCCAGCTCTATTTGAAGATGCATGCACGCATTCGGTTTCTCGCCCTGAAAAGCTCTCTGGTTGCTCTTAAGAGGCTTTGTCTGCAGGGTGTCCATGAGAACTTGCTGCTGGATCTTACCAAAACACATGTTGGGGAGTGCACCAGTGGCCTGCCGGCCATGAGGAGCTGTTGTCGACTCCCCTGCCGACCAAAAGTGTACACTGCCGGCAACAAATGAAGATCTACCGGCCAATAATAAGGGGGTGCCGGCCTGTCACAACCCAAACCCGCCCCTATGGGTTTAAACATCGCAACCGGCCAGTAATCCGTGATTACCAAAGGCTTACTTAACAGTAAAGATAGAAATACAGAGTAATTGTGGAGAAGTGGTTTGGAAATACTCTTCTGATCCTAGGGAACGCTCGAGATCCTCTTCCAGTCACCTGAAAAGGAATATACACTCCGGCGGAGGTGCCAGAATTAGCACTCCGACGGACAAGTCAGTAACCGCACTCAAGAATACTTATATTCTAAGTTAAGCACTACAATTCTCATATCCCTTTCTTGGTCTGTTGTTCCTTTATTTATACTTGTTTCCTGGGCCTCATGGCCAGGCCCACTTGTCGCTCATCGTCCTATTATTTACTCGGCTCCATGGTTCAGTATCTGTTCAGCCCATCCATTGTATTCAGCATCCTTATCGTGCAGAGTAGAGCCGTGTAATATATGTCTTCTAGAGTATGCTTCTGATTATTCCAGTTATTCGGCTCCCACAATTGCCCCCCAAATACCTCGCTAGCATCAATTAGTGGGCATGTTTGGCTGGAAGTCAAAAAATTCGGTGGTTAATCCTTTTCCTAATGCTTGTCAGAATGCGTGCGTGCTTTCTGGTCATCGTAACGCTTTCCTGCCCCATTCATGCTTCTCTCGCATTTATTATGATTTGAAACTTAAGTCCCTTCGAAAACATGCTTTTTTCGAATATTTGAACTTCTTGGACTGCCAGTCGGTATCTCTTCTTCGACACGTTTTCTGCAACTCTTATCCGTTTCCTCCTTGTCTCCTTTGCCTTTCGTAAGTTTTCTTCTCTTCTCCTTGCAATCCTATTTTTCGTATTTATTTTTGATTTAGGATATCCTTGAGTCCTTGCTAGAATGGCTAAGCATTTGAAAGACCTCCTTTCTGAGGGTCGAATTTCTGGATTCCGAAAACATTTTTTTATTCCTGAGGATGTCCATCTTGCTCTGGTAACGGAAAATACCCTTGATATGGAGAGGGACGACCAAAATACAATCGTCTTCCCTCTCCTATCTATTGTAGAGGGCGGAGTTCGCTTTCCCCTACACCCATTTCTTAGGGCCGTCCTCTGCTATTGGAGTCTGATTCCTTTGCAACCCAATGTAAACTTTTTTTGAATCGTAATGGGAATCGTAGAGTTGAACCGGCGTCTCAGGATCAACCTCGGCATTCTGGCAATTCGGCACTGCTATGCTTTAGCCAAATCCTTCGGTCAGCTCAGGCACTTCTTTCTCAGGGCCAAGGACACCGACCATCACTTGGTGATGATGCTTGCCAGCTTTGGCAAACGAGTTGATGATGTAATGGTCAATGTCCGAGGTAACTGGGAATTCGGCGAGGGCGAAGATCGCCTGGACCCTATTCCTAGACGGAGGGGTGAACTAGGTTGCCGTATAACTCCTTGTTTGTTGATCTTTCTTTCATGCAGCGTTTTCTCCAAGCCTTAACCTTTATTCTTGCAGGCAATAAGTTGAAGAGGATTTTGACCTCGACAGACGATGTAGTCCTTGCGGAAATTAAGACAGCACTAAAGTACTTTAACCGTCTGAATGTACAAAAGCAAGGGAGAGTCACCCATATTCTCCTGCGGTACGAGCCTACTTATACCACATTCTCAGCCGCGGACGATATTCCGATCCCAATAGGTGAACAGCACCTTACGGCTCTTGTTTTCCCCAACTTCAAGACCCTCAGGCAAATTAGTCTTGCAGTTTCTAATTCGGAGCAAGACTTAGAGTCGGTGGTTGAAGTAGTTGCCGAATCAACGAAGGTGTTCGCTACGGAGGCCGAAGAAGTTGACGAAGCCCTCAAATCAACGTTTGCGGCAACCGATCTTAACGAGCTTAACTCTCCGTCCACTTGAGGTCGGGCGAAGTTTTCCTTCGGAGACATTTTTACAAATTTGGGAGATCTTTTTGGAGCATTTTTTGAAGGCATGGCTGGGGAAAATCTCACGCAGATGGCGAGAAAGAAAAATACCAAGAGAATGGCCGCCCGAAAGAAAGCAGAGGCTGCTCGTTCTGAGCCTACCCCGGTTGAATCTATACAACCAGTTACTGGAGAAGAAACGGCTCAAGTTGTTGTGGCTGAGACAGAGGGAGCTGAACAGCAGGTTACGGAAGAACGACTGGTTTCAAAAGAGCGGGGCAAAAAACGTTCTGCCGAGAGAGAGGCTGGCTCAGAGGATAGCCCTGCTAATAAACGGCCTCGCTTAGAGGAGTCCGACGTGGTTGTCCCTTTCGTTGTTCAACCGAAGATCAAAGACACGCCAATCTCTGCTGACGTATCTGCTATGAAGGATCCAGCCATGGTGTTGAGCTTGGCCACTTCAGTTTTGCTACCTGCTGACAGGGCCACCTTTTGAGAAGAGCCGTATTTGGTAGCTATAACGTTCACTGCCCAGTCGGCCTTTCTGGTATGTATATGATACTTTCGTTTTTGCTCGTTTGGTTTGGTTTGCGTACAACGTTGCTTGATGTGGCAATCCAAACTTGTTTTGCAGACGGTTGGAAGGATAGCCGAACTAGGCCGCTCGCTGCATGATGCCATTGAAAGAATTGGCCAATTAAAGGTTGAAGCTGAGGGTGAAAGAAGTAGGGCCGAGTTCGAGGCGATGAGAGCCGCAATGGAGTGCTCGAGTCGAAGCTGAAAAGGAGATTGCTCGGACTGCTGACCATCTTAGATCCAAAGTCGAGGGTAGGGCGAACGCGAGCGAGGAGTCGCTCAAGTTAACCTAGGAGGTGCTTTCCATGGCAGAGGTTGAGTTAGAAGAATTGAAGGCGGCCAAGGAAAAAGCCGAATCTGAAGCTTCTACGGCGCTAGAAGCTGGGAAGAGCGTCGCCTTGAAGGAATACGTAGATGAGGTCCCCAAATTCGAGAATCGAGGATGCAAACATGGGTGGCTCAAAGCCCTTACTTCTGCTGGGGTTACATTGGCCTTGCCAATTCCATACGAGCAAGTGGACGTCGAGCCACTTGAGTCTGATCCCGAGGATTGATCTGAGACACATTCTAGTTTTATTAGGCATCTTTAATTTCGATGTACGTTTTTTGTTTAGTGGATCCTTGTTAGTTGAAGGTAATTTTCATGTATAAATTAGTTACTATCTGTGCTCAATTAATCAATGAAAATTTCTTTCCCATGTCACTATTATTTGTACGAAGTTTCTGATATTAATGAAGAGTTTTGCCTTCCACTACTTTGGATAAAATGATTACTGTCTGTTGTGCCTTCTAACCAGTGATTGGAATTAGTGTAATCTTGGTAATTATATTAGTTAAACTTTAATTTATTCGAACAACGGACTCTTGGTGCCAAATAGGACTAGTAAATCGATTCGTGAAACGGTTGCGGCACTCAAGCCAGATAGATTGATGATTCTGCCCTTGCCCCAGCTGGTTTGCGAACATTAAACGGCGAATCATACGATATTGATTAGTCGATTCGTGAAGCGGCTGCGGCACTCAAGCCGGATAGATAGATGAATCTGCCCTTGCCCCAGCTGGTTCGCGAACATTAAACGGTGAATCATACAATATTGATTAGTCGATTCGTGAAGCGGCTGCGGCACTAAAACCGGATAGATTAATGAATCTGCCCTTGCCCCAGCTGGTTCGCGAACATTAAACGGCGAATCATATGATATTGATTAGCCGATTCGTGAAGCGGCTGTGGCACTCAAGCCAGATAGATTGATGAATCTACCCTTGCCCTAGCTGGTTCGCGAACGTTAAACGGCGAATCACAGTGTGTGATGGGGGCACGATTGGGTCGGCATTGGGCTGTTGAGGTTTTGATATTAATGAGATTGCCTCGGTGGCGCTGCCCTCTTAGGGAATAAATGAATGAAGGTCCTATTTATGTGCTTAGTGAGCAACTCAGTTCAGGTCTTTGATGAAGAATAAACGAGCACGAATGTCGAATAGACTCTTTTTTAATAGCAAAGGGGAAGCGAGGACGCTAGTGGAGCTGGGAGGAAACATGAATCGAAGTGGCAAACCTTTGCAGGCGGGTGGCGAGACTTCGACGGATCGGGAGAGACGTAGATCTCCTCTTCGTCGAAATAGGTCGCCTAGGGGGGACAAGGACCCACAGGGCAAATCCCCGCAACCTCGTTCTGGAAGGAAGCCTGGTGCGAACCCACACCCATTGAGCTTCACAGTCTTCATGGAGAATAGACCCATGACAGATGCGGACTCGATCGTTCGAGATTTAAGTGTGGCAGTCGAATTTGCTTGACAGATTTTTCCTCCCGAGGTCCAGCAGTCAATGGTAGGACAGCAGGACTTCGAAGTGTTTCGTGATGGCATTCATGGTGCGGTGAAGGGGCTCTACACCACCTACGAAATTGGCATGCGTCTCCGTGCTACCCGCCGAGAAATAGAGAAGAGGGATTAACGCATCCGAAACTTGGAGGCTCGCGTGGAAGAGGCTGAACGTAAGCTAAGGAAGGTCAAGGCCGTTCATGGGAAACCCATCAGACAGGCTAACCTAATCGTTGAAGAAAGGGTCACCCAACGGCTTAACAGTACTGCACTCGCCGATCGAGATACGACGAGCATGTTCGCTATGGAATCTGCGAAGGGGAAGGCCTATGAAAAAGGCTTCCATGATGGCTGGAAAGTCGGGATACAGAAGACCAAGGAAAAACTCGTCGAGGAAGTTTGCCGATGTGAAAATCGTGGATTTAAGCACGGCTGGATCAAGGTGCTTCAGGCTGAAGAAGCTCTTCGAGGAATGGGCGTCGACTCGACATTGCCACTGTACCAACATAACCATCTTCCGTTTGCCGCCTTTGAAGTCGAGCAAAGTGAAGATGAGGGAGACGTTGTGTAAAAACACTCAATGTAACGTTCGAATGCGGATCGCGTTCATAACTATGTAATTATTGCTTGATTGAATAAAATGTCCTATTTTAAAAGTTTCATTATAATTTGGATTCAGCACACATGTGTTTGCATGTGCTTTATTCATAAACATTGACCGGCCCGAGTCAGCTAGTCATTTTAATTCTGAACGGTTATATGCCGACTTGTCATGAGCACTCTTCATTAATTATATATTTTTCATGTTACGCGCGGTCAATCGCGCCGAGGAGGCTCTGAATTCGGAGGCTCAACCGGCCCAAAGGCGTCATGCGCCAGGGGCTCCGAATCCGGAGACAGTTGGCGCATGGAGTGGCTGTGGCTAATATCGCTCGGCGTCCGTTTTTTGGAGTTTAGTGTTAATAAAATCGCCTTGGGGCTACCGCAAGGTGTTTCGAAATAAATCGCCTCGAATTTTTCACTCTAGAGGCTTCGCTTACTGTGCTCAGACTAGATTTAAAACAATTTTGTTGCATGGGGTTAGATAAGTGTATATGTCGAATGGAGTTTTTCTTCAGCAGTAGAGGAGAGGCTCGGACTCTAGCTGAGCTTGACATTGTAATGGATCGTAGTAGAGAAGCCACTCGCGCGGGAGGTAGGGCATTCAAAAGACAAGAAAAATGTCAGCCTCTAAGTCGTCAAAGCAGATCACCTCGAAGGGACAAACAGCAATGGCGAAGTTCTCCGCAATCGCGACCGAGAAATGAGGCTGACGTAGCGCCGCGACCGTTGGGTATTATTGTTTTAGTGGGGAATTCCTTCCTTGTCTTGGATCTTGGCCTTGACGTTGTCTATGGTATCGAAGGTCCCAGCCTCAAGGGTGATCATCTCGTTGGTGTGAATCGTGGATTCTAGCGCGGCCAGATCAAGGCATTTCATGTTGCGGGTGCTCTGGTCAACGGGCGTCGACTCGGCGCTGCCGCTCGTCCCAACGCGATGCCGTGTGAGAATAGATATTGTAATGCTTCGAACGCGGATTGGGTTTTTTGTAATTACTGTTTAATCGAATAAAATGTTTCATTCTTGAGGTTTATTTCATTCTGAATTTTATATGCTTAATTAAGCATCTTATTTTGAATGCTGGAATGTTTTGTCTTGTTTACGCGGTTGTACTGGTTCAACCTACATATCCCTACTTCGAAGTGTAAATGTTTTCATTCTGGAGGGCGCTCCGAATTCGGAATATTACTCGGCCCTTGAGCGCCGCTCGATGACACTGGCGCTCCGAATCTGGAATCTTTGTCGGCAAATCGTGATATCCACGAAGGGCGCTCCAAATCCGGAGGCTTTAACGGCCCAAAGAGGTCATTCGCCGATGGGGCTCCGAATCCGGAGACTTTAATCGGCCCAAAGACGTCATTCGCCGATGGGGCTCCGAATCCGGAGACTTATTTGGCCAATTGTGATATCCACAAAGGAAGCTCCGAATCCGGAGGCTTTAATCGGCCCAAAGACGTCATTCGCCGATGGGGCTCCGAATCCGAAGACTTATTTGGCCAATCGTGATATCCACGAAAGGCGCTTCGAATCCAGAGGCTTTAATTGGCCCAAAGACGTCATTCGCCGATGGGGCTTCAAATCCGGAGACTTATTTGGCCAATTGTGATATCTACGAAGGGTGCTTCGAATCCTGAGGCTTTAGTCGGCCAATCGTGATATCCACGAAGGGCGCTCCGAATCCGGAGGCTTTGTCGGCCAATCGTGATAACCACGAAGGGCGTTCCGAATCTGGAGACATTTTTGGGCCAATCGTGACATCCACGAAGGGCGCTCCGAATCCGGAGACTTGGCCAATCGTGATATCCACAAAGGGCGCTTCGAATCCGGAGGCTTTGTCAGCCAATTCTGATATTCACGAAGGGCGCTTCGAATTCGGAGACTTTAACGGCCCAAAAAGGTCATTCGCCGATGGGGCTCCAAATCTGAAGACTTTAATTGGTCCAAAGATGTCATTCGCCGATAGGGCTCCGAATCTGGAGACTTATTTGGCCAATCGTGATATCCACGAATGGTGCTCCGAATTCGGAGGCTTTGTCATCATTCGCCAATGAGGCTTCGAATCCGGAGACTTATTTGGCCAATCGTGATATCCGCAAAGGGCGCTCCGAATCCGGAGGCTTTAGTCGGCCAATCGTGATATCCACGAAGGGCGCTCCGAATCCGGAGGCTTTAATCGGCCAATCGTGATATTCACGAAGGACGCTCCGAATCCAGAGGCTTTGTCAGCCAATCGTGATATCCACGAAGGGCGCTCCGCATCCGGAGACTTTTTTGGGCCAATCGCGACATCCACGAAGGCGCTCCGAATCCGGAGGCTTTAATTGGCCCAAAGACGTCATTCGCCGATGGGGCTCTGAATCCGGAGACTTATTTGGCTAATCGTGATATCCACGAAGGACGCTCCGAATCCGGAGGCTTTAGTCAGCCAATCATGATATCTACGAAGGGCGCTTCGAATCCGGAGGCTTTAATCGACCAATCATGATATCCACGAAGGGCGCTCTGAATCTGGAGGCTTTGTTGGCCAATTGTGATATCCACGAAGGGCACTCTGAATCTGGAGGCTTTGTCGGCCAATCGTGATATCCACGAAGGGCGCTCAAAATCTAGAGACTTTATTGGCCAATCGTGATATCCACGAAGGGCACACCGAATCCGGAGGCTTTGTCGGCCAATCATGATATCCACGAAGGGCTCTCCGAATTTGGAGACTTTTTTGGGCCAATCATGACATCCACGAAGGGTGCACCGAATCCGGAGGCTTTGTCGGCCAATCGTGATATCCACGAAGTGCGCTCCGAATCCGGAGACTTTTTTGGGCCAATTGTGACATCCACGAAGGGTGCTTCGAATCAGGAGGCTTTAATTAGCCCAAAGACGTCATTCGCCGATGGGGCTCCGAATTCGGAGACTTATTTGGCCAATCGTGATATCCACGAAGGGCGCTTCAAATCCGAAGTCTTTGACGGTCAATCGTGATATCTACGAAGGGCGCTTCGAATTCAGAGACTTTAACAGCCCAAAGAGGTCATTCGCCGATAAGGCTCTGAATCCGAAGACTTTAATCGGCCCAAAGACGTCATTCGCCGATGGGACTCCGAATCCGGAGACTTATTTGGCCAATCGTGATATCCACGAAGGGCGCTCCGAATCCGGAGGCTTTAATCGGCCCAAAGACGTCATTCGCCGATGGGGCTCTGAATTTGGAGACTTATTTGGCCAATCATGATATCCACGAAGGGCGCTCCGAATCCGGAGGCTTTGTCGGCCAATCGTGATATCCACGAAGGACGCTCCGAATCCGGAGGCTTTAATCGGCCAATCGTGATATTGTAGACGCGCTCGAACGTCCCGGGAGGGAATCCTGTTTTGTTCATTTGGGCTTACTACATTTTAGACTCAATGTCACGGTCCTGTATCTAATCTCGCAGAGTGCAATGTAAGATCGATGAATCATCAAAGAGTCAAAATCCGGCAAATCGTTTTGAAAAATTAATTTTTAGAAAGAAGTGCCAAACATGAACTGCTTTGCCAGATACAGAGTCGCTACCTTAATATTTTATTTTGAGGGAATTTAGAAAACCCTGACTCGTGCCTAAGGCCACGTGTCCGTTATCACCAAAGTTGCCTCGGCTCGAGAACTTGGGTACGATTGGGGAAGGTCACATCATGAGCACCCCCGCTCGCCCGATCAAAGATTGGCCTCTACTAACCATGATATCGAGTTTTGAAAACATTATGTGCTCTTATTCCGGTTGTTAGCCTAGAATTACTATGTGATGCACACAACATATAAGTATAGACTGGATCGTTTGAGTTGGAACAAAACATTTCATGTTTGTTTATTTGAAAGATGGTTTGATGGTGCTACTTGCAAGTATGCTAAGACGTGGATTTGCCACCCTCAAGTGGGCTTAAGAAAACATGATGATTTGCCACTCTCAAGTGGGACTTAAAACTCACAATCAATGAATTGTTCCAATTCAAATAATCCAACCTTCACCCACAGGCATTCAGGCAGTTATATCACATAAGCAAATAGCCTCATGGTAAGCATGCTATCATGGCAGTCACTCACACGCATGCAAGGATGCTAAAGTATAAATACTTACCGAGTACTCCAAGCCAAAGAAAGAAGCTAATTAGAAATCATGCATAAATCCTAACTATGCTGAAATGCCTAATGCAACACATGCAAAAATGCAACTAAGATAGGCTCGGCTATTCTAAAATGGCAAATGAAATGTAACAACTGATACACGTATTCAACTCGGAATTGAAATACAATGCAGTTAGTATGATGCGCCGAGCTCAGTGCATGCAAGACAGATAAATGGATGCAAACATGCGAGCATAAGTATGCTAATTGAAGCGTGCCCTAAACTAACCATCATAAGCTGGTAAATAAAAGGGAGAAAAATGTGGGGTTGGAAGGCATGCATCACACACACACGCACACTTATTACAACATTGCCCTCCTCGGAGGGTCCGAATGAATAGTATAGAATAAACTAGCTAATCTAAGCTAATTAAACTAATTATTACACAACATTAATTAATTAACGAATTAACTAAGTAAGTAAGTGTAATAACCCTGACCCGTAGTTAGCTTCTAATTAGTAATTAAGGATGTTAGTTAAGCGGATTAAATAAATTATGGGTTTGTTATGTAATTTGCATGACCTTTGGCTTCCCATCTGTTACTGGCGGAAATGTCTGTCTAGAAATCTGCTTTAATATAAAGATTGAAAGCCTTATCGGCGTCTGAAACCGAAATTGATTACACCAATCTGTTATTTAGAATTTTTAGAACCTTATGGCGAGTTTTATTAAAAATTGATTCAGTCTGATTCGTTAGGTTGCGTTTGGCAAGCCTTATGTCTAATTAATGCATTTTTAGCGCCCTAGCTATATATGTGAGCCTTTAAGCTCATTTAAGCTCATTTTCCCTCATAACTAAGTGCAAAAATCTGAGAAAACATTTTAGAGAGAGAGAGATTTCATTCTAGAGAGAGAGAGAGAGAGGAGGAGATTGAAGAGAGAACTCAAAGATTTGTAGGTGCTCATCTAAATTGTGCAAGTTCTTGGCAAGACCATGACTCTAGGTAAGAATTCAACCCCTAATTTATGAATCTAAGTCACCAACATGAAGATTATGAGTTTAATTGTGAATATTGAGCCTAGGATGAAGATTTGAGTTACCATTCATACATGCATGCATGAATACATGGAGTTTTGACATGTTAAGTTTGATTTTGGGCATCTATGTTGTTATCATGAGTTATTTGGCACATGTATGTGTAATTCATCATACTTTAAAGCTTAAATCTATGTTTTGAAAAGGATTTCCCTCATGCATGGAGCCTTTGAGCTTAATTTACTAGTTTCATGAAGTTGGAAGAAAAGAGTTTGAAAGATTTTACATGCATGCTTTGTTTCTTAAATTTCAAGATGGAATGTGAGTTTTTGGCAAAACCTTGGGCCATGATTTTATGAAATGATCCTAAATTCTTTATGTTTGCAAGTTTTCTATGTTCTCTCAAAATTTGGGGCCCAAGAGATGCATTTTGGATGGTTGAATTCGAGTTTTGAGCTTGGTGATCAAATCTGAAAATTCTAGAATTTGCATCCACGCTCGAGCGTGGGAGTTCACACTCGAGCGACCACTCTGAGTGCGTGCACTTAGCTCGAGCGACCAAAAGTCTGCTCGAGTGTGAATTGTAAGCTCCCAGAAGTTTCATGTCATTTACAGATCGCTCAAGCGAAGGAATGTGTGCTCGAGAGACCATTCTCATTTTGCATGTCCACTCGAGCGTGGAAGTTGTAGCTCGAGCGTAGATTGAGACCAACCAGTAATTTTTCCCAAGTTTGCAGATCGCTCGAGCGAAGGAAGTCTCGCTCGAGCGACCCCTCTCATTTTGCATGTCTGCTCGAGCGAGAAAAGCTACGCTCGAGCAGGGACCTTATTTTCAGAAATTTTGCCTAAGTGTTCCAACTCATGTTTTGGCATCCTCATTGCATCTTAGGCATTCCTAAGACCTAATTAAGCTTTGATAATGAGGTTATGGGTTAGAGACACACTAAGTGAAGAATGTACTAAGTTATAAGATTCAAGAGTGTGTTTTGAGCAATGTGTTAAGCAAAAAACCTATGTAAAGTAAGCTAAGCCGTGTTGGCCACATGAATGTGTAATGATAAGACATGCTTGTGTTATGTATTTTGTGATTGTAGGTCAAACTCGAGGATTGATTGACAGCTTACTGGAACCACTGTGAGTAACGTTATCGTAAAGATACGTTTATATGCAATTATGTTCGAAATGAAATATGATAAGCTATGATTTCTGAAATGTTATCTGTTTACGTGAACGAACATTCCAAGTTTGAAATCTATTATGGCATCCTTAGATAGTCCCAAGTCATGGGGGATGGCATGAAAATGCGGGTCCATGACATACAAGTAATTACGAGATCTCGTTAGCCACTTCATGGTGGTGATATGTGTTTAATCGGTATCCGAAACCGGTTACTCTAGTCGGAAGACGTTCTGTGATGTGTTCTATGGGATGTACTATTATTATGTTCTGATATGAGGATGATTATGCTATGATCTATTTTTCGCTTATGATATGTTCGGATTTCGTTCACTAACCTCTTTACCTTAATGTTATTCACTAGGCTTTAGCTCACTGTTTATATATATATATGTATAGGTGAGCATTATGGAGTTCAAGCCCGAAGGCTTTTGTCTGGATCTGTGATCTGTTGTCAGCCAACCGATGTGCCTTACGTGGAGGTTCCCGAAGTGTCCTGTGTTCAAGTTCTGTTGGTTTTATGTATATGTATGACTTGATTTAATTCTGCTGGCTGTACTTAAAATACTGTAATGCGTGTGGGTATAATGCATGGTTGACTTTTGGTTATTGTATATAAAGTTTTTAAATTTTCTGTTTCATATAAGTCAGCACAGCTCATTGGACAACTATATTTATGTTTTTGCTTCCGCTAGCCCCTATTATTTGCTAATCTGTTCAGAGGCCTTTGGTGATCCAAGGATTACTGGCCGGTTACAATGCTAAACCTATAGGGACGGGTTTGGGTCGTGACAGTAAGGAAACTAGCATGCAAATTAAACAAAATGGACTGCCTCAGCTCTGTTCCAAATGATAGGGATGTATGCATGCTCAAGTCGCTTTGTCGGGAAATCCATCGCGATGCCCCGATTTGCCTCTGTTTGCAATTGGTCCCAAAACACTGTACAAAGCTCCAGAAGGCTGCTGACCCATTTTTGCTACTGGTTTCCGGTTTGCTGCAACAGATAGCGAGAAAAGGGCATGGCAAAGTATTTTCAACATATGTGTGCATGACCACTCTCTCCATCATTGCACAAGCTCCAGGGAGTGTAGTCCTTGATCCTCGTGTCACCAATCACGCATCTCGATGCATGATGGCCGAGGAGTCAGATTGCGCGACTCGATGTAAAATGAATGCACACATAAACACAACAAGGCCTAAACTCCATCATGGGTAATCCGGAGTGTCAGCGACCGAGAATTGAGGCATGTTTCGTCACTTGGAGTACGAAACGTCCCTTGTTTCCCATGTTTGGACTAAACCCTATTCCAAACACAATGCAATATACATGGCATACACAATACGACTAGCATGTAACCCTAAACGCAATGCAACCTAATCATGCTAGCATGCGAGGGATGATATGCAAACATGCAACTAGCATACACAATGCTATGAACTAAGAATGGCATACTCAATGCACATGAACTATATGGCATACGCAATGCACATACGAAGATGGACATGCACGAAGACATGAACAAGGCATACACAATGCGACGATCAAGCATGCGACAACATGGATATGGCATACATAATGCAAGATGGACTTAAACTAAAATGAATAGGTCTCAGCCACACTCAAATCAGTGGCCATACATGATGAAAGTGAAGCAACAACACACATGCAAACATGCACAAACGCAAGGGACCAAACCTAAGACACAAAGTGTAACTCCACCAAAGCATGGTAAGCATGAAATATGGCATACAATCACATATTTTCCAGCTCTGAAATGACATGCAAGATGGTCCCGAATCATGCAAACACCTCACACAATGCATGCTAGATGGCCCAAATACCGAAAATAATGAAGTGGATTACACTATAGGCATGCAAAGCAATACTCAAATGGCCAAACCAGCCCCAAACAGTCCCTATGCAGGCCAAAATAGTAGCAAATATGGACTAAAATGATGGCTCACAAAGCATGGAAATGAAGCTCATGCAATGGTCCAAAAATGAGGTATTCATGCACAACTCTCAAACACGTTCAAAGAATGGAAAACATGAGAATATGGCACAAGTATAGGCTCTGAAATGACATGCTCAATGGCCCCAAAACATGAAAACACCTCAGTATAGAGAGGGAGGTATATGTGTATGCCTTAAGGAAATTCTGAACCTTCACAAAGAAGGGGAAGGGCCTCCTTTATAGCCAAGAGGGTCCAAAGGTTCTCAAAGAAGCTAAAAAACATGCTTGAAGATCCTCCATACACGTGTATGGAGTATCCATTATGTGCCTTCCAACTGGCACAGCTGGCAACAACTCACAGAGACAAGATTGAGGGAGGCAGGCCGACTAGTTCAGGTGGTCGGCCGACCACTTCCCTTGATCGGCCGACCAGTTCAAAAGGTCCAAGCTCAAGAAAAGTGGTCGGCATCCCTAAATGGTGGTCTCCTAATTGAATGCAAGCTAGTGGTGTGGTGGGAGACCAGTAATTGTGGCGCAAAAGTGAGGGAGACAAGTTACCTGTCAAGGAAACCGGCCGGCGGGGAAAAAGTGGTCTCCAAGGAAGAAAGGTGGTCTCCCACCCTTGTACCACCTTCCAAACAATGAAAACAAGGTCCATGCCAAAAAGGAACCAAGACGGATGCAAAACGAGGGTTCAGGGGTCAAACCGCGCAGCCGGAGGCCTCGAAAACTGGCTATTAAGCACCGAAAGTGGCATGCGACACAAAGGTGGTCTCCCAGGCCACAATGTCCCTCTAGAGAGAGGAAACAAGGTGTGTGCCAAAAACCGTGCCAAACGGAGAAAGTTAAGCAGTCCCGAACCAATGCGCGCGGCCGACGGCTCCGAAAATCGGAAACTGGTCTCCAAATGGGAAAAGTGGTCTACGACCATGAAAATTAGACAACGGCCACTGAGAGATGGTCTACGAGACCTCTCCCTCCCTTCGGGAAGAGAAAACAGAACCTGGTTCACAAACCGAGGTGAAGCACAAAAGAGTCCTGAGGTCCAAAGGCAAGGCTCTTAGCCGAGACTCTGTAACCTCAGAACGAGCACAACATGCGTCATCACCGAACACTCAATCGATGACGTCTGAGTCTGAAGGTCGGTCAAAAATGGGGTGTCTATAGATATCCACGAAGGGTGCTCCGAATCCGGAGGCTTTGTCAGCCAATCGTGATATCCACGAAGGGCGCTTCGAATCTAGAGAATTTTTTGGGCCAATCGTGACATCCACGAAGGGCTCTCCGAGTTCGGAGGCTTTAATTGGCCCAAAGATGTCATTCGCCGATGGGGCTCCGAATCTGGAGACTTATTTGGCTAATCGTGATATCCATGAAGCGCGCTCCGAATCCGGAGGCTTTAGTCAATCGTGATATCCACGAAGGACGCTCCGAATCCGGAGGCTTTAATCGGCCAATCGTGATATCCATGAAGGGCGCTCTGAATTCGGAGGCTTTGTCGGCCAATCGTGATATCCACGAAGGGCGCTCCGAATTCGGAGACTTTTTTGGGCCAATCGTGATATCCACGAAGGGCACTCTGAATCTGGAGGCTTTGTCGACCAATCGTGATATCCACGAAGGGCGCTCCGAATCCGGAGACTTTTTTGGGCCAATCGTGACATCCACAAAGGGCGCTCCGAATCCAGAGACTTTGTCGGCCAATCGTGATATCCACGAAGGGCGCTCCGAATCCGAAGACTTTATTTGGGATATTTTTGAGCTGGATTTCACGATGAGTAAACACGAATCTTTGCATTACTTACAAAAGTGGAAAGTGTACATGGTGAGCCGTTCAGAACTAATATAATTACCCATAGGTCGGGTTTAATGATAGAATTTGCGCAAATGCGTTAGGAGCAAGGCCGCAGGCCTAACTTTCCATCAACCGGCCCCCTATCATCTGGTATCGCCTAGAGCTTCCGTGGCTTATTGTCAGGGAGGCGTCCAACGTCAACGAGACTGTCTCGATTCGACACTTCAGTGGAGCTGACCTGTGTCTCCGTCGGTATCTTTCCAGAAAGGAGATAGCATGCTTGTGTGGATTACTGGGAACCACGGATTTGCTCAACGCCGTGTTCAGTCGGGAAGCGTAGCAGCTGATGATAGGTGCTTGGCATGGCCCAAATAGTATGCAGCCGAGTTCGCCCCATGATGAGGTTATACAGCGAAGGGAGCTTGACGACCATGAATTCCACATCCACTGTTTGAGAGCTCGCCCGAACGGGTAACGTGATTTTCCCCAACGGGTACTTTGGATTTGCATTGAAGCCGAATAATGGATAAGGAGCCGGAGACAGGTCTGATTCGTTGAAGCCGAGTTTGAGGAAGGTCTCGTAGTACATGACCTCTGAAGTGCTTCCCTGGTCTATGAGGACGCGTTCGACGGTAAATCGATTCACGTGTAGTTCAATGACCAATGGATCAATATGGGGGAGCATTATGTTTATAAGATTGAAATCGTCGAAGATGATGCTCGGAGCTTCGTGGGGCTATTTCGCTTGTGTGCATTGCTTCTGGGGGCTGAATGAATTGAGTGTATGGTACATGGCGTTGGAAGGCCGTATATCATATGTATTACGCCGAGAGGAGATGACTCTTACCGAAGGGCAACAGTTTTGATTGTGCTCTTCCGAATGTGTTGCTGGAGCCGACCATCTTGCACCAATTCCTCGAGGTGGTCTTGCAAGGCATAGCAATTGTCCGTATCATGACCATGATCTTTGTGATATTCACAATGCCTGTCCTTCGTTCTCGTGTCAGGAGGTCCCACCATCTTGGACGGCCATTTGAAGAACGGAAGATGTTGGATTTTGGTCATAATCGAGCTGATTGGCTCTGACAGCTCCGTATATTTCTTGTCGGCGCGCTTTGTGCGCCTGCTATCGACCTGCAGTTGCTCATTTGCTTGGTGCGAGCATTGATCGCTAGATCGGCGGGAGTCCCGTCTCCTGTCTCGTTTAGCCCACTGTCGTGGTTCAGGGCTCTGAGGTGGTGCGGAATTTATTGGCTGAGCAATCTCGGGAGGGGCCGTTTTGTTGGCCGCGTGTCCGGCTTTAACCCGCAAGGCGTCATCTTCCACTTTGCAGTATTCCTCTACTTTCTTCATCAAACCTCAGACTGTTTTGGGGGGTCTTCTAGTCAAGGAACTGCGGGGGGCACTATCTGGGTGTAATCTCATTTTGAAGGCGGTGATGGCCATGAAGTCGTTACAAGCATCGTCAACAAGATAAAAGCATTCCCAATATCGCGCCGAATATGCTCTTAGTGTTTCTCCTAGTAAGATTTGCATTGCCCAGAGAGAGTCGGCTTGCTTCGGCTGGACTTTGTTGGTGATGAATCTGGCCCTGAAGGATTTTTGTAGTTGGTGGAAGGTTTTGATAGAAGCCGGCTCCAATTTATAATACCACCTGACCGCCAATGGTCCCAAACTGCTGGGAAATATTCGGCACATGAGGGCCTCGTCGTTTGCATGCAACGTAATGGCCTGTTTATAGTGACGGATGTGGTCGGCGGGGTCTAATTTTCCATCGTACAAGGTGAACGATGGTGCTTTGAATTTCTTGGGTAGTGCGGCCTTTGCAATCCATCGTACGAAGGGATCATGTTGGTCTTCGTCCGAACTGTTCCTTATTCGCTTGTGCATTGCACGGGGACTTTCTTCGGAAGAACTGGTGGTTTCGTGTCGTCCCTTCTTCCTGGGCTCTGGGGATAATGAGTCGGAGTCACTATTAGCGTCTTGTCGTGCTAGAGGTTGTTGACCACCTGCCTTCGGAGGTTGTTCTGGATTTGGGCGCGCAGCTTGCTTGGACTTCGCCATTTCCAGGGCCAAATCTTCACGAAGACGTTCGTTCTCAGCGATCGTGTTTTCTAACCTCTGTTCATTTTGCTTTGCTTGTTCCATAATCGCCTGCATTGTCTCGTGCTCCGAAGTCGAGGGTGAGGTGAAATTCGAGGCACGTCTTGCGGCGATAGTTTCTGTTCCAAGCAAGTTTGTTGGAGTGGTTTCCTCTTGGGGTATAGGGTCGATGGTGACTGTCGGAGGATTTTGCATCACGCACGCCATGGATGTGCTTCAGTATTCCCACAGACGGCGCCAATTGTGGAGAAGTGGTTTGGAAATACTCTTCTGATCCTGGGGAACGCTCGAGATCCTCTTCTGGTCATCTGAAAAGGAATATACACTCTGGCGGAGGTGCCAGAATTAGCACTCCGACGGACAAGTCAGTAACCGCACTCAAGAATACTTATATTCTAAGTTAAGCACTACAATTCTCATGTCCCTTTCTTAGTCTGTTGTTCCTTTATTTATACTTGTTTCCTGGGCCTCATGGCCAGGCCCACTTGTCGCTTATCGTCCTCTTATTTACTTGACTCCATGGTTCAGTATCTGCTTGGCCCATTCATTGTATTCGGTATCCTTATCGTGTAGAGTAGAGCCATGTAATATATGTCTTCTAGAGTATGCTTCTGATTATTCCAATTATTTGGCTCCCACAGAGCGTGATCGAACTCGTCTAGATGAAGGGGTCGAATATTCAACTCAATTTCTAGTTCGTGCTTTGCACTTGGCTTGATACCTCATTGCTTAGAGGATGAAAGATTTTTGGCCTCCCTGCTGCTAACTTCAGTTGCGCCTTTTCTGGCTAGTATGGTGCCTTTTCCGGCAAGTATGGTGCCCATTCTGGCAAGTATGTTGACAACGGGGAAAAGACAGAAAATCTGACTCAACTGTGCCCCTAGTTCATCATTTTGACCATTTATTTTTTTGTTTTTGGCTTTCTACTAAAACAATTTTGACTGACATGAGTGTTAGATTAACATACTTGTTTGATTTTCTGATTTGAAATCATGTAAAGTCAGGTTGTGAGTACTGCAAATTTTTCTTTTTTAGGTCCCAAATATGGTCCAGTTTTCGAAAAATGGAATAATTTTTGAGAAAATTAGTCAACCTCATTAAAAATGCCTAATGCAACACATGCAAAAATGCAAATAAAACAGGTTCGGCTATTCTAAGATGTCATGTGAATGCAACACTTGATAACATGTATTCAAATTGGAATTGAAACACAATGCAGTTAGTATGATGCGCCGAGCCCGGTGCATACAATACAGATGAATGATGCACGCATGCGAGCATAAGAATACTAATTGAAATATGCCCTAAACTAACCATCGTAAGCGGTTAAGTAAAAAGGAGAAAGAAATGGGGATTGGAAGACATGCAGACACACATGTACACTTATTACAACAGTTATGCCCTCTCGCAGGAGGGTCCGAATGAATACGCTAAGCTAGCTATGCTAAACTATTCTAATTAGTCTAATAATCTAATTAGACTAATTATTACACAACCGAATTGAATAACTAGCTACAACTAATTATTACATCACAAAACTAATTAAACAAATTGATTAAGTTACAAATTCAAGCTAATTAACAAATAAAGCTTTAAACTAAGTTGCTCCAGCTCTATTTGAAGATGCATGTACGCATTTGGTTTCTTGCCTCGAAGAGCTCCCTAGTTGCTCTTAAGAGGCTCTGTTTGCAGGGTGTCCTTGAGAACTTGCTGCTGGATCTTACCAAAAACATGCTGGGGAGTGCACCAGTGGCCTGCGGCCATGAGGAGCTGCTGCCGACTCCCCTGCCGACCAAAAGTGTACACTGCCAGCCACAAATGAAGATCTGCCGGCCAACAATAAGACGGTGCCGGCCTGTCACGACCCAAACCCGCCCCTATGGGTTTAAGTATCACAACCGGCAAGTAATCCGTGATTACGAAAGGCTTGCTTAATAGTAAAGGCAGAAATACAGAGTAAGGGGTTGGCGGAAGCCAAAATAGTAAATAAAAATGTCCAATGAACTGTGACAGTCTGTATGCAAAAAGACTTTTCTATAACATAATCACATTCAAAACCAAAACAGTATATACATAACAGGTGCACATAATATCCAGGTTAGGGACCAAGTCCCTTCTTCACACTGTACAGTACAAGTCTAAAACTGTATTACAGAACAGAAGCAAAAGGGTGAACTGAGACATCCCAAAAAGCCCTGGCTTGGACTGACATGGAACCTCGAAGTGAGGCACGATGGTTGGCTTGACAAAAAGGGAGCTGACCCAACACTCTTAACCCAATCCGGTGCCTGGACACCTACATATAAATATAAACAGTGAGCTAAAGCCCAGTGAATAACAAATGCGTAAAGAGGTTAAGAATGAATGTCCTTCCAGTCATTAAGCAGTCATATCAGTCATTTAGAAACTATAGTAGTTATATGTGGTTCATCCAATAGCAACAATACAGTAGGTCTTAACAGACCGAATAGTCAGTTGATGGCCATCATAACAGTATACAGTATTGGTTCCAAGTATTGGAACCAATAGAGATCTCTGTGACAATAGCAGTACAGTAACAGTACAGTAAATTGCTATGGATGCCACGAATACAGTTCATAAATAAGACATCATTCATTCAGTAAACAGTATCACTTCATAAAATAGTACAGTTAATTGTTCAGGAAATAATCATCATTGAACATATCTTTACGACATTGTTACTCATAGAACACTGGGCTAATAGCAGCTAATGAGCGTCATCGGATGCCAACCCCACACAGTTACAGAACGAACACACACTAAGTTACACACTTGGGATAGACAAACTAGCCCCTTAACTTGACTTGGTGTGGTCCTACATCAATATCCTCATTAAGATGCCTTAAACTAGGCCTAGGAATGCCTAGGATGAAATGAGGATGCAAAGATGTACTTTAAAACACTTATCAAAATTTTCAGAAAACAGGGGTCTCGCTCGAGTGTGGCTTTCTTCGCCCGAGCGAGCTTGTCAAAACACTGGGGTCGCTCGAGCGTGGACTTCCTCGCTCGAGCGGTCTGTAAAAAATGTAAAAAGTGCTAGATGTTGAAAATCCTCACTCGATGCTCGCTCGAGCATGAGACACAGTCCTCGCTCAAGCGTAGGTTCTCTCGTTCGACCGTGCGTCTGCGTGCACCAAAAACCTGAGAGCTTGCAATCTACGCTCGAGCCAGCATTCCGTTGCTCGAGCAGAGCTCTGAACAAGGGATGGTCGCTCGAGCGTGGAATCCTTCGCTCGAGCGTGGAAGGCAAAATCTGGGTTTTCCATATTTGCCTCCAAAGCTCAAACCAAGAATTCAACACCTCAAAACTCAACCTTTTGGGTCCATTTTCTGGAAAACACTTGAAAACCAACAATACAACATGTTTTGTAAATCAATTTGTACAATCAAAGCCCAAAGGTGAGTCAATTGAACACCATTTTCAAATAAACTTCAAGAACATGATGTACATTTAACATGCATGTATTCAATTGAATTCAAAGCTTCAAATACATGGTCAAATAAATCAATCCTTCCAAAAACATGATGAACTATAATCAAAATATGAACTTGCATGTAGCAAATTTCATGGAAAAGACCTCAAAACTCAAGAATGTGCACATGCATGCAGGAATTACTACTCAATTCAACATATTAAGCTAATTCTTGCCTTAAATCGCTAATCTTTCCATGAATCATGCAAGAAACAACTTAAATTCACAATCAAGAAGATGAATCTTTACCTTAGGTCTAGAATTCAAGGTATACAAGCTCAATTATGCAATCTCTCATCAATTTCTTCTAGTTCCAAAGCTAAATTTGATGAACTCAAGTTTTCTCCTAACTCTCTCTCTCTCTCTCTTGTCAGTTTTGGCCTCTAGAGGAAATGAAGATGATGCATGAAAAATGTATAAGGCACAATAAGGGTGGGTTTTTGAGTCAATCCACTCAATGGCAATTAGGTGAATAACTAGGTTCAGTCAATTTAACATTATTTAATCTAATTTAATCATTCCAAATCAAATTCCAATTAAATCTACCATAAAATCACATAAATTCTAATTAACACAAAATACCAATCAATTTCAGATTCGGTCGCCGATAAGGCCTTCAATCCGCAATTCGAAATTAAAACACGAACAGATCATTTAGTAGTCAAACAGATAGAAATGCATTTGCAAACAATACACTCATGCAATCAGTTCAGAATTTCAGCTTAATCAGTTAGTTATCATGTTCGGTCACAGTTTAGTAGTAATCAGAGGTGAGGGTTGTCACACGGCCACTGGTGTGCTGTGACACCAAGCTACAGCAGAGCACAAAATAGAGAAAATAGAGGGTCTCCCAAGGGTATGTATACACTATGCCACTCCATATCATCTCAAAACATCAAGGGAGAGGCATAATCGGATCCAAGACCATCAATCACGCATCTCGATGCTTGATGGCCAAAGATCCAACATGTGCAAATTCAATAAATGCATGACAAATAAGACACCAAGACCATCTCCTTATATGAGGAATCAAAGGAAATGGAGACCAAGGGAGATTGGCTCATTTCATCACTTCAAGTATGAAATGAACCAATCTTCCTTGCGTTTAATACGACGTCCGATTGAACGCAATGCAAAACATGCAAACAACATGACATGCAAACAACATGCTAATCATGGCATGAAATGCACTACTCTAACATGCAAGCCATCATGCACAACATGTTAAGGGGCCAAGAACACCAAGGCTAGCTAAGAGAATAACACTAGAATAACACTATAAGCATGCATCACAATGCCCAAACATTCAAACCAGCTCAAAACAGAGTTACACCATGCCCAAAACAGTGGCGAAACATGTTAAGATAGAAGCTCAAAGGACTATACAAACATGCATGCATATTAGCCCAAGCTTAAGGCACAAAACACAACTCTCCAAAGGCATTGAAAGAGTGAAACATGGAGTATAGTGGCATATGTTCCAGCACTGAAATGGCATGCAAAATGGCTTGGAATCATGCAAACAACCCATGTAATGCATGTTGAAAAGCTCAAAGCATCAAAGCTAGCGAAGTGTATTACACTAGAGGCATGCAAGACAATGCTCAAATGGCCAAACCAGGCCCAAACAGACCTTATGCACGCCAAAACAGTGGCCTAAAGATGCTGAAATTGGAGCTCAAAATGCCAGTGGAACATGCACACATGTTGGCCTATAAGCAAGGCACAATGCTCAACTCTCAAAGTCATTGAAAGAGTGAAGTATATGAGAGTGTGACCACACTATATGCACTGAAATTACATGCTAAATGGTGCCATACCATGCAAACATCACATGCATAACATGTTAAAGGCCTAAAAAACCCAAAGCTAGGCAAGGCCCTTTACACTACAACCATACTAAGCAATGCTCAAATGACCCTAATCATTCAAAATAGATCCAAGGCAGGTCAAAATAGTGGCAAAACATGCTAGACTCGCAGCATAGATGGCAAGAAAGATATGCTCATGTATTAGCTCATAAACAAGGCATAATGGCACAACTCTTAAACACAATTAAAGAGTGATAGACATGAGAGTATGGCAAAGATATAAGCTCTGAAATACCATGCCAAATGATGCCAAGGCATGCAAACAACACAAGTATAGCATGGTAGTGGCCTCAAAACTCAAGACTAGTGAAGTTATTTACACTATAGCCCTACAAGGCAAGCCATACATGACCAAGACCACTTCAAACAGACCTCAAGCATGTTAAAAAATTGTCAAAAATGTGCTGGAATGGAGCCAATACATGCTAAAATAATAGGCTACAACATCAAGCATGTAAGGCTAGCAAAGAGGATTTACACTACAAGTGCAATAAGCATGCAAGAGGTGACCAAGACAGCCAAAAATAGAGTTATGGAAGGTCTGGAAAGTCCCAAAAATGAGCCTAAACAAAGCCACAAAGAAGTAAAAACACATGCTCATTTGGTTGGCCATCAACACTAGCAAGCAAACTAAGAGGAGAGGGGACCACCCTCTCCTATTTGGGCCCTCAAAATAAGGTTTTTACCACTGAAAATCCTCTGGATTTCAGTGGTTCTAAGGCCAAAAAGAAGTTGTTTGAAATGTTTGAAAGTTAGCTCACAAGGCCTTACAAGCCAAGGAGCAAAAAGGAGGACAACACCCTAGCCAACCAAGGCACAAACCAAGATTTTTAGGACTGAGAAATAGAGGAAAATAGAGGTTTTTTTAGTTCAACATCACCCCAAAAAACAGCCCCAAAGTAGTTGAAAACTATGGCAAAGCTAGCATGCAAAACAAGCTAAAAGGGGTGAGTGATTACCTTTGGAGCACAGCAGCAAAATGGCCTCTTTCTTGGCTCAAATGACCTTCTATCAGTCCAAAAATAAGCTCCAAGGGACCTCAAGCCAATGGTGATCAACTTTGATGAAGGATGCCTAGGCAAACTAGAAGTATTTCTTTATTTCCATGCACTTCTATGCACAAAATAGGCAAAAGAGAGTGAACTATAGAGAGAGGGGCAGAGATTCAGCTCTGGAAATTGTAGAGAGAGAGAGAGGAGTTTTTAGTGAGAGAAGCTCTCAAACTTGTTCAAGAAGTTCTAAGTCTTGAATATGAGATATAAGGCTTCATATATAGCAAAAGGAGGGTCTGGTCGAAAATATCTCAAAAGAGACAACTGGAGCAAGCTAGAGCAAAATATCTATCCAAAACTGATCTTTTCATCAATGGCCGGCACCTTTACCATTGTTGGCCGGAAGCATACTATTGTTGGCTGGCATGGGTCATTTTTGGACGGCATAGGGCCGGAATTGGCTATTCATGGCCGGCACACTCCCATAGAGGCCAGCAGCAAAAATCAGTCCTAGTCCCCGATTTGAAGCAAGCCTAACTCCTTTATCTGGACTTCTTTTCAGGTCATTCTTGAGCTTAAACTGTAGCCCCGGAAGTCTTCTTTCCAATTATGCAAGCTCAATTCAAAATTCCATGTGTGCTAAGAGATATCCCTCTTTAAGTGAAGGCTGCTCAGTTTCGGTCCAACCGGAATGATGCCCAACTTCAGCCAATCATATCTCCCCCATCTGGACTCGGCTTTAGGAGATGCTTAAGTGAAAAATTAAGCTCCGGAAGTAAGCTTTCCAACGATGGTAGCCTCATAGCTTAAATCCAAATATACAAAAGGATAGGCCCAATTTAGCGAGGGTCGCTCGACTCTCTCTTAACGGTTCATGTCTATCTTCTTCCTCAACTAGGTTTCTTCCATCTTCTCCTCTTTTTCTTCAACTCCAAACCCCCGAATAAGGTGTTTTGAAAGATTTTTCAAAAATTTCATCTCTCTTTCATTCATTTCCACTTTGTCCTCGCTCGATTTACCGAAAAGCGCAACATTTAACAAAATGTGAGTCTCGGAACATCGTAGGAACTTTATTTCAAAAATATTTTGAGAGAGAGGGTTTTAAGGTCTAAAAACCATCCAAAATAGATTTGGTCCAAAAAGGGGTGTGTGGTTAGGATTTGGCACTCTCCTTGCCAAAGAAATCGACCCTTTGCATAGCCTAGCCTGCATTACTATGTAAGCAATCAGTAGTGCCCAAGTCTTAAGGGCGGTAAAAAATGGGGTGTCTACAGCCACGTGTTTGTCATCACCAAAGTTGCCTCGGCTCGGGAACTTGGGTACAAGAGAGGAAGGTCCTGAAATGAGCAACCCCGCTCGCCCGATCAAAGATCAGTCTCTACTAATCATGATATGTTCTTTTATAAACATTATATGTTCATATTTCGGTGATTTAGACTAGCTTTACTATGTGACGCACACAAGCAAGTATAGACTAGTCACAAGACTTAGAACAATTCAACTCACGTTTTGTTCAAAAATGGTTTGAATTTGCCACCCTCAAGTGGGCTTAAAAGATGCGGTTTTTCCACCAAACAAGGTGGGCTTAAAACATGATTTGCCATAACAAAGTGGGCTTAAAACTCACATTGATTGAATCGTTCCAATTCAAACAACAAGCCTTCATCCACAGGCATTCAAGCAGTTTAGCATTTAAGCACATAGCCTTATGGCAAGCATGCTAATCATGGCAACATGGAAATCACACTCATGCAAGTATGCTAAAGCATAAAACTCCAAGCCAAAACAAAAACTAGTTAAAAAGATGCATGATCCTAACTATGTTAAGTGTATAATGCAACACATGTAATATGCATTTAATAGGCTCAGTTACTAATATGGCATATGGATCGATTTGAACAACATGCTGTTGAAACACGTATTCAAAGAAGTATTGAAATAGCAATGCAGTTTGAATGATGCGCCGAGCCTTGGTGCATTCAAGACAAATGAATGGATGCAAACATGCAAGCATAAGGTATGCTAGTTGAAAATGTCCCTAATCTAACCATCGAAAGCGATTAAATAAAAGGGAGAAAGACATGGGGTTGGAAGACATACACACACGCACGCACGCACGCACACTTATTACAATATTACGCCCTTGTGTAACCAGCCTGTGGGGGACCTTGCTACAGCTCGGACTCGATTTGTAGTCACGGTTCTAAGTCTGAACCAAAGAGTCCAAATCCGGCAAATCGTTTTGAGAAAAACAGATTTTTTTGAAAGAAGTGCCAAACATGGACTGCTTTGCCAGATACAGAGTCGCCACCTAAATGTTTTTTTAATGGAAAATTTAGGAAACCCTGACTCGGTGCCAAAGGCCACGTGTCCGTCATCACCAAAGTTGCCTCGGCTCGGGAACTTGGGTACGATTAGGGAAGGTCACTTCGTGAGCACCCTCGCTCGCCCGATCAAAGATCGGCCTCTACTAACCATGATATCTATTTTTGAAAACATTGTGAGTTCTTATTCCGGTTATTAGCCTAGGTTACTATGTGATGCGCACAGCATACAAGTATAGACTGGATCGCCTGAATTGGAACAAAACATTTCATGTTCGTTTTTTGAAAATAGTTTGCTACCCGCAGGTAGGCTTAAAATGCAGATTTTGCCACCCTCAGGTGGGCTTAGAAAAGATGGTTTTGCCACTATTTAGTGGGCTTAGAACAAACAGTTGATGATTTATTCCAATCCAAGTAACCCAACCTTCACCCACAGGCATTCAGGCAGTTATATCACATAAGCAATTAGCCTCATGATAAGCATGCTGTTCATGGCAGTCACTCACACACATGCAAGGATGCTAAAGCATAAAACTCACCGAGTACTCCAAGCCAAAACAGAGATTACATTAGAAATCATGCATGATCCTAAGTATACAGAAATGCCTAATGCAACGCATGCAAAAATGCAAACTATAGCAGGCTCAGCTATTCTAAACATGGCATATGGAATGCGACAACTATCATATATTCAATTTGGAATTGAAAGTACAATGTAGTTAGTATGATGCGCCGAGCCCGGTGCATGCAAAACAGATGAATGAATGCAAACATGCTGTCATACTGTATGCTAATTGAAATATGCCCTAATCTAACCATCATAAGCTGGAAAATAAAAGGGAGAAAGACGTGGGGTTGGAAGACATGCATCACACACATGCACACTTATTACAGTTATGCCCTCGCGCAGAGGGTCCGAATAAATAATACAGTCCCAAATGAAAGAATATTACAGTCCGAATATTACAGTCCAAATAATGTACAAATTCCTAATTAATTAACAAATTAACTAAGAAAATAAATAAAACTGGCATGCAAGCCAGGGACTGCCTTGCTTCTGATGGATGATGCATGTTCGGGTTGTCTTGCGCGGAAATCCACCGGGATGCCCCAATTAGCCTCTGTTTAGCAGTTAATCTTGGAAAGCGTGCCGAGCTCCGAAAAGTTATTGATTCCTCATTTTGCTGCAACAGAGAGCAGGAAAGGGGCATAGCAATGTATTTTCACAGATATATGCATGCCTCGATCCTCGTGCCACCAATCACGCATACCGAGGCATGATGGCCGAGGAGTCGAAATGCACAATTCAATATAGGATGAATGCACATGAAGACACAGCTAAAACCTAACTCCATCATGGATAATCCGGAGTGTCGGTGACTAGAGAATTGAGACACATTCCGTCACTCGGAGTACGAAATGCACCTCGTTTCCCGTGCCCGGGCTAACTCCTATTCCGAACACGATGCAATATGCACGATATGCATGAAATGCAACTAAGATACAATCCTAACATACACAATGCTATGGAATGATATGCCTCGAAATGCGTGCACACGGGCACGCAAATCAAGAAAATGACAGAATGCGATTTAAGATACAACCCAGTGTGCACTATGCTGTAAAAATGAGATGCCTCGAAATGCGTGCACACGGGCACGCAAACCGAGAAAATGACATACGCAATGCAAATGACATGGAAATATGATATGGACTTACACCATGAGAGAGCCTCAGCCACACTTACGTAAGAGGCCGATAGATGAAAATGAAGTGCCTCGAAATGCATGCACACGGGCACGCAAACCGAGGCAATGGTATATGCAATGCAATAGGGCTAAAATGGCATATAGAATGCAACATGGACTTACACTAACATGAGAGAGCCTCAGCCACACTCACATAAGAGGCCGGTAGATGAAAATGAAGTGCCTCGAAATGCGTGTACACGGGCACGCAAACCGAGGTAATGGTATATGCAATGCAATGGGGCTAAAATGGCATATAGAATGCAACATGGACTTACACTAACATGAGAGAGCCACAGTCAAACTCACATAAGAGGCCGGTAGATGAAAATGAAGTGCCTCGAAATGCGTGCACACGGGCACGCAAATCGAGGCAATGGTATATGCAATGCAATGGCATGGAAATGGCATACAAACATGTTAATGGATTTTTAGCAATGAAATGTGGGGGAAAACAGCCCCGAAATGAGGCGAAAACACACCCGATGCATGGAATCTCTCCCGAAATGCAAAATTAGGCACATAGAATGAACTACAGCTATACGAAGCATGCATAATTGGTACATGGAATGAAAAGACAGAAGCAAGGCAACCCCAAAATAAGCATTTTACCAGTACAAATCATGGCCAAACAGCAAACAAGGATAGGGCAACAATGGCATGCAAAAATAGGGGCCAAGAGAGGGCAATTAAACAAGTGGTATATGCAAAGCCCAAACTGAAAAATTCCCTTCTACAACATTTAAGAGGGACCAAAAATATGCACATTTACAGAACTGTAAAAACCCCAAAAACAAATATAGATATGGCTAAGCTCTTATGCAAGAAAATGGGCCAAAAGGTGGCCAAAGAGGCAAGTGGTATATGCACAGCCCAAACTGAAAAATTCCCTTCTACAACATTGAAGAGGGACCAAAAATATGCATATTTACAGAACTGTAAAAATCCCAAAACAGTATACAAACATGCTAGAAATGCAATGCAAAATGAGGTTCAAAAAAGGCTATAACACAAAGTATACAAAATATTCCACAAAAGGCCAAAGACCCTTAATGAAATATGAAGAATGGGCCAAAATAAGACTATTTTTAGTACTGTAAAAAGGCCAAAAACCGAAGCATGATAGGCTGCCAAAACATGCAAAAATGGGGACCAAAGAGGGAATATAAAGGCAAGTGTAGCATGGAGGTCCCAAACAGTGTTGAGCCCTTCTTCAATGTTGAAGAGGGGCTCAAAATAAGCCTGTTTTTAGTTCTGTAAAACACCCAAAAATGAAAGCATAATGGGCTGCCAAAGCATGCAAGAAAATAGCATTTAAGGAAGACATTGAAGCAAGTGCAAGATGGGGGGCTCAAACAGGGTTGAGCCCTTAAGAAAAAGTGAAAAAGAGCTCAAAAGAAGGCCACTTTCAGTTATGGCCGGAGCTCAAAGCAAAAAGCATATATGGCTAAGAAATGTTGCAAAAATAAGCTCAAAAAGGGGGAAATGGCAACTCACCCTTGTAGACCACTCTTTGGTTGCTTCTTGGACCAATTTGCAGCACCTTTAGCCTCTGAGAAGCCCTCCTTGCTGCTGGAAATGGAGTGGTGGTGGTGGTGCTTGGTGTTGATGAAGAAATGAGGTGTAGAACTTGGATGTTTTTGAGAAAATAAGAGAGATAGAGGGAGATTTAGATGCAAGACTTGAAGACAATTTTTCTAACCCCTCATGCAAAGGCTTGCAGCTGGTTATATGGAACAAAAAGAGGGTGTAAAGGTGGGGAAAAGGTGGGGGAAAAGGAGGTAAGTTTTCCCCCAAAAAATATCCCCCGGATTGAGATATTTTCTGGGGGATACAGCTATACAGCTGTAAAGTGTGTGTTGCAAGGAACATGGCCGGCCACCTTTTGGAGCTTCAAGTGGCCGGCCGGCCACTCCCCCTAGCCGGCCGGCTAGGGGTCAAAAAGGTCAAATGGATTTAGTGGCCGGCCACCACAAAAAGGTGGCCTCCCAGGTCTCCTCTTCACAACCCTGTGGTTCGAATTTGGAAACTCTAAAACAGGAGAGAGAACAAGCCATTTTTAGGAGGGGTTCAAAAGGGTCAAATGGAATTAGTGGCCGGCCACCAACTTTTAGGGTCCTCCCATGTGTGTACAACACAAATATGCGGTTCAAAGTTCAAGAAAGTGGCTCCAGGTTGTTCAACATTGGCTCAGAAGGAGGGGTTCAAAAGGGTCAAATGGAATTAGTGGCTGGCCACCAACTTTTAGGGTCCTCCCATGTGTGTACATCACAAGTATGTGGTTCAAAGTTCAAGAAAGTGGCTCCAGGTTGTTCAACATCAGCTCGGAAGTGAGAAAAACGGGCGTCGGAGGGCGCCGGAGAAGTAAAAACTGGTTGTTGAGACAATTGCTAGCCTCCCACCCTTCTACGGTCTTCCTAGTGATAAAACAGAGGTACCTGCCAAAAATGAACAAAAACCAATGCAAAATGAATGCTCGGGGGCCAAAACGCGCAGTTCGAGGCCCCAAAAATTGCCTAGTAAGCACCGAACGTGGCATCCGGCCACGAAGTGGGTTTCTCAGACCCCAGTGTCCCTCAAAAGGGAGTAGAAAGGAAGTATGCCAAAAAATAGAACAAACGGAGATGGTTAGACGGTCCCGAACCGAGGCACACGGCCAACGGTCCCGAAAAACCGGAAACTGGACTCCGAAATGGGCAAAATGGCCTGCGGCCACAAAATGTAGCCCACGGCCACTGGGAGATGGTTTACGGGACCTCTCCCTCTCCTCAGGAAAAGAAACAAAGAAAACTGAGTCTGGTTCGCAAACCGAGACAAGGCAAAGAAGAGGGTTCGGAAGTCCGGAGGCAGGGCTCACGGCCGCGACTCTGAGACTTCTGAACGAGCGCGATATGCAACATCACCAAGCGCTCAATCGGTGACGTCTGAGTCTTAAGGTCGGTCAAAAATGGGGTGTCTACACCTTGCGAAGGAGGGTCCGAATGAATAAGTTAACTATTACAACAATTGAAAGTAATTAACTATTCTAGTTAACTAATTATTACAAACAGAGTTAAGCTAATTAATTACAAAACGAATTAATTAACTAAATAGCTACAACACTTGTATGAATGAATTAGCTACAACTAACTAATTAGGCAAAGCAAGTAAATGGCCTCGAGGGGCGAGGGATGCATGCATGCTCGGCTTCTCCATCCGAAAATGCCACCGCCTTGCCATTGCAGCCTCTGCTTGCACATTTTTTATCACTGAAAATTGCACCAACTTCCAGAACACTTCTGCTCCACCTCAGGAACACACTGAGCAACTTTCTTCATTGGTGGCCGATCGGTTACCAATGGTGGCTGTTGGCTACCATTGGTGGCCGGTCGGCTACTGTTGGTGGCAGGTCGGCCACCTCTGCCCTGAACTTCTTTTTCGCTGCAACAGAGAGCAAACAGAGGCATAACAGTGTATTTTCAAGGGTTGTCTGTACTGTTGCTCTCCTTATCATCACACAAACTCAAAGGAGTGTAACTCTTGGCCCTCAAACCATCAACCAAGCATTTCCCATACATGATGGCTAAGGAACCAAGCTTGTACAAGCTTAATGAGTGCAAAACAAGACGACCACCATCCTATCATGCATGATCAAGGGTGATGGCGACCAAGGAAAGTGGCATATTTCATCACTTTTGAGTATGAAATGTCCCATTTTCCTTATGTTCGAATTAATGTTCGATTCAAACACATGCAATGCAACACAAAGAATGCTTATCTTGCCTATTTTACTTGTCCAATTTTGTTTACTCATTTTACATTGGTGATTTATTCTTTAATCGATTAAGTCCATTCGTGAGTGTCTTCTAAAGCGAAAGAAGTGTAAACCAAGGGGTAGTTCAAGGCATGAGGGGAGTTTCATGTTGTTGGTAATGAACCCTCAAAAGAGGATTAAAACATTAACCATGAGCCTCAATCTCAAGCTTAAACAACCCTAAGGTTGAAACAACGCTCAAAGCAAATGAAAAAGTGAAGCAAAGAGGGAGGTTGCAGAGATGTCAAGTGCTGGAATTAGGCATGAAAAAGCATTAAAACATGCAACCAAGACACACAAATGATGCTCAAAGCCTAAAAACACTAAACTAGTGAAGGAAATTGTACCACAACTATACAAAACAAAGCTCAAATGACCCAAATAGCCCAAAACAAAAGCATGCTGGACTAAAGCTAAGTTAGGCTAGAAAAACATGCTAACATACAAGGCTAACTAGGCATTCAAGCAAGACACAAGGAGGGGAGGCTAACCCCTCCAATTTTGGACTTCAAAACAACGTTTTTACCACTGAAATACCTCTAAAAATCAGTGATTAAAAGGCCTAAGAAAGTTGGTTTAAAAGTGATCAGAAATGGCACAAAAGCTTAACAAACAAAGAGACAAGAAGGGTGGACTACCCCTTAACACAAAGCAACCTCAAACAACCATTTTTAGGTCATAAAAATAGAGGTTTTTGTAGTTGAAAACTAGGCAAAAAATAGTACAAAAAATGGTAAAACAAGTTATGCAAAACAAGTTTAAAAGGTAATTCTTATACCTCTTGAAGCACAACACAATTTTAAGCAACAAAACCAAGAAAAATCACTTTCAAGAGCTCCAAGAAAACCTTCTAGAATCTCAGCTCAAAGATAACCAACTTTGGTCAAGGATGTCTAGGCAAAGGAGAAGTATACTTGTATGCACAAAAGGGCAAGAGAGAGAAATCTAGAGAGAGAGAATTGTAGAGAGAGAGGCTCCCAAAATTTCTTCAACCTTGAAAACAATAGAGAATGGCCTCTATATATAGAAATACAAGAGCCTTGGTTGAAAATATCTCAAAATAGACAGCTGGAACATTGTGCAAACAGCTGGAGGAAAATATCTGCAAAATCTGAGCTTTATTTACACCTGTGGCTGACAACCACCAATGATGGCCGACAAACCTCACTTTTGGCCGGAAGGCCACCACTAGTGGCCGACAGGGCACATCCATGGCAGACCACAAAAATCTATTTTCTAGGTCCAACTTCAAATAGGCATATCTCCTTCATCCGGACTCCTTCGCAGGTCATTCTTGTGTCTAAATTGAAGCTCCAGAAGTCTTATTTCCAATGGTGGTAGCCTCACATCAAAGTTCCAAGTGTGCAAAAAGATATGCCTCTTTTAGTGAAGCCTGCTTAGTTTTGGCTTAATCGGATTCATGCCTAACTTCTCCTTAGCTAGTTTTCTTCCCCCCTCTCCTTTTTTCTTTAACCCCAAACCCCTAAATAAGGTGTTTTGAAAGATTTTTCAAAAATTTCACCTCTCTTTCATTCATTTCCACTTTGTCCTTGCTCGGTTTACTGAAAAGCACAACATTTAATGAAATGCGAGCCTCGGAGCATTGTAGAAACTTTTTTTCAAAAATGTTTTGAAGGAGAGGGTTTTAAGGTCTAAAAATCATTCTGGTCAAAATTGTTTTGGTCTAAAAGGGGTTGTGAGGTTGGGATTTGACGCTCCTCTTGCCGAAGAAATTGAACCTTTGCACAACATAGCCTTCGTCCTGACTTTGTCCTCGAACAATCAACTTGAGGCCCCCAAGACTTAAGGGCGGTTAAAAATGGAGTGTCTACAATAGTAAATGAAGACATTTCAAATGCTTTCTTTTCACTTTTGAGGCATGTATTCATGGTTTCAAGTATTGTCGGCCTGTGTTGATGCTTGATGGAACTTTCTTGAAAAGAAGACACAAAGGTTGTTTATTGGCTACTATGGCAAAAAATGGTAACAAAGGTATATTCTGTGTCTATTTGTTATTATTATTAAAACAGTGATAATTTTATCATTTTTGTTACTAGAGAGTATTGATAAAATAGTCAATCTATTAGTGATAAATTTATGATGTATACTTTTGTTAAATTTTTATATTTATACAGTGATAAATTTACTATGCATTGATTCTATATGTTGTATGTTGCTATTGATTTTTTCTAGTTATAAAGTGATAAATTTATCTATGGTTGGTGCTATATGTTATATACTTTGCATTTTGCTTTTGTTTTGTAATCTTTTTATTTGTTACTGATAAAGTGTATATATTTTGTTTGTAGGTTTATATCCGTTATATTTTGCCATTGTTGATAGTGAAAATTATGACAGTTGGCATTGGTTCTTGTCAAAGTTATTTGTTATTTTGACTCCGGGGAGGGATATTGCGTTTGATATTGGTCGGTATGGAGGTGTTGAAAGCTTTAGCTGAGATCTTTCCGTTTTCTTCTCATTCTTTTTGTCTGGTGCATTTGAAGACAAACTTGAAGACTTATTTGTCAGTGAAGAGTCGTGAATCTAAAGAGTATTTGCTTACTCTTTTTAGTAGATGTGCATATGCTCCTACTATTGAGTTATTTAATGAGCTATTTGAAGAATTTAAGGGTCGTTGTGGTCGTAGTGTTCAGAAGTTTCTTGAGGATTTGCCTAATGAGTGTTGGTGTAACACTTATTTTCAAGGTAGGAGATATGGTGAAATGTGCACAAATGCTGCGGAATCTTTTAATTCATGTATTTAGGATGAGCTCCATTTGTTTTCAACTAGTCTTGTTGATGCTATACAGGTGAAACTAATAGAGCAATTCTAAAAAAGGAGAGAAGTTGAGAATAGGTGGAATCGTATTGTTTGTCCTTTTGTAGAGAAAAAGTTGGAAGAAGCTTTTAATAATACAAAGACATGGATAGTTAAGAAATGTAGCGATGACATTTATGAAATCCAATTGGATCGTTCAGTTATGGTTGATATTGGGAAACGTTCTTGTTCTTGTTGATTGTGGAAAACTGATTCTTCTCCTTGCAAACATGGTTTTTGTGCTATAAAGAGGAGTGGTAAGGATCTGAATTATTTTCTTGATGATTACTACCGTGTTCGTAGTTTTTGTGATTCTTATTCGCATTCTATCTATCTAGTTCCAAGTATGTAGAAGCCAAATGTAGTTGTTGATGATGACGTTGTTTTACCTCCTCTTTGTAAGAGACCGGATGGATGTCCAAAAACGGAGAGAATACCTTCTAAGGGAGAAATCAAAAGAATAAGGTGCATTATGTGTGGAAAGATGTGAACTCATAATCGAAAGACATTTAAAGAAGCTTTGCTTTATTTGTATTGATTTGAATTGAATTAGTTTGTTGAGAGTTGAGAGGTGTTACTTGTATTGAATGATTGTGTATTTTTAGAAAAATATATCATTTTGGTACTTGCATTGAATGACCAAGGAGTTTTTTGAACAGAAATTATATTTTTTGTTGATATTTTTACAGGATTAAGTTTCACAGATTTATATTATTTGATTTCAGTTAAATGTAGTTACTATTTTTGGTGTTTTATACAGTGGCAAATTTATCACTGGCGAGTTGTTGGATTATTTTTTTGTAAGAGTGATAAATTTACCATTGTCTAAAGGAAGCAATCAAGTATTAATGGGGTGCCTGAATTTTGTTATTTTCAAGAATGATAAATTTACCACTAATTGTATGGGAAGAGTTGATGGTTTATTACATTTATGTTAGTGGTTGAGAAATTTATCACTGTCATATCAAACCAAATGTTCTTTTTTATAGTAATAAATTTATCACTGTCATACCCAGAATGGCATGTTCTTACATTCATTCTCAAACTTGGAAATATCTACAAATTGTAATAGTATTTTAATTTTCAATTTGGACAATGTAATGGTGTTTGTGTTTTAATTTCAATTTAGGTAAATTTATTATTTTTTATAGTGTTTTGTTTTCTTAAATTGGGAAATAAGAATGAGAGAGAGAAAAAGAGAGAGAGTTGCTATTTTTTTGTTTGAACAGTGATAAATTTATCGGTGTCAAAAAGAATGAAAAAAAAAGATTGTCATGTTAATAATAAAGGGGTCCAAACCTGTTATTAACCTTTAAATTTGACACAAATAATGAGATTATAATCAACATTTTGAATGAAATTTGTATAAAACAAGACTGATATAAAAAGCAAGATCTGGTAACAATATTACTAAAAAAGACTGAATGTTTCATTTAGTGTATTATCCGTAAATTTGACATTATAACAACCAAGCATTGTAATATTCATTGAAGCAAAGTAAGAACCAAAATGATCAAAATATAGGTAACACTGCAACAACCAAACAAGCAAAATGTATGAAATATTCACATTCTAATAACCAAATAAATCAATGTTTCCTTTTTGTTACACTGTAACACTGTAACAACCAACCAAGCAAAATGTTTTCTTCTCTTCGAGATCTGTTGGTTATTACGGGGGAGGCAAGTCATCAATGTTTTCATCAACTATTTGTTGTTGAGTAGTTCGTTGGTCAGTCAAGAAGATAGTTAATATATTGGCTCTCAATTGATTGCATTCTTCCTTGCAAAAAGTAGGCATTATGTTGTTGTTGGAAACATATTGCCTCATGATATAGCAAACAATGATTCCACAATCAAGCCTGCAAAAACATTTTGAAAACAAAATATTATAATTTGGTTTTGTTGCATTTTTTTTTATAAGAGTGTTTTGATATTAATCAACTTTCGAAGTGTCTTCTTGTTGTGGGCTGTTGATGACTCTCTCTGTTTCCTGTTGAAATTTATTAAGGGCGATGAGAGTTGGTTTCTCGTCCTTTACGTACTTGTCAATAATCTTTCTCTACAACATATAGATTTGTATAATTGTTTTATTAGAAAGTCAGTTGAAACAATTAATGAGAAACCATGGATTTAAAGAATGATAAATATATTATTGTATAAATTTTTGATGTATAATTGAGCATGCATCAAGATTGATGTATTGGATTAATGGTAAGTTTGATAGTGAAAACATTTTTACCACTTCATTTGTGGCATTGAAGTGTGGATCTTTACGCATTGCTCCCCTTGGTCTCATGGAATTGTAGAATTTCCATGAACCTTCGTCAATGTCAAGGACAAGTATTGTCCAATGAAAATTTTGGTGGATTGGGAAAAGAAGGTATCTTCTTTTCATGGCTTCAAGCATCAATTTGTTCAGCATTCTCTTTGTTGCTTCCTCATCTTTTGCTGTCAACAAGTGCTAACAAATATAAATAAAAAAATATTGTTAATTTAAACCTTTTCAAATTAAATAGGTGGCGAGTATGCAATTTATAGTGATAAATTGAAGTACTTGTATTATAATATCAATTATAATACTTTGTTTTTAACTTAATTAAGCAAACAAAGTATTATAAAGTCACAACAACGAATTCAACCACACAACATAAACAGAAAGGCTTAAATAATTTGTTACCACAAAATTAAGTAAATTTATCACTGTGATCAAAATTTTATCATTCCATATCAAAATTTATCACTGCATTGCAAAATTCATTACTCAGTTAAGCAAACAAAGGTTATACACTGATAAAACTTATTTCTTGAATAATTTCCTAACATAGATGAGATGCCATGAAGATTACAACGAATTTTTTTCATTAAACAATGCACAAATATTTGAAAAAATGACAAATACTATGTATCACTTACATGGCAACTTGAAATGAATATGAATGATGTTCCTCGTTTTTGTGCAAGCAAGTGTTCTGCGTATGCGTTTATTACATATGTTGAAAATAAAAAACAAAACACGGAATTAATATAAGTCAAACACTAAAATGTTATTTTAATGAGTCACAAATTTAACTTACAATGCCTGCCAAAGCTTCACTCTTCAATATTTTGTCAATGTCATTTAAATAGACATAGGTTGCATGGTTAGCTTCTTGCCACACTAGGTCATCCCTGAAAAAGAGTTATTAGTGTTGGAATAATAATTTATTAATATTTTTTGGAATATTTGATACTTATAAATTCAATATGAGTTAATGATAAACAATTGGCAAAAGTGAACTACAGGAGTTAAGAGGGAAGATTGTTACTTTTTCTTTGTATTCGCCCAATGTGCAATGAAATTTGTTCTTGATTTTTTTGGTAGGATGTTGAAAACTTCGTATGAAGTTTCCAATTTCTTCATCGCAGGCTATTCTTGTGTGTGTTATTCTTCCGAGTACTTGTTTGCCTCAGCCAAGATTGCAATTCTCTCATGGAGTATCTTCATTTCTTCATCTTTCCTTTGCATTTGATTTTTTGTAGTTTTCTGCTGATCTTGCATGTCTTTTGTTAGCTTCTTGAGTTGCTGCAACAAGTTATCATCTGCAGTTTGAAGAATGCCATTTTCCATTTGTAACTTTTCCATTTTGAGCACATCGTCTTCTATCTTCTGAAAAGCAAGTACTTCTACCATATTTTCATCCACTTCAGGCTCATTGTCAACTTTCCTTCTTTCATTCTCTTGTGATTCGAAGGGATGGTTTCTTTTTCTTTTCAGAACATGTTTCATGTGGATGTGGTTGCCATGTTTCATCTTTGGATTTCTCTTCAATCAATGTTTGTTCTTCTTTTTTCAAAATTTTCAGTCTGATTTTGTTGTTGAAAATCAGCATCTTCATCTTCATCTTCGTCTTCGTCATCATCTTTATCATTATGCTCAATTTCTCTTAGCAACATTCGGTATATTTTTATCTCTTCATCTGTGTGCTTCAAATTGTTTGTAATAACCCGATCCTCTTATATGCTTTAAGCCTTTCATTATATGTGTAATTATATGCTTGATGTGAAATTTCATGTGAAATTGAGTTTAATTATGTGAATTCTATGATTATGGAATCATATCTGTCAGTTGTGAGAAAAATCTGTTAAAATTGCGACGTTTGGACTAGAAATTGGAAGCCTTAGAAGCGCGATAACTCAAAATTGATTTTACAGTTTTGATCAACATGATTTTTAGGCCATATAATGAATTTTTGTAAAAATTTAATTCGTAACGAATTAAATTGATTTAATTAAGTTAGCTATAGATAAACTTGATTTTGTTGGCTCACTTGAGTTTAAGCCATCGGTATAAGAGATACATGGGTTAGAGGCAACACTTAGAATCAAAAACATAAAATATCTCCTGGAGAGGAAGAAAGGAGGAGAGAAAAAAGAGAGAAAGGGGGAATCAACTAAAAGCTTGAAGAAATTAACAGAGTTCAAAGATTGGAACTCAAGGTGAGTATAAATCAACTCAAATACCCTAAAACTTCCTTCAATTGATTGTCATTAACCATTTAAATGAAGTTTCTCACTTATATAAGTTAGGGTTTTGATATAAAGACTTTGTTTGAGAAAATGTCCATGGAAATCATCAAGAGTCATTAAATTTATGTAAATTGAAAGTTGATTCTTGTATTTTAAAAGTATTTTGAGTTAGCTTTAGAGGGCTCATCTTCTAATCTTCAATTCTTGCATATTATGAACTCTATACATATGTGTGTGTGTGTGTATCTATTTTGCTTACCCATGAGAAGATGAGGAATTGGATGGAATATAATTGTTTGAGTTGTACATGTATTACTAAAATGGAGTTATAATCTATTTAGGGTTAAGAATCATGTTTAATATGATTATGTTGTGTTGTTGAAAAGAATTTTGGTTGTATTTGAGCCTTTTGGCTATTTTGCTTTTGAAAAGTTAGATTTTCAATGAATTTTGAATTGCTCAAACAGAGCATGTGATCGCACGTGCGGGCCCCATGGTCGTACGTGCGAGATACACAATCGCACGTGCGGGGCTCACAGCCGCACGTGCGGAAAACAGGGGAGACAGATTGGAGCTTGCTGCAATAAAAGCACGTACAACACACCTTCCTGCATGTGTGGTGGGAGACTTCCGCATGTGCGACACATAGGGAAACTTTCTGTCACTTTTTTTTGCTCTGTTTGACCCTCTAAAATTATTAATATGTACGTTTGATCCTTCGAAAATGCTTACAATTTCACATGGATTAACGAATCGAACATTGAGTAGAAAGAGAAAGTTAAAGGGAAGTGACTTACTTGTGAGTTGTATATTATGTGTAGGTCACGTAGAGGAAGGGACTTTTTCTCATCCATATCACTGTGAGTAATAGCAGTATAGCGATGTGCTTTATTCACGTATTGTACTCATATGTTTTATTCAATTCCTAATCTATTTTGCTAGTGAATGGCATATGTTGTATGAGTTGTGCTTGATAGAATGACTGGAATGATTGGACAATAGCATATAAGATATGGACCCAAGGTCATTTTGGTTCTGTTGTAAATGATGGGCCTGAGGCTGTTTTGATATGGATTATTTATGACTCATGGCCTTAAGGCCAAAGGAGATGGAGACATGCAGATGTTCTATCATGACTTGAACTCGCCCCTATGGTTAAGGACATAACTGGCCAGTAATCAAGGGATTACCTACGGCCTCAAACCAAACCAGACATAACTCATCAGAGTAAAGGGGCCAAACAGAAGCAAACTTACAAGTTGTCCATAGAGCTGTGCTTACATGGCACATCATAACAATCCATATACATACATGTTAATAACTCACGTCAAGACAAGTAATAACATAAAGTTCTGTACATACAGGATCATTAAGTCTAAGTCAGTCAAACCCAAAGTTTATATAAAAAAGTAATCCGATGTTTTTGCCAATATAACAAAACTATATCAGAAGAACAAAAGAGGCAAAGACAAGTCTCATGCGTGAGACGTTTGGGCTGACTCTCCAAAACCTTGACTGTTTCTCACATATTTCACCAAGGCTGGGTTTGGGCGTCCCTTGGCTCATCTACATAAACATGAATGAGCGTGAGCGAAAGCCCAGTGAATTATATCAAATAAGGAAGATACATGAACAATCTTTAAAACAGTTACGTCAGACGGCCTTAGGCCCAATTCATGTTTCTATTTAATGTATCACTCGACTAAAGTTCCAAACATGTCAAACGACCTTGGGCCCAATTAACTCATACCTGACGGCCTTTGGCCCAACCGTTCCTGTTCAACGACCTTTGGCTCAATCATTCGTGTCAAACGGCCTTTGGCCCATTCATTCATGTCGTACGGCCTCTAGCTCATTCATTCATGTCATACGGCCTCTGGCCCATTCATTCATATCACACGGCCTCTGGACCATTCATTCATGTCACACGACCTCTGGCCCATTCATTCATATGTTGGACTATCATTCGTGTCAGACTATCATTCGTATTAAACGGCCTTTGGCCCAATCATTCATGTCCAATGGCCTTCGGCCCAACCAATTGTATCCAACGGCCTTTGGCCCAATCACATGGCATAACAAATATTTGTCCCCAATTCAATGTAACAACTTACAAGACTTATATGAAAATAAGCAGTTGGACAAATAACATACTTCAGATATCTTTGTTAAGATATTACTCACAGTGCTCTGCCGGTGGATTCACCCTTGAGCTTGACCTTACACATTACATGACACATATGGGTCACAAACGATTCAATCTGTTCCTAATTCATACATCCCTCTTAGACTTCTTTCTTATCCTTTTAATTCGTTCATAATGCTCAATGCATGCAAATACATTATATATCATGAGTATACAAGCAAGATGAGGTCAATTGCTCAGAATCATGGTTACATTCTCAAATTATTCAACACTTCTTTTGTATAATCAAACTCATGTCTTCAAACCTCATTAAGCTCCATATTTCCAACAACCAAACATGCATGTCAATTTTTGACCTCAATTCCCTTACAAATAGCACCAATGATGCTCATAAACATGAAAATCAACAAAACTATACTTGCATGTATGCTTCAATGCTTATATTCCCACTTAATACATGCTTGATTATGCCAAATCATGGTAATTCTATACATGCATGTACATATTAGCTTCAAATTCATCACTTATAACACAATTCTTGTTCTTGATCATCATTCAACTTTGAATTCACAAAGTTACGAACTAAAATCCATGAATTTACTTACCTAGAGGCTCAAATCTTCCAAATTATGGTTAATTCTTGAGTTGGTCTTCAAGATTTCCAAGCCTCTTGCTCAAATCTCCAATTGTTTCCCTCTCTCTCTCTCTAGCCAACCCTCACTCTCGTTCCTTAGAGAAATTTTCGACTTTGAGCTCAAATAGATGGATATAAGTATAATAGAGCTCCTTTTATAGTCTCTCACTAATCACATTTGATTAGAGTTAAATAATAAAGTTTAATTAATCGTTCTGAATCTAATTATTTTGATCCAAATCAATTTTCAATTAAATTTCACCGTATGCTCTAAAAATTACGCTAATCACAATGGCGTAGTCAATTTCGGTTTCTATGGCCGATAGGGCCTTCAATTTAATTTCTAAAGCAGAAAATCAAACAGATTTTCCTACGGTGAACAGATAGAAATTCAAAACCACATATATTCATATCAATGGCGCACCAAATCATATCAAACACATAATCACAATCACAATTAAGATTAATTAGCATAATACGGAACAGGGTTATCACAGTCTTCCCCCCTTTAGAAAGTTTGGTCCTCCAAACTTATTTTTCCGTCGTCGGGAAACAAATGTGGATAGCGTAGTCGCATTTCCTTCTCTTTTTCCCATGTGGCATCCGTCCCATAGTGTTCTTTCCATTCCACTTTCACCATTGGGATGGACTTGCTTCTCAATTGTTTCACTTGCCAGTCAACGATTCGTTCCGGCCATTCAACGTACTCCATATTTTCATCAAGAGCTACCCGGTGATAATCAATCACATGAAACGGGTCTCGGAGATAACCCCTCAATATCGACACATGAAACACATTATGGATTTGCTCGAATCCTGGTGGCAAAGTGACTCGATAAGCAACTGGGCCAAGCCTTTCCAGAATTTGAAACGGCCCAATGTAACGGGGCGACAACTTACCCTTCTTCCCAAATCTGACTTGGCCTTTCATTGGAGTCACACGAATAAACACATGGTCACCAACATCATACTCAAGAGGTCTTGTTCGAACATCTGCATAATTCTTTTGTCGGTCTTGAGCTGTTTTGAGCCTTTGCTGAATAATTTTGTTCTTTTCAGAAGTATCTTGCACAATTTCAAGCCCAAGTAAAGTTCTATCCCCGACTTCTGTCCAACAAATTGGTGATCTACACCTTCTACCATACAAAGCTTCGTATGGTGCCATACCGATGCTGGAGTGGAAGCTGTTATTGTATGCAAACTCTGCTAGTGGCAAATAGTCTTCCCAACTCCCTTGAAAATCTAAGGTACACATTCTCAGCATATCCTCTAACGTCTGTATAGTCCGTTCTGATTGCCCATCTGTCTGGGGGTGGAATGCGGTACTAAACCACAGTTCTGTCCCCATAGCTTTCTAGAAACTCTTTCACAATCTAGATACAAATTTCGGATCTCTATCCGACACAATAGATACCGGAACTCCGTGTAAACGGACAATTTCATCAACATATATAGTAGACAGTCTATAAGCATCAAATGTAGTTCTAACATGTATAAAATGTGCAGATTTAGTCAGTCTATCAACTACAACCCAAATAGAATCCATACCTCGAGGAGTTCGAGGTAGACCAACAACAAAATCCATAGTCACATGCTCCCACTTCGATTCAGGAATAGGGAGAGGTTGAAGTAGACTGCCTGGTTTCTGATGTTCTACTTTAACTTGCTAACATTGAAGGCACTTGGACACATATTCTGCAATTTTTTTCTTCATTTTAGGCCACCAATAGCTTTGTTTCAAATCCCGATACATTTTGTTGTTACCCGGATGCATAGAAAACATTGATTTATGGGCTTCATCTAAAACCTTTTCTTTAGTTCTGGAATATCTGGGATACACATTCGGTTTCGAAATCTCAACACTTTGCCTTCGATGTTGAACTCTGCTTTCGGACTTGTCTCAAATTCGTCAATCACTTTCTTGAGGAATTCATCATCTTTTTGTTTCTGTTTAATCTCATCAATGATTGTCGGTTCAGCTAAAATAGTGGCTATCAATCCGCCCTGTTCACACAATACCGCTTCAATCTCAGACTTCTCAAAATCTTGCAAGATTTCTTTCTGTTCGGTAAGCAAAAAAGCCATACTCCCCATTGACTTTCTGCTTAGGGCATTAGCAACTGTATTAGCTTTCCTGGGGTGATATTGGATTTCAAGGTCATAATCCTTTAATAATTCAAGCCATCTCCTCTGCCACATATTGAGCTCTTTCTGTGTAAAGAAGTATTTCAGGCTCTTGTGATCTGTGTAGACTTCACATTTTGCCTCATACAAATAATGCCGCTAGATTTTCAAAGCAAAAACAACTGCGGCTAATTCTAAATCATGTGTTGGGTAGTTCTTCTCATGTGGCCTCAACTATCGAGAGGCATAGGCACTTACCCTTCCGTTCTGCATTAGCACACAACCCAAACCTTTATAAGATGCATCACTAAAAATTACAAAGTTTTCTGTACCTATGGGCAATGTCAATACTGGTGTAGTAGTCAGTCTTGTCTTTAGTTCATGAAAGGCAGATTCTCTTTCGCCATTCCATTCAAATGGTTGCCCTTTGCGTGTCAGTTGGGTAAGAGGTACAACTATCCTCAAAAAGTCTTTCACAAATCTCTTGTAATAACCGGCTAAGCCCATGAAACTGCGGACTTCTGTCACATTTGTCGGTGTAGGCCAATTCACAATTGACTCTATTTTCTGTGGGTCCACTGAAATCCCCTCTTTGTTGATCACATGTCCTAAAAATATGACTTCATCCAACCAAAATTCACACTTCTTTAGTTTAGCAAATAATTTCTTTTCTCTAAGTGTTTGGAGGACAGTTCTCAAATGATGTTCATGTTCAAGTCTATTCTTAGAGTATATCAAAATGTCATTAATAAAAACCACAACAAATTCGTCAAGGTAGGTTTTAAAAATTCGGTTCATTAAGTCCATAAATGTTGCCGGAGCATTAGTTACCCCAAATGGCATAACAAGAAATTCATAGTGGCCATACCTTGTTCGAAACGCTGTTTTCTCTACATCTTCTACTTTCACTTTCAACTGATGATATTCGGATCTCAAATCAATTTTGGAAAATACTTGTGATCCCTGCAACTGGTCAAACAGGTCATCAATATGAGGTAGGGGATATGTATTCTTTATTGTTACCTTGTTCAATTCTCGATAGTCGATACACAAACACAAGGTTCCATCTTTCTTTTTCACAAACAACACTGGTGCACCCCATGGTGAAGTGCTGGGTTGGATAAACCCTTTGTCAAGCAGGTCTTGCAACTGTTCCTTCAGTTATTTCATTTCAGCAGTAGCCATTCTGTAGGGAGTTTTAGAAATAGGCTGGGTGCTTGGCATAATTTCAATCGTAAACTCTATCTCCCTACCCATCAACTCCCCTGGTAATTCATTTGGAAACACATCTGGAAATTCGCTAACAATAGGGATACTACTCAACTCAACATTCACAGATTGTTCCAACACATAACACAAATAACCCTGGCACCTTTTCCTGATTAATTTACATGCCTTCATTGCAGATATTAAATAAGGTGGTGGTACTATCTCGTTACCCACAAACACAATTTCTTCCTGTTCTAGTGGTCTAAACACAACCCGTTTTGTTACACAATCAATGGTGGCACAATATTTAGTTAACCAATCCATGCCCAGAATTATATCAAAGTGCCTAAAGTTCAACGACAAAAAATCCATATACAAAATAGCATTTCCAATTCACATGTCACAAAAACGATATACAGATTCACACAATACAGATTCCCTGGATGAAGCAGATACACATAGCATATATGGCAATAATTCTAGAGGTCTACTCAGTCTAGATGCAAATGCACATGTTACGAAAGAGTCTGTTGATCCAGACTCAATTAACACAAAAGCATCCTGATTACATATAGAAATAGTACCTGAGACAACTGCGTTAGCATTTCATGTATCGCCTGGAACAAGTGCGAAAACTCTTCCTTGCTTCACGGTATCCCCGGTGGTAGTAGATCTCATAGTATTTCCCCGCTTCGGGATTGATGCAGTTGAGCTAGCAGCTAGCTTCCCACTGTTCTGATTACAATCTCTGGCCATATGCCCTTGTTTATCACATTTAAAACAAGCTCCTGACACACGGTAATAAACCCCACGATGCCTTTTACTACAAATATTACACATTGGGGATGTATCTTGGGAAGAATTAGAGGTACTCGAGGAGTCCGTGTTCTGCTTTTTCAAAAATTTCTTCTTCGAAAAGAAGCCTTGTCTCTTACTGCCTTTCTAGTCTGTTGTTGGTTTAGTTTGTCTAGCTATGTTAGCTTCCGATATTATGACTCGGTCTAGCACCCCAATGTAGGTTTCCAGCTTCAGGACATTTACCCTTTCTAAAATATCACTTCGAAGCCCACCTTCAAAATGCCTCGCTTTCTTATAATCAGTATCAATCACATGTGGTGTAAACCAGGCCAATTCAGTGAATTTGGCCTTATACTCAGCCACTGTCATGTTGTCTTGTTTAAGTTCCATGAACTCCGATACTTTCCTATCACGGACACATTGCGGGAAGTATTTATCATAGAAAACTTCCAAGAATTTAGCCCAGTCAACATCGTTATGATTTTCACGCATTAACATCCACCATCTTCTTGCTTCGTCTTCTAACATAAAAGTGGCTAGAAGTACTTTTTGTGTCTCCGAACAAGGGAACGCCTCAAATAGCTTTTCGATGCCGAGGACCCATGCTTCAGCTTTCAACGGATCTAATCCCCTATGGAACTGTGGTGGTTTCATTTTCTTAAACTCTTTGGTGAGAGCTATTATCTGATCATCATTCTGATTATCTGGCACGGATGGTGCCGGAGGTGGAGGTTGTGGTTGCTGCCACTGTTGTTGTTGCCTCAATGTTTCTGCCATTTCCTGAATCAATCTTTCCATCCTATCCATTCTGACAGTAAAGGACTCTTCTATCTCATCACCTTTTGTTCTCACCATTTGATTAGACTTGCATTATACTTTATACAAAAGATTCATAGGTATGCATATACTAAAGAGCATACATATTCAAATAATTTGCAATGCAAGCAAATCACAAACTTATAACACATAATTGTTCCCATTAAAACATTTAAGCGTATTCTCGATGCTTTCAGATTCATACTTATCACATGAATGCATCCTAGATCTTTTCTAGACGCTTATTGCTCATTTGGACAAGTGTGTGAGTTATTAACTCGTGCTCTGATACCACTCTGTCATGACCCGAACCCGCCCCTATGGGTTAAGGATATAACCGGCCAGTAATCAAGGGATTACCTACGGCCTCAAACCAAACCAGACATAACTCATCAAAGTAAAGGGGCCAAACGAAAGCAAACTTACAAGTTGTCCATAGAGCTGTCCTTACATGGCACATCATAACAGTCCATATATATACATGTTAATAACTCATGTCAAGATAAGTAATAACATAAAGTTCTGTACATACAGGATCATTAAGTCTAAGTCGGTCAAACCTAAAGTTTATATACAAAAGTAATCCGATGTTTTCGCCAATATAATAAAACCATATCAGAAGAACAAAAGAGGTGAAGACAAGTCTCGTGCATGAGACGTTTGGGCTGACTTTCCAAAACCTTGACTGTTTCTCACATATTTCACCAAGGCTAGGTTTGGGCGTCCCTTGGCTCACCTACATAAACATGAATGAGCATGAACGAAAGCCTAGTGAATAATATCAAATAAGGAAGATACATGAACAATCTTTGAAACAGTTACGTCAGACGACCTTAGGCCCAATTCATGTTTCTATTTAATGTATCACTCGACTAAAGTTCCAAACGTGTCAAACGGCCTCGGCCCCAATTAACTCATACTTGACGGCCTTTGGCCCAACCGTTCCTGTCTGACGGCCTTTGGCCCAATCATTCGTGTCAAACGGCCATTGGCCCATTCATTCACGTCATACGGCCTCTAGCCCATTCATTCATGTCGTACGGCCTTTGGCCCATTCATTCATGTCATACGACCTTTGGCCCATTCATTCATGTCACACAGCCTCTGGCCCATTCATTCATGCCACATGGCCTCTGGCCCATTCATTCATATGTCAGACTATCATTCGTATCAAATAGCCTTTGGCCCAATCATTCATGTCCAATGGCCTTCGGACCAACCAATTGTATCCAAAGGCCTTTGGCCCAATCACATGGCATAACAAATATTTGTCCCCAATTCAATGTAACAAACTGACAAGACTTATATGAAAATAAGCAGTTGGACAAATAACATACTTCAGATATCTTTGTTAAGATATTACTCACAGTGCTTTGCACGTGGATTCACCCTTGAGCTTGACCCTACACATTACATAACACATATGGGTCACAAACGATTCAATCCGTTCTTAATTCATACATCCCTCATAGGCTTCTTTCTTATCCTTTTAATTTGTTCATAATGCTCAATGCATGCCTAAGAGTACTTAAAAGTGAAAGAGAATGAAAAACGAAACACAGAATATCTTTACAAAATTTCTGAAACAGGGTCCCCCACTCGAGCGTAGACTTTCCCGCTCGAGCGGACCCATTAGGTCTGCAAAAGTACTGGTTGCCTCATTTTTACGCTCAAGCGTGAATTCAGACACTCGAGCTGAAAGTCTCACTACATGGCTCCCTGCTCGAGCGGACATCCATGTCTTCAAGCGGACATGCCAAATTCTGGAAAATCCAGAATTATTCTTGAGGCTTAAACTCAACCCCCAAAGGTCCAAAACTCATAATTTTGGTTTCAAAACATGCAAATACATTATATATCATGAGTATACGAGCAAGATGAGGTCAATTGCTCAGAATCATGGTTATATTCTCAAATTATTCAACACTTCTTTTGTATAATCAAACTCGTGTCTTTAAACCTCATGTAAGCTCCATATTTCCAACAACCAAACATGCATGTCAATTTTTGACCTCAATTCCCTTATAAATAGCACCAATGATCCTCATAAACATGAAAATCAACAAAACTATACTTGCATGTATGCTTCAATGCTCATATTCCCACTTAATACATGCTTGATTATGCCAAATCATGGTAATTCTATACATGCATGTACATATTAGCTTCAAATTCATCACTTATAACACAATTCTTGTTCTTGATCATCATTCAACTTTGAATTCACAAAGTTACGAACTAAAATCCATGAATTTACTCACCTAGAGGCTCAAATCTTCCAAATTATGGTTAATTCTTGAGTTGGTCTTCAAGATTTCCAAGCCTCTTGCTCAAATCTCCAATTGTTTCCCTCTCTCTCTCTCTCTCTAGCCGACCCTCACTCTCTTTCCTTAGAGCAATTTTCGGCTTTGAGCTCAAATAGATGGATATAAGTATAATAGAGCTCCTTTTATAGTCTCTCACTAATCGCATTTGATTAGAGTTAAATAATAAAGTTTAATTAATCGTTCTGAATCTAATTATTTTGATCCAAATCAATTTTCAATTAAATTTCACCGTAGGCTCTAAAAATTATGCTAATCACAATGGCGTAGTCAATTTCGGTTTCTATGGCCGATAGGGCCTTCAATTTAATTTCTAAAGCAGAAAATCAAACAGATTTTCCTACGGTGAACAGATAGAAATTCAAAACCACATATATTCATATAAATGGCGCACCAAATCATATCAAACACACAATCACAATCACAATTAAGATTAATTAGCATAATGCGGAATATGGTTATCACATGTTCTATCCACCCTATTCGTTATAAATAGTTGTTGATATGTTGGGCCTAAGGCCGTTTTGTATAATGTTGGGCGCGAGGCCGTTCTGTATAATGTTGGGCTCAAGGCCGTTTTCCTATGAATTCATGACTGAGGCAAACAAATAACCTATGAAATTATATGCTACATATCTTATGCATATTCACATGAATCTCCTTATATTGCTATTATTCACTGAGCCTTGCTCACTTTAAATTTGTGTATGTTTATGTAGATGATGTTCCCGGGGGCCAACCCTAGTTTAGTTCCGATAGCCTTTTGTTGACCAATTGTGTCAAGCCGAGCAAAGTAGAGTCTTTTGCCTTTTCCAGAGTTCCTTCTTATAACACGTGTGTGATAACCCTGTCCCGTTGTAGATCGCCCCGAACTCCGCTCCGCGCGTAAGGGTGCGAATTGTATTTCTAGCTACTACAGTTCGGACTCTTGTCACGGTTCTGAATCTAATCTCACAAAGTGCAATGTAAGACTGATAAATCACCAAAGAGTCCAAATATGGCAAATCGTTTTGGAAAATCGATTTTGAATCAAAAGCACCAAACATGGATTGCTTTGCCAGATTTCAGAGTCACCATCTAAATATTTTTTTTTGAAAAATTTAGGAAACCCTGACTCGTGCCTAAGGCCACGTGTCCATCATCACCAAAGTTGCATCGGCTCGGGAACTTGGGTACGAGAGGGGAAGGTCATGCAATGAGCACCCCCGCTCGTCCGATCAAAGATCGGCCTTTACTAACATGATATGTTATTTTTGAAAACACATGCATTCTTATTCCAGTTATTAATCTAGAATTACTATGTGATGCGCACAACATACAAGTATAGACTAAATCGCCTAAGTTGGAACAAAACATCTCATGTTTGTTTGTTTGAAAATGGTTTGAAGATGCTACTCGCAAGTAGGCTAAGACGTGGATTTTGCCACCCTCAAGTAAGCTTAGAAAACATAATGATTTGCCACTTCAAGTGGGCTTAAAACTCACATTTCGATGAATTATTCCAATTCAAGCAATCCAACATTCATCCACAGACATTCATGCAACTATACCCTTAAGCAGTTAGCCTCATGGCAAGCATGCTATACATGGCAACATACACATCTCAGGCAGTATGCTAAAGCGAAAACACTCACAATGTACTCTAAGCCAAAACAGAAGCTAGCTAGTAATCAATGCATGATCCTAGCTATGTCAAGAATGCTTAATGCAACACATGCAAAATACAACTAAGATAAGCTCGGTTATTCTAAGATGTCATGTGAATGCAACTTGATAACATGTATTCAAATCGGTATTGAAATACTATGCAGTTTGTATGATGCGCCGAGTCCAGTGTATGCAAAACAGATGAATGATGCACGTATGCGAAGCATAAGGATGCTAATTGAAAATGACCCTAAAACTAACAACCGAAAGCTGGTAAATAAAAGGGAGAAAGAAATGGGGGGTTGGAAGACATGCATCACACACACGCACACTTATTACAAAAGTTGTGCCCTGTCGACGGAGGGTCCGAATAATAAGCTAACTAGTTAATCTAAGCTAATTAAACTAATTATTACAAAATGAATTGAATAACTAGCTACAACTAATTATTAGATCACTCTAACTAATTAACAAATTAATTAAATTACATAAACATGCTAATTAACAAATAAGCATTAAACTACGCTACTCAGCTCTGCTTTGGAATGTTGAACAATGCATGCACTTGGTTCCTCGCTCGGAAATCCATCGCTATGCCCCTACTTGCCTCTGTTTGCATTTGATCTCGGAACACTGTACAAACTTCAAGGTAGCTTCTACTCCATCATGGGAACCTCTAAGAGCATTACCGACCGCTTATTGGTGTTGCCAACCACCTGCCGACCGCTTACATTTGCTGCAGACTAGAAAAAGTGGTCGGCCAGCCACTTTTACTGGTCTGTCGACCAGAAAATTCTGCACACTTCCATTTTGCTGCAACAGAGAACAAAAAGTGGCATGGCAATGTATTTGCAAGATATGTGTGCACAACCACTCTCCCTATCATTTCATGATCTCAAAGGAGTGCGGTTATTGACTCTCGGGCCACCAACCGAGCATCGCAATGCACGATGGCCAAAAAGCCAAGATTGCACATTTCAATGTAAATGAATGCACAAATAACACATAAGGACCTTAACCTCTATCATGCATGATCAAGAGGGCCGGCGACCGAGAATTGAGGCACGTTTCATCACTCCAAGTATGAAACGTCCCTCGTTTCTCGTGTTTGGACTAACACCCTATCCAAACACAATGCAACACAAGCATGCCGAACACAATGCAATGCATGCAAGCAAACAACAATGCAATGAAACAAGCATGCAAACATGAGGCAATGTAACAAGCATGTAAACATAATGTAATGCAACCAATGCTCAACCTAGAAATGCTAATGGCATGCAAACACAATGCTATGCAACATAAGCATGCAAACAACAAAGCAATGCAACCAATGCAACCAATGCTAGAAGGGCATGCACAAAATTCTATCATGCAAGGCATGCACACACAATGTAAACAACAAGCATGCAAATATCATGCAATGCAACAAGCATGCAACAACGTGCAATGCAACAAGCATGCAACAAGCATGCAACAACATTCAAACCACATGCTCAATGGACTTAAACTGAATATGGATAGACCTCAATCATGCCCAAAACAATGGCCATAATGCTATGAAATGCTAGCATGAAATCAAGAAAATGCATCCACATGCATTGACTTACCAATTAAGCATAAGTGCACAACTCTCACAAGCGCTCAAGAAGTGACGAATGTAAGAGTGTAGCCACACTATAAGCACTGAAATATCATGTGAAATGATGCCAAATCATTCAAACAACACAAGTGTAACATGCTAGGGTCCTTAAGCAGTAAAGCTAATGAAAGAGACTACACAAGAGGCATGCAATGCATGGCACAAATGGATGAACCAACCACAAACAGAGCTCAAATAGGTCCAAATAGAGACCAAAACATGTTGAGACGGGAGCTCAAAGGTCTAGGCATGCATGCATACAAGCTAGGCCACAAACAAGGCAACAGTGGATGACCCTTAGAGGCACTCAAAGGGTGAAATAAATGGGAGCATGGCAGTACTATATGCTATGAAATAACATGGTAAATGATGCCAAATCATGCACATGTCACAGATGAAGCATGCTAGGAGGCTCAAAGCTTGAAATTAGCATAGGCACTTGCACTATAGCTATGCAATACATGAAGCATATGGCCAAGGCAACCCAAAACAGTCCTAGAGCATGTCAAAATGATGCTAAAACATGCATGGAGCAAAGCCAAAACAAGCTAGCATGAAGGGCCAAAACATGGAGCATGCAAGGGCAATAGGGAGGATTACACTGCACCTACCAAAACCAAGCATGAGGTGACTCCACCAACAAAAATTAGAGTTATGGCATGGCAAAATAACACCAAAAATGGGCTAAGACCAAGTCAACACATGCAAGAATAACAAGCTCACTCATTAGGCGTGCAAGGCTAGCAAAGAGGACTTACACTACAAGTGTAAGAAGAAAATGAGGGATGCTCTAACCAACCAAAAACAGAGTTGGACAATGGAAAAATGAGACCCAAAACACACTGATATGGTGGCCCAAAAGCCTAGGCATGATGGCATACACAATGGCACATACTTAATGCATATAACACCAACCCCCCAAAGCATTGAAAAAGTGAAAGATGTGAATGCATGGCAATGAAACATGCTCTGAAATCACATAACAAATAATGCCAAATCATGAAAATAGCCCAAGCAATGCATGCTAGTGGCTTGGAAACTCAAAGCTAGTGAGCTAGAATGCACTATGGCTATACAAAGCATGGCATGCATGAGCAAAAAAACATAAATCAGACCTTAAGCATGGTAAAACATGACCAAAAGCTTCTTGGAGTTGAGCCAAAATCACACTAGAATGATGGTCTAAAACATGATGCATGTTAGGCTAGCATGCAAGATTACACTACAAGTGTAGAATGCATGCAAGTGGTGACTCAACCAAGCTAAAACAGAGGTATGCCATGTCAAAATAGTACCAAAAACAAGTTAAGAATAGGCCAACACATGAAAGGAAAGTATGCCAAACATGAGGCTAATAAGGCAAGCATTCAAGATTCAAGGAGAGGGGATGACCCCTCCTATTTGGGACCTCAAAACACCCTTTTTACCACTGAAATTACTCTGAGTTTCAGTGGTGAGAAGGTCAAAAGGAGGTGGTCCCAATAGCTTAAAAGGATAGGACAAAACCAAGGCCAAACAAGGCACAAGAGGGGGTAGACCACCCCCAACACCAACAAGGCCTTAAACAAACATTTCAAGCATGAAAAATAAGAACTTTTTGTAGTTAAAAGTTAGGCCTAAATCAACATGCAAATAGGGCCAAAAACTTAAACAAAAACCAAGGTTTAAGGGGTTAGAAGTTTATCCTTGTAGAACCACTTCAAAGCTACAACTCCAGCAACCTTTTTGAGCTCAAACCAATCCAAAAACACCAAAACCAACTTCTAAGTGCCTCAGTTCCAAGAGTGTGGTGTTTCACTATGTGTTTGTGTGCAAAAGTGTGAAGAATAAGCACTTTCAAGCACAAATATGAAGAGGAAGAGCAATATAGAGATAGATGGTATATGTATAGCTCAAGCAACTTTTTCTGAACCTGGAGAAGAAGGAGGAGGCTCCCTTATATGGAAAAAGCATGCAACAAGCTTGTAGAGGAAGCTAAGAGCTCCAAGCCATCCCTCCATATGGAGGATGGTTTATGTGCCTTCCAGCTGTCACAGCTGGCAAGAAAAGATCTTTAGAAAGGTGCAAGAAAGCTGCCGACTACTTGAAGTGATCGACCAACTACTTTCATTGGTCAGACGACCACCACAAGTGGTCTGCAAGGAGACCAAGTGGTCGGTAGGGTGGAAGAGGTGGTCTGCACACAAAAAGCAAGGTGGTGGCATGGCTGCCGACCACTTTTGGTGGTCCAAAGACCACCAAGACCAGTTGGCCGACCAGAAAACTGGCTGGCGGGGAAGAAAAATGGTTTTTAGGGAGAGAAACTGGTCTCCTACCCTTATTCCACCCTCCAAGCAAGGAAAACAAGGTTTGTGCCAAAAACAAACCAAAAAGGATGCAAGACAAGAGTCCGGGGGTCCAGGCGCGCAGCCGGAAGCCTCGAAAACTAGTCTACGAGCACAAAAAGTGGTCTACGGGAGGGAAAAGTGGTCAACGACCACAAAAGGTGGTCTACAAGACCTCTGTGTCCCTCTAGACCAAAGTAACAAGGCATGGTCCGAAAACCAAGCCAAACAGAGAACGTTAAGCGGTCCCGAGACAAGGCGCGCGGCCGAAGGCTCCGAAAATCGAAAACTAGTCTCTAAGAGGGAAAAGTGGTCTACAACCACAAAAAAGTGGTCTACAGACCTCTCTCCTCCTCCAAGGAAGGGAAAACAAGGTTTGGTTGAAAACCAAACGAAAAAGAAAGCAAGACAAGGTGCACGGCCGAAGGCTCCGGAAACCGAAAACTGGCCTACCAGAGGGAAAAGTGGTCTACGACCACAAAAAGTGGTCTACGGACCTCTCTCTCCCTCCATGCAAGGTTAACAAGGCTTGGTCCACAAATCGAGCCAAAACACAAAGAGCTCAGAGGCTTGGAGGCAAGGCACTCAGCCGAAAATTTCAAAAACTCGAAACGAGCACAAACATGCGCGATCACCGAGCGCTCAATCGATGACGTCTGAGTCTTAATGTCGGTCAAAAATGGGGTGTCTACAGTTGCCCCTCTTTGACAGAACTCGATAGTCAAGAAGTGACGGGAGTGAATATCAAAGCCTAGAGACGACCATTTTTTACAAGGCCGAAAACTTAGACAAACAGGCAAGAAAACAAAGAGATATGCCCGCAGGCAGGGGCAAGATGCAAATGACATGCACAATGCCAAACATAACTTATGATCATGCAAAGAGAGCTGTAATGAAGCAATTATGCAAAATAAATACAAGATTTTAAGCGAATGCTATGCAAGCAAGTAAACACGAACCAAACTACATCTCATGTAGAAAGGATGTAAGAAAATTATACAATTTTCACTGCGTCTCTCACAGAGAAGACTAATACATACAATATTGTCTGGTTATACCAGCTTCGAATGAACCGTACATACAATATCGTGCCTGCACAAAAGAGAAACTTAACATGTACAATATAGTAGAAGCACATGTTCAACTCTATATCAATATACAATATCAACACAAGATAAACGCGTGCACATATGATACCGATGGAAATATGCATAGCAATGCGAGTGAAAAGTGCATAGCAATGCAAGTGAAAAGTGCATAACAATGCAAGTGGAAAGGTGCATAACAATGCAAGTGGAACATGCGTGACAACGCATGTGAAGAGTGCATAACAATGCGGGTGGAAGGGTGCATAATCATGGTTTTAAAAACCGGACCGGACCGGCCGGTTCAACCGGTTGAACCGCCGACCGGTCGAGGTTCCGGTCCGGGTACACCCATAGAACCGGTCACAGTGAAAAACCGGTCTATTTTGGGAGAACTGGGAAAACCGGCGGTCGGACCGGCGAACCGGTCGACCCGGTTCCGGTTCCGGTTCACCGGGTTGATAAAAACGAACTTTTTGTATTTTTTATTCTTTCTTTCTTTTCTTTCTTTCTTATATTATATATGTATATATATATATATATATAATAAAAAATTAATTGGAAACTCTCTTTTAAGGGTCTCCTCTTGTGAGGAATCCCATTGAGAGCTTGAAATTATTGTGAAAGCCTCTATCTATTTATAAGAAAAAAATTCTTCCAAAAAAACTCAAGAAATCTATGTGGGATTCAATCAAATTTATTGGAGGGAAACTTAAAGTTTTGATATCCCTCCAAAATTTTTGCTCTTCTTTCAATCAAATTATTTGAATTAAAATCATATGGAGGGAATATTGAATATTTGATTTCTTCTTCCAAAATTAAAATTAATAATATTTTTATATTTTTTAATAAAAAAAATATTAAGAGAAATATTTAAGATTATTAAAATTTTTAATTTTTAATTTTATTACTTATATTTTTATTTAAATATAATTTTAATATATTTATGACGTCACGGTTCGATTCCGGTTCAACCCGACGGTTGAATCGGTGACCCGTCCACCCGATCATTTTTCCGGTTCACTCACCGGTCCGGTTTTTAAAACATTGTGCATAATAATGCAAGTGGAACATGCGTGACAACGCATGTGAAGAGTGCATAACAATGTGGGTGGAAGGGCGCATAACAATGCAAGTGGAACATGCGTGACAACGCATGTGAAGAGTGCATAACAATGCGGGTGGAAGGGTGCATTACAATGCGAGTGGAACGTGCGTGACAACGCATGTGAAGAGTGCATGACAATGCGGGTGGAAGAGTGCATAACAATGCAAGTGGTACATGCGTGACAACGCATGTGAAGAGTGCATAACAATGCGGGTGGAACGTGCGTGACAACGCATGTGAAAAGTGCATGACAATGCGGGTGGAAGGGTGCATAACAATGCAAGTGGAACGTGCGTGACAACACATGTGAAGAGTGCATAACAATGCAAGTAAGGTGCGCAAGAAAGCGCGAGCAATGCACTAATAGGTGCAAGAAAGGTGCGCAAAATAGCGCAAGCAATGCACTAACAGGTGTAAGAAAGGTGCACAAAATAGTGCGAGCAATGCACTAACAGGTGCTACAAGCATTTTCCATGCAAGATGAGAGAGAGCATGTAATGAAATGCACAAGATAGTGCGATGCGCAAGAAAGGGCGAGTATAAACTGCACAAAATAGTGCGATGCGCCAAACAGCGCGAATGATAAGTGCACAAAACAGTGCGATGCACTAGAGAGCGCGAGTGTAAACCGCACAAAACAGTGCGATGCGCAAGAAAGCGCGAGTGCACAAGAAAGTGCGATGCGCAAGAAAGCACGAGTGTAAACTCAAAGTGTAAGTGCACAAGACAGTGCGAGTGAGATACAATGCACAAGAAAGTGCGAGGCAGGTACATAAGGAAAAAAGTGCGATAAAATGCATTTTCTATGCAAGTAAGGTGCACAAAAAAAGTGCGATAAAATGCATGTTCTATGCAAGTATGGGGGCATTTTCTATGCAACATGGAAAGCATATTCTATGCAATATTGAAAGCAAGCATATTCTATGCATGAATCATAACAATGCGCGGCACACATACAATAGAAGTGTATATGAAAGTGCACATTCTATGCAATATAGGGGCATCAAACATGTACCCTAGTGCCTCCGAAATATCTCTCGGAGGGCTTTACAACACACTCAGCTTGAAAAGGGTACACCCTGTTCATATTGGCAAGAGATAACATCTGCATGTGAAAACCACGGATGCCGCTTTTCTTCCCGATCATATTCATAACTTTCCCTATTCTTCAACGGGATGACAGACTAGGTTGGTTCAGTATCCAGAATTGAGGCGCATACCAATGTTTTAAAAACCGGACCGGTGAGTGAACCGAAAAAATGATCGGGTGGACGGGTCACCGGTTCAACCGTCGGGTTGAACCGGAATCGAACCGTGACGTCATAAATATATTAAAATTATATTTAAATAAAAATATAAGTAATAAAATTAAAAATTAAAAATTTTAATAATCTTAAATATTTCTCTTAATATTTTTTTTATTAAAAAATATAAAAATATATTTAAAAATATTATTAATTTTAATTTTGGAAGAAGAAATCAAATATTCAATATTCAATATTCCCTCCATATGATTTTAATTCAAATAATTTGATTGAAAGAAGAGCAAAAATTTTGGAGGGATATCAAAACTTTAAGTTTCCCTCCAATAGATTTGATTGAATCCCACATAGATTTCTTGAGTTTTTTTGGAAGAATTTTTTTCTTATAAATAGATAGAGGCTTTCACAATAATTTCAAGCTCTCAATGGGATTCCTCACAAGAGGAGACCCTTAAAAGAGAGTTTCCAATTAATTTTTTATTATATATATATAATATATAATATATAATATATATATATACATATATAATATAAGAAAGAAAGAAAGAATAAAAAATACAAAAAGTTCGTTTTTATCAACCCGGTGAACCGGAACCTCGACCGCCGGTTTTCCCGGTTCTCCCAAAATAGGCCGGTTTTTCACTGTGACCGGTTCTATGGGTGTACCCGGACCGGAACCTCGACCGGTCGGCGGTTCAACCAGTTGAACCGGCCGGTCCGGTCCGGTTTTTAAAACCATGGCGCATACATGCTATCTCAACCTATGAGGCTTCTATACAGATTTCAAGCCAAGGATACACCCTGGGTATTTAAACCAGACTTTAGTCTCGGAAATCCCGAACCTTTGCGTTCTAGGCAACAGTCATTCGAACTCTAGTTTCCACCGTCGCAGTTAGTCTCCTAGGAACTCATTGCAAACACAGCCAAGATAACTCTGGCGGGGAATGGTACTCTGGGAGAGCACTTCTGATTGCCATTCTGGCTTGAAGCAGGCTTGAACTTGAGCTTGAGGTAGAGGCACACTCATACTTCAGAGCATTAACAAGGCCTGAACAGGTACATTTGGAATACAATCTTGGAATTTGCTGAAGTCGAAACAAACTCAGATACCCGATATTTTCCCTCTTTTCTTTTGCTTTGCAGTCCGGAACTAATATAGCTACAGATAGGTCCTGGTTCTACTATTCTCACATGAACTGGGTTGAACCTTGCAGTTTTATGAAAGAACAAATCTTGTTTTGCACATATGTGGAGAACGGTACAGCACTCTGAGCACAAATCGATTTTTTGGGTATCGAGCCTACAACTGACCACAGCCAAAATGACTCAACAATAGAAAACAAAGGTAAAACAACCTAAACACATCTATTGACACTCGAAACGACTCAAAATAAGAATCGAGACAGACACAACAAAACACAAGACTCAAATGCGCACAGGGAGCCTATTTCTTCAGGTATTGTTTCCCACCCTTTCTCATTTGTGATTCTCACATCACTCGGCCCTCAGGCTCTATTTTTCTGAAAAAGCCCTTTCCTCACTTTTTCTCTCAGCGCACATCTCTCTATTCTTCAATCTCTCATTTTTTATCCCTCCCCTAGGTGGTTGATGGATAAATAGGAAGTTGCGGGCTCTTGCCCGTAGCATTCCGCTAGATTCTTCTTCTTCCACTCACAACAGTGAGCTTCTTCCACAGAGGGGTTGTGGTGCGATTGGATGTGCAGCAGATCAGCAATTGACATTGGTTGATGATGCCCTTGGCCAGCTCAGATGTGATCAGACCTGTCTAGATGAGGGAGTGGAATATCTTGATCCATTCCAGTTCGTGCTTTGCACTTAGCTTGATACCTCGTTGCTTGGAGGATGAGAGAGCTTTCAGCCCTTTGTTGTTAGCTTCAGTTGTGCCCTTTTCTAGCAGGTAGAGTGCCCTTTCTGGCAAGTATGGTGCCCTTTCTGGCAAATGCATTGACAACGAGAAAAAGACAGGAAGCCTGACTCAGCTGTGCCCCTAGTTCATCATTTTGACCTTTTTTTTTGTTTTGGCTTTCTACTAAAACAATTTTGACCAATATGAGAGTCAGATTAACATACTTGTTCAACTTTTTTATTTGAAATCATACAAGTCAGGTTGTGAGCACTGAAAATTTCCTTTTTCGGGTCCAAGAAATGGTCCAGTTTTGGAAAATGGAGCAATTTTCAAGAAAAAATTAGTCAACCTCATTAAAAATTCTCAAAAATTATTTTACAAACGGCCACTGCTTGACCAACACATAATTTACTCTTGAGATGCACAACCTCGGATCCAAAATAATGGAAAATTGCCCATCGTCTAAAGGGCACTGCATGGCAACGGAAAGTTACCCCTTGTCTGAATGGCATCACAGCGCACTGTAATCAGTCCTCAAAGTGACGATCACAACCAAACTCTCGGATACAGCGAAGACAAAGATGATTAGAACCATTACATGGACACAGTCGATTTGGAAGTGCTTATGGATAGACTTCAGAATGAAGTTGCCTACGTATCCCAAAGATGGGAATCAAGCCTGATGTAGTTCCGAGTTAAGGTACACTCGGGGTATTAACCTCTCCTTTTATGCTCTAACTTTTGCCAAGGCCGCCTTTCCGGGTTTTCAACCTTGTGAGCGTTGTTTTTCTTTTCTTTTCATTTCTTCTTTTCTACTTTTCATTTCTTTTCAAAATTTTTCATTTCTTTTTCTTCATTTCTTTTTTGTTTTTTCTGCTTTTCTTTTCATTTTTCTTCTTTTTCTTGCTCTAACTTTTACCTGGGTCACCCTTCTGGGTTTTCGACCCAGCGAGTCTCTCAAGGGTAAAAGTGTAGCTTTGTCCATGTTGATCGGTTTAAGATCTCGAAGCTATCTGAATCCAGGAGAATGGCTGTTGTTTGCTGATGATGTAGAAGTCCATCCAATGGGGGTTGAATTTGCCCCTAGTGTTATGGATAGGAACTCGATTCTCTCCGTTTCTCAGATTTGGCTTTCTTGCCAGTCTTCATTAGTTTGCAAAATGACTCGTCTTTTAAATCTTCGAGCACATCTGACATTTTTGGTGCCCCTAGTTCAAGGGATGCTTCTTATCCAGCTTCGAAAGCTTCTTTTGATAACATCTGATCTTCTTGATCTGACTTTCTTGCCCCTAGTTCGAGGGCTGCTTCAAATCTGACCATACAAGCTTTGTATTGTGGTTGACCGTTGAACATTCTGAATTCAAGTTCACGGTTTGAAAGCAAGGGGTCGAGTCTCGAGGCTGAGAGCGATCCTAGGCTGCACAATCTCAAGAGCAATTCCACACAGGTCTTCGTAGGACCGCGCAAAATATTTTTTAAAATCTTTTAAGAAAGTGACTAGTCGCTCGCGCTGAAGACAATGCGGAACCAATCTGGATCAAGCTAGGATCCTTCCCAGTACTCACATTAACAAACATGATCTCATTCATTAAGGGCTTAGCATGCCTCTCTTTCTCTCAATTGATCATTTTTTTACAAATCCCAAGGAATTCCTCCCTCTTTGTTTTCATCACAATGTTCAAAAAGTTTTGAAAAACTTAGGTCAATATAATGATTTCAAGGCACAGAAAAGTAGGTGTAAAGCACTATCGTTTCATTCAAATCTTCTGGCACAACTGGCGCAATGTAGAAGTAGACTCAAAAGTGTGAAAACCACTGCCGTTTCATTCAAATTTGTTGGCACAATTGGCTCCAAGGTAGAAACAAACTCAAAAGAAAGTGAAAAGACAAACACAAAACAAACAAGTGATGTCCGAAGTAACACCCTGAAATCACCCAATTCTGACACAACAAGACAGACTCGATGCAACAAGATTAACTCGACTGACTCAGTGCAAAAAGACTAACTCAAAACAACACAACAAAACTGACTCAATACCCAAGTCAGGAAGTAAAATAAACAACATTCGCAAAATACTCAAAACAGTGCGTGCTATACGCCACATCCAGAGTAAACTGAGCGTCATCCACAGGTGGTTCATCCCCCGATCACATAATCACATTATCCCCCACATTCATCGATCCAGTACTGATAGACTTTACAGGACCTGGTGCGACAATGGCCTCGTTGTCAATCAAATCTTGTATTTCGTGGCGAAGACGAAAGCAATTGTCAGTGCCATGACTGGTTTGTTGATGGTAGGCATAGTACTGGACAGCATCATGCTTAGCTGGAAGGGGATTCAGGAGAGGCTGAGACTCATGGGGCTTGAGATGGCCTTGTCCAACAAGGATTTGGAAAGCTTTGAACAAAGGCATATAGAGGGCATGGAAGACCCTTCAACCTCGAGGTTGGTATTTTGAGGTTTGTGGATTTTTACTGGATGCACTAACAAAGGGGTCGGCAAGTGCTGACTTGGTTTGCTGATCTCTTCCGAGTGCAAGATTAGAGCTGAAAGGAACGTTTCTGGTACGATGGCCCTTCCCTCGGTTTGTTCCTTGACTCAGACTCCTCTCATTCTGAGTGGCAAAAGTGCCATCCACAATCTGTGCAACAACTGCAATCATTTGATGTTTGTTCAGCCCATCGGCTTTCAAAGCCTCAATAGCCCACTGAAGGTGTTCATGAGGACCAATGCCTGTCCCTACCTTGTTCTTACCACTGGCCTCCACTTTGCTAAGAGATTGGCCTTCTTCCAATGCAGCTCGTCCCAAGATTGGGGAGCCTTTTGGTGTGAAATCCCTAGTAGACGATGTGGTTGATGATGGAGCCAAAACCCCACAGGCTAAATCCGCCACTGTTCTCTGAAGATCTTCAATCATCCTCATCAGCTCAGAAGTAGTGGGTTCAGGTATTTGAGATGATTGGGGTTCCGAGACCGGATGTGTGGTAGGTGCCCCAGATGGGCGTTGCATTTCGGCATCGGTCTTACCTTGCATGGCGATTCCCTGGTTTAATGCTGTTACCATGCCCACAATTTCTTCCGAACTCTGTACCATCACGGTCTTCTAAGTTTGAACAAAGGTGATGTAACTAGTGACTGTCGGATCAGATGAACCGGTGAGCCTTATCTGGCCTTTCTTTGCCTTGCTTCAGCAAAGGAAACACTGGTTGCCCTTGAACTGAATCTCTGACCTGATAAAGTCTATCAACACAAGTCCGGTGTACCCGGGGGATATTGGAGCCTTTTGAAACTACAGTACCAGGACCTACCTTGCAAAAGAGAAAACATGTAGTATCTCAGCCCAATTTCACCAGAACAGATTTTGAGCATAGCTAAATGACTATACTCTTCATTGGATTCTGCCCCAAATTTTGCCTGTAAACTGATACCCCCAGGTAAAACTGATTCCCCCAAAATACTGATGCCCTCAGGCCTGATATCCAGACTAGCAAACCGATACATGCATTCCTGTTGAGGCACACTCTAAAAGCACATAGCAAGCAAGTGAGAGCCAAAACACCCCTATGGAGGGGTAGGGTTTCCCTGTCCTATCTTGTCAGGAGCTAGGGTTTCACTACGCACGCAGCAGTTTCAAACAACCTACAATCAGGTAAGCAACCTGTCCTAGCTTGGAATGGTCACTATGGATTCCGATATGGAAACCGGCCTACCAGAGGGAAAAGTGGTCTACTACCACAAAAAGTGGTCTACAGACCTCTCTCTCCCTCCAGGCAAGGTCAACAAGGCTTGGTCCACAAACCGAGCCAAAACACAAAGAGCTTAGAGGCCCGGAGGCAAGGCGCTCAGCCGAAAACTCCGGAAACTCAAAATGAGCACAAACATGCGCGATCACCGATCGCTCAATCGATGACGTCTGAGTCTTAAGGTCGGTCAAAAATGGGGTGTCTACACCCGTGTTATGTTAATTAATCTTAATTATGATTATGATTATATGCTTAATATGATTTTGCGTGCCATTTATATGACTATATGTGTTTTTGAACTTTTATCTGTTCACTGTAGGAAAATTTGTTTGATTCTCTACTATAAAGTTTAATTGAAGGTCGTGGAGGAGTCAGAAAGCAGATTTGACTATGTTTTTACGATTACCATGATTTTTAGAACCTATAGTGAAATTTAATTGAAAACTGATTTGGAGCGAATTAATTAGTTTAAATTGAATTAATTAAGTACCATTGATTAGTTCTAATTAAGTCTGATTAGGGAAAGCCTATATAAATGAGCTAAGTATGCTTAAGCTCATATTTTTAGCTCAAATCAGATTCTACACTCTAAAGAGAGAGGGTGAACCGAATTGAGAGAGAGAGAGAGGAGCCATTCTTGAAGATTTTGCAAGAGAACTCAAGTTTTGGAAGGCTAGGCTCTAGAACTAGCTAAAATTGTGAAGGTTGAAGCTCCTAGGTAAGTAATTGAGCATAAATTCATGAGTTCAGTTTGTAATTTTGTGAATTCAAAGTTATATAGTAATCAAGAACAAGAATTAAGTTGCATTTGATGAATTTGAAGTCATTATAAACATGCATGTAAAAGATTGCCATGAATTTGTGTATTTAAGCATGAAACATATGATCCATGTTGAATTTTGATTAAGATTCATGCTTTTGATCATCTTTTGTATCACTTAGGTTTAGAATGGAAGTTATATTCCACATGCAGGCAAAATTCATGGAGGTATAAGTTTTCGTTGCATGAATTTGAAGTATTAGAAATAAGTTTAGTATAAATTGAGTATGCTTGTAATTAATTCATGGAAATTGAGCTTCATAATGTTATAAATTTAGTATTTGTATCATGTTAGAAGATGTACAAGTGAATTATGAGTCATGACAAACAAGTCACGTCAACTGGAATGCAAATTTGAAGCTCAAACAGAGTTCTAGAAAACTCAGAATTTGACTTGTCCGCTTGAGCGAGGAAAGCCTTGCTCGAGTGTGAATTTCTAGCTCCCAGAAGTTTTGCAGAGATTACATGGTGGCTCAAGCAGCTGAATATGTGCTTGACTGTACCCTACTTTGCATAACTCCTCGCTCGACCGTAAATTACAAGCAACCACAGCTTTTGCAGACCAAAGGGGTCTGCTCGAGCGACCAAAGTTTCGTTCGAGCGGAGAGCCCTGTTTCAGAAATTTTGACAAGGCGTTTTATGTTTTGTTTTCCATTCTCGTTCATTTCTAAGCACTCTTATGCATGCATTGGGCATTGTAAAGGACCTAAAGGATAAGAAAGAGGCCTAAGAGAAATAGATAAATTAAGAACGGATTGAATCATTTGTAACCTGATATGTTATGAAATGTGTAGGGTCAAGCGCAAGGGAAAATCCACTAGCAGAACACTGTGAGTGATATCTTAGTAAAGATATGTTCAAGTATGTTGTTTTCCAAACGTTACTTCTGTATATGCCTTATGGATTTGTATGTTTGAATTAAGAATGAGTATTCTAAATGTCAGTCATTTGTTTAAGACTAAGTGAATACAAATACGATCATGATCATGAGTATGAAACACACATAAAGGCCGTTTGATGTAGATGATTGGGCCAAAGGCCGTTTGATATTAATGATTGGGCCAAAGGCCGTTTGATATAGATGATTAGGCCAAAAGCCGTTTGATATAAATGATTGGGCTAAAGGCCATTTGACGTGAACGATTGGGCCAAAGGCCGTTTGACATGAATGTTTGGGCCTGAGGCCATTTGACACGAAATAATTGGGCCCAAGGCTGTTTGATATGTTTCGGCCCGAGGCCGTATAATGTACTAGATAGAAACATGAATGGGCCTAAGGCCGTTTGCTATGTTCGTTACGAATTTCATTCATGTAAATTCTTTATTTTGATGTTATTCACTGGGCTATCGCTCACTCTCATTTATGTGTGTGTAGGTGAGCAAAGAGATGTCCAAACCCAACCTCAGTGAAGAATATGAGAGGAAGTCGATTTTGTGGAGTCAGCCCGAATGTCCCACGCATGAGACGTTATTTTTGTTATTTTGTTTACCACTTTTTGCTATCTTGGTGAATATGATGGATCACATATGTATATATATACTTTTGTTTGGCTAACTAGCTGTTTGAAGTTCCTGGATGTGTAAGACGTTAATTCTGCATATACGTGTGAGTTTTTATGAAATATTTTAGAATGATTTTGTTATACCACGTAAGCATAACTCATTGGACAGAGTTTTTAAATTTGCTTCTGTTTTGGCCCCTTCACATTTCTGAAATTGTTTGAGGCCGTAGATAATCTCATGATTATTGGCCGATTATGATCTTAATCCTTAGGGATGGGATCGGGTCATGACAGAGTGGTATCAGAGCACGAGTTAATAACTCACACACCTGACCTAATAAGCAATAAGCATCTAGAAAAGATCTAGAATGCATTCATGTGATAAGTATGAACTTGATGACATCGAGAATATGCTTAAATGTTCCGAAACGAATGACTACGTGCTATGTGTTTTGTGATACTTGCATTGTGAATTATTTGAATATGTATGCCCATTTGTATATGCATGCTTGTGAATATTTTGTATAAAGAATAATGCAAGTTTAATCAGATAATGGTGAGAACAAGAGGTGATGAGTTAGAGGAGTCCTCTATTGCCAGAATGGATAGGATGAAAAGATTGATTCAGGAAATGGTAGAAACATTGAGACAACAAAGCATTAAGACAACGAAAACAGTGGCAACAACAATGGCAATAACAATGGCAACAGCCACACCCTCTGCCTCCACCTCCGGAACCGCCTATGCAAGACCTACAGAATGATGACCAGACAATACCTCTCACCAAATAATTCAAGAAGACAAAACCGCCGCAGTTTCATGGGGGATTGGATCCATTGAAGGTTGAAGCATGGGTCCTTGGCATAGAAAAGCTATTTGAAGTGTTTCCTTGTCTAGAAACACATAAAATGCTAGCCACCTTCACATTAGAAGACGAAGCAAGGAGGTGGTGGATGTTGATCCGTGAGAGTAATTAAGATATTGGCTGGACACGATTCTTGGAAATTTTCTATGACAAATATTTCCCACAATGTGTCCGGGACAGGAAAGTGTCAGAGTTTATGAAACTCAAGCAAAACAACATGTCAGTAGTAGAGTACAAGGCCAAATTTTCTGAATTGGCCAGATTTGCACCATACATGGTCGATACCGACTATAAGAAAGCGAGACATTTTGAGGGAGGCCTTCGAGATGATATCTTAGATAAGGTGAATGTGCTAAAGCTAGAAACTTACATTGATGTATTGGATCGGGCCATAATATCAGCAGCTAATCTAGCCAGGCAGAGCAAATCACCGTCTGATTAGAAAAGTAAAAGGCAAGGCTTTTTCTCAAAGAAAAGGGTTCAAAGAAACAAAATACGAGCTCCTTAAGTACTTCTAATTCTTCTCGAGACATGTCTTCAATGTGCAACATTTGTAGTAAAAGACATCGCGGGATTTGCTATTGTGTGTCAGGGGCCTGCTTTAAATGTGGTAAAACAGGGCATATGGCCAGGGATTATAAACAAAATAGTGGGAAGTTAGCTGCTAGCTCAACTGTATCAATCCCAAAACCTGGGAACACTACGAGGCCTACCACCGCCGAAGACACTGTGAGATAGGGGAGAATCTCTGCACTCATTCCGGGCAATACACGGAATGCAGAAGCCGTTGTCTCAAGTACCATCTCTATATGTAATTAGGATGCTTTTATATTAATTGACTCCGGATCAACACATTCCTTTGTGACTTATGCATTTGCATCTAGATTGAGTAGACCTCTAGAATCATTACCATATTTGTTATGTGTATCTGCTCCATCCTGGGAATCTGTGTTGTGTACATCTGTGTGTCGATTTTGCGATATGCATATTGGGAATGCAACTTTGTATGTAGATCTACTGCCCTTGGATTTTAGACACTTTGATGTAATTCTGGGCATGGACTAGTTATCTAAATCTTGTGTCACCATTGATTGTGTAACGAAACGAGTCGTATATAGACCATCGAGACATGAAGAAATCATGTTTGTGGGTAATGGTGTAGTGCCACCACCTTATTTGATATCTGTAATGAAAGCATGTAAATTGATCAGAAAAAGGGTGTCAGGGCTATTTGTGTTGTGTGTTGTCTGAATAATCTATGAATGTTAAACTGAAGAGTATTTCTGTTGGTAAAGAATTTTCAGATGTGTTCCCAGATGAATTGCCAAGGGAATTAGTTAACAGGAAAATAGAGTTTACTATTAATGTTGTGACATGCACTCAGCCTATTTCAAAAACCCCTTACAGAATAGCTACTACTGAAATGAAAGAACTAAAAGAACAATTGCAAGACCTACTTGACAAACGGTTTATTCGACCACGTACCTCACCATGGGGTGCGCCGATATTATTTGTGAAAAAGAAAGATGGAACCTTGCGCTTGTGTATCGACTATCGTGAATTGAATAAGGTAACGATAGAGAATAAATATCCCTTACCTCGTATTGATGACTTGTTTGACCAGTTACAAGGATCACAAGTGTTTTCCAAAATTGATTTGAGATCCGAGTACCACCAGTTAAAGGTAAAAGCAAAGGATGTTGAGAAAACTGTGTTTCGAACAAGGTATGGCCATTATGAATTTCTTGTTATGCCATTTGGGGTGACTAATGTTGCTACGACATTTATGGACCTAATGAACCGAATTTTTAAGACTTACCTTGATGTTTTTGTGGAAATTTTTATTGATGATATCTTGATATATTCAAAGACTAGACTTGAACATGAATACCACTTGAGAATTGTCTTATAAACACTTAGAGAAAAGAAATTATTTGCCAAACTAAAGAAATGTGAATTTTGGTTGGATGGAATCAACAAGGAGGGGATTTCAGTAGACCCACAGAAGATAGAGGTGATTGTGAATTGGCCTACTCCAATGAATGTAACAGAAGTCCACAGTTTCATGGGCTTGGCTGGGCATTATAGACGGTTTGTAAAGGATTTTTCGAAAATAGCTATGCCACTTACCCAACTCACACGCAAAGGACAACCATCTAAGTGGACTGATGAAAGAGAGTCTGCCTTTCAGGAATTGAAGACAAGACTAACCACTGCACCAGTTTTGACATTGCCCTCAGGTGTGGAAAACTTTGTGACATATAGTGATGCTTCTTATAAAGGTTTGGGTTATGTACTAATGCAGAATGGAAGGGTGATCGCCTATGCCTTTCGTCAATTGAGACCACATAAAAAGAATTACCCAACACATGATTTGGAGTTAGCCGCAGTTGTGTTTTCTTTGAAAATCTAGCGGCATTATTTGAATGGGGCAAAATGCGAAGTCTACACGGATCACAAAAGTTTGAAGTACTTCTTTACTTAGAAAGAGTTGAACATGCGGCAAAGAAGATAGCTTGAACTGATAAAAGATTACGACCTTCAGATTCAGTATCACCCAGGAAAGGCCAATACAGTTGCCGACACACTGAACAGAAAATCAACAGGGAACCTAGCTGGCTACTCACAGAACAAAAAGAAATCTTGCAAGACTTTGAGAAAGTTAAAATCGAAGTCGTGTTATAGGAACAAGCCAGGTTGATGAAAGCCATTTCTGTCGAGCCAGCAATAATTACTGAAATCAAACAAAGGCAACGAGAAGATGAGAACCTCAAAACAATAATTGATGAGTTTGAAACGAAACAGAAATCAGAATTCAGTATTGATGGTGAAATGTTGAGATTTCGAAACCAAATGTATGTCCCAAATATTTCTGAATTAAAGAAGAGAATCCTAGATGAAGCTCACAAGTCAATGTTTGCTATGCATCCGGGTAACAACAAAATGTATTAGGACTTGAAGCAAAGCTATTGGTGGCCCAAAATGAAGAAGGAAATTGCAGAGTATGCGTCCAAGTGACTTTAATGTCAGCAAGTTAAAGCTGAACATCAGAAACCAGGCAGTCTACTTCAACCTCTCTCTATCCTGGAATGGAAGTGGGAACATGTGACCATGGATTTTGTTATTAGACTACCTCGAACTTCTAGAGTACGGATTCTATTTGGGTCATAGTTGATAGACTGACTAAATCTGCATATTTTCTACCTGTGAAGACTACTTTTGATGCTTATAGATTGGCCACTATATATGTTGATGAAATTGTTAGTTTAAATGGGGTTTCGGTATCTATTGTCTCGGATAGGGATCCGAAATTTGTATCCAGACCGTGGAAAAGTTTACAAAGAGCTATGGGAACAGAATTGAGGTTTAGTACCTCATTCCACCCATAGACAGACAGTCAATCAAAACGGACCATACAGACTTTAGAGGACATGCTCAGAATGTGTGCCTTGGATTTCCAAGGGAGTTGAGAGGATTATTTGCCACTAGCAAAATTTGCATATAACAACAACTTCCACTCTAGCATTGGTATGACACCATACAAAGCCTTGTATGGCAGGAAGTGTAGATCGCCAATTTGTTGGACAGAGGTTGGAGATAGGGCTTTACTTGGGTCCGAAATTGTGCAAGACACTTCCGAGAAGATTAAAATCATCCAACAAAGGCTCAAGACAGCACAGAGCCGGCAGAAGAATTATGCGGATGTAATGACCACAAAATGCGTATCAGGAATTATCTCTATTTAATTGTGGGTTAATGTACTTTAATTTAATGATATCTGTTCGAATTGAAGAATTATCTATTGAGTTACGACTTTAAAACTGAAATTGACGACCTTTATGGGTCCAGAAATCAAAATTGAGTACATGGATATGCTAATGAGAATTTTTAGAGCCATTTGGGAAAGTTAATTGGAAATTTATTTCGTCTGATTCATTAAGGTGTGTTTGGGTAGTTAACTTTGCGCTACAAATTGAAGACCTTAGAGGCTTCAGAAACCAGAACAGAGTACATAATTATGATCAGTATAATTTTTAGAGTCATCTGGGAAGTTTAATTGAAATTTAATTTCGTACAATTCGTAAGGGCGCGTTTGGCTCTGCCTACTTGTGATAAGCTTTTATGTATATAAACACATATGATATGAGTTGTTGAACTCATCAATTGAAGTCTAAAATATCTAAGGGAGAGGGAGAGAACCGTGAGAGAGAGAGAGAGAGAGAGTGAGTGAAGGAGAGACAAAGCTTCTCTAAGAGAGAGCAACATTCATGGGGGGTTTGAAGATAAATTAAAGAGATTAAAGAGAAGAAGGGAGAAAGTGTAGGAATGAAAGAGGAAATCTAAGATTTGGCTTGAATTCATCATGATTATGCAAGAACAAGTGGTGTTAAAGGCTTAAGGTAAGATTTTCCCTCTCAATACTTGAAGATCATAAGTTAAAGAGTGAGTTTCTTGGGTCATCTATGATTATATGTATGAGTTTTGTTTCTTCAAGCAAGAAGATGTGAATCTTTGTACATGGCATGAATTTATGTTACAACTTAATTTCTTGTGGAGTTTTATGGCTCTTAAAGAGGCTAAAGAGAATTTCACCATGTAAGTAAGCTTTGGACCCCCAACCATGTTTACTTTATGCTTTTGTGTTTTGATTCTTAATCTTGTTCTTGTAATTAGGAAATTGAGTAGTATTTTGGAGTCATGATTTTTTATGGAAGCAAAGAATGTGAAATTTAACATGTGTTAAAGAGTTTTGGGCTTTAATTTACATGAACTTGAAGTTTAATTTTGAAAATGAGGGGTTCCAAGTCAACAAGCCATTTTCGGACTGGTTTTTGCCCAGAGCTGCACGTGCGCCGGGGCTTACCGCACGTGTGGCAGTCCATTTCCAACAGCAAATCTGATTCTGCTAAAAAAGTACGTTGTCCAGCATGTGCGGCCCTGTTTCTTGCAGGTGCGGGACAACCCTGTTTCAGCCAACTTCAAATAAGCATATCTCTCTCATCCGGACTCCATTTTAGTGATTCTTGAGCCTAAACTCAAGCCCAAAAGTCTAGTTTCCAATGGTAGTGGTCTCTCACCCAAATTCTAAATACACAAATAGATATGCCCAAATTAGTGAAGACCGCTCAGTTTCTCTTTAACCGTTTCATGTTATTTTCCGTCCTAACCTAGTTTCCTTTCGTTTCCTCCTATTTTCTTGGACATAGATTATGATCTAGTGAAGACTAATGAGCTTAGAACCGATATAACTAATTGATCAAAGAGAACAAGTAAGGGATCGGTTATATTCTCATATTAGGCTTTGTGCATTGTGTTTGTAGGTCAAGACGAGGACATCATCCCATTGTTACCAGAAGCCCATCACTGTGAGTGATAGTATAGTAAAGATATGTTTTCCATTATCTATTTTGATTTATGTATGACATGATTCCCTAAATATCGTATTTTGTCAAAATGCACAAGTTTTCAAGAAATGCGAAATGAATTATGAACAAGAAACGTGAATTATTTATAGTATGATATGGTGGGCCCAAGGCCGTTATGTTTATCTGTTTCGTTTATGCTATGGCATGATTGTTCGGTCTTTAAGACCCATTGACTTTTAATATGAAACAAAGTGCTATACGAAACTAAGTGCTACAGTGGGAGTCACCACTAGAGTTCGTTCGAGTCACCTCTTGGATCCATACAAACATGAATTGAGCTCGAGGAGAGGTGGGGACATGTCGATGTTCCATTTACTCCATGATACGATATGATACGTTTGGACCTAAGGTCGTTTTGAAATATGATTGGGCCTGAGGCCGTTTTGTTATACGTGGACCCGAGGTCGTTCAAAACATATGAAATGAATGCAAATGTTTTTACATCACTATATGATTCATGTTACGAAGTATTATTTTATATGCATGAGTGGATGTCCTATTTTGAAAGGTGCTTCTATCCTTTTGGTATAAGTGAGCGTACCACGTACCATGTAAATGTTTTGTAATGGTTTAAGATATGTATTCCATTTGAGAAAGGCATGGATTATGACACGGTAAATGTTTCTTTTGAAATGATTTAAGATACGTTTCAGATTTATGAAATATGTTCTCCTAATGTTAAGGACATCATTCATTAACCTCTTTACTTTAATATTACTCACTGGGCGTTAGCTCACCCTTTTTATTTTATATATGTAGGTGAGCCATCAGGGATCATCGCTAGAGTTTTATCGAGGTCTGCCTCTCTATCAAAACAACCGGGTTATGCCTCCGTGTTGAGGCTTTAACTTTGTATTGGATAATTATGTCTTTTATTGAGTCTTACGTATTGTGTGTGAGATCTATATAAATTTTGTGATTATATGTGAAGGACGCCACATGGGAAAAAGAGGATGAAATGCTACTTCATTACCCACATTTGTTTCCGAGCGGAGGTAAAATAAGTTTGGAGGACCAAACGTCCTAAAGGGGGGAAGATTGTGATAAGCCTGTCCCGTGTTATGTTAATTAATCTTAATTATGATTGTGGTTATATGCGACTTCATTACCCACATGGGAAAAAGAGGATGAAATGCGACTTCATTACCCACATTTGTTTCCGAACGGAGGTAAAATAAGTTTGGAGGACCAAACGTCCTAAAGGAGGGGAAGACTGTGATAAGCCTATCCCGTGTTATGTTAATTAATCTTAATTATGGTTGTGGTTATATGCTTAATATGATTTTGAGTGCCGTTTATATGACTATATGTGTTTTTGAATTTCTATCTGTTCACGGTAGGAAAATCTGTTTGATTCTCTACTATAAAAATTTAATTGAAGGCCGTGCGGGCGTCAAAAAGCAGAATTGACTATGTTTTTACAATTAGCATGATTTTTAAAACCTATGGTGAAATTTAATTAAAAACTGTTTCGGGGTGAATTAATTAGTTTAAATTGAATTAATTAAGTACCATTGATTAGTTCTAATTAAGTCTGATTAGGGAAAGCCTATAAATGAGCTAAGTATGCTTAAGCTCATATTTTTTAGCTCAAATCAGATTCTACACTCTAGAGAGAGAGGGTGAACCAAATTTAGAGAGAGAGGGAGAGAGAGGAGCCATTCTTGAAGATTTTGCAAGAGAACTCAAGTTTCGGAAGGCTAGGCTCTAGAACTAGCTAAAATTATGAAGGATGAAGCTCCTATGTGAGTAATTGAGCATAAATTCGTGAGTTGAGTTTGTAATTTTGTGAATTCAAAGTTAAATAGTAATCAAGAACAAGAATTAAGTTGCATTTGATGAATTTGAAGTTATGATAAACATGCATGTAAAAGATTGCCATGAATTTGTGTATTTGAGAATGAAACATATGATCCACGTTGAATTTTGATTAAGATTCATGCTTTTGATCATCTTTTGTATCACTTAAGTTAAGAATCGAAGTTATATTCCACATGCAAGCACAATTCATGGAGGTATAAGTTTTGGTTGCATGAATTTGAAGTATTGGAAATAACTTTGGTATAAATTGAGTATACATGTAATTAATTCATGGAAATTGAGCTTCATAATGTTGTAAATTTAGTATTTGTATCATGTTAGAAGATGTACAAGTGAATTATGAGTCATAACAAGCAAGTTACATCAATTGGAATGCAAATTTGAAGCTCAAACAGAGTTTTGGAAAACCTAGAATTCGACTTGTCCGCTCGAGCAAGGAAAGCCTCACTCGAGCGTGAATTTGTGGCTCCCAAAAGTTTTGCAAAGATTGCATGGTGGCTCGAGTGGCCGAATCTGTGCTCGAGCGTACCTTGCTTTGCATGACTCCTCACTCGAGCATCAATAGTCTCGCTCGAGCATAAATTACAAGCAACCAGAACTTTTGCAGACCAAAGGGATCCGCTTGAGCGACTGAAGCTGCGCTCGAGTGGAGAGCCATGTTTCAAAAATTTTGACAAGGCATTTCATGTTTTGTTTTCCGTTCTCTTTCATTTCTAAGAACTTTTAGGCATACATTGGGCATTGTAAAGGACCTAAAAGGATAAGAAAGAGGCCTAAGAGAAATAGATAAATTAAGAACGGATTGAATCACTTGTAACCTGATATGTTATGAAATGTGTAGGGTCAAGCGCAAGGGCAAATCCACTAGCAGAACACTGTGAGTGATATCTTAGTAAAGATATGTTCAAGTATGTTGTTTTCCAAACGTTACTTCTGTATATGCCTTATGGATTTGTATGTTTGAATTAAGAATGAGTATTCTAAATGTCAGTCTTTTGTTTAAGACTAAGTGAATACAAATACGATTATGATCATGAGTATGAAACACACATAAAGGCCGTTTGATATAGATGATTGGACCAAAGGCTGGTTGATATGAATGATTAGGCCAAAGACCGTTTGATATAGATGATTGGGCCAAAGGCCATTTAATATAGATGATTGTGCCAAAGGCCGTTTGACGTGAATGACTGGGCCAAAGGCCGTTTGACATGAATGTTTGGGCCTGAGGCCATTTGACCAGAAATAGTTGGGCCCGAGGCTGTATGATGTACTAGATAGAAACATGAATGGGCCTAAGGTTGTTTGCTATGTTCGTTACTAATTTCATTTATGTAACTTCTTTATTTTGATATTATTCACTAGGCTATCGCTCACTTTCATTTATATGTGTGTAGGTGAGCAAAGAAATGTCCAAACCCAGCCTCAGTGAAGAATATGAAAGGAAGTCGGTTTTGTGGAGTCAGCCCAAATGTCTCATTGTTTTTGTTATTTTGTTTACCTCTTTTTGCTATCTTGGTGAATATGATGGATCACATATGTATATATATACTTTTGTTTGGCTGATTAGCTGTTTAAAGTTCCTGGATGTATAAGATGTTAATTCTGCATATACATGTGAGTTATTATGAAATACTTTTGGAATGATTTTGCTATACCACGTAAACACAGCTCATTGGACAGAGTTTTTAAATTTGCTTCCGTTTTGGTCCCTTTAACATTGCTGAAATTGTTTGAGGCCGTAGATAATCTTATGACTATTGGCCGGTTATGACCTTAATCCTTAGAGGCGGGATCGAGTCATCACAACATGGGTGTAAACACCCCATTTTTTACGGCCTTTACGACTTGGATGTCCTCGCATGCACATCCAATGATGAGTCTGTTTGCTCGCCAAATACTCAAAGTCCTCAACGGAATGCCACAACTTTGAGTCTTTCAAACCCTGCATCCTTGTTACCTCATTTTTGGACCATGCCTTGGTTTTTCTAGCCTGCAGCACTGTCTGCTGACCATCCCTAGAGGTTGTTGGCCATCACTTTTGGGCTGCTGCCCATTGATGTGGCTTGTTGGCCACCAGTGATGACTGGCCGGCCACCAGTGTTTTCTACAGATATTTTATGCCAGCTGTGCTAGCTGTTTGCACAGATGCATTCATCTATCCCCACGTGTAGGGTTGGATCTCCTTGAGGGAATTCATGTTTTCTATATATAGTGACCCCCTCTCTCTTGTAGCAAGGTTAGAAAATTTTGAACTCAAAAATTTTCCTGTCTCTCTACAAATTCTCTACACTTTAGCCTCCAATTCCTTAACCTTTGCCTATACACCCTTAACCAAAGCTGATCATATTTGAGCTGAGGTTCCTTGTGGCCTTCTTGGAGCTCTAGAAGGTTTTAGCTTGAATTGTTGCCTAGAATTGACGTTTGCTTCAAGAGGTATAATACTTCCCCTTTTACTTTGCTTTGCATACTTGTTTTTCTATCTTTTTCCCATTGATTTTGGGTTGTTTTTTGGGCTATAGAAACTCTATTTTTTGGGGCTGAAACTTGTGGTTTAAGGTCAATAAGGGTTGAGGGGTGGATCATCCTTCTTTACACCTTGGTTTCAAGGCCTTTACCCTTGTGTTTCCTACCTTTACACTATCTTTTTTTGAGCTTTTAAACACTGATTTTTAGAGTAATTTCAGTAGTGAAAATCATGTTCTGAAGTCCAAATTTGGAGGGGTTAGCGTCCCCTCCTTGTGTCTTGTTTGCTAGCCTAGATAGCTCTATGTGTTAGCTTAATTTTCTAGCCTTTTGTAGCTTAATTCTATCATGTTTTAGCTTCTGATTTGGACTATTTTAACTCTATTTTGAGTTGGTTAAGTCATTTGAGTCTTGTATTACATGCTTGTAGTGTAAGTCGCCTTACAAACTTGGTGTTTTAGGCCTTTAGACACCACTTGTTTGAGTTGATTGTATTGTTTTAGTGTTTTTGTCACTTAAATTCAGCAAGCACAGTCTCCACAACCTCCATCATTTCTTGACTTTTTGTTTGCTTTGAGGGTTGTTTCAACCTTAGGATTGTTTAAGCTTAAGATTGAGGTCCATGCTTAATGGTTTAATCCTCTTTTGGGGGTTCATTGTCAATGGCATGATATCTCTCTCTTGCCTTAAACTACCCCTTGTTTGACACTTCCTTCTCTTTTAGAGGACTCAACTCACAAATGGACTTAATTGGTTAAAGAATGGAAAGGTAAATTAAACCTTAGGATTGTTTCAACCTTAGGATTGTTTAAGCTTGAGATTAAGGTCCATGCTTAATGGTTTAATCCTCTTTTGGGGGTTCATTATCAATGGCATGATATCACTCTCTTGCCTTAAGCTACCCCTTGTTTGACACTTCCTTTTCTTTTAGAGGACTCAACTCACCAATGGACTTAATTGGTTAAAGAATGGAAAGGTAAATTAAAATGAGTAACTAAAACTTGGGACTAAAAGTGAGCAAGATAATAACTTGTTGTGTTCAATTGGATGTTAATTGAACAAATGGAAGCTTGAACCATTTCATACTCATTAGTGATGAAATGATTCAAGGTTCCAAGGTCAACTTCTTCCCTTGATTTTTCATGAAAGAGAAGAGGTTTGTGTCTTGTTTTGTATTTATTGAAATTGCACATCTTGAGTCACAAGCCATCATGTAATGAAATTGCTTGAATTGGTGTTTTATGGCTTAAGTTCACCACTCCTTGGATTTGCTCATGAAAAGAAGGGGTGAATTATGCAAAAAATCCTTGAAAATACCTTGTATATGCTCTATTTGTCCTTTGTTGCAACAAGATGAACCTGTGCATCAGTGGCTGGCAGGCCACTTTCATGGCTGGCAGGTGGCCGACAGACTTTACCAGTAGCCAGCTGGCCACTGATGCAAAGATCAATAATGAGTTTGTAAAGTAGAGTAGAGTGGGCAACAATGTTGGTGTTCAACTCTACAAACAGAGGCATTTAGAAGCAAAACGGTGGTGTTTTCGGGTGGAAATCGTGCATGCGCATGAACATCTCTCATTTCTTGAGGTGGAGTAGTTAATTGTTTAGTTTAATTTTTAATTGCAATTGTGTTGTAATTATTTTATTAGTTAGTTTAGCGAGTAATTCAATTTCGTGTTGTAATAATTAGTTAAGTAGTTTAGCTAAGTCCATTTGTTTTGTAATAATTAGCTTAATTAGCTTAGCTTAGTTAGCTAGTTAGCTTAAATCATTTGGACTCTCCTTTAAAAGAAAGATCATAGAAATAAACTAGGGGCATAGATGAGTCAGGTGCTCTTGCGTCCCCCGTTTCTGATGCCAAAGTGGGCCCGGTTTGTGCCTCATCCTCAAGCTAAGCTAGGCACTCGCCAGAAAGGGCGCAGCTGAAACTAAGGGCAGGGGCTAAAAGCTCTCTCGTCCTCCAAGTAGTGAAGTACCTAGCCAAATGTGAACCTCGGATGGGGAATGAAATCGAGTACTCTACCCCCTCCTCTGGGCGAGTCTGGTCATGCCCAAACTGATGTCTGAGCTAGAAAGGAAACTGACGTCTGAACCAAAAATGGAAGTAGAATACACAGTGTGTAAGGTCGATCAGCTAAATGCCATGTTGCCAAGTCAAGCTGTAGCTCATTTCAGCCAGGTTAAGCTAGAGGCAACGCCAATCAATGTCAACAGCAGACCTATTACACATCTAGTGGCACCACCATCTCTCATTTGGGAAATCCACTAGTCGGTGGCGGAAGAAGTATGCTCGAGCTGAGTATGCAAGGCAAGAGTCCACTACCTTCAGCTTATCCATTAGCCACACTTGGGGAGGGATGAAAGAAAAGAGAGATTCAAGAATAGAGAGATGTGTATTGAGAGAAAAGTTAGAAAAGGACTTTGAAAGAAAAATAGAGCATGAGTGTCGAGCGATATGAGAAACACATATGAGAAATGATGGGAAACAATACCAGCAGAAGTAGTGGGTTTCTTGCAAATTTGGTAGTCTCTCGCCGATGGAAGGCGTCTAAACCCATCAAAGTCTCGGCCAGTACCGAGCCAATGCAACTCTTGACTTCTTTCAAACCTTAGGCCATTTCAATCAGCCGAATGCTAGACCTATCAAAACTAGGGGCAAGAAGGAAATGAGCTCGCCTAAAACCCCCAAAAAAGGTCGCCTCAGTCACCGACGTCAAAAAATTGATGAATCAGGCTGAGAATATCCAGCTCTCCATTGTGAACCAAAGATCGAGCCTCGTGTAGACTAAGCCCACACATCCGTCCTAAAGCTTGGATGTGGCCGAAACGGGGTTGAGGTATGACTTCCTCATCACGTCGGGATTCCATTAGTGCTTGAGATTCTTCGATTGTTGGGCATATCTCTTGTTTCCCGAAGCTAAAGACATGTGTAATCGAGTTCTAGTATCTAGCCGCGGCATGAAGGAATGGAAAACAAAGCGGAGAATGGCTCAGCGGAAAAAGTGCATTTATGGCGAAACCCCAGAAATTTAACTTTTCCAAGCCGTCTAAAGTCGTAATCCAATCCGAGAGTGTTTCGGCAAAAAATGGCTCCATTTGTGAAGAATTTGCAGTTGAAATGAGGAAATCACAAAGCTTAACCTTTTGTAGAAGATAAGGCAGTGAGTGGAAGCCAGGTGTCAACAATCTGGAGGTCCTTCACATTGGTGGCCGACAAGAGACATTGGTGGCTGGCAGGCCACCTCTCATGGTCGGCATGTGGCCAGCAACCCCTATTTGTGGCCGGCAGTCTCTCACTTTGACTTGCTATCCACCTGTGCGTTAGGTAGTGCTAAAAGCATATGTTTTGTTTTGATCTTCGAGTGTTTTAAGGTCTTGTTTTGATTCTTTTTGGCTTTAACAAGTTTGTTATTTTGTATTTAAGTTGTTGCGTTGTTTTTTTGCTTTATCAAGTTGTATGTTGTTTTGTTTATCATGTTGTGTATTTCTTTTTGTATTTCAGCTGTTGGTCGGTTCATTACTCGATTAAGATTTTGTTTTAAATCAAAAGTGTTATCTTAAACAATTCGATTTCATGTCCATTTCATGCTACGTGGTGCTCATGATGCATAAATACAACTTTTCTTTTATAAAAACTGCAAGGTTTTTATTCTTATCATGGTTTTTACAAAAGAGGAGTACAAGTTTTTAAAGCAAATGGAACCTGTCTAAAGCTATACAATGTGCTAATGCTATAAACAAAAAGAAACTAAGCAAAAATACAAAAAATCAATGCTGGTCGCCCTAGGCTCAAGAAGCCCTTCTCGTCCTCTTCCTCGGAAGAGAAGACTCTAGGGCACTATCTGAACCTAAACCAGAACCCGAGCCAGCGTCATCTCCGCTCTCCACCTCAAAGCTCGCCTCGGCGTCACCTCCACTCTCGGAACTCGAGCCAGCATCGTCTCCACTCTCAGATGACTCCGAATGCTGACTCACTGCCTCCTCAGAGTCGCTCATCTCAACATCATCATCATTCAGAATGGGTTTTGAAGGGCTGCTCTCATCTCGGGTGCCCCTAGCTCTACCTCGGCCGCGTGTTGAAGCCTGTCTCTCTTCCCTCCTTGCTACTGGAGGAGGTACTATTGGTGCAGGTGTTATAGCTGCTGCTGGTGCCGTCGGTATGGGTGGGACTTGAAAAGACAGTTGTCATATATCAGTTACAATGTGTGTATCAGATGCAAGCATGATATGCAAAATGAGTGTATGCAAAAATCAGATACAATGTATGAATACAGTGTGTAAATACGGTGTATCGATGCAATGTATCAGTGTAGTTTGGGAAGTTTTCAGTTGAAATGTCAGTGTCAGTGTGCCAATGGAAATTTGATGCCTGGAGTGCAAACTGAAGAACTTACCAGGATACTGTGGAGACCGAGCAGCGTCTCCCTCCTTTGTACCATCCCCATTAACAAAGCTATCAGCTCGAGAGAGCCTCCTGTGTACTTGATGGATGCCTGCAAATGTATTTGAATGATCAATGTTCGCAGTAAACATATCTGAAATGAAATGTTGGGTGCAAATGTAAAGAATGGTCCAAACCTGAGTCGAGCCTCGAACCCCGACAAGCTCATGCCTAGCCGCTATGGGCGTAAGCAAAACCTGGTAAGCATCCCCAGTATGCCGTCAGCATGTTAGCGTGGTCGGAAACTCTGGCCAACCGGTCCTCTGTCTCGCCCGGGAAGCCCCTCTACCACAGGCCCTTGTCGTCCTGGTCACCCGAGTCGCTCTAGGCACCTCACAAGCAGCAGAAGCTCTCACCTCCTCACCTCTACGAGCGCCTGTCAAAGGTGGTATGAGATGCGTCTGAATGAAGGCTGCATAGTCTCCCTCTGCTCGGATGTAGTCGGCATCCAGGCCCACTATAAACTAAATGACCTCCTCAACAAATAGGCTATCTGCTGATCGCATGGACTCTGGTAGAGCCATCAGAATGATCGGATCAGGTAGTCCCACAGTCTGGTACATGAATCGCTCGCTCAGGAACTAGGCCCGGCAGACTAGGCCCTCGAGTAGAATGCAAAAGTAGGAAATGGCCCAAGCCCTAGCATACTGGTTCCGAACCCCCGCCGGCATCATAGCCCATGGTTGCCACATGATCTGCAAACATAAGTTGTACAGATGATTAGTTGTTGTCAATTGCTAAATGTGAATCAAAACAACGTTAAAGCAAAAATGACTGTGTTTTGGGTCACCTCATGAGCAGCCACGGTGTCGAAGTAGTGGCGGCAGAAGGTGAAGGGCTCGCGGGTCCTACGCTGGAGCCGACTGTGATACCTCTCTGAATAGGGAACTGCCAATGGAAGCTCCTCCATGGGCTCTGGGGCTAGAATCGGAAAATATGCATAGACCCACAGCTACAGAGAAAATGTAGTGATATGTGATCAATACAGTATGAATAGGTACAGAAAGTGCAAAGCAGAAAGCACAATGTATGAACAGATGCTGAAAGCATAAAGCAGAAAGCACAAGTATTGAACAAATGTAAAGCAGAAAATATAAGGTGCAAAGAGGAAACTCAGATGCATACCTCCTAGGCTCGCCAGTAGCCTCCAATCAGGTCCCCTATCAGATGGGAGGTCGAGCTCATGTAGCCATATAAGGTGGCAAGGCCGGCTCCGCCCCAATCATAAAAACGAACCCGAGGAAGGGTCACCAGGGCACTCAAGAGATATAAGTCGACGATGTTCCACCCGTTCGAAAACAAGGTGGTATCGAAGACGAACATCAAAAAGCCCCTAGCATACTGCTCTATCTCCTCTACCATCTCGGGCTCGCTCCCTCTAAATCGCTCAGCAAACCAAGTGTATCTGAACATCCCTATTCAATATATGGGTGGATGTGCTCCCAACAGCTCAAACCAGGCCACATCCTACTCCTCCATGTCTGTATCGAGAAGGATTGGATCACCCTCTACATCTAAGCTGGTGATCATGGCAAAGTCATAGGGAGTTATCGTCATCTCCCCTGTAGTAGAAAAGTGAAAGGAGTTGGTGGTGTCCCACCACCTCTCTGCCAGCACTCCCATGAGAGGACGACTCACAATGACCTGCGTCAGGCCAGAGTAGAAAAGGCCAAAGCCAGCCTCATCTATGATGTCGCGAACTCTAGTGAGGAGCTCATCATACCAGTCTCGGGCGGTCATAGCACCGTATCCTCTGAAGGCACGAGACTCGGCCTGTGCCAGAGAACAGATGCAATAGATAAAGGATAGATGGATTAGATAAAGCAGTGATCATAGTATAGTTGAATAAAAGTCAGTGCAAGAAATGCAAGTAAAGAAAGGCAGAAATGCATGAAAACAGAGTTCATTCCTCAACAGCAATGGCTGACAGGTGAGAAGGTGGCTCCCTCAACAGAAGAGTCTCCAGTGTACCGCGAGCAAACTCAGTGAAGCGTCTGATGCCTCCGACAGGTAAGATATGTGTTTGGGGATGGTATCTCTAAGGATCGAAAGGCCGTACCCTCAGCAGTAGAGGCTTTGGCTCGACCTCAGGCTCAAACTCTGCCTTAAGGTTGGCCTCAAGGACAGCTACCGACTCCTCTACCTCAGGAACAAGAGGAAATACTGGGGGAATCTCTGGAGGAGCCTCTTCATAGGGTACATCATCCACCATTTGAAGAATGGGTGCGAAGTAGGTAAAAAAAATGAAGAAAAAAGCTTAAAATAGGGTAAACTTGGAAAAAGTTAACCCTAGGAGAGAGAAAATGGTAGAAAAAGTCAAAGCCGAGAAAAGTGCACTAAACTCGAGAGAAACTCGAAGAAAACAAGCCTAGAATGGTGGAAATGAGAAAGAAGGGTTGAAATCAAATTTCAATTGGTTCAAAAGAAAGAGAATTAAGAGGGTTTAGCGAATAAAGTTTGCGTGGGTGTTGGAAAAAGCTTAAAAAGCTCAAATCTAGAGAGAAAAAGTGTCTAGAGAAAGAGAGAGGGAAGAATTTCGGGCATGAGGTTATGTGGAAATGAAGTGGCAAGACCTATACTTAAAGACCCGAGGCAAAAGGTCCAAAATGTCCCGAGTTTTCCATCGGTGGCCGGCATAGGGCCGGCAAGGCTCACTGGCGGCCAGCACATGGCCGGTGGCCTCCTCTTGTGGCCGGCCAGAGGCCGGTGGCCTCCCTTGGGTTCCTGGTGCTGTTTTGTGTCCTTGGTTTCCAAGAAGTGCAGGGATGGTTCACTGTTGGGTTCAGATTGTCTCTACGAAAACCCAAAACTGTGTTTTCAGTGCACGATGCTCGTCACTTGTGAACATGAACAAAGTGTATCCTTTAAACATATTGTAACTCTTCCGATAGGTAAATTGGAAGTTTTTACTGAATTTGTTTTTGTCAAATTATGCTTTTGTACCTTGCGTAGAATATGCATTTTACTTTGTTGCATAAAGCATGCATGCCACTTTGTTGCATAGAATATGCATTTCACATATGTTGTTACATAAAATATGCATTTCACAATATATATTGCATATGCATCTTGCATCTATTATGAATCATGCATAGAATATACTTCCGCTCATGTTTCACGCATAGAATCCACTTTGTTTCTCGCATGGGACGTGCCTTCGATTAACATTTTGTCTTGGTTGTTTGTCTTGCATAGAACATGCATTCTTACTGTATCGCACTTGTTAAGTTTCTTTCTTACACAGGCAAACAATGTTATATGTATGGTTCATTCAGAGGAGTTCCAGTTGAAGACTTTTGTGCATCTATCGCACTTGTTCACTTTTGTGTTTCTATTGCACTTGTTCACTTTTGTGCATCTATCGCACTTGTTCAGTTTGTGCATCTATCGCACTTGTTCACTTTGTGCATCTATCGCACTTGTTCACTTTTTGCATCTATCGCACTTGTTCACTTTGTGCATCTATCGCACTTGTTCACCTTCGTGCTTCTATCGCACACCCTCTATTGTTTTACCTCAAGAAGTACAAAGTACGTACCCGAGTGGTTGTTTCTCAAGACGCGTGCAACACGGCCCTAGACAGGTTCTACCTCGGGATATACGAAGTACGCACCCGAATGGTTGTTTCTTAGGACGCGTGAAACGCAGCCCTAGGCGAGTTTTACCTCGGGACGTACGAAGTACGTGCTCGAGTGGTTTTTTCTCAGGATGCGTGAAACGCGGCCCTGGGCGGGTTTTACCTCTGGACATATGGAGTGTGCGCCCAAGTGGTTGTTTCTCAGGATGCGTAAAACGCGACCCTGGGTAGGTTTTACCTTGGGACGTATGAAGTATGCGCCCGAGTGGTTATTTCTCGAGATGCCTAAAACACGGCCCTAGGCGGGTTTTACCTTAAGACGTACGAAGTACGCACCCAAGTGGTTGTTTCTCAGGACGTGTGAAATATGGCCCTGGGCGAGTTTTACCTCGGGACATACGAAGTACGCACCTGAGTGGTTATTTCTTAGGACGCGTGAAACGAGGCCCTAGGCTGGTTTTACCTCGAGACGTACGACGAACACGCCCAAGTGGTTGTTTCTTGGGATGCGTGAAACGTAATCCTGAGCGGTGTTTTCTTTCCTTGTCCCGTGTCTTGGCATGGTTAGAGTGTGTTTTGGATATTTTCGTTTTTAAGCTTGAAGTTGTTCATCCATATGTCTCTATCATATTCTTGATTATTATACATGCTATTGCATATTGCATCATCTCGCATGATCATAAGATTTCAAAATCACTAGCTTCGTGTAGCTTGTGAGTCCAGCTTTCAAAGTTGCATTGTGCATGTCATTTGCATTTTGTCCAAGAACTACACTGGTTTGATTCCTTGCAAAGGGATACGTAGGCAGCTTGGGGTGCAACCATTTATTTCTATTTTGATTGTTTGTCCAAGTCTTATAGCCTTGTCAAAATGAGTCATCTTCGGGCTTTGACATTCACTCATGTCATTTCATGACTCCGAGTTCTGTCAAAGAGGGGCAACTGTAGACACCCCATTTTTTTCGGCCCTTTCGACTTGGACGTCCTCGCATGCACACCCAATGATGAGTCTGTTTGCTCGCTAATTGCTCGAAGTCCTCAACGAAATGCCACAACTTTGAGCCTTTCAAACCCTGAATACTTGTTGCCTCATTTTTGGACCATGCCTTGGTGTTTCTAGCCTACAGCTTATGGTGGCCTGCTGACCATCCCTAGAGGCTACCAGCCATCACTTTTGGGCTGGCGACCACTGATGGCTGGCTGACCACCAATGTTTTCTGCAGAAATTTTATACCAGCTAGGCCAGCTGTTTGCACAGATGCATTCATCTATCCCCACGTGTAGGGCTAGATCTCCTTGAGGGAATTTCATGTTTTCTATATATAGAGACCCCCTCTCTCTTGTAGCAAGGTTAGAAAATTTTGAACTCAAAAATTTTCCTCTCTCTTTACAAATTCACTACACTTTAGCCTCCAATTTCTTAACCTTTGCCTGCACATCCTTAACCAAAGTTGATCATCTTTGAGCTAAGGTTTCTTGAGGCCTTCTTGGAGCTCTAGAAGTTGGTTTTGGTTTGAATTGTTGCTTAGAATTGAAGTTTGCTTCAAGAGGTATAATACTTCCCCTTTTACTTTGCTTTGCATACTTGTTTTTCTATCTTTTTTCCACTGATTTTGGGCTGTTTTTTGGGCTACAAAAACTCTATTTTTTTGGGCTGAGACTTGTGGTTAAAGGCCAATAAGGGTTGAGGGGTGGTTCACCATTCTTTACACCTTGGTTTCAAGGCCTTTACCCTTGTCTTTCCTACCTTTACACTATCTTTTTTTGAGCTTTTAAACACTGATTTTTAGAGTAATTTCGGTAGTGAAAATCATGTTTTGAAGTCCAAATTTGGAGGGGTTAGCGTCCCCTCCTTGTGTCTTGTTTGCTAGCCTAGATAGCTCTATGTGTTAGCTTAATTTTCTAGCCTTTTATAGCTTAATTCTAGCATGTTTTAGCCTCTGATTTGGACTATTTTAACTCCGTTTTGGGTTGGTTAAGTCATTTGAGTCTCGTATTGCATGCTTGTAGTGTAAGTCGCCTCACAAACTTGGTGTTTTAGGCCTTTAGACACCACTTGTTTGAGTTGATTGTATTGTTTTAGTGTTTTTGTCACTTAAATTCAGCAAGCAAAATCTCCGCAACCTCCATCATTTCTTGACTTTTTGTTTGCTTTGAGGGTTGTTTCAACCTTAGGATTGTTTAAGCTTAAGATTGAGGTCCATGCTTAATGGTTTAATCCTCTTTTGGGGGTTCATTGTCAATGGCATGATATCTCTCTCTTGCCTTAAACTACCCCTTGTTTGACACTTCCTTCTCTTTTAGAGGACTCAACTCACCAATGGGCTTAATTGGTTAAAGAATGGAAAGGTAAATTAAAATGAGTAACTAAAACTTGCGACTAAAAGTGAGAATGTTAATAACTTGTTGTGTTCAATCGGACGTTAATTGAACACATGGAAGCTTGAACCATTCATACTCATTAGTGATGAAATGATTCAAGGTTCCAAGGTCAACTTCTTCCCTTGATTTTTCATGAAAGGGAGAAGGTTTGTGTCTTATTTTGCATTTATTGAAATTGCACGTCTTGAGTCACAAGCCATCATGCAATGAAGTTACTTGAATTGGTGGTTTGTGGCTTAAGTTCACCACTCCTTGGATTTGCTCATGAAAAGGAGGGGTGAGTTGCGCAAACAATCCTTGAAAATACCCTGTATATGCTTTGTTTGTCCTCTATTGCAGCAAGATGAACCTATGCATCAGTGGCTGGTAGGCCACTTTCATGGCCGGCAGGTGGTTGGCAGACTTTACTAGTGGCCAACTGGCCACTAATGCAAAGATCAGCAGTGAGTTTGTAAGGCAGAGTAGAGTGGGCAATAGTGTTAGTGCTCAACTTTGCAAACAGAGGCATTCAGAAGCAAAATAGTGGTGTTTTCGAGTGGAAACCGTGCATGCACATGAACATCTCTCATTTCCCGAGGCGGAGTAGTTAATTGTTTAGTTTAATTTTTCATTGCAATTGTGTTGTAATTATTTAATTAGTTAGTTTAGCTAGTTATTCAATTTCGTGTTGTAATAATTAGTTAACTAGAATAGTTAGTTAATTCATTTGTTGTAATAATTAGTTAAGTAGTTTACCTAAGTCCATTTGTTTTGTAATAATTAGCTTAGCTTAGTTAGCTAGTTAGCTAGTTAGCTAGTTAGCTTAAATCATTCAGACTCTCATTCGTGAGAGCGTAATGTAATAATGTGTATGTTTTCCAACCCCACGTCTTTCTCCCTTTTATTTATCCATTTTTGATGGTTAGATTAGGGACATCACGTTTCAATTAGCATATCGCATGTTTGCATTCATTCGTATTGCATGCACTGAGGCTCGGTTCATCATTCTAACTGCATTGTCGTTTCAATACTTCTTTGAATACGTGCTTAGACCACATGCTATCAAATCAATTCATATGCCATGTTAAGTAGCCGAGCCTATTTTAGTTGCATATTGCATGTGTTGCATTAGTCATATCGCATAGTTAGGAATCATGTATTTTTCTAACTCTTTTGTTTTATCTTAGCTTGGAGTAGTAGGTGAGTTTTAATGCTTTAGCATACGTGTATGAGTGTAAGTGACTGCCATGATTAGCATGCTTGCCATGAGGCTAAATGCTTATTTGCTAAATTGTTTGAGTGCCTGTGGATGAAGGCTTGTTGCTTGAATTTGAATGATTCAATGAATGTACGTTTTAAGGCCACTTTGTCAAGTGGCAAATTCACAAACTTTAAGCCCACTTTTGTTAAGTGGCAAAATCAAACTATTTTCGAAAAACAAACATGAAATTGAATTGTTCCAATTCGGGAAAACTAGTCTATACCTTGTGTGTGCGTATCACATGGTAAATCCTAGCCTAATAAATCGGAACAAGAACATATAATGTTGATAAAAATCATATCATGATTAGTAGAGACCGATCTTTGATCGGGTGAGCGGGAGTACTCAATTCATGACCTTCCTCTCTCATACTTAAGTTTCTGAGCCAAGACAATGTTGGTGATGACAGACACGTGGCCTTTGACATGAGTTATGGGTTTCTTAAATTTCTCCAAAAAAAATATTTAGGCGGCGACTCTGTATCTGGCAAAGCAGTCCATTTTTGGCATTTTTGATTCAAAATCAATTTTCCAAATGATTTGTCGAATTTGGACTCTTTGGTGTTTATCTATTTCACATTGCACTTGTCACAACCTAAACATGCCCCTAAAAGTTTGGTCCATGACTGGCGTATACTTAGGCCTCAAAACAAAATTTCAATGATATGCATTCGACAGCGGGGCCTAAAGCGGAAACAAACAAATTACAGAACGTCCATTGAGCAATGCTTACATGCCAGGATTTTAATTATACACAAATTATACGTATATATACATGTCCACATCATATAAGTATATACAAGGAGTTAGCAACCAAAAATTTACATATTACTCAAGGGTTTAACAAAGGCCATCAAAAATCTGACAAAACATGCAACATCTAAGAATCAGTCAAAAAGCTTCGATTGTGGAGGCTTAACACAATAGACCCACCAAAAAGGGCTCCTGAAGTTGACCTAGGGTTGTCCTCCAAGCTGATCACCTACATAAACATATAAAAATGAAGTGAGCAAGGCTCAATGAATAATAATAATGTAAAGAGTTTGGGTGAATATGCACATGTCTTGGAGAATATTTATCTAATGTTTACATGTCCCCTTCATTATATTCCAAAATGGCCTCGAGCCCAACATAATACAAAATGGCCTCGGGCCCAACATAATACAAAATGGCCTTGGGCCCAACATAGCAACAGCTATTCTAAGTTTATAGGGTAGATGGAACATCAACATGTCTCCACCTCCCTCGGCCTTAGAGCCATTATTCATAACACATTATTTCATGATAAGGTAAATGGAACATCGACATGTCTCCACCTCCCTCGGCCGTAAGGCCACCATATATAACGGAAACAGAACAACCTTAAGTCCATTTCTTATGTCATTGCTCATACATGTATTATTACTCAATCGTTTCCATTCACTTTAAATTTATTTAACGTATGCCACTCATAAGTAAAAATAAATGGATCATAGTATTATTTATCCCACATATGTCATACACAATCATATTGCATAGACCATAGTATAATTTATCACGTTTGCGCTAAGTACAATCAAGGCACATAAACTATAAACAGAAATACAAAAATAAATATACATCATTACATTATTATTACTCACAGTGGCTCAAGTGAGCATCGGTCTCTTCCCGAAAGTGACCTACACATAGCACACATACACAAACGGATAAATAATGCATTCTTTCCTTAGTTTATCTCCTTAGTCATTTGTTCGATTTGTTAATCCATATGGAATTTTATAAGCATTTTATATGGATCAAATGTACATATTAATAATTTTAGAGGGTCAAACAGAGGCAAGAAAAGTGACAGAAATCTTTCCCATGTGCCGCATGTTCGGAAGTCTCCCACTTCACGTGCGGGAAGGTGCACCGCACGTGCGACCCGCACGTGCGTTTATTGCAGAATGCTGAAGTTGTTTCCCTTGTTATCTGCACGTGCAGCTGTGAGCCCCACACGTACGGCAGTGCCTCCCGCACGTGCGGCCATGAGCCCCGTACATGCGCACCTAGCCCTGTTTGAGCAGTCCGAAAATCCATTAAAGGCAAGCTTTCTAAACTCATTTCTACGGCTCAATTCATGTAAATTTACTTCAAAAACATGATGTATGAACATATTAAACATGAAACACAAGCTCAATGAGATCAAACTTCTTTTAATTTGACATACAAATTCTTAATGTTTATCACCCTCCATTTTCTTCATCCTTTCATAATATATATGATTATATATATATACATACATACATAGGCTCATAACATGTAAGGGCTCAAGATTAAATGACAAAATCAACTAAACATAATGGAATTAACTCTTTAATCAAACAATTATGAGAAGTCTATAGTAATTTCATACTATTTGCTCAAGCAAGGGCATACTCATAAACCTTAACTTTCAAGAGTGACAAAGCTTCCTTATAGGTCTTGATTCTATCAATTGGAGGAAGATGTAAGCTGTTTTAGTTGATTTACACTTACCTTGAGTTATATTCCTTGAATCCCCTTTCAATTTCTTAGATTCTTAAGCTCCAAGTAGAGTTCTTTCCTTCTTCTCTCTTTTCTCTTCTCTTCTCACTCCCCAGGAGATATTTTTGGTGTTTGGTTGATTATGTAGAACATAGAAGGCTTCAATATATATATATATATATATATAACAAGGTCAACCAAACTTAACTTAACGAATCAGAAAAAAATCAGTCCTTAATTAAACTGCTCGAAAGGCTCTAAAAATTTCCATTAACATATTCATATACCCAATTTCAATTTTTGAACTCATTAAAATCGTTAATTTTAGTTGCAAGTATGAACTCTAGGAGTTTAAGTCAAATAATGCTAATTAATTCATTACGAATCAAATTTTTACAAAACTTCATATAATGTCCTAAAAATCATGCTAGTCATAATCTTAAGGTCAATTTCGATTTATCGCACCTCTAAGGCTTTCAATTTGCAATCCAAAGGTCACAATTTCAACAGATTTCTTTATAACCGATAGATACTAATTGAGAAACATGTAATTTATTCACTAAAATGTGGAATTTCACATCAAACACATAATCATACGTATAATAACACATATAATGAGGGATTAAAATATACGGAAGATATAAAAGAGTAAAGTTGTTATAGCACTTGTGAGATTAGATTCAGAACCGCAGGAGTCCAAATTGTAGGGCTTCTTTCGAGTTTCCGAAAGGGGGCACGAAAAGGCGGAGCTACAATGGGTCATTGGTGATCTTGTCAAACATGTTGCCAATATGTATAACTTTATATTTCTTGACGTTTTGATTATACCCCATAAAGGGGGGCTTGTATATATTTATATATACATGTGTGGACCATGTATGTATTATGATATGTGACAAAATGTTTTGAGCTATTGCTCAATGGGCGTTCCAGTTTGTTATCATTTGCTTCCGCTAGGCCCCAATATGATATAGAATATATGTTGCTTTTGAGTTTGAGGCCTAAGTTCGGGCTGGTCATGTCCAAACTTTTAAGGGCTAGTTTGGGTCGTGACAGTTGGTATCAAAGCATGAGTTGCTATCTCATACACGAGTCCATTGAGTTTTAGGGAGTCTAGAAAAGACTTAAGTTACATGCATGTGACTTCTTGGTGCATGCAAAATGATATATAGCAACGAGATTTGTATATGCAATAATCACTAACATGCCTTTTGAAATGACTATTATCTACGTCTACTTGTGTCTCTTTTCTGTGTATTATAATTAATTGCTATGTAGATCATGGTGAGGACAAGGATGGATGATTCGAAGGATTCTACCTCCGTACGACTAGATAGAATGGAAAGGATGATTATAGAGATGGCAGAAACTTTGAGGCAACAGCAGCAGCAGCCACCACCTACACCGACACCTATACCACCGCCAGTGGTACAAGATCATCAAGCTGAGGACCGAACAATTATGCTCACGAAAGAATTCAAGAAGATGAAGTCGCCCTTATTTAAAGGGGGAATTGAACCAATGAAAGTGGAAGTATGTGTGTTGGGTATAGAAAAGCTATTTGAGGTCTTTCCATTCACCAAAGCCCAAAAAGTACAACTTGTTGCCTTCACTCTTAAAGACGAAGCACGGAGGTAGTGGATGCTCACAAGAATTGAACACCAAGGGTTAACATGGACTCGATTTTTGGAGCTGTTCTATGATAAATACTCTCAACAATGTATGTGAGACAAGAAAGTGACCGAGTTTGAGACCTTGAGACAAGGGAATAGGACTGTTGCAAAGTATGAGGCTCAATTTGCTGATTTGGCCCGTTTCGCACCACATATGGTGGATACGGACTACAATAAGGCAAGAAAATTTGAAGGAGGATTACGGACTGCTATTCTCGACCGGATCAATGTGTTGAAATTACCTATATATGTTGATGTGCTGGAAAGGGCAGTAATAGCTGAGGGTAATATTGCCACTCAAAACCGGGCCTCATAGTGGAAAGGGAAGAGGCAGAATACCCAGGCCCCAAGGGGTTCAGTGGCACCACTGAGCAAGAAATTGAATCCAGGAACTTCCAGTACTTTCGCCTCTACCCGTGACTTTGCACTAATTTGTCCAGATTGTGGAAAGAGGCACCGTAGAACTTGCTACCGGGAAATGGGGGCATGCTTCAAGTGTGGCAAAATGGGTCATTTAGCAAGGGATTGCCTGCAAAGAGATTGACAGAATGAGAATAGAACTACCACAAGTTCAGCCAATTCAACTCCAGCTCCAACCGCAAAGGCAGCTACGAAACCCGCCAATGCTAAAGATACCACTAGGCAAGGAAGAGTAATTGCGCTAATTCCAGGTGACGTGCAGAATGCCGAGGTTGTGATATCAGGCACATTTTCTGTTAATGGTTACTCCGCACGTGTGTTATTTAATTCGAGCTCTACCCACTCATTTGTGTCAAAAGCATTTGCTAGACATTTAAATAGGCCTATGGAACCACTACCTTATGTCTTAGGTGTGTCCTCACCATCGGGGGAGTCTATGGTATGTGCGTTTATTTATCTTACATGTGAAATCCTAATTGGGATGTTCGAGTAGATGTCAATTTGTTACCTCTTGATATGGCTTACTTTGACATAATTTTGGGGATGGATTGGTTAAGTGAATGTCATGCGATTATTGATTGTATGTCTAAAAAAGTTACTTTCCAACCTCCGGGACAGTCTGAGTTTATTTTCAAAGGGCAGGGGGTGATTTCTTCACCTTACTTGATTTCCGCAATGAATGCGTGCAAATTATTACAAAAGGGTTGTCAGGGGTATTTATGTAGCATCTTGAGTGGACAACTAGCAGATGGAGGCATTGATACAATTCCAATCGTTAGTGATTTTCTGGATGTTTTTCCAAATGAGTTACCGGGAGAGCTAGTTGATTGCGAAATTGAGTTTACAATTGATGTAGCGTCGGTAACTCAACCCATTTTCAAAACTCCTTATAGAATGTCACTGGCCGAGATGAAAGAGTTGAAGGTCCAGTTACAAGACTTACTCGACAAAGGGTTCATTCGCCCAAGCACTTCTCCTTGGGGCGCACTAGTTCCTTTCGTAAAGAAGAAAGATGGGACGCTTTGGTTGTGTGTCGACTATAGAGAGCTCAATAAAGTAATCATAAAGAATAAGTATCCTTAGCCTAAGATCGATGATTTGTTTGATCAACTACAGGGTGCACAAGTCTTCTCCAAAATAGATTTGCGATTCGGGTATCACCAACTAAAGGTCAAAGCCGAGGATATTGAGAAGACGACTTTCCAAACCCGTTATGGACATTATGAATTTTTGGTTATGTCGTTTGGGGTTACCATTGCTCCAGCAGCCTTCATGGATCTAATGAATCGTGTTTTTAAACCTTATTTAGATGACTTTGTAGTTGTGTTCATTGACGACATCCTCATTTACTCCCAAAGTGTGGAAGCCCATGAGAGCCATTTACGATTAATTCTTCAAACCCTTTGGGATAAGAAACTGTATGCAAAACTGAAGAAATGTGAGCTTTGGCTGCATGAGGTAGGATTCCTGGGACATGTAATAACGAAGGAGGGTGTTTCTGTTGATCAACACAAGATCGAAGCTATTGTGAATTGGCCGACTCCTACTAATGTGTCAGAGGTGTGTAGCTTCTTGGGTTTAGCCGGATAGTACCGAAGATTCATTAAAGACTTTTTCAAAATTGCTGTGCCGCTTACCCAATGGACCCAGAAGGGTGTTTTGTTTGAGTGGTCAGAATAGAGAGAGTCTGCCTTTCAAGAGTTAAAGACAAGGCTAACTACAGCATTGGTTCTTGCCTTACCATCCGGCACTGAAGGATTTGTAATTTACAGTGACACTTCTTATAAAGGATTGGGTTGTGTACTCATGCAAAATGGGAGGGTCATCGCATACGCCTCTCACCAACTTAAGCCTCATGAAAAGAATTATCCTACACATGACCTCAAGTTAGCTGCAATCGTCTTTGCTTTGAAGATATGGCGACATTATTTGTATGGTACTACATGCGAAGTCTACACCGATCATAAGAGCCTCAAGTACTTCTTTAGCCAAAAGGAGTTAAATATGCGACAAAGATGATGATTAGAACTTATCAAAGATTATGACCTGCAAATTCATTATCACCCCGGTAAAGCTAATACCGTTACTGATGCTCTTAGCCGAAAAGGTATGGGAAACTTGGCAAGTTTGCTCACAGGATGGAAGAAGTTATTACTTGAGTTGGAAATGATGAATGTGGAAATTCTGTTGCATGGTCAAGAAGCAATATTGTCGACAATGTTAGCTCAACCGACACTTCTTATAGAAATTAAGCAACGACAAGTAGAAGATGAGATTTTAAAGAAAATCTATGATGAAATAGAAGTAAAGCCAAAACTCGGCTTCATAATTGAAAATTCGGTGTTGAAATTTCAAAATAGATTATGCATTCCAAATGTGCCAGAAATTAAGAGGAAACTTATGGAAGAAACGCATGCATCGAAATTTACAATACATCCTGGTAATACCAAGATGTATCAAGATTTAAAGCAAAATTTTTAGTGGATGAACATGAAGAAGGAAATTGCGAAATTTGTTTCAAAATGTTTACAGTGTCAGCAAGTAAAGGCAAAGCACCAGAGACTGGCGGGTTTACTTCAACCCCTTCCAATCCCAGAATGGAAGTGGGAACATCTCACCATGGATTTCATTGTCGGCTTACCCCAGACTCCTTGAGGCATGAATTCCATATGGGTTATTGTTGATAGACTAACTAAATCAGCCCATTTCCTACCTATGAAAACTCAATACAATGCAGATAAACTTGTTACCGTTTATATGAACGAAATTGTGCGACTACATGGTGTTCCAGTTTCAATTGTGTTTGACAGAGACTAGAAATTTTTGTCGAGGTTTTGGCGGAGCCTACAGGATGTTATGGGAACGGAGCTAAAGTTCAGTACGGCCTTCCATCCTCAAACAGACGACCAATCTGAGAGAACAATCCAAACACTAGAAGATATGCTTTAGATGTGTGTTTTAGACTTCCAAGGAAGTTAGGAAACTTATTTACCGTTAGCGGAGTTTGCATACAACAATAGTTACCACTCAAGCATAGGAATGGCACCCTATGAAGCTTTACATGGAATAAAATGTCCCTCTCTTATGTGCTAGACCAAAGTCGGTGATAAATCGTTGTTTGGACCTGAGATTGTTCAATTGACAACAGAGAAAATTAAAACTATTAAAGAAAGGTTAAGACCGCTCAGAGTAGACAAAAGAGTCATGCACACCATTGGCGAAGGAATTTAGAATTTGAAGTGAGTAATCATGTTTTTGTAAAAGTCACACCAATAAAGGGACACCCAAGATTTGGCAAAAAGGGTAAGTTAGCACCCCGATATGTTAGTCCGTTTCAAATTAGGGAAAGAGTGTGTCTGGTTGCCCATCGTGTTGCTCTTCCGCCAAATATGGAACAAGTGCACAACGTGTTTCATGTGTCTATGTTACGAACTTACTTACAAGATCCGTCTCATGTCATAGACTACCACCAGATTGCTTTGCATGACAACTTGGTTTATGAAGAGAAACCTATTCAAATTTTGGACCGACAAGTGAAGCAATTACGAAGCAAAATGATTCCAATGGTGAAAGTGGAATGGCAAGAACATTATGGGAAAGAAGCTACTTGGGAAAGAGAAGAGGAAATGAAACACTAATATCCAGAATTATTCCTGACTTAAGGTAAAGCAAGTTTGAGGGACTAAACTTATTTAAGAGGGGGAGAGTGTAATAACCCAACCCTCATATATGCTTTAAGCCTTTCATTATATGTGTAATTATATGCTTGATGTGAAATTTCATGTGAAATTGTGTTTAATTATGTGAATTATATGATTATAGAATTATATCTGTCGGTTGTGAGAAAAATCTGTTAAAATTACAACGTTTGGACTAGAAATTGGAAGCCTTAGAAGCGCGATAACTCGAAATTGATTTTACAGTTTTGATCAACATGATTTTTAGGCCATAATATGAATTTTTGTAAAAAATTTAATTTGTAACGAATTAAATTGATTTAATTAAGTTAGCTATAGATAAACTTGATTTTGTAGGCGTACTTAAGTTTAAGCCTTGGGTATAAGAGATACATGGATTAGAGGCAACACTTAGAATTAAAAACATAAAATATCTCCTGGAGAGGAAAAAATGAGAAGAGAAAAGAGAGAGAAAGAGGGAATCAACTAAAAGCTTGAAGAAATTAAGAGAGTTTAAAGATTGAAACTCCAGGTGAGTATAAATCAACTCAAATACCCTAAAATTTCCTTCAATTGATTGTCATTAAGCATTTAAATGAAGTTTCTCACTCATATAAGTTAGGGTTTTGATATAAAGACTTTGTTTGAGAAAATGTCCATGGAAATCATCAAGAGTCATTAAATTTATGTAAATTAAAAGTTGATTATTGTATTTTAAGAGTATTTTGAGTTGGCTTTAAAGGACTCATCTTCTAATCTTTAATTCTTGCATATTGTGAACTCTCTATATATATGTGTGTGTGTGTGTATCTATTTTGCTTACCCATGAGAAGATGAGGAATTGGATGGAATATAATTGTTTGAGTCGTACATGTTTTACTAAAATGGAGTTATAATATATTTAGGGTTGAGAATCATGTTTAATATGATCCTATGTTGTGTTGTTGAAAGGAATTTTGGTTGTATTTGAGCCTTGAGATGCCTTTGAAAAGTTAGATTTTTGATGAATTTTGGATTGCTCAAACAAAGCATGCGACTGCACGTGCGGGGCCCATGACTGCACGTGCAGGATGTACAGCAACACGTGCGGGGCTCACAGCCACACATGCGGAAAACAGGAGAGACAAATTGGAGCTTATTGCAATAAAAGCACGTACGGCGCACCTTTCCGCACATACGGTGGGAGACTTCACCACGTGTGGCACATGGGGAAAATTTCTATCACTTTTTTTTGGCTCTGTTTGACCCTCTAAAATTATTAATATGTACATTTGATTCTTCTAAAATGCTTACAATTTCACGAGGATTAATGAATCGAACTTTGAGTAGAAACAGAAAGCTAAAGGGAAGTGACTTACTTGTGAGTTGTATATTATATGTAGGTCACGTACAGGATGGGACTGTTGCTCATCCACATCACTGTGAGTAATAGTAGTATAACGATATGCTTTATTCACATATTGTACTCATATGTTTTATTCAATTCCTAATCTATTTTGCTAGTGAATGGCATATGTTGTATGAGTTGTGTTTGATAGAATGATTGGAATGATTGGACAATAGCGTATGAGATATGGACCCAAGGTTGTCTTGGTTCTGTTATAAATGATGGGCCCTGAGGCCGTTCTGATATGGACTATTTATGACTCATGGCCTTAAGGCCAAAAGAGATGGAGACATGCCGATGTTCCATCTGCCCTATTCGTTTCAAATAGCTGTTGATATGTTGGGCCTAAGGCCGTTCTGTATTATGTTGGGCCCGAGGCCGTTTTGCTATGAATTCATGACTGAGGCAAACAAATATCCTATGAAATTATATGCTACGTATCTTATGCCTATTCACACGAATCTCCTTATATTGCTATTATTCCCTGAGCCTTGTTCACTCTATATTTGTGTATGTTTATGTAGGTGATGAACCTGTGGGCCAGCCCTAGTTCAGTTCTGGTAGCCTTTTGTTGACCCTATTGTGTCAAGCCGAGCAAAGTAGAGTCTTTTGCCTTTTGCGGAGTTCCCTCTTATAGCACATGGATCATTGGTGATCTTGTCAAACATGTTGTCAATATGTATAACTTTAAATTTCTCGACGTTTTGATTATACCTCATAAAGGGGGGCTTGTATATATTTGTATATACATATGTGGACCATGTCTGTATTATGATATGTGATAAAATGTTTTGAGATCATGGCATTTAGATATTGCTCAATGGGCATTCCAATTTGTTATTTTCTTCCGCTAGGCCCCAATATGATATAGAATATATGTTGCTTTTGAGTTCGAGGCCTAAGTTCGGGCCGGTCATGTCCAAACTTTTAGGGGCTAGTTTGGGTCGTGACATTGTTCTCCTACATGGATGAAAATTAAAAAAATGAATGATATGATACAAATTTCAGTGACAAATGTATCATTGGTTGATTCAATATGTTGGATGAAACTAAAAATGTCTAATTCAATTCATTTTGGGGGATAAATTTATCAATACGAAAACCCAATCAATTCTAGTCTAATATAAAGTAACACAAATAAAGTAAATATGAAACAAACTCATGCACAATAGAGAAATAGAAAAACAATCACTGCATAGAAGAATTTATCACTCAATTAGGTAAACTAAGGGAAACTTGTCGCTCGATTAGGCAAATTAAGTAAATTTATCAGTGTGAACAAAAATTTATCACTGCATAAGAAAATCTATCATTCGTTTAAACAAAAGAAAGGTTAGCAATGCATATCACAATATTTTTCAGATCTTGCAAGGATGAATTTGCCAATTGTTGTACCATATGTGTGATGTTCCATTTTGCAAATCTTGGGATTGCATTATTGTCATTTGGTTTGATGATGCTTGTGTGCTCGCATATCCAATACTGTTGAGGACAAAAAAATTGTTATAAATAATTATTTCATAAATGTAAATATTATGTCTTATAACTTGTAAGTGAGGTATTTACTTACCAAAGAGACCATCACACATCCGAAGTCTTTATCAATTTGGTTCATGTTGTTTGCTATTGATCTTGTGAGCTGTTGTTTTGCTGTGCCACATCAATCATAAAACTTCATTTTGTCAATAGCTTCGATATATTTCATGAACCCCCAATCGATTGTAGTCCCAATACCCGAATATAACAAAAGCAAACAAATCAAGAGGCACACAAGCCTGACAACATCTTCTCTATCCTTCTTCTTGTTGCTTATCAAAAGTTTGGTTATCAACTTTTGGATTGATGCACTTGTCATTTTACTCTCTGTTATTTTCCTTCTATTAACCATATCTATCTCATTTTTTCTTCCATATGCAAGATTCATCTTCTTTTGTCCATATGCAATCCCAAAAATCAACTTAAAGTCATTTCTTTTCAACTTCAGCTTCTTCTTACCAATTTCAAATGTGGTTCCATCCATTTGGTAAGTTTGCAAGATTTTTGCAACCACATCATCATATTTCATTGAATCTATTTTTGCACCTTCTTCTTTGACAAAATGTCAACTAGAAGGAAGAAGGGAGTTATAGCTCAACTTTTTCGCGCCCCCTTTCAGAAGCTCGAAAGAAGCCCTACAGTTCGGACTCCCGTAGTTCTAAATCTAATCTCACAAGTGCAATGTGAAATTGATAAACACCAAAGAGTCCAAATCCGGCAAATCGCTTGGAAAATTGATTTTGAATCAAAAATGCCAAAATTGGACTGCTTTGCCAGATACAGAGTCGCCACCTAAATATTTTATTTTTGGGGGGGAAATTTAGAAACCCATGACTCGTGCCAAAGGTCACGTGTCCATCATCACCAAAGTTGCCTCGACTCGGGAACTTAGGTGCGAGAGGGGAAGGTCACGAATTGAACACCCCTGCTCGCCCGATCGAAGATCAGCCTCTACTAGTCATGTTATGACTTTTATTTACATTATGTGCTCTTGTTTCGGTTTATTAGGTTAGCATTACTATGTGATGCGCACAAGCAAGTATAGTTTGCTCAAATTAGAACAATTCAATTCCTGTTTGTTTCAAAAAGAGTTTGAATTTGCCACTTTAACGTGGGCTTAAAGTTTGCAACTTTGCCACTAGACATAGTGGGCTTAAAACGTACATTCGTTGAATCATTCCAATTCAAACAACAAGCCTTCATCCACAGGCATTCAAACAGTTTATCAATTAAGCATTTAGCCTCATGGCAAGCATGCTAGAAATGGCAATCACTCACACTCATACAAGTATGCTAAAGAACTAAAAACTCACCTAGTACTCTAAGCTAAGAAAAATAAAGTTAGAAAAAAATGCATGATTCCTAACTTATGCCAAATGACTAATGCAACACATGCAATAATGCAACTAAGATAGGCTCGGCTACTTAGCATTTTATTTGCAACAATTTGAGAGCATGCATTTTAAACATGTATTCATCGAAGTATTAAAACGACAATGCAGTTTGAATGATGTGCCGATCCTCAGTGCATGCAATACAAAATGAATGGATATAAGCATAAGGTATGCTAATTGAAACGTGATACTCCTAAACTAACCATCCAAAGCGGTTAAGTAAAAGGGAGAAAGACGTGAGGTTGGAAGACATACACATTATTACATTACGCTCTCACAAAGGAGAGTCCGAATGAATAAAGCTAAGCTAACTAGCAACTAATTAAAGCTAAGCAAATTAAGCTAACTATTACAAAATCGAATGAAATAAATAGCTAAACTAATTAACTAATTATTACAACACTTTGAATTTAACTAACTAGTAAGCTAATTAAATTACACAAATGCAAGTAAGCTAAGTAATTAAAGCATTTAACTACTCTAATGGATGCAGGGCCTCGTCCACCAGAGGTTGCAAGCTGGAAAGATCAAGGCCTCATCCAAAAACGAGACAAAATGGATGCAGGGTTTGAAAGGCTCAAAGTTGTAGCGTTCCACTGAGGACTTCGAGCACTCGACGAGCAAACAGACTCATCATCAGGTGTACCTACAAGGATGTCCAAGTCGTATGGGCCGTCAAAAATAGGGTGTCTATAGGAGTTTTTTTCAATATTTGGAAATGCTCCTTTCCAAGTTTTGTTACATTGAAAAATTTGAAAAGAGATTGTATGTTTGAGCGGTACACATACTTTGCTTCATTGTCGTGAATTTGTTCAGTTCTTGTTTTTCTTCCCTCTATTTTCTTCTTGCCTTTTGGTTTGTGCTACTTTGGTTCTTGTTTCTTTTGTTAGAGTTTGCTTCTTGTTATTCTTGTTTCTGCTTGTTTCTGTTGTTAGTGTTTACTTATTCTTTCTTTTGCTTCTCCTTGTTTTTTAGCTTCATTCGCAGGCTCATCCTTCTACTGTCCTTGTCTTCTTTCTTCCTTTGTTGCTGTTTGCTTGTTGTTTCTGTTGTTACTGTTTTCTTTTTATTATCTTGTTGCTTTTTTGTGTCGTTGTTATCTTTCTTTTCTTGCTTTTGTCTTTTTGCAGTTACAGATCTTGTTTTTGGCCTAGATAATCTCTTACGAGAACTCACAACATCTATATGAAAGAAGGATATCAATGAATTAGGCAAACCATGCAAAATTTATGGATATACGACAAAATTTATCAGTTAATTAAGCAAAAAAATGTTATACGCTGATAAAACTTCAATATATCCATAATTCTTCTGGATTCATGAGTATTTAATTATCAATATCCCAATTCTCTTTATCTTTTTTTGATTTCACAAATGAATGCTAGTAATTTTCCTCCTTTCCGTTCTACCATCCATATCGTGGCAAGTAGTGTTTCATATCTTACATGATGATTTAATAATGAAGACATACCAGGAACACCCACCACCGGTATGTTCTTATAATGGTTCGATGGTTTTCTCAACCAATTAATTAGAACTTCTTTAATTTTCTTATTCAAAATAATCATTGTTGTAAAAAAACTGAAAGCTCAATTTTACTTTTGTCAACCCCATACAAATAGATTTCTATTAAGCTGCTGATAAATTTGGTTAATGAAGCCTTGGAAACTGGCACCACAAGAATATTTATTTATCTACCAAATATGTGAAAGCAACTGAAAGGCCTACATCATTGGAACAAGCCATCTGATGATCAGAGAAGGCACAAGGATCAGTTATCTCTTAATCCAAAAAGAATGCCGCTTTTCCTTTTTTAAAAGAAGGTCTAAAAGGAATGAGACATTAGCAGCATACCACTGCTATAGTCCTCTCAAATTTTAGACCACTGACATGACCAAAAGGAAAAGTTGAAAAAGAATATCAACACACCAAGTTCAAAAATCTATAATTTACATCCTAATCTTTCTCTCTGCTTCAAGAAAATGACTTCGGGCTGAACAATTAGGCATTAGCTCTCATATGTTGATTGCGCCCTTTGAGGGCAATGTAACGAGCTCAATTGTAAAACCTTATTTTGGTAATAAAATGACTTACCAAGAAAAAGGAAGTCCAAGTGGTAAACACCAACCACTAGTTCAGTGGTTAAAACTCGGCTTACTAACCTTGAGGTTAAGGGCTTTGAACGTAAGGGCAATCACTGATCACTTTGTACAGATTATGCAAAAAGTTAGGTTTGTACCCAAAAATGGACAATTTATGATATAATTTACTCTCTCTCTCTCTCTCTCTCTCTCTCTCTCTCTCTCTCTTTCATTCTTCATTTTGGTTATCTTTGTAAGCCGAAAAGGATACTGATGATTAGGAATTAAAAAATCCTAGTTCTGGTATTGCCTCTGGATCGATTCCAATTTGCCAGAAACCTACTTTGAGATCAAATTTGGGGAAAAAAAAGAAAAATAGACTGAGGCAAATTCTTTCCCAAAAGAGATCAAATTTGTTCAAGTTGGTGCGTCTATTGACTATTGTGCCAACCATGTTCTCCCTACATCAAAATTTTGTAAATGTATCACTACATAGAACTGGTGATGAATATGTAACTGATAAACTTATCAATTGGTTTGGTATGTGAACAAAACTTATCAGTTGATAAACTTATCAGTTGGTTTGATAAACTTATCAGTTGTATATATATATATATATATATATGTATCTATGGTTACTGTTATGTATGTGAACAATTCATTTTAGTTTTTTGAAACATACTCTCTTCTTTTGTTAAGTGAATTTTTTTATATCAAAAATAAAAAATATATATATTTATAAAGTGAAATATACAAGATTTAAACCCAATCTTGAACTTGAAAACCAACATCCTTATCAATTAAAAAACAAACACTACATATATTTCACTATATATCTATATAATAAAGTATAAAGTTATGTAGATGTGGATGGCACATTTTATTTTCTAAAAATTCCCTAATATAATTGAAATTTGCAAGTGGTAATTGAACCATATCTTCATATTTGCAAACTCAATGACTATATATTTACCATTCTAACATTAAAAATGAAAATCAACATCTAGGGTTTCGAAAATGTGTTTGACTAGGAAGAGAAGTTAGGGTTTGAGTTCCTTACATTTTACAGGCATGTTTGGTTAGAATTTTTGTTCGAATCTCCTAAGTTATCGGATTCACTGTTCGAATGGCCTGAGTTGTTGGGTTCGTTGTTCCAATTGCCTGAGAATGGAAGGGTTTCAATTGACGGTGAAGAATGGCGCCTGAGAATGTGGCTTCAAACCGGTGGAGATTCAATCATAATATGGCCTGAGAATGTAAGGATTTGAAATTGAAAGGGAGTGTGGAAGTGGTCCGGCTCAATCGATGGCCATGAGAGTCAGAGTGGCAGCGGGGAGTGGGAGGGTTTGAATCACATGTGACTCACGCTTTTGTTTCGGTGCATATGGCAAATATTTTTCCAGGAATAATATCAGTGATAATTTTGTCAGTGATTATTATCAGTTAGTTTTTATTTAAAAATAAATTTATCAATCTATTTTTGAGACCTAACATCTTGGGTTCAAATTTTGCTTATGCCTTTCAATAATAACAGTGATAAATTTATTAGTCAAAATTTTTAAATAAATAAGTCTACGTAAATAATAACAGTGATAAATATTTTTTTTTTTTGTATGAGTGATAATTTTGTCAGTGATTATTATCAGTTAATTTTTATTCAATGATAAATTTATCAGTCTCTTTTATTATTTTAAATTAGTGGGTGGCAGACATGAAGCATGTGTAATTTAGATAAGTAAGTATAAAAATAAATAATAAAGAAATTAATATCATAATACATATGTTATCTAAATTGTGGATTAATATCATAATACATACAACCATTGTTTTGTAATTTGGACAAATGTCGTAGTAGGACAAATGTGTGTGACATTTTGAAAAACCTTCTTGTCTTATAATATAGATAGTACTACATTTAGTATTTACAACAATAATGGCCATGTAACCAGTAGCGAAGAGAAGGCTTCCCCTAAACATGTTGGGAACAAAGAGGGGGAGAGAGATAAAGGGTTTAATAAGGTAATGAAACCGTAAATTTCTCAATTAGAAAAAAAATATAACTCCATTATGCTTAATAGTCATATATTTATTAGTGAAAAAATAACAAAAAGTAAAAAGGTGTTCTTAACAATCACGGAATTTTAAGCAAAATATTTGCATGTTTCATTCAAGCATCCAACCTATAATCAATCATGAATATATCATTCAAGAAGTAAAAAACTATGAAACTATGAAATACTATTAACACCAAGTAATGTATTTGCAATCTTCTACTTGAAAAAGGAGTTCATAATTCACGAAAGAATTGTCAACTATCATATCATTATAATTCCATTTTGTTCCAACAGTGATAAATGTATCCCAAAAACCATGAAATACTATACTGTTATTTGTTTCTACTTCCAACCATATACTTGGAAAGGAGTTGGTGTTTACTCAAGTATTGTCAACTATCAAATTATTCTACTTCATTGTTGTCATTGTGTATTATGTTCCAAAAATCTTTGTCCTCAAGCACTGCTTCTATTGCGTCATCAATAATTTGTTGTGTGTCTGTCTGTTTGTCAGTCAACAAAGCATCTATGATATCTGCTCTGATTTGTTGGCACTAGTCCTTTGTTAGATTAGGGAAGATGTCTTTGTTACAGACATATTCTCTCATGAGGTAACAAACTATGACACCACAATCAAGTCTGCAATAATATTGGAAAAACAAAGTTAGTAGTCATCAATGATAATTTTATCACTGTAATGTGTTTTGGTTTTCAGACACTTACGAAAGATCAACTTGTTAGGGACAATTCATTGCAATTTATGTTTCTTTATGAAACTTGTTACCTTCAATCAGTTTGGAATTACGATGTTGAAGGTATTTCTCAATAATCTTTCTTTGCAAAACAAATGCATAATTAATTGGTTTTTGACAAATAAATGCATAATAAAATTTGTTACTTTAAAATTTTCTTACCACTTTGTTTGCCTCATTTAAATGGTTATCTGTTTCTGTGGTTGGTCTCGTTGAATTGTAAAACTGCCATGAGTCATTTTCAGTATCAAGTACCAACAACGTCCAATGCTTTTCGTTGAAAATTGGGAAAAGAAGATATCTTTCCTTGAGAGCTTCTAACATCATTGTGTTCAACAATTGATTTGTTTGTCTCAGTGGTGAACAAATACTGTTTTTTGCAAATATATCGGTTTGATTACAATGCAATTTAGTAATAGTAATTTTATCACTATAACACTGGATGAATGAGAACTTATGCACTAAATATAGAAAAGGGGAATGGATGACATCATAATGAAAAACTTATATATATATATATATATTACTTACGTGGCATGATGTAGTAAATATATATTGTTCCTGCTTGCGAACTCAGCTAAACTTTGGTTTCGGTTGCTCTTCTCTCATTAAGATTTCCTTGTAGGCATTTATTGCCTATTTTAAAAGCAAAAGCAAACAAGGTTAATAAGAGAATTATTATTGTGTATTACAATTGATATGTGCACAAATAGGTATTTGATTTTACACTTCCAAAAAGTTCTTCACATTTGACTATTTTGTCAATATCATCCAAGTACAAATAGCTACCTATTTGCTTTCCTTGTAAGATTGGATCACTGCAAATATCAAAACAAAATTTATCATTTTATAGCAAAATTTATTGCTCAATTAATCAAAGAAAGGTTAGGGGAAGAAATTGAGCGTCAAATTTTACTTGATGTATCAAATCCCAATAATGAACTCAAGTACACAACATAAATAGAAATGCCCAAAGAATTTCATACCATCGATGAGACACCATGAAGATTAGCAAAATATATCACTCAACTAAACAAATTAGTAAAATTTATCAATGAATTAAGTAAACAAAGGTTATACATTGATAAATGCATGATAATATACTCAAATTTAGATTCCAAATTTGGAAATTTTAGGACCAAATCATGTTCTTACCTATTGGTTTTTGTTGTCCAAAGACTAGTGAGTTTTATCCTTGTTCTCTTTGGCAATTTGTGAAACATTGGATAGGAAGTGTCCATGTCTTTTGTTGGATGTTGTTGGCGTGTCTCCTCTTCTTTTATGGTATTTGCCTTTTCTTCAACCATTGGTTGTACTTCATCAATTGTCTTGTTTTGGTTTGCTTGTTTTTTTGTTATGTACCAAAAATCTGGATCCTTGTGCTCTCTTCTTGTTTCTCTATTTTTCACCCTTTTTATCATTGAGCTCAAGAGGCAATTTTTTGGGAGTAGTGGCTTTAACTTCAACTGCAATTTGTTGTTCTTGACTGTCAAGGTAGACATTTGATTCAACCAACATTGCAATTCTCTTATTAAGTAGCATTATTTCCACATCTTTCACTTACATTTGTGTCTTTGCTTTGTTCCTGCCTTCGTCCATTTGTTTATTGAGCTTCATGAGTTGGTCCTTAAGGTCATCATTTTCTGCTTGGATTCTTGCCTTCGCCATTTCTAGTCTTCAGATTATGAACATATTTTCTTCTAGTTTCTCAAAAGTGTGTTCATTAATTTTGACATGGTAGAGATTTGTTTCATAGGCAAGTTTCCTTTTTGGTTTTCAACTGGTGTTTGATGCTTGAATCCCGGTGAATTATTGGACCAACTTTCTGTTTGATCATTGTATCTTCTTCATCATTTTCTAGATGCTCAAAAGAATGCTTACTTCTTTGCACATGGACCAGAATTTCTTCAGTTTCATGCTGAAACTTGGCTTTCCTTCTTGCATTCTTTTCTGATTGCAATGTTGTTGATTCTCTCTTTTTTTGAGCAGCTGTTTTATGCTTGGGTTTCGGTGAATTTCTTTTTGGACTGAGACTGAATATCTTTTTGATAATTGGTTCTCCTTCCTTTGTAGATATTTCTGTGTGCTCTTGTTCCTCAAAGTTAGATGAAGTTAGGTCCCTACTTGTTGCCAATTCCGCGAACAAACTTAGTTTCATTGAGTTATAATTTTTCCTTGGTTTTTGATCTTTCTGCTCGAGTGAAGTTTGCATCTTCTCAGTTATTTGGCTTGTCTGCAAACATACTGAGAGGCATGTTGTTGCGCTTGAGAGTGAGTTCCAGCGCTCAAGCGTAGACCTGTTTAATCGCACGCGTTTTAGTGACTCCGCTCTAGCGACAAGTCTTGCGCTTGAGCGGGGTGCGCGGCCCCTGTTTTCTATATATATGTGTTTTAGTCCCTTTTTAGGTTTAAGGCTTTTAGATCTGTTTTGAGGTCTCTAGGGTTTTCTTTTGGGGTTATTTTGCTAGTTTTCCTTTGATGCTTGCTTGAGTTTTAAACTCACGTAGTTGGATAATACACATCAAAGGGTTGTTTGAGTGATCATCTTTAAGAGTGTTCTTTTTCGGTGGAATCTGGGGATTCAAGCGTGGAGTGTTTGAAGGTGTTCGAAGCTGTGTGCGGTCGTTGAGTCGACGTAGATGTTATGGAATCAACATCAATCTAATCAATTCTAAGACGAAGGTTGCGGTAGAAGATATACAAAGCGTTGAAGACAAATTGACAGAGTTTGGGTAATTTGTTTGGGTTTTTTTGTATTCTTTCTTTCCTTCATAGTGGATTGATTTGTGGCGTTTCACCCGTGGTTTTTTAATCACAATTGGAGGTGCTCCAATAGTGATTTTTTCCACATAAAAATCATTTGTGTCTATTTATTGTTTCTGAAACAACAATCTAAATCACTTTCGTAGGTGTTTATGATTTAGATTGTTAGTTTTAATTGTTTGGGAATTGGTACAATTAAATCTTGATCTAATCACGAATCACTTAGGTTTTTTAATTGGTATCAGAGCAGTTTTTATCAAAACTATAGGAGTGTGATTTTGTGTGATTGGTGATATGGATTCAATTCGCAAAGGTAACTCGACCCATAGACCTCCGTTATTTGATGGTACAAACTATTCTTATTGGAAAGCTTGTATGAGAGCGTTTTTAAAATCTATCGATGAGAAAGTTTGGCACTGTGTGATCTATGGGTGGAGTAAACCTTTTGTCACCATTGATGGTGTTGATATTCCCAAACCTCTTGATAAATAGGACGTATTCGACTATCAAAACTCGAGTTGGAACAATAAGGCTCTCAATTCTCTCTTTTGCACCGTCACACCTGAAGAGTTTCGCCGTACTTGCACGTGTGAGGTAGCAAAAGAGACTTGGGACATTCTTAAAACAATTCATGAGGGTACTACTTCTGTTAAAAGGTCAAAACTTCAACGTCTCAAATCTTCTTTTGAAACTCATTTTATGCGTATGTAGCTTGGCTTTTTTGCGCCCCCTTCAGAAGTTCGAAAGAAGACCTACAGTTCAAACTCCTACGGTTCTGAATCTAATCTCACAAGTGCAATGTAAAATTGATAAACACCAAATAGTCCAAATTCGCAAATCTTTTGAAAAATTGATTTTGAATCAAATTGCCAAAATTGGACTGCTTTGCCAGATACAGAGTCGCCACCTAAATATTTTTGGGAAATCTAGGAAACCCATGACTCATGCCAAACGTCACGTGTCTGTTATCACCAAAATTGTCTCAACTCAGGAACGTAGGTACGAGAGGGGAAGGTCATGAATACTTTTGAGCACCCCCGCTCGCCTGATCAAAGATCAATCTGTACTAATCATGATATGATTTTTATCAACATTATATGCTTTCATTCCAGTTTATTAGGCTAGCATTACTATGTGATGCGCACACACAAGATATAGACTAGTTTGCCCGAATTGGAACAATTCAATTTCATGTTTGTTTTTTGAAAAGAGTTTGAATTTACCACTTAACAAAGTGGGCTTAAAGTTTGTGAATTTGCCACTTGACAAAGTGGGCTTAAACGTACATTCGTTGAATCGTTTCAATTCAAGCAACAAGCCTTCATCCATAGGCATCCAAACAGTTTATCAAGTAAGCACTTAGCCTCATGGTAAGCATGCTAATCATGGCAATCACTCACACTCATGCAAGTATGCTAAAGCACTAAAAACTCACCTAGTACTCCAAGCCAAGAAAAGAAACTAGTTAGAAAAATGTATGTTCCTAGCTAGCAAGATGGCTAATGCAACACATACAATATGCAACTAATAGGCTCGGCTACTAATATGACATATGGATCAATTTAAATAGCATGCAGTCTAACCACGTATTCAAAGAAGTATCGAACTAACAATGCAATTAGAATGATGAACCGAGCCTCGGTGCATGCAATACAAGATAAATGGATGCAAACATGAAGTATGCTAAACAAAACATAATGCCCCTAATCTAACCATCAAAAGCAGATAAATAAAAGGAAGAAAGACGTGGGGTTGGAAGACATACACATTATTACATTGCGCTCACGAAGGAGAGTCCGAATGAATGAACTAGCTAAGCTAAACTACTTAACTAATTATTACAAAACTTGAATAAATAAATTAACTAACTATTCTAAGCGAATTAATTAAGAATTTAACTAGGCTAAGCTAATTAAATATTACAACACAGACTACTTTAATTAATCAAAACTAATTAAACAAGCACAAAAACAAACTAATTAGCCATAACTAATTAAACACGGATTAATTAACTAAGTACAACACTTTACTAATTAGCTACAACTAATTAAGTACAACAAATAAATGACTAATTTAAACTAATTAACTAGTCCAGGAAGCGAAGAAGGCCCATGCATGCTCGATTTCCACCCGAAGAACATCCACTGTTTTGCTGCTGTATGCCTCTATTACACAACACTTACACTTTTTCCTTCTCCAGATCAACTCTACCATGCTTCACAAGCACACTGCTCAAAAATCACTGGTCGCTTGCAGTCCAAAAGTGGTGGCCGGCAGGCCATCATTGAGGGGTTACCGTCCAACACTGGTGGCCTGCCGGCCAGTAACAGTGGTCGGCCAGCCACTGGTGATGCACAATTCCATGCTACAACAGAGAGAAAATAAGGCAAAGAGAGGGTATTCTCACAGATTGTTTGTACTGTGTATCCCTCCTTATCATCAAAACATCTCAAATGAATGATACACTTGGTCCTCAAACTATCAATCAAGCAATTTCATTGCATGATGGCTAAGGAACCAATGTGTACAAGTTCTATAAGTGCACAAACAAGACCAAAACCATCACCCTATCATGCATGATCAAGGGCAATGGAGATCTAGGAAACTTGGCACATTTCATCACTTTGAGTATGAAATGCCCCAATTTTCCCTGTGTTCAATTAACATCTAATTGAACACACCCAAAAAAAAAATCAAATTCTTATCTTGGCTCACTTTAAGTCCTAAGTTTTAGTTAATCATTTTACTTTACCAACCATTCTTTAAGCAAATTGAGTCAATTGGTGAGTTAAAGTCCTCTAATGGAAAGAGGGCTCAAAAACATAAACTGCTTTGGGTATGAAAAAAGAATCATACCGTTGGTAATGAACCCCCTAGGGGATTAAACCATTAAGTATGAAACCTCAATTTCATGGTTAGGCAAACAAGTGACTTGAAACCACTTTCAAAGCAAAATAAAAAGCCAAGAAAGGAGGGAGATTGCAGAGATGATTAATGCTGAAATAAAGTATGAAAAGCCCAAAATAAGTGTTATCAACACAAATAAGTGATGTCTAAAGCCTAAAACATAAGGCTTATGAGGACTATTACACTAGAAGCATGCAAAACAAGACTCAAATACAACAACCAACTCGAAACAAAATTCAAACAGTCCATAATAGAGCCTAAAACAAGCTGGAATTAAGCTATAACAAGCTAGAGAAATATGCTAACACGTAGAGCTATCTAGGCTAGCAAACAAGACACAAGAAGGGAAGGCTAACCCCTCCAAATTTGGACTTCAAAACATGATTTTTACCACTGAAAATACTCTAAAATTTAGTGTTCAAAATCCCAAAAAAGAAGGTTTAAAGTTGGGAAACAAATGTGGAAAAGCCTTACAAGCAAGGAATAAAGAATGGTGAACCATCCCCTAACCTTAAATGGCCAAAACCACCAATTTCAGCCCACAAAGACAGTTTTTTTATAGCTCAAAACAGTCCAAAAAATAGTGGGAAAAGATATAAAAGCAAATATGCAAAACAAGTTTAAAAGACAAGTATTATACCTCTTGAAGCAAAGATCAACTTTAGGCAACAATTCAAGCCAAAACCACCTTCAAGAGCTCCAAGGAGGCTTCAAGCAACCTCAACTCAAAGATGATCAACTTTGGTTAAGGAGGTGTAGGCAAAAGTGTGATGTATGTAGGTTAATATGCACAAATTTGCAAAAGAGAGAGAGAAATATAGAAAAAGAGAGAGATTTTTGTTCAAAATTTTCTAACCCTAAAAAATGGGGGAGGAGACCCCCTATATATAGAAAAACATGCATTTGGCTGAGATAAATCCTTACATACACGTATAGGGAGATGAAGCCAATTGTGCCAACAACTGGAACAGCTGTCAACAAAATATCTGAAAAAAACGGCCACCAGTGATAGCCGGCAGGCTTGGATGGCTAGTAGCCCCATTGGTGGCTAGCAGCCAACAAGGGTTACAGGCTTAAAGGTTTTTCTCCAAAACAAGGCATAGAATGAACAGGGTGTGAAGGCTCAAAGACAGGGCATTCCATCAAGGACTTTAGGCACTAAAACGAGCACATATAGTCATAATCATCGAGTGCACAATCGATGACGTCCAAGTCTTGAGGACGATCAAAAATGGGGTGTCTACAGCGTGATGATAAGACATTTGATGATTTTTATGCTAAACTTAGTGGCATCATGAATTTGTGTTTCACACTCGGTGAAAAAATCCTTGAAGCTAAGGTTGTTGGAAAAATTTTGAGGTCTTTACCCGAGAGGTTCCAATCAAAAGTTACAGCTATTGAGGAGGCTCAGAATGTTGATACCCTCAAGCTTGATCAGTTGGTTAGAAACTTGCAGACTTATGAAGCCCACCAAATTTCTAAGAAAAAACAAAAAAAAAATAGTGTGGTTTTTACTAGTGCTCATGAGACTGCAAAGACCCCTGAGATTGCGTTTGATCTAGAGTCTGAAATAATGGCTATGTTTACTAAATAGTTCAAAAAAAAATTAAAGAAAAAGAAGCTTAATTTCAAGGACCCTATTTCAAAAGATGAGAGTAATGAAAAACCCAAAACTTTTCCACCAAAAATTGCTCCAAAAACTTAAAAGAAGACTGTGAAGGGGCAAGGTGTCAAGTGTTACGAATGTCAAGGGTTTGGACAAATTGCTCTTGAATGTCCTTCGAAAAAGAAGCGGAAGAAAGTCTATACAGTGACTTTGGATGATGAAAGTGGGTCAGAACAAGAACCGAAGAAACCGAATCCGGTGAAGACGGAGATAGTACTTACATGGCATTCTAGTCTACTATCACTCAACCTTCTCCAAAGCCAGTGGAATTTGCTCATGGTCAAAATCAGCACCGTGCTTCTACCTTTAATGGGAGTAATTACTTGTTCTGGAATATTAGGAGGATGTTTCTGAGAGCTTTGCAAGCCATTGAAGAGGATGTTAAAAGCACTGACAATCCAAGTAATCAAACAGTTCTGACTACCATTCGTGAAGCAATTTCTGCCGAAGAACAGTAACGAATTGCTCACTACACAAAGGCCAAAGATGCATGGGACATTCTGAGTTAATTTCATGAAAGAGGAGAGTCATCTTCACTACCATCTATCAATTTTCATGCCTTAGTTGCTCGACTGGATGAGGTCTAAGAGAAAGAGGAGCAAAAAGAAGAGGATGAAACCTTGGAAGACAATGATCAGATTGATGGTGATGACCTACAACAAGCTTATGAAAAGCTTTACGATGAATCTCTAAATTTGTCCAAGATCAATGACAAACTCACTCTCAAGCTCAAAGCATGTGAAAACGAGAATGTCAAGCTAAAAGGAGAGATTGAAGCTGCAAAAAGGGATGTCATCAAAATCTCAAATGACAGGCATGATCTTTGCGGAAAGCTTCTAGCTTGTGAAACCGAAAGGAATGAACTTCTGAGCATCTATGCTACATTTGAAGAGAATATTGGAATCCTTGAGATATCATAAGCCACGTTGGCAGAGCTGATTGGTCAGAAAGAGAAAGAACTCAAAGTTGTTAGAGCCACAATTGATATGTGGAATAAAGGGTCAAAGACACTTGAAGGCATCATCGGGTCTCAACAAATGAGTAGTGATAAAAGTGGGATAGGCTATACTGCTATAACACTCCAAAAGGGACAGGCCTCTACATCACATGACCTGAAGACTCAAGCAAAGGGAAAGCTCAAGGGTGATACTTCTCTTCATCAACCCAAAGGGAGTAAGATTGACAAACTGGAGATAAAACCTGTGTTTATTTGTCATCATTGTGAGAGGTATGGCCACATTTGTCCTTATTATTTTTGAGTTATTTGGTAAAGTGACTAAAAATGGTAGAAATTCTAATACTCTGTAGGTTAGGAGACAACCTTACATGTCTCGGCAGAACACCAAGACTCATGAGGTTGCTCACAACGCTAAGACGTCTACCAAGACTGCCAGTTTTGCTTCCACTAAGACCAAAAAGATATGGGTTGGAAAGATCAACTTAACGTGTTTCGTTGTTCACACTGCACTAAAAGCACATGACTCACACATGTGGTATCTTGATAGTGGGTGCTCTCATTAAATGTCTGGTGACAAATCCTACTTCACATCTCTTGATAAATATAAAGAAGGAATTGTTACCTTTAGATATGGTGCCACTTCTAGAGCCATTGGCATGGGCACTATAAATGTTGCTGGTCTTCCTAAACTTAAAAATGTTTTGCTTCATTGACGGCCTTTGTAACAACCCCGACCCGTGATTAGCACTAATTCATGCTTAAGTATACCTAACAAGTAATTAAGAAGTAATCCTGAGTTAATTACACGTGCATTGCATTATCTTGTGTTTATATCTGTTTAACGTAGAAAGATCTATTCATATTTTTATTTGGTTTGCGAATTGAAGGCCTTATTGGCATCCGATTCAGAAATTGACTTGATTTATGTACTATTTGGAATTTTTAGAACATTATGGTAGGTTTAATCAAAATTCGAGAACGATTAAATTAATGTCCACTTAATTAACCTTAATTAATTACTATTAAGTGAGCCTATATAAGGCTTCTTATATGCCTTCACCCTTTTCTTTTCTTGATATTTTTAAATACATTTGAGCTCACACACACCCAAGCAAAAACGAGAGAGAGAGAGAGAGAGAGAGAGAGAGAGAGAGAGAGAGAAAAAAGAAAAATTGGGAGCAAAAGTTGGGATAGGGTAGAATTGCTAGGAATTATTGGAGATTTGCAAAGAATTCGGGAATTGAAGCTTCCTCACTTGTGCAGTCTAGACTCTAGGTAAGAGTTGTCTTTGGCCTTGTGATGTAGTTGAATAATGTATAAAAACCAGTGAATTAGATGAATTCATGTAAGGATTGAGCTAGAAAAGAAGAAAGATAAGTCATTTCATACATGCATGCATATTTATAACATTTTGAAGTTATTTTCAAAGATTTTCTCCATGCATGTTGTAATTCTAGCATAAGTTGAAGAATTCATGACATTCCTCATCAATGGATCACATTTGATCATGTCTTAAAAGCCATAAACTCAAGTGAACACAAGCATGTCTTGTTTATACTATGTTTTTACATTTCAAGTTGAATTGTCGCATGTTTGACATACTTTTGGGCCTTAATTTCATGAAATGATCTTCAAACCATAATATTTTACAAGTTCCTAGATGTTCTCCAGAATTTTGGCCCAATAAAATGAGTTTTGGGGTGTAGAATTCGAGCTTGGAGCTAGGGAGTGCAATCTGGAAATTCCAAGTTTTGCACTTCCGCTCGAGCGTCGGATTCTACGCTAGAGTAGAGACCTTGTAATCTTGCACTTCCACTGGAGTGACCAGAAGTCCGCTCGAGCGTGAAATGCATGCTCCCAGAAGTTCATGTGTTTTTACAGATCGCTCGAGCGAAGGTCAGAGTCTCACGTTCGAACGGGGATCGAGCGTCCGTCAAGCATGAAAATCAAGCAACCAGTACTTTTTCAAAGTTTGCAGATCGCTTGAGCGAAAGAAGTTGCGCTCGAGCAAACCCTCACATTTTTCATGTATGCTCGAGCGAGGAAAGCCACGCTCGAGTGTGGACCCTGTTTTCAACAAGTTTTGAAAAATGTTTTCAAGCACATTTTTGCATCCTCATTCCATCCTAGGCATTCCTAGGCCGAGATTAAAACACTATGATGAGGATAAATGTTAGAAACACACTAAGAACAAATGAAATAAGTCATGTACAATCCAAGCGTGTGTTCCAATGTATGTATCTGTCATGTTATATAGGTCACACACCTCAACTTAAGTGAATTGCCTACTCTACTCCCCTATTTGGAGCCACCGGTTATCTGTGAGTAATAACTTAGTAAAGCTATGTTCAAGTTAAATTATTTTCTGTATATAGAATAAGATTTGTTCCATGCAATGTTATGTTTTGTACTATGAATGATTGTCCAACTCTAATAAATATTTGTGGTATTTATGCTGTGATTCAAGTATGTTATCTGTACCCAGACCGGAGGTTCCTTTATGGAATTGGCAAGTTATCTGTGCCCGACTGGAGGTTCCTTTATGGAACTAGCAAGTTATTTGTACCCAGTCCGGAGGTTCCTTGATGGACCTGGCAAGTTATCTGTACCTAGCTGGAGGTTTGTTTATGGAATAACAAGTTATCCGTACCTAGTCCGAAGGTTCTTTTATGGAATTGGCAAGTTATCCGTACCCGACCGGAGGTTCCTCTATGGAACTGACAAGTATGATCTATGATGTTCTATATATACTCTGTTAGCGCTAACGGATGAACTATGAATGATTAAGCATGATTCCTGAACTCTATATATGCATTGAATGAGAACACGGATATGAATTGGTTCTATGTACGGACTTAATTATGGGGCATCATTCATTTAACCCTTTACTCTGTTATTATTCACTGGGCTCCCACTAACTATTTATATTATGTATATAGGTGAACAGGCACGTGACTAGGCTCAGAGTTGAAGACCTGGGGTTTAGTTTTGACGGCCAGCCTTCGTTCCTCCTGAAGAGGTTCCAGTTTGAGTCAAACCTCATGGCTGTGTTTTGGGGATGTATAAGTTTTTGTTCCTTTTGATTTATCAACAAGTTTTCTGTTGTGTATACATGAAGTGACTTAATTGCTGCATTTTGTTTTGATCACACATGTGGTTATGAAAGTTCGAAGTTATCAGTCCCATGTATGTCTTCACAGCTCATTGGACTATGTATATTTCATGTATTTGCTTCCACAGCCCCTATTTATATGCTATTATGTTAAGAGGCCTTCGGTAATCCAAGGATTACTGGCCGGTTACGACACTAAACCTATAGGGGCGGGTTTTGGTCATGACAGCCTCAAAGCTAATCTGTTGAGCATTAGTCAAATGTGTGATTCCCATCATGAAGTATTATTTTCAAAAAATAAATGTGAGATTTTGGATAAGAAAGGAAATACTGTCATGCATGGGGTTTGCATATCTGATAATTGCTATGGAATTGTTACCACTAATGATCTTGCTTGTCACTTGGCTGTCATAAGTAACATTGACCTATGGCATCAAAGATTAGGTCACATGAATTTCAAAAACCTAACTAAGATTGCCAATAAAGAGCTTGTGAGAGGAGTACCCAAAATGGGTAAGAATGTGAACCATGTGTGTGGTCCGTGTCAACTTAGGAAGCAAACTCGTGCTCCTCATAAAAAGGTGAACAGCTTCACAACCAAACGTCCTCTTGAATTGGTTCATATGGATCTTATGGGGCCCACTCGCACTAAAAGCATTGGAGGTAAAAGATATATTTTTTTAACCATTGATGATTATACTTGTTTTTCATGGGTAAATTTTTTAAGAGAAAAATATGATACGTTTGATGCTTTCAAGGCCTTAGTCCTTAAAATCCAAAATGAACCGGGTGTTTCTATTGGGCGTGTCATAAAAATCTGAATTGATCATGGTCGTGAGTTTGAAAATAGTTCGTTTTCGGACTTTTGTGATATGTATGGAATTAAGCATGAATTTTTTGCACTGATTGCTCCACAACAAAATGGAGTTATTGAGAGGAAGAACAGGGTTGTTCAAGAGATGGCTAGGGTCATGCTCCTTAGTAAAAAAGTTCCTTTAAGGTTTTGGGCTGAAGCCTTAAATACCGCTGTTTATGTTGTAAATCGTGTATATTTAAGACTCGGCACTTTACAAACTCCATATGAATTGTGGAAGAGATTGAAACCTAATGTAAAATACTTCAAAACTTTTAGGAGTAAATGTTACATTTTCAAAGATACAGAGCCCTTGGGCAAATTTGACTCCTGAAGTGATGAAGGTATTTTTCTAGGGTATTCAACCTCTAGTAAAGCTTTTCGTGTCTATAACCTGCGTACTTTGTCTTTAATGGAATCAATCGATGTGGTTATAGATGACACAGGTTCTCTTACTTCAGCATTAAATGAGGAAGAAAATAGTGAGTCTCCAATCCTAGATACTGAACCACAAAGTCAAGGAGAAGCAAAAGACCAACCTCAAGAAGGTGAGCCAGCACCAACTTCTAAGGTAAGTCCGAGTCCAAAGAGTGCACAAAGAGACACCTCTTCTGATGCTCCTGTCACTACAAGTGCATAATTCAAACTATCGGCAAGGGTGAAACCGAATCATCCGACTCAATAAGTGATTGGAAGTGTCTTAGATCGAATGAAAACCCGAAGACAAATTCAGGAAGAGGTATCTCATATGTGCTATGTTTCCGTAATTGAACCTAAGAATATAAAAAAGACCTTACTAGTTGATAGTTAGGTCAATGCTATGCATGAAGAGTTAGGTCAATTTGAACGTAACAAAGTTTGGACTCATGTTCCCAGACCTAGAGACATAAATGTGATAGGTAGCAAGTGGATCCTCAAAAATAAATCTGATGAAAATGGCACTGTGGTTAGAAATAAAGCTAGGTTGGTTGCTTAAGGCTATACTCAAGTAGAGGGTGTTGACTATGATGAGATGTTTGCCCCAGTTGCACGTCTCGAATCTATTCATATTTTACTTGGTGTTGCATGCTTTCTTGGGTTCAAATTATTTCAAATGGATGTGAAAAGTGCATTTGTCACGACCCGAACCCGCCCCCATGGGTTAAGGATGTAACCGGCCAGTAATCCTAAGATTACCTACGGCCTCAAACCAAAACAGACTTAACACATCAGAGTAAAGGGGCCAAAAGGGAAGCAAAATTTAAAACTTTGTCCATAGAGCTGTGCTTACATGGCACATCAAAACAAACCATACATATGTACGTTAATAACTCACAACAGAAACATAGCGACATAGGTTCTGTACAGACAGGATCATCCAAAACTAAGTCAACCCATAAAAACTATAAGCAAACATATACAAAACTTCGCCAACCTGACAAAATGTAAATACATAACAAAAGGGCGAAGACAGGTCTCGTGCGTGAGACATAAGGGCTGACTCTCTCAAAACCTTAGTTGTTCCATACAGACTTCACTGAGACTGGGTCTGGACTTCTCTTGGCTCACCTAAAAACACATGAATGAGCGTGAGCGATAGCCCAGTGAATAATATCAAATCAAATACAGAAGTTACATAAAAATGTAGAACAACATGCTCCAAACGGCCTTAGGCCCAATTCATATTTCCATTTAACAGATATATAACTATACGAAATTCAAATCAAGTGACTGTAGTTCTAAATATTCTGGCCTTTGGCCCATTCAGATTTCCATTTATGTCAAAACGGCCTTCGGCCCATTCATTTATGTCAAAACGGCCTTCGGCCCATACATTCGTGTCAAAACGGCCTTTGGCCCACTCATTCATGTCAAAACGACCTTAGGTCCATTTATTTCTATCAAAACAACCTTCGGTCCATTTATTCATATCGAAACGACCTTCGGTCTACTCGTTTACATCAAACGGCCTTCGGCCCATACATTCGTGTCAAAACGGCCTTCGGCCCACTCATTCATGTCAAAACGACCTTAGGTCCATTCATATATGTCAAAACGACCTTCGGTCCACCCATTTCTATCAAAACGACCTTCGGTCCGTTCATATATGTCAAAACGACCTTCGGTCCACCCATTTCTATCAAAACGACCTTCGGTCCGTTCATATAGGTCGAAACGACCTTCGGTCCATTCATATAGGTCAAAACGACCTTCGGTCCGTTCTTTTGTTATCAACACGACCTTCGGTCCATTTATGTTTATCAAAACGACCTTCGATCCATTTATGTTTATCGAAACGACCTTTGGTCCATTTATGTTTATTCCTGTCAGACTTTTGTCCACAATCCCAATTAGCAACTTACAAAGCATATAAGGGAATAATAATTGGTCATTCACAATCATTCAAATATCGATATTACTCACAGTGATCGGCTTGTGGATTTGCCCTAGAGCTTGACCCTACACATTTCATGAACACAAAAGGGTCACTAACAGTTCAATCCGTTCTCTAATTCACATATTCCTCTTTAGGCTTTATTCTTAACTCGTTAACTCATTTACAATGCTCAATGCATGCCTAAGAGTGCTTACAAGTGAAAGAGGACGGAAAAATTATAACACAGAATGCATTTTCAAAGTTTCAGAAAACAGGGTCCCCGCTCGAGCGGGCCATTAAGCCTGCAAAAGTGCTGGTTACATCAAAAATACGCTCGAGCCTGAAATAGGACGCTCGAGAGGAAAGCCTGTCAAAATAGCTCCCCCGCTTGAGCGTGAATTACCCCGCTCGAGCGGACATCAAGTCTGCAAAAAGTACTGGGAGCATGCATTTCCCGCTCGAGCGTCAGGTTCCCCCGCTCGAGCGGACCTCAAAATTCTGGAAAATCCAGAACTGTGTTCTTGAGCTCCAATTCGATTTTTCAGCTACATTACTTGCATGCAATGGCTCAAATCTCAAATATAATCATACCAACATGGTACCAATGCAAGATTATAACATTATGAAGCTCAATTTCTTGATTTATCTACATGCATGGCCCAAAATATGTCAAACTCAACACCAACATAACAAATCCATGCATTCAAGCTCATATCTTCTCAAATTGTACATGCATGTGATGAATTAGCCACATTCTCAACTTGGATAACCCAAATGGTGATCAAAACATGAGTTTCCTTTAACATTACATATGGATTACACACATTTGTGCTCAAACATGCAATTTCACAGTAATTTCTTACATGCATGCACATATAAAGCTTCAATTCAACAATTCCAACACAATTTCATTTCAATCTTACTCTTGATCACCAAATTAGCTTGAACACACAAAATTACAAACTATAATTCAAGAATTACTCACCTAGAGGTTTTGATCTTCTAAGCTCTAGTCAATTCTTGAGCTAATCCCAAAATTTCCAAGCTTTAAGCCAAATTGCACAATTTCTCTCCCTTTCTCTCACTAACGCCGGCCCTCACTCTCTCACAATTGAATCCCTCAGATTTTTGAGTTCATAAGAGTTAAAGGGGAGTGTAGTGCTATCATACAACAAGCCCCACTAATATAATATTTTAATATAAAATATTTTGGCACTTAATTCATCAATTTAATCAGTTTAATCTGACCAGAATCAATTTCTAATTAAATTTCACCGTAGGCTCTAAAAATTATGCCAATCACAGTGGCGTAATCAATTTCGGGTTCTGTGGCCGATAAGGCCCTCAATTTAATTTCCAGAGCAGATTATTCAAACAGATATTCCTACGGCGAACAGGTAGAATTCCAAAGTCGCATATATTCACATAATGGCATACAAAAATCATATCAAAACATATAATCACATACGTATTAGGGACCAATTAGCATATTACGAAACAAGGGCATCACAGCATTTCTAAATATGTACTTGAAAGAAGAGGCTTATGTAAAGCAACCAAAAGGGTTTGAGGACCCAAAATGTCCAAACCATGTCCACAAGTTAGACAAGGCTTTGTATGGGTTGAAACAAGTCCCGCAGGCTTGGTATGATAGACCTACTACCATTCTTCTTGATAATGATTTTCCAAGGGGTAGTGTGGACAAGACTTTATTTGTGAAACATACTAAGTCTCGTATACTTGTTGCTCAGATTTATGTTGATGATATTGTGTTTGGATCCACTGCTGATCATCTTGTGAAATATTTTTCGGATTGCGTAACACATGAGTTTGAGATGAGCATGATGGGAGAGTTGTCTTATTTCTTAAGTCTTCAAATTAAACAGTCTTCTTCGGGTATGTTTGTTTCTCAAACTAAGTATGCCAAAAACCTTGTGTTAAAGTTCGGTCTAGAGTCGGCCAAACATGCTCGTACTCCCATGAGCACCAGTCTTCACCTTTCCAAAGATTCATCTGGTACTGATGTTGATCCTACCCTATATAGGAGTATGATAAGGAGTCTTCTTTACCTCACAGCCAGTCGACATGACATTGCATTTAGTGTAGGTGTTTGTGCCTATTACCAAGCTTGTCCTAAAGAGTCTCATCTTCTTGCAGTCAAGCGCATCATTAAGCATGCTAATAGGACATTAGATTATGGGATTTGGTTCTCGACCGACACTACAGCTGAAATCACTGGTTTTTTTTTATGCCGGCTAGGTAGGGTGTGCTGATGATTGTAAGAGCACATCTGGAGGGTGTTTTTACCTTGGGAATAATTTGGTTGCCTGACATAGCAAAAAGCAAAATGCCATCTCTCTTTCGATTGCTGAAGTTGAGTACATTGCTGTAGGGAGTTCTTGTGCCCAAATGTTGTGGATGAAGCAAATGCTTCATGATTATGGTATAGACTAGAACACTCTCATCCTTTTCTGGATAATAATAGTGCCATTAATATTTCTAAAAATCCAGTCCAACACTCTCGCACCAAACACGTTGACATTCGTCATCATTTTATTCGAGAGTTAGTGAAAGAGGGCCTTGTTGTTCTTGAACACGTATCTACTAAGCATCAAAAGGTTGATATTTTTTCAAAACCCCTTAATCTTCTTAGGTTTGAGTTCCTTAGAAAGACCTTGGGTGTTGTGCTTAGTCACTAGGTTGTGACCTATTACTAGAGTGGGTGAGAGTGATCGGCTTTATGTGTACTTGGATGATATAATCTCATTGTCATTGTTTCTGTCATCTTTGTATTAAGACTCATATGAACACCTCTCATGCTACTTGCAAGATTTCATTCTTCTTTGTTCAAAGCTCATTCTGAATGCCCATGCTCATTGACTTCATGATCTCATTTTGTACACATTCTTGAGATAAGTTGTAGCAAGGGTTTCTGCACAAGTGATCAAAATTCTCTATGGACCTCTAAAAGTGTCGCTTATACATTCTCAGAGGAATGGACCTATATTGATATATCATGGATGATGTTGAGTCTCTTAACCATCTCCCATCATTTTTCACTTCCACAGTTCCTCCTTCGGTTCATTGAAGTCCGGGCATTAGGAAAAGGCTACCTCAGAGGCACCAACCAAGCCATCCTTATTGATTTCATGCTTCTCTGGTTTGGTCTCCATACTCTTGAGCGTGCATGCCACCAGTGAGTGCCCACAAGCAAGAAAAGTTTAAAATAAAATAAAATAAAAAGGGACTCATTGGATTAAGGGGGAGCCTCTGTGTTTACTCAACAAATACCTCTTGATTTATGGTGATTTGACTTTTCTCAGTGGTGTTTAGTTACTCTTGCCGGAGGTCCAGCCATCTGATCACTATGAGGATTAACTCTAGCTCTGTGGTCTCTCAAGGATTGCACACACACACACTTTCTTTGTGTGAGCTCTCATGTTTGTCTTTGAGTTGTGCATTCCCATGTAGTTTATGTTCATTAATCAATTTTTATCTAATTTGCTCATGATATTGTGGTTCATACTGTCAAAATTGCGAGTTTATGGGCTTCATGGTTAATATATTATCACATCTTAGTGTCACATTTTGGCTATTGTACTCACCTCTAATTGTTTCAGGTCCCGCTTGGTAGTGTGAGCTAGTTTTAACTGCTCAGTGTAGACCGCCCGAACTCGCTCCGTGTGCAAGGGCGCGAATTGGGTTCTAGCTACTACAGTTCGGACTCCTGTCACGGTTTTGAATCTAATCTCACCAAAGAGTCCAAATCCGGCAATTGGTTTTGAAAAATCAATTTTGAATCAAAAAGCGCCAAACATGGACTGCTTTGCCAGATTTCAGAGTCGCCACCTAAATATTTTGTTTTGGAAAATTTAGAAAACCCTGACTCGTGCCAAAGGCCACGTGTCCGTCATCACTAAAGTTGTCTCGGCTTGGGAACTTGGGTACAAGAGGGGAAGGTCCTGAAATGAGCACCCCCGCTCGCCCAATCAAAGGATCGGCCTTTACTAACATGATATGTTGTTTTGAAAACACATGTGTTCTTATTCCGGTTTATTAGCTAACCTTACTATGTGATGCGCACAGCATACAACTATAGACTCAATCACAAAAATTGGAACAAAACAACTCATGTTTGTTTTTCGAAAATGATTTGAAAGTGCTACTCGCAAGTAGGCTAAAGTGCGGATTTGCCACCCTCAAGTGGGCTTAAAACAACATGATTTTGCCACTTCAAGTGGGCTTAAAACTCACAATCATCGAATTGTTCCAATTCAGGCAATCAAGCCTCCACCCACAAGCATTCATACAGTTAAACACTTAAGCACATAGCCTCCTGGCAAGCATGCTAACATGGCAAGGATGCTAAAGCGTAAAGACTCACTGAGTACTTCGAGCCAAAACAGAAAACTAATTAAAAATCATGCATGATCCTAGCTATGTTAAGTGCCTAATGCAACGTATGCAAAAATGTAACTAAATAGGCTTAGCTTTCTATGATGGCATATGAATGTAACACTTGATAATATGCTGTTAAACACGTATTCAATAAAGTGTATTGAAATACAATGCAGTTTGTATGATGCGCCGAGCCCGGTACATGCAATACGAATGAATGATGCACGCATGCAAAACATAAGTATGCTAATTTGAAACATGCCCTAAAACTAACCAACAAAAACTGGTAAATAAAAGGGAGAAAGACGTGGGGTTGGAAGACATTCACACACACACGCACACTTATTACAACATTTGCCTTCTTGACGGAGGGTCCGAATGAAAGTGAGCTAACTAGCTATGCTAATGAAGCTAACTATTACAAATTACAACTAATTAACTAACTAGTTAACTAATTACAAACACAAATGAATAGCTAAACGCATTAACTATTAAGTACAGAATCAACGAGTTAACCATCTAAGCAAAATAGTTAAAAGGAGCCTCGGGGCGACGAATGCGTGCATGCTCGGTTGCTTCTTCCCGAAATCCCATCGCCTTGCCACTGGTTGCCTCTATTTGCATTCACTTTGATTCCTGAACACTGAACCAATTCCCAGACTGCTTCTACTCCAGAACCAGAATCACTTTGAACCATCTTCAAACTGGTGGACTGTCGGCCACCAGGGGAGGCTGTAGGCCACTTGTCAGCCACTTAAGGAGGCTATAGGCCACTTAAAGTGGCCGGTCGGCCACTTCCTCTAGCCAGTCGGCCAGTTGCTTCTACATACTCCAGTTTTGCTGCAAACAAAGTTAAAAAGGGGCAAGGCAAGGCATTTGCAGGGTATGTGTGTACAACCACCCTCCTTATCGTTTCTCAAACACAAAGGAGTGCGGTACTCGACTCTCGAGCCACCAACCAAGCATCGCAATGCACAATGGCCAAAAAGCCGAGTTTGTACAAGTTAATGAATGCACAAGTAACACACAAGACTCAAGAGGCCTCCACCCTATCATGCACAATCAAGAGGGACAATAACTAAGAAATGCGGCACGTTTCATCACTTCAAGTATGAAACGTCTCTCGTTTCTCGTGTTTGGATTAACATCCAATCCAAACACATGCAATGCAACACACATGAAAACAACATGCTTATCTATCAATGCTAGAGAGGTATGCACAAGGCTCTATCATGTAAGCAACGCATACAAGACAATGTTAAGGGACCAAGAGCACTAAATCAAGTGAAGAACATTACACATGAGGCATGCGCTATCCATCTCAAATGGTCAAACCAACTATGGACAGACCTACACCATACCAAAATAGTGGCAAAATCATGCTGGAAATGAAGCACCAAAAGCTATAACAACATGCTCAAGCATCGGCTCGCAAGCTAAGCATTTAAACACAACTCTCAAACACAATGAAAGAGTGATAAATAAGAGAGTATGGTAGAGATATAGGCACTGAAATCATATGCCAAATGATGACATATCACGCAAATAATGCAAGGATAGCATGTTAGGATCCTTAAGCATTAAAGCTAGTGAGGTACACAACACTAGGACTATACAATACAATGCTCAATGGACTAAACTAGCAGTAAACAGACCTAAGGCAGGTCAAAACAGTACCAAAAACATGCTAGGCTCACATCATAGATGGCAAGAAAGATATTCTCATGTATTAGCTCACAAACAAGGCATAAAGGCACAACTATTAAACATCATGAAAGAGTGATAAACATAAGAGTATGATAGAAGTTTATGCTCTAAATTTACATGCCAAATGATGCTATGTCACACAAATGTCACAAATAAGGCATGCTAGGGGCCTCAAAACACAAGACTAGCAAAGGCCACTACACTATGGCCATACAAGGCAAGTGTAGATGTCCCCGAACGCCCCGGGAGGACGAGTCCTGTTTTGTTCGTTTTGGGCTCGCTACAGTTCAGGACTCTCAAATTGTCACGGTTCTTAATCTGAACCAAAGAGTCCAAATCCGGTAAATCGTTTTGAGAAAATAGATTTTTAGAAAAGAAGTGCCAAACATGGACTGCTTTGCCAGATACAGAGTCGCCACCTAAATATTTTTTATGGGGGAATTTAGGAAACCCTGACTCGGTGCCAAAGGCCACGTGTCCGTCATCACCAAAGTTGCCTTGGCTCGGGAGCTTGGGTATGATTGGGGAAGGTCAGCTATGAGCACCCCCTCTCGCCTGATCCAAAGATCGGCCTCTACTAACCGTGATATCCGTTTTTGAAAATGTTATGTGTTCTTATTCCGGTTATTAGCCTAGAATTACTATGTTATGCGCACAGCAAATAAGTATAGACCAAATTGCCTAAATTGGAACAAAACATTTCATGCTTGTTTTGAAAATGGTTTGCTACTCGCAAGTAGGCTAAAAATGTAGATTTTGCCACCCTCAAGTGGGCTCTAGAAAAGATGATTTTGCCACTATCTAGTGGGTTTGAAACTCACAGTTTTAATGCGTTATCCCAATTTAGTTAATTCAACCTCCATCCACAAGCATTCAAGCAGTTATATCACATAAGCAGCTAGCCTCATGGTAATCATGATATTATGGCAACACTCACACGCATGCGGTATGCTAAAGCATAAATGCTTACCGAGTACTCCAAGCCAGAACAGAAGCTAGTTAGTAATCATGTGCATGATCCTAGTTCATGTTGAGATGGCCAATGCAACACATACAAGATGCAACTACAATAAGCTCGGCTATCCTAATGATGGCATGTGAAATGCTGCAACTAACAGGTATTCAACTTGGAATTGAAATACAAGTGCAGTTAATATGATGTACCGAGCCCGGTGCATGTAGGACAAATGTATAGATGCACGCATGCATAGCATAAGGTATGCTAATTTAAATATGCCCTAATACTAACCATCAAAAGCAGGTAAGTAAAAGGGAGAACGAATTGGGGGATTGGAAGACATGCACACACGCACCCACACTTATTACAAGTTAGCCCTCACTCGGAGGGACCGAAAGAATAATACAATTTAACTAACTAACAAGCTAATTAAATATTACAGACCACCTAATTAATTAAGCAAATTAATTAATCTAATTTAAGCAATAAACAGCCTCAGGAAGAGGGTCCAATGCGATGCGTGCTCGATTCCGCTCGGAAGTCACTGCCATGCACAAGCTGCCTTTGCTTTGACTGTTCTGCTTCTCTGAAGACTGCACAAGTCCCAGGGTTGCTTCTCTGAGTACTGTGGAGCACCACCGACCAAGTGGGAACACCACCAGCCATGTCCGGATGGTCATCGGCCATTTGTTGAGCTCTCAGCCATCAATAATTGGTCGATCGGCACTCAATGTAGTCGACCGGCCAAATATTCCTGCAGAACCTGTTTTGACAGTAGCAGAGGGCAAAACATGGCATGGCAATGCATTTCAAGCAAATGTATGCATGGCCACTCTCCCAATCATGTTATGGACTCAAGGGAGCGTGGTCCTCGACCCTCAGGCCATCAATTGCACATTTCGATGCATGGTGGCCCAAAAGGCCAAGTATGCAATTTCAATGTAAAATGAAATGCACACAAAACATACAAAGGGGCCCCAACCTCCATCATGTTTGATCAAGAGGGATGGGATGCAAACATGCAAGCAAGACTAATGCAACATGAGCATGTTGAGGTAACAAGTATTCCAAATGCAATGCAACCTAGTCATGCATACAAGATGCAACATGGTCATTCAAGCACGCAAGGTAAACATGTGACGACATATAAAGGATGGACTTAAACTAATATGGGCAGCTCTCAAGCATGCCAAAATTAGTGGCCAAAATGATGCAACAAAGGCATGAAAACACACACACAAATATGCATCAACAAGGGCCTAAACATGAAGCATAAGCCATCAACTCTTCAAAACATGAAAGGGATGGAAAATGCAAGCATATAAGCACATCATGAGGTCTGAAATAACATACCAAGTGATTCCAAACCACTGAAACAAAACAAGGATAGCATGCTAGAGAGGCCAAAGCTTAAGGCATTCAAGAGGGATTGCATGGTAGCTATACAAAGCAAGACATGAATGACTCAAATGACCTAAAACAGTCCCTTAGCACATCAAAATATGCATGTAAGCTTCACAAAGCTTAGCCAAAACACATGAGCATGGTAGTCTAAATGCTATGCATGTATTGAGGCAAATCATGGCATTACAAGGCATGTATGCTAAGCAAGCATGGTGTACCAAAACCAACTAAAAACAGAGCTATATCATGACATAATAAGCATAAATATCAGTCAAGGCATGGCCAACATGAACCTAAACATGATGCTCACTAAAGAGGTAAAAATGGCCCTTTTCAAGGACAACAAGGAGAGGGGGTGGCCATCTCCTTCTTAGGACCTCAAGGCACCATCCTCATCACTGAAATCCCTCAAGATTTCAGTGGTGAGGAGGCCCAAGATTTCAGTGGTGAGGAGGCCCAAACACAATGGTCCCGGAGCTCAACCAAAATGGCACAAAACAAGGGCCAAACAAGCCTTAAGAGGGGTCAAACAACCCCAAAGCTTAAAACACCCTTAAGAAACTATTTAGGCCAGATAAAAACAAGACTTTTCTATGTTATATGTTAAGCTGCAAGATAGGCAAAAAGACTATGCAAGAATGGGGAATAAAGGGTGAAGTTCTTACCCTTGATGACCCTCTTCACAAACAATGGTCCAGCAGCTTCTCTAAGCTCAAAACCAGCCAAAAACTTCAAGAACAGCCTCTTAGTACCTCAGTAGTTAAAAGAAGGTGTGATGGTGGGTGTTTATGCACAAAAGTAAGACAAAACACACACAAAACACAAAAGAGAGGGAGATATAGATATAGGATAGATACACAACTCAAATCCTAAAACTAGAACCCTCTGAAAATATCGTCTCCCACCTAAAAGAGGGAGAAAAAACCTCCTCTTATAGAGGATTCAATCTTGTAAAACTTCCAAGGCAAGCTAACAAGAGGGAGATCCCTCCATACACGTGTATGGAGGGGAGAAAAGTGTATGCCAGCTAGCATAAAATATCTGCAAAAGCAGATGAACAGTGGTCGGCCAGCCAAAAATGCAATTTGGCCAAAATAGATGGCCGGTCGACCATCTATAGTGCCGGCCGGCCAAACTTTTGGCTGGTGGAAGCAAAACATAGCCGGTGGCCTCAAGCCATGGCCGGTGATGTGTGGGGATGGCTTACAAGCCACTCCCTGCCCCTCCAAGGCAAAACACAAGTGTTTGGTGCAAAACCAGACACAAAACAGTCGAGTCGAGAGGTCCCGAGGCAAGGCGCGTAGTCGAGACCTCCGGGAACTCAAGACGAACACAAACAAGGATGATCACCGGGTGTTCAAGCGGTGACGTCCAAGTCTTGAGGACGGTCAAAAATGGGGTGTCTACAGTTGCCCCTCTTTGATAGAACTCGAAGGTCATAACAATGACGGGAGTGAGTGTCAAAGCCTAGAGACGACCTATTTTTGACAAGGCCGAAGGCTTAGACAAACATACAAGCTACAGATAAGGTATGCGCCCGAAAGCGGGGGCAAAATGCAACTGACAATGCAAGAAGCCGAACATAACTTATGATCATGCAAAGAAAGCTGTAACGAAGCATAACATGCAACAGTTTTAAGCAATCAACACAAATCCAACTACATTACAATGCAGAAAGGATGTAAGAGAATCATGTAATTCTCGCTATGTTTCATGCGGAGAATACAATACCTGTCCGGCTCGTCTGGTTGCACCAGCCTCAAATGAACCGTGCATACAATATCGTGCCTGAAAGAGAAAGAAAACTTAACAGGTATGATATCGTTAGCACCATGCATAACATGCAAAATGAATGCAAAATGATATGCAATATATACAAAACTATGTACAATAATGCAAAAGAAAATGCAATGTAATTAAATCATGATCCAATCATGAGTGGTTCAAAACCACACGAATGTCAAATAGATTGATGGAGGTAACAAGTCCGTCTACCATAGAAAAGGTGCCGCAACCCTCAAAGTGCGTACACATACAGAACTATGAGTGATGTAGACGGACGCAAGAACAAGTAATTGGGTGGAATGACATAAGTAGGGAATGATCCGCTAACGAAAGAACATGATCCTAATGCAGGATGCAAAAATTACACTACAATGTAATATGTATGATGGATATGGCGCGCGGGCCAAACCAAATCTTGCCTAGGAAAGGCATGGACACAAACAAACCACGTCTAACATAGAACGGTCATACAGAACTATGAGTGTATAGACGTGAAAAGTATGGGCACATACCAGTCCAAGCTCAACAAGGAAAGGCGCAAACCCTAGATGGAGGTGATGCAATGAATGCATGCAAGCTACAATGCAACATCTACAATATGCAATGGAATGGATATAGTGGATTAAGGCCTACGGCCAAACCGTATCTTGCCTAGGAAAGGCATGGATACAAACAAGCCACGTCTAACATAGAACGGTCATACAGAACTATGAGTGTATAGACGTGAAAAGTATGGGCACATACCAGTCCAAGCTCAACAAGGAAAGGCGCAAACCCTAGATGGAGGTGATACAATGAATGCATGCAAGCTACAATGCAACATCTACAATATGCAATGGAATGGATATAGTGGGATGCATGACATATGCAATATATTACAATGAAATGCATGACATATGCATGTTGTTGTTTTTTGTTTTTTGGTTTTGTTTGAAATGCATGTTGATGCATGCTGATGTAAACGCGTGACAACGCACGTCTTGTGATATGCATGACAATGCAAATGATCTTGAATGTGCAACCACGTGTGTCGCTCGAAATGCTTATGAACTCGAATGCGCGGCGACGCGCATTGCTTGAAATGCATGATAATGCATGTGAACTTGAATATGCGACGACGCGAGTCGCTTGAAATACATGTACAATGCAACTTACCAAAAGTCGTTCGGGCACGACAAGCACCGAAGGACTTGCACCTTCAGAGGATTTAAGGTCTCCTAGACTGAGCGTATTCAAGGTCTCGCCAGACCATGGCGAATGCATAACAATGCAAGCATAATGACGTATAACTCAACATGTGTTTGCAAAACAACGTATGTGGGGCAACTTTCGAATCTTAAAAGAGACAAAAGGATACAAAAGGATACACCTTGCACATATTCGAGTGCCATGCACAGAAGACACGGTCCGAGCTCAAAACGGAGGCCGGTTGAGCTTCGGAAAGGCACTGTCTTGCACTATCTTGAGAGATAAATGCCCCAAACTATACATCTGACCCAAACAAGGTTATAGGAGGCTCACCGGCCATCAGGGGAGGTCACCGGCCATCCACCAGCCATCAAAACATCTCACCGGCCAAATATTTGGCCAACCGGCCAAAAATGTAGCCGACTAGACAAATGTTGTTGAATCAGGGCAATTTTGACTTTTCGCCTTGGGTCTTTTACAATAGGGTTTCAAACCCTATTTTCTTACTTCCCTCTAGCCGAAATTTCATCCCCTCTCTCTCTAGCGCATTTTCCCCTCTTCCCTTCTCCGTTTTCTTGCTTTTCATGCCCGTTTCATCATTTGATTCGCGAAGTTCATCGCGTTTCGAACACTTTCATCCGATCGAAACTTCGTTTCGGTGTAGTTTTTTTTTGATTTCCACCTCTTGGAGTTTGTTTCTCCCAAGTTTTTCTTGATTTCATCACATTTTCCACATTTCAGCTTTTCTGGCCATTTTCCACCCTCCCGGGGTTGACTTTTTGTTGACCTTTCGCATTCTAGCCCTGTTTTCACTTTTCGGGCCATTTCCTCATTTTCTCTGAGATGGCAGACGATATTCCACGGGGCGGGACTCCCCCAGATCACGAGACCAACCCAGAGGCCAAGCTCCTCCCCTTGAGCGTCCGCCCGTTCGACCCGGCGACCTACCAGCCGGCGATCCACGTCTTGCCTCCCGACGGACTTCGCCAGTTTCAGAGCTTTGATAGGGCGATCCCTCCAGAGCTTCTCTTGCGTGAGCCTACATCTCATCTGTCCTTCGGCGCTTCCGAGGTAACATTCCTTCCTCTATTTTACTTTCCGCGACGTAGAACATTTAACCGCCAACTGCCATAGCTGATTATATTCTTTAACTGCTTAGCTCAGATACACTGATGCACTGTATACTGTAGTTAACTGTGAACACACTTGCAACTGATATCTGTTTGAAACTGACACGTGCACACACACTGCATTTGCCCTGAACCACTCAAACACGTTGGCACATCACATGTTGTAGTTCACTGCGAGCACACCAGTATTCGGTACCTATTTGAATCTGAACACGTGCACACACGCTATATCTGTACTGAACCACTCAAACACGCTGACACATCACACGTTGTAGTTCACTGTAAGCACACTGGCAACCGATAGTTGTTTGAATCTGAAAATACGCACACATGCTATATTTGCCTGAATTCTGAATGCCTTTCAAGACTGGTATATTTAGCATCGCTTCGCAATTGTTTGTTTGAAAACAGGGAGATTCCCATACCGTCCGGGGGTATGGGAACATCGCTGCCCGAGACTGGTACGCTAAGCTACCCGATACGGTTCGCCACATCGTAGATCAGGCTGGCTTCGGCGCATTCTGCAGAGGACTATCCAGACTTACCACGAGCAGGCCTCTCCTCGCCACTCTAGCGGAGAGGTGGTGGGACACCACCGATTCCTTCCACTTCTCTGCTACGGGAGACATGACGATGACTCCCTACGACTTCTCGATGCTCACCAGCATTGGGATAGGGGGTGATCCGATCCCCTTTGATACCGACATGGACGAGTGGAAGGCCGCTCAGACATATTTGCTTGGCGAGGTGCCACCCCTCGCACGTCCCGGCTTTCGTCCGATATTCCTGGTTCGAGGTCCAGTTTAGGGTCCAGTCAGCTTTGACCGAGGAGGCTCTGATGACCCAGGAGGCGGTGGAGCAGTACGCCCGCGGCTTTCTGATGTTTCTACTGGGGATGACTATTTTCGCCGACCGGGCGAATACCGTGCCCCTCTGCTTGCTCAGCGCTTTAGTGGATATCACATAGATCCTGCGCTATAACTGGGGTGGCGCCGCTCTGGCTACACTTTACGGCTACATGAGCTCAGCTTCCCGTAGCAGCGGACAATTGCTCGGGGGTTATTGGCGCGCTTGGGAGGTACGTTTCCTTTTTCTTCTTAACATTTCATTTCTGTTTTCTATTATCTGTACTTTGTACTGTACTCTGTACACTACACACACTGTGGTCTACTTTACACTGACTGTATACTGTACACACAGCACACACATACTCTGCTTTACACTGACTGTACACTGCTCACACTGTACACTCTGCTCAATACACTGCACACGGCTCTGCTATCTCTGTTTTATTCCGTATTCTACTTTATCTGATAAGCATACTGGTATTTATTCTACAGTTGTGGGTCTACGCCTACTTTCCAAGACTCGCCCCCGTGCCAGATGTGGAGACCCCTCTCGTCGTTCCATTTTCGCGCTGTTTCGACGGGAGGTGCGTGCGGAGGCCTCGGGAGACGTTTAGCTTCTTCCGCCGCTATTTTGACACCATCACTCCCGCAAAGGTATGTTTTACTTGCAGTTCATTTAAGCTTCGCTTTACACTGTATTGTCAATAATAGTAGATAACAATCTGTATTTCATTTTCAAATCACCTGGCAACCTTGGGCTCCATTGCCAGCCTGATTCGGGATCGGTTTGCCAGTGCTGAGGGGACCTCGCATTTCCAGATTTTGCTAGAGGGCCCGGTCTGTCGGGCTTGGTACCTGGGCGAGCGTTTCCTACGCCAGACCCTAGGGTTACCAGAGCAGATAATCCCGGTTCACCCTCCTGAGCATATGAGGGATACCGAGAGATTCACCGCCGAGCAGATGGCCGACTACACGATCGGCTGGGATGCGACCTGCTTCAGAGGCATGGGCGACTACAGAGAGTACGTGCAGACGTATGTTATGCAGCCTCTGAGCGGCGGCCGTCGAGTTGAGGGAAAGAGGCCCGCGGCGCCAGCAGCTAGGACAGGAGCGGGGGCTGGGGCAGGAGCATCGAGGAGAGCTCGGGTCCGCGGCAGAGGTGGAGTTCAAAGAGGGCGGGAGGGTGGCTAGCCTGCACTGCCCACTTCACTGACATACAGAGAGCAGGGTGGGGCCACCTACCAGATCCCCTTTGCTCCTCCTCCGGCTGACCATGAGTTGGTCGGTTTCCATGACTTGCCTCCAGTATGTATTACTACATTTTATGCATCTTGTATTGGCATTTCATTTCAGTTTATTTGATATTCCGCAGAATACTGATGCATCTGATACTTTTGCAGGCTTCTTCCGAGTATACCCGGCAATCCTTGGAGCTAAATGCCTCCATGATGGGGATTACAGCGGACTTTCGACCTCCTGGCCCTCTACAGTATTCCGGTATGTTCTTCTGATCACGGTCTCAAACCATACAGATAAGCTGCTTCACATAATCTGGTGCACAACACAACACTTGATAAGCTGCTCACGGCATTCATACACTGTACTCATACACTGCATTCTACACTGATAAACTGCTCACGGCATTCTCACACTGTACTCATACACTGCATTCTGCACTGATAAACTACTCACAGCATACTGATGCATTTGCCTCTTATACTTTTCAGCCTTCTTTCCAGATTCCCACTGTGGGAGGTGTTCCAGCCAGGCCTTCTGTCCCTGCCGGAGGAGATGGAGAGGGCAGAGTATTCCCCCGTACCAAGGCGGGCACACTCACGTCGAGAGTAGCTCGCGGGATCCAGTCCCTGATGACAATGACGAGGAGTCGGAGGCGGAGGCGGAGGCAGAGGTAGAGTCGTCGGAGGAGGAGACCGGAGACGGCTCGGACTCGGGCTCAGATGACAGCGCTGATGATGCTCCTAGACCTTCGTCCAGGAAGAGGACTAGGACGGACTCCCAGGCCTGAGATCCTTTGTCATTGATCCAGATTTTTGCTTTTTTTTTTTTTGTACTTTTTTGTTGGTGGCTAGGGTACCTTGTACTGCCGCAGGCAAATTTTGTTTTCAAAGCTATGTACTTGAAACAGACGGTGAAATGAAACAAACTTTTATCTAAAAGAAAAGGTGTTACATTTATACATTTCTATATATTGCGTCGCATTGCATCATGTTACATCTCAAATGAAATTGATCTGTTGTCTAAAAATTGAGCACTTGTATTGCAATAATCAGATGACTAACCAGCCGATAGCAAAAACACACCCCAGCACCCCACTGCTATTATTCTGAACACACAGCCCATGCTCTGCTGGGGATTAGACTACATACAGCCCGTAACACAGCATTCAATTCATTCTGCACACAGCAAACCCTGAACAAACAGCCCAACCTGACAGGACGAACTGCGAAGGTGAAACTAGTTGAAGTTGAAGCGCATTCAGATGCCCCAAATTTTCCCTTTTCTTCTTTTGCTTCGCATAAATGTGGAGAATGGCGCAGCATTCTGAGCATAAACGATTTTAACTTTTGAAATTAAAATAAAAAAAAAGGTTTTCAACCGAGGTACCGAGCCTACATCTGAACACAGGGAGAAAGATTCAACAAAAGGGTACACGACCTGAACACAACGAGACACACTCGGAGAAGACTCAAAACAGAAGTCGAGGTAGACAAATCAAAAGAAAAGGCACGACACACGGACGTATTTACAAAAGACCAAAAGACCTCAGATCTCGAGGAGCCATTTCCTCCGGGTATATTTACCACCCTTTCCGATTTGTGATTCTCACAGCACTCGGCCCTCAGGCTCCTTTTTTTTTTTTTTTCTTCAAAACCCTTTTCCTCACTTTTCTCTCGACTTACACCTCTCTATTCTTTATTCTCTCATTTTTCATCCCTCCCCAGGGTGGTTGATAGATGAATAGGAAGTTGTGGGTTCATGCCCAACAGTATCAGCTCGCGGCTATTCCTTCTGGTGGCGTCCAGTCGAGGTTCCGGATGGGGAATGAAGTATCTTGATCCATTCCAATTCGTGCTTCGCACTTGGTTTGATACCTCGTTGCTTGGAGGATGTGAGAGCTTTCTCCCCTATTGCGGTCAGCTTCAGTTGTGCCCTTCTTGGCAAGTATGTTGGCGATGGGGGAAAGACAGGAAGCCCAACTCAACTGTGCCCCTAGTTCATCATTATGACTATTTTTGTTTTTGGTTTTCTACTAAAACAGTTTTGACCAATATGAGAGTTAGATTAACACACTTGTTCGATTTTTGATTTGAAAACCATGCAAGTCAGGCTATGAGCACTGAAAATTTTCTTTTTTTGGGTCCTAGAAAATGGTCCAGTTCTGAAAAATAAAACAATTTTCGAGAAAACTAGTCATCCTTAGTAAAAATTCTCAAAAACTATTTTTTTTGGCAAACGGCCGCCGCCCAACGAGCGCGGAACTCACTCTCGAGATGCACAACCTCGGATCGGAGGCAATGGAAAATTGCCCCTTGTTTGAAGGACGCTGCACGGCAACGGAAAGTTGCCCCTGGTTTGAACGGCGACTCATGGCAATGGAAAGTTGCCCCTTGTCTGGATGATGCCGCAGCATATTGTAAACAGTCCTCACTAGTGATGATCACGACTGAACTTTCTCAGATACAGAGAAGACGAAGATGGTCAAAACCAATATATGGACACAGTCACTTTGAAGGTGTTGGGGGCTGGACTTCAGGATGAAGTTGCCTACGTATCCGGTTGTCACAACCGAACTATCGGATTCGGGGAGGGCAAGAATAATCAAAACCATTACATGGACTGAGGCGCTATGAGAGCGTTGGGGGCTGGACTTCAGGACGAAGTTACCTACGTATCCCAAACATGGGAATCAAGCCTTACGTAGTTCCGGTTAAGGTACACTCGGGTATTTTAACCTTCACCTTTTAGGCTCTAACTTTTGCCAAGGCGCCCGATGCAGGTTTTCGACCTTGCGAGCTTTTCTTTCCTTTTTCTTTCTTCCCTTTCTTTTTTTCTCTCTTTTGTATATTATTATTTTTTTCTTTTTTTTTTATTTTTCTCTCTTTTGTATATTTTTTTTCTTTTTTCTCTGTATATATTTTCTTTTGCTCTAACTTTTGCCTGGGTCGCCCTTCCGGGTTTTCGGCCCAGCAAGCCGCTCAAAGGGTAAAAGTGTAACAAGTCCATGCCAAATGGTTTTAGGGTTTTGAAGCCATCCGTATCCAGGAGAGTGGCTGTTGCATTGACTTACTGAAGGACCCATCTTCGGCTCTTCGAGCAAATCGGACATTTTTACCCCTAGTTTAGAGGGGTGCTTCTGTTCTAGCTTTACAGGCTTCTTCTGATGAGATCTGATCTTCTTGATTTGACTTTGGTGCCTCTTGTTCGAGGGCTGCTTCCAATCTGGCCACACAGGCCTTTCTTGATGGTCGATCGTTGAACACTCCGAATTGTGGTTCAAGGCTTTAAAACAAGGGCTCGAGTCTTGAGGCTGAGAGCGATCCTAAGCTGCACAATCTCAAGAGTGATCCCACATAGGCCTTCGCAGGACCGCGCAAAACATTTTGTTTTTGAAAGTTTTTAAAGAAGCGATAAATCGCTCGTGGTGAAGATAGTGTGGAACCAGTCTAGATCAAGCCAGGGTCCTTCTCAGTACTCACGCTGACAAGCATGATTTCAATCATTAAGGGCTTAGCATGCCTCTCTTTCTCTCAATTTGATCAAAGTTTGCAAAACCCGAGGAATTCCTTCCTCTTTGTTTTCACCGCAATGTTCAAAAAGTTTTGAAAAACTTAGGTCAAAACATGTGGAATGTACTGCTGTTCCATTCAAGTCCCCTGGCACAACTAATTCAAAATAGTAGTAAACATGGAAACATGATAGCCGCAGCTGTTTCATTCAGATTCCCTGGTTGCAACTGGCTCCACGACAGAGACAGACTCAAAAGAAAGCAAAAGGATAATTACAAAACAAAACGGTGTTCGAGGCAACAGCTCCAGAATCACCCGACATTCTATACAAAGGGGACTGACTCGCTACAACAAGACAGACCCATAAGCAAAAGGACTGACTCAGGACAATGAGACAGACTCAAAACAAAACAAAAGACTGACTCGACACCCAAACCAAAATTTACAAAACTAGCATTCGCAGATGCTCCAAAAATGCGTGCCAGACGCCACATCCAAAATACGCCGAACGCCGCCCGCAGGTGGTTCACTTCCTGATTACATACTCGCAGTATCAATATCCTCAAAATCCAATAACTGGGTAATAACAGACTTGGCTGAGGTGGGCGGGAGGATAACTTCGTTGTCGATCAAGTCTTGCACCTCATGATGGAGGCGAAAACAATTGTCGGTAGCATGACCGGTTTGCTGGTGGTACGCACAGTACAAGGCAGCATCATGTGTAGTAGGGAGATTCTTTGGGAGAGGCCGAGGCTCCAAGGGTTTAAGATGCCCCCTTTCGGCAAGGATCTGAAGCGCCTTTGACAATGGCATATAGAGAGCGTGAAAGACCCTGCGCCCTCGGGGCAGGTACTTTGAAGGTTGAGTATTCTTGCTAGACGCACTAGCGAAAGGGTCGGCAGGCGCCGCCTTGGCTTTCTGATCTTTCCCAGGTGCAGGGTTGGGAGTGGAAGAAACTGTTCTGGCATGATGGGGCCTATCCCGATTTCCTAACTGGCTTGTACTGCCTTCGGTTGGAGTGGGGAAAACATCATCCACAGCCTTAGCTACGACTGCGAATACCTGTTGTTTACTCATCCCCTTGGCTTTCAAAGCCTCGACTGCCCATAGCAGTTGTTCAATGGGATCGGCATCTGCCTTCATTTTGTTCTTGCCTCTGGCCTCATCCTGATCGAGGGTTTGGGTTGATGTTGATACGTCATTGTTATAGTTGGAGGCCACCTCGGGTTGGCTAAGTTCGATCACAATCCGTCCCAACAGTGGGGGCTCCTGTGGTACAAAATTCCTGGCATACGGTGCGGCTGGTGGCGAAGCTAACATTCCGTAAGCGAGATCCGCCACGGACCTCTGGAGGTCACCTATCATTCCCATCAATTCGAATGTCGTGGGCTCACGAGCCTGATACAACTGGGGGGCCCAGACCGGGTGCGCGACAGGCGAACTGGGTGGATGCGGTACATCAACATTGGTCTCGCTTTGCAGAGTGATTCCTTGATCTAATGCGGCTGTCATAACCACAATCTCCTCTGAATTCTGCGTCATGATAAGTCCGCTGTACTGAACGGCGATTGACGGATCAGATATCTGTCTTGCCTCAGCAAGGGGGAACACTAGCTATTCTGTATCAACTCTCTGAACTGAAAGGAAAAACAAGCAGCGTTTCAGCCCAAATGGATCAAACACAGATGTAGCCGAACAACTGTACTCTACTGCTGACCATTGTTGCCCGAAATCACTGCCCCCAAAATACTGAATCGGATACCTACAGATATAACTGATTCTCATAAACTGATACTAGTGCCCTCAGGCCTGATACTCAAACTTGCAAATTGATGTGTACGTTCCTTGTAGAGATGCACTCTAAAAGCACATAGCAAGTAAAGAGAGCCAAAACACCCCTATGGAGGGGTAGGGTTTCCCTGTCCTATTTTTGTCAGGAGCTAGGGTTTCACTATGCACGCAGCAGTTTTCAAACAACCTAACATCGGGTAAGCAACCTGTCCTTGTTTGGAATAATCACTATGGATTTCGATATGCACTAGGTCAAATGGTCGAAAAGGGTGCCCCAGTAAAATCGGGGTTTGTGTTCCCATACTGTCAGAGCCCACAACCGGTCAGCCTTATGGCATACTTTGACAAAGTCAAGCCTCCGGCAAGCCGTTCAGGAATGGCAGATGGCAAACACGGTGTCCTAGGCGCACCAATGCACATGCAATGCAAAGAGACACACAAATGAAATCAAAACAGGATATCATGAGTTCGAGTCAAGCTCTCTAAAATCCCCAGCAGAGTCGCTAGAAACTGTAGATGTCCCCGAATGCCCCGAGAAGACGAGTCCCGTTCTGTTCGTTTTGGGCTCGCTACAGTTCAGGACTCTCAAATTGTCACGGTTCTTAATCTGAACCAAAGAGTCCAAATCCGACAAATCATTTTGAGAAAATAGATTTTTAGAAAAGAAGTGCCAAACATGGACTGCTTTGCCAGATACAGAGTCGCCACCTAAATATTTTTTATGGGGAAATTTAGGAAACCCTGACTCGGTGCCAAAGGCTACATGTCCGTCATCACCAAAGTTGGCTCGGCTCGGGAGCTTGGGTACGATTGGGGAAGGTCAGCTATGAGCACCCCCTCTCGCCCGATCCGAAGATCAGCCTCTACTAACCGTGATATCCGTTTTTGAAAATGTTATGTGTTCTTATTCCGGTTATTAGCCTAGAATTACTATGTTATGCGCACAGCAAACAAGTATAGACCAAATCGCCTAAATTGGAACAAAACATTTCATGCTTGTTTTGAAAATAGTTTGCTACTCGCAAGTAGACTAAAAATGTAGATTTCGCCACCCTCAAGTGGGCTCTAGAAAAGATGATTTTGCCACTATCTAGTGGGCTTGAAACTCACAGTTTTAATGCGTTATCCCAATTTATTTAATTCAACCTCCATCCACAGGCATTCAAGCAGTTATATCACATAAGCAGCTAGCCTCATGGTAATCATGATATTATGGCAACACTCACACGCATGTGGTATGCTAAAGCATAAATGCTTACCGAGTACTCCAAGCCAGAACAGAAGCTAGTTCGTAATCATATGCATGATGCTAGTTCATGTTGAGATGGCTAATGCAACACATACAAGATGCAACTACAATAGGCTCGGCTATCCAAATGATGGCATATGAAATGCTGCAACTAACAGGTATTCAACTTGGAATTGAAATACAAGTGCAGTTAATATGATGTACCGAGCCCGGTGCATGTTGGACAATTGTATGGATGCACGCATGCATAGCATATGCTAATTTAAATATGCCCTAATACTAACCATCAAAAGCAGGTAAGTAAAAGGGAGAACGAAGTGGGGGATTGGAAGACATGCACACACGCACCCACACTTATTACAAGTTAGCCCTCACTCGGAGGGACCGAAAGAATAATACAATTTAACTAACTAACAAGCTAATTAAATATTACAGACCATCTAATTAATTAAGAAAATTAATTAAACTAATTTAAGTAATAAACAGCCTCAGGAAGAGGGTCCAATGCGATGCGTGCTCGATTCCGCTCGGAAGTCACTGCCATGCACAAGCTGCCTTTGCTTTGACTGTTCTGCTTCTCTGAAGACTGCACAAGTCCCAGGGTTGCTTCTCTGAGTACTGTGGAGCACCACCGACCAAGTGGGAACACCACCAGCCATGTCCGGATGGTCATCGGCCATTTGTTGAGCTCTTAGCCATCAATAATTGGTCGATCGGCACTCAATGTAGTCGACCGGCCAAATATTCCTGCAGAACCTGTTTTGACAGTAGCAGAGGGCAAAACATGGCATGGCAATGCATTTCAAGCAAATGTATGCATGGCCACTCTCCCAATCATGTTATGGACTCAAGGGAGCGTGGTCCTCGACCCTCGGGCCATCAATTGCGCATTTCGATGCATGGTGGCCCAAAAGGCCAAGTATGCAATTTCAATGTAAAATGAAATGCACACAAAACATACAAAGGGGCCCCAACCTCCATCATGTTTGATCAAGAGGGATGGGATGCAAACATGCAAGCAAGACTAATGCAACATGAGCATGTTGAGGTAACAAGTATTCCAAATGCAATGCAACCTAGTCATGCATACAAGATGCAACATGGTCATTCAAGCACGCAAGGTAAACATGTGACGACATATAAAGGATGGACTTAAACTAATATGGGCAGCTCTCAAGCATGCCAAAATTAGTGGCCAAAATGATGCAACAAAGGCATGAAAACACACACACAAATATGCATCAACAAGGGCCTAAACATGAAGCATAAGCCATCAACTCTTCAAAACATGAAAGGGATGGAAAATGCAAGCATATAAGCACATCATGAGGTCTGAAATAACATACCAAGTGATTCCAAACCACTGAAACAAAGCAAGGATGGCATGCTAGAGAGGCCAAAGCTTAAGGCATTCAAGAGGGATTGCATGGTAGCTATACAAAGCAAGACATGAATGACTTAAATGATCTAAAATAGTCCCTTAGCACATCAAAATATGCATGTAAGCTTCACAAAGCTTAGCCAAAACACATGAACATGGTAGTCTAAATGCTATGCATGTATTGAGGCAAATCATGGCATTACAAGGCATGTATGCTAAACAAGCATGGTGTACCAAAACCAACTAAAAACAGAGCTATATCATGACATAATAAGCATAAATATCAGTCAAGGCATGGCCAACATGAACCTAAACATGATGCTCACTAAAGAGGCAAAAATGGCCCTTTTCAAGGACAACAAGGAGAGGGGGTGGCCCTCTCCTTCTTAGGACCTCAAGGCACCATCCTCATCACTGAAATCCCTCAAGATTTTAGTGGTGAGGAGGCCCAAGATTTCAGTGGTGAGGAGGCCCAAACACAATGGTCCCGGAGCTCAACCAAAATGGCACAAAACAAGGGCCAAACAAACCTTAAGAGGGGTCAAACAACCCCAAAGCTTAAAACACCCTTAAGAAACTATTTAGGGCAGATAAAAACAAGACTTTTCTATGTTATATGTTAAGCTGCAAGATAGGCAAAAAGACTATGCAAGAATGGGGAATAAAGGGTGAAGTTCTTACCCTTGATGACCCTCTTCACAAACAATGGTCCAGCAGCTTCTCTAAGCTCAAAACCAGCCAAAAACTTCAAGAACAGCCTCTTAGTACCTCAGTAGTTAAAAGAAGGTGTGATGGTGGGTGTTTATGCACAAAAGTAAGACAAAACACACACAAAACACAAAAGAGAGGGAGATATAGATATAGGATAGATACACAACTCAAACCCTAAAACTAGAACCCTCTGAAAATATCGTCTCCCACCTAAAAGAGGGAGAAAAAACCTCCTCTTATAGAGGATTCAATCTTGTAAAACTTCCAAGGCAAGCTAACAAGAGGGAGATCCCTCCATACACGTGTATGGAGGGGAGAAAAGTGTATGCCAGCTAGCATAAAATATCTGCAAAAGCAGATAAACAGTGGTCGACCAGCCAAAAATGCAATTTGGCCAAAATAGATGGCTGGCCGACCATTTATAGTGTCGGCCGGCCAAACATTTGGCCGGTGGAAGCAAAACACAGCTGGTGGCCTCAAGCCATGGCCGGTGATGTGTGGGGATGGCTCACAAGCCATTCCCTGCCCCTCCAAGGCAAAACACAAGTGTTTGGTGCAAAACCAGACACAAAACAGTCGTATCGAGAGGTCCTGAGGCAAGGCGTGTAGCCGAGACCTCTGGGAACTTAAGACGAACACAAACAAGGATGATCACCAGGTGTTCAAGCGGTGACGTCCAAGTCTTGAGGACGGTCAAAAATTGGGTGTCTACAGCAAGCCTCAAAGCGCCAAGACCATTCCAAACAGAGTTTAAGCAAGTCAAAAAAAGGCTAAGAACCTGCTAGAGCAGAGCTAAAATAAGCTAGAATTAGAGGCACAAAGCATGATGCATGTTAAGGCTATAAAGAGGATTGCACTACAAGTGTGTGAAGCATGCAAGAGGCAATCAAACCAACCCAAAATAGTGTTATGACATGACAAATCTGTGGTAAAAACATGCTGAGATAGAGCTAACATAAGCTAGAATGAGAGGCATAAAGCATGATGCATGTTAGGCCAACAAGCATGATTGCACTATAAGTACCAAAAGCATGCAAGAGGTGGCCAAACCATCCCAAAACACAGTTATGGCAGATTCCAAAAGTCACAAAAGCATGCTCAAACTGTAATAACCATGTTCCGTATTATGCTAATTGGTCCTTATTATAAATATGATTATGTATTTGATATGATTTTGTGTGCCATTTATGCGAAAATATGTGGTTTTGAATTTCTATATGTTCACCGTAGGAATATCTGTTTAATTATCTGCTTTGGGAATTAAATTGAAGGCCTTATCGGCCATGAAACCCGAAATCGATTACGCTATTGTGATTAGCGTAATTTTTAGAGTCTACGGTGAAATTTAATTGAAAATTGATTCGAATCAAAATAATTAGATTCAGAACGATTAATTAAGTGCTCAATTATTTAATATTGATAAATTGACTTAGTGGGGCTATATAAAGGGCCATATACACTCAATCTCTCTCTTTTTGATTCATTTTGGTTGATTTTGGGCTCTTGAGTGTGAGAGAGAGCCAAATTAGAGGGAGAGTCTGTAAGGAATTGAGGGCTTGCTCAAGAAGCTTGGAAATCTTGAAGAATACTCAAGAATTTGTTATAGATTGGAAGAATTGAACCTCTAGGTAAGCATATGAGCATGAGTTCAAAAGTATAAGCTTGTAAATTGTGTATTCAAGCTAGTTGGCTAATCAAGAGTAAGAATTGAAATGAAATTGAGTTGATCATGCTGAATTGAAGGTCAATATATGCATGCATGTGTGTAATTGCTTTGAATTTGCATGTTTGAGCACAAAATGTATGATCCATGTAAGTTTTTAGTTGAAGCTCATGTTTTTTACCATCTCTTCATCATCTAAGTTGAGAATAGAAGTTATGTTCCATATGCATGTACCATCCATGAGAATATAAGTTTGAAATACATGGAATTGTTATGATGGAAACAAGTTTGGTGTAATTTGGAACATGCATGTAGATAATTCAAGGAATTGAGCTTCATTGTGTTGTAATTTGGTGTTTGTACCATGTGAGTACCTGTATATATGAAGTTTGAGCCATAATATGCAAGAAATGTTGGTTGGAATGATGAATTTAAGCTCAAGAACCATTCTGGAAAACCCAGAATTTATGATGTCCGCTCAAGCGGGGGAAGTGCGGCTCGAGCGGAAAATCGTGTTCCTAGTATTTTTGCAGACATGGATGTCCGCTCGAGCAGGGAAGTTTACGCTCGAGCGGGGAGCCATGTAATAAGGCCTTCCGCTCGAGCGCCAGACTTCGAGCTGGAGCGTAAAATTGACATAACCAGTACTTTTGCAGGCCTCATGGGTCCGCTCGAGTGGGGAAGTCCACGCTCGAGCGGGGACCCTGTTTCTGAAAATTTGAAAGTGTATTATGTGTTTCGTTTTCCGTTCTCTTTCACTTCTAAGTACTCTTAGGCATGCACTAAGCATTGTAAATGAATTAAAGGGATAAGAATAAAGCCTAAAGAGGAATATGTGAATTAAAGAACGGATTGAATCATGTGTGACCCGTATGTGTTATGTGATGTGTAAGGTCAAGCTCTAGGGCAAACCAACTAACCGATCACTGTGAGTAGTATCTTAATAAAGATATCTAGAATATGCTATTTGTCCAATTGCTTAGCTTCCTATATGTCTGTTAATTTGAATTGTGGACAAACGTTTGCTATGCCTAAAGAGTGAATGGGCCAAAGGCCAGTTCGATACGAAAGAGTGAATGGGCCAAAGGCCAGTCTGACATGAATGAAAATGTGAATGGGCCGAAGGCCAGTCTGACATGAATGAAAAAGTGAATGGGCCAAAGGCCAGTCTGACATGAATGAGAGAATAAACGGGCCAAAGGCCAGTTTGACACGAATGAGAGAATGAATGGGTCAAAGGCCAGTCTGACATGAATGATAAAGTGAATGGGCCAAAGGCCAGTCTGACATGAATGAGAGAATGAATGGGCCAAAGGCCAGTCTAACATGAATAAGAGAATGAATGGGTCAAAGGCCAGTCTGACATGAATAATAGTCTGACATGAATAATGGTCTGACGTGAATGAATGGACTAGAGGCCATTGGATATGAATGAATGGGCCAGTTGCCAGTTTGACATAAAAGATAGAATGAATGGGCCAAGAGCCAGTTTGACACTAATGAACACTAATGAAAGTATGGATGGGCCAAAGGCCAGTTTGACACTAATGAAAGTATGAATAGGCCAAAGGCCAGTTTGAGATGAATGGATTAGGCCCGAGGCCGTCTAATATGTTTGGAACTGTAGTCGCCTGCCCTATGTATACCTATATATATATATATATATTAGATAGAATATGAATTGGGCCCAAAGTCGTTTGTCGTATGTTGTTCTAATGTATCTTCTTTATTCGATATTGTTTACTGAGCTTTCGCTCACGCTCATTCATGTGTATGTAGGTGAGCCAAGAGCAGTCCAAACCCAGCCTCAGTGAAGTTTGTGTGGAACAACCAAGGTTTTGAGGAGTCAACCCTTGCGTCTCATGCACGAGACACGTCTTCGTTCTTTTGCTATCTTGTGTCATTTTGTCATGTTGGCAAGGACTTTGGATACGTTTGTATATAGTTTTGATTGGCTGACCTAGACTTGAATGATCATGTTTGTACAGAACTTTATGCTACTGTATTGTCTGATGTGAGTTATTAATATCTTTATGTATGGTTTGTTATGACGTGCCATGTAAGCACAACTCTATGGACAAGTTTTAAATTCTGCTTTCGTTTGGTCCCTTTACTCTGATGAGTTATGTCTGATTTGGTTTGAGGTCGTAGGTAATTTCAGGATTACTGGCCGGTTATGTCCTTAACCCATGGGGGCGGGTTCGGGTCATGACAGAGTGGTATCAGAGCACGAGTTAATAACTCACACACTTGTCCAAATGAGCCATAAGGTGTCTAGAAAAGACTTAAGATGCATCCATTTGACCAGTACATGATGTAAGCATTGAGAATATGTGATTATATGAGATATGAATTGTTGCACTAATATGTACAACAAGTTTTGTTTGTTATAATGCACGTACATGAACATACGAATTATGAGAAGTTGCTTATGTGCATTCGATTCTGCAAATGGATGCCTATGTGGAATATGAATGTGGTCAAATGTGTAATTATCTAGTAAGTGTTCTACACGTGATATCTGATAAGTATGCGATCGTCTGTTTTGCATATGATTAATTGTGCCTTGATGATACGTAAAATGAGAATATAACGACGTGCCTATGTGCGAATGCACCTATGTGTATCTGTGTTTATTTCTGTATTGGGCATTCCTTATTTGGCATGGCTTAATAAGAATTTGTGTAGATCACAGATAAGGTAAAGGCATACGAGTTGGCAGACTCTTCCACAGCCCGACTTGATAGACTGGAAAGAATAGTACAAGAAATGGCAAAGATCTTAAGACAACAGTATCAGTTGCCGCTACGGCTGCCACCACCAGTGCAAGAGCACCAAGTAAGTGTGTTGGAAGTCACAAAATATGTTAAGGTGCTAGACCGAACACTGATGACCAAAGCTAACATGAACCGATCTTCTGAATGGAAAAGCAAGAGACAAGGCTTTTTCTCAAAGAAGAGGTCATTTAAAAAGCGAAATACGGGATCATCGCACACTTCAAACTCTACAAGGAATACAGCACCGACATGTAATGAATATGGTAAGAAACACCGAGGAGTTTGTTATTGAATTTCTGGGGCTTGTTATAGGTATGGTAAAATGGACCATATGGTAAGGAACTGTCCCCGAACTGAACAAAATGTGAATAAATCTTCTGCCTCAGCTAGATTCGTACCAATGGTAGGAATTGCTAATCAGGATAGAGTAATCACACTTATCCTAGAAAGCGCTCAAAATATTGCGACCGTTATTTCAGGTATTTATACTGTCTATAAATGAATGCTTATGTGTTGATTGATTCTGAATTAGTACATGTGTACATCCTTGCTTGGGGTATTATTTGATTCAGGTCGGCATATTCTTTCATATCTGCTGCATGTGTATCTAGATTGGTTAGACCCACAAGATCGAGACCGTATTCATTGAAGGCATATGCTCCATTTGGGAAATTTGCGAAATACGTATTGGGATATTGATTGACTCTGTACATGCACATGTATATCTAAACCTATGCTCAGGGTGATTTGTTATACTATTGCCTTCAAATGAATAAACCATTGAAATTATGACTCTGTGATTGTGTGACTAAGTTGAGCACCCCAAATGATGAACTCTATAAGTGTGAGACCATGTATTTTGATTGGTAGAAAATTGACTGGGCTATGTGACTATATTGGGCTTAACTCGTAAACCTATGATTTGTGACTAATTTGAAACTTTTGTGTAACAGACCCTATCTGATGTGCAACCGAGGAACTTTGTTTAATGTGTTACTGTACACCATGTGCTTGCATACAAGACTTATTTGGGAACTGCTGTATTAATTATGATACATACCTCTTGATATGAACAATTGCATACATATGCAACTACACCTGAACTTATGTGGACAATGCTATATTGTACATGACTTGAAATACTTTGATATAAACGGTTGTGATGAATGACTCTGATATGACTTTGAGAACTGATAGACTTAAGACAGTCATGAAACTATCGACTATGTACCTAAGCAACGAAGTATGCCTTACAGAACCAAATGAACCCTATTTGAGAAAACTTTTATCTGATTCGATCCGATAGAACCTTTGTCTGATTTAGCCTGGTAGAACCCTCATTGGATATGATTTGATGAGACCTTTGATTGGATTGATTTGATAAGACCCTCTATCGAATTTGAACTTGTTAAGGGGGATTAAGAATTTCTTATACATAAATAACCAGGTTATTCTTGGCAAGAAAATTGATAGACCCAAAACTTGAATCCGTTTGGAATACTTGACTTACTTAGAAGACCTTATGTGGGCTATCAACAGACCGATCTAACCATGAACACCATTGAGAACCAACCTTCAACTATTGAGGACATATGTGTTAAAAACGAACTGGATTGTGCAAATCCAGTGATTGGGTGTCGTAAGGAACAATGCTTATGTGCTATCATATTCTTGCTTATTTGACACCATGGAAACCGATGACAGCAGATTGATTTGATTGTAAACGGTACTGAATATTTATCCTCGACTAATCAGAATATGTTTTATATGTCTGCTTCAGTGTTATCGGATTTTGGGAAATCAAGTTATGGTGAGTGGTATTGTGTTTGTTTTGATGACATTCTTGAGACATCCTTTCGTGCTAAGGGACGTTAAGCCTATGTAGCACCTTGTTGAGATATCTCTTTTGCCACCGACATTTTTGTACGGGTGGGTTTGTCTAATCGGTCTCGGGTCGGCCACCGACGGTCGTGAACGGGTGTGCTTTGATTCCGAGACGATTATTCCCTTGTTTTGTCCGGAATGTCATCCTTTGGTATTATGTAGATGTTATTGACATCCAAGAAACCTTGAAAAATCTTGATTATCCGTAAGTGTGTGAATTCAGTATGCCTTGTGTAAATAACTGCTCAGTGCTATTATATTTTGTAATTGGGGCTCTGAGGATGTGTAAATTGTGTTTAACATGTGATTGGTTGTTTTTAATATTACCTTTAACGCCATGGGGATTAGTATGTGAATTGCCTTATGCTTTTGACGACTATCAGATAATGTGGAAAGACTCGATAGAACAGGGGATTGAATATTGAACTGAATTGTAAACCGTAAACTGTTGAATGAATTGAGAACACGTGTATAGTGGTAGAAATCGACCGCTTCGATGTTATTGTACTTTACAATCAGTATTATGGGGATATGTGGACTATGTGCATTGTATGGATAATTGTTTCGATGCTACCTTCGTTGATTCGGGAATCAATATCTGGATCCACTTTATATTCCTAAAGACTTTTGATTGACCTTGGGTAACTATGATGAGTCACTGAACTAAATACCGAATTGGATTGTGAATTGTGGAATTGTTGGAAAATGAATTGAACTTCTGTGACAAGGAAATCGTTGAATTTGTGTCCAAATGTTTTCGGTATCAACAAGTCGAAGTTGAACATCAGATGTAGACGGGACTACTTCAACCTCTCTCCATTTCGAAACGAAAATAGGAATGTGTGGCTATGAATTTCGTTGCGGGGCTACCTTGAGCACCCAAAGTATAAGTCCTGTTTGGGTTATTGTATGAAGAATTACTAAGTTTGCCCATTTCCACCCTGTAAAATTTTCGTATGATGTTTGTAGACTAGCCACTGTTTACATCAATAAGATTGCTCGTTTGCATGGGGTCCCAGTATCTATTGTTTTAGACATGAATCCTAAAATGCGTTTGAATTCTGACAAGCCATCGAGAGGCAATGGGAACTGAATTGTGAGTCAACGCTACTTCCCATCTACAAATTGATGTATAATCAGAAAGAACTTTTGGGAGAAATGCTCTAAATATATGCAGTAGATTTTTCAGAGAATTTGGAAGATCTATCCATTGTTGGCAGACCTTGCTTACAACCACAGCTTACACTCTAGTTTTGGTGTGACACCATACAAGCCTTGTATGGAGGAAAAGGTAAGTCTCTGACTGATTGAGAACAGAGTGTTGCTTGATTTTGAAACTAAGTAAACGACTATCAAAAAGGATTGGAACCATTGAATGAAAAGTGTTTCGAATTGTGTTCGACTAAAGGTGAAATAAGTTTGGAGGACCAAACTTCCTAAAGGGGGGAAGACTGTGATAACCCTGTTCCCGTATTATGCTAATTGGTCCTTATTATAAATATGATTATGTGTTTGATATGATTTTGTGTGCCATTTATGTGAAAATATGTGGTTTTGAATTTCTATCTGTTCACCGTAGGAATATCTGTTTGATTATCTGCTTTGAAAATTAAATTGAAGGCCTTATCGGCCACGCCATTGTTATTAGCGTAATTTTTAGAGCCTACGGTGAAATTTAATTGAAAATTGATTCGAATCAAAATAATTAGATTCAGAACGATTAATTAAGTGCTCAATTATTTAATATTGATAAATTGACTTAGTGGGGCTATATAAAAGGCCATATAAACTCAATCTCTCTCTTTTTTATTCATTTTGGCTGATTTTGGGCTCTTGAGTGTGAGAGAGGGCCGAATTAGAGGGAAAGAGTGTAGGGAATTGAGGGCTTGCTCAAGAAGCGTGGAAATCTTGAAGATTACTCAAGAATTTGCTATAGATTGGAAGAATTAAACCTTTAGGTAAGCATGTGAGCATGAGTTCAAAAGTATAAGTTTGAAAATTGGGTATTCAAGCTAGTTGGGTAATCAAGAGTAAGAATTGAAATGAAATTGAGTTGATCATGCTGAATTGAAGGTCAATATATGCATGCATGTGTGTAATTGCTTTGAATTTGCATGTTTGAGCACAAAATGTATGATCCATGTAAGTTTTTAGTTGAAGCTCATGTTTTTGACCATCTCTTCATCATCTAAGTTGAGAATAGAAGTTATGTTCCACATACATGTACCATGCATGAGAATATAAGTTTGAAATACATGGAATTGTTATGATGGAAACAAGTTTGGTGTAATTTGGAACATGCATGTAGGTAATTCAAGGAATTAAGCTTCATTGTGTTGTAATTTGGTATTTGTACCATGTGAGTACCTGTATATATGAAGTTTGAGCCATAATATACAAGAAATGTTGGTTGGAATGATGAATTTAAGCTCAAGAACCATTCTGGTAAACCCAAAATTTATGATGTCCGCTCGAGCGGGGGAAGTGCCGCTCGAGCGGGAAATTCGTGTTCCTAGTATTTTTGCAGACATGGATGTCCGCTCGAGCGGGGAATTTTACACTCGAATGGGGAGCCATGTAGTAAGGCCTTCCCCTCGAGCGCCAGACTTCGAGCTCGAGCGTAAAATTGACATAACCAGTACTTTTGCAGGCCTCATGGGTCCGCTCGAACGGGGAAGTCCACGCTCGAGCGGGGACCCTGTTTCTGAAAATTTTAAAAGTGTATTATGTGTTTCGTTTTCCGTTCTCTTTCACTTCTAAGTACTCTTAGGCATGAACTAAGCGTTGTAAATGAATTAAAGGGATAAGAATAAAGCCTAAAGAGGAATATGTGAATTAAAGAATGGATTGAATCATGTGTGACCCGTATGTGTTATGTGATGTGTAGGGTCAAGCTGCAGGGCAAACCAACCAACCGATCACTGTGAGTAGTATCTTAATAAAGATATCTGGAATATGCTATTTGTCCAATTGCTTAACTTCATATAGGTCAGTTAATTTGAATTGTGGACAAATGTTTGCTATGCCTAAAGAGCGAATAGGCCAAAGGCCAATTCGATACGAAAATGTGAATGGGCCGAAGGCCAGTCTGACATGAATGAAAATGTGAATGGGCGGAAGGCCAGTCTGACATGAATGATAAAGTGAATGGGCCAAAGGCCAGTGTGACATGAATGAGAGAATGAATGGGCCAAAGGCCAGTCTGACATGAATGAGAGAATGAATAGGCCAAAGGCCAGTCTGACATGAATGATAAAGTGAATGGGCCAAAGGCCAGTCTGACGTGAATGATAAAGTGAATGGGCCAAAGGCCAGTCTGACATGAATAATGGTCTGACGTGAATGAATGGGCCAGAGGCCGTTAGATATGAATGAATGGGTCAGAGGCTAGTTTGACATGAAAGATAGAATGAATGGGCCAAGGGCTAGTTTGACACTAATGAACATTAATGAAAGTATGGATGGGCCAAAGGCCAGTTTGACACTAATGAAAGTATGGATGGGCCAAAGGTCAGTTTGACATGAATGGATTGGGCCCGAGGTCGTCTGATATGTTTGGAACTACAGTCACCTGCCCTATGTATACTTATATATATATTAGATAGAATATGAATTGGGCCCAAGACCGTTTGTCATGTGTTGTTCTAATGTATCTTCTTTATTCGATATTGTTCACTGAGCTTTCGTTCACGCTCATTCATGTGTATGTAGGTGTGCCAAGAGCGGTCCAAACCCAGCCTCAGTGAAGTCTATGTGGAACAACCAAGGTTTTGAGGAGTCATCCCTTGCGTCTCACGCACGAGACACGTCTTCGCCCTTTTTCTATCTTGTGTCATTTTGTCATGTTGGCGAGGACTTTGGATACGTTTGTATATAGTTTTGATTGGCTGACCTAGACTTGAATGATCCTGTCTGTGCAAAACTTTATGTTACTGTATTGTCTGATTTGAGTTATTAATATCTTTATGTATGGTTTGTTATGACGTGCCATGTAAGCACAACTCTATGGACAAGTTTTAAATTCTGCTTCCGTTTGGCCCCTTCACTCTGATGAGTTATGTCTGATTTGATTTGAGGTCGTAGGTAATTTCAAGATTACTGGCCGGTTATGTCCTTAACCCATGGGGGCGGGTTCGGGTCATGACACAAACTAAGCCTCAAAATGGGAGAAACACATGCTCATATAATAGGTCAATCAACACAAGCTAGCAAGATACAAAGGGGAAGGACCACCCCCACCTGTTTTGGGTCCCAAAACCCACTTTCCACCACTGAAATTCCTCTGGAATTCAGTGATGGAAAGGCCAAAACAAGATGGTTTGAAAGGCTTTAAAAGAGAGCACAAAACAAAGCAAAACAAGCCACAAAGAAGGTAGACCACCCCTAACTCAAACAAGGCCTCAAACAAACATCTTAAACACTTAAAAACAAAAGTTTTTGTAGTTGAAAGCTTGGCCTAAAACAGCATGCAAAGATGGCCAAATGCTTAAACAAAACAAAGCTTTAAAAGGGGCTAGTGTCTCACCTTTGAAGAACTAAGGCAAGACAGCAACTTCAGCAACAATCTTGGACCAAAACTAATGCCAAAACCTCAAAACAAGCTCCAAGGGACCTCAGCTCCAAAATGAAGGTGTTTGAGTAGGTGTTTGTGTAATAACCCACATTCATGTCATAGTCATGTTCATGTTCATTTACATAACTTTGTCTTGTTGAGTTTGCATTCATGAATCTTATCTTGTTTTGCTTAAGTGTTTCTTGCATGCTTTGTTCCTTCCTTAGTGTGTCAAGCCTAGGTTATGTTACGCCTAGATCATTCCAAGCCAAGGTCACCTTCAGTCTAGAATTTATCTTGGAACCCCTTTGTTCGACCTCCACCTTCGCCCTGACATATTGGCCGAGATGTCATTATCTAGGCCGAGGTGTTCATCACCAAGGCCGAGATGTTACCTTTGCACCTAAGTGATCTTGTCCTGGAGTGGTATGACCTAGACCGAGGTGTGGCACATCTAGGCCAAGGTGTGGCACAGCTTAGTCAAGTGTTGTCCTTCCTAGCCAAGGTCATTGTCACCTTAGTTGCCGAAGCTTTGTCCTTAGCCGATGTCATCACTTGCCGGAGTGCCTTATCGGGTAGCTTGTTAGATACACTTTGTCTTACACATGTCTTGTCAATCTATCACCTTTTTGAGGAGAGCCAACCAGCCGTTGCCACATGTCCGAGCTGAGTGTTAAGTCAGCCGGCAGAGGGAGAAACCTATCATTTGTTATATCCTTGTTTTTGAAGAGAAGAGAGAAGCTCTAGGAGAGGAAGAGGAGTTCTTGAGGGAGAGTGGATTTCCAAGCTTGATCCCTAGAGATCGAACTGTTAGATCCGTGTTTTAAGGTTAGATTCTTGATCTGCTCATGTTGTTCTTTATGTTCATGTTATTGCATTGCATGATTGAATATGATTTGTAAGCCATGCATTGCTTTGAAGTTCAGTTTTAGAAAGAGAAAATAGTATTCATGTGTTCTTCAAGAAAAGTCATGTTTTGATCCGAAAGTTCATGCCAAGATCCATGTTTTTGTGTTTGATTTCACATGATCTTCAAGTATAGGTATCCAGGTCCATGTTTTTGAACTCATAGCATGAAATCCTAGATTTTGTAATAAAGAAGTTATGATTTTGGCATCCATGTTCTTCATGTTCTTCACGGGTGGAAACCCAGATCTCCAGACCTCACTTCCCTAAGTGTAGTCGCCGAGATCACTCTTGCCTAGATCACACACCTAGGCCAAGCATTGTATCTCACCTTAGCCTACCTTGCATGATCACTTACACCTTTAGTTTGTCTTGTGCGCACCTCGGCATGCAACCGCACGCCGAAGCCTAGGTAACCACACCTCGGCCAGGAGGTGTGGGATCTCGGCAAAGACCTGGTTGGTACCCAGCATGTCTTCCTAACATGTAAAACAGTGTTTTGACTTCCAGCATGTTTCCCGAGATCATTTGCATGTATGTAAGACTTGTTTTGAGAAGTACGTTCAGTAGACTTTGCCATGTGTTTGTAGGACTTGGACCTTTGCTTTGATCCCGACGTCCCAAGAACTATGTGAGTGGTATTTTTAATAAAGCTATGTTACACGTTTTGATAAAGGTTTTGCTTTGCTTTGTTTTGAAAGTATTTGTTAAGCATGAATGATTACCCCTATTTTTATGTACCAAGTAAGCTTTGTTTTGATAACATTCTTGGAAAGTCCCTTGTGCTGGAGGACTCTAAACTTTCGCAGTACTAAAGTCCTTTATGCTGGAGGACTCTAAACGTTCACAGTACTATGTATGAGAGATCTCTGCCATCGATACTCTGGGATACGGATGACCCCACCGACGGTCTAGGATACGGGTGGATTTGTCTAATCGATTCCAGGTCGATTATTCCCTTGTTTTGTCTTGTTTTGCCACCGACGGTCTATGAACGGGTGGGTTTGTTTTGTCAGGAATGTCATCACCCCATGTATTATGTAGATGTTATTAAACATCCCAAGAAGATTTGAAAGGCCAAGATTTGATTGATGAACTTGATTCATCCCATGTTTTGAACAAGCTATGATATATGTATTGTTTTGACAAGGACCTCGGGAATCATTCATTTAACCCCTTTATTACTTGTACCATTCACTGAGTATCCAAGCTCACCCTCCCTATGTATATCTGTAGGTAACAAGCAAGAAGTCGGCTACGCCGAGATGTGTGTTTTGCATGAATGTTATGTCGGCAGTGAGAATGTCGACAATCTTGAAGGTTATGCTTCTTAGTTGTATTTCATGTATTTTGTATATGTCAGCTTGAGAAGCCTTTTAGTCAAGATGTAATATGTATTTTATTTTGCTTATATTCAAGTTGTAAAGCTATGCAAAGATGTATGCCATTTCATTTGACTTATGCACTGCTCTTATGGACCACTTGTATTGTAAATTATTGCTTCCGCACTTATTAGCCCCATATGTAATACTCTGATTGTGTGTGAATTTTTGAAAGTTGGCCTTCGATAATCTCGAATTACTGGCCATCACGGCACCATTCTACTAGGGGCGGAATGGGGTTGTGACAGTTTGTGTGCAAAAATGTGAAGAAACAACACTTTAAGGCTCAATAGAGAGAGAGAGATATAGAGAGAGTAAATTTTTTGTTCTCCAAAAATTCTGAACCCTCTCTAAGGGGGAAGCACCTCCCCTTATATAGAGCAATGCAAGCACAAGCTTGCTTGACAAGCTTAAACTTGCCTCCATCCCTCCATATACGTGTATGGAGGATGCATTCTATGCCTAACAGCTGGCACAGCTGGCACCAAAAATATCTGCAAAAACAGAAAAATGTCCGTAGGCCACTTCAAGTGGCCTACAGGAGGAAAAAGTGGCCTACAACCACCAAAAGTAGCCAACAGGCCCTCCCCTCCCTCTAGGCAAGGATTAACAAGGTACGGTCCAAAAACAAACCAAAATGAAGGGATCTAAGAGACCCCAAGACAAGGCACTCAGCCGAAAGCTCCCGAAACTAGCCTACCAACCACCGCAAGTGGCCTACAAGAGGGAAAAGTAGCCTACAGCTACAAAAAGTGGCTTGTAGGCCTCTCTCTCCCTCCAAGCAAAGGCACCAAGGTCCGACACAAAACCAAGGCCAAAACACAAAGGGTTAAGAGGCTCAAAGACAAGGCACCCAGCCGAGACCTTCAGGTGCTCAAAACAAGCACAAACATGCGCAATCATCGCGTGCACAAACGATGACATCTGAGTCTTAAAGTCGGTCAAAAATGGGGTGTCTACACTCAGAAGGGTGTTTTTTTTCCTTTGTTGATCTTTCTTTTCCGCTCGAGCGGACATTGTAGTGCTCGAGCACGTGTTTACTTCATCTAGTTCTTTTGCAGCGTGCGCGAGATTTTGAGAGCAAGTTTTCTATGCCCGAGCATCCTTTTCTTCGCTCGAGCAGAGAGACGCGCATAAGTGAGTCCGCTCGAGCGTTGAGTCTCACACTCAAGCGGTAAGCCATAGTATAAATTATTTCACCCATCTTTTTAGACTCAGTTTTTCCTTTCTTTTTTATTATTGTCTCTCTCTCTCTCTCTCTCCCCTAGGTCTTCGATTGCGACTCCTTGGGCTGAGTTTTTAGTCATTCTTCTTCTTTTTCCTTCTCTGATTCATCTTTGGTAAGTTTCTCTCCCCAAATTTCTTAGTTATTTCCTTTGCTCTCTCTCTCTCTTTCGGTCTGATTTGAGATTTGTTTGGTTTTTGCGTCTTGGTTTGTTTATATGCTCAGTCTATGGTTTGTTCACTCATTCACACTTTCACACAGTAGGTTTTTGGGCTTGTGGATGTCATTCTATGCTATATTTGTAGATTGGGCATGTTTTTTTTATCCATGTTAAACTGTTCACATACTTGTCTATCTGTCCAGTTTGTTTATCTGTATGCTCCATTATGGCTACTGTGTAATTTTGTTTTGGCACTTGTCTTATGACTGGTTTACTAATGGATTATGGCTATTGGTTTTGTTCCCTCTCCTTTATGCTACTAATGTTTTTTGTTTTGCTCTTACTGTTTTTTTAAAATATGGTTTTGGGGGTTTTTCTAACTTGGCTTGGGTGTCCTTGGGTTAGCTATGTCTACTGCCAAACGTAAGAAGCCCACTGCCTGTCGCCCATCTTATAACCCTGATCGGTTTCCATCCGCCGAAAAGGCCAAGTCCTTTAGAGAGGCTTACGCTTCTAGAACTGTCCATCTTGAGCATCATGTCCAACCCAACACTTTTGAGTCTTTACCTATACGTTCCTTGTTCGATCCGTTGGGGGGTGATTTTGTGCTCTCTTTCATCAGCCGCCAAAACCTTGATTGAGTCCCAGATTTTATTGTAATATTGAGGGCATTGATGATGTTGGTCCTTCATTTCAGACTTGGGTTAGGTCTAAGTCCATTTCTATTACCCCAAATCTTATTCGAGAGTTGTTAGGCATAGACCGTGTCTTTCCCATCCACTATCTCTTCCCAGTCCGCCCAACTTGTGATTTCAACGAGATGGCCACTACTTTGTGCGATACACCTCGTACTTGGGTTAAGGGAGCTTTGATCAAACAACATGAGCTCCTTCCTCGGTTCCGTTTGCTCAGCCTCATCATCTATGCCAATGTCATCGTCACAACCCATAGTTCTTATATTAATCAAGACCAAGGCTTTGTTCTCTTTTGTATTGATCATCATCATTCCATCAACCTTGCCACTCTCATTCTTCAAAAAATGATCGCCGCATTTGAGAGAAAGTCTTTAGGGCTACCTTATGGTTGTCTTCTTAATCGTCTCTTGTCCAAATTAGAAGTCCCAGTTCTTGAGGATGATGAGTTTGCCTTCCCTATTAAACCTTTCACTAAAAAGACCGCCTTTCAAAGTCGGGCACATGTTAAGGGGGAGTCTTCTAGTGCAGGTCCATCTTCTATAGGTGATGATGATCTTATGGCTAAAGAGGCTGAGTTTGATGCCACCGCAGTAGGAGCAGAGGAGCCGATATACCTCCCCGGACTATGCGTGACCAGCTTCGCCGCTTTGAGCAGTCCATGACTCAATGGTTGGTTCACCCGGATGCTCGTCAGGATGCTTTCAATGGTCAACTTGGCCATCTTGAGCAGTCAACTGCCCAAACCACTCTACAACTGGATCAGATTCTTTCATTGCTTCAGTTGCAGCCGCCACACCCATTGCCGCCAGATCATTGAGTTTGTTCTTTCTTTGGCCAGTTTTTAGACAGTTTCTCCTGTTTTGGTTGGTTTCTCTTGTTTTGTCTTATTGTCTCCCAGACAAAATGATAGTTTTTGGTGGTTGTTGCTTTTGGATATTTTTGCCTAATATTTTGGATATCTTTTTCTATTGATTTGTACATGCTGGACACAGAACATAGACATTTCAAAAACTATTGGTTTATGTGCTATATTGGAAATGCGATGGTTGTGGGTTGTTTTTTTGTTTATGACTTTCATGCATTATTTCTATTTGGATCTTACTTCATTCCACAGTTTTGATTTTTGGTCTTTGGTCGTTTTCATAGATGGATTGTTCAACATGTTTCTCAGTGTTTCTCTATCAAATTAGCATTAGTGTTTTTTTAGTTTTTTTTTTGTGTCTGTTAGGCCTTATCTTTTGGTGTCGTTAGTGAGTGTGTCTAGTGCGTGTTGTTAGGAAAAATTGTTAGAAAAATTTTGTCCGGGAATTGACAAAGGGGGAGATTGTTAGGTCCCTACTTGTTGCCAATTTTGCGAACAAGCTTAGTTTAATTAAGTTATAATTTTTTCTTGGTTTTTGGTCTTTTCGCTCGATCAGCCAAAGTTGCACTCGAGCGGCGTTTGCATCTTCTTAGTTGTTTGGCTTGTCTGCAAACATACTGGGAGACTTGTTGTTGCACTCGAGCGTGAGTTCCAACACTCGAGCGTAGACCTGTTTAATCGCACGCGTTTTAGTGACTCCATTCGAGCGGCAAGTCCTACGCTCGAGCGGGGTACGCGGCCCCTGTTTTTTATATATATGTGTTTTAGTCCGTTTTTAGGTTTAAGGCTTTCAGATCTGTTTTGGGGGCTCTAGGGTTTTCTTTTGGAGTTATTTTGCTAGTTTTCCTTTGATGTTTGCTTGAGTATTAAACTCACATGGTTGGATAATATACATGAAAGGGTTGTTTGAGTGATCATCTTCAAGAGTGTTCTTCTTCGGTGGAATCCGGAAATTCAAGCGTGGAGTGTTCGAAGGTGATCGAAGTTGTGCGCGGTCGTTGAGTCGACGTGGATGTTGTGGAATCAACATCAATCTAATCAATTCTGAGACAAAGGTTGAGGTAGAAGATATACAAAGCGTTGAAGACAAATAAACAGAGTTTGGGTAATTTGTTTAGGTTTTTTTGTATTATTTCCTACCTTCATAGTGGATTGATTTGTGGCGTTTCACCCGTGATTTTTTAATCACAATTGGAGGTGCTCCAATAATGATTTTTTCCACGTAAAAATCGTTTGTGTCTATTTATTATTTCTAAAGCAACAATTTAAATCACTTTTGTACATGCTTAATAATTCAGATTGTTAGTTTTAATTGTTTGGGAATTGGGACAATTAAATCTTGATCTAATCACGAATCATTTAGGTTTTTCAATCTTTATCCTCCTCTTCAGTTTGTGGTAGCACTTATTGGTATATCTTTTTTATCATTGTTTATTCTTCCTTTTTAGATATTTCAGTCTACTCTTGTTCCTCAAAGTTAGGTTCTTCACCTTCGTCCTCATCTTCTGTTTGTGGTAGCAATTGTTTATATATTTGTTGTTCTTCATTTGTGTGCTTCAAATTGCTCTCCTACATGAATGAAAATTATTTAAAGAATGATATGACACAAATTTCAGTAATAAATTTATAATTCAGTGATTCAAATTCATAATAAGACTAGAGGTTTGGTCCATGATAACAAGATTTTATCACTGAATCAACGAAATTAAGCAAAATTTATCACTCAATGAAGCAAACTAAGCAAATTTATAACTGTGAGCAAAAATTTATCGCTCCATATCAAAATTTATCGCTGCATAGCAAAATTCATCACTTAATTAAGGAAATAAAGGTTATATACTGATAAAACTAGTTTCTTAAATAATTTCCTAGCACAGATGAAATGCCTAAATAATTTTCTACCATAAATGTGACACTATGAACATTAAAAAAATTTATCACTTAAATAGGTGAACTAAGGGAAATTTATCACTGAATTAGGCAAATTGACTAAATTTATCAGTGTGAGCAAATATTTATCACTACATAACAAAATCTATCATTCATTTAAACAAACAAAGGTTATCAATGCATACCACAATATTTTTCAGATCATCCAAGGATGAATTTGCCAATTATTGTCCCAGATGTGTGATGTTCCATTTTGCAAATCTTGAGATTGCGTTCTTGTCATTTGGTTTGATGATGCTTGTATGCTCGCATATCCAATATTGTTAAGGACAAAAAAATTGTTATAAATAAGTATTTAGTAAATGTAAATATTATATCTTATAACTTGTAAGTGAGGTATTTACTTACCAATAAGATTATTACACATCCAGAGACTTTATCGATTTGGTTCATGTTGCTTGCTATTGATCTTGTGAGCTGTTGTTTCGTTGCGCCACACTAATCATAAAACTTCATTCTATCAATATCCTCAGTATATTTCATTAACCAATTGTAGTCCCAGTACCCTGATATAACAAAAGCAAACAGATCAAGAGGCATACAAGCCTGACAACATCTTCTATATCCTCATTGTTGTTGCTTTCCAAAAGTTGAGTGATCAATTTTGTGATTGATATTCTTGTCATTCTACTCTCTGTTATGTTCCTTCTTTTAACCATATCTATCTCATTTTTTCTTCTATATGAGAGATTGATTTTCTTTTGTCCACATGCAATCCCAAAAATCAACTTAAAGTCGTCACTTTTCAACTTCAACTTCTTAGCACCTATTTTGAAAATTTCTTCATCCATTTGGCAAATTTGTAAGATTTTTACAACCACATCATCATATTTCATAGAATCTCTTATTTTCACCTTGTTTTTACTCAATCTATCAACTAGAAGTGGAAAAGAAGTCTTTCTCAATAATGCCAAATACTCCTCTCTAAGTTTTGTTGTCTTAAAAAACTTGATAAGAGATTGAATGTTAGAATGGTAGACATACTTTGCTTCATGATTATGTATCTGTTCCGTCCTAATTTTTCTTCCATCAACTTTTTTCTTTCCTCTTGCTTTGTGGAGCTCTGTAGCTTGTTTCAGTTGCTGCTGTTTGGGCTTCCCATTGTCAATGTTAGATTCACGTTCAACTTCTAGTTGATTTTCACTTTCTTCTGTTGTTGGCTCTATAACACACTCAACTTTGTCAATCTTTTTCTTCTTTGAGAAACTACTTATTTCTCGACGATGTAATCTTTTACGATGACTGGGAACATCTGTACAAAAACATCGAACATAAACATTGAAGATTAAGAAGAATTTATCATTGAACTAGGCAAGCTAAGAAGAATTTTATCACTGAATTAGGCAAAGTAAAGAAATTCGTCATTGTATAGCAAATGTTATCACTCAATTAGGAAAAGTAAGCAAATCTATCATTCTTATTGCAAATGAACATGAAGATATGATTATTATGAAGTTGAATATCACTGATAAATTAATACTGTATGGTACACATTAAAAATAGCTTCAAGTCAAAATTTATCAGTTAATTATAGTTATGAAAGAATAAGGGAATCAAATCTATCATTATAACAAATTTTATTACTCAATTAGGCAAATTAAGTAATTTTATCATTATTATAACAAATTTTATCACTGAATTAGACAAAGTAAAGAAATTCGTCATTGTATAGCAAATGTTATCACTCAATTAGAAAAATTAAGCAAATCTATCATTCGTATAGCAAATTTTATCACTGAATTAAGCAAAGTAATCAAATCTGTCATTGTATATCAAATTTTATCATTTTTTTTTTTTTGGTACATCGGAAAATAAAAACAAACAGGAAACAAAAGAAGAGGAAAAGAAGACAAAGAAATCCAAACAGGTTGCCAAAACTCAGGGCCTAAGGTAGCCCTACCCAACCACGTCAGCAATCACTAGCCCTCGAATATCTTCAAGAGCCTCGTCCATGACAACAAGAGGCTCAACTTGATTAGCTCCCAATTTAGCAAGACCATCCGCACTGCTATTGCCTTCGCGCAAAACATGATGGATACCATAGCCACACCTTTGCATGAGGAATTTGAAATCCTTCACCAAGCTTCTAATCGAAGGAGACACCACACAACCTTCTTTCAAAAGTAAATGAACATGAAGATGAAGATATGATTATTATGAAAATATAATTATTATCACTGAATTAGCAAAAGTAAGCAAATCCATAATTGTATAACAAATGAACATGAAGATATGATTATTATGAAGTTGAATATCACTGATAAATTAATACTATATGATACACATTGAAAATAGTTTCAAGTCAAATTTTATCACTTCATTATAGTTATGAAATAAGAAGAGAAGATGAGTACGACTCACGTTTGATTGGCATGTTTGTTGAAGATGAACTAGATATGGAAAGTAGATGTCCGAATCGAAATATAGATCGAAACAGTGGAAGATTTGTTGGGGATCTGTTCGGAATTGGTATGAAAACAATTGGTGATTTCTTTGGAAATGATAGGAGATTCGCCGAAAATCTCTTCGTTTGTTCTGATCTCCAAATCGGAAATCTCCTCAGAATGGTTTCCAAATCTTCATACGTTTGTCTGCAATAGAACCCTTGAAAAAGGCGCGTGTGTGTCAAACGCATAGGGGAGAGTTCGTGACGGCTTCTTTGCTTCACGCGTATAGTGTGATATTGAGGGGTAAAATTGAAAACGAAAATAGGCCAAGACTTGACCTGTATTAAGCTATTTCCATGGGACTGGCTGGTAAGTCCTCCATAGAATAGCCCCTATTAGTTGGTTCAAATTATCATGGACGTCTAATGAGTTTTTAAGACAATAAAAAAACAAATTGCCCAATTTGCAAAACAAAAAGGCCCAATTACCAAAAAAAAAATGACCTGTTAGAGACAATCAAAGGGTGATTTTATTTGCATCCAAATAATAATTCAATACGTCTAATTAAAATTTTGAAATTTTATTTTTATCGTATTTTAATGTAAATTTACTAATAAGGGCTGTTTTGGGTGAGGCCCTAAATATATTTGTGATGTGTAAATGGCTTCACTAGTCTCCAATTTTGAGGTCCTTGGCATGCTATATTTGTGATGTATACAGGATATGGCATCATTTAGTATGTAATTTCAGAGCTTATATCTTTGCCATACTTCCACTTAAACCACTCTTTAATTGTTTTTGAGAGTTGAGCTTTGTGCCTTGTTTGTGAGCCATCATGCTTCTCTTGCTTTTTGTGCCTGAGTTTCAACATGATTAGGCTACTGTTTTGGCATGTTTAACCTCTGTCCGGGGTTGGTTTGGTCATTTAGGCTTAGTATTGTATGCCTATAGTGTTATGCTCTTTGCTAGCGTCAATGCTTTCGACTCTGAGCATGTCTTGCATGCGTCATTTTCATGCTTTGATGTCATTTAGCATCCTATTTCAATACTGGAATATGTGCCATTGCATTCCATCTTTCATTTGTTCTATCACTTTCGAAAGTGGTCTTAAGTCCTTTATTGGTTTGAGCACGAAATTGAGGCGTTCATGCCTAATGGTTTTAGCCTTCTCTTGAGGGTTTCTACTAACCAACGGCATGATGCTTCTTTCATGCTCAAGAAACTTGTGGCTTGGTCCGTCTTTTCAATTAGCGGACTTCTCACTTTTGGACTTGACCGGTTAAAGGACTTATCGGTAATCTAAAATGAGTAAACAAAATGAATCAAAGTAAAACATGTCAAAATAACATGTTTGTGTTGCATTGCATGTGTTTGGATTGGGCATTAATCAAAACACAAGAAATAAGGGGCGTTTCATACTCAGAGTGATGAAACGTGCCTCACTTCTTAATCACCGACACCCTTGATCGTGTATGATAGGATGGAGGCTCATGGAGTCTATTTGTGCATTCATTGACTTGTACAAACTTGGCTTCTCGGCCATCGTGCATTGCGATGCTTGGTTGGTGGCCCGAGAGTCGAGTACCACACTCTTTTGAGCATGAGAAATGATAAAGAGGGTGGTTGTACACACATATCCTGCAAAGACCTTACTTTGCCTCTGTTGTTCCCTATTTACAGCAAAATTGGAGCATGCAGAAGCAAGTGGCCAACGGGCCAGAGCAAGTAGCCTACCGGCCACTTTAAGTGGCCTACAGCCTCCTTAAGTGGCCAACAGTTCTCAGGCTCAGAGGTGGTCAAAAGTTGTTCTGGTTCTGAAGCAGAAATAGCCTGGAGATTGGTTTGGTGTTCAGGGATCAAGGCGAATGCAAATAGAGGCAACCGGTGGCAAAGTGACGGACTTCGGGAGGAAGCGGAGCAACCGAGCATGCATGCATCCCTCGTCCCTCGAGGCTGTTTAATTGCTTTATTAGTTAGTTAATGTGTTTAGCTAATTAATCCAATTTGTAATATTTAGCTAACTTAGAATAGTTAGTTAATTTCAAGTCATGTGTAATAATTAATTAGCTAGAGTAGTTAATTAGTTATTTTGTAATAAGTAGCTTAGCGTAGCTTAGCTTATTATTCGAACCCTCCGTCGAGAGGGCAAATGTTGTCATAAGTGTGCGTGCGTGTGTAAATGTCTTCCAACCCCACGTCTTTTTCCCTTTTATTTTCCCGCTTTCAGTGGATAGATTAGGGCATATTTCGATTAGCATACCTTATGCTTGCATGCGTGCATCATTCATTCGTCTTGCATGCACCGTGCTCGACGCATCATTCAAACTGCATTGTATTTCAATACACTTTCTTGAATACGTGTTCCAAAGCATGTTATCAAGTGTTGCATTCATATGCCATCTTAGATAGCCGAGCCTATTAGTTGCATTATTGCATGCGTTGCATTAGGCATCTTTGACATAGCTAGGATCATGCATGATTTCTAACTAGTTTTCTGTTTTGGCTCGGAGTACACTATAAGTGTTTACGCTTTAACATACTTGCATGAGTGTGAGTGTTGCCATGTTTAGCATGCTTGCCACGAGGCTATTTGCTTAAATGTTTAACTGCATGAATGCTTGTGGGTGAAGGCTTTATTGCTTGAATTGGAACAATTAATCAAATGTAAGTTTTAAGCCCACTTTACGGAGTGGCAGATCATGTTGTTTTAAGCCCACTTGAGGGTGGCAAATCCGCGTTTTAGCCTACTTTCGAGTAGCACTTCCAAACTATTTTCGAAAAACGAACGTGAGATGTTTTGTTCCAAATCGAGTGATTTAGTCTATACTTGTATGCTGTGCACATCACATAGTAAGGTTAGCTAATAAATCAGAATAAGAACAAATGTGTTTTCAAAATAACATATCATGTTTAGTAGAGGCCGATCCTTTGATCGGGCAAGCAGGGGTGCTCATTTTAGGACCTTTCCCTCTCGTACCCAAGTTTCCGAGCCGAGACAACTTTGGTGATGACGGACACGTGGCCTTTGACACGAGTCAGGGTTTCCTAAATTTTTCAAAAATAAAATATTTAGGTGGCGATTTTATAATCTGACAGAACAGTCCATGTTTGGCGTTTTTTGATTAAAATCGATTTTTCAAAACGATTTGCCGGATTTGGACTCTATGGTGATTTATCAGTCTTACATTACACTTTGTGAGATTAGATTCAGAACCGTGACAAGAGTCCGAACTGTAGTAGCTAGAACCCAATTCGCGCCCTCTCCGAAAGGGGGGCTGCGCGGAGAGAGTTCGGATGGTCTACAGTTTCTGGACCATTCAATATTTGAAAATGATAACCAAAGATTGGAATGGGACTATTTTGCAACATGAGTTTATTCATATGCGTTGTTGTGCACATATTCTTAATCTCGTTGTGAATGATGGGTTAAAGAAATGGACGATTTTATTGTCAATATTAGACTTGCGGTAAGATATGTGAGGTTTTCTCCTCATAGGCATGATGTTTTTAAGAAATATGCGGCCACACTCAAACTTGATTGAAAAGTTCTTGTATGCCTAGATGTACCAACTAGGTGAAACTCTACCTATTTGATGTTAGAGGCTGCCAAAAAGTATGAGAAGACTTTTAACCGATTGAAGTTTGTGGATTCTAACTTTGAACCTTATTTCAAAGATGTTGATGGTAGCATAAGTAGATGTCTGAAAGAGTTGGATTGGAAAAAATATAGAATTTTTTTGAGATTTCTAAAATTATTTTATCTTGCAACTAAGAAATTTTCAGGGCCTCTCTTTGTTACTTCCAATGGTTTTTACAAGGAAATGTTTGTTATTGAAAGCAAAATTAACCAATTAATTTTGAAGGAGGATGATACTTTGAGTACAATGGTAAAGACTGTGAAACAAAAGTTTAGCAAATATTAAGAGGATGGAAGTAAGATCAATTTGTTTTTATGTTGCAGTTGTTCTTGATCCTACCAAAAAAATGACATACTTGGAGTTTTGCTTTTCAAATTTATTTCTTGGATATAATTAGGTGGAAGATATGGTAGACAAAGTTAAGAGTTGTTTAAGTCGTTTGTATAGTCATTCTGTCACACTTTATCCTTTAAATGAGAAACTTCCAAGTGTGAATGAAGTTGTGAATATGGTATAAGATGATGATGATGATGATCCCTATTCTTTAGTTGACTTCCAATTTAATTCCTATTTGGAGGGGCGATGCACTAGTGGATCTAAGTCGGAATTAGAACAATATTTATCTGAGGTTAAACATTTTGCAAAGAATCAAACATTTGAGATTTTGGATTATTAGAAGGTAAATGCAACCAAATATAAAGTGTTATCACAACTTGCAAGGGATGTGTTTGCCATGCATGTTTCTACCATTGCGTCGGAGTCGGTTTTTAATGCAAGGAGCATATTCTTAACCCATTTCGTAGTTCACTCTCGCCTTCTATGATTGAAGCTCTTGTATATACTCAAAATTGACTTCGAAACAACCTTCTAATTTCTCTTCGAAAGGCGATGGATAATGTGGAGGAATTTCAGCAATATGACTCAAGTAATATGAGAATTTATTTATCTTCATTTTGTTTGCATTGTTCATTTTTTAATGTAAGTTTTATTAATCTTCTATTGTTGACTCCTAATTAGGTACTTTGGAATCAAGCTCATTTTCAAGTTCAACCTATAATGTTGATGCTATAATTGAACTCTAATATCCATTTGCTTATTAGTAATTTTTTCATATATTCAACATATTTTCTTACTATATTAAGATGCAATACATAGACATTTATTTATCATTTCATTACTTTATTCGTCAAAGGAATTATGAAGATTGAAGATTAAAATTTATATTTTTCAGTTTATTTTTGTGCAAGGTTCATCAACCTAATGCATGGAATTGAAATTTTTGAAAGTTGGATTGGATGTGATTTGATATCTTAGAAATATTTTTATTTTATTTCATGAGTTTGAATTGAATGAAATTTGACAATAATTTTTTTTTCTTTTTTAATTGCATTTTGAATGAATGTAAGTTAATGAATTTTTATTGTTGTGTTTTTTTTTTTTTTATTGCATTTTGAATGAATGTAAGTAAATGAATTTTTATTGTTTTATTTTTTTTATTGTATTTTGGATGAATGTAAGTTAATAAAGAATTACTTCTTTTTTTTTTATTTGGGTTAAAAATGATGAATGTAGTATTTTGAATGATTTGTTTGGATTACGGAGAATTTGTTATGTTTTTTATTTTATAAATTTTAATTCATTAATTATTAATGTTTGAGCATTTTAAAAAATGAAAGGAAAATGGTCCAAAATAAATATTGACAAAATGAAAAAAAAATAAAAAAAAGTCTTAAAAATAAAATTTTGAAAAAAAGATTAATTCGCAAACCGCCCGCACATCTACAAACCCTATACTCACAAACTGCACTGCAGGCGGTTGCGGTTTGACTTTTCACCAAACTGCATAAATACAGACAGGTCTAAACCAAATCGCATATTGTCCCAAATCGAACCGCGGACACCCGCAAAATTTCCAAACCCTATCTTAACATGTTTTTTAGGAGCACACAGTAACAAAATTTTTCTCCAAATGTATTCAAGGTTGTATCAATTTATCTTTATTTTACTAAAATACTTCCTACTATTAATTTTTTTTTGTAGCATTTTCATAAATTTTAAAATACTTTTTTTTTATACAAATTCCAATATTAAACAATGTCAAAAGAACAATTCAAATATTGACATATTAAATGATTTGTCCCTAAAACATTGTTTAATATGAAAATTTGTATAAAAATATTTTAAAAATTACAAAATGTTTTAAAAAATAAAATTACTAAAAAAATATTTTAGAATTATTCTTCAATGTTTTTATATTCCAAGGACACCCATATACCATACTTCACAGTTAATATTTTTACAGATTTCGTTAAATTTACCTATTTCATTTTATTTTATTAAATGATTGTTAATATTTGTTAAATCCTAAATAATTATTATTTTTAGGGAGAATTGCAAAATATAATATAAACACAAAATAATTACAATATCAAGGAAATACAAGTAATTTATGTATTAAATTATGCAATTAAGTCTTTTATTTGCACTTCTTTTCCACTTCTTTGCAATTGTCCCTTGTTTTTATACATAAAAATAAAAATTTTGTATATAAATTAAAAGATATATTAATGTGCATCCATTTAAAGGATATTACAAAGACTATAAAAAGATTATATACTTGTGTTGCATACATTATTGTAAATAATATATAATCTTTTTCAACTCTTAAAATACTATAAAAATACACATTAAGAGCATTTCCAACGATATACCAAATATTTTATCAAATTTGAGTAAAAAAAGCAGAAATTTCCTATCTGATATCAGTCACTCCAATAGTGAATTTGTGACTGTCATCAAAACACGTCGTCCAGGGAGTCAATCGACTGGTTGACCGGCAAGAGCAAATGAAAAAAAAAAAAAAATTGCAACAAAGGTAGTGTACTCCCAACTTCAAGCCATCAGATTAAGTTGACAAAATGCAACATTTTTTAATTAAGAGAATAAATTGGTATGAATGATAGCTTGAGAAGTTTCTGGTGCAGATGGTGGTTGAAGACTATAGATTGTGAAGATGGTGGCAAGACTATTGTGAAAGAGATGCTTCTTTATGAAGTTGATTCAATTATATTGAATTTGTTGAAAGAGTGGATTCAAGAGAGGTTGAAGAAAGGGAAAGAGTGTCTCCAAAAAGCAAAAGAAACTGAGGTATGTTTTTTGATTTGTTTCTGCTAGATTTAGGCAACTCTATTAAGTTGCAAAAAAAAATTACAGGAAAATTTTCTTGAGAAAAATGAGCTAAAAGGAAATGTAAGGAAAATAAAATATACTGATGAAAAATGCTTCCTACAAAAAAATTGATACACATTTTTCTGCAAGATCAGAACACATGAAAGAAAGGAAAGCAACTTTTACAAAGATATGATATCGAAAGTAGTTTTTGAGAGTAACAGAATTGAAATTTGTGTTGGCAGACATGGAACCTAAAATCCAAAACAGAGCCATATGCACAATCAGTGAGGGAGATAATGAAAGTTGCCAAAGAAACAGTGGATTCATTCTTTGAAATTCCATTAGGAATGTCTGAGGATTTAGTTCATGAGCTTGCTGATGGCTTCGAATATCTCATCCGGGAGTATACTACCTTTGTTGAAGAGAAAAATGGCAGATGAGAAATAATAAGATTTGAGAGGGAGATTTATATCGAACAAGTGGGCTGAGATACGGCAGCACGGAATATGGTGTTGGGCCATGTGAGGGCCGAAGATGCTGTGCGTAGCCGAACTGCACCAACACAGCGCTTTGACCCGTTACGTTGGGCCGACCTGAGGGTCGCACAGATTATGGAAGCATGCAGGTGTTTAGCCGAATTAGGATCACGTGGAACCGGATAATATTTGATTAGGTTTACACAGATGTGTTGGGCCGAGCTATAGATGGTTCGGACTGATGTGGGGACTGAAATGGCCCACGAAATCGCTATGTGAGGCCGAGATGCCGAACGACACGCCCACGTCTAGTCGGTTCGGGTGGACCCGTTTGGTTTTGCTTGGCAGTGCCTATCCCTCATAGGGTTTATGTTTCACCAAATAATAGCTCGATTTAATATTCCACGTGGACCAATTATAAAGAGAAGAGAATCTACTACTGGGATGCATCAATACCATTTGGCGATGCGACAAACACTGTTTAAAGGTTTTAGTCTCTACACGTGTAAGAAATGTAGAGGGAAGCATAGCTGCCTGTCTAGAGAAAGACAACAGAGGTAGTGCACCCACAATCTCTAAGGCTGCATGGCCAATCTTGAAAAGAAGGAGCATGCAGCCGTTAGAGGTAAGCCATTTTTTACATACTCTCTCTCTCTTGAAAGTGCCCTGCCTTTGCTCTTCTTCTTTAAGTGTTCTAACTTGATCGTCGGAGGGTTTATCCGGCAGCATACCGCCGAGTAGCTCACAGTCTTTCTGTTCTCAGGTTGAACGACGTTACGCAAGGCTTAGACTAAAGGAGTACGGAGAACGACGAATATTTCGTCCCCGTACAAGATTAAAGACTGGAATGAAAATCCCTTGATTTTTGGGCTACCAATGCTTTAATTGAATGAATGAAGATGCACAATGAGTCCAAAATTATAGAGAGAGAGAGAGAGAGAACAAAGAACGACGCGAGGGTAGAGACAAATTTGCTTCAGAAGCAAACAACTTTGGAATCCTATTGACAGTCCAAACCATTGCTCTATTCTGAGAATTGTTCAAGTAACAAGATGACCAGGAGGACAACCAGCCGAATGTTCGACCGGTCATCCTGTGTGTACCATCCGCAACGATCCTACACAGTGTTTTGGTAAAAAGTGCCCTAGATCCTCAGTTTGGTGAAACATTTGTTATTTTCTCAATTTGATGAAACCAATGAAGCACAAACAGAGAGATTTGGTGCAGCGTTACAGACAGCCTAACAAAATCTTAAATTTAAAAATTATTAAAAATCTTTAAATAATAAATATATCTAATTTAACGATTATATTAAAAATAAAATTTATTATAATCAAGATAAATTGATACAACATTAAATATATTTGTTAACATTAACAACATATTTAATATAATCAAATTATATGTATTTATTATTTAAATATTTTAATAAAATTTCAAGTTGCACAGAATAATGTATAATTAATATTTTATATAAAATTGTAAAATTTTGTTAATGCATACCCTTAAGAGGCATCTTAAGAAAACTTTAAAATTTTCATACACAATATATAATATTTTAAGCTTTTTAACATGTGCCCTAAAGACACACATTAATAAAATCTAATATTTTATATGCATGAAAATATTCATTATTTATGATTTAATAATTTTTAAAACCCATTAAATAAAATAAAACATAATTCATTACTAATTTACCATGTAAAACCTCTTCACTACTTATTTTCCATCTAATTGAGAATTTAAATTTGAATAGAAGTATGATTTGATATGAACTAATCATGTTCTTTCATCAAAATCCTTTTAAATAATCCTTCTTATCCAAAATTTCTGTTTTCATAAAATTTAATGAAAAAATTTCAATCTTCAATCCTTTATTTTTATAAATTTTCATCAAACTCAAATTTAATTATCAATTTGATAAAAATATATATATCTCTCTCTCTCTTAATTCGATAACTAATTGATAAAAGGATTGAGGACAATTTTAAGTACTATAGATTGGAGATATCTAACGATAATGCTAGACTAATCATATTTTTATATAATAAGATTTAAATGTGGAAAAAAAAAAAAACATACAATTGAAGAGAAGTAAAAAATTGAAAATGGAAAAAAAATGTATGTTCCCTCAGAAAAACAAGTAAATAAGGATTCAATCACAGATTGATCAGAATTAGCATGGTCATCAGACTTACAAACATCATAGGGAGCATTAAAAAGATCAAACCCTTATTTTTCTAATCACAAAAATTATAGTAATAAATCAAAATTAAAATTAAAATTAAATAAAATAATAATATAAAAAAAAGTTATGAAGCTCAGATAGATGTTGGATAGAGTCTATTCCCAGGCCTTAGTCTCTAAAAACAAGGCCTCATAATGAGCTGGGATTAACATTTATCATCATCGCACCATCGTACTTTTTAGATCTCGAATTTCACAAATTAATTACTAAAAACACAATGTGAATAAACTAAAGATACAATTTTTTTACACAAATTCTCACTTTTCTTTCATTTCCTCACAAAGTCGAAGATCCAAATTCAAATCAATATACATATCTACGCCGTTCATATATATATATATATAGAGAGAGAGAAAGAGAAAGAGAGACCTGGGCTAAAATTTGACTTATACAGAGGCAAGAGGTGAGTGAAAGGTTTGAAGTCTGCAGAAAATTATATAAAGAGATAGATTGGCTAGGGCTAGGGTTAGGTATTAAAATGGGGACGTCGAATCTGTGATTTTACATATATGGCCTTGGAGGTTTAGTTTAATTACTGGACTGGGATTAGCGCAACTCTCTTAATGGAAAAGTTAGGCCTGTTATGGGTTGGGTATAAGTTTAGGCCGTAAGAGTCTGGACTTGAGCAAGCCTGTTGAGACTCGATCTTTTTTTGGGGCTAAGGCTTCGCTTGGTTTGCTTTGAAAGCCGACTTTTTGATGGGCTTTGTTTGTCCCACTGAAATACAAAATAATGTGCTTTTTAAAACCTGTTACGGGGGCTTTCAGTGTGGGTTTTTGACTTTTTATAACTAAAGCCTCGTTTGACAACATCAGTTTTTAGCTTAAAAGTCAAAAAATTAATAAAAAAAATTAAAAAGTCAACAACTTATACTAAAAACTTAAAGATTTCATTTTCTTTCTACTTTTTACACATCTTTTCGTAAAAAATTAAAAAACCATCCTAAATATACTAGTTTTTTTTACATAATATTTTAGCCAAAAAACTAAAAAGTTACTAAAAAATTCTATTCCCAAATGAGGCCTAAAACCTAGTAAAAAGGAGTCATTCTACTTACACTACAAATCTAACCCTAAAATTCAAAAATCTTTTTTATTTTATTTTGGCATAATTTCTAACAATATTGTATAGGACAGAATGTTGCGCAACTAAGAAACAACATGTAAATAAGATGAGTATTACTGAGATGAGAATGCTAAGGTGAATGTGTGACAAGACTAGAAAAGATTAGAATAAATATATTTGGGAATGGGTAGGAGTAATATTGATAAAATATAAACTGAGAGAGAATAGACTGAGATGGTTTGTTTATATACACACTACAACATATAAGACTTTTAGCGACCAATTATTTTGGTCTCTAAATGGTTTTTGTGACAAAATTAAATTTGTCATTAAAAAAGTTACTAAAAGTGTGTCTAGAAAAGTCTTTAGCGACGAATTTTTGAAAGTGTTGCTAAAAATGACAATTAGTGACTAGTTTTATATTGTCACAAAATGTTTGATTTTACAAGACTATGGTCGCTAATACTTCGTCACAAAATGTCCCAATTTGGTTGTGCAAAACAAAATAATGACATTTTTAACGACAATGATATTTGATCGCTAAAAGACAAATAACTTTCTCTACAACACATTTTCGTTGCTAAAAATCAAAGTTGGGATAGCTAAAAATGCATAAAAATTAAATGTCATCCAATCATAAAAAATAAAAAGAAAAAAATTGACATCCACACATCAAAGACACTCTATTCCCAAATCATAATGAATATATAACTCTGAGTATATTCAAAGTTTTCAAAATTAAAAGTTTCCAAAATACTTTCAAAAAGTTTCCAAATTCAAAGTTTCTAAAAATTGACCTATCAAGTTGCAAACTCAAAGCTAGTATCCTTGTCAACTGGTATGTCATCACTCATCCTGGAATGGTGCAGTAATTGATATCCCATTCTTCACATATTTTTAAAGGACTTGCAGAACAAGATAATCATTAGAAAATTACACCAGTTCACATTGTTACATTCTAAACTTTTTAAATATACAAGGATCATTCACCTAATTAAGAAACTCATTTTTTATTTACTCTGTTTAAGAACAGGAAACCTTGCCTAAATACATTATACATTATTTTTGCCTCATCCTTAGATTTAGTATTGCAGCGTGAACTGCTTGTTGTCATATTGTAGGTTCTCTCCATGTAGGTTGTTGATTGGATATCCATGTTCACTTCCTTGTCAGTTCTTTTTTTTTTTTTTAATTAAAAATAAAAAATTGATAGATCGACAGACTGAATTTTTGGAGAGTAAAAGTGATGCAAATGTATAAGCATATTAATTAAGTTGATACAATCAAATTATAATTAAGCTTCAAAAACACTCACAGGTAAAACTTTCAGAGTGCATTTCATAATATTTGGATCGGCAATCCTTCCTTGACTAGGTGCCTGCACCCAAAAAAAATGCAAATTCAATGATTGGTGGTTAAAAGCTGCAAGAAAACAGAGTTGACATGGATCTGAACAAAAATAATTCACAGTTGCATAAATACTTTGGCAGTAAAAGTCCGAAAGAAGAAGAGAACACAATATTCAGATTAAGTCTAGTAGGCCTCGAGAAATGAAGACTTTATAGTTTGTTTTCCACAAGGCACAAATCAATCATCTAAACTGAAATTATTACATAAATTGGAGCTCTGTCAGAGGTAGAAAAACATAAAAGAACAAAGGACTATTATATGCTTGCAATGATACATATACATTCATAACCGCATTGCCAGGGAAAGGGGTGTCGTTGCATTCAGAAGAGAGAAACTAATAAAGCAATACAAAAACCATTCATTCAAAAGAATTTGAAAAAATATATAAAAAATTACTCATTTTAAAGACATGTAAAACAAACAAGTACTTAAGACTTCATTTCAACGGTTCTCGTTCTTTTAAAATAAATACAAGGAGCAGTGGCAGAGTTTCTATCCGAATAAGAGATCCTAGGTTATATCCTCCTCAATTGATCAGAGTCCCCTTAGATTGTAATAAAGAAGCTTTCTTCTTTAGCAATTTTACACAAGAAGTTAAACCATACTAAAAATTTCAGAATGCTAGACACTCTCAATAAAAGAGTTTTGTCGCCTAACTTATAACCAAATCTTATTACAACCCTATAATTTAGTATCTGTGCAAAAGAAACCACTCATATAAAGGGCACAAGGTGGAAATCTAATCTAGAATGACAGCATATATAACACAAAAATACAGATTCAAAATAGTAAACGAACAGGTGCAAGAAAATTTCTAATATATCAGATAGATTAATCCCATATAGTTGTATTACAGACCTATGGTTGTAAAGAGATCAAACAATTGAAAATAACAATGTTTTGGCACAGTAAGGAAATACCATCCATGTCATATGGGGTGGAAGGAATTGCAAGTAACAAAATGAAGCAGCAGTCAATCCTGCACACAACAACAACAACAACCACACACACAAAAAAAAAAAAAAAAAAGAAAAAGGACAAATGATAAGCAAGCAATCTAAACAAGAGAAGAATACATTGGTAAGGGAAGATTCTATCCACAAATCACAGACCTATAACGCCTGAAGCAAATACATTGGGGATTGAAACATTTGTGTAGATTTTCAACTGTCATAACTACCACCTTCGGTTCAAACTCATTAGAGAGACGAATGTTTGAAGACTTGACATCTCTGTGAATGACCGGCCGAGAACATTCATTGTGCAAGTAATTTAGGGCTTCAACAATTTCAACAGCTGGTTTGAATCTCAATTCCCATGACAATACAGCTGTTTCTTTGCTATTACCTATCTCAGAGATCAACCAATTAGCATAAATTTCCCATCCATCCTTAAGTAGGCCTGTCAATCCGAATCCGATATTGGTCATAAAAACAATCCAAACCCAAAATCGATCCAATTCTGACAAATCTGATAAAAAAATTATCTGAACAGAATTTTTGTTAATGGATTCGGCTTTTAGATTAAATCCAATCAGTTGACAGGCCTATTACATAGTAATGGGAAGAAGAATATCTCCAGAGAAGATTTACCATGTAGGTTTTCTTCTAGATTTCCTCCAGACAAGAAATCATAAACAGATATTAGTTCATTGTCTTCAACACAAATCCCAAGCAGAGGAGTGATGTTTTTATGCTTCAATGAGCTCATGAAATTTCTTGTGTTTCTGGACAGGACTGTTCAAACTATCATTTCTCGAATTGCAAATCACTTCATGACTGTGTCTTGGAGTCTCCGAAGGCTCAGAATCACCAAATTCAGACTGGTTATCTAGTAGTGATTGATCTCAAACAAGGTAACTTGGCTTCGGATCTCCTTTGCAACGTAACATAATCCAAAACAAATTCAAGAATCGTTTAGACTACGTGCATCTTACTCTTCTCAAATCCCATTTTAACAGAAGTCTCGTGCTTTTTTTTAAGTAGCTTTTTAAGAGAGAAAAATTGTACCTAGAAGGCAGTTACTGGAAGACCTTCTGTAAACAACCTTGCCATTGTAGGATTCAACATCATCTTAATTTGTATGATAATTATATTATCACAATATCTTTAATTAAGCAATATAGGGCACACTTAACAAGATTAAAAGGTTTCTTGATCCTTCAGCAACGTCAATGTCCAACAGACCATATACTCTAGAGAAATACATGTCAATATTTTATCTTGGTTTTTGGCTTCATTCTTTCTTTTGGGCCCATGAAAATCTATGCACATTACGATGTACATAAAGTTCCATGAATAATGTCAAACCAAGTGAACAGGTCATACCAATCACTTTTGCAGATAAAAAGTAAAGAATATAAAACATAAAATTAGCTAAAAATATATCAATACTATAAAAATTGAACAATAATTAGATAAACATCTCAGAGCAAAGCGATAAGGCTTGTCGAGTTGATTTTTAAGAATTTTTATTAAAACTTGTTCTTATGTTTTTTATGGTTTTGCTAACAATAACACTATTATAGATAGCAAATTATTTTAATTTTATGTTGATGGAAGAGGATTTTCATTTTCTGATTAATTTTGTTTTTCTTCAATTTTCCTGTGTTTTCTCGGTAACCAAACAGAGCTTCTTTATCTGCTAGATTAGGCACATGAGGGTATATAACAACTAAAGCTGTGACTATAAGTAATAGGGTAATTCGAATCCAATTTTTGAATGAACACAGAGGAGTATATATATAGATATGTACATGTATATATGCTGTGTCTGTGGAGAGAGAGAGAGAGAGATTGAAAACACACCAAATCGCTATTGAATCCAAATCACTACGATCTCTGTTAGAAACCAAATCAATTTACTCAAACTCATATATATCTACAAAAAATTTAAAGAAGACGAAGAATAAATGATAATATAAGATCTCAGAATAAGTGTATATGTGTGTGTGTGTGTTTGTGTGAAGCTAAAAAAAAAAAAAGGTAGAAAATCTCAGAAAATTGTGCATCAAGATGAAAATTGTGCATCAATATCAAGATGAAGAATCAAACCACTGCTTAGGAATGGCCCGGGCCGGGGCCGGGGATCATACTCCCCGTCCCCGGTCCCCGATGGTAACAATGTCCCCGTCCCCGGCCCCGATCCTCGACGGGGGACCTATCACCATCCCCACCCCCGTCCCCTGACGGGAATCGGGTATCCCCGACCCCGAAATTCCCCGCTCAAAGGAAAAAAAAAAAAAAAAAGAGAGAAACCGAGATCGTCGGATCGACATCAACATCAACAACAACTACAACTACAATTTGTTTCATCTGATCATCATCAACATCAACAACAAACAGTGAGATAAAGAGAGATAAATAGCAGTGAGATAAAGAGAGACATCAACAAACAGAGAGATAAATAGCTATGAAACTCAGATCTCGGATAGATTTGCTTCGTCTTCACCTTCTCCAAGAGTGCTCGGAACTGAGAGAAAAAGAGGCAGCAATGGAGAAGTTGTAGACGATGGTAGCGGGATCGCCTTTGAAGACCACGGTGGTGGCGGGATCGCCTTTGGAGACCACGGTGATAGAGGAAAAAGTAGATTGGTGGAGTGAAGGGGAGAGAGAGAGAGAGAGAGAGAGAGAGACGCTGAGAGAGGAGATTGGTGGCGAGTGAAGAAGATCGGCGGTGGAGGGAAGGGAGGGAGGCAGGGGTAGAGAGAATGAGTGAGGGAGAGAAATGAATCACCAGTGAGGCTGACATGAAAAACGAGATTCAACCCTAAACACACAAACATACATATATATATATATATATATATATACGGGGATGCTCGGGCATTACTCGGGCCGGGGCCGGGCAACCTATCCCTCTTCCCGACCTGAAATTATCGGAAATTTAATTTTTAATACCATTTTTAGTTTTATGGCATCTCCAATGGTAGTAGGCATTTTATCAATCTAAATATTATTATAAAGTATATATTTTATTTTTCCTATCAACTGTTTTATGTTTTTACTCCAACCATGCTCTTTATTTTAGCTATTTATCCAAATACTATTAATTTTATAGAATGTCACATCAACAACAAAGATGGAGGGAAATGATCCTAATGATTGAATACATTTTGCCTAGCGTTGAAGGCTAGCTACATGTAGCTAGTGAATATGAGTTGAGCTAAAATGCCTAATCATATGCCTAGTGCATTGGAGTTGAAAAAAGTGAATCACACTAGGCATTTTAACTAACAAGTATTATATACCTAGTGCATTGGAGATGCTCTAAGTTTTTGGAGAAAATCCGTTTTAATTGGGGTCAGATTTTTGTCGGGCCGGGTTCAAATTGTCATCCCTGAATTAAAATCTTATATTTATTTATTTTTTAAAATTTTTTGAAGACTAACCATCAAAATGTATTAGATAAAACTCTTTAGTACAGCTTATGTGCTTGTTGGATTACATTCCTTCCTACCTTAAACATTCTTCGGATCTGTCTTTTATTCTGATCTATTATACGAACATGATTTTTTGAAGATTTTTTTTTTAAGGAGGTATAGTTCATAATTTTTGATTTGTTTATTATTTAGGTATATTTTGAACGTAATTTGAAAAAAAAAATATAAAATATATTAAGAATAAATTATAACCTTAAATATTTTAATAAAATATACTGAAAAATTAAACATATTTAATATTTTTTAAATACAAATAGAATCCCCGTCTTCAAAATGTCCAATTTGAAAAAGAATAAAGCTTTGGACCCCCAGTGGGGGTACTGGGGGTCACCTCCCATTGGTCCAAAAAAAAAATAGTTTTTTTTTTTTTTTTTTAAGTTTTCAGCCAACCCCAGGCCGACACGTGGCACTGGGGGTCACTGGGGGTCATCCCCAGTGGGGTCTGTAGCATTGCTGTTTGAAAAACTATTAAAGCAAATCAACAGGATCTTCTCCGCTGGCTTCATATTTTTCTAATGTTTGTTATCATGAAAGAAAAAAAAAAAAAAAAAAGAAAAAAGAAGAAGAAGAAGAAGAAGTTAACAAAAAAATATTTGTAATAATCAATCAAAAAATTAATTGGACGAAAAGTATTTTGTACGTTTTAGTCTTTTTAGAAATTTTCTTTTACCCTTTTAGTTTTTAAAAAAGTTAATACATTAGGAAAGTTGTTAATTTTTATTTTTTTTTGTTTTGGTGAGTGAAAAAAAACAGACGGGACATTTGGCATTTTTACAAAATAACAAACGACTGAATAATGATTGATACTTTTTTTTTTTTTTTTTTTTGAAGATTTCATAATTTTTTTTAGATCTCAATCATTGATAGTGTAAGTTCCACACATATATGAGTCAGTTTTATATATACATCAATTATTGAGATCTAAAAGGGATTATGAGCATTCCTAAAAAAAAAAGAATCCCAAATATTTTTCCAAACAACTTAGAAACTTTTAAATTTTTTAAACAAAAATAACGTTTTTTTAATGGCATGCCAACACGCCCATAGTCCCACCAAACCTAGACAAAAAACCAAAAATAGACCTAACCCGATATCAGTGGTCATTTGTTGCTTCCATGTGACATTTGTGATCAGTTTAGGTATCTATCTATGGTGGTGTTTGGCAAGTTGGGTTGGGGCTAAAATAGTCACAAAAGACAAAACAGGCTATTTTAGCCACAACAAACAAAACATCACATCCAACCCATAATCATTACACTCTTCTCTCACAAAAAAAATCAAAAAAGCCAAAAAGCCAAAAAGCCCTTCCCAAACCAAACTTTTTAGTCCAGGCTAAAATAGTCAAAAAAGCTAAAAAGCCAAAAAGCCAACCCACTTCCCAAACGGAGGCTATATCTATCAAATCTATTTATATTATTATTAAGTAAATATTAGATTTAGTGTCAAAGTCTTCGTATCACATGATAGTTTTGTTTAATTTAAAATAAAAAATTATTATTTAGGAAAAATTACATATACCCGTCGAAATTTAGCTAAATTACAGATACCCCCTGAGGTTTTAGAAATTACAAATTTCTCCTTGAATGCTATAGTTGCATAACAAATTAGAGGGTAATTTGTTATGAAATACAAATCTCAAGGGGCAAATTGTTACGAAAATACAAACCTCAGGGGACGGGATGTAATTTCCGAAACTTCAGAGGGCTATCTGTAATTTAACTAAATCTCGAGGGAGGTATATGTAATTTGTCCTATTATTTAAAAGCCTGTCACGTGACAGTTTTATTTAGTTTAAAATAAAAAAGTATTATTTAAAAGCGTAAGTAAAATTTGAAAGTAAGATCTTAAATTTCATTAAAAATATTCTTACCACTTAAACAATATATATATTATAATATTAATTTTTTTTATTATTTGTTTTATATCCACATATATATCTCGCAAAAACTAAGGTGTATGAAAGTTTTATGCCAAATTATGTTTCCCTTTGGGGAGTTATATATTGAAAACTTTCTGTGTTTGGGGCTTAAGACCATCAGTTTTACTTTTTGTATTATTTTGGCGCTGTTTGGGAAAAGCCTAAAGAGGTTATTATAGTCTAAAAAAAAAATTTAATCAAAAAGCCAATTTTGCAGCTTTTTCAAAAAAAAAATATATATATATATATATAGGACTGCACAGCGGCAGTGTAGGCTGTCAGCTTTGTCACTTGTTCCATCAATGAACATTTTACGATTTTACCCCTTGATAGCAATTTAAAAAAATATTTTTTTAGGGACAAATTTGTCATTTTAATTTCAAACATCATTTCAACACATTTTTTAATACAGCAACTCAAATAAAATCCATCTTATCTTCCCAAACACAAAAACTAAAATAGCCTACTAAAATAGCCAAAAAGCCAAATAGCTTACTAAAATAGCCACTTCCCAAACGAGGCCTTTTTGTATCAATATTCTCGCGGGTGTTTTGGGAAGTTGCTAAAAAATTGATTTTTGTCTTTTTATCAAGTTTTTTGGCTTTTTTAAAAATGATTTGGAAAGTTGGTAAAAAGTTGACTTTTTTTATTTTTAGTTTAATATTTTTTAAAAGTGTCACATCACTCCAAAATGACCAAAATATCCTTACTTTTTGATTTTTGAATTAATTAATTAAAATGTTCCAGAGGGTAATTTGGTAAATGTGGGTGCTGCGTTTTTGGGTCTTCCCAAATGGGATTTTCTGCGTTTTGTGTGTGTTTGGCATTTTGGGAAAGCTCTCAAAAAGCTGCGTTTTGGGAAGGTTGCCAGAACGACACTCAGTCTTTAATTTTGATAACATGATAATATATAAATATGGGAATGGAAGATAAGGCAATAAGTGAGATAGATGATTCGTGCTCGGCCGAACTTCAGTTTTTCCACCAATGAAGTCTTGCCACATGGAGCCTCAAATAAACATATAAATATAAAAAACACAAAAATATAAATAAATAAATAAAATTGATAAATTACATTGATCTCTTTTGAGATTTAAAGAATACACAAGTATAAATGGTAAACTATATTAATCGCCCTTGAGATTTAAGAAAGAAAAAAGAAAAAATACAAGTAGCCCCACAACTTTAGCAAAATTACACCAATCTTCCTCTAATAGTAAAGTTAAAAGAACTGAAACTATGTAACTATTGTGAAAACACAAATCTAAATAAGTGAAAATAAATATTTCAATGCTAAAAAAATGACAAACATTATTTTTTCCCATCCATATGATTAATGAATTATTGATGAAAAAGAGACTAAGTGTCATGTGAATTAAAACTTTAAGGGAACTTAGGCCATGTTTGTTTGGGCGGACGGGATTAGCATTCCCATGACTAATAGTCCTAGGGGTACAAATCCATTGGATTATGTATCCTATCTTAACTAATAGTCAAGTTTAAAATAATTAGTCCGTACTTCAATTGTTTAATCAAACATTGGATTAGTAATTTTATTGGACTATTAGTCCAATCCCAAGCTCATGTCCACCCAAACAAACATGACCTTAATGTAATTATGTCAAAAACTGTAAAACTTGCTATATTTTCTTCAAATCTTAGGAAAAGTCCGTGTAATTTACCCAAAACTAAAAAATAAATAAATAAAAAATACATCCCTTTTGATAATTAATTCCAGCTTTCAAAAAAAAATTTAAATACAAAAAAGTTACAAAATCAACACAAAAGGATGTGGCTATTTGAGTTTTTCTGCAGAAATGCTATGTACCAATAAAAAAGAATAATGATATAAAAACATAAAAACCTTACATAATGATGCAATATATTTGTATTCATACATTTTAAACCAAACAACCCATCAAAGCAACTTATTAATTCAAAAATATTATTTCCACATTATTCTCGTAGAATTTTATTTTTCATAGAAAATATCAAGAAAAATGTCTAAAATTTGAATGTGTACAAATTTAACATGGTGTGGTGCATACCACATTCTCAAAAATCTTATCAACATATTTCAAATTATGTATGCCCAAAAATGATATATTTTCCGAGTACGTAAGGTTATATTTTTTTACACCTAAACTTCCTCATTCTGGCCATCATGTCCACATTTGCCCAACTCATGTCGACATAATGGCACTATGTTGACCATAAATATCACATTGTTACACTATATAAGCCTCAAGAATGGTCATCATTAAGGCAAAGCCAATGGTCCATTTTGTTTTTGTTTTTTCTTGCGTATAGTACTAGAGCTCTCATTTCCATTTTTTCTCCTCTTGTCAAAATTCATGTATGAGATGAAGTTGGATCTTTTGCCACAAGATTGCATAGGTTACATTCTATCATTTGCGTCTGCTCGTGATATCTGTCGGATGTCCCTTGTCTCCCCAGCTATGCAAGTGGCTTCTGAATCTGACATTCTATGGGAGAAATTTCTTCCTTTAGATTATGAGGAGGTTCTCTCAAGATTAGTCTCTCCAATTGTGTTCAAATCCAAAAAAGAGCTATTTCTTAAGCTGTGTAATCCAGTTCTGATTGATAAGGGTGAAAAGGTTAATTCACTAGCTCATCTGGTTCACTCTCGATTTAGAATTCTATGCATCATCCATAACCAATCAACACCAATTATTTTTAATCATGTGCCTAAAAATGTCATACTTCTACTTTGGACTAGGGGTGTAATTTTGGCTTGGCTCGGCTTATCCGGGTTCAGGCCGGGCCTTGCGGGCTTTCGCCAAAAAATCAGATCGGGACAGGCCAGTCTACGGGCCAGAAAACTAGGCCCAGGCTCAGGAGTATTCGGCTTTTGGGCGGGCCAGTAGGTCGGGCCTTGGGCCAGGCCCCTGAGCTTGCACTTGGGTTCGGGCTTGGGCGGGCCTAAACAATTTTTTTTATTTTTTCCATTAAAAATAACACTGGACATCGGGCGGGGCGGGCCTTGGGCCAAATTTTTGGACAGTCCTTGAGTGGACCAATGGGCCGGGCCCATGGGGCCGGGCCGGGCCGTGCTTCGAAACGATAACCCATGCCCAAGGCCTCGGATTGGGCTTGAACTTGGGCCTAAACGGGCTGGGCCCATCTCGGGCCGCCGCCGGTCGCGGGCCAAAATTACACCCCTACTTTGGACCTTCCTTTTTCTGATAACTTGTTTCTCTTTTTCATTTTTCTCTTTGCTGCATTTATTATTATTAAATATATATTGTTAAACTCATTTCCAATAGCAATCTGACTTGTGCTATAGTTCTGAGAGATCAATGTGTTCAAATTTTGTCACAATTGTTATTTTTCTATCATTGTTTTGTTAGTCAATTTGTCTTTCCAGATATAAAACGATACAACTAATGATCTTATGCATTTTAATATAAATATGGATAATTACACAAGTCGTTCTCAAGTATGCACTTGATTTGATTTTTGTCCATAATATTTGATTTTGTCAATTTGATATCTAAATTGCAAAATGTGAGTTTAAATAATTTTCAACGCTTATGCTGTATTAATTAGTTAACGAAATCTAGGATATTTTTGAAACTAGACATAAATATGCAACAAAATTAAAAGATTAGGGATAAAATATAACTATGTGCATACTTTGGAGATTATGCATGTATTTTATCATTTTAATTTTGTTAAGAATTAATGTAAATTTAAAAAAAAAATCCCAACTTTCATTAATCAATTTGGACATTGCAAATGCTAAGAACCATTCAAAGCCAAGTCTTATAATTTGAACCAACGGGGCCAGGGGTGAGAGACTGGTATGTTTGGTTTGAGTTTGGGAGATGAGTTTTAAAGATAAAAAATATGAAAAGTTGTTTGGTTTGTTTTTTTCAAAAGATATTTTGAAAAATTATTTTGAGAGAGAGTTTTGAAAAAAGTGATTGATTTGATGTGTATGAGAGAGAGATTTGTTTGGAAAACTTGTAAATCAAACAAGTTTTGAGAAATTTTTTTGGAAAAATTTGTTTGCTTTGATTCCTTTTGAAAACTTATTTGTAGAGAATTTTTCCAAAAATTTTTGGAAAACAAAAACCAAACAAGGCCCAGAGGCAAGAGTTGAAGAACATTGGCAGTGCTTCTCTGGCTTCAATCTATACAACATGTTACTTGTTACAATTACCGCTTGGCGACTTTTCTTCCACACCCCTTAATGCTATATTTGGTTGGAAGATTTGAGTAGGAATTTAGAAAGGGAAATAGAAATGAAAAGGATAGGTAAAATGTGAATAAAATATACTTATATTTCACCTACTTTCTCACACTTTTTCCTTTAGAAATAGAAATAGAAATAGAAATAATTTAGAAATAGAAATTATTTTGAGAGAGAGTTTTGAAAAAAGTGATTGATTTGATGTGTATGAGAGAGAGATTTGTTTGGAAAACTTGTAAATCAAACAAGTTTTGAGAAATTTTTTTGGAAAAATTTGTTTGCTTTGATTCCTTTTGAAAACTTATTTGTAGAGAATTTTTCCAAAAATTTTTGGAAAACAAAAACCAAACAAGGCCCAGAGGCAAGAGTTGAAGAACATTGGCAGTGCTTCTCTGGCTTCAATCTATACAACATGTTACTTGTTACAATTACCGCTTGGCGACTTTTCTTCCACACCCCTTAATGCTATATTTGGTTGGAAGATTTGAGTAGGAATTTAGAAAGGGAAATAGAAATGAAAAGGATAAGTAAAATGTGAATAAAATATACTTATATTTCACCTACTTTCTCACACTTTTTCCTTTTCATTTTCAAACCTCCCAACTAAACACAGCTTAAGAATAGGCTAATATATATATATATATATATATACACCTTGTATTTGAATCCTTTAAAAAATAAAGTTTTTATAATTTGAAGATTAAATTGACAAAACTAAAATATTAGGAATTGAAGTACATACTTTAAAAACTATAGGTGTAATTAGTGATAATGGTGTTGTGCTTTTGTTTTATAATACAGATGTTGTGGTTAGATAAACTAACAGGCAAAAAAAGTTGCATGTTAAGTGCAAGAGAGCTTTCAATTACATGGGCTGATCATCCTCTCTACTGGTCTTGGAAACCCCTTCTTCAATCTAGGTTTGTATTAGTTCATTATTCCTCAACATTGTTTTTGTTTTCAATATCTATTATATATGAAATTGATTCCAAAATTTATGAAATTTTTGGTGATAGCATTTTTATGTCTACAATCTCGTGGCTAGTTGGTCATAAACTTTTCATGGGAAAAATTAGTTAAATTAAATATCATGTTAATTTCCATTCCAACAGATTTGCTGAAGTTGCTGAGCTCATATCCATTTGGTGGTTAGAAATCAATGCCAAAATCAACACTCGAATGCTATCACCAAACACATCTTACAAAGCCTACCTCATCGTAAAATTTGCTAATCGTGCTTATGGGTTAGACTCCCTCCACTCAAAGGTATCCGTTGAAGTCAGAAACTACCGAACGAACAGAACAATTTACCTTCGCCACCCTGATCGTAAAATACAATTGTCCGAGCGTCTTTACACATTGTCAAGTGTTTACACAGGCAATGAAGATCCGGTTCCGTGCAAACGAGAAGATGGATGGTTAGAGATTGAATTGGGTGAATTTTACAATGATGGAAGTGAGGACGAAGTGAAAATGAGCCTAAAGGAGGTAAGTGGTGCACATTTGAAAGGTGGACTCATTGTTGGGGGAATTGAGATTAGACCCAAGAAGGAATAATGTATTAACTTATAATATTGGTTCTTCTTTGCTTTGCATCATTTGTAACTTCATTATGAAATGTAATGTCTTATGGGTAAAGGAACTAACCTTAGTTCTGTATAATGAGGTGGTTTGACAAAATTTTCTCACAATTAAAAAAGCTATTTACCAAAAACAAAACAAAACACACATCAAATTCAGCTTTAGAAAAATTAGGTTTATTATGAGTTTTTTGAAGTGAAAGTAAATCAACTGAACATCTAGAAAAATTTAGGATAAATTATATATACACCCAAAAATTTACTTAAAATATTATAATTGTCCCTTGTAAATTTAAAAATTATATCTCATCCCTTAATTTTTTTAATCGCAAAACAAGTAACCCTTTTTATAAATCAACCACTAAGTCAATTAATAATTTTTAATTATATTAGCAATATATTTCAATTAACAATTCCTAATAATTTCATTATGGTATTAGAAGATATTTAGAATCTTATTTTTTCTAGCAACCTTGTTAAAAGACAAATTTTGACATAGAGATATTTATAATTTTCAAAACCACATTAGGCGATCTATATATTAAACAAATCTCATGCGGGTGTATTTATAATTTATCCAAAATTGTACTAAGCACACACATTTGGGGCAGCCACTACAAACTCCAAATTTTCAACATTCACTTGGGGTTTGTTTAATGCAACTTTTTGGGAGCTACAACTGACAATTAAAAAATAAAAACCAAAAACATTTCTCCCAAACTAGCCAATAATCAACTACTTCTTCTTCTTCTTCTTCTTCTGTTTTAATAGTTTATTTAAACTATTTTATCTTTTCCATCAAACACTTCAGCATAAATTCTCAAAAAATATATAAATTACACCAAAGTGTCATTATTTCATAAGGTTTTTCCACTTTCATTGCAAAATGTTTAGATTATCCCATATGAATTCCATTTTTTTCCTTTTTATATAAAAATTATGTAAATTCTCAAAAATATATATATATAAAAATTAATAAATAAGCTGCACCAAACAGGGCCATTATTTCATCAGATTTTTCCAGTTTCATTGCAAAATGTCTAGATTATCCCATATGAATTCCACTTTTTTCCTTTCATATAAAAATTATGTAAACTCCCACAAAATGCACAAGTTTTCTAAATGCTTTTTTGCCGATTCAACCAGACCTTATTCCAGTTTCTCACCATATTTTCAATCATATACAAACCATCTTCTACAATTTGTGAAATCAATCCTCCATCGCCTGATGCATAACTATTGTTGTTATTATAATTCATCGGATTATCTTCTTCTTACCTATTTTTTATGATAATAATGGACTTGTCTTGCATATAATAATCTCAAAGCATGAACTTAATCCCATCTAATTTTGCAACCTCTAGCCCTCAGGGTCTCAAGTATCTCGGGAGAAAGCAAGAATCCAAAAGAAGTAAGCAACTTCACCTTTTTGATTCGGACGCAGCAGGCACGAAGCGCGAGCTCAAGCCCTTTCACTGACACATTCGTGAGGTTCACGAGCTTCGCATCTTGTAGACGGGTCAAATTTCCCATCAGCATGCACAGCCCGACGTCTGAGATTGTGCAATAGCTTAGATTTATCTGCCACCAAGAAGTTTAGTTCAATATTTATAATATAAAAATAAAAATAAAAATAACTTATTTCCGGTGAGAAAAAATAATCAGCTATGAAATTGCGTGTCAAATTGTCAACAAACTCGGAAATATGGAGAATTTGAGACCATACCAGATAGCAATGAACTTTCAAGATTGATAACCACTTAACCCTAAAAATGAATTTCGAGGGACGTTATTGTTTCTTTTCACATCCCTTATTATTTTTTTAATTAAATAGTTTTTAAAATTTAGTAATTATTGGAACATGATCAGCAGCAATCAACTGGGAATTCATACCCTAAGAAGCACGATAATTCTAAGAAGGTGGCTTTCTGTGTCAGACACCAACGCTCATATAAATGGGTCCTATTTTTAATTTTTTTAAGGACCCAGGCATGCTTCAGACACTTGGAGGAGAGATGTATCTATTGCTTAGACACATATGAAACTAATTGTAAATTTGAACAAATATAGAAATTAGTGTCATGTTGCATTTTTCCTATTATCTTTGAATGATTGGTCTTTTGATAATGTGTGCCCTTAGGGCACATTACAATCCTTTTAAGCTTCTTTACATATGCCCTGCAGGCACACCTTAACAAAATCTTGAATGATATACGCATTCACATATATGCCATGTGACAAATATATAAAGGTATATATTTTATTTTACGTGTCATGTCCTGTATTTTTTAGAAAGGGGGACTTACATATAGATCTTAATAAGTGGACTTTATTATCCAATAGGTCCTATGATAATTAGTAACATTTTTCATCAAACACTATTAAAAAAAAGTCAATGATTGTTAATTTTTAGTGACAGTCTGAAAATTGTCACTAAAAATGTCACTAATTATAAGTTTTAACGACAGTTTAAAAAAATCGTCACAAAAAAAATTGCTAATTTTTAACTTTTAAAGACTGTTTGAAAAATTTATCACAGAAAAACGTCACTAATTGTAAGTTTTAGCGACAATTTATAAATCGTGACAAAAAAAAGTCACTTATTGTTAATTTTTAGCGACATGTGCAAAAAATAGTTACAAAAAATTACTTACTAGGATTTATTTTTAATAGAATTTGATGGAAATTAAGTCCAACTATAAGCAAGACCTATTGGTAGTTTACCCTTTCAAAAATTGTCATGCCTCTGTCGGTATGCTCATGTTCCTTCGTTCATACCTTCAGGCAAGAGCTAAACCCCCTATATTTTATGGGATTACTGGTACCTGGAGGGACTAACTATAAGTTCCAACTTCCATGGAATCTCGCGAATGAAGAACGGAACTACTCCTAACTCCAAGAATACATAAAGTCCCAGCCTAAATTTCCAGACAACCAACATGGCCTTACTGTGTCTGGTTCTTTTATTTACATAATTACATGTAAAAACATCACATATATTGTGCACGTGCATGTGTTGGGAAGAGCCATAAAAGAAAATTTTCCGTTGAAAAGCAGGAAACCAAACCTGTCGTAAATTCCTCGAGTAGTAGGCAAGAGCCCAGAATCCCGAATCATTGATGTACTCACAATGTTTAAGATCCAATTCCGAGAGGCTTTTGCACCCAGCTGCAACTGCTGTCAAACCCATGCTTGTAATCTTCACAATACCACGCAATTCCAAGTCCGAGAGTTCCTTCAGATGGCTCAAGTATTGCAGTCCTCGGTCAGTAACCTTGTTGCAATAAGACAAATTTAGCTTCTTCAACTTCTTGCACCCACTTGATAAAGCAGCTAATCCATCGTCACCAATTCCCATACAGCTGAAACAAAATTATAATGGAAATACAGCATAAAATAAAAACAAAGATGGGTAACTGTTTTAAACTAAATGTAAAATGAGGTATTGGATCAAGTTACCGGTATAGGTCAAGTTCATGAATCTTTTTGCAGTTTGAAGCAAAATAAAACAATCCCTTGTCTGATATGTTCGTACAAAGTCCTAATTTCAAGCATAAAAGCTCTGAACATTTGGACAAATAATTGAGTCCTGCAGAAGAGAGAACAAATTAAAAAAGAAAAAAAAAAGATCACATTTAAATTATGAACTTGCTCAAAGTGCCAAATGTAGTGGAAGATTGGAGAGGTCAATGCACACACAACACCAAAAAGTATGTTACAGATATGCATATAAAAATTATGGTTCATTACACTTTACCCCCTCAATTACCATTGAATATAATCTTAACCCCTCAACTATAAAAATAGTTTCACTTTCACATTCTCTAGATGGATGTATATAATCCTAAAATTTAGGATCTGGAAACTATTGAATTATACATAATTCCTATAGTAGTTAGGATTATGGAAAACCATACAAAATTTAGACCACTTAAAAGTTTACCTGCATCATTTACACCAGAGCAATCTGTGAGATCAAGCTCCTTGAGTAGCAAGGAACACGATCCAAGGCTTTCAAGACTCTTCTCCGTGAGCAAATTGCAAGACTCTAACTTAAGGCATAAAAGATTCCTACAAGAATAGGCTATTGCTGAAATTGCCGCATCAGTAATAGAATCACAGCATGTCAGATTGATGATCTTCAAATTTGGATTGGCAGACACTAGCAGCATTAGGCCCATGCCCGTCACTCCTTTGCATTTGCTCAAGCCAATATCAACCAAAAACTTGCAATTGGTGCTGATGATTTGGAAGCTAGAGTCTGAAACTCGAGCCCCGTCAACTCTTATTGTATTGAGATTCTTCAATTCTTTCAACCAGCGGAGAAGGGTCGCGGAAAGTTCCTGGTGCATTGCAAATTTTGGATTTAAACCAAAATAACATCACAAGTGAAGAAAGAGTGATTATATGGCCCGAATGGAAATTTACTCACAAAAAAACAAAAACCCGCATATAGCTGCCGCAGATCTCTATGTCCTCTAACTACTGAGACTAAGCCAGATGAACTGACTTTGTCACACCTTGATACATCCAGAACCTGCAATTACAGCAATGATCCATTAACAGAAATCTAAAATATATCACAGTAATTTTGTCGTGACATGTTTAATTTGTTTCTATTGCTCATTTGCCACCCATTTATATGCATGAACAACATTTTGCATCAATGTAATATATACAGAGATGTCAATGTTCTTAATGGAAGTAACATATCAAGAGGCTTGCAATTGAGTTTTCATGGTGAAAATCACATCTTTGGCCAAGCACAATCTAACAATTTGCCAACTACTCTAGCGATACATTCAATAAATGAAGGATAGTATCAAATGGCTTAATGAGTTTTTCTTCTTTCTTTCCTTTTACAGAAAAATATTGACAAGTCAATGATTTGATCCGTAGGCAATAGCCTTCATTCTTTGAAAAAATGTCAATACACTAAACAATGATCCATTCATTTATATCACATAAAATTTATTGTAAAATTAGTATTTCTGCACCTATATTTAACATAAAATTTATTACAAATGATGAAAAGATCTCTACATTGAAAATCCCTTTTGGGGTTGTTAGGTTGAAGAAGATACATAGGAAAAGAAATGAAAACTTCAGGGACCAGAGAGTGTTTTCTAACAAAGAATACAAGTTTATCATATATTTCCTTATTGTGAGTTAGTAATCAGAAGAACATGAGCGAAATTTCTTGAAAACCTAATATAAAGATAATAAAAGCAACACATAGCTAAAATATTAAAGTCAAGCATGTTTCAAAAAAGGGCTACCACCAACTCCTAATGGGGGTAACGTCTCCACTCTAGAAGTGTGGTTCTACGGTTCATAGTAAGACTCTTGTCAGAATCTCATTCCTGTCAAAATAAAATTGCATTTCCAAATGGGATGGATCCACTCAAACATGAATATCAAAGAGAAGCTATCAGCATGAAAGAAGAGTAGTAGAGAATATATATTTATCCTAAATTTTGACTTTCCTTTTAGGAATTAAAGAATGAAATTTTTCTGATAAATCTTTCACATTGGATTAATGAGGATCGACGAACAAAGATATATATGATTAGTGATGATTATAGCTTTTATAATGAGAATTTCTACACCTATATTTAACAGTTTAAGAGCTAGTATAACACAAACATTTAAAGTAAAGATTAGAACTAAGGAAAAATTATTTCTAATAGTACATTTATACTAGCCTCTTCATACACACAATGAATGCAAGTAACCACCAGGAGAACGTGAAGTTTAGAAACTACCTCTGAGTTTGATAATTATAAGTAATTGTGGAGGAGTTTACAGTTCTACCCTTCAAAAGTTTACAAGAACTCATTTCAACTTTAAAAAGGTAACTTTTCTGTAATAATTCTAGAATAGGATAAAAAAAAAGAAAAAAGAGAAAAGTTTTACACAACTTCGTTCACGCAAATGGAGCTATTCCCCTCATTCACCCAACCTTAAACTCTTCCATGTGTCCCCACCCCCAAAAGTGTGACATTTTAGCATCAATGCTAAAACGTTTGAAATGGCATCACACTAGAAGCATGTTAATGGATCAAATTATACCAGCAGAAAATTTTCAGAAATGAAATACACATATCCAAATATTGTGCATTGTAACAACGTCAAACTGTCATATTGAATTTTGAAATTCCTTTTGTATCACTTTTTTCATTTTCTTTTAGCCCTAATAGTTTATTTTTCATCTTTGTTGGTTTAAATACTTGTTATAGAGAACTCTCTTCATACTATAAATTTCACAAGGCTAAAGTTGGGCAGTTAAATGAAATTCACACTCATTATTTATGTGTATGCATGTAATCTACACTTGCACATTCTTGCACTCACAATCAGCTCATTATCAACAATTTTCTCAATCACAAACACAAAATAGAAATATGAAAACAAAATCACAAAAACTGATGACAGACCATTTTTTAATGAAAACTAATTGGTGGATTTGATTAGCATATTATCCAAAATCCAAATGCTCATCACAGACCAATTTTTAATGTTCATCAAAAGTTGAAAACAACCTGAAGTGAAGGACACCCATTTCCAAGAAACCTTATGCCATCATCATCCACCAAACCACACCCCACCATTACCAACACCTCCAGCTTCTGCAAAGTCCCAATCGATCGAAGCGACTCACTCGTCACCTACAAACAAGCCCACCCATCAATCTCCGCATACAACACACTATACCCAATAAGGTATCAAAATTTTAAACTTCTGACACCGATATTGATGGATACATCAGTACATATAACTGTATAACCAATATAATTAAATAAATCCCAAGATTTTGAACTTCTTATACCAATATTTTACTGACATATAGAAGATTTTGTACTTTTGATGCTAATAACTACCAAATCAAACCAAGCCTTTTATAAGTCTCATAAAATGGGTCTACTATATGAATCCTACTTCTCCCACTAGACCACTACCGACCAATATATATATAAATGTATTGCTTGTTGCTGATATATAGATATGTAACATCATAATATACACAGGGTTAGAGAGAAAGAGACATACTACCTTTAGATATGAAATGTCAAGATGTTTCAAGTGTGGACATTTCTTGGACATCAAATCAATCCCAAGATCAGAAATCTCCAAACACCATTTCAAACTAAGCCTCTCAAGCTTTTCACACCCAACAGCTATCTTAGCCAAACCAACGTCCGTCACACCCAAACATTTATCCATCCTCAGATCCCTCAGCCCCGCCGCACATGACAGTGCCGCCGCCTCCCTATCACCGAACCCACAACAAAACGACACGTCCACCGCCTCCAAACCCGGACACGCCCGAACCATCATCTCCAACCCGGAAAATCTCAACCCGACGGCCCGGCTCAGCACCAGCCTCCTCAGCCTCCGGGTCCAGCCCCCGCCACAACCCAGTAAAACCGCCACCGCGCCGTCGTCGATCCGGGGACAGACTGAGAGATCGAGGGCTGAGATTTCTGGGTATTTTCGGAGGAGAGCCGGGAGGAATTCCGGGCGGAGGACCCGGAGGGTGGTGCGGTGGAGCGAGTCGACTCGGAGGAAGGATTTGCAGACGGAGCGGAACGATTTGCGGTCCGAGTCGTCGGCGAGTTGGTCGAGGACTCGGAGGAGGAGGTCGTCGGTGAGGAGAGAGAGAATTGGAGGGGACTCCATTGGGAATTGTGGGAAAGAGTAGGGGTTTTTTGCAAAAATTATTATTTTCTAGGTGGGGACGAACAAGAAGTAGAGCAAGTTAAGGTTGAGACCCAGAGATGAGTTGGAGCGAGACGGATCGAAACGAAACACTTTCATTGTTTCGGTCGACAAGGGTTTTTTCGGTTTCGGAAGGTTGTCGGATAGCTTCAATGTACAACTCGTACTTGCAGAGCAAGGTTGAAGTTACATAGAGAGAAAGTGAGAGATTAGAGAGAGAGAGAGAGAGAGAGAGAGAGATATGGTGGAGTGACGTTTTTTTAATCTACGGTGTATCAATTTATGAGTGGCCGGTCATTGGTTGCCCAAATTCGGAAATGGTCACGTGATATGGCACGTGACTACAAGTGTTGAAATGACTAAAATGGTACACGCCTTTAGTTTTTAATTTTTCATAATTTTTATAAAAAAAAATAATTACAAATTAGATATACTCTACAATAAGAATTACTTATACATAAAAAAAAATTATGATTTTAATAATTAAAATTTATAAACTTTATAATTATTTTGAAAAAACAATGAATAATATTATATATATTAATTAATGTACTAACTAATATACTAACAAATGATGTGGCATAATTTGAAAGGTTTTATATATTTGTAATTTATAAATTAGGTGCGATCAGTGATAATATCATAACACTAGTTGGTATATTAATGTGTACATTAATTGGTACATGTAATATCATCAAAAAACAATTCCACTGCCCCATTGTTCAATTATTACCCCCTTTTTTTAATATCTTAATCAAATTATTTTTATCTTTTAAATTCACTTAAACTAAATAAACTTAAAGTAAAAATATTTGTGAATAAAACTTTACAAAAATATTAAATACAAAGTTATAAAAAAATACAAAAGAGTAGTATTTTTTTTTTTTGTATTTAATGAATTTTTTTCAATATTTTTTATAAATATTTTACTTTTTCAATATATCTAAATTAGATGTATTTAAAAAGTAAAAACTTCATATTAAACACATGAAAAAATGAACTAAAGCAAATAAAAAATTTAAAATAATTTTCAAAAACTAAACCAAACTGAGTATCACTTGTATTTGGACATTAGATCAGTTTCCCTTGTCATTATTAAACAATTTTATATTTAAATTTTTAAATAATTTGATGAATACAATTAGTAAAAATTTGTTTAGCAATAATTGAATGTGAGCTATTTAAGTATGAAGAATATTTTCTAAAAAATTCACACATAATGGAATGTATGTTTAATATAGTAAAATAGATAAATAGTAATGTCAAAATTATAATATGCTACGTTATAATATTGAAATGTTAAATTTTGATAATATTGTATAATTTATGTAAATATCATTTTCACACATTTACACAATTATTTATTTATGTCTAATCGACACTTTCATGTTCTTTTTTTTGTCCTAATAGATGAACATATGATGACTTTATTTTTTATTGGTAGGTGGATATACAATCATATAATATCACAACTACCACATATTTTCTACTACATAGATAACACGTCGACAAATAAATGGATATATAGATGGCGTATATAGATAAGTGGATAGATAGGTAACGTGCACATATTAACAAATATGTAAAAGTAATATGATCTTTTAATACCCACCCAAAAAATATGATATTTTAAATTGCTTTATACTTTTGAACCCAAGAGAATAAAGCTTATAACTGCTGCTCTAAAAATTTTGAAATTAAATTTAGCCTTATCGTGAGCAGTAAGTTAAAAGTTTATTTATTTATTTATTTGTTTATTTTGACGTTTAAAAAAAAAAGTGCAAAAAAGTAAAATGTGATATAATCCAAAAAAGTCATAAAACTAAAAAATTAATTTTTAACGGTATTGTCAAAATAGGTCATAAAACCCCAATCCTCTTTAATAAATCTTATAAAATTTTTATTATGCATTATGCGATAATGTAATTTCATAAAAATAGGAACAAGATTCATTTTAATAATATGATAGGTAATACAAAAATAAATACAAAAATCTTTAAAAAAAAATTGTCAATTTAGGTTGGATTGTTATGCATTATGCAATTTCATAAAAATAGGAACAAGAGCCATTTTAGTAATATGATAGGTAATACAATAATAAATACAAAAATAAAATTTAAAAAAAATTATCAATTTAAACTGGATTAATTTTTCAATAATGATGGAGAAATATAATAAATGTACCAACAAACATAATACAAGATATATGTATTGATTCACTATTTAACATGTAGTTGTAACTATTATTTTTAACCAACATGTAACTATTATTAATTATTCTATTTAGTGTTATTTTAAAAAAAAAAATGGGGGGGGGGGAGAGGAAATATCAAGAGGGTGTTTGGGACTAGTTAAACAAATATATTTTTTAATTTTTTTATAAAAAATGTATAAAAAAATAATATAACTAAAAAAGATAAAATAAAAATAAAAAATACATTTTTGTAAATGATGTCAAATAGTGGCGAACTATTCATTACTATTTTTTTCTTTCTAAAATTGAACAGATGCTTATATATCCATTATGAGGGGTATTTTAGAAAGAGCACTCACAAAAAAAGGAATGAATTTGGAGAAAGTGACCCTAAATCGTTGGATAAGAATCACGTAATAATCCAACGGCAACCGGACAAGAGAGAGAGAGAGAGGATGGAGATGTGGTGGTGGGTGAGTTAGGTCATTGTTTAGTGAGTGGGGCTGGGGTCGTGGTACGTGATCGTATAAATCAAATGAAAATGAATGAGGGAATGAATAAAGGGCGGTTTATGAAAAAGGGGGGCGCGAAGCTTCTGGGAAAGCGGTGGTTGCGGAGAATATTATTTTTTGTCCTTTATTTTATGAATAATAAATTTATACGGATTAATTAATATATCAATTAATATATTAATAAATAATATAATTTAATTTTAAAAATTTTATGCCTTTATAATTTGTATAATAAATGAGATTTATAATTTTAAAATAATAATATTAAAATATATATTAATATATTATTTGATATATATTAATTAATCGTGTAGTATCATTCTTATTTTGTTTTTGTTTCTGGGAGGGTCCGGGTACGGGATGCGGGTCCCACTAACGTGCATCGACCGTACCTATCTCCGTCCGTTCATTCATTCAATCAATATATTTCCCTAATAAAGTCCGAGAGAGAGAGTGTATGTGTGAAGACTGTTGTTGTGACATAATTGACAAAGAGGTGGGGTGGGAACCACGAGAAATTATTGGTCAAAACACTTCTTAAACATTTGGGCAGCCTTTGATTTACTTTTTAAATTATGATTTTATATTTAAATTATGATTTAGATCAAATACGTTAACTAAATATAGTTTTAAAATAAGTTCAACAATTAAAAACATAACTCAAGTAATAAATTTAAATTTTAAAAGTTTTTTTGAAAATATTATTATTTTACAGGTTTTTTCTGTTGTGAGTTGTGATTATATAAAATAATGTAAAAAATAAAATATAATTTCATATATAAAATCGCTATAAAATTTAAACGACAAATCTATCATATAAAATTGATATTTGGTATAGAATAATTTACGAAAAAATAAGAAAAAAGAAAGGCAATTTAACATTAAAAAAAAATCTTAATATCCTTGAAAGAATTAAAAAGAAAAACGTGAAACGTAGGGATCTTTTGAGAAGTGAGTTATAATCCACTTCTCAGATTATAACACACTTCTCTCTCTCACAAAAAATTGATTATAATACCTTTTAACTAAAAAGTTGATTATAACCATCTTCTCAAAATAGCCTGTAAAATTGATATTGAGTTTGTGAGTTCATATAAAATAGGTAACATCAGTATAATTTAAATTAAGTTTGGATTTGTGTAGAACTCTATATGTAATTAAGAAAATACAAACTGATGTGACTTTCTTAGAAAAAAAGTAAGACCTTATAATGTGTCACCTGAGCATGAAAAAAATATTATTACTTTTAATAATATATATGATATAATTTTAAATTTTTTTAAAAATTTCTCTCTTCTATTTTATTATTATTATTATTAATCAATCAATTAGTTACTTTTTTTTCTTTCATCTCTCTTGTTTCTTTTCACATTCTTTCATATTCTATACATCAATTAATAATATAAATAAATAAAATACAAATCATCCCAAAACTATTTTCAAAACTCATTTATCTTTTCAAATCATGATTTAAAAATTCAAAATACAACTCTATACTTAAATCATAATTATAAAATTAAATCAAACGGACTCTTGGTGTTTTTTTATTTTATTTTAAGTAGGACATTTGTAATCTTTCCTCGTTTACTTATGTTTTAAACTATTTTTTTTTTTATATTTCAATAAGTTTTATGGTTGATATAATTATTAAAATATCTCTAATAATAATAGGGTGAAACGTATATTAATATTCACATTAACAGTGTGAATATTTCATGATGTGAAATTGTCAAATTTATTTAATGTGAATGCTCACATCACCAAGTTGTTGAGAGTTGAAAAAATATTTATACGAGTATGAGAATTAGAATTTGGAGGATCAAATATCAAAAATAATAACTTATTTGAATACATAAATATCTTATAAATTAATTAAAATATAAGTATTTGAAATAAATTTTTTAAATAAATTTCTCTTCAAAATAATTGTTATTAATTTAATAAACGGAGAATAAGACTTGAGCACGGTAAAAAAGTAAAAAAATCATATAAGTTCTCATATCATTTTATTTATTTTTCACATATCTTTTGATAAAAAGTCATAAAATCAAGTAAAAAAAGTAAATAAATAAGAAAAGAAAGAGCGAATCCCTTGCCAATCGAGCTAGCTCTCTTGGTGAGTTATTATTTTTAAATCATACCACTAATGAATTAGGAAATTATTTTTTTAAGTATTTGTATTTCAATTAGTTCATAATATATTATGGTATTTCAATAAATTTGATTATTTAGACATTCGATCAATCAAATCTTAATTATCATAGTTAAGATATTTTATAGATAATTTTATATTTACAAATATTTTTTGAACGCAACAATCTCATAATATGAGCATTCACATTTTTTTTTTAGATAGGGGTGAACATTCATATTTGATAATGTAAACATTCACATCATGGAACATTCTTTCTATCAATGTGAATATTATTATTAAGAGTATTTTGATAATTATGTTATCCATAGGACTTATTATAATATAAAAAAAATAATTTAGACTAAAGTAAAATATAAATAGATACAGAGAAATTTATGAATAAATACCCCTTAAACTTTTTTGTTAATTTAAAAAAAATAAAGTAATAAATATTAATATGTAAATAGGATGGAATTGAGATCTTATAGCGTCTGAATAAGTAAAGATTAGAGACATGAAAATAAATGAAGAGAAATTTATTTGTCTTATAATTCCTATTTTAAATCTTTTCAAAAGTAGAGAGATTGAAAGAGGGGGAAAAAAATTAAATACTATTTTGTTGTAATACCAAAACTACTCTTTTAGATATAGAAGAAATAAAAAAAAAAACACTTATAAAAAAATAATTTAATAATATAACATGATATAATTTTATTTATTTATTTAATATAAATTAATCAAACAAGATAAGAGAAAAATTAAATATATATTTTTCTCTCAATACATAATATTAGAGCATTAAGAATCACGGAAAAATTTAAGAAAAATTGTAAATTAGTGATATTTTTTAAAAAATAGTTACAAATTTTATAAAAAAATATATAATTTTAATTATTAAAATTAATAAATTTTATCATTGATTTATAATTCTCTTTCAAAAATATACACCAAAGTGCAATTTTTCCAATAAAATAAAATATCCCATCACATTACTTTTTCTATTTTTTAAAATATTTTTTTATAAAAAATCAAATAACTAACTAAAATTGCGTATCTAGATAGGATTTTTTTAGTGCACCCAAACAGGACTTGAGATTTTAAAGTGATGTTTTGGGAAGATAGTAAAAAATTAATTTTTTTTGACTGTTTTAACTTTTATAACTTTTTGTGTAAAACAATAAAATTATAATATGACTTAAAAAAAAAAACTGAAAAACTATAAGAAAAATTTAAAAAGTCAATCTTTTCAAATTGCTCAAAGAATCGCCTGCAAGAGCACGCGACAACTTTGGTAGAGGAGGCCGCACACCACACCACAACCACGTTGGATTCTTTACGCTACCGTTTTGTATGTGTCATGTGATAGGAAATATATAAATTGACAAAATCATAAATAAACTGTTGGTCAATTTATTGACTTATTTTTGTTAGATTATTTTTTTATATATATATTTTTTTGGGCATATTTTCTCATAACTAGAAAAAGTCAACTAATAAATTATACTCAAAATAAGTCACTTTTTTTATTTTATTTTATTTATCTTTACTGATATTTTTTAAAATTATGTTTTTTTTTTTTGCCAGAATCTAAAAGGTATTGTTTTAAAAAAAATTAAAAAAAGAAGAAATTACAAAAAATATTTTAGGATTTGACCCTTATAACAAAATAAATCATGAATTTTTAATTTGGTTCATTTTTTGATAAATTCTCTTTTTAAGTATTTTATTCTATCTAATTCATATTCTTTTTTAGTATTCCATTAAGTTCTGTTTAATATAATATGACTAAATCATCCTTTCTATTTTTTTTCACATATTTCTATTTTGAAAGTAATACATAACAATAGTCCTCATTTTATGGAGAAAATCTCTCCATCATTCTAAAAAAACAATCTTTTCCTTATTTTATGGAGAAAATCTCTCGTTTATTCTAAGGAGAAAATCTCTCCAGCATTCCATAGGCAAAATTTCAAATTGTGAATTTTAAACCTTTTTATAATTTGAAAATTTAAAAAATAATGTAAAAAAAAATCTAAATGAAGATCAAAATATAATGTGAATGTTTACAGTAAACAACAAACATACAATTAACTTTTGAAAAAACAAAACACATACTACAATTCAATGTGAATGTTTACAATAAACAACATATATACAACTAACCTTCTAAAAAATAAAATTCATACCAAAATACAATGTGAAAATTCAAAGTCTCTAATTAACATACAACTAGCCTTAAAAAAAAAACAAACAAACAAACAAACAAATAAACTCATACCAATATAAACATTTACATTGTAACATGTAAAATATTAAAAAAAAAAAAAAATTTAAAAAGTAAAAATTGACTATTTCAATTGTTCAGTAACAAAAATGATTGCTCAACTAATAAGCATAATAACAAAAACAACAAACACACAATTAACTTTCAAAAAAACAAAACTTATATACCAAAATACAATGAGAATGTTCACAATTTACAATTAATATATAACTAGTTTTTTTTAAAAATAAATTCATATCAATGTGAACATTTACACTGCAACATGAAAACATAAAATAAAATTAAAAAAAGTAAAAATTGACTATTTCAATTGTTCAATGGTAATAAAAATGATTGTTCAACCAACAAATATAGTAAAAAATAAAATAAAATACAACTGACTTTCGAAAAAAATTTCAAAAAAAAAAAAAACTCACACCAAAATATAATGCGAATGTTCACAATTTACAATTAACATACAACTAACCTTTAAAAAACTAAATTCATATCGATATGAACATTCACATTGCAACATGAAACACAATTGAAAGAAAAAAAAAATGACTATTTCAATTGTTTAATGGTAACAAAAAATGATTGTTCAAACAATAAGTATATTAACAAATAACCAATGATATATGAACATTTACATCTTGTAAAATATATAATTATGTCCATATCTATATTCCAACACTTATTTCACAGACTTTCAAATAATGTGAAATGTGAACATCCATACTGATTAACAAAAAAATAGAAACAATGGCAGTAATAGAATTAGAAATCTAAAAAAAACTCAATCACTCTAAAAATAAAAAAATATCACTCATATCCTCATCTTCATCATCATCTTTATCATTATCACTATCATTTATAATTTATGCAATTTCACCATTCCACCAATCCAAATCAAACCAAACCCACATTTGAAGAATATGTTTATAACAAAATTGACTGGACATAAACAAAGCTTCGACAATGGAGAAACATAGAATTTCAAACACAGAGCAACAATGGATGAATACAAAAATTTGAACACAAAGTTTTACCACAACAATGGAGGAACATAGTAATATTTCACCACCATGGGTAAACCAGAGTTTCTAAACCTTACAAAATAGAAAGTTTCAAACCCAAGCACAATAAAACAATATCACAAATGTGAATGAATCTAGTCAAAAAGAAAAACATTAATGATGGTAACTACTAAACTAGAGGTGATAACAAAAAGGAAATGTATATATCATTTTTCTATGTAATACATATCAATAATAGACATAAGGGTATAATAGTCCAACAAACAATATAAATCAGGAAAAAAAAGACTTTATGGAATAAAAGTTTAAATATATAGGACTAACTAGATTATAATTTTCCTTGGTGGACATATTGGGTTAGAACACCTCCAAATGAGATCTATCAATAAAAAACCCTTTTAATTTTGATAATTTAAATTCTAAATTATTTATTTATTTTCAATCTTAACTATTTATCAATTTTCCTTAAATAAAGTAGATAAAAAGATATTTTAATTATTAAATTTAGTGAAAAAAGACATTTTAAACATTTTATATATATATCTATATAATAAGTCAAGAGTGTTTTTGAAAATGTCTTAAAAATGTATGTGAGATACATTTTGATCCCATGGTTTAGATCCATTCTAATAAAAATCAATGGTTGAGATCAATGGTTTATATCAAAACAAGAGTGTCTCAAAGGTTTCCCGCCCATACCCTCTGTCTCCCCCTGTCTCCCCCATACCCTCTGTCTTCTTTCCATTCCTACTCTCTGATGAGATGTGAAGCTTGACAGAAAAATACTACTGCACTCTTAACTGCTGGAGAGAAGCACATACGAAATTGAATTGAGAAGGTTGGAGAGAAGCACATGTCAACATTTTATTGAATTCAAACAGAGGTGGGCTGAATTCTAACAGAGGTGGGTTGGAGAGAAGCACATTTTTGTTCCTGAACTGCTGGGTTGAATTCAAAATTATTGAATCCATATATGCTGGGTTCCTTTCCTTTCTCTTATGCTTTCTCTCATTTTTATTCTCTCATTTTTGTTCTTCTTCTTGAATTTATTTTTTCCCTCAGCTTTTGCCTTCATCAAAGCTTACCGTTGTTCACTCTGGCTCCAAGTGAAACAGGAACTTCAAACAGAGGTAACTCGGCTGCTCGGTAAAATGAAACCACTTAATGATACATGCTGGTTTTGCCGATGATTAATATATGATTAACTCGGCTGATTTTTCTAATAAATTTTTAAATCCTCCATCTGCGTTTAATTTTCATCTGCGTTTAATTTTTAATTCCCCTGCTGCGTTTAATTTTCATGCGCATTAACTTACAGTTTCTTCTTTGTTTGGGTTTTCCAGCTTTCTGTTCAATCCTCCATCTCTGTGTCTGTGCCTTCTTCATGAACATATGAAATAATATGTAACCCATCAATTAGATATTGGATATTGGATATTGGATTTGATCGTGTGTTATATATATAGATATATATCTATAGTTAATACTCTCTCATATCTTGATGATGATCGTGTGCATATGCATTGGTTTCAATTGGAGTATATAATAAGTCAAGAGTGTACATATGCATATAGATATATATATATTAATCATCTATGATAGAAATATAATAAGTCATTGATGATTTAACCAATGGAGTATATAATAAGTCAAGAGTGTACTCATTAACCAATCTACTATAACGCAGAGTCTGGAGTAAATTTGATCATTAAAGTATTTAAATACTTTAGGATACAATTTAAAATTTATAGGATACAATTTTCTATCATAAAATATATTTATGATCATTAATAGGATACAATTTATAGGATACAATTTTCTATCATACAATATATCATAAAATTTATACTTGAGATTTTAAAATTTTCTACAAACAGAGGTGAGATTTTGATCATTAATAGGATACAATTTACAATTTATAGGATACAAAATAGGATACAATAATATATTTAAATACTTTTATATTTTGATCATTAAAAGATAGGACTCCACCATTTCGTTTCATTTGCTCCAGACTTGAGATTATAGTAGATTGGTTAATCTGATGCTTTAGTTTATGATTAAGAAAATATTGATTAAGAATATTTTCTTAGTTGATTAAGAACTTCAAACAGAGGTGTTAGAGGTTGAAAAACATATTTTGAAAAACATGATGATGTTTACCGCTGTGACTTTCTATTTTGAAAATGGTCCCCTCGCAGAATGGTGTTGGAGGTTGAAAAATGTGACATATTTGGCACAATGACATCTGGAAAAATGTGAGTTGAAAAACATATTTGGCACATAGTATTTTAATGATTAAGAATAGCATTTTAAGAAAATATGATTAAGAAAATATTTATACCAGCATATATTTTCTTAGTTGATGATTAAGAAAATATTCACATATATTTTCTTATCATCAATGTAAAATATTCACATTAACAGCATATATCATCAATGTAAAATATTTATACTTAATGACTACCAGCATATATCATCCAGAGTGAAGTTCCCCTTGCACCCAATGACTACTCAGTAAAATATTTATACTTAATGGCTACTCAGTAAAATATATTTATGATAGAAATATATTAAATTCTTATAATATATTTTTAATGAGTAAAAATGTATGTTATTTTAAGTATGAATGTTCATTTATATTAAATTCTTATAATATTTATACTTTAGTTTATGATTAAGAAAATATTGATTAAGAATATTTTCTTAGTTGATTAAGAACTTCAAACAGAGGTGTTAGAGGTTGAAAAACATATTTTGAAAAACATGATGATGTTTACCGCTGTGACTTTCTATTTTGAAAATGGTCCCCTCGCAGAATGGTGTTAGAGGTTGAAAAATGTGACATATTTGGCACAATGACATCTGGAAAAATGTGAGTTGAAAAACATATTTGGCACATAGTATTTTAATGATTAAGAATAGCATTTTAAGAAAATATGATTAAGAAAATATTTATACCAGCATATATTTTCTTAGTTGATGATTAAGAAAATATTCACATATATTTTCTTATCATCAATGTAAAATATTCACATTAACAGCATATATCATCAATGTAAAATATTTATACTTAATGACTACCAGCATATATCATCCAGAGTGAAGTTCCCCTTGCACCCAATGACTACTCAGTAAAATATTTATACTTAATGGCTACTCAGTAAAATATATTTATGATAGAAATATATTAAATTCTTATCATATATTTTTAATGAGTAAAAATGTATGTTATTTTAAGTATGAATGTTCATTTATATTAAATTCTTATAATATTTATACTTTAGTTTATGATTAAGAAAATATTGATTAAGAATATTTTCTTAGTTGATTAAGAACTTCAAACAGAGGTGTTAGAGGTTGAAAAACATATTTTGAAAAACATGATGATGTTTACCGCTGTGACTTTCTATTTTGAAAATGGTCCCCTCGCAGAATGGTGTTAGAGGTTGAAAAATGTGACATATTTGGCACAATGACATCTGGAAAAATGTGAGTTGAAAAACATATTTGGCACATAGTATTTTAATGATTAAGAATAGCATTTTAAGAAAATATGATTAAGAAAATATTTATACCAGCATATATTTTCTTAGTTGATGATTAAGAAAATATTCACATATATTTTCTTATCATCAATGTAAAATATTCACATTAACAGCATATATCATCAATGTAAAATATTTATACTTAATGACTACCAGCATATATCATCCAGAGTGAAGTTCCCCTTGCACCCAATGACTACTCAGTAAAATATTTATACTTAATGGCTACTCAGTAAAATATATTTATGATAGAAATATATTAAATTCTTATCATATATTTTTAATGAGTAAAAATGTATGTTATTTTAAGTATGAATGTTCATTTATTTTATTTACTTAGTTTCACATGGTTGCGAAAGTTCATTTATATATATAAGTATGAACGTTCATTTATTTAAGTATGAATGTTCATTTATTTTATTCACTTAGTTTCACATGGCTCCATGTATCTCCTTGCACCCAACAATATCACTTATTTTTTAATTGAAATCAGGAACTTGAACTTGAAACAGGAACTTTGCTCGGCTGCTCGGTTAGTTAATCAGGAACTTGGAGCCATAAAAAATAAAAAGCTCGGCTGCTCGGTTAGTTTATTGCTTTGGTAACGTTTGGGTGCAGCTTCTGTTATTATTTTGCTTTGATATTGAGCCAACTGTGTTTTCAAAGAATTCTACTCAATGTGTTTACTGAGAATAATTTTAATTGTCCACTGTTTTCAAAGAATTCTGTTTTCAAAGAATTCTGCTCAATTAGAATAATTCTGCACAATGTGTTTTCAAAGCAGAATTTCTTATCACCAAAATCACCAAATTCTGCTCAATGTGTTTACTGTCAACTGTTTATCACCAAAATCATAAATTTTGGTTCCGCCAAAAATTCTGCTCAATGGAATTTTTAAATTAGCTTGGTGTTATACACTTGAAAATTGGTTTCAAAAAAGGTTATTGACACATATTTGAAGACATGTTATTGAACTACTTGATGTTATTGAAGACATTTTTCTAATTATTGAACTACTTGATATTTGATGACATTTTTTAAATTAGTTATATGGGTAATTATGATTTATTATTTCTTTTTTTGGAAAATATATTAACTTTATTATTTTTTAAAATTTATTTTAAGTTTTATATTTTGAATTCAATCATACAATTTGCTATTTTATTTTCTAAAACAAAATACTTATATATACACATACACTATATGGGATTCTTTTTAACTTGATATCCTAAATAAGTACAAAAGTTGCCTACCCCTTTAAATCACCACTGCAATGTTGGACACTAGAGATCCCACAACAATAAAATTGAATGAAACTTTTGTGACAACCATGCCACAAAAAAATTAGGAAATTAAATTGAATAAACCACTATACCATAACGATCTGTTTGGAATGTGTTCAACACTCCAAAAAGAAAAAAAAAAAAAAGAAAGAGAGAGAGAGAGAGAGAGAGGTTTATTACACAAAAAAATTTAAAAAATTGTATATAAAATTAGGTAGGAAATTAATGAAAATGTGGTTTGACTTTTTGCTTGGTTTAGTTCAGCCTCTTGAATGTGTTCAACACTCCAAAAAGAAAAAAAAAAAAAAAAAAAGGTTGTGGAGAATCCAAGCCCCCTTTTGGCTTTAGAGATGATTTTTTTATGACTCAAAATTATTGGTTTGAGATATCATATTCAAAAGAAACTTGACGATATATTTTACTGAGTGCTTTGATTTTTCTATGTTTGTTATTTAAAATGAAATTCAGTGCTCTAAAAAAAAATAGATGATCTTCACAAATCATGTGAATCTGTGAATCTAAGTGCCTTTGATTTTTTAATATTAGGTGCATTATATAAAAAGATTTTGTATATATAAATTGTGCATAAATTCAATTTTAAAAAATTTGGTTTGTTTGTTTACTTAATCATCAACAAAGAAATTATTAGGTGTTTACAATTTTTTTTATGGTTTACTTAATCATCAACTAAGAAATTATTCTGTCAGGGTTTACAATTTTTTTTTTACTTGCTCTTATATTTTGATTTGCAGTATTGGTGAACATTAAAAATCTTATATGTTTATTTCTTAATTTGCATTAACATTAGGGAGAGTTGTTATTTATTTGAATTTTGTAGATCATGTAATACAAGCAAAAATGTTACAAGTTATATATATATATTTTTAATGTTTTGACAAAAATACAAAAATAAAATTTTGTAGATCATGTAATACTAGCGTATTTTGTAGATCATGATATACAAAAATATATATATATTTTTAATCTTAAAATTATTTACATCGTGCCTTCTGTCAATTTTGATTAAACATCGTGCCTTCTCTCATAACTATTAAACATTGAGGAAATGTGTCTCTCATCACCAAATTTCTGTCAATTTTTAATCAGAATTATTGTCAATTTTTTTAATAAAAAAATCATTAAACAGAAATTGGTTTGCTATTAAAAAAAAAAAATGTTATACACATTGTGTTTACTGTCAACTGTGTATAATAGTTGGTACAAAATGTATTATTTAAGAAAAAAATATATATATTTTTAATCTTAAAATTATTTACATCGTGCCTTCTGTCAATTTTGATTAAACATCGTGCCTTCTCTCATAACTATTAAACATTGAGGAAATGTGTCTCTCATCACCAAATTTCTGTCAATTTTTAATCAGAATTATTGTCAATTTTTTTAATAAAAAAAACATTAACCAGAAATTGGTTTGCTATTAAAAAAAAAAAAAAGGTTATACACATTGTGTTTACTGTCAACTGTGTATAATAGTTGGTACAAAATGTATTATTTAAGAAAAAAAATATATATTTTTAATCTTAAAATTATTTACATCATGCCTTCTGTCAATTTTGATTAAACATCGTGCCTTCTCTCATAACTATTAAACATTGAGAAAATGTGTCTCTCATCACCAAATTTCTGTCAATTTTTAATCAGAATTATTGTCAATTTTTTTAATAAAAAAAAACATTAAACAGAAATTGGTTTGCTGTTAAAAAAAAAAAAAAAGTTATACACATTGTGTTTACTGTCAACTGTGTATAATAGTTGGTCTGTCAATTATTTAAAAAACATCATGTCAACCAAATTCCTATCAATTTTGATTAAACATTAACCAGAATTATTGTGAACCAAATTTCTCTCAGAACTATTAAACATTGAGGAAATGTCTCTCATCACCAAATTTCTATCAATTTTTAATCAGAATTATTGCCAATTTTTTTAATCAAAAAAAACATTAAGCAGAAATTATTTTCTCATCAAAGAATTACTGTCAATTATTTGAACTATTAAGCACAAATTTGGTCCTTACACATAAGGTTGGTCTCAAAATTATTTGGCTATTATACACAAGAAAAACGTAATAGATCCAAAATTTTCACTAAATCAAGGATGAACAAATTTTTTTACCAAATCTCCAATAATAATACTTTTAATCTTTTCTGATAAAATTTTAAAATAGAGTATGGATAGGAGATGGTTTTCTTTCATAAAAAATAGTATAGATAGGAGATGGTTTTTAGGATAAGTTTGGAATTTTTTTGTAAAGATTTGAAGAAGACCATGAGAGTAAGGATTGGAGTATTCGTATCAGATCAAACTTTTAATCAAATTTGATGAACAGAGAGAGAGAGAGAGAGAGTAAGTTAAGTAATTTACTAATCATAACCATCATGGTTTGGTTGTCCTGACTCCTTTACTTAGGGGCTTCTATTCTCCCTTTTATTTATTTATTCCTTCCAAAATAAAAACCTAGGCTTAGGCGCCCATAGGATTGTTTGACAAAAAGGCATTATTCATTTCTATTCAACTTACTAAACCATCAAGCAGATCACTAATCACTGGAATGCTCAGTTGAAGAACTCTACATGCTCAATTTTATTTTTCAAAAATAGATGCAATCAACCATGATTTAGTCACCTTTTTGATGAAAGAACATTTCATTTAGTGGGTCACACATGTATGCAAGATATAGAGAGAGACATCACTACGATATACTTTTACACAAAAATTGTACCATTCAAACGTAGTATATTTGTTGTGTGATTCTAAAAAAAAAGGGACTGTTTTTTTCATTTTTTTTTTGAATATCTACAGTTCCTAATTAAAAGAAAAATTTGAAAGACTTGGCATGTTAACATTTATGTGTAATATGGCAAAAGAGTTTATGTTTTTATTTTTTATTTTTTTTTTATTTTGTACAGATGATAAATATTTTTATCAATTTTTTTGAATATTTTTTTATAAATATTTTAGTTCTCTGTGTTGTACAGATGATAAATATTTATGTGTAATATGACAAGAGCAACTAGAGCTCCTAATTAAAAGAAAAATTTCAAAGACTTGGCATTTTAACATTTATGTGTAATATGGCAAGAGAGTTTATGTTTTCTTTTTTCTTTTTTTGGCACCTTTTTAAAGGAGTATAGTATTCTATGTTGTATTTCAAAAAAATCTGGTGAGTGTATATATGTGTATATTACTTTAGTTGTCTTTATGAAAAAAAAATGTATTAAACTTACAAGTATTTAACTTAACCCAACTATTTAACATTATTTGTTTTGCTTTGAATCAAATTCACCAAGTATTTAACTTAACCCACAAAAATGTATTCAACATTTATTATAAAAAAATAAAAATAAAAATTGTACCATTCAAATATAATATATTTGTTGTGTGATTCTAAAAAGAAAGTGATTGTTTTTTTTTATTTAATTTTTTTTTGAAAGACTTGGCATTTTAACATTTATGTGTAATATGGCAAGAGATTTATGTTCCTTTTTTTTTCACATTTTTAAGGGAGTATAATATTATATGTTGCATTTCAAAAATTCAGGTCAATGCATATGTGTGTATTACTTTAGTTGTTTGATGAAATAATTATTCATTATTGCTTATAAAATTGCTTTCTTATGTGGTGAATTTTTTTTTTGGCATAAATTTATGTTTGGACTTTCCAAATCATAAATGGTGAACTTCAAAATATTTATGATTATAATGGGTTTTAATTTTGGTTTTAATTTCATCTCTATAAAATTGAAGTCAATTAAGAAAGAGAAAAGTTCAAATTCGGACAATTATTGTGCTCAAGTTTTAATTTATCATTTTAATTTTAATGTGATTGTTAAAAAACATCTATTCTAAATAACATTTCATTTTAAATGTTATTTGAATTTTATTTAAATAACATTTCATTTCCAATTTTTTGCTAATTCCTAATTTTTATTGTGCTCAAGTTTTAATTTATCATTTCATTTAAATAACATTTCATTTTAAATGTTATTTGAATTTTATTTAAATAACATTTCATTTCCAATTTTTTGCTAATTCCTAATTTTATTATTGCTAATTTTTTGTTTCTTTGTGTCTAAAATTATATAACCAAACATTTTTAGGTTGAAGTACAACAGTTATGAACAATATCACTATTTTTGGTCAAGTAAGTTTTTTTTCTTCTTTTTTCTCTTCATATAAATTTAAGTACCTCTCTTATAAATTTAAGTACAACAGTTATGGACAATATCACTATTCTAATTATATTTTTTCCTCATACTTTATAGGTGGATGGGGACTTACACCGAACCGTAATATCACCTCCCTTTACTAATTTTCTTATTTATGTGTATAAATTTTTATTTATCACTCTAAAATTTTTGTATGTATAGGTTCGATTTCTTCAAGAAAGAAATGTTAATGTTGTTATTCGCGATGAGCGTGACCTTAATACTATTCGCATTCATGAGGTAAGCCTAAAAGTCGCTTCAACATTGGACATGTATTTTTTTATCATTTTAAAAATAATTTATAAATATATTCTACTTATTTTTTACAGGCAAAGGCAAAGGAAAAAGACAAGGCAATATCAAAGGAAACAAAAAAAGCTATTCCTTATGGCAAAGGAAAGGAAAATGCACATCCCATGGTATGGTTTCTCAACAGTTTTTAAAAGTTTCTTTTTCGAATATTATATAGATTTTTTTAGGAATTGCATAGTGTCATATACTATTTTTTATGTACATTTTTCAAAAGTTTCTTTTTCAAAAATTTATTCAATTCTTTTTATTGAATGTGAAATGTTTTTCTGAAGCATGTTAAAGTAAGCATTTGTACAACATGCTAATGCATTTGTATAAACATTAATTTGAATTTTTAATATGTTTGTCTATTTGTATGATAAAAATATGTTGCATTGAGACAATATGTTGCATCTACAACATAGCATAATAAAAATAAAATAGAAGAAAACGAAAAAGGAAAATAAGAAGAAAGAATAATTATGTGATGAAAAGGAAACTACATAATATAATTTTTTTTTAATTTTTATTTTTCTTATAAGAAGTTCTTAAGGAAAGAAGAAAAAGACAAAAATGCATTTTAATACAACAGAAACAACAAGAAGAGAGAAAAGGAAAGTACAAGACATTACATGCTAATATTCACATTTTACGTACCCAATGATTTAATATTTACCTTTTCAACGTACATTTTGTAAAGAGATGGGTAGTGTCTTAAAATCAATAAGTACGTGCATAGTGAGTTTGCAGTTTTGTGTTTTCAAATTATTTTTCCCTTCCTTTTTAAATTTCATTGGTTCTTATATGACTAACAACTTAACCGAGTGAAGAGAAAAAGTTAGTTAAAAGGAAGAAAAATTACATGATGAAAGGGAAGCAAGTTAGTTAATCTTCACATTTTATGCACATTCTTATATAATATTCTCATTTTAGGCACACAATGATAATGTGTTATCAAAAGCTGCATTGGCCCAACGTGCACGGTGAGAACGTGAAAAAAATCAAAAGCCATGTTCTGCATACCAATTAGGACAACGCCTGCGACGAGAACGAGAAAGAGAAAGATCGAAGGAATGTATTAACCCAAGACAACCTTCTTTAACACCAAATTGGTAAAAAGAAAAAGAATCTTTTACCCAAGACAATTTTGAATTTTTTACTCTTACTATTACCACTTTATTATATAGATTTTAATTTGTTCACAATCTATTTCTGTAGGCCTCCTCCTACAACTCCATGTAGAAATGTTGGTGTGGTCATCCGTGATGAGCACGACCTTAATGTTATCCGTGTTCGTGCGGTAAGTACAAAATCAAGTCAAACATTGTATGTATTTTATTTATATAAGATTATATAAGATTTTTTTTAATCTTTTCAATATTTTATTTATATTTGTTAGGCAAAAGATAAAGAAAAGGTCAACCCAATGTCTAAAGGAAAAGAAAAGATGGCTCCTTCCGGCAAGAGAATGACAAATGCATGTCAAGTGGTATATATTCTTTTTTAAAAATATGATGCAAAACTAATCAAAATTTTGATAGTTAAAATATATGAGTGTGTAAAATGAATTTATTGTTTTATGTTGTTTTTGTATAATGATTGTAATATGTTTTCCTGTAACTTGCTATTATTTGTATGTATTTTTCAAATTTATTTATTCTTATTTATAATGTACCATCCATAAGTTGCTACTTATATAAAGAGAATAGGAAAAAAGAAACGAAGAAATAAAGAAAAAATATATAAAGAAAGGAGAAACTAAATAAGATAGGTTTTTAATTCTTATTTAATATATAAAATAGAAAACAAAAAAAGGGAAAGGGAAAGTGAAGAAATAAGAAGATAGAAAGGGAAGAAATAAGAAAAAAAGAAATAAAGATAACACTATTAAAGGTATAAAACAAATAAAATATAAAACAAAATTAAGAGAAATGGAAGAAATAAGAAGATAGTTTCATTTTAAACACAAAATATTCACATATTTTGTTTCAATGATAAAATATTTTCTTTTTAGGCACAAAATGATAATATAATATCAAAAGCTGCATTGGCCCAACGGGCACGGCGAGAGCGTGAAAAAATTGAATTTCAATGCTTGCAACGAGAGCAAGAGGGATTAGAAGAATGTGTTCAAATAAGACAACGTTCTTTAACACCAATTCGTCGCGATCGCACTCACTTGGAGTGGGAAACAATAACTGAAGATTCTCAGTCGGCACAAAAACGAACAATGGTTACCTATCATCAGACATGTTCGTTTTCTATGCCAAGCCCATCTTCAAATTCACAAAGGAATCGGTAAATTACTGTGTCTACTCCTATAAATCGATTTCTTCAAGCACATCTTCAGATTCTCACATCTTCAATACATACTTTTACTCATACCGTTTTGTTTTACAGAATTTTATTTATACACAAATATTTGTAGGTCTACTCCTATAAATCGATTTCTTCAACAAGATCTATGTACTGATGATGAATTAGAAGATCTACCTACGAGTATATCAATTGGCGCCCGGGCACACAAAGAATCTTGCCGCCATTATCTTGGCAAGATGGATGTATTATGTCCTTATTGTTCAGCCTTACATTGGATGGATGAAATATTGACAAAATCATCTATAAAGCGTCCCTTATTCGGAACTTGCTGTTTGGAAGGGAAGATTAGGCTGCCTTTACTTATTACACCCCCTCCACCACTTCAGGCATTGTATGATGGGAATAATGATCAATCAAAATCCTTTCGAAGTTATACTCGAGTGTACAATGCAGCCAATGCTTTTACAAGTCTTGGTGCTACATTGGATCCTAGACTACTCAGTGGAAGGGGCCCTACATCATTCACAATTCATGGGGAATTGCGACATCGAACAGGATCACTACAACCACAACCAGGGCAGGATGCGAGTTATGCTCAGCTGTATATCTATGACCCTTATTCAGCTTTAGAAATTCGTAATCGTAGAAATCCTAACTTGAGAAGGGATGTTCTCAAAACTATTCAGGATAGTTTGTTGCAAGTCAATGCATTTGTAGATAAATATCGCCAGGCTCATGCCATTTTACATCAATTAGACTCGGCAGGACACAATCTACCTGCTCATCTTCATTACAGTTCAACAACTGATCGACGTCGGTATAACCTACCAACTACAGATGAGATTGCAATTGTAATACCAGGTGATGGAACAGAGGTAAATGGAATGAGAGATATTATTTTACATTTCCGAGGAAATAATGAGTTGATGCAAATTAATGAATGTCACCCAGCATACTTGCCATTACATTATGTTCTATTATTTCCATATGGTGAGCTTGGATGGGAACCTGAGTTGAAATTGTGGAATGTTCAGTATGATCGACCTTCAATTGATCGACTTACTCAAATGAATTTTTATAGTTATCGTTTGTTTGAACGACCCACAGAGTATTCAACAATTTTGAGAGGTGGGAAACTATTTCAAGAGTTTTTGGTAGATGCTTGGGCTGCAACTGAGCAAAATCGATTGACATACTACAAGCTTAATCAAGGGAAACTTCGGGCTGAGCTTTACCAAGAGTTGTCAGATATGGATCCAGATTGTGTGCGACCTGGACAAATTGGTCAAAGGTTTGTTTTGCCATCTTCATTTACTGGTAGTCCTAGACATATGTTTGAAATCTTTCAAGATTCAATGGCTATCACACGATACAACCAACACCCAGATATTTTTCTTACCATGACTGCAAATCCCAATTGGCCAGAAATTACTTCAGCATTATTGCCATATCAAAAACCTATTGATCGTCCTGATTTAATTGCCCGTGTTTTTGAGTTGAAGAGAAAATGTTTGATGAAGGAGATAGAAACAAATAAAGTGTTTGGAAATAAAGTTGCACATGTTTTTACAATTGAATTTCAAAAACGAGGCCTCCCTCATATGCATGCACTTTTATTTCTCAAGGGCCCAGACAAAATTCGGACATGTGCTCAAGTAGACAAATTGGTGTGTGCAGAATTTCCAGACCCAAAAGACGATCCAATGCTTTTTGAAACTATCAAATGTTGTATGGTACATGGACCATGTGGTGCTCGAAATCCGCAAGCACCATGTATGGAAAATGGTAGATGCACTAAGAGATACCCTCGAGCTTTCACAGAAACAACAACTATGGATCAAGATGGATACCCTATCTATCGTCGTCGCAATAATGGTCAAGTACATACTGTAAGAGGGCAAGAAGTTGATAACAGGGATGTCGTACCATACAATGCATATCTTTCAAAACTTTTCAACTGTCATATAAATGTGGAAGTTTGTGCCGGAATGAGATGTGTCAAGTATATACATAAGTACATTTATAAGGGTTATGATCGTACAACGATGGTGTTAGGAATGATAAATGAGATTCAACAATATCTCGATGCAAGGTATATTGGACCTCCAGAAGCTGCTTGGCGAATATTTGGTCATCCTTTGCATGCAGAGATGCCAACAGTTGTACGATTGGCACTTCATTTACCTGGAATGCATCGTGTTGTTTTTAACCCAGAAGAGTCATTACAAACGATTCAATCTAGAGCTGGTCAACAAATGTCAACTCTTACTGGCTTCTTTGCATATTGTGCTGCCAGTGAAGATGAATGTCCATTCACTTATCAAGAATTTCCACAACATTTTGTCTGGCTCAAGTCAGAAAAGAGATGGAAATCAAGAGAAAGGGGATATGCAATTGGTAGAATGTACTTTGCTAGCCCTAATTGTGGTGAAAGATTTTATCTACGTTTGTTACTAACCGTTGTCAAAGGACCAAAGTCGTTTCAGTCTTTACGCACAGTCGATAATGTTGTGCATGATACATTTAAATTAGCATGTATTGCAAGGGGGCTTTTAGAAGATGATGAAGAATGGATACAATGCTTGAAAGAGGCTGTAGTCATAAAAACTGGATATCAATTGAGAAGATTGTTTAGTATTATTCTCACCCAGTGCTCTCCACTAAATCCATATGTATTATGGAATCAATTTTCAACGCATATATGTGATGATCTTGCACATAAGATTTGTACATTGTTTGTCATTTCTAAACCAACTGAGGCTCAAATTGAAGATTATGGTCTCCATCTTTTGAATCAAATGCTTCATGAATCAGGCAAAAGTTTAATTGACTTCCCACCCATGCCACAACCTACTGCAAATTGGAGTGCAGTAGTTGGTAATCGATTGATAGTTGAACATCAACAACTGCAGAGTGAGGCAGAACATGCAGATCCACAAATTACTATTGATTGTCTCAATAATGGACAGCGGAATGCTTATAATACAATCACTTCTTCAGTTTTTCAAAATAAAGGAACTGTTTTCTTTCTGAATGGGGGTGCAGGAACAGGGAAAACATTTCTATACAATACGATTGCATTAAAATGTCGTAGCCTTGGGCATATCGTTGTTACTGTGGCTTCGTCTGGAATTGCATCACTGTTACTGGTAGGAGGTCGCACTGCACATTCAACATTTTCCATTCCGTTAGATGTCTTGGAAAATTCACTTTGTGGGTTTAGCAAACAATCATTACAAGCTGAGTTATTTAGAGAAACAAAACTCATAATTTGGGATGAAGTTCCTATGCAACATAGACATTGTGTTGAGGCGGTTGATCGTACATTGAGGGACATTTGTGATAGTGAAAAGCCATTTGGGGGTATTACTGTTGTTCTTGGAGGAGACTTTCGACAAATCTTACCAGTTATACCCAAAGGAGTTCGTGAGCAAATTGTGAATGCATCATTAAGACACTCTGTTCTATGGAAGCATATATATATCTTGACTTTGGATTTGAATATGCGCTTGAATCATGAAGGCCATGAAAATGCTAATTTTGCAAATTTCTTGATGGAGGTAACACTACTTTAACCTGTATTATATAGATTTTAAATTAATAAATTGTGTTTACACTTACTCTTTTATTGATTTCACTTTTTTTTAGATTGGGACCAATCCTCAAGAAATCGTTAACCTTCCATCAACAATACACAAATGTCAAGATTTGAATGAATTACTCTCTACAGTTTATCCACAATTGAATATGATAGAGACGTCAACCCCAACATTTTTAACTGAACGCACAATTCTGTCTGCGCGTAACGATGATGTCAGTGACATTAATACTACTGCGCTGAATATCTTTCCAGGGAGGTTATATACTTATCTTGCAGCAGATAAAATGTCTGAAGATAATGAAATTGATCCTACCATTACAAATAGATATCCTAATGAATATTTAAATTCATTGGATCCTCCTGGGTTGCCAACTTTTAAGTTAGAGTTGAAAGTGGGTTGTCCTATAATATTGTTGAGAAACATTGCACCGAAAGATGGACTATGTAATGGTACAAGATTGATGGTTACTAGGTGCGGCACTCGCATAATTGAAGCTCAAATTTTAACTGGAGAAAAGTTTGGCAATTTGGCATTCATACCAAGGATATCTTTGACACCATCTTCTTCAGAAATGCCTTTCCAAATGACAAGACATCAATTTCCAGTCCGATTGGCATATGCCTTGACCATTAATAAATCTCAAGGACAATCTGTGAAATTTGTTGGGGTTGATTTGCGTATACCAGTGTTTAGCCATGGGCAATTATATGTGGCATTGTCTAGATGTACATCATTTGATCGTATAAGTATTCTCCCTCCTAAAGATAATTTGGATTCTACTACAAATATTGTTTATCCTGAAGTGTTGCTGTAGTACTCTATGCAGATTAAATGACGTTTTATTATAAGGTAACCACGTAGATTTATTTATGTTGATTATATAACTTTTTAAAAAATTTCAATTTAATAATAATTTGAAATTTGGACTTCTGTAGGATTGGACCGAAAAATCTATGGAGCTTAAAAGGAGAAATACGACTACCTTGCTTCGATGGGGATGTAATAAGGTAATTTCAATCTGAAAGTATTTTGACATGTATATTTCCAACACATGTACTAATCTATATTTTTTTTGTTCCACAAATTACCAGATTGTTGTGCATATTCCTCATTGGGGATACATAAAAGTTGATACAAAGACTTTTTGGAAAGTAATGAGGAGGAAGTTTGGGCAAACGCATATTTGAAGACATGTTAGTGACACATCTTTTGTAAAGCATACATCTTTTGTAAAGCTTTAACCTACTTTTTGTAAAGTTTTAACCTACTCTTTTGGTGTATGACAGTATAACTTTATTTCTATTTTTTGTTCAGTGTTTACACTTTTTTTTACTGCCTTTTATATTTTGATATGCAATATAACTTTAAATCTTAAATGTTTGTTTCTTAATTTGCATTAAGATTAGGAAGAGTTGTCATTTTATTTGAGTTTTGTAGAGCGTGTAATACAAGCAAAATATTTCAATATATTTTTTCAGTATCTTTATCAAAAAATGACATAAATTATAACTGCATTTTAATTTTAAAATTATTTACACCGTGCCTTTAGGCACGGGCATACGCTAGTATATATATATATCTACACTGACTTTAGTAACTAAAATATATATTTTTTCCATCAGTTTTACTTAACAAAAATAGGTGAATTATTTAGATTAATAATAAATAAATAATAGGTGAATTATTTAGATTAATAATAAATAAATAAAAATTAAGGTTTAAATTGATAAAATTAAATGTTAGAACGTTAAAATCTTGAAATTTTTTTTTTGTTGTAATTGTCCAAAATAAAAAATCAAAATCAAATTTAAAAAAAAAAAAATTTTGGACCTTTTTCAAAATTTTAATTTTTTTAATTTTTCAGTTTGTCTAGTGGAGTAGAATGTAAAAGACTAATGATGTGTTTGAATAATAAATTTAGGTAAAAATTTGAAAAAAAAAATGAGTTAAATAGGATTATATTTCATTCACATTTTACCAATTATTTTCATTTTCTTTTCAAAACCTCTACTCAAATGTATGGTCTTGAAATATGCATAACCCCATGTTCTAGGCCGCATCCACCAGATCAAGTCTTTGGAGTTTAATCCAGTTTTTCTTGGGCTTGTATTGGACAATTCGTTTCAGTTTGGGCTTCCTATTTTTGTTGGATGATGTCTTTCCATTTGTCGGGCCGATTCGAGCAAAGTTGGTCCGCACACAAATTCAGTTCGGTCTTTGATAAAACAATCTCAAATGCTCGGTTTGTAGAAACATCTAAGAAATAATAAATATTGATCAATCTAAATTTTTTTTTATTAAAAACAAAAAATTAAATTTTATCTATTTATTTGTAGTTAAAATTTTCCAAATATTTATTACTTTTTATTTTTACGTTTAGACCATTTAAAAATAAAATTTAAAATGTAAAGTTCTTCAGATTTTATTAAAAAATCACAACAAAAAAAAAAATTATATAAGCAAATTCCAAATACACCCTTATTATCGTGGATTATTAAATGTTGAAACCCTCCGATCTATAAAAAAAAACCCTATCACATATTTTCAATCACTTTCATATATATATATATTTTGTCATATACATTAGATTTTTTAAAAAATAATCTAAAATTAATTAGAACAATAACAAACAAAAAATGTTGAGCTAACCACACATAAAATACACAACACACAAAATAATTGGACTATTCGTCTAAGCAGGAACTTATGTGATAAGCTTCTAGCAATTAATCTCAAAATTAGAAAGGAAAACTCAGCTTTTGTTATTCAATACTCATCAAACGAAAGGAAAAACTCTTCCATGGAGTTTTACAATAAGAGAGAAAAAAAAGAAAAGAAGAAGAACAAAAGAAAAAACAACCTTCTCCTATCTGTAACTCCCTCCCTTTCCCATAACAGATCCCGTAACAGAATAATTACCACACATTCACAACTGCCTAACAGAGTAACTACCCACAATTGTCTAACGGAACAGTTCCTATCATTCCCCACCCTTAAAAGGAAGCTTGACCTCAAGGCTGGAAATGAGGAAAACGCTGCTGCAAGGAGTACCAAGTCTCCCAGGTGGCATCCTCAGGAATAGAATTAGACCAGTGGACCAAAACCATGGTAAGAGGCCGGCCATATTTCTTGAACAGTTTTCTATCCAAAATTGTAATGGGTTCCAATTGTAGCTGGCCATCAAGACTGGTAGGTGGAAGGGAAGGTTGCACAATAATACCTTGACCCAGTTTAGGCTTCAATAAGGAGACATGGAAAACTGGATGCAGTTTGGAGGAAGATGACAAATCTAGTTTGTAGGCAACAGGTCCCAACTTCTACAGGATTTGGAAAGGACCAAAATACTTGGGAGCTAGTTTAGCATTCCTTCGTAATGCCAGAGAAACTTGTTTGAAAGGCTGAAGTTTAAGGAAAACCTAATCTCCAACTGTAAAAACTCGCTCACACCTGTGCTTATCTGCTTGTTGTTTCATTCGATGCTAGGACTGAACCAGATGCTCTTTCAACAACTTCAAAATAGCAACTCTATCCTGCAACAAAGTATCAGCAGCTGCCACAACAGTATTTCCTGGAATATAATAGTTCAAGCTGGGAGGGGTTTGACCATATAAGGCCTCATATGGCGTGACTCCCGCAGTGACATGGTAGGTAGTGTTATACCACCATTCAACGAGAGATAGCCATTTGGTCCATACAGTAGGTCCGTCTCCCGCTAAGCACCGCAAGTACACCTGAAGACATCTATTAACTGTTTCAGTTTGGCCATCCGTTTGGGGGTGATAAGAAGAACCCATACACAAATTAGTACCTTGCAATCAAAATAATTCCTTCCAGAATTTACTAGTAAACACTGGGTCCCGGTCTGAAACAATAGAAAGAGGCATCCCATGAAGTTTAAACACATTATCTAAGAATGCTTGAGCTACTACAGTAGCGGTGTATGGATGGGTTAAGGAAATGATATGAGCATATTTACTAAGCCTATCCACAACCACATAGGTCACAGTTTTATGGGAAGAGCTGGGTAACCCTTCAATGAAATCCATCAAAATATCACTCCAAAGCTTAGTAGGAATAGGAAGCGGCTGTAACAACCCAGGTGCTATCACTGTTTCATACTTATTCCGCTGACATACATCACATTCAGCCACAAACTAAAGTTCATCAGACTTTAGGCCTTTCCAATAAAAACCTTGTTTGATTCTTCTATAAGTTTTCTCCCCTCCTGAATGCCCACCTGTGGGAGTAGCATGATGTTCCTTGATAAGTGTGGTCTTTAGTTGAGGTGAATTACCCATTACCAACCTGGTTTTGTAATAGAGCATTTCATGCTGCCAAAGAAAATGAGGATGACTGGTTGGATTTTGAGTCAAATCTGCGATAAGTTGTAGAAGGGTCTTGTTCCCAACTGGTTTGAAGATCCTTAACCCAATGGCAAGGGACAACGGAGAGAGCGGACATACTGCTCATATCTTCCTCTCATTTTTTGGACAAGGCATCTATAACGTAGTTAGATTTACCACTCCGGTATACAATTTCGTAATCAAAACCCATGAGTTTGGAAAGCCATTTTTGTTGCACGAGAGTGGTAATTCTCTGCTCCAGCAAGAATTTGAGGCTTTGGTGATCTGTTCTAATGTGGAAATGCCTACCCAAGAGATAATGCCTCCATTTGGTAACAGCTAGAGCTATAACCAAGAATTCATTCTCATATGTAGGTAACCCAAAGCTACGATAGACAATGACTTACTAAAATAGGCTATGGGCCGTCCTTCTTGCATCAAGATAACTCCCAACCCCTTATTAGAAGCATCACATTCTAGCACAAAGGTTTTATCATAATTGGGTAAAGCCAATACATGAGCAGTAGTCATAGTTCTTTTCAATAGAACGAAAGCTTGTTTAGCATCCTCTGACCATTTAAAGGCATCATTTTTAAGCAATATAGTAAGGGGTTGGCTGATCTTGCCATAGTCTTTTATGAACCTTCGGTAATAGCTAGTCAAACCCAAAAATCCTCGAAGAGCTTTCAAAGATTGAGGTCTAGGCCAAGTAGACATAGCGTCTATTTTAACGAGGTCTGCAGCCACACCAGAACCAAAAATAATATGCCCTAAATACTCCACTTGCTATTTCCCAAAGGCACACAAGGACATCTTAGCATATAGTTAATGAACTCTTAATTTTCCCAAGGTCAAGGTCACATGAAACATATGTTTAGCCCAACTCTTACTGTATATGAGGATATCATCAAAAAATACCAACACAAACTTCCCCAAAAATGGCCTAAACACATCATTCATCAGGCTTTGAAAGGTGGATGGAGCATTGGTCAAGCCTAATGGCATGACCAAAAATTCATAATGGCCTTCATGCGTTCGAAAAGCTATTTTTTCAATGTCAGGAGCATGCATCCGGATTTGATGGTACCCAGATCTTAAATCCAACTTAGAGTCGAATTGAGCTCCATGCAACTCATCAAGTAATTCATCAATCATGGGAATAGGGTATTTGTCTTTGATAAGGTCCTTATTTAAAGCTCTATAGTCAATACACATTCGCCAAGTATTGTCCTTCTTTTTGACCAAAAGGACTGGTGAAGAAAAAGGAGACACACTCTGCCTAATAACCCCTGAGTTCAACATCTCTTTTACTATTTTCTCAATCTCCTTCTTCTGAATATAAGGATATCGATAAGGCCTGATATTTGGGGGATGACTACCATCCTTGAGAGGTATTTTGTGATCTAATTGGAGGTAAGTCACTGGGTTCCTGAAACACATCAGTATAATCATGTAAGATTCTATCAAGATCCGAAGGAACCTCATGGTCAACTTCTGCATAATTGGAATGTAGGCTGCAAAGATGAGCTATGAGTCCCTGTGATTTTTTCTGCATCAACTTCTCCATTGCCTTAACTTCAATTTGCTGTATCTCCACTGTTGCACCACCCCGTAGCGCATGTTTTTTTGCCAAATGCAGTGAATTCCATCTTCAAATTCTGAAAATCCCATAACACCGGTCCCAAAGTAGATAACCATTGGACTCTTAATACCATGTCACAATCCCCCAAAGGTAATAATCTTATGTCAGTTGTAAAAATTGTACCCTGCATAACCCACTGGAAATCCTTCACCATAGAATTGCTTTGTAACTTGGTACCATCAGTTACCACCACTGTTAAAGGATTGGTGAATTGGATTGATGCTCCAGTTCGTTTTGCCATTACTGGGTCCAAAAAATTGTGGGTACTACCTGAATCAATTAATATAGTGACCATATTCTTCTTAACCTTTCCTTTAATTCTCTTAGTCTTATAAGCGAAAGAACCTGATAAGGCATGAACTGAGATTTGCAATTCTTCTTGCACATTTTCTTTGTCCATGTCCTGTACCACATCCTCAAAGACATCTTCCTCATCTTCAGCTTCGAGCATAAAGAGTTGCTTTTTCTTGCAAACATGGCCTCTAAAATATCTCCCGTCACGTCCATAACATAATCCTTTCATTCTTCTCTCCTCTAATTCCTTCTGTGTCAGTTTCTTTACAGTAGTTACTGACTCCACAGGCTTTGAAGCTGGCTCCATTGATTTGCTACTTGTAAGAAAACTGGTACTGTAGCTTTTGGAATAAACTCTATTCTTCTTAGCTAAGGCCTCAATTTTGTCCTCTTGTAACCTTGCCAAACCCATGGCTTGTGATACATTTCTTGGCCTAAACATCTGTACTCCTGCCTTGATTTCATCCTTCAAGCCACTTATAAAACAACTAACAAAGAATTCTTCTGATAACCCATTTGTTTTATTTGCCAATTCTTCAAATTTTCCCTGGTAGATTTGGACTGTTGATATCTGTCTTAATTTCGATAGTTGTCCTATGGCATCATCAAATAGGCTATCTCCAAATCTATCAACCAGGGCCCCAACAAATTCCCTCCAAGATCTGAGAACATGGGTCCTTTCATACCATCGAAACCAATGAATAGCCCTATCCTTCATGTGTATTGAAGCTAATCGCACTTTTTGTGTTTCATCGATCGGATTAAATTAAAAAAACTTCTCATATTTGTATATCCAAGCCTCAGGTTCTTCACCGAAAAGTTTTGGGAAATCCAATTTGGCGGATCTAGTGTGCCACTGATTTGGATTATTGGTGGGTTCTTGCGTAGGAATGATCGGAGGAACCGAAGAAGAAGAACTCACATTTTCTGTGATTTGCTCGTACTTCAGGTTCAAAGCTAAAACCAGATCCTTGATTCTAGCCATGACTTCGGCTTGTTTATCCGAACTTTCTTTTAGATGCCGAATAGCATCCTCGATTCGTTTGATATCTTGAGATCGTGTACCGTTCGCCATTACCGAAGTGATTTGCCCCAAGTCTGAAGAACGGTGGCTCTGATACCACTGATAAGCTTCTAGCAATTAATCTCAAAATTAGAAAGGAAAACTCAGCTTTTGTTATTCAATTCTCATCAAACGAAAGGAAGAACTCTTCCATGGAGTTTTACAATAAGAAAGAAAAAAAAAAATAAAAAAATACAACCTCCTCCTATCTGTAACTCCTTCCCCCCTTATAATCCCCTTTCCCGTAACAGATCCCGTAACAAAATAACTACCCCACACTCACAATTGCCTAACAGAGTAACTACCCACAACTGTCTAATAGAACAGTTCCTATCATTATGGCTAGTATCTCCCTAAATCCAAGACCTCCACGGGATGTGCGGCTATGGCATTATAAGAAGAATGGGTATTTTTCTGTGCGCTCAGCTTATCACTTACGTTATGATTGGTTAAGAGATTTGAGGAGAGATTTAAAAAAGAAAAGAAAAAAAATAAGTGAAATTAAGTAAAATATACGTATATTTTATATAGTTTCACACATATTTTTCCTTTCCCTTTTCAAATCCCTTTTTAAATCTCTCAACCAAAAACAGGCATTGTTTAGAGTGTACTAATAAGTACGCACTTTTTATCTTTTTTCTATCACATCATCTCGTTACTTTTTTGCACATGTTTCTGTAAAAAGTCAAAAAATAAAATTATTTAGATCATCCCTAAAGATGAACTTGATGGATTGGGCTGTGGCTATTGTTGGGTCTTCGGATGGGGGTAGTAGTCAAAAAAATATATATGCCTATATATATTTTTAGAAGCAACTCTAGCAATATGTCTTATGATCTATTTGCAAGAATGATTAGCGCATAATCACTTTATTTTTAGTAATGTTGGAGGTGAAGTTGATGTTATTCTTCGTAGAGCCTGTGATCCATACCAGGAGTTTCCCAGCCGAGAGAAGGTATGGACACCCCCGCAAATGGGAATATATAAATTCAATTTTGATTGGGAAGAGGTTCCAATTTCTTCGTTTGACTTGGTTTTATCTGATAAAGCCCTTTTGATGTTGTTGGTTTCTCGCAAGGGTGGACCTAGGGTTGGGCATAAGTAGGGTTGTGTAAAATACCGCATAATCGGTTAAAACTATATCGATTTGCATCTATCTGCACCGCTCTAACCACTAACCGTGGTTGAAACTTTAAAATTTATAATTTGCCAACCGAACTGCTTCGCTTCGCTATAATTAATACATATATTTTTTAATCTCCATTAAAATATCAATGTAAAAATGAGTGTGAAAGAGATTTAAGATATGAAATTTATTACAAATTAGTGGTTATATTTATGAAAGATATTATGTAAAATTACTTTGTGTTATATATTTAAAAAATATTATACAAATTAGTATTATATATTACGAAATGTATGATAATTAGTTAGAATATTTTCAATCCGCTAATCCGCCAAAAATCGCCTAAATCACAATTTGTCAATCCGCTAATCCGCCAACCCGCCATTTGGTTTGTAATTTTACTTTCAAACTGCTTGAGCCGCACTGAGCACACCCCTAGGCATATGTGACTATAGCCCAGTCCAAAATTTTAAAAATTTGTAGAAATTTTTTTTTCCCAACCCAGCCTCTCAACCTCTCCCAGCCTAGCCCTGCCCCAAATAAGGGCCAATAATTTTTTTGTTTGTTTTTTAGATAGACAGTCCAATAGCAGCCCAATACTTACCCAAAAAAATATATAGACAGCCCAATAGGTTTGTATTTGTTTAAACAACAAATCTTCCAAAACAATCCTCACATCTTCCAATAGATAGGCAGCAACCTTCTTCGTCGTCTCCAACAGCCTACAGCAGCTTCACTTTCTTAACATTTTTGGTAAGTGTAATTAACTAATTATTTTATTTCGGTGGTTGAGAATGAATTTGATTAACAATGGTTTTAAAATTTTGTCCTTATGCAACAAATATTATATTACTCTTAGTTTTTTTTATGATGTTGCTTTATTCAATGTTCTATATTGCTCTTAATTTTTAAACTTTGAAGGAATTTTTTTGGACATATATATAAATAATGAAAGCTTAAATAAAAATTATTGAGGATATATATAGAAACCCTAATATTTAAAATTATTGTGAATATACTCTGGTTTAATATTAAATAGGGCTAAAAAAATTTAAATTTTTTTTAGGTTATAAATAATAGAACCTCCACATTCAAAAAATGTAAACTCTTTTCTCATTCTATCAATCAAAATAGAAGTTTAGTAGTACAACATCCAATGTTGTTGAAAACTCATTTTCTGATGTGCAACCAACCGCCTTCCATGCCTTAAGCAAATAAACCAAACGAATTTGATTCAACCGTTATTGAAAGGGATTATTCTAGTTTACGCTTGCAAATTCCTGAATATCCAGTTAATCAACGGAATGAGGTTAGAGGTTATATGAATTTGAGGCCTTATCAACCTAAACTTGAGTATCTTAGGTCCTCATTTGGAAAACAGAATCACCAATTTCAACATATTTGGTTTAAACAATTTTCTTGGCTAGAGTATTTTCCTTCAAAGGATAAAGCATATTGTTTTTTATACTTTTTGAAAATTGATCTAGATTTTGTAATCGATGAATTCGAATATTTAAAGACTCGTCGAGCACAACTTAATTAGATTGTTTCAAATCAATGAATTTAGATATTAATGGAGATTATATTATTAAATTCTCCTTTTTAAAATGTAATTATACTTAAAATATATTATATAATTTTATTTTAATATTAGTCCACCCATTGACGAATCAGAAGTTCGCCCTTAGTTTCTGGCAAATTCTATCTAAAAGAAAAAATTTACTCTAGAGATCAATGTTAAATCTTTTAAAGTCACATGGACAACAACAATATAAAATATCATGTTATTTTTATTTGTCGAATTAAGGATAGGGGGGGGGGGGGGTGGGGGACGTGCCTCTAACATTTCAAATAAATTTTTTATTTATTTTTTATTTTTTATGTTAACTAAACATTGACACATAGTCCCAAAATAAACACTGACATAACTCCCGATTGACTTTTTAATTTTTTTTTTTTTTTGGTCCTAGACTCTTAGTTAAATACTGACACACACGAACACTAATAAACACTAATACAACTCTCCAATTTCTAAAGTCTCAACTTTTATTTATTTATTTATTTATAAATAATTCTTAAGGAAAATGATTTGTCCCTCTAATTTTTTTCCCTCAAATCTCCCGAAATCACAGAGGAGAGAAAGAGAGGGGAAAGAGAAGAGAAGGGAAGAGGAGGCAGGTCCCAGCCGTCGCAGCCCTCTGCCCGATCGTCACAGCCTCCACCGTCGCCTCCGCCAGATCGTCGCAGCCTCGCCTCCGCCGTCGCCTCCTCAGGTCCGCCGTCGTAGCCCCGCCCCTACCTCTGCCGCCCCACGCCTCCTCCTTCGCCCCATTTGTTGGGCCCCCTCCAGTCCCTCCTCCTCCTCTCCCTCTAGTCCCTCCTCCTCCCTCCCCCCTCCTCCTCCTTCTTCTTCCATCTTCTTCTTCGTTTCTGATTCAACCAAAAAAAAAAAAGGCAAAAACGACGTTGTTTTTGCCTTTAGGGGGATTCGGGGAGCCTGTTTTCGAGCGACGTAGCATTGCTCTAATTCTTAATTTGCTGGGCAATGGTTAATCTAAAAAAAAAAAATGAAAAACTTGATGAGCAAGGCATTTAGTAACAGCTGGGAGGATCTTTAACTCTAAAAGTGAATCAAATTCTTTATTTTTTTATTTTATTTATTCACAATGTTTATTAAGTGTTTTCACATTTTTTTTTGTCTTTTTGTCTTTATTGTTGCTTTGCAATTTATCGGCTCACGATTCACTAGATTGGAATTACATAATACAAATTTGGGACCACACTATAACCTTGGTGTCCTCTCTTCATTATTTACAGGTAACTTTATTTATTATTTTTTACTTTTAAATAAAAATTATGAATATTAATTTATAATTATTTGTTAAGTTTTGATTTGTAAAAAAATTTTATTTGTTATTATTTATGTTAAAATTAGAGATTTTGATATGATAAAATTATGAATCTTGATTGGTGGTGATTTATATTAAAATTAGGGATTTTGGTGTTGTTGTTGTTTGTGTTAAAATTAAGGATTTGATTTGTACTCAAACTAAAAATATTAATTTGTGTTACTATTAATTTTTTGTGCTTAATATTAGCTTAAAAAATTATTATTATGTTATTGTTATTGATTGGGAAAGAAAAATTTTGTGATTATAATTAATATGTGTTCCTATGTTAAATTTTTGGCTCCGCCACTATTTATATGTTACTTTTCTGTTCTAATATAATTTATTTATTTACCTAATTTATTTATTTATCTATCCAAATCATCACAACTATCACTGTTAACTTTTTCGATGACTGTCCAATAATGATATTTGTAATTTTCACATAAACATTTTATTATGGCCTCTTTTAAGAAGATAGTTAAAAGTTCAAAGTCAATTTTTAATTTATTTTACATTACATTATCTCTATACTTTATATATATATATATATATATATTGTATAAGGGGTTTCAAGAACGTCATTGGAAAATTCGAAGATCTTCGAAGATCTTTGAAGAAAAATTCGAATTCTCTAGAAAAATGATGAGAGCCTTAAATTTTTCAATAGTCACAACTAAGAACACAAAAGCAAAGAGATGATGAAGATAAGAGATTGGGTGAAGAAGAAGGCAAAGTAGTTAGAGAGAGAATAATGGCAAGGCTCTCCCATGAATCTTCCACTTTCACTCTCAAGGTTGATAATGGAGAAGGGAAATTAGTTTTTTCCCAAGAGTTATCTCTCCAAAATTCATCCCTTGTAAAGCTATGACTGGATGCTATTTATAGGCATATCATGATATAGGATGGAACCCATGTGTAAGGCACATGGGGAATATTCTCTCTAAGCATCTTGTCCGAGGAGGTGACCTCTCCGAGGATGAGGAAAACCCCGAAGAGGAGATCAACCTCTTGGCGAACTCTTCTTCTTAGCCACACCTAACCAATGATCCTCAATCATCCTAAAGGGTCAGGGGTAGTCTCAGAGGACGCCTTGCCGCAGAAGGGTCAAGGGTAGTTCAAGAGAACGCCCTGCCACAAATATTTCCGAATCTCAGGGACCCCCTAGATCGTGCCACCTCGATCCGGGTATAGGCTAGTTTAATCGAAGAGTGAATTTATCTCCACTCACCATCCTTGGGATCAGGTCTTTTGTTCGAACTCCGTTACATCCATGGTTCTGGTGTGTAGATCCCGGAAAGGTTCGAGCCCGCAAGTGTTCTGGGATTCATTAACGGAACGACTTCTAAATTGCGTTCGAATCCGTTCGAAGTCATGTGTTTCAGATCTCTACGTTCGTGGATTCGAACCCTTTCGAGTCTGAGCTCAAATAGGTCTCTAGGTATGTGGTTTCGAACCCTTTCAAGACTAAGCCAATACCTCGGAGAGTGGATTTCCTCCGAGGGTTTCATCTTTTTTGAGAGCAATGGTTAACCTCCTTGGATGCCTATATGATCTGGGCCTCCTCGGATAGGTTTGTCGGACTCTCTTTAGAGACATATGCTTGATGGGTCTTCCTCGGCTCAATTTGTTGGCTTTCTTATGGGCTTGCTCAATAGAATTCACTTAGGTCCATTTTGCAATAATTTCTCCAAACTCACCAATTTTTTTTGGGCTTTCCAATTGGGTTTCGATTGGGCCCAATTAATTGGTAGGCTCAAGTTAACCCCTCTTACATATATTTTTAAAATTTTAAAAAAATCAAAAAATTAACTTTTAACCAACCTTGCAAAATAACTAAATAAATCAATCTTTTGACTCACAACGAAACAAATCAATCTTTTGACTCCGTTTTTTTACTAGACTAGGTTGAATCAAATCACTGGCTCGGTAATATTGAATGAAAAAATGTTCTATACAAGTGTATTTTTTTTGACTTTTTAATTAAAAAAAGTAGAGAAAAAATATATATTTAGGATAATTTTTTGACTTTTTACAAAAAAATGTGTAATAAAATATTGTAGTAAAATCAAAATAATCATCCTATCCTTGTTGACTTTTAACTTTTGGGCAGTTTTCAAATCCAAATAGTTTGGACTTTTTGACTTTTACTATTATGATCTAAATAAGTGCACTTTTTGACTTTTTATGAAATATGGGTTAGTGTGGGTTGGGTTTGAAATGATGTGGTAGAGAGGTGATGTGACTTAAATAAGATGATGTGATTTAAATATGATAGTGACTTTTTAGCTTTTTTAGGTTATGACAAACAAAGCCTTACTTTTTGACTTTTTGACTTAGAGGGCAAAATTATTATTTTGCTTTGAATTAAGCTATCCAAAATTTAAAAAGTCAATAAGGGTAGAATAATCATCTTGATTTTACTATAATATTTTATTACACATCCTTTCATAAAAAATTAAAAAATTATCCCAAATATACATATTTTTTTCTACTTTTTTTAATTAAAAAGTGTGTGAGTGAATTTCTGACCACACTGCCAACTCAGTATTCAGCTGGAGAGCACTTGGCAGAACAGATGGCGCTTGATTGACCTACAACAGAAATAAGAGATTCTGGCTGTGGTTCGTCCACTCGAGGGCACTCCGACGATCAAGTCAGTTATCTCTCAAAGATAAATCAAGTGCTTAACTCACTGCTCAAAATATAAAATACATACCTTAGACCCATGGGGGTGCCTCTCTTTTATAGTTAACTCAATCTTAGTCCCAATAGAAGCCCAGCTTCAATGGACTTCTGTTCAGTGATTATCCTGGACTCTTCAATTGATAAAGATAAACTTCCTAAGAGTTTTATCCTTATTCAGACTGAAGTCCTTCCTCAATCTAGGACTCTTGTCCCTTATCCGCTTATCCCGGATTCCGATATCTTCGGAGATAATCTCGGCTTAGCCGAAATCATCTCGGCGTTGAGACCACGACACATGACACCTCAACTGACATGTTGGCGTCACCTTGGCCACGTGTTGATTCTCAAAAAATATATCCCCACAAAAAGTTAAAAAAATACACTCCGCACATTTGAAACAAGTTTAATATGTGAGATAAATCATGTTTGTTGAAAAGATATTCTATAATCTTTTGCAATCAAATTCGTGGTTCTTATAGGACCCACATAATCCAATCTCATGGCCTATGCAGGAAAACAAACAAGATCCAAACATCAGCGCCAATGAAATAGATTTTTCACCTATTTTTTCTAAAAATAAATTAAATATAGGGCAAATTACTAACACCCCTTGAGATTTAACTAAAATATAGATTTTTTCTTAAAATTTGAGAAATTACATCCCGTCCTCTTGAGGTGTATATTTGCATAACAAATTGCCTCATAAGGTTTATATTTGCATAACAAATTGCTCTCCCATTTGTTATACAAATATAAATCTCAGGGGGTGAGATGCTATTTCTCAAACTTTAGGGAGAAATTCGTATTTTAGTCAAATCTCGAGGAGGGTGTTGGTAATTTGTTCATTAATATATGATCCAAAATTATTTTAAATATGATGTTAAAAGTACAATGAATCTATGCACTATTTGTACATGAATCTATGAACCGTTGCTAAGTGCAATTTTCTTAATTAACAATGCCAACATCTTCCTTTAAGATATATGTTTAAAAAAAAAAAAAAATTATACATTTTTAATATATTCATTTTTATAATGATATACAAAGGGATACAGCTACACAATGTGCACAACAGTAACTGTAGTGAACTAAAACTAAACTACATTATTTCTGTCACTGGTAGTAACTATAGTGAACTAAAACTAAACTGCATTATTTCTGTCACTGGTACAATGAAGAAACCAGTGATGCTAGAGACCTCTAATTTAGAGGCTCTAAACACACCTCTAATGAGGTGAAAAAAAAAAAAAAAAAAAAAAAAAAACAAACAAACAAACAGACACAGGACTGACAGTGGTAGTGGGTGAGACCCACTGCCACATCACTAGTGGCATCTCTAATTAGAGGTCCCAAGCATTTTTGATGAAGAAACATGCCTTTTGTATTTGGTGTTGATTGGGTTATACTGGGTTATAATATTCTGGTTTATATGACATTTTTTAGTGCTTTTGTTTTTTTAAATATTTTTACTAGATGATGAAATATTAAGTTAAAAATAAATACTTGAAAACTCCTAAAAGTCTCAAGTTATTAATTTGCAATTAGGATTCAATTTAAGTAATGATTAACAATTTTCAATCAAACAATCATAGATCTAATTCAATTAAGCGAGAATTGAATTATATTTACAAACAAAACAATGACAAATATAATGTAGAAAAAATCATAATTGCAACACCTGCCCTTTTAATTGTGATAAAAAAAATTATGGATAAGATCAACCAAAAAAGTAAAAATAAAAATTAAAAAATTTGATTTTTTTTTTATTATTAATGATGAAATACCTAAAAAAAGGACAATTACAAAAGAAATGGAGGTTTGACTTTTATAATAAAATAAACCTTGAGCTTTAAATTTTATCAATTTAAATCTTGATTTTTTTATTTGTTTTCAATTGAAATCATCTATTTATTTTCATTAACTAAGCTTTCGTTTGGGATGTGAATTAGCTTTTTAGCTATTTGATTTTTTGACTTTGTTAGTTTAGGATTAAAAAGTCTCGTTTGGGATGAACCTTTTAGTTTTTTTGACTTTTGTGAGAGAAAAATGAAATAATTATAATTTAAATGTAACATTTTGTCTTATTAATTTTTTAGCATATTTTATCTTTTTGTGACTATTTTAGCCCAAATAGTTTATGCCAAACATAGCCTAAAATCGACAAAAAAAATCACATTTTAATCATTAAATTCAAAATATTTTTTTTAAAAAAAAACTCATTTTTAATGACTAAAATACTTTTTTTTCAGTTGATTTTACTTAACAAAAATAAACAAATGATTTACATTGAAAATAAATCAAAAATTTAGAATTTAAATTGACAAAATAAAAAATTAATGATTTATTTTATTATAAGATTCAAACACTGAGACTTGTTTGTAATTTTCCCCCCAAAAATTATTAGATGTTGAAAAACTTTTAGGGTGTGTTTGGTAACATTTACGTTTTCAGTTTATATTTACAAAAATTTTATAAACTGGTTTTTGTTTATTTTTTGTTTATTTTTAGAAAAACATAAACTACAAACGTGTTTGGTAATTGACAAAATGTTTAAAAAATTTAAAAAATATAAAAAAGAGTGAGAAATGACAATGGCAAGTGGCAGTGGAAAACGGTGGTGGAAAGTGGTGACGGTGGGTGGTGGGTAGCTGGTGGTGGCGGGTGGGTGGTGGTGGTAGGTGGGTAGGTGACGGCGGCAGGTGGTGGGTGGTAGCGAGTGGGTGGTGGTGGTGGTGATGGAAGGTGGGTGGCGGATGGCGGGTGATGGTGGCGGGTGGGTGGTGGTGGTGGGTATGTGGCAGGTGGTGGTGGTTTGTGGGTGGGTGACGGTGGCGGGTGGTGGGTGGTAGCGAGTGGGTGGTGGTGGCGGGTGGCGGGTGGTGGTGGCAGGTGGGTGGGGGATGACGGGTGGTGGTGGTGGGTGGTGGGTGGGTACGAGTGGGTGGTGGTGGTGGAGGTGGCGAGTGGTGGGTGGTGATGGCGGGTGGGTGGCGGATGGCGGGTGGTGGTGGTGGGTGGGTGATGGTGCCTGGTGGTAGGTGGTAGCGAGTGGGTGATGGTGGTGGGTGGTGGTGGCAGGTGGGTGGCGAGTGGGTGGCAGATGGCTAGTGGTGGCAGGTGAGTGGTGAGTGGTAGTGGCAAGTAGGTGGCAGGTGGCGTGGTGGGCGGTGGATGGTAGTAGTGGGTGGTGGGTGGTAGCGGGTGGATGGCAGGTAGGTGGTGGGTGGTGGTAGTGGTGGTGGTGGCGGCGAGTGGGCGGGTGGTGGGTGGTGACCGGTGGGTGGGTGGTGGGTGGTGGTGGTGGCAGGTGGGTGGTGAGTGGTGGTGGCAGGTGGTGGTGGGGGTGGGAGGTGGCTGGTGGTGGCGAGTGGGTGGCAGGTAGGTGGTGGCTGGTGGGTGGTAGTCGCGGGTGGTGGTGGCAGGTGGGTGGTGAGTGGCGGTGGCAGGTGGTGGTGGGTGGTGGTGGCGGCGGAAGACGGTGGTGGAAAATGGTGGCGGGTGGTGACTAGTGTTGGGTGGTAAAAAAAAAAAAAACTGAAAACTCAAAATGGAAACACATTTTTTGTGTTTTCATTTTTTGGCCAAATTTATAAACTGAGAACACTGATTTATAAATCAAAAATTTTACCAAACAAGTTTTTATTTGAGTTTTTAAAATTTTTGTAAATATAAAAAGAAAACTGAAAACGTAAGTGTTATCAAATGGCAGTGGAAGTATGGCAAAGATATAAGCTCTGAATTTACATACTAAATGATACCATATCATGCACACATCACAAATATAGCATGCTAAGGGCCTCAAAACTCAAGACTAGTGAAGCCATTTACACTATAACTATACAAAGCAAGCTCCAAAAGTCCAAGACCACCCAAAACAGTCCTAAAGCATGTCAAAACAATGCCAAAAACATGCTGGAGTATAGCCAAAACGAGTTAAAATGAAAGGCCAAAACATCAAGTATGTAAAGCTAGTGAGCAAGATTGCACTACAAGTGCAAAAACCAAGCAAGAGGTGACCCCACCAACCAAAATCAGAGTTAAAGCAGGTCTAAAAAGTCACAAAAATATGCTCAAACTAAGCCTCAAGAAGGGAGAAATACATGCTCATTTGATAGGCCAACAAAACATGCTATCAAGACAAGAGGAGGGGGGACCACCCCCTCCTATGTGGGACCTCAAAACAAGTTTTCCACCACTGAAATTCCTCTGGAATTCAGTGGTTAAAAGGCCAAAACAAGATGGTTTCAAAAGCTTTAAAGGAAGGCAAGAAGCCTAGCAAATAAGCCACCAAAGAGGGTGAAACACCCCTAACTCCAAAAACACTTTAAACTACCATTTTTAAGCCTTAAAAACAAAGGTTTTTGTAGTTGGAAAGTAGGCCTAAAATAGCATGCAAAGGTGGCTAAGTAAGCAACTAAAACAAAACTTTAAAAGAATTAGAGCCTTACCCTTGAAGAACAACAGCAACAACACCACTTCTGAGCTAAAACCAACTTTAAAAAGCTCCAAACAAACCTTAAGAAACCTCAGCTCCAAGGTAGGGTGTATGGCTAAGAGGGTTGTGTACAAAAATGCAAAGAAAATACACTTCTAAGCATAATATATATATAGAGAGAGAGAAAGAGAGAGAGAGAGAGAAATCTAGAGAGAGTGAAATTTTTTGCTCTAAAAAATCTGAACCCCCAAGAAGGGGGAGGCATCTCCCCTTATATAGAATTACAAGCCTCAAGCTTGTTTGACAAGCTAGAAGCTTGTTACCATCCCTCCATACGTGTATGGAGGATGCATTTTGTGCCCAACAGCTGGCACCAAAAATATCTGCAAAAACAGAAAAATGACCGTTGGCCACTTCCACTAGCCTACCGGCCACTCTAAGTGGCCTACAAGAGGGAAAAGTGGCCTACAGCTGCCAAAAGTGGCCGACAGGTCCTCCCCTCCCTCCAGGCAAGGGGTACAAAGTATGGTCCAAAAACAAACCAAGAAGAAAAGAGTCAAGAGGTCCCGAGACAAGGCGTTCAGCCGAAAGCTCCGGAAACTCACAACGAGCACAATCATGCGCAATCACCGAGTGCACAAACGATGACATCAAAGTCTTGAGGTCGGTCAAAAATGGGGTGTCTACAGTAAGATTATTAGAACTAGCATTATCAACTATTAAGGTAAATATGCTATCAATGTTTCACTCAATCAAATACGACTCAATTTTCCGACCTAATGTTTCTCCTTTGTGATCCTCAACTTGTTGAAAATTTATATTTCTTTTTTGAAGTTTTCAGTTATCATCAATGAAATGAGCACTCAAACACATGTAACACAAATTCTGAATAGATGTCCAAGTGTCAGTAGTAAAGTAAATTCTACAACCTTTCATGGCCATCTTTAACTTATTCCTTTCATTCTTGAATATGTTAAGCACTTCTCTATATATGGTTTGACGAGAGGGAATTGGTGTAAATTTGGATTGCATGACATTACAAAATCTTCTAAACCCTACACCCTCCACAAATCTAAATGGTAGCTCATCAATGATCACCATCTCCGCAAGAAACCTTTTACAAGTATCAAAATTAAAAGTTGTTGCTACAACTTCAACACCCTCTTCATTTTGTTTTGGTTTAAGATTTAATAATCTGTATCCCTATTTGGATATTCTTTACAATTGGATGTATGACTCCTCAAATTGCTAGTCCCATGAAGTCTAGAGTCAAACAAATACTCTTTCTTGCAATATTTACATACGACTCTGCGCTTCCCATCGGTCCCTACAACCTTATTGTTAATCATATTATTTAATTTTGGTGATGTCTAAAATATTATTTGTATTATTTACTTTTGATGATGTCTAAAATATTATTTGTAACAATTTAGATTTTTTTAATGTACATATTTATTTGACACAAAATATTATCTTTTTAAAATATATATATTTGTTAAATATTAGTTAAATAAAAATATTTTTGAAAACTTTACTATTCACTTTTTGAAAATTGAAGCTAATCACTATTCACTTTTTGACCAAATTAAAAATTGATTAATTATATTATTTTGACAAAAATGATGGATTAGTTGTATTATTTTGACAAATTTGATATTGATAGGTTGTCTTGTTTTGACAAAATTAATATAGAGTGGAAGAATATATTTAGTTTAAAATCTTTACAACATATACAATATTTTAAAGAGGGCATATATTTTTAGATCCATCATAAATATTATTTAAAGAGATTTTTCTGTGTATGCAAATATCTGATTAGATTATATATATATAACTTTATATATATAACTTTATATATATAATGCATATAATACAAATAGTATACATTACGGAGCAATTATATTTTTTTTACGCAACATTGATTGTATCATATATATTAGTGTGTGGAAACATTGAATATTAGCATATGAACACATTAATTATTAGCATGTGGAAAGTCATACAAGATATAATTCAAATTAATTTTTCTTTTCCTTTTTGTACACTTTTGACTAATACCTAAAGATGTTCAAATTTGCAAGAGTGCAAATTTTCTTACACGTAATTCTCTTCCAAACTAATGTCATTCATGACATCAGCAAGAAGCGTGCTTATGTAAGCCATGACGTCAGCAAGGAGCATCTAACGGGTATATTTTTGTGTACAAATAGAAGTGTTGTGTGTGGAGAAAAATCAAGAACTTGAAGAGAAAATTTTCTGTGAGCTCCAAATTGTATTCTGCTCTTTCACTTTCAGATCTAAGTCTAACCTTTGTTTTTACACTTTCATATCTACTCTTTGTGAGAGAATTATTGTAAAAAAAGATTTAAGTACCACTTATTCTTATTCCTTATTTTTGTGAGAGATTTTGTAAGGGTAAGGCTTTTATTGTTGAGTGAGGCTCAATAGATAAGAGTAAGTCATGTACCAATCCACAAGCTTGGTGGTGTATTTATTCAATTGATAGTAAAGAAATTCTCAAGGAGGTTCCTTGGGGAGTGGACGTAGGCCTGGCTTGCCGAACCACTATAAATCGCAGTGTTTGATTTTCTCTCCCTATCTCTCTTACTTTTATATTGATAATTATTATTCTGTTTTTTTTTATTTATTAAAATTCTGAATATTGTGTTAATTTTAATATTGTGAAATTTTTAATAACCCAATTCACCCCCTTCTTGGGTTGCCTATCTGGGATAACACTTATCAAAATGATCCCAAACTGTGGATGGTGCTCTCTCCCCTCCACCCTCACTCTTTATCTTTGGGGGTCTAGGAGGCTTAGGTTCATGTTCGAATTCAGCCAAGAGGGGATTCATTTGAGAATTAGAGGATTCCGAAAGTAAAAGATTGATTGTGGAAGATTGAACACTATCCTCCATTTAAACTAGATTACAAAAATTACAAATTCAATTTCAATAACATAACATAACAGATTACAAATTTAATTTCAATAACATAATTACAGATTCAACACAATTATAGATTCAATTTTAATTACAGATTCAACACGATTACAGATTCAATTCCAACAACATAACAGATTTAATAACAGATTCAATAGCATATTCAATTTAATAACATATTTAATCACCCTCTAAAAAATTTTGAATAGCAGATTCAATACAGATTCAGTTTAATAACATATTCAATTTAAAATTACAATAACATATTTAATTTCCACTTCTAACACAAATTCAATAACAGATTTAATTCCAAAAACACAGATTCAATTCCAAAAAAAAAAAAAAACACAGAGAGAAATCTGTTTGCATAAACACAAATTCAATTTCCACTTCTCATAGATCTATTGCTACAAAAAAAAAAAAAAAAAAAAAATCAGATTTAATTCCAAAAACACAGATTCATTTTCCACTTCTCACAAATCTGTTACTACAAAAAAAAAATTAACAGATCTGATTGCATAAACAAATCTAATGAGATAAGAGAGTGAGGAAGACAGATCAGAGAGAGAGATCTGATATGTTGCAAAAAAAAATCAAAGATTAGAGAGAGAGAAATAGAGATAGAGACAGAGAGAGAGAGAGAGAAAGGCTTACCTGTGAGGTTGATCGATGCGATGAAAGAATAAGATCGATCGGTCGATCTTGCGATGAAAGAAAGTCGATCGGTGTAGATGCAAAACGAGAAAGTGAGAGATTGATGAGATGAGAGAGTGAGAGAGACAGATCAAAGAGAGAGATCTGATATGTTGCAAAAAAAATCAAAGATCGGGGAAAGAGAGACAGAGACAGAAAGAGAGGCTTACTTGTGAGATCGATTGGTGCGATGAGAGAGTAAGGTCGATCGGTTGATCTTGCGATGAGAGAGAGTCGATCAGTACAGATAAAAAACGAGAGAGTGAGAGAGAGACTAATGAGATAAGAAAGTGCGCAGCAGTGTGTTTTTGAGTTTGAGAGATAGATTAGGGTTTTTACTAGTTTTGTTTATTATAGATAGAGTGAATATGAATGGTCCAGATTTGAAATATAAAATTAAAAAAAAAAAAAAAAAAGGTTAATGCAGGCGGGTTGGGCGGGTGCAGTTCAAACCCATAACCCGCCCGTAACTCGAAAATCAGCTAAAATTCAAACCGCACCCGACCCTATTGTGTTTGCGAAACCGCCCATACGTATGCGGGTCAAATCAAATAGGGCGGTTTGGGCGAGTTGGATAACCCTACGCCCAGCCCTAGCTGCACAGTGTACACAGCAGTAATTGTGGTGAATTAAAACTATACCGTTTGTATCATTTCCACGAGTCTTTTTTGATTTTTTTAAAATATATTTATTAGATGATAAAATACATAAGTCAAGAACAAATATTAAGGGTTGTTTGGGATTGAATTTTTTTTTTATTTTTAGTAAACTTTATTTAAAAAGTTTAAACTTTCAGGTTTTATTCAACTAAACCAAAAAAGTAAAAATAAAAAATAAAAAATTTGTGATGTGTGCATGATATGGTATCATTTAGTATGTAAATTCAGAGCTTATATCTTTGCCATACTTCCACTTAAACCACTCTTTAATTGCTTTTGAGAGTTGAGCTTTGTGTCATGTTTGTGAGCCATCATATGAGCATGCTTCTCTTGCTTTTTGTGCCTGAGTTTCAATATGATTAGGCTACTATTTTGGTATGTTTAACCTCTGTTTGGGGTTGGTTTGGTCATTTAGGCTTAGTATTGCATGCCTATAGTGTTATGCTCTTTGCTAGCCTCAATGCTTTCGACTCCGAGCATGTCTTGTATGCATCATTTTCATGCTTTGATGTCATTTATCATTCTATTTCAGTGCTGGAATATATGCCATTGCATTCCATCTTTCATTTGTTATATCACTTTTGAAAGTGGTCCTAAGTCATTTGTTGGTTTGAGCACGAAATTGAGGCATTCATGCCTAATGGTTTTAGCCTTCTCTTGAGGGTCTCTACTAACCAACGACATGATGCTTCTTTCATGCTCAAGAAACTTGTGGCTTGGTCCGTTTTTCCAATTAGAGGACTTCTTACTTTTGGACTTAACCGGTTAAAGGACTCATCGATAATCTAAAATGAGTAAACAAAATGAATCAAAGTAAAACAGGTCAAGATAACATGTTTGTGTTGCATTGCATATGTTTGGATCGGACGTTAATCCAAACACGAGAAACGAGAGGCGTTTCATACTCAAAGTGATGAAACGTGCCTAATTTCTTAGTCACCGACACCCTTGATCGTGTATGATAGGGTGGAGGTTCATTGAGTCTATTTGTGCATTCATTGACTTGTACAAACTTGGCTTCTCGGCCATCGTGCATTGCGATGGTCGGTTGGTGGCCCGAGAGTCGAGTACCACACTCCTTTGAGCTTGAGAAATGATAAGGAGGGTGGTTGTACACACATATCCTGCAAAGACCTTGCTTTGCCTTTGTTATTCCCTGTTTGTAGCAAAATTGGAGCATGCAGAAGCAAGTGGCCGACCGGCCAGAGGAAGTAGCCTATTGGCCACATTAAGTGGCCTACAGCCTTCTTAAGTGCCTGACAGTTCTCAAGCTCAGAGGTGGTCAGAAATTGTTCTGGTTCTGAAGCAGAAACAGCCTGGAGATTGGTTTGGTGTTCAGGAATTAAGGCGAATGCAAACAGAGGCAACCGGTGGCAAAGTGACGGACTTTCGGGAGGAAGCGGAGCAACCGAGCATGCATGCATCCTTCGTCGTTCGAGGCCGTTTAATTGCTTTATTAGTTAGTTAATGTGTTTAGCTAATTAATTCAATTTGTAATATTTAGCTAACTTAGAATAGTTAGTTAATTTCAAGTCATGTGTAATAATTAATTAGTTAGAGTAGTTAATTAGTTATTTTGTAATAAGTAGCTTAGCTTATTATTTGGACCCTCCGTCGAGAGGGCAAATGTTATAATAAGTGTGCGTGCGTATATGAATGTCTTCCAACCTCACGTCTTTCTCCCTTTTATTTACCGACTTTTAGTGGATAAATTAGGGCATATTTCGATTAGCATACCTTATGCTTGCATGCGTGCATCATTCATTTGTTTTCCATGCACCGGGCTCGGCGCATCATTCAAACTGCATTGTATTTCAATACACTTTCTTGAATACGTGCTCCAAAGCATGTTATCAAGTGTTGCATTCATATGCCATCTTAGATAGCCGAGCCTATTAGTTGCATTATTGCATGCGTTGCATTAGGCATCTTCGACATAGCTAGGATCATGCATGATTTCTAACTAATTTTCTGTTTTGGCTTGGAGTACACTGTAAGTATTTACGCTTTAACATACTTGCATGAGTGTGATTGTTGTCATGTTTGGCATGCTTGCCATAAGGCTATTTGCTTAAATGCTTAATTGCATGAATGCCTGTGAGTGAAGGTTTTATTGCTTGAATTGGAACAATTAATCAAATGTGAGTTTTAAGCTCACTTTGAAGTTTGACAATAATTTTTTTTTTTTTTTTTAATTGCATTTTGGTTGAATGTAAGTTAATGAGTTTTCATTGTTGTATTTTTTTTTATTGTATTTTGAATTAATGTAAGTTAATGAATTTTTATTGTTTTATTTTTTTTATTGTATTTTAGATGAATGTAAGTTAATGAAGAATTACTTTTTTATTTTTATTTTTTTATTTGGGTTAAAAATGATAAATGTAAGATTTGTTTAGATTACGAACTGAATTTGTTGTGTTTTTTATTTTATAAGTTTTTTATAAGTTTTAATTCATTAATTATTAATGTTTGAGCATTTTAGAAAATGGGAGAAAAATGGTCCAAAATAAATATTTGACAAAATGGAATAAAAAAGGCTTAAAAATAAAATTTTGAAAGAAAGATTAATTTACAAACCGCCCGCACATCTATGAACCCTATCCTCACAAACTGCACTGCGGGCGGTCACGGGTTGACTTTTCACCAAACTGCATAAATGCAGACAGGTCTAAACCGAATCGCAAATTGTCCCAAACCAAACCGCGAACACCCGCAAAATTTCCAAACCCTATCTTAACATGTGTTTTAGGTGCATTAACAAAATTTTTGTTCAAATGTATTCAAGGTTATATCAATTTATCTTTATTTTACTAAAATACTTTCTACTATTAATTTTTTTTGGTAGCATTTTCATAAATTTTAAAATATTTTTTTTTTATACAAATTCCAATATTAAACAATGTCAAAAGAACAATTCAAATATTGACATATTAAATGATTTGTCCCTAAAACATTGTTTAATATTAAAATTTGTATAAAAATATTTTAAAAATTACAAAAATGTTTTAAAAAATAAAATTACTAAAAAAATATTTTAGAATTATTCTTCAATGTTTTTATATTCCAAGGACACCCATATACCATACTTCACAATTAATATTTTTACAGATTTCGTTAAATTTACCTATTTCATTTCATTTTATTAAATGATTGTTAAAATTTGTTAAATCCTAAATAATTATTAATTTTAGGGAGAATTGCAAAATATAATATAAACACAAAATAATTACAATATCATGGAAATACAAGTAATTTATGTATTAAATTATGCAATTAAGTCTTGTATTTGCACTCCTTTTCCACTTCTTTGCAATTGTTTTGAGTTTAAACCATTTTCTTTGCAATTGTCCCTTGTTTTTATGCATAAAAATAAAAATTTTGTATATAAATTAAAAGATATATTAATGTGCATCCATTTAAAGGATATTAAAAAGACTATAAAAAGATTATATACTTGTGTTGCATACATTATTGTAAATAATATATAATCTTTTTCAACTCTTAAAATACTATAAAAATACACATTAAGAGCATTTCCAACGGTATACCAAATATTTTATCAATTTGAGTAAAAAAAACACGAATTTCCTATCTGATATCAGTCACTCCAACAGTGAATTTGTGACTGTCATCAAAACACACGTCATCCGGGAAGTCAATCGACCGGTCGACCGACAAGAGCAAATGAAAAAATTTTTTTTTTTTGCAACAAAGGTAGTGTACTCCCAAATAAGATGCTTCAAGCCATCAGATTAAGTTGACAAAATGCAACATTTTTTAATCAAGAGAATAAATTGATATGAATGACAACTTCAGAAGTTTCTGGTGCAGATGGTGGCAAGACTATTGTGAAAGAGATGCTTCTTTATGAAGTTGATTCAATTATATTGAATTTGTTGAAAGAGTGGATTCAAGAGAGGTTGAAGAAAGGGAAAGAGTCTCCAAAGAGCAAAAGAAACTTAGGTATGTTTTTTGATTTGTTTCTGCTAGATTTAGGCAACTCTATTAAGTTGCAAGGAAAATTTACAGGAAAAATTTCTTGAGAAAAATGAGTTAAAAGGAAATGTAAGGAAAATAAAATATACTGATGAAAAATGCTTCCTTCAAAAAAATTGATATGCATTTTTTTGCAAGATCAGAACACATGAAAGAAAGGAAAGTAATTTTTACAAAGATATGACATTGAAAGCAGTTTTTGAGAGTAACAGAATTGAAATTTGTGTTGGCAGACATGGAACCTAAAATCCAAAACAGAGCCATATGCACAATCAGTGTAGGAGATAATGAAAGTTGCCAAAGAAACAATGGATTCTTTCTTTGAAATTCCATTAGGAATGTCTGAGGATTTAGTTCATGAGCTTGCTGATGGCTTCGAATATCTCATTCGAGAGTATACTACCTTTGTTGAAGAGAAAAATGACAGATGAGAAATAATAAGATTTGAGAGGGAGATTTGTGTCGAACAAGTGGGTTGAGATACGGTAGCACGGAATATGGTGTTGGGCCATGTGAGGGCCGAAGATGCTGTGCTTGGCCGAACTGCACCAACACAACGCTTCGACCCATTACGTTGGGCCGAGCTGGGGGTCGCCTAGATTATGGAGGCATGTAGGTGTTTAGCCTTGTTAGGATCACGTGGAACCAGATATTTGATTAGGTCTACACGAATGTGTTGGGCCGAGCTATGGATGGTTCGGACTGATGGGGGGACTGAGATGACACACGAAATCGCTATGTGAGGCCGGGATGCCGAACAGCACGCCCCGCGTCTAGTCGGTTTGTGTGGACCGGTTTGGTTTTGCTTGGTAGTGCCTATCCCTCATAGGGTTTATGCTTCACCAAATAATAGCTCGGTTTAATATTCCACGTGGACCAATTATAAGGAGAAGAGAATCTACTACTGGTATGCATCAATACCATTTGGCGGTGCGACAAACACTGTTTGAAGGTTTTAGTCTCTACACGTGGAAGAAATGTAGAGGGGAGCTTAGCTGCCTGTCCAGAGAAAGACAACAGAGGTAGTGCGTCCACAATCTCTGAGGCTGCATGTTCAGTCTTGAAAAGGAGCATGCAACCGTTAGAGGTAAGCCATTTTTTACATACTCTCTCTCTCTAGAAAGTGCTCCGTCTTTGCTCTTCTTCTCTAAGTGTGCTAACTTGATTGTCGGAGGGTTTATCCGACAGCATATCGTCAGGCAGCTCACAGTCTTTCTGTTCTCAAGTTGAACGACATTATGCGAGGCTTGGACTCAAGAAGTACAAAGAACGACAAATATTTCGTCCCCATACAAGATTAAAGATTGGAATGAAAATCCCTTGATTTTTGGGCTACGAATGCTTGAATTGAATGAATGAAGAAGCACGATGAGTCCAAAATTAGAGAGCGAGAGAGAGAGAGAGAGCAAAGAACGACGAGAGGGTAGAGACAAATTTGCTTTAGAAGCAAACAACTTTGGAATCCTATTGACAGTCCAAACCATTGCTCTATTCTAAGAATTGTTCAAGTAACAAGATGACCAGGAAGACAACCGGCCAAACGTTTGGCCGATCATCCTGTGCATACCATCCGCAACGATTCTACACAGTGTTTTGGTGAAAGGTGCCCTAGATCCTCAGTTTGGTGAAACATTTGTTATTTTCTCAATTTGATGAAACCAATGGAGCACAAAAAGAGAGATTTGGTGCAACGTTACAGACAGCCTAACAAAATCTTAAATTTAAAAATTATTAAAAATCTTTAAATAATAAATATATCTTATTTAATGATTATATTAAAAATAAAATTTATTATAATCAAGATAAATTGATACAACACTAAATATATTTGTTAGCATTAACAACATATTTAATATAATCAAATTATATGTGTTTACTATTTAAATATTTTAATAAAATTTCAAGTTGCACACAATAATGTATAATTAATATTTTATATAAAATTTAAAATTTTGTTAATGCATATGCCCTTAAGAGGCATCTTAAGAAAACTTCAAAATTTTCATACACAATATATAACATTTTAAGCTTTTTAACATGTGCCCTAAAGACACATTAATAAAATCTAATATTTTATATGCATGAAAATATTCATTATTTATGATTTAATAATTTTTAAAAGCCATTAAATAAAATAAAACATAATTCATTACTAATTTACCATGTAAAACCTCTTCACTACTTATTTTTCATCTAATTGAGAATTTAAATTTGAATAGAAGTATGATTTGATATGAACTAATCATGTTCTTTCATCAAAATCCTTTTAAATAATCCTTCTTATCCAAAATTTCTGTTTTCATAAAATTTAATGAAAAAATTTCAATCTTCAATCCTTTATTTTTATAAATTTTCATCAAACTCAAATTTAATTATCAATTTGATAAAAATATTTACATATATATATATATATATATATCTCTCTCTCTCTTAATTCGATAACTAATTGATAAAAGGATTGAGGATAATTTTAAGTACTATAGATTGGAGATCTCTAACAATAATGCTAGACTAATCATATTTTTATATAATAAGATTTAAATGTGCAAAAAAAAAAAAAAAAAATTCAATTCAAGAGAAGTAAAAAATTGAAAATGGCAAAAAAATGTATGTTCCCTCAGTAAAACAAGTAAATAAGGATTCAATCACAGATTGATCAGAATTAGCATGGTCATCAGACTTACAAACATCACAGGGAACATTAAAAAGCTCAAACCCTTGTTTTCTATTCACAAAAATTATAGTAATAAATCAAAAATCAAAAATCAAAATTAAAATAAAATAATAACATAAAAAAAAAGTTATGAAGCTCAGATAAATGTTGGATAGATTCTATTCCCAGGCCTTAGTCTCTAAAACCAAGGCCTCATAATGAGCTGGGATTAACATTTATCATCATCACACCACCGTACTTTTTGGATCTCGAATTTCACAAAATTAATTACTAAAAACACAATGTGAATAAACTAAAAATATAATTTTTTTACACATTCTCGCTTTTCTTTCATTTCCTCACAAAATCGAAGATCCAAATTCAGATCAATATACATATCTACGTAGTTCATATATATATATATATAAATAGATAGAGAGAGAGAGAGAGAGAGAGACCTAGGCTAAAATTTGACTAATACAGAGACGAGAAGTGAGTGAAAGGTTTGGAGTCAGTAGAAAATTATATAAAGAGATCGATTGGTTAGGGTTAGAGTTTATAATGGGGACGTCAAATCTATGATTTTACAAATATGGCCCTGGAGGTTTAGTTTAATTACTGGACTGAGATTACCGCAACTCTCTTAATGGAAAAGCTAGGCATGTTATGGGTTGGGTATAAGTTTGGGCCGTGAGGGTCTGGGCTTGAGCAAGCCTGTTGAGACTTGATCTTTTTTGGGGGCTAAGGCTTTGTTTGGTTTGCTTTGAAAGTCGACTTTTTAATGGGCTTTGTTTGTCCCACTGAAATACAAAATAATGGGCTTTTTAAAACCTATTACGGGGGCTTTCAGTGTGGGTTTTTGACTTTTTATAACTAAAGTCTCGTTTGGCAACATCAATTTTTAGCTTAAAAGTCAAAAAATTAATAAAAAAATTAAAAAACCAACAACCTATAACAAAAAATTAAAGATTTTATTATTTTTTTATTTTTTGCATATCTTTTCATAAAAAATCAAAAAATTATCTTAAATATACTAGTTTTTTTACATAATATTTTAGCCAAAAAATCAAATAGTAACTAAAAAATTCTATTCCCAAATGAGGCCTAAAACCTAGTAAAAAAGAGTCAAATTCTACTTACACTACAAATCTAACCCTAAAATTCAAAAATCTTTTTTATTTTTATTTTTTGCATAATTTCTAGCAATGTTGTATAGGACAGAATGCTGACCAACTAAGAAATAACTTGTAAATAAGATGAATGTTATTGAGATGAGAATGCTATGGTGAATGTATGGCAAGACTAGAAAAGATAGAGTTAGAATGAATACATTTGTGAATAGGTAGAAGTAGTATTTATAGAATATAAACTGAAAGAGAATAGATTGAGATAGTTTAGTTATATATACATACTACGACATATAAGACTTTTAGCAACCAATTATTTTGGTCCCTAAAACCATTATTTTGGTTTCTATATGGTTTTTGTGACAAAATTAAATTCTTCATTAAAAAAATTACTAAAAGTGTGTCTAGAAAAGTCTTTAGCGACGAATTTTTGAAAGTGTTGCTGAAAATAACAATTAGCGACTAATTTTATATTGTCACAAAATATTTGATTTTACAAGACTAAACATTTGGTCGCTAATACTTCGTCACAAAATATCCCAATTTGGTTGCGAAAAACAAAATAATGACATTTTTAATGACAATGATATTTGATCGCTAAAAGACAAATAACTTTCTCTACAACACATTTTCATTGCTAAAAATCAAAGTTGGGATAGCTAAAAATGCATAAAAATTAAATGTCATCCAATCATAAAAAATAAAAAGAAAAAAATTGACATCCACACATCAAAGACACTCTATTCCCAAATCATAATGAGTATATAGCTCTAAGTATATTCAAAGTTTCCAAACTCAAAAGTTTCCAAAATGCTTTTAAAAAGTTTCCAAATTCAAAGTTTCTAAAAATTGACCTATCAAGTTGCAAACTCAAAGCTAGTATCCTTGTCAACTGGTATGTCATCACTCATCCTGGAATGGTGCAGTAATTGATATCCCATTCTTCACATATTTTTAAAGGACTTGTAGAACAAGATAATCATTAGAAAATTACACCAGTTCACATTGTTACATTCTAAACTTTTTAAATATACAAGGATCATTCACCTAATTAAGAAACTCATTTTTTATTTACTCTGTTTAAGAACAGGGAACCTTGCCTAAATACATTATACATTATTTTTGCCTCAACCTTAGATTTACTATTGCAGCGTGTACTGTTTGTTGTCATATTGTAGGCTCTCTCCATTTAGGTTGTTGATTGGATATCCATGTTCACTTCCTTGTCAGTTTTTTTTTTTTTTTTTTTTTTTTTTTTTTTTTTAAATAAAAATAAAAAATTGATAGATTGACAGACTGAATTTTTGGAGAGCAAAAGTGATGCAAATGTATAAGCACATTAATTAAGTTGATACAATCAAATTTATAATTAAGCTTCAAAAACACTCACAGGAAAAACTTTCAGAGTGTATTTCATAATATTTGGATCAGCAACCCTTCCTTGACTAGGTGCCAGAACCCAAAAAAAATGCAAATTCAATGATTGGTGGTTAAAAGCTGCAAGAAAACCGGATCTGAAAAAAAATAATTCACAGTTGCATAAATACTTTGGCAGTAAAAGTCCGAAAGAAGAAGAGAACACAATATTCAGATAAAGTCTAGTAGGCCTAAAGAGAGATGAAGACTTAATAGTTTGTTTTCCACAAGGCACAAATCAATCATCTAAACTGAAATTATTACATAAATTGGAGCTCTGCCAGAGGTAGAAAAACATAAAAGAACATAGGACTATTATATGCTTGCAATGATACATATACATTCATAATACTACCAAACCACACCCCCCTTAACCACATTGCCAGGGAAAGAGGGGTGTTGTTGCATTCAGAAGAAAGAAACTAATAAAGCAATACGAAAACCATTCATTCAAAGAATTTGAAAAAATATATAAAAAATTACTCATTTTAAAGACATGTAAAACAAACAAGTACTAAGACTTCATTTCAACGGTTCTCATTCTTTCAAAATAAATACAAGGAGCAGTGGCAGAGTTTGTATCCGAATAAGAGATCCTAGGTTATATCTTCCTCAATTGATCACAGTCCCCTTAGATTGTAATAAAGAAGCTTTCTTCTCTAGCAATTTTACACAAGAAGTTAAACCTTACTAAAAATTTCAGAAGGGTAGACATTCTCAATAAAAGAGTTTTGTTGCCTAACTTATAACCAAATCTTATTTCAACCCTATAATTTACTATCTGTGCAAAAGAAATCACTCATATAAAGGGCACAAGGTGGAAATCTAAACTAGAATGACAGCATATATAACACAAAAATACAGATTCAAAATAGTAATCGAACAGGTGCAAGAAAATTTCAAATATATCAGACAGATTAATCCCATATAGTTGTATTACAGACCTATGGTTGTAAAGAGATCAAACAATTGAAAATAACAATGTTTTGGCACAGTAAGGAAATACCATCCATGTCATATGGGGTGGAAGGAATTGCAAGTAACAAAATGAAGCAGCAGTCAATCCTGCACACAACAACAACAACCACTCACACACACACAAAAAAAGAAAAGAAAAAGGATAAATGATAAGCAAGCAATCTAAACAAGAGAAGAAAAAGTTGGTAAGGTAAGATTCTATCCACAAATCACAGACCTATAACACCTGAAGCAAATACATTGGGGATTGAAACATTTGTGTAGATTTTCAACTGTCATAACTACCACCTTCGGTTCAAACTCATTAGAGAGAAGAATGTTTGAAGACTTGACATCTCTGTGAATGACCGGCCCAGAACATTCATTGTGCAAGTAATTTAGGGCTTCAACAATTTCAACAGCTGGTTTGAATCTCAATTCCCATGACAATACAGATGTTTCTTTGCTATTACCTATCTCAGAGATCAACCAATTAGCATAAATTTCCCATCCATCCTTAAGTAGGCCTGTCAATCCGAATCCGATATTGGTCATAAAAACAATCCAAACCCAAAATCGATCCAATTCTGACAAATCTGATAAAAAAATCATCTGAACAGAATTTTTGTTAATGGATTCGGCTTTTAGATTAAATCCAATCAGTTGACAGGCCTATTACATAGTAATGGAAAGAAGAATATCTCCAGAGAAGATTTACCATGTAGGTTTTCCTCTAGATTTCCTCCAGACAAGAAATCATAAACAGAGATTAGTTCATTGTCTTCAACACAAATCCCAAGCAGAGGAGTGATGTTTTCATGCTTCAATGAGCTCATGACATCTACTTCCTGTGTGAAATCCTTACACGCCTCTTTGCTAGACTTCAACACCTTCACCGCCACCCGCTTCCCACTTGGAAGAAGCCCCATGTACACATGATTATACCCTCCATTATCGATCAACTTATCTGCAATCGAACCACAAGTTACGCACAGAATGCAATTGAATTGGAAACGCATAAACCTTGTCAAAGAAAATTAGAGGCCAAAAGACCTAAAGAGAATTGAGAAGTAGATGTTTTAATGACATCATAGGCGAACCATTTGCAGCCAGATGAATTTGTTTTGATAAGCTTGTCCAGATTCTCTACCACCAAAGAATTTTCTATTTCAATTGAACTAAAACTGGCCTTGGATTAAGGAGATTCGGGTGGAGGTCGGTTTGGTAAGCTCATTACCCATTGAGCTACAGACAGTTTTTTTCCTACTGTTGCAGGCGGAGTCACTGGAGCAGTGGCTATGCGGAGCAAGGGCTAACCTGGCCTCTCCTCCGCACAATGCTCCATGACAAATGAAAATGAACTCGAATGAAATTTCTGGTGTTTCTGTACAGGACTATTGAAACTATCATTTCTCGAATTGCAAATCACTTCATGACTGTGTCTTGGAGTCTCTGAAGGCTCAGAATCACCAAATTCAGACTGGTTATCTAGTAGTGATTGATCTCAAACAAGGTAACAACTTGGCTTCGGATCTCCTTTGCGACCTAACATAATCCAAAACAAATTCAAGAATCGTTTAGACTACGTACATCTTACTCTTCCCAAATCCCATTTTAACAGAAGTCTCGTGCTTTTTTTTAAGTAGCTTTTCAAGAGAGAAAAATTGTACCTAGAAGTCGGTTACTGGAAGACCACCTGTAAACAACCTTGCCATTGTAGGATTCAACATCATTTTAATTTGTATGATAATTATATTATCACAATATCTTTAATTAAGCAATATAGGGCACACTAAACAAGATTAAAAGGTTCTTGATCCTTCAGCAACGTCAATGTCCAACAGACCATATACTCTAGAGAAATACATGTCAATATTTTATCTTGGTTTTTGGCTTCATTCTTTCTTTTGGGCCCATGAAAATCTATGCACATTAAAATGTACATAAAGTTCCATGAATAATGTCAAACCAAGTGAATAGGTCATACCAATCACTTTTGCAGATAAAAAGTAAAGAATATAAAACATAAAATTAGCTAAAAATATATCAATACTACAAAAATTGATCAGTAATTAGATAGACATCTCACATCAAAGCGATAAGGCTTGTCGAGTTGATTTTTAAGAATTTTTATTAAAACTTGTTCTTATGTTTTTAATGGTTTTGCTAACAATAACACTATTATAGATAGCAAATTATTTTAATTTTATGTTGATGGAAGAGGATTTTCATGTTCTGATCAATTTTGTTTTTCTTTAATTTTCCTGTGTTTTCTCCGTAACCAAACAGAGCTTCTTTATCTGCTAGATTAGGCACATGAGGGTATATAACAACTAAAGCTGTGACTATAAGTAATAGGGTAATTCGAATCCAATTTTTGAATGAACACAGAGGAGTATATATATAGATATATAGATATGTACATGTATATATGCTGTGTCTGTGGAGAGAGAGAGAGAGAGAGAGAGAGAGAGAGAGAGATTGAAAACACACCAAATCGCTATTGAATCCAAATCACTACAATCTCTGTTAGAAACCAAATCGATTTACTCAAACTCATATATATCTACAAAAAATTTAAAGAAGACGAAGAATAAATGATAATATAAGGTCTCAGAATATGTGTATATGTGTGTGTGTGAAGCTAAAAAAAAAATGATAGAAAATCTCAGAAAATTGTGCATCAAGATGAAAATTGTGCATCAATATCAAGATGAAGAATCAAACCACTGCTTAGGAATGGCAACGGGCCGGGCCGGGGATCATACTCCCCGTCCCCGATCCCCGATGGTAACAATGTCCCCGTTCCCGGGCCCGATCCCCGACGGGGGACCTATCACCATCACCATTCCCCACCCCGTCCCCTAACGGGGATCGGGTATCCCGACCCCAAAATTCCCCGCTCAAAAGAGAAAAAAAAAAAGAAAAAAAGAGAAACCGAGATCGTCGGATCGACATCAACATCATCAACAACAACTACAACTACAACAACAACAACTACAACTACAACTACAATTTATTTCATCTGATCATCATCAACATCAACAACAAACAGTGAGATAAAGAGAGATAAATAGCAGTGAGATAAAGAGAGACATCAACAAACAGAGAGATAAATAGCTATGAAACTCAGATCTCGGATCGATTTGCTCCGTCTTCACCTTCTCCAAGAGTGCTCGGAACTGAGAGAAAAAGAGGCAGCAATGGAGAAATTGTAGACGATGGTAGCGGGATCGCCTTTGGAGACGACGGTGGTGGCGGGATGAATCAACAGTGAGGCTGAAATGAAAATGAGATTCAACCCTAAACATATACATATATATATATATATATATACACTAATGGTTGCCACACCATAAATGTACAATTCAAATAAATAACAATAAAATAAAATATTTATCATATATTGTGTATTAGTTGAGTGGTAAGAATCTTATATATTTGAGATAAGTTTGAGATTTAAATCCCCTTATTTTATCTATCTAAATAAAAAAGTAGACACATGGAGATACCGGTGTTCACTTTATAATAGTACTAGCGGCTGGGCACACGCGATGCGTGTGCTAACTCGTTTAAAATTATAATATGATTTTGATATTATTTTTTCTAATAATATACATATAAATCATATGAATAATTATGTACAATGTAACATTTGATATTAACGTATTTGATAAATAAAACATATGTACATTACAATATGTACACGTGTTTAAAAAATTGAAATATTTACTAATCTTAACTAAAAAAATTGTACAATAAAAATTCATGTAAAATCTAAATTTGATAACATGAGACCGGAGATCCTGCAAATCCTACAAAAAAAAAGAAAGAAAAATATATAAGATATATTTATTATAAGATTGCTAATAGTATACATTGACTAAAATTATATTGTACGTTATGAGGCATAATTATACATAAGTTTGGTTTTATAATTGACTTATTATGTATAAAGACACAAAAGGTGATTATTGTGTTAATTTTTTGTAAACAAAATCTAAAAATTAAAAACTTACATATCGACATAGATTGACATCGTTCATATCAAATGTCACGTTCAATGATCTCTTCAAATTGTTTTGATGCTATTTTTGCGATAGATCTATGACAACATTAAACTACAAAAAATAAGATGGAATTGACCGAAAATGAAGTACGTAACTTTAGTTATACATACAAACCTATAAGTAGATTACCTTGTAACAATGTTGCACATATTTTTGTAAGCTTTCAATTTTTGTATCATTCGTTGCTTGTAAAACTGAGGAAAAATATCTCACAGTAATGTAAGTTGATTGTTTGACAAATTTATAAAATCTAAAATTAATTTGTAAATTCACAAATATGAATATATGGAGCGTAGTAGTAAAGTTCATAAAACTTGATTTTTTACCACATATATGTCCATATTGTCTTTGCTGCATATACTTGCTCTATCAGATATGATAGGATTTCTATAAAAAGATTACAATAACTATTAGCAAATGTAACATATTGAAATTATTCATATAAAATGCCACAAACACATTATCATACCGATGTTGTCGTTGCCTCAAAAGCTCTCGCACAATTAATTTTCCCAATTGTTTTTTATCAACTTTAATAGAGACCTTCCATCCAAGACTGTATATGGAGAACTGTTTGACCTGCATTAATTTAAAAGATATAGTCAAACTCAAAATATATGCGAATATTGTCAGATTACAAATCAAAAATTTTAAAAACGTCATTTTTTGAACATAAGTGAAGCCAATATCTGATTTTTAACTTTCTTATCTGCAACCATATTTGCTTCCTCTTGATAATTCTCCCAAAGCTGAAGTAGCTTTATTTTTTCAAGTATGCCTACAATCAATAATTATATGAAGATATATTATAAGTATATTAATTGTAGATTTTAAGAAATCACATAATATAAGTTGAATAAGAACATATTTAGTACATACCTCATGTATCAATAATTTGGTAACAAAACGTCTTTGTAGACTACATTGCGGGTATACACTCCTTCTTCATTATTAACTGAACCCTTTTTAACCAAGACTTTCGTTGTTTGATCTGACACCCCTCGAGATAAAGCAACATATAGTTGCCCATGACTAAATACATGATCCGGAAAGTAAATTCCCACATGTGGAATTGTTTGACCTTGTGATTTATTTATCGTCAAAGCAAAACTAAGGCAAACTGGAAATTGTGTGCGAGTCATTTCAAATGGAAGTTTCAAGTTTTCCGGAGCCTTTAATGGAATGCGATGTAGGAAAACTCTCGTGCCTTTGAAATGTCCTGTTAAAATCTCTGAATCTATGAAATTATCGTTCAAAGCTCGACACAGTAGCCTTGTGCCATTGCACAAACCAGAAGAAGGGTCAAGATTCCTCAAAAGCATAATTGGGGCTCCAACTTTCAAATGCAATGCATGTGGAGGCATTCCTCCTGGTTGAAATGGAATTTAAAAACTCTTGTTGATACAAATTTTGGGTATCATTTTCAACTTTATCAAATGAGTGGTACACTCTTGATTCTCCTGGAAATCTCTGAATGATTTTCTCATTGAGCTTGTCGACATCTTCATTGCGAGGAGTTATTATGTCCCTACTAACCATATACTCGGCGTCAAAAGAATGGTTTATGATATCAGGATAAATTTCTTCTAATAATTGAACTATTGATTCTTCGCCATTCCATGGTATTGCCATCGATGTTGGTACTTTGATCATTTCATCTATAATGGTATGTTGTACACCATTTCCAACAGATAAAAGAAATTCACCAAACTGTTGGTCATTTATAGAGCGCATGTTTTGCTTTAAACGAAGTATTTGAATGTGACTCCAAAGAGGTGATTTGACTATCGATGCAGCAATAGTTTCCGCTTTTGTACCTTTAGGAACAACTGGAAGTACTTGTCGAAAATCACCACCAAACACCATAATTTTGCCACCAAATGGGTAATCAACACCAGTGATGTCTATGAGTGTTCGATTCAAGGCTTCAAAAGCATAACGATTTGTCATTGTAGCTTCATCCCAAATGATGACCGTTGCACGTCTAATCAGTTCTGCCAAATCTGATTGTTTAGTAATGGAACACACGGACGAAGCCTCTGGATTTAAGGGGATCTTGAATCTTGAATGGGCTGTCCTTCCACCAGGTAAAAGTGTAGCTGCAATTCCAGAAGTTGCTGTTGCAATGGCAATTCTCCCTTGACTTCTCACTGAGGCCAATAGTGCACGATATAAATATGTCTTTCCAGTTCCTCCTGGGCCATCCACAAAGAAGATTGCACCAGTATTGCATTCCACAGCCTCCATGATTGAATTGAATGCTAAGTGTTGATCACTATTTAATGTGGCAATATAATTTAAGTCTTCTCGAGGAGTTACAATGGAAAACTCATCTTGTATGACCTTTGGAACTGTTGAATTATCATCCAAATTTATTGTCATCTCAGGCAAATCGTATTCTGATATGTTCTTATTATGCTGTAGTAGGAGACAGTTTATATCTTGCAGGGTTTTGTTAAGGATATACATATTATTCATACTGTTTGAAGATATGTAATCTTCAATCAAGTAAGGATAAATTTCATCCCACAAACTTCGCACCCCTGTTGGTACACAGTAAACCAAAATTGTAACGAACAATCTCCTTAAAGCCAATGGCATGTGCATGGTTGCAGCTTCTAACAAACATTATCGTATGCTATCATCATGCTCTAACAAACCATGATGTTCAGCTGCTTGTTTAAAAGTTGGGTACGCAATTCCATTAACCATTAACAAATGATCGAATGATTTTGGTCCTTGGATATGATTGAGTAAAATTCTCAAGTAAAATCTCTCCCCTTCTGATGGCGAAACTGTGTAAATTCTACCAATTACTCTTTGATGGTTCAATCTCAACTGCCAAATCTTTGCGCTATTGCACCATCTATAGTGTTGCGGTATCTCTCGATATAAGTATCGATTTGCAGTTTCATCATCAACATTTAATTGAAAGAATTGGGTAAGCATTGTTCTGGAATAATACTCATCGTCTAAAACATTTGTGATGTCTTGGAACGTATAAAACCTCACTTGCTGCTTATTTGGTAAGTGTATTTGGAGGCGTTCTACGCTAGGAGTCATTTTGGTCATTGAGAATTTGAATATTTTCCACAATGCTTCTGGAGCACAAACCCATCTTCCATCTATGAACTGTTGTACTTCGTCATAATTAGGACCTTGACGAACTTCTAGTGCAACACGGTCAGGCCCTTTATAAACATATTTGTATAAATACTTCACACTTGTAACACTACTGCAAATTTCAAGGTTGATATGACAATCATATTTCAAGAGCAACCATGGGTTGTATGGAATGACCCAACTATTATCCACCAAGACGCTTGGATTACTCTCTACAGGAACTGACTCCCCTTCTCTTCTTCGATAAATAGGATATGAATCGTTTCCAAGTGTAGTAATTGAAGAAAATGGCTTTGGGAACCGTCTTTCGCACCGACCATTTGTCATACACGGGGACCGTTCGTTGTACATTCCACATGGGCCATGTATCATGTGTTTCAGAACTGCGCTGTATAATCTAGGCTCTAATCTCTTGTCTGGAATTTCAGCTCTGACAATGTTATCATAATCATCAGGAGTGCGTAACTTATCATTTTCATCCAAAATAATGACCATGTGGGCATGCGGTAAGCCTCTTTTCTGGTACTCAATAACATATGCATATGCCAGAACCTTCCCGAGCACATGTTTTGTAAGAATGTCGGTCTTCATCTCATCAAATTTTGAATGAAATATTCTTGTTAGCAAATCAGGACGATCATGTGGTGACTGTCTAGGTAGCAACTCAGCTTTAATTTCAGGCCAATTTGGATTGCAGGTCATCGTAAGGAAAAGATCAGGTTTTCCATACTTTTGGACCAAAGCCATTGCATCTTGATATCGCTGATACATGTCTCGTGGGCTACCAACAAGTGACGATGGCAATATTGTTCTACGACCAACATTACCTAAACAAATATTTCACAAAAGGAAAAAAGAAATTGTATGTATGAATATAAACAAACATGCGTACATGTAATTGTAATATTGTACGTGACAATTTGTACCTCCAGAATTTTCACCAACATGTATTGCATCTAGAAGACCTTGATAAAAATCTGCTCGAATGTGATTCTGATGAGTACGTATCCATCTTAATTTGTTGGACTCAATTTTCACGTAATTATCTACAACATACTGCTGTAAGAGATGACCTCCTCGAAGAAAAAGAGATTGATCACCAGGGCGAATCTGAATTGATAGTATTTCAATACTTATAAATAATTAAAAGTAAAGATTTTATACGAAATAATTATAGATTGAATAACTTCGACGAAGTAATTTTTTAATATTATGTATACGTCGTTACCTGTAGCATATAAGAATAGAAATCACAACATGTTACTTTTCTGCCATCATTGCTTCTGGTATTTACATCCCATCCATATGAACCGTAGGGTAACAACAGAGGATACTGTAATGGATCATAGTATCCGACAATATCAGAAATATTTAGGAGGTGACCACTGGTTGATTGGACAATGATATCTCTTGGTTTTAAATTTCCAGCTTCTTCGCCACCTACTAAAACTGCAACAACTTCAGGAGCAATAGGAAGGTTGTATTGGGGCCTATTACGTGGTTGCTCTTTGATTTGAAGTCTGCATTCATGTATGTCTGGACGCTGAGCCAATTGGCGGAACGTGTGTACAAATGGATTATGAGTATTTAAAATATTCTTTATCTTGTCAAGCAAATCCAAGTGCAATTCTTCATTTTCAGACATTCGATTCTCATTCTCGTGGTCAGTGTCATAAACATACAGTTGCAAATATCTCGGTCTGTCGCTAGAATTTGGTAAGAGACTCCCAATCTTATGATATATGGCTCCTTGTGCACGAAACGTGTACACACCTCGAGTTCTTGTTACTAAGTTTTCATCAACATGAACACCCATTGAAGTGAATGAGAAAACATGATTGTAAGCTCGAATATTTTGTCTAAAATGATGACCTTCCACTGTTTGGTCAGAGAAAATATCAATTATCTCATTTGGAGCTGTTACTGGTGGCAAAATAATTGTTCCATTATTACAACACATGGTAGATGTTTCACAGTGGAACAATCTTGCGTTGCAATGTCTACATGTAGTTGGAGCAGGGAACTGCATTCTTTGGAACCTTTCACTTTCATGAAAATTTCTTGCACAATTATGATAGCTCCTATGGATAAATGATCGATTATTTGGAATATCTTCATCACTGAAAGCATCCTGATTGTGGTCGACATGAGGGATATTTCCTATAACAATACATGTATGATGTATGGGTTTATTATTAACACAGTAGTATTTATTTGAAAGTGTTTGAGTTTCATGTTGAATATTAAATGTAATTGTACTGCATATCATATTTACGTGATCATATTTTTTACATTTATTGTAAAGGTTGTTTATTTTGTAAAAGTACTTAAACTAAATAAATTATTTGTACCTTCCATCTGAACTTCACGAAGATCTTGTCTGTTGCCACTTGTGCTTCCATGCTCATACGTCGAATGAGTAGGTGCATATCGCGGTAAGTCGATACGTGCGAGTGCAGTCATTCTACTTTCCCATCTAAAAACATTAGTCGCAACCAAATTGCCTTCTTCGTGAATGGTTGGCAAAACTGTTGCTCGCGGCCTACGCCATCCTGTTCTATTTCTTCTTGGGATTGCATCGAAAAAGTTTAACATGCATCCTAGCAGTTAAAATTATAAATAATAAATTAAATGAATATTAATGTCAAAAGTGTAAAAGCTTACCAAAAAAAAAAATGTTTATAACACTTGAATACTTACTACTTGTTTGTGCATTCGGCATATTATGTACTTGATTTGGATGAGAAGTTTGTTCCATATTTTCAGATATTTGCCTTCTTTGTTGATAATTTGTTCGTCGCCTTGCAAGTTGTTGTTCGCGTTGTTCAATAGTCAAAGCAGCCTTCCTTTGTCTAGCGTAATTACGCCAACTTTCCCTTTGAATTTCCCTTTGTTGCACATTAGAGGTCGCACTTTCTTCACGAATAAACAATCTTCGCCTGCGCTGAGCAAGACGACGTTGCTCCAATCTTGTTGAGCGTTGTTCAGTGCTTAAGTTTTGAAGGCGTAACTGTTCGAATTCTCTTTGTGGTTGTTCAGTTTGAGCATTTCGTTCCGAAGCTGAGCGTTGCCTCCTCTGTTGTAGGTATAAATGACGTCGTTCACGATTTTGTTGTTGTACATGTCTCAAATTTGATGTGTCAGGGTAATCGTGATTCATTTTTCCTAAGATTGTAAGCAAACTAACACTTACGTAGATGAAATCCGACTATCTTTAAAATGTGCCTACATTATATAAAATTATGTAAGAGGCAGTTATAGTATATTCACAATGCGACTCGTATACTCACAATATAATAAGCTTTATATTTTTATGTAAGTGTTTTCATATGTTTATTTTTATATTTTTATAATGCATATTATTTTAAGTACTAATCTCATTTTGTGGAGAATTAAATAAAATTGCAAGCGAAAGAGATTACCTAGTAATGATGAGCCAAAGCGTGTGCAACTTGAGATATGATTTAAAAACATACTGAATATAAATTTTTCAAACATTCGATTAAATATAAAAATAAATAAAAAATAGAATTAAAAATACTTACAGTCAAAAGAGAAGTAGAAGATAAGTATTAATAAAACACGACTGTAGAAGTTATTTGTTCTGACAATCACAAACACATTACGTAATAAATATAAAAAAATCATATGAAATTTTGGGACCACTGAATTCTTTCTTGTCAAAAAAATACACTTCAAAACAAACATATGAATAAACAAAGGGTTTTTTAGAAAAGTTACAGTAAAAAAGAACCACAATTCAATATTCATAAATTTTGTTTTATTTAAAAAAATAACAGTCTTAATTTTTTGTTAAAAAAAAGTTTTGGGGTTTTTTATTATTTATATTAATAGTTAATTATTTTTTTTTGTATATATCAAATCTTTGTGAGTGTTCCAAGAGTATGGGTTTGTGTTTTGGTATTTTGTGTGTACCATTATTAATTACATTTTTTATTTTCTTCATTAAAAAATAAAAGAAAAAAAACTATGTTATTAGATTTCTTAGAGAAAAAATTGACTTTCCTTCGTTTGTATTTTTTGCAGGTTACTTTTTGACTTCGTGTTGTTCAGATTAAACAATTTCTCGATTGATTTTCTATCGACACCTATTTACATTGATTGTAAACATTCTATATGAGTGTTGGGTTTGTAATGCTTGAAACTTGAATAATTCAAATTAATTCTATTTGGGCTTAAACAAATGTGTAATTTCTTTTTCTAAGCTTAAAAAAATCAAATTTATAATTTCTTTTTTTTTTATTTTTATGTTTACTTACAGAGTTTGTGATGGTCAGAACAAATAACTTCTATAGTTGTGTTTTAAATTTTGTGGGTGTGTTTAAAAAATTTAGTGTTCTTCAGTATTCTTAAATTTTACATAATTGTAAGTGTTTTGAGAGTCTTGAATTTGTATTTTTGTATTTTTTGGTGTATTACTGTTAATTATACTTTTCATAGAAAATAAAAAGATCCATTATGTTATATCAAGTTCCTTTTGAAAAAAAAAAAAAACACTTATATTGTAAGTTTATATTCATTTATATATATATATATATATATATATTTAAAAAAATATGAAGCATAAAATGTGTGTAATTGTTTAGACTTAGACTTAAAAAGTTTGGGATTTCTTTTCCATTTGATTTGGACTATGTTAATCTATGTCAAAATGTAATTTTTAAATTTTTTAGTTTCATTTATAAAAAACTTTAATAATATTTACATTTTGTGCCTTTATATATAATAAGCCAATTAGAAAACCAAAATTATTATTGTACTCTATTAGTCATGGATTCCTAGAAGACTTCTATTTTATTTGTTTAGCTTCAAGACATCTATTATCTTTAGAAAAACACCAAAACTCTGCATGACAACAATAAAATAATAAAAAAAAAACCTCAAATATCAAGATGCCATTTTGCTCACCCAGTATGTCAACATCAAAACCAACATCTAATAATAATAATATACATGAATGTGAGGCAAGTATATGGGATGAAATATAACAAACTAATACATATACGAATGGTAAGGCAAGTAAACCATATTTGGCATGCTTTTGAGCCCTCAGGAACACTTGACACAAAAAGTAACATATTTTCAGCAGATTTTAGATTAGTAGGAGCCAAAGGATTGGGTTGGTAAAAATACTTTCGGACCTTTTTTGGTTCTGAAAATTAACAGAAACATAGAATAATAAGTTTACTTTCATTCCCAATTTCTGAATTTGCATAACCTAACTAGAATCTTTATATATAGGCCATACACCATATTCTGTTCAGATTTGACACACTTTTAGGAAAATGAGCATTTCTTTCAATCTACCCAATAACTTTTGTTCAAATAGATTTTTTTTGGAAAGAGGACTAAAAATGATAAGTTTTGGCATAAGAACCAACCTAAGATGATTTTTCTATAATTGTTTTTTTTAAAATACATGAAGTGGACTATTTTCTCGAAACACAGGGCTAGATTGTTTAAGAAAATTGTTTAGACTATAAAAACATCTAATTAGGGACTACCAAAAATGTCACATGCTCTAAACACCTCAAAGATCATCCTCTACATTCAGTTTTGAAAAAGAAGTAAGTTTGATATTTTTCCAAGAGTGATAAAGTTGCAGTAGTCATGAAATCAACAGAAAATATAAGGTAGCATCACTTATTCATACTAACACCTAAACTTACACCCCATTTCCAAGCATACCAACATTTCATACATACACAGGACTTGGGAAAATTTTATGAAGTTGAAAGAAGAATATTAGTTCTCTTTTAGCGTATTGCTTCTTGAATCTTGGAACCCCCCACCTCCAAAACACTGATTCTTTTTTATTTCACTTTCTACTTTTGTTTGATGAGAAGTTCTTCACAATAGACTTGTCTGTATGGTTATACACTTCTAGTTAATAGACTAACATTAGGAATATGATCTTGCCTGTGCTTATTAAACCTGGAGTGACACTTGTAAATATATATACAATATCAATATCCATTTGTGTGATTCTATAACAGTATAGATGACTCAGGACTTGACTTCAGTGGTCCAATCCACAAAACAAAAATCAAATTGGTGACCTACAATGCAAATTAGCAAAAGCCTAGGTAATAGATCAATTTTAGATTGACACTCATTAAAACTAGTGAATCCAACTATTGTACATTCAACATTGGTATGAACTTGCATGTTTATCCCATCTCGACACACTCCTTAATAATTGCCAAGAAAAGATCAAACAAAAAAATTCACAATCTTTATGTAGTTTCTAAGAATTAAGATTTCACAAAATGCAAGTAATTAGAACACAAATTATATACATTAAACAAAGAGGACTAAGAGTGGCCAAGAGCTACAAAAATGACATAGAAAATTAAACATGCATATGGTATGAACATTTAACATATAAAATTTTCCAAGGCATTAAAGAATCAACAAAAATCCATATTAGCTCCCCGCTTCCTACACAATCTCTTTCTCCCTTGCAATGAGTTCTTGGTCAATACCTTTGAAGTTAGGACATGTGAGGTGAAAATTTTTGATCAGTGATGTAAATAAATAAAGAAGGCAGTACTTGGTCTTCCTAGTGCCCATGTTGAATGTAAAACAATAGAAATTAATGAGGACTAATAACAACTAGATGTTGAAAGGCTTACCACTAGGAATGTGGTTGTGTAGACACCCCATTTTTGACGACCCTTAAGACTTGGATGCCATTGATTGATCATTCAATGATGAATGTGTACACTTGTCAAATGCTCGACTTCTTTAGCAGGAAACCTCAGTGTTGAACCTTCAAACCTTGTGCTTTGTTTTGGACCAAAATAGTGTTTTTTCAGGCTTGAGCATCCAGGGACCTGCAGACTCACTAATGTGGCCTATCGGCCATTAGTGCAAAAAAACAGATGTTTTCTGCCAGTTGTCCCTACAGATGCATGCACCATTCCAGTTGTATTTGTAAGGATATTTTCGAGGGTCTCTCATATATTTCTATATATAGATGACCCTCTCTTATGTTGCCAAGATTAGAAAAATTTTGGACTTTAGAAAATTTTAGACAACAAAATTTTGGAATTTTTTTCTCTCTCTACAATTCTCTCTTTCTCTCTCTCTCTCTCTCTCTCTCTCTCTCTCTCTCTCTCTCTCAACCTACATATCCTTTGCCTAAGGACTCTAAATCAAACCTAGAGAGTTTCTTACTGAGGTTATTTGAGCTTGTATTTTAGCTCTTGATGCACTTGATAGTGTGAATTGGTGGTTTATAACTCAAAGGAGCATTCATCTTCAAGAAGTATATGTTTTAGTGTTTTTGTACCATCTCTACATTACTTGTTTTTCTATCGTTTCTTGTTGTTTTTGAGTTTTTTTTTTATTACCAATAAATTGGGCTGAAACTTGTGGTTTAAGGTCATTAAGGGTAGAAGGGTTGATAACCCTTCTTTAAACCTTGCTTCTACAACCTTGGCCCTTGTATTTCCCACATTCTCATCAAATTTTTGAAAACTTTTTGCCATTGATTTTCAGAGGTTTTTCAGAGGCAAAAATCATGTTTTGAAGTCCCAAAATTGGAGGGGTTAGCCTCCCCTCCTTGTGCTTGTGTGCTAGTTTTAATCCCTCAATATTTTAGCTAGTTGTTATAGTTGTTTTTGTCTTAATTCCATCACTTTTTTGGACTGTTTTAGGACTGTTTTTATGCGTTAGCTTCATTCATGCTTTGTATAGCATGCTTGTAGTGTAATAGTTCTCATAGGCTTGGTCTTTTAGGCCTTAGCCATTAACCTATTTGAGTTGATAGTATTTGTTTCTTGTTTTTCCTACTTGTTTTCACTTCTAAAAATCTCTGCAACCTCTCTCATTTCTTGGTTTTTCCTTTGTTTTGAGAGTGGTTTCAAACCGATTGTTTGTTTAAGCTTGAGATTGAGGTTATTGTACTTAATGGTTTAATCCCTTTGGGGGTTCATTACCAACGACATGAAATCTCTTTCATGTCTAAAACAACATTTGGTTTGGTACTTTTCTCCATTAGAGGACTTAGTCTTCATTATTGGACTCAACTGATTAAAGAATGGAAATGTAATTAAAATGAAGTAATAAAACTTGGACTAAAATGGAACAAGATAATAAGGTAATTTGGTGTTCAATCGGACGTTAATTGAACACATGGAGACTTGGCTCATTTCATACTTGTTAGAGATGAAATGATCCAAGTTTCCAAGGTTAACCACTTTCCTTGATCAATCCATGATAGGGAGGAGGTTTTCGTTGGCCTTTCCTTACCATTTATTGAAATTGTGTTCTTTAATTCATAAGTCATCATGCAATGAAATTGCGTCGATTGATGGTTTGCGAATCAAGCCTACCTCTCTTTTGACTTACCTGCTGATAAGGAGAGGCAGGGTGGACAAACATCCCCTGAGAATACTCTGGTTTGTGCTCTATCTGTCCTTTTTTGCTGTAGGAAAGAACCAACATTAGTGGCCAGCAAGCCACTTTTACTAGACGGCAAGCTACTATTAGTGGCCGACCGACCACTACTTCTGGGTTACTGGCCACTTTTTCCAGGCAAGCAGTGTCCTTTTTCCAGCAGAGTAGAGCAGAGGCTGAGGTGAAAAAATAGTACAATTTTTCTAACTGTGCAACAGAGAGCATTATTGGGTGGAAATCCGTATCCATACATGAGCCATCCCTCGATTCTCGAGATCTGTGAAATGATGTTGTAGTATTAATATGTTGTGCTTGGAATAACGGATTTGTAATTAATGAATTGTTGTAATAATTCGTTAATTAGCTAGTGTAGTTAATTTATTTCATTTGGTTTGTAATAGTTAATTAGGTAATTAATTAGCTAGGGCATTTATTCAGACCCTCTTGTGCGAGGGGCAAAAATGTAATAATGTGTATGTCTTCCAACCCTACGTCTTTCTCCCTTTTATTTACTTGCTTATAATGGGTAGTTTAAAACATCATATTTCTTTTAGCATACTCTATGATTTGCATCCATTTGTCTTGCATGAATCAAGGCTCGGTTCATCATTCTACCAAGCATTGTAGTTTACATTCTTCGTTGAATACGTATTTAAACTGCATGTTTTCAAATTGATTCACATGTCATAATTAGTAGCCGAGCCTATTAATTGCATCTTGTATGTGTTGCATTATTCATTGCATTAGTTAGGAGTATGCATGTTTTCTAACTCTTTTGTTTCGTTTGGCTTGCCTCAGAGTACCGAGTGAGCATTTTTGCTTTAGCATATTGTATGAGTGTGATTGTTGTCATGTTTAAGATGCTTGTCATGAGGATAAGTGCTTAATTGATATAGCTGCTTGAATGCCTGTGGATGAAGGCTAATTGCTTGAATTGTAATAATTTGATGAATGTACATATGAGACCACTTTTTCAAGTGGCATTCGAAACAATTTTCAAACAAACAAGAAATCAAAGTGTGCCAATTTTTTGCAAATTAGTCTATACTTGTGTGCAACACATAGTAAAGTGAGCCTAATAATCAGAACAAGAGCATATAATGTAAATAAGAATTACATCATGATTAGTAGATGTCGACCTTTGATTGGGCTAGTGGAGTGCTTAATTCATGACCTTCCCTTTTCATACCTAAGTTCCTAAGCCGAGACAATCTTAGTGATGACGGACACGTGACCTTTGGCACGAGTCATGGGTTTTTAAAAATTTTCAAAAATATTTAGGTGGCTATTCTGTATCTGGCAAAGCAGTCCATTTTTGGCATTTTGATTCCAAATAGATTTTCCAAAAGATTTTCCGGATTTGGACTCTTTTGTGTTTATCTATTTTACATTGCACTTGTGAGATTAGATTTAGAACCACGGGGAGTTCGAACTGTAGGGCTAGTCATATCCAGAAGGAGCACGAAAAGTCGAGCTTCAGTTTTTGGCGACTTTGCTGGGGATTTAGAGAACTTAACTCAAACTTCATGATGTGAATTTTTATCTACACTTATATGTTCTTTGCATTGAATTTGCATTGGTGTGCTTAAGTCATTGTGTTTGCCATTTGCTATTCCTGGATGGTTTGCCGGAGGCTTGTCCAAAAACTTGCTAAAAGGCTGACCGGTCGTGGGCTTTTCCATGATGGGAATACAACCCTTGGATCTGGACTACCGCTATACTGTTTGATCCTCCTTTCAATTCTCGATGTTAGGTGTTAGGGGTATATTAGGTAGTCTTGTTGAGGTACCATTTTTGACCATTTGGCCTAGTTGTATATAGAAAAGCCATAGAGACTGTTCCAAACTAGGACAAGATGCTCACCCAAAATACAGAATTACGTGAAATAGCTTGTTTGAAATAGTGAAACCCAGTTCATGACAAAACTAGGACATGGTAAGCCTACCTCCTCATAGGGATGTTTTGGTTCCCTCTTAACTGGTATGTGCTTTATAGTGAAACTGTACAGAAATGTGCATAGCAGTTGCAAAATTGGTATTTGATTTGGGGACATAATTTAGTGTGGAGTACAGTCCAACAGCTTTGATCATATCCGTGTTGATAACATCTTAGCTGAGGTGCTGTGCGGTTTCTGATTACTGCTATTTTGCTTTATTTTTTTTTTGCTAGGTAGTTTAAAACCATAATGTAGACATCACATTTTTGACCGACCTTAAGACTCAGACGTCATCGTTTGTGCACGCGGTGATCGCACATGTCTATGCTCGTTTCGAGTTTACGGGGCTTTCGGCTGAGTGCCTTGTCTCGAGACCTCTTAACTCTCTTCTTCTTGGTTTGTTTTTGGACCATGCCTTGGTGCCTTTGCCTGGAGGGAGAGAGAGGCCTGTAGGCCACTTTTTGTAGTTGTAGGCTACTTTTTCCTTTTGTAGGCCACTTGTAGTGGCCTGTAGGCTAGTTTTCGGGACTTTCGGCTGAGTGCATTGTCTTGTGGCCTCTTAGCTCTCTTCTTTTTGGTTTGTTTTTGGACCATACCTTGTTACCCCTTGCCTAGAGGAAGGGGAGGGCCTGTCGGCCACTTTTGGTGGCTGTAGGCCACTTTTTCCTCCTGTAGGCCACTTTAAGTGGCCTACGACCGTTTTTTTATTTTTACAGATATTTTTGGTGCCAGCTATGCTAGCTGTGAGGCACATAATGCATCCTCCATACACGTGTATAGAGGGATTGGAACAAGCTCTAAGCTTGTCAAACAAGCTTATGCTTGCTTCCTCTATAGAAGGGAAGGTGTCTCCCCCTTTTAAGGGGTTTAGAATTTTTGGAGAACAAAAATTTACTCTCTCTCTATATTTCTCTCTCTCTCTCTCTATATATATATATATATATATTGAGCCTTAAAGTGTTGTTTCTTCACACTTTTGCACACAAACACCTACTCAAACACCTTCATTTTGGAGCTGAGGTTCCTTGGAGCTTGTTTTGAGGTATTGGCATTGGTTTTGGTCCAAGATTGTTGTTGAAGTTGCTGTCTTGCCTTAGTTCCTCAAGGGTAAGAGACAAGCCCCTTTTAAAGCTTTGTTTTGTTTAAGCATTTGGCCATCTTCGCATGCTGTTTTAGGCCAAGATTTTAACTACAAAAACTTTTGTTTTTAAGTGTTTAAGATGTTTGTTTGAGGCATTGTTTGAGTTAGGGGTGATCTACCTCCTTTGTGGCTTGTTTTTCCTTTGTTTTGTGCTCTCTTTTAAAGCCTTTCAAACCATCTTGTTTTGGCCTTTCCACCACTGGAAAGTGGGTTTTGGGACCCAAAATAGGTGGGGGTGGTCCCCCCCTTTGTATCTTGCTTGCTTGTGTTGATTGACCTATCAAATGAGCATGTGTTTCTCCCCTTTTAAGGCTTAGTTTGAGCATGTTTTTGTGACTTTTGGGACCTGCCATAACTGTGTTTTGGGATGGTTTGGTCACCTCTTACATGCTTTTGGTACTTGTAGTGCAATCATTCTTGTTGGCCTAACATGCATCACGCTTTATGCCTCTCATTATAGTTTATGTTAGCTCTATCTCAGTATGTTTTTACCACTGATTTGTAATGTCATAACTCTGTTTTGGGTTGATTTGATTGCCTCTTGCATGCTTCACACACTTGTTGTGCAATCCTTCTTATAGCCTTAACATGCATCATGCTTTGTGCCTCTAATTCTAGCTTGTTTTAGCTCTACTCCAGCAGGTTCTTAGCCTTGTTTTGACTTGCTTAAACTCTGTTTGGAATGATCTTGGCCCTTTGAGGCTTGCTTTGTATGGCCATAGTGTAGTGGCTTTTACTAGTCTTGTGTTTTAAGGCCCCTAGCATGCCTTATTTATGACATTTGTGTGATATAGCATCATTTGGCATGTAAATTCAGAGCATAAACTTCTGTCACACTCTCATGTTTATCACTCTTTCATGATGTTTAAGAGTTGTGCCTTTATGCCTTATTTGTGAGCTAATACACGAGTATATCTTTCTTGCCATCTATGATGCGAGCCTAGCATGTATTTGGTACTGCTTTGACCTGCCTTAGGTCTGTCTAGGGTTGGTTTAGTCCATTGAGCATTGTATTGTATAGTCCTAGTGTTGTGTACCTTACTAGCTTTAATGCTTAAGGATCCAAACATGCTATACTTGCATTGTTTGCATGATATGTCATCATTTGGGATATGATTTCAGTGCCTATATCTCTGCCACATTCTCTTATTTATCACTCTTTCATTGTGTTTGAGAGTTGCGTTTAAATGCTTAGCTTGCGAGCCAATGCATGAGCATGTTGTTGTAGCTTTTGGTGCTTCATTTCCAGCATGATTTTGCCACTGTCTTGGCATGGTGTAGGTTTGTCCATAGTTGGTTTGACCATTTGAGATGGATAGTGCATGCCTCATGTGTAATGTTCTTCACTTGCTTTAATGCCTAAGTCTTCTAGCGTGTCTTGCATGCATTGCCTACATGATAGAGTCTTGGGCATGCCACTTTAGCATTGTAGGATAAGCATCTTGTTTGCACTGCATTGTGTTTGGATCAGACATTATTCCAAACATAAGGAATGTGGCGCGTTTCGTACTCAAAGTGATGAAACGTGTTGCGTTTCTTGGTCGCCAACCCTCATGATCATGCATGATAGAGGCGGAGGCTCTTATGTGTTGTTTGTGCATTCACTAATATTGTGCAAGCTTGGCTCTTTGGCCATCGTGCATTGAGATGCGTGATTGGTGGCTTGAGAGCCGAGTACTACGCTCCTTTGAGCTTGAAAAATGATAAGGAGAGTAGTTGCACACACATTTCCTTGTAAATGCATTGTTGTGCCTTTGTTGATCTCTGTTGTAGCAAAGTTGAGCTTCTGGAAAGGAGAGTGGCCGGCCGGCCACTTGCACTAGCCTGTCGACCACTTGAAGTGGCTGGCCGGCCAGTTAAGGTAGCCTGCCGACCAGTTCAAGTGGCCGGCCGGCCACTTGCAGCAAATTTGTCCAGAATGCTCCTCTTTTGGGGCAGATGCAACCTGAAAGTGCGTTCGATGTTCTGAGGTCACCGTGAGTGCAAATAGAGACAACTTATGGCATGGCAATGCATTTCCGGGCGCAGCAAACCGAGCATGCATATCTCCCTCCCCTCGAGGCCATTTTAACTGCTTTGTTTAGGTAGTTAATTTGTCGGTTTCTGTAATTAATTAGTTGATGTGTTTAGCTAATGTAATTCATTATTGTAATTTTCTAATTAGCTTAGAATAGATATTTTCAATTTGGTTTGTAATAATTAGCTTAGCTTAGCTTAACATTGCTAGTTAGCTTATTTATTCGGACCCTCTGTCGGGAGGGCAAAAGTTGTAATAAGTGTGAGTGTGTGTGTGAATGTCTTCCAATCCCACGTCTTTTTCCCTTTTATTTACCAGCTTTCGATGGTTAGTTTTAGGGCATGTTTCAATTAGCATACTTATGCTTTGCATGCGTGCATCATTCATTTGTCTTGCATGCACCATGCTCGGCGCATCATTCAAACTGCATTGTATTTTAATACCTATTTGAATACATGATTATCAAATGTTGCATTCATATGCCATCTTAGATAGCCGAGCCTATTTAATTGCATTCTTGCATGTGTTGCATTAGGCACCTTAACATAGCTAGGATCATGCATGATTACTAACTAGCTTTTGTTTTGGCTCAGAGTACACTGTAAGTGTTTATGCTTTAACATCTTGCATGTGTGTAAGTGTTGCCATGATAGAATGCTTGCCATGAGGTTATTTGCTTAATTGATATAATTGCATGAATGCCTGTGGATGAAGGCTTCATTACTTGAATTGGAACAATTCATCAAAATATGAGTTTTAAGCCCACTTGAAGTGGCAAATTATCATGTTTTAAGCCCACTTGAGGGTGGCAAATCCGCGTTTTAGTCTACTTGTGAGTAGCATCTTCAAACCATTTTTGAAAAACAAACATGAGTTGTTTTGTTCTAATTCTCGTGATTGAGTCTATACTTGTATGCTGTGCGTATTACATAGTAAGTTAGCTAATAAACCGGAATAAGAACACATGTGTTTTCAAAAACAACATATCATGTTTAGTAGAGGCCGATCTTTGATCGGGCGAGTGAGGGTGCTCATTTCATGACTTTCCCCCTCGTACCCAAGTTCCCGAGTCGAGGCAACTTTGGTGATGACGGACACGTGGCCTTAGGCACGAGTCAGGATTTCCTAAATTTCTCAAAATAAAATATTTAGGTGGCGACTCTGAAATCTGGCAAAGCAGTCCATGTTTGACACTTTTGATTCAAAATTGTTTTTGTCAAAACCAATTACCGGATTTGGACTCTTTGGTGATTTATCAGTTTTACATTGCAATTTGTGATATTAGATTCAGAACCGTGACAGGAGTTTGAACTGTAGTAGCTAGAACCCAATTCGCGCCCTCTCCGAAAGGGGGGCCGCGCGGAGAGAGTTCGTGGAGGCCTGCAGTTTCTGGCGACTCTGTTGGGGATTTAGAGAACTTGACTCGAAGTCATGATATGTTGTTTTGTCTAGACTTATGTGTTTCTTTGCATTGCATTTGCATAAGTGCACCTAAATCACAATGTTTGCCATCTGCTATTCCTGAACAGTTTGCCAGAGGCTTGCTTGGAAAAGCATGCCATAAGGCTGACCGGTTATGGGCTTTGCCACGATGGAAACACAAACCTCGATTTTTTTCGAGGCACCCTTTTTGGCCATTTGACCTAGTTGCATATCGGAAGCCATAGAGACCATTCCAAACTAAGACAGGTTGCTTACCCGAATGTAGGTTGTTTGAAACCGCATGCGTGCGTAGTGAAACCCTAGCTCCTGACAAAATAGGACAGGGAAACCCTACCCCACCATAGGGGTGTTTTGGCTCTCACTTGCTTGATATGTGCTGTTAGGGTGTGTCCTTACAGGGAATGCATGTATCAGTTGCAAGTCTGGGTATCAGCCTGAGGGTATCAGATTTGAGGCAGAATTTTGGGCAGAATTCAGTAGAGAGTGCAGTTATTTAGTTATGCTCATATTTGTTTTAGTGAAATCAGGCTGACGTGCTCTCTGTTTTCTTTTTTTGCAAGGTAGTCTTGGAACCATAGCTTCAGAAGGCTCCAATATCCCCCGAGTAAACCGGACTTGTGTCAATAGACTTTGTCTAGTCAGAGATTTAGTGCAATAGAGTAACCAGTGTTTCCTTCGCCAATGGTAAGGCAAGAAGAAAAGGCCATTCAGACACAGATCACTAGTTCAACAGTCTCCAATTCAGCGGTCCTTATTCACACCTGTGCGCAGTTGTGCTGAGATATCTGCTTCTACCTCAGAGAGGGAACACACACCTGTTCAGTCAGATCAGCAGTTTTCAGTTAATATGGAGGACATGATGCGTCAACTCCAAGACACCATGCAGGCCATGCAGCGGGATGTTGCCCGCGAGACAGAAGTTACCACCCGTCAAGTGGAAGTTGAGGCTTAACAGGAAGAACTAATTGCCAGACTTCAGCAGCAGTAGCAACCCCAACAAGCCGGAGCGTCTGTTTCACATCCACCCCCACCCCACCTATGGTTCCAACACCTGGGAAGGTGGCTCACATCTAGGAAAATACGGATGTTCCGACAGGGCCAGTCCCGCTACCAATCCCACCTCAGATGTCTAAAGCACTGGCTAATCCTGTGGACACACCGACGCTGTTCGAATTCGAGGTGGATCCAACCGTGCTAAAAGTCAGTAAGCTCGAGAAGCTGTTTAAGCGAGCCCAGGGAGTCGACTCGATCCCGGACATTGAAGATGGATATACTGATTCGGCGGTGACATTGCCGGACAGGTTCAAGATGCCTCACATCGACTGTTTTGACGGGTCAGGAGATCCCATGGTCCACCTGAGGTTGTTTTCAGATGTTTTGCGCCTGATGGGCTTGACAAGATTACAGAAGCTCTCTCTTTTTGGTCGGACCCTGTCGGGTATCGCGGTCATCTGGTACGCCAAACTGAAGGACTCGGTGAAAAGAAGTTGGGAAGAGATGGCCGAGGCCTTCGTCGCACACTATTCATACAATACCCAGATCGAGGTCACGACCCGTGATCTTGAGACAACCAGGCAAGAGTCGAAGAAGGGCTTCTCTGACTTTGTATTCCGTTGGAGAGCCAAGGTTTCTATGATGACCACCAGGCCAGCTGAGAAAGACCATATAAGGATGGTCGTGCGGAATCTGCAACCGAAGTTGATGCAGAGGATGATTGTCTTACCCCTCCCCACCTTTGCTGACCTCCATGAGATTAGGGTATAGATAGAAGACGCTATGAAACAAGGTCTGATTGACCACGAAAGGGAGTCACCCAAGAAGGGTTATACACGTAGTTCGAATGCGCCCACCAGTGGTGATGCAGCTGCAAGATCTTCTGAAGTTGGAATGGTCACCACCACTCTGAAAACAGCCGCCCCCTGTGTTGGTACGTCCAATCCAAACCCCCAAACTTCGAACTATCTACCCCAAGGCAAGAGGGTTTTCACCCCACTTTATATGCCTTTGTCTAAAGCTCTAGGAGTCCTACTCAGGAAACGACATCTGAAACCATTAGAACAACGGCCTCTACCTGATCCTCTCCCTCCAAAGCATGACCCGGCTACATACTGTGCCTTCCATCAGCAGCATGGTCATGATACCGACTCTTGCTTCAGACTACGACATGAGATTCAAAATCTCATTGACAACAAGGTAATAATATCTCCAGAAAAACCAAATGTCAATCAAAACCCTCTACATAGGCAGGTAAACTTCATCCAAACAACGGCCAACTTGTTTGATCCCAGTATATACATCACCCCAGTCCATTTACCCAAGCCTGAGGTGTTCATTCCGGACAACATGGACTTATGCATGATGGGTACACCTGAACCCCAATCATCTTAAACTCGTGAACCCACTACTTCTGAGCTGATGAGAATGATTGAAGATCTTCAGAGAACTACGGCAGATCTAGCCTTTGGAATATTGGCTCCGTTATCAACCACATCGCATGCCAGAAATTTCACCCCAAAAGACTCCCCAATCTTGGGACGGGCTGCATTGGAAGAAGGCCAATCCCCTTGCAAAGTGGAGGCAAGTGGTAAGAACAAGGTAGGGGCAGACATTGGACCCCATGAACACCTTCAGTGGGCTGTTAAGGCTTTGAAAGCCGTAGGGCTAAACAAACAGCAAGTGATTGCAGTTGTTGCAAAGATTGTGGATGGCATTTTTGCCACTCAGAATGAGAGCAGTTTGAATCAAGGGGCAAGCCGGGAGAAGGGCCGTCGTACCAAGAATGTCCCTTTCAGCTTTAATCCTGCGCTCGGAAGAGATCAGCAAACCCAGTCAATGCCTACCAATCCCTTTGCTGGTGCATCCAGCAAAACTCCACAAACCTCGAAGTACCAACCCCGAGGTCAGAAGGTCTTCCACCCCCTCTACATGACTGTGTCCAAAGCTTTCTAAATCCTCGTTGGACAAGGCCATCTCAAACCCCTTGAGCCTCGGCCTCTCCCGAATAAACTTCCTCCCTCCCATGATTCGGCCAAGTACTGTGCCTTCCATCAACAAGCCGGCAATGACACTAACATGTGTTTTCGTCTTTGCTACGAAATACAAGATCTAATTGATAACAAGGTCATCATCGCGCCGGGTCCTGCAAAGTCTATCGACACTGGATCAGTGAACTTGGGGGATAATGTGATCATGTGATCAGGGGATGAACCACCTGCTGATGGTGCTCAGTTTACTCCAGATATGGGGATGGCACACACTATTTTGCGCATTTTGCGAATGCTGGTTATTTTATTTTCTGACTTAGGTATTGGGTCAGTTCTGTTATGTTGTATTGAGTCAGTCTTTTTATACTGAGTCAGCCGAGTCTGTCTTGTTGTATCGAGTCAGTCCTGTTGTGTTGTAGTCAGGTGATTTCGGGGGTGTTACCTCGGACATCACTATTTTGTTTTGTGTTTGTCTTTTACACTCTCTCTTTTGAGTCTGTTTCCACCATTGGGCCAGAAGATCTGAATGAAGCAGCAGTGATTTTCACTCTTTTGAGTTTGTTTCTGCCATGAAGCCAGTTGTGCCAGAAGATTTGAATGAAACGGCAGAGATTTTTTTTAACCTACTTTTCTGTGCCTTGAAATCATTGCATTGACCTAAGTTTTTCAAACTTTTTTTAACGCTGTGATGAAAAGAAAGAGGAAGGAATTCCTCGGGATTTGCAAATAATTGATCAAACTGAAAGGAAGAGGGGCATGCTAAGCCCTTAATGAATGAGATCATGCTTGTTAATGTGAGTACTGAGAAGGATCCTAGCTTGATCTAGATTGGTTCTACATTGTCTTCAGCGCGAATGACTAGTCGCTTTCTTTAAAGATTTCAAAAAATGTTTTGCGTGGTCTTGCGAAGACCTATGTGGAATCGTTCAGCATGGATCGCTCTCGGCCTCGAGACTCAACCCTTTTTGCTTTCAAACCTTGGGCTTGGATTCAGAATGATTCAACGGTCAACCACAGTGTGAGGCTTGTATGGCTAGATTTGAAGCAGCTCATGAACTAGGGGCAATAAGATCGCATGACATCAAAGGAGGCCCGCCAGACCACATTTGAAGCAGCCCTTGAACTAGGGGCAAACATGTCAGATCAAGAAGGTCAGACGTCGTCAAAGGAAGCTTGTAAAGCTAGATCAGAAGTAGCCCTTGAACTAGGGGCAAAAATGTCAGATGTGCTAGAAGAGTCAAATATGGGTCATTTCGCCAACCAATGAAGATTGGTAAAAAAGCCAAATTCTAGCAATGAAAAAAAGAAGAAAGTATTGTTGAAAGGACAATCGAGTTCCTATCCATAACACTAGGGGCAACTTTAGCCCCCATTAGATGAACTTCTACATCATCAGCGAACAACAACCATTCTCCTAGATTCAGATGGCTTCGAGATCCTATGACCATTCAACATGGACAAAGTTACACTTTTACCCTTGAGAGGTTCGCTGGGCTGAAAACCTAGAAAGACGACCCAGGCAAAAGTTAGAGCAAGAAAAAAAACAACAATAAAGAAAATAGAAAAAGAAAAGAAGAAAAGAAAAAAAGAATGAACAGAGCTCGCAAGGTTGAAAATCCAGAAGGGTGGCCTTGGCAAAAGTTAGAGCGTAAAAGGAGAGGTTAATACCCGAGTGTACCTTAACCCGGAACTACGTCAGGCTTGATTTCCATCTTTGGGATACGTAGGCAACTTTATTCTGAAGTCCAGCCATAAACACTTCCAAATCAACTGTGTCCATGTAATGGTTCTGATTATCTTTGCCTTCTCTGCATCCGAGAGTTCGGTTATGATCGTCACTTCGAGGACTGATTACAGTGCGCTGTGGTGCCATTCAGATAAGGGGCAACTTTCAGTTGCCGTGTAGTACCATTTAGACAAGGGGCAGTTTTCCATTGTTTTGGATCTGAGGTTGTGCATCCCAAGAATAAATTCTGTATTGGTCGAGCAGTGGCCATTTGTAAAAACAGTTTTTGAGAATTTTTATTGAAGTTGACTAATTCTCTCGAAAATTATTCCACTTTTTTTTCCCCAAAACTGGACCTTTTTCTTGGACTCAAAAAAGGAAAATTTTCAGTGCTCACAACCTGACGTGCATGATTTCAAATCAAAAAATCGAACAAGCATGCTAATCTAACTCTCATATTGATTAAAACTGTTTTAGCAGAAGCCAGAAACAAAGAAAATGGTCAAAATGATGAACTAGAGGCACAGTTGAGTGTGGTTTTTTGTCTGTTTCCCGTTGTCAGTATATTCGCCAGAAAGGGCACCATACTTGCCGGAAAGAGCACCGCACTTGCCAGAAAAGGGCACAACTGAAGCTAACAACAAAAGGACAGTAAGCTCTCACATCTTCCAAGCAGCGAGGTATCAAGCCAAGTGCGAAGCATGAATTGAAGATAGAGCAGGGTATTTTATTCCCTCATTTGGACAGGTCTGATCACAACCAAACTGGCCAAGGGCATTGTTAACCAATGTCAATTGCGAATCTGCTGCACACCCAGTTGTAGCGCAACCCCTCTGTGGAAAAGTTCACAAGTTGTGAGTGAAAGAAGGAGAATCTAGTAGAATACTAGGGGCAAAAGCCCACAATTTCCTGTTTATCCATCAACCATCCAAGGGAGGGATAAAAAAGAAGAGAGATTAAAGAATAGAGAGATGTGCGCTGAGAGAAAAGTGAGGAAAGGGTTTTTCAGAAAAATAGAGATTGAGTGCCAGAGTGATGTGAAAATCACAAATGAGAAAGGGCGGGAAACAATACCCAAAGAAGCAGGCTCCCTGTGCACATTTGAGTCTTGTGTTTTGTTGTGTTTTTGTTTGTCTCGATTCTTGTTTTGAGTTGTTTCGAGTGTTAATAGATGTGCTTAAGTTGTTTTACCTTTGTTTTTAGTTGTTGAGTCGTTTTTGCTGTGGTCAGTTGTAGGCTCAATACCCAGTTAAGAACTCGTTTCTAAATTTCAAATTCAAAAATAAAATCGTTTTGTGCTCAGAGTGCTGTGCCATTCTCCACATTTGTGAAAAACAGGATTTGTTCTTTCATAAAACTGTAGGGTTCAACCCAGGTCATGTGAGAACAGTAAAACTAGGACCTAACTGAAGATATATAGGTTCCAGACTACAAAGCAAAAGAAAAGAGGGAAAATGTCGGGCATCTGAGTTTGTTTCAACTTCAGTAAGTTCCGTCATTGCATTCCATATGTACCTCTTCAGGTCTTGTCAATGCTCCGAAGTATGAGTGTGCCTCTACCTCAAGCTCAAGATCAAGTTTGTTTCAAGCCAGAATGGTGATCAGAAGTGCTCTTCCTGAGTACCATTTCTTTCCAGAGGCATCTCGGCTGTGTTTGCAATGAGTTCCTAGGAGACCACCTGCGACGGTGGAAACTAGAGTTTGCATGGCTGATGCCTAGAAAGTAAAGGTTTGGGATTTCCGAGACTAAAGTCTAGTTTAAATACCAGGGGTGTATCTCCGGCTTGAAATCTGTATGGAAGCCCCATAGGTTGAGATAGCATGTATGCATCTCAATTCTGGATACTGAACTAACCTAGTCTGTCACCCCGTTGGAGAATAGGGAAAGTTGTGAATATGGTCAGGAAGAAAAGTGGCATCCAAAGTGTTCTACGTGAAGAATCCTTGTCGGCATTTCAGAACCTTTATACTGTGAGTTGAAGGAAAGAATTCGAGGAACGCAAGGTAAGAGTTAGAAGAACACAAGGGGAGATCCCCGTCAGAGTAGAGCGGTTCATCGCCACTCACCCCATGAGGTGCTTTCTAAAGCACCGCTATGATTGTTTATTGCATTCTTTAAACATCATGCATTGTATTGCATTGTACCTATCAAGTGTCTTTCTCATTCATGCACGATATTGTATGTATGGTTCATTTGAAGCTGGCGCAACCAGGCGATATTGGATGTGCAGTTCATTCAGAGAAGTTCCGTTTAAGATTGATTATGTTTTGTGCATCCATTGCACATATTCACCTTGTGTATCTATCGCACATGTTCACCTTAGTGTATCTATCATACTTTGTTCACTTAGTGTATCTATCACACTTTGTTCACCCAGTGTATCTATCACACTTTGTTTACTTAGTGTATCTATCACACTTTGTTCATTTAGTGTATCTATCACACTCTCTTCACTTAGTGTATCTATCATACTTTGTTCACTTAGTGTATCTCTCACACTTTGTTCACTTAGTGTATCTATCACACTTTGTTCACTTAGTGTATTTGTCACACTTTGTTCACTTAGTGTATCTGTCGCACTTTGTTCACTTAGTATATCTGTCACACTTTGTTCATTTAGTGTATCTATCACACTTTGTTCACTTAGTGTATCTATTGCACTTTGTTCATTTAGTGTATCTATCACACTTTGTTCACTTAGTGTATCCATCACACTTTGTTCACTTTTGTGTATCTATCGCACATATTCACCCTTTGTGTATCTATCGCACATGTTCATCTTTGTGTATCTATCGCACATGTTCACTTTGTGTATCTATCGCACATGCTCACTTTGTGTATCCATTGCACATCTTCACTCTGTGTATCTATCACATTTAACCTCATATGCCTTGGGCGCTGTTGTTCTTTCTCTTCGCGCGCGCAACGGTTTAGACCTTCTTTGGTTAAGAGCATTTGGAATACGTTCCAACGCTTATACCACTCCTTTTCCTTTCACGTGCAACACGTCGAAATCTTGTTTGAGACCTCGGGTGTGCTCGACGGTCGCTTTTAGCCCTTCCTGTGTAAGGTGGAGTGAAGATTGCATAATTTTCTTACATCCTTTCTACTGAAATGTGTGAAACTGTAGTTCCTTATTTATTTTGCATAAATGCTTCTTTACAACCCTCTTTGCATAATCATAAGCTATATTCTGCATTGTGCATGTCATTTACATTTTGCCTCTGCCTGCGGGCGCACCCTTTTTGTTATCTTGTCTGTTTGTCTAAGTCTTCGGCCTTATCAAAAATGGGTCGTCTCTGGGCTTTGACATCCACTGCCGTCATTTCATGACTTTCGAGTTCTGTCAAAGAGGGGCAACTGTAGACACCCCATTTTTTACCGACCTTAAGACTCAGACGTCATCGTTTGTGCACACGGTGATCGTGTATGTCTGTGCTCGTTTCGAGTTTCCGGGGCTTCCGGCTGAGCGCCTTGTCTCGGGACCTCTTAACTCTCTTCTTCTTGGTTTGTTTTTGGACCATGCCTTGGTGCCTTTGCCTGGAGGGAGAGAGAGGCTTGTAGGCCACTTTTTGTAGTTGTAGGCTACTTTTTCCTCTTGTAGGCCACTTGTAGTGGCTTGTAGGCTAGTTTTCGGGGCTTCCGGCTGAGTGCCTTGTCTTGTGGCCTCTTAGCTCTCTTCTTTTTGGTTTGTTTTTGGACCATACCTTGTTACCCCTTGCCTAGAGGGAGGGGAGGGCCTATCGGCCACTTTTGGTGGCTGTAGGCCACTTTTTCCTCCTGTAGGTCACTTTAAGTTGCCTACGGACATTTTTCTGTTTTTGCAGATATTTTTGGTGCCAGTTATGCCAGCTGTGAGGCACAGAATGCATCCTCCACACACTTGTATAGAGGGATTGGAACAAGCTCTAAGCTTGTCAAACAAGCTTATGCTTGCTTTCTCTATATAAGGGAAGGTGTCTCCCCCCTTCTAAGGGGTTCAGAATTTTTGGAGAACAAAAATTTACTCTCTCTATATATTTCTCTCTCTCTTTCTCTATATTGAGCCTTAAAGTGTTGTTTCTTTACACTTTTGAACACAAACACCTACTAAAACACCTTCATTTTGGAGCTGAGGTCCCTTGGAGCTTGTTTTGAGGTCTTGGCATTGGTTTTGGTCCAAGATTGTTGTTGAAGTTGCTGTCTTGCCTTAGTTCCTCAAGGGTAAGAGACAAGCCCCTTTTAAAGCTTTGTTTTGTTTAAGCATTTGGCCATCTTCGCATGCTGTTTTAGGCCAAGATTTCAACTATAAAAACTTTTGTTTTTAAGTGTTTAAGATGTTTGTTTGAGGCCTTGTTTGAGTTAGGGGTGATCTACCTCCTTTGTGGCTTGTTTTCCTTTGTTTTGTGCTCTCTTTTAAAGCCTTTCAAACCATCTTGTTTTGGCCTTTCCACCACTGAATTCTAGAGGAATTTTAGTGGTGGAAAGTGGGTTTTGGGACCCAAAATAGGTGGGGGTGGTCCCCCCCTTTGTATCTTGCTTGCTTGTGTTGATTGACCTATCAAATGAGCATGTGTTTCTCCCATTTTGAGGCTTAGTTTGAGCATGTTTTTCTGACTTTTGGGACCTTCCATAACTGTGTTTTGGGATGGTTTGGTCACCTCTTGCATGCTTTTGTTACTTGTAGTGCAATCATGCTTGCTGGCCTAACATGCATCACGCTTTATGCCTCTCATTATAGCTTATATTAGCTCTATCTCAGCATGTTTTTACCACTGATTTGTAATGTCATAACTCTGTTTTGGGTTGATTTGATTGCCCCTTGCATGCTTCACACACTTGTAGTGCAATCCTCTTTATAGCCTTAACATGCATCATGCTTTGTGCCTCTAATTCTAGCTTGTTTTAGCTCTGCTCCAGCAGGTTCTTAGCCTTGTTTTGACTTGCTTAAACTCTATTTGGAATGATCTTGGCCCTTTGAGGCTTGCCTTGTATGGCCATAGTGTAGTGGCCTTTACTAGTCTTGTGTTTTGAGGCCCCTAGCATGCCTTATTTGTGACATTTGTGTGATATAGCATCATTTGGCATGTAAATTCAAAGCATAAACTTCTGTCACACTCTCATATTTATCACTCTTTCATGATGTTTAAGAGTTGTGCCTTTATGCCTTGTTTGTGAGCTAATACACGTGTATATCTTTCTTGCCATCTATGATGTGAGCCTAGCATGTATTTGGTACTGCTTTGACCTGCCTTAGGTTTGTCTAGGGTTGGTATAGTCCATTGAGCATTATATTGTATAGTCCCAGTGTTGTGTACCTCACTAGCTTTAATGCTTAAGGATCCTAACATGCTATACTTGCATTGTTTGCATGATATGCCATCATTTGGCATATGATTTCAGTGCCTATATCTCTTCCACGCTCTCTTATTTATCACTCTTTCATTGTGTTTGAGAGTTGCATTTAAATACTTAGCTTGCGAGCCAATGCATGAGCATGTTGTTGTAGCTTTTGGTGCTTCATTTCCAGCATGATTTTGCCACTGTCTTGGCATGGTGTAGGTTTGTCCATAGTTGGTTTGACCATTTGAGATGGATAGTGCATGCCTCATGTGTAATGTTCTTCACTTGCTTTAATGCCTAAGTCTTCTAGCGTGTTTTGCATGCATTGCCTACATGATAGTCTTGTGTATGCCACTTTAGCATTGTAGGATAAGCATCTTGTTTGCATTGCATTGTGTTTGGATCGGACGTTATTCCAAACACAAGGAATGTGGCGCATTTCGTACTCAAAGTGATGAAACATGTTGCGTTTCTTGGTCGCCAACCCTCTTGATCATGCATGATAGAGGCGGAGGCTCTTTTGTGTTGTTTGTGCATTCACTAATATTGTGTAAGCTTGGCTCTTTGGCCATCGTGCATTGAGATGCGTGATTTGTGGCTTGAGAGCAGAGTACTACGCTCCTTTGAGCTTGAGAAATGATAAGGAGAGTAGTTGCACACACATTTCCTTGTAAATGCATTGTTGTGCCTTTGTTGATCTTTGTTGCAGCAAAGTTGAGGTTCTGGAAAAGAAAGTGGCCGGCCGGCCACTTGCACTAGCCTGCCGACCACTTGAAGGGGCCGGCCGGCCAGTTGAGGTAGCCTGCCGACCAGTTAAAGTGGCCGGCCGGCCACTTGCAGCAAATTTGTCCATAATGCTCCTGTTTTGGGGCAGATGCAACCTGAAAGTGCGTTCGATGTTCAGAGGTCACCGTGAGTGTAAATAGAGACAACTTATGGCATGGCAATGCATTTCCGGGTGAAGCAAACCGAGCATGCGTTTCTCCCTCCCCTCGAGGCCATTTTAACTGCTTTGTTTAGTTAGTTAATTTGTCAGTTTCTGTAATTAATTAGTTGATGTGTTTAGCTAATTTAATTCATTATTGTAATTTTCTAATTAGCTTAGAATAACTATTTTTTATTTGGTTTGTAATAATTAGTTAGCTAGAATTAGTTAATTAATTGGTTTGTAATAATTAGCTTAGCTTAGCGTTGCTAGTTAGATTATTTATTCGGACCCTCCGTCGGGAGGGAAAAAGTTGTAATAAGTGTGCGTGTGTGTGTGAATGTCTTCCAACCCCATGTCTTTCTCCCTTTTATTAACCAGCTTTTGATGGTTAGTTTTGGGGCATGTTTCAATTAGCATACTTATGCTTTGCATGCGTGCATCATTCATTTGTCTTGCATGCACTGGGCTTGGTGCATCATTCAAACTACATTGTATTTTAATACCTATTTGAATACATGATAATCAAATGTTGCATTCATATGCCATCTTAGATAGCCGAGCTTATTTAATTGCATTCTTGCATGTGTTGTATTAGACACCTTAACATAGCTAAGATCATGCATGATTACTAACTAGCTTTTGTTTTGGCTCGAAGTACACTGTAAGTGTTTATGTTTTAGCATCTTGCATGTGTGTAAGTGTTGCCATGATAGCATGCTTGCCATGAGGCTATTTGCTTAATTGATATAACTACATGAATGCCTGTGGATGAAGGCTTCATTACTTGAATTGGAACAATTAATCAAAATGTGAGTTTTAAGCCCACTTGAGGGTGGCAAATCCGCGTTTTAGTCTACTTGCGAGTAGCATCTTCAAACCATTTTCGAAAAACAAACATGAGTTGTTTTGTTCTAATTCTCATGATTGAGTCTATATTTGTATGCTGTGCACATCACATAGTAAGTTAACTAATAAATCGAATAAGAACACATGTGTTTTCAAAAACAACATATCATGTTTAGTAGAGGCCGATCTTTGATCAGGCGAGCGGGGGTGCTCATTTCATGACCTTCCCCCCTCGTACCCAAGTTCCCGAGCCGAGGCAACTTTGGTGATGAGGGACACGTGGCCTTAGGCATGAGTCAGGGTTTTCTAAATTTCCCAAAATAAAATATTTAGGTGGCGACTCTGAAATCTGGCAAAGCAGTCCATGTTTGGCGCTTTTGATTCAAAATTGATTTTTCAAAACCAATTGCCGGATTTGGACTATTTGGTGATTTATCAGTCTTACATTGCACTTTTTGAGATTAGATTCAGAATCATGATAGGAGTTCGAACTGTAGTAGCTAGAACCTAATTCGCGCCCTCTCCGAAAGAGGGGCCGCGCGGAGAGAGTTCGGGACGGTCTACACATAGCTTCAGAAAGTTCGATATCTCCCAAGTACTCTAGACTTGAGTCAGAAGACTTTGTAAAGCCGGGAATCTTGTTCGGGAACAACCCGTGTTTACCTCACTCCCACCAGTTATAAGACGGAGGAGAATCAGGTAGAATTCACCAGTTCAGTTCTTACAACAGTCACCCCTCAACTCACCTATATCCAGTCTGGTTTGGGAACAGTCATCTACTTCTAGCCCAGCATGAGATCAATCACCTATTCCAATGGCACAGTATCCCCCAGTCAGTGTGGAAGAACTAATACACCATCTGCAACAGATAATTGAAACCCTACAGCAGGATGCTGCCTGCCAGGTCAAGGTCACGACCTGTCAGGCTAAGGTTATAACTAGGCTACAGCAACAGCAACCACAGCCGGCTGCAAGCTCTGCATACCATGCACCTACCGCGGGTATCCTAGGACCCGGAGCCACCGCTCATACTGCCAATGTTCAAGAAAACCAGGGCAATCTAGCAGAGCCAATCCTAGCACAAGCCTCCAAAACCCCTGTTTATCAGGCCGAGGCTCCATTTGAGTTCGAGGTTGACCTAACTGTGCTTAAGGTCAATAAATTGGAAAAGTTATTCAAGAGAGCACAAGGGGTTAACTCCATCCCGAACATAGAGGACGAGTCTACTGATTCTGCAGTTACATTGCCAGATCAGTTTAAAATGCCGCACATTGATCGATTCGACGGCTCAGGAGATCCAATGGTCCACTTGCGTTTGTTTTCGGATATCTTGCAGCTGATGGGCTTAACTAGAATACAGAAGTTGTCTTTCTTTGGTTTCACCATGTCGGGTATAATGACCATTTGGTATGCTAAGTTGGAAGATTTTGTCAAACAGAATTGAGAAGAAATGTCCGAGGCCTTCATTGCTCAATATTCTTACAATACCCAGATTGAGGTTACAACTCGTGATCTCGAGGCAACACGAGGTTTCTCTGAATTTGTGACCAGCTGGAGAGCTAAAGCCTAGATGATGACCACAAGGCCGTCCAAGAAGGATCAGATCAGGATGGTTGTCCGGAATCTGCATGGCAAGTTGTTGCAAAAGATGATTGTCCTACCTTTATTTGCATTTACAGAGCTTTATAAAATGGGAGTGCAAATCGAAGACTCCATGAAGTAGGGGCTTATTACAGATAAGAAAAAGCCGGCAAAAAGGCCGTTTGTTCGCAGTTCCAATGCTGCCTATGGTAGTATAGCTGCGAGGCCGTCAAACGTAAGTGTTGTCACCACAACCAAGACTATTGACCCCTTTGCCAACACAAGCACACAAACATCATCCAACCCTACCCGACCCTAGAGGACTTTTAACCAACTATACATGACTCTGTCTCAAGCCATGAAGGTGCTAGTCAAGAAAGGGCACCTCAAACCCTTAGAACCTCGCCCACTTCCTAATCCTTTCTCGCCCAAACACAACCCTACAAAATACTGCGCATTTCACCAACAACATGGTCATGACACTGACCAGTGCTTTTGATTGCGTCATGAGATTCAGGATCTCATTAACAATAAGGTGATCACTCCACCTCAGAAAGCAAACGTAACCACAAATCTAGTCGCAGCCTATAATCAAATCCCCTCACCTCGAAATCTTAACCTAATCCATACACTGGCTACCTCTTATGACCCTAGCATATACATTACTCCCTCTCAACTACCAAAACTGATGTTGTTCATTTCGGAAGGCATAGATATGTGCATGATGAACACATCCAAACCTTAATCCAAGCCTGTGGTGATGAGACTTACAATGGAAGGGGAGTCGACCTTGGAGGAAGGTATAAGTTTGTTGCTAGTGTGTCCCGAGGACTTACCTGATTGGGTGTATGATCCAAGTTGCTAAATTATGTCAACTGGTCAAATCAAGCTTGAATTGGTACTACTAACCTTGGTAGACATCAATGTGGTTAGGGAAGATGGCCCGAGCCAAGGGTTGAATGATTTGGCAGATCTCGAAGAGGATTTGTATAATCTGCAGTTCTTTGATGAGCAGGATCAAGGAGATGTACAAATCAACTAATTCGACCTAAACGGATCAACTAACAACACTAGATGGCTGAGTGATGAGCCAGACAAGAAGGAATAAATTGAAATGAAACCAGAGGGAAAAGAAGCATAGATAACTGTAGTAGCTGGACGGGCTAATGAGAAAGAAAAGCTGCTGGAGAGCGCTGTTGTAGAAAACCCAGCCTAGGAAGTGGGAGCTGTGAACAACGTACATACTGAACAGGAAGCTGCACTAACGCAGTTTGAACGGGAAAGAATTGAAGACAGTTGGGAAACTGTAAATTCACAACACCCTGTGGGGGATACCTATAATGTGAAGGTGGTACAAGTAGAGCCAGACAATTGTTTGTCTGCCACTGAAGGTGAATGGTGGGACGATAATGATCTGCATCTGGCCCATACTGACGAAGACTGGGGTGATTGTATTCCAGACAAAACGTGGTATGCTGAGGAGATAGACCATTTGACAAGAAGTGTGCGGTATTTTAAGCCGCCACACCTGGATCAAGTAGAGGCGTTTGGAAAGGACAAAGATGCTGAGAAATAGAAGGAGAAACAACTAAAAGAAGAGGCAGTGTTGAAATAACTCAAGAAAATTCAAGCTAACATCTCTATCTAGGGTCTTCTCATACCCTCACAAGTACACCGACAGAAAGTATTATCGGCAATGGATAAGGCTAAGTTGTCTATTGACACCACGCCTGAGCAGCTTGCGGGTTTGGTTTTTCCAAGTGGTGCCAGGCCAATGCTTACTTTCTCGGACCAAGAGCTGCTGTCGGAGGCTCGACTTATAATAAACTGTTATATATATCTATGGAATGCATGGAGAAATGGGTGCTGGTGGTGTTGGTAGATACCGGTTCGGCTATTAATATCTGTCCTTCCCGTATTGCCTATGTAATTGGCCTCAAACTAGTAGACTTTGTTTCCACAGCCCAAGTAATTCTGGTGTATGATAACACGAGTAGAGAGGTCATAGGTACAGCGCAAGTGAGAGTCTAGGTGGGCCCATCGGAGCAAGAGATCGGGTTTCATGTCTTAGATGTGCCGGTTACTTTCAATTTGCTGTTAGGGAGGCCCTGGTTGCATTATTTGAAGGTTGTCTCTTTCACTCTCCATTAGATGTTGAAGTACCTTCATGGGGGAGGAGTGATAATTGTTTTTGGGAATTCATCCCTCCATTCGCCGCCAAAGGTGACTACGCCAGTGCTAGAGATCGACCATGGCGACGAGGATGTATTCCTCTCGAGGATTCACTCTAACTGAAGCTCGGATAGTGTAGACCATTCTGGCCGCAGACAAAGGCATGTACGTCAGCGCCCAGTCTATCTATTTCATGAACAAACTACAACATGTTCTAGGAATGGGGCTCGAAAGGAGTGGTTGGAAAGGTGTTACAACACTTACAGATGTGCCACACAACCAATATGCATTTGGACTGGGCTATGTGCCCACCAAAGAGGAATAGATTAGAAAGACGGAAGAAATGAGAGGCCGAGCCAAGGCTAAAGAAGCTAGAAAATGTTATGAACTCATCCACAGGCCAATCTAGGGGACACTGAATGACCGTTTTGTTTGGGAAAGAGAGGATTTCCTTTTTTGTGACTTTTCGAGCCTTGGGTAAATTCCTTAAAGCAGCATGTCCCCGAGTTTGAGATCTTTTTCGACCATCAGCTACAGGACAATGATGATAAGGAAAGGGCTGAACTAAGCATCAAAGCTGAGCAGAGCACAGAAGGTGACTCAGATGACAGCGAACCTGGAGTAGGGGCACCACTAGCTCGTCTCTTGATAGATCCCATGGCCGATCTAGAGAGCTTGGGGGATAACTTTATTGTCTCCATGATCGGGATAGAATCAAGTGTGAACCCAACCAGTGGCATTTTGGATGCATTAGGGGTACCATATCTTACCTGGCAGCTGGAGGAAGGCTATCTGTCCAGTTCTGAGTCGGTGATGAGTTAGAATTTGATTCCATTGAGTCTGTGGGGTCGGGATCAGATTCAAGTTTTTCTGAGTCTGAGTCTGAGTCTGGTATTTTTGGGGGTGGTAACTCGGATACCAAAGTCTTGTCAAGGTCTTTATTCAGCTTTTCTTTTGAGTCTGTAACCGAAGATTTGGACCTTTTGAATGAAAACTCTGCAGCTTCTGTGTACTTTTATGTGCCGTTGGTTTATTGTATTGACCAAGATTTTCAAAATTATAGTGAAAATGAAGGGGAAGAAATTCCTCTGGCTTTGAAAACCTTAATTAAACGAGAGAATGAGAGGTTTGCTAAATCCTGTGTTGATGAAATCATTGCCATTAATGTGGGTACTGAGAAGGATCCGCGTTTGGTCCAGATCGGGTCCATATTGTCTTCGGAGGAGCGTGAGCGTTTAATCGCTTTATTAAAAGATTTCAAATATGTTTTCGCGTGGTCCTACAAAGACATGCCTGGAATCGATCTTGAGATTGTACAGCACCGGATCCCTCTTGACCCTGAGGCTAGACCAGTCAAGCAGAAGTTGCATAGAATTCGTTCAGATTGGGCGTTGAAAATCAAGGAAGAGGTCACCAAGTAGATTGAGGCAGGTTTCTTGTTAGTATTTGAGTACCTGACTTGGTTGGCTAACATCGTCCCGGTGCCGAAGAAGGATGGTAGAATCCGGGTGTGTGTAGATTTCTGGGACTTGAATAGAGCTAGTTTGAAGGATGACTTTCTTTTGCCACATATTGATGAGTTAGTGGATTTCACTATGGGTCATGCATTGCTATCGTTTATGGATGGGTTCTCTGGGTACAACCAAATTCTGATGGCACTTGAGGATAGAGAGAAGACCGCATTCACCACGTTGTGGGGTACCTACTGCTATCGAGTTATGCTGTTTGGGTTGAAAAATGCTAGAGCTACCTATCAAAGGGCTGCGACCACCATTCTGCATGACATGATTCACAAAGAGGTTGAGGTGTACGTGGACGACATGATTGTCAAGTCCAAAGAGCGAGAGGGCCACTACACCACGCTGGAGAAATTCTTTTAACGGATCAGGGAATACAGTTTGAGGTTAAACCCGCAGAAATGCACCTTCGGCGTAACTGCAAGAAAAATGCTAGACTTTCTGATCACACAAAGGGGAATTGAAGTAGATCCTTCCAAAATCAAGGCCATCTTAGAAATGCCACCACCAAGGACTGAAAAGGAGGTGCGTGGCTTTCTAGGTGAAGTGCAATTCATAAGACGGTTTATTTCCAAATTAACCTTAACTTGTGAACCACTATTTGGTCTCTTGAAGAAAGGGAAGAAATTCCGATGGGATGATCGATGTCAGTTTACCTTTGAACAAGTTAAGCAGTACCTCCAGAATCTGCCTGTGTTGTTGCCATCGGAGCTGGGGAAACCTTTTATTCTGTACTTGTCAGTGACAGACACGACCATGGGATGCATGCTCGCTCAGGAATCTAAAGATAAGGTGGAGAAAGCTATCTACTACTTGAGCAAGAAGATGCTAGACTACGAGACCTGGTACACTCCTTTAGAGAAAGCTTGCCTAGCTTTGGTATGGGCTACCAAGAGGTTGAGACACTACTTGTTAGCTCACTCTGTAATCCTGATGTAGAGATTAGATCCCATCAAATTTCTTTTTTAAAAACCAGCACTTACGGGTAGGCTGACTCATTGGTTGCTTCTTTTCTTCTAATTTGATCTCAAGTATGTTACCCGCAAGTCAGTTAAAGGAAGAGCTGGGGCGGAGTTCCTGGCAGACCACCCGGTAGAAGGAGATGAGGTAGTGGAACACTTGTTCCCAGATGAAGACATTCTACAAGTTAAAGAGGAAACTTGGACGATATACTTTGACGGAGCATTTAATCAATACAGTTATGGGATATGTGTGTTGCTGATATATAGCAATCGACAACTCTCATATACCTTAAGCCGTCAAACTCTGCTTCAAGGTGTCCAACAATGAAGTACAATATGAAGCGTGTATTGTTGGTTTAGAAGTAGCCTTAGAACTAGGGGCAATAAGGTTGGATGTCATCGGGGACTCGAACTTGGTTATTTCTCAAGTAAATGGAGACTGAAAAGTCAGAGAAAAGAAGATGAAGGATTACCATCAGAAGAGAAGATGAAGGTTTACCATCAGACCTTGGATATTCTGATTCCTAGGTTTGAAAAACCGATATTCACGCATTTATTAAGAGAGAACAATAAGTTTGTCGATGCTTTAACAGTTTTATCTTCGATGGTAGACATTTTACTTGGAGTCCGGTTGCGTCCGATTATCATCGAACAGAAATACACGCCGGCTTATGAAACTATTGTCGCGATAGATGAAGTGCAAGACAAAAACCTTTGGCATTACGATATTTGGAACTTTTTGGAAAATGAGGCGTATCCACTAGGGGCAATTGCCAAAGACAAACGAGGAATACGGCGTATGGTCGTCCAATTTATCATCTGAGGGGGTAAGCTTTATAAAAGAGGCCATCTGGGAATGCATAAGTTATGTGTGGAAGAAGAGGAATCGAAGCTCCTTATGGACGCTATCCACAGCGGAGAATGCGGGTGCATATAAATGGTTTGATGCTAGCCTGGAAGATCCTCAGACAAGGCTATTACTGGTCCACCATAGAGGAGAATTGTATTGGTTTTGTGCGGCGATGCCAGAAGTGTCAGATCCATGCCAATTGCATGAAAATTCTGCCGTCAAAGCTCTATAACATGACTTCGCCATGGCCTTTCTCAGTCTGGGGAATCGATGTTATCGGTGCTATCTCGCTAAAAGGGTTGAAATATATCTTGGTAGCGATTGATTATTTTACAAAGTGGGTGGAAGCTCAATTTTATGCCGTGTTGAAGGCATCACATGTGGCCAAATTTATTAGAAACAATATCATCTGCCGGTACGGAGTCTCAAACGAGATCATATCAGATAACAGCTCCCACTTTATCAAGAACATCTTGCAGAAGATGGTTGAGACCTATAGGGACTAGCTAGATAAATTGCCATTCGCACTCTGGGGCTATAGAAACTTGATCCGGACATCTACACGGGCAACTCCCTTGTAGCCACCCCATTTTTGACTGACCTCAAGACTTAGACATCATCGTTTGTGCACTCGATGATTGTGCTTGTTTGTGCTCGTTTTGAGTGCCTGAAGTTCTCGGCGGAACGCCTTATCTTTGAGCCTCTAAACCCTCTGTAGGCACGCCCTTGGGCTTCATGCTACGGTTCGGACTCAAATGTCACGGTTCTTAATCTGATCTCACAATGTGCGATGTGAGATTGATAAATCACCAAAGAGTCCAAATCCGGCAAATCGTTTTGGAAAACTAATTTTTGTAAAGAAGCGCCAAACATGGACTATTTTGCCAGATACAGAGTCGCCACCTAAATATTTATTTTGGGGGAATTTAGGAAACCCTGACTTGTGCCTAAGGCCACGTGTCCGTCATCACCAAAGTTGTCTCGGCTCGGGAACTTGGGTACGATTGGGGAAGGTCATTTAATGAGCACCCCGGCTCGCCCGATCAAAGATCGGCCTGTACTAAGCATGATATCTTGTTTTTGAAAACACATGTGCTCTTATTCTGTTAATTAGCTAATCTTACTACATGATGCGCACAGCAAAACAAGTATAGACTAGATCGCCTAATTTGGAACCAAGCATCGCATATCCGTTTGTTTGGAAAATGGTTTGAAGTTTGCTACTTGTAAGTAGGCTAAAATGCGGATTTCAATGAATTGTCCCAATTCAAGTAATCCAACCTTCACCCACAAGCATTCAAGCAGTTAATCACGTAAGCAAATAGCCTCATGTCAAGCATGCTTTCATGGCAACATTAACACACATGCAGTATGCTAAAGCGTAGACACTTACAGTGTACTTCGAGCCAAAACAAAGAACTAGTTAGAAATCAATGCATGATCCTAGTTCATGTTAAAATGGCTAATGCAACACATGTAAAAATGCAATTAAGATAGGCTCGGCTATCCTAAGAATGTCATGTGAGATGCAACTTGGTACATGTATTTAAATTGGAATTGAAATACAATGCAGTTAGCATGATGCGTTGAGCCCGGTGCATGCAATTTAGATGAATGGATGCAAACATGCAAGCATAAGGTATGCTAAATGAAATATATCCTAAAACTAACCATCGTAAGCGGTCGAATAAATAACGCATTAACTAATTAAAGTACAAACCAAGGCATAAACTAGCTATCTAAGCATGGCAGCTAAGGAAAGTAGTAAATCAAGAGATTCTCGGAGGGAGAAGACTGGATGCATGCTCGGTCGCCTCGTTCGGAAATCCAATGCGATGCCCCGATTTGCCTCTGTTTTCATTTGTTTTCAGAAACTTGCACCAAGCTCCAGAAAGATGAAAATCCACCTTGGGAATCCAGTGGGAGGGTGGCCGACCACTTTTGGTCTCTCCAGACCCCTGCCGACCACTTTTTGTTGTTGAAAACCAAGAAAAGTGGTCGGCCAGCTACTTTTTTTGGCTGGTCGACCAGTTGCTGCTGCCAGACTCCAGTTTTCTGCAACAGAGAGCAAGAAAGGGCATGACAATGTATTTGCAAGATATGTATGCACAACCACCCTCCCTATCATGTTATGAACTCAAGGGGGTGTGATTCTCGACCCTCGGGCCACCAATCGTGCATTTTCATGCATGATGGCCGAGAGGCAAAGTTGCACAATTCAATATGAAAATGAATGCACAAGTAAACACATAAAGCCTAAAACTCTATCATGTATGATCAAGAGAGTCGACGACCGGGAATTAAGGCACGTTTTATCACTTTAAGTATGAAACGTCCCTCTTTTCCCGTGTTTGGACTAACACCTATTCCAAACACAATGCAACACAAATATGGCATACACAATGCGAATAAATTACATGGCATACTTAATGCAATGTGACATGATTAACTTAACAAAGTTAATGGCATGCGAACAATGCTAATGCGTGCATGCACAATGCAATACTACAAGGACAAATTAGCAATGTTAGGGACATGCACACACAATGCAAATATCAGTTAGCATGCACAATGCAAAGTACAAGGCATACATAATGCGATGAACAATGTGGCATACAGTCAACATGGCATGTTCAATGGACTTAAACTAAAAGGGGTAGACCTCAGTCATGCCCAAATCAGTGGCCATTGGTGATGAAATGAAGGCACATAAAGCAAGGCATGCATGCACAATGCATTGGCCATCAAAGAGGCCAAAGAGCACAACTCTCAAGAGTGCTCGATGAGTGACAAAAATGGAAGTGTAACAACACTAAGTGCACTGAAACGAAGCAAGAAATGATGCCAAATCATTCAAACAACATAAGTAAAGCATGCTAGGGTCCTAAGGCATGAAAGCTAGCAAAGAGCAACATAAAGGAGGCATGCAACACATGGCACAAATGCATGAACTAAGCATGGACAGAGCTCAAGTAGGTCAAAATAAGGACCTAAACATGTTGAGATGAGGGCCCAAAGGCCTAGGCATGCAAGCATGCAAGCTAAGGCCATAACAAGGCCATAATGCACAACACTTAAAGGCATTCAAAGCATGAATGAAGTGGGAACAAAAGCATGCTATAAGCTCTGAAATGTCATATTAGATGATGCCAAATCATGTACACAACACAAATGAAGCATGCAATGGTGCTCAAAGCTTGAGGCAAGCAAGTGCACTTGTACTACAAGTATACAAAACATGAAGCATGTGACCAAGGCAACCCAAAACAATCCTAGTACATGTTAGAATGAGTCTAAAACATGCATGGAAGTAGGCCAAAACATCCTAGCAAAAAAGGCATGAAGCATGGTTCATACAAGGCAAATAAGGCGGATTATACTACACCTATTAAGACCAAGCATGGAATGACTTAAGCAATAAAAATCAGAGTTATATCATGGCAAAATAACCCCAAATAAACACTGAAATAGTGGCTCGCAAGCAAAGACGTGAAGGCATACACAATGGTTCATGTTAAGACATAAAGGGGAAAACCCTCCAACGCATTGAATGAGTGATAAATGCAAGTGCATGGCCATGAAATATGGACTGAAATCACATAACAAGTGATGCTAAATCATTCAAATAAGCCAAGTAGAGCATGCTAGTGGACTTGGTGTACAAAGCTAACAAGCTAGATTGAACTATAGCTATACAAAGCAAGTCATGCATGGCCAAAATAACCAAAATTAGAGTTAAAGCATGTTAAAACATGGACAAAAGCTTCATGAAGTTAAGCCAAAAGCATGCTAGAATGACATGTCACAACATGATGCATGTTAGGCTATTTCATGGAAATGCATTACAAGTGCATGGAGCATGCAAAGGTTAACCAAACCAAACCTAAACAGAGGTATGATATGGTAAAACAAGCCCAATAACATGCTGAAATGGACACAACATAGGCTAGAAATACATGCTACTTCATGAAGCATACAAAGCTAGTGTGTGTGATTTACACTACAAGTGTATTACCCATGCATGGAGTGACCAAGACAAGTAAAAAAAGTGGTATGCCTCAGCAAAATAACCACAAATACATGCTAAGACATGGTCAACATACACTTAACAAAGGTGCTCAAACATGAGGCATATTAAGGCATGTAAAGAAGACATAAGGAGAGGGGATGACCCTCTCCTTCTTAGGATCTTAAAACACCATCCCCACCACTAAAATCTCTCTGGATTTCAGTGGTGAGAAGGGCAATACAAGGTGGTCCCGAAGCTCACAAAAAAGGCTAAAAAATAAGGCCAAACAAGGCCTAAGAGGGGGTAAACAACCCCAAACACAAAAGTGATCTTAAACAAACTTTTTAAGCATGCAAAAATAGAACTTTTATCAGTTATGAGCTAAGCTTAAAACAGCATGCAAGGTAGGCTAAAAGCTTAAGCAAGAAATAGGGATTTAATGGTCAAAAGCTCACCTTTGAAGACCCTCTTTATAATTGCAACTCCAGTAGGTTTTTTAAGCTCAAGGCAACCCAAGAACACCAAAATCAGCCCCTAAGAACCTCAGTAGCAAAAGGATGGTGCTTGAGTGTGTGTTTGTGTGTTAAAGTAAGACAAATCTACACTTTAAGGCACAAAAATGAAGCAAACAAGGCAATATAGATACAACACTATATCTATCCTCTTCCCTCAGATTTTTTAAACTTAGAGGAGGGAGGAGGAGCTTCCCCCTTATAGAAGAGGAAAGGCAAAGCTTCTAGGAGAAGCTAAGCACCAAGGCAATCCCTCCATACACGTGTATGGAGGATGAGTCTAATGTCCTCTGGCTGTGCCAGCTGGCAGGAAATATCTCCAAAAAGGTGCCAAAAAGCAGCCGACCACTCGAACTGGTCGGCCTGCTAGTTTAAGTGGTCGGCCGACCACTTTAGGTGGTCAGCCAGAGCAAAAACTGGTCGGCCATAGGTGGGAGAGGTCAACATACTAAATTCAAGGTGGTGGTGTGGTGGCCGACCAAAAAAAATGGTCCAAAGACCAAGAAAGCCAGTTATCTGACGAGAAAACTAGCTGGAAAAAGAAAAAGTGGTTGGCCAGGAGAAATATTGGTCTCCTACCCTTGTACCACCTTCCAAACAAGGAAAACAAGGTTTGTACAAAAAACAAACCAAGGTGGATGCAAGACGAGAAATTGGGAGGCAAAGCACGCGGCTGGAAGCCCCAGAAACTAGCTGATGAGCACTAAAAGTGGTATGCAACCACAAAAGTGGTCTTCGGGACCACAGTGTTCCTCTAGGCAGAGGCAACAAGGTGTGGTTCAAAAACCACGCCAAACGGAGAATGTTAAGCGGTCCCGAGACAAGGCGCGCAACCAAAGGCTCCAAAAATCAAAAACTAGTCTCCAAACGGGAAAAGTGGCCTACGACCACGAAAAGTAGTCTACGACCACAGAGAGATGATTTACAAGATCACTCCCTCCCTCCGGGGAAGAAAAACAAAGTTTGGTCCACAAACCGAGCCGAAGCACAAAAGAGTTCAGAGGTCCGCAGGCAAGGCTCTCAGTCAAAACTCCGAAACCTCTAAACAAGAATAACATGGACCATCACCGACCACTCAATCGATGACGTCTGAATCTTAAGGTCAGTCAAAAATGGGGTGTCTACATCCTCTTTGTTTTGTGCTTGTTTTTGGACGAACCTTTGGTGCCTCTTGCCTGGAGGGGGAAAGGGCCTTGTCGGCCACTTTTTGGCTTTGTCGGCCACTTTTCCCCCTTGTTGGCCACTTGAAGTGGTCAGTTAGCTAGGTGAGGTGGCCGGCCGGCCACCTAAAGTGGCTGACGACCATTTTTCTCCTTTTTCAGATATTTTTTTGGCCAGCTATGCCAGGTGTTGTTCACTGAATGCCATCTCCATACATGTGTATGGAGGGATGAATGCAAACCTTTGGCTTGGATTTCTATATAATGGGGGGTCTTTCCCCCATTTGAGGAGGTTAGATAATTTGTGAGCAAATTTCCTCTCTCTCTCTCTCTCTCTATTTTGTGCTTAAAAGTGGGAATTATCTACACTTTTGCAAAGAGACCCTTAACCAAACATCCTTATCTTGGAGCTGAGGTTCTTTGAGGCTTAGTTTGAGTTCTTAAGGGTGGTTTGAGTTGGAATTTGGACCTGTTTAGTGCTGTGCTTCAAGAGGTATAAGAGTTACCTTGTAAGCTTTGTTTTAGTTGCTTGCTTTGCCATCTTTTTACACTATTTTTGGCCTGGTTTTCAACTACAAGAAACTCTGATTTTTGTGTCTTAACATGTTGGTTTGAGATTATTTTGCACAAAGGGGTTGTCTACCATTTTTGTTGCCTAATTGGGAAGTTTCTTGCATCATCTTTTAGCATATTCAAACCAAACCTTTTGGCCCTTTAAACCACTGAAATTCAGAGTTATTTCAGTGGTAAAAAGTATGTTTTGAATTTCAAAAATGGAGGGGGTAACTTCCCCTCCTTGTATCTCACTTCCATGCGTAGTTAGCATCCTATGGTAGCATGTTTTTATGGCTTGACCTAGCTTAATTTAGGCATGTTTTAGGCTCTGATTTGGCATGATTTAGCTTTATTTTGGGCTGTTTTGATCATATGAACCATGTTTTGTATAGTTATAGTGAAAATGCCTTCACTAGTTTTGTGTTTTAGGCCTCTAAACATGTTTTGCTTGAGATGATTGCATGTTCTAGTGTCATTTAACATGTGATTTCAGTGTATATAGCTCTGTCACACTCTCACTTATTTCACTCTTTTATTGCTTTTGAGAGTTGTGTCTTGAGTCTTGTTTGCGAGCTAACATATGAGCATGTTTTTCTAGCCTTTTATGCTTCAATCTCAGCATGTTTTAGCCACTGTTTTGGCATGTTTAACTTTGTACAGAGCTGGTTTGGTCAGTTGAGCTTTGTGTTGCATGCTTATAGTGTTGTGATCTTCACTAGTTTGATGCTTTTGGCTCTTAAGCACGTCTTGCATGAGTTGCTTGCATGATTTAGTGTCATTTTGCATGCCATATCAGCACTGAAATGTCTGCAACCTCCCTTTGTTCTTCACTTTTTACTTTGTTTTGAAAGTGGCCTTGAGCCCCTTATTGGCTTTAGTGTGGAATTGAGGCTCTCATGCCTAATGATTTTAATCCTCCTTTGAGGATTTCTACTAACCAACAGCATGAGACCTCTTTCATGCTCAAGGCACTTGTGGCTTAGGCCCTCTTTTCAATTAGAGGACTTTCACTTTGGACTTAATCGGTTAAAGGACTAATCGGTAATGTAAAATGTGTAAACAAAACATGACAAGTAAAACTTGAGCAAGATAGGCATGTTGTGTTGCATTGCATGTGTTTGGATCAGATGTTAATCCAAACACAAGAAAAATGGGACTTTTCATACTCAAAGTGATGAAACGTGTCACTTTTCTTGGTCACCGTCACCCTTGATCATGCATGATAGGGTGGTGGTCTTTTGAGTCTTGTTTGTGCATTCATTGACTTTGTACAAGCTTGGTTTTCTAGCCATCATGCATTGAAAATGCTTGATTGGTGGCTTGAGAGCCAAGTGCTACACTCTTTTGAGCTTGAGAAATGATAAGGAGGGTGTCAGTACACACATTCCTTGAAAAATGCATTGCTTTGCCTCTATTGCTCTCTGTTGCAGTAAAAACAGAAGTCTGGGAAAAGGGGTGGCCGACCGGCCACCTAAAGTAGCCGACTGGCCACTTAAACTAGCCAACCGGCCAGTTAAGGTGGTCGACAGCCACTTTTTGTGGCCGACTGGCCACCAGTCAATTTTTGTGCAAATGTGTTCCTGTGTTGGAGCAGAGGCAATCTGGAAGTTGGTACAATGTTCAGAGATCAAAGTGAGTGTAAATAGAGGCAACCGATAGCAAGGCGATGAATTTTTGGGAGGAAGCCAACTGAGCATGCATGTCTCCCTCGCCTTTGAGGCCGTTTACTTGCTTTATTTAAATTGCTTTAATTAGCTTAGCATAGCTATCTATTTAATTTGTTTTGTGATATTTTAATTAGCTTAGCGTAGCTAAGTTATTCAATTGTGTTGTAATGATTAGTTAACTAGAATAGTTAATTAGTTTCGTTTTGTAATAATTAGCTTAGCTTATTTATTCGGACCCTCCTTCGTGAGGGCACAATGTTGTAATAAACGTGTGTGTATGTACATGTCTTCCAACTCCATTTATTTCTCCCTTTTATTTACCCGCTTTTGATGGTTAGATTGGGGATCACGTTTCGATTAGCATACCTTATACTTGCATGTTTGCATCATTCATTTGTATTGCATGCACCGAGGCTCGACGCATCATTCAAACTGCATTGTATTTCAATACTTATTTGAATACGTGTTTCAAAGCATGTTATCAAATTGTTGCATTCATATGTCATCTTAGATAGCTGAGCCTATTAATTGCATTATTGCATGTGCTGCATTAGGCATTTTGTATAGTTAGGATCATACATATTTCTAACTAGCTTTTGTTTTGGCTTGGAGTACACGGTAAGCTTTTACGCCTTAGCATACTTGTATGAGTGTGAGTGATGCCATGTTTCGTATGCTTGCCATGAGGCTATTTGCTTAAATGATTAATTACATGAATGCCTGTGGATAAAGGCTTGGTTGTTTAAGTTGGAACAATTTGATGATTGTGAGTTTTAAGCCCACTTTGCGAAATGACAAATCATCATGTTTTAAGCTCACTTGAGGGTGGCAAATCCGCATTTTCTAAGCCCACTTGAGGATCGCAAATTCAAACCATTTTCGAAAACAAACATGAGTTGATATGTTCCAAGTCTTGCGACTTAGTCTATATTTGCTTGTGTGTGTCACATAGTAAAGTTAGCTAATAAACCGGAATAAGAATACACGTGTTTATAAAACAACACATCATGCTTAGTAGAGGCCGATCTTTGATTGGGTGAGCGGGGGTGCTCATTTCAGGACCTTCCCCTCTCGTACCCAAGTTCCCGAGCCGAGGCAACTTTGGTGATGACGGATACGTGGCCTTTGGCACGAGTCAGGGTTTCCTAAATTTTCCCAAAACAAGATATTTAGGTGGCGACTCTGTAATCTGGCAAAGCAGTCTAGTTTTGGCATTATTTGACCTAAAATCAATTTTTCAAAATGATTTTCCGGATTGGACTCTTTGGTGTTTATCAGTTTCACATTGCATTTTGTGAGATTAGATTCAGAACCGTGACAGGAGTCCGAACTGTAGGACCAATTCGAGCTCTCCGAGAGGGGGGTGCGAAGAAAGTCGAGTCTACACCTCTATTCTCTCATTTATGGGATAGAGGTTGTTCTGCTTATTAAAATTGAAGTGTCGTCGTTGCGAGTTATGGCCGAGTGTTAGATAGCGAAGGCAGACTAGCAACAGAGCAGATTTGAGGAGTTAATGCTGTTGGATGGGAGGAGGTTAAAGGCATCGTATCATGTTCAGGGCTACTAGCGCAGAATTGTTAGGGCTTTTAACAAGAAGGTTAAATCCCGGAATCTCAAGGAAGGAGATATGGTATTGAAAGAAAATCGAGCTCCCATCTATGATCCTAGGGGCAAGTTCAGACCCAATTGGACTGGTCCTTACGTTATCAAAGCTATCTGGTCAGGAGGGGTGATTATTCTCATGGACTTAGATGGCCTGAAATTTTCACAGCCGATCAATATGGACAAGTTAAAGAAATACTACCCTTGAGAGGCTCGCTAGGTTAAAAACCCGGAAGGACAACCTAAACAAAAGTTAGAGCATGGAAAATTAGAAATAACGAAAAACTGAGCTCGCAAGGTTGAAAACCCTAAAGGGTGACTTTGGAAAAAGTTAGAGCGCAAAACGAGAGAGTTAATACTCGAGTGAACCTGAACTGAATTATGTAAGGCCTGATTCCTATCTTTGGGATACGTAGGCAACTTCATCCTGAAGTTCGACCGCAACTATGTCTAACTCAACTGTCCTGTCCGTTTTTTTGATCAGGTCATCTCTGTTCATTGTTTGTTAGTTTGGTTATGATCTTCATTTTGGGAAGAAAAGCTGGTTACAATGCAGAGCAGTAGTGGTATTCAAGTAGGGGCAGTTATGATTTGCCGATTTGTGGTTATACATCTTGAGGGTTTGATTCTATGTGTGTCAGGTAGTGAGAATTTTCAAAAATGGTTTTGGGAAGTTTTAATAAAAGTTGATTTTGTTCAAAATTTTACCTTTTACAACTTAGACCATTTTTGGGACCAAAAGGAAAATTTTTAGTACTCACAACTTTAATTCCATTGATTTCAACACAAATACGTTCTCCAACTTCTGATACAAATTAAAGTTACTTTTACATCATAAAACTTGAAAAGAAAGGTCAAAGCAATAAACTAGGGGCATAGGCGAGTTAGGTGCTCATGTGTTCTCTGCTCATTCTTGTGGAAGCTTCTGTAGCCAAAGTCGGCTCGGCTTGTACCTCATCCTTGAGCCAAGCCAAGCACTCGCCAGAAAGTCCATAACCAAAACTAGGAGTAGGGGCCAAAAGCTCTCTCATCCTCCAGGCAACAAGGTACCTAGTTAGGTGTGAACCACGAATCGGGAATGAAGCTGGGTATTCTACTCCTTCCTCTAGACAGGTCTGATTATGTCCAAATTGGCATCTGAATCGGAAGAGAAAGTAGAACACGCAGTGCGTGAGGCCAATCAATTGTAGGCCAGGCTGCCGAGTCATGCTATAACTCATCTCAATTAGATTGAGCCAGGGGCAACACCAAGCTATGTCAGTTGCAGACCTGTTGCACATCCAGTTGCACCACCATCCCTTATTGGGAAAGTCCACTAGTTGCTGGCTGAAGAAATAAGCTTGAGTTGAATACTTGGGGCAAGGGTTCACCATCTTCAGCTTATTCATGAGCCATATCTGGGAAGGGATGAAAAATAAGAGAGATTAAAGAATAGAGAGATGTGCGTGAAGAGAAAAGTAAAGAAAGGGCTTTGAAAGAAAATAAAGCATGAGTGCCGAGTGATGTGCAAGGTATATATCAGAAAGGATGGGAAACAATACCTGAAGAAGTAGTGGACTCCTTGTAAATCTGGTGGTCTTTAGCCGATGAAAAGCATCTAAGCCCATCAAGGTCTCAGCTAGCCTCAAGCCGATATAACTCTTGCCTTCTCTCAAACATTGTGCCATTTTGATTAACCAAATGCTTGTTCCGCCGTAACTAGGGACAAGAAGGAAATGCGCAGCATACATAAACAGAGGGTATGTTGTTGAAAACCTGGCCAGAGAGGGTCGCCTTTGCCACTGATGTCAGAAAATTGATGAATCAAGCTGGGTGTATCTAGCTCTCCGTCATGGGCCAAAGATTGAGCTTCGTGCAAAGTGAGCCCACACATCCGTTCCAAAGCCTAAGTATGGCCAAAACGGGGTTGAGGCATGATTTTCTCATTGTGCCGAGTTTCTATCAATGCTCAAAATTCTTCAAGAGTTGGGCATATTTCTTGTGTTCCAAAGTGAAATACATGTATAATTGGGTCCCAGCATCGGATTGCGGCGTGGAGGAACGAAAAGCAAAGTGGAGTATGGCTTAACGGAAAAAGTGTGTTTATGCCGAAACCTCAAAAATTTACCTTTTCTATGCCGTCTAAAGTGACTATCCAATCCGTGAGCTTCTTGATAAGGAATATCTCAATTTGTGGAAGAAACGGCAGCAAAAATGAGGTTCTGGTGAAGTAATCATGAAAGACCTTTTGTAGAAGATAAGGCTGTGAGTAGAGGTCAGCTGTCAGCTGTCTGGTGGATCCATCACAAGTGGCCGGCAACCCACTTTTAGTGGCCGGTTGTCCACCTTTTCTGGCCTATCGTCCACTTGTGGGTCTAGCGGTTTTAGTACTCTAGTTTTGTTTTGGCCTTTGTGTTTTGTGGCTAGATGTTTGCATTGTCAACAAGTTAAAGCTGAGCAATAGTGACCCGCTGGATTACTTCAGCCGTTTCCAATACCGAAATCGAAATGGGAGCACATTACTATGGACTTCATTGTGGGACTGCATCGCTCTTCTCGAGGTATGGATTCTATTTGGGTCATTATTGATCGTTTAACTAAATCTACCCACTTTTTACCTATCAAATCTTTGTATAATGCGGACAAGCTGGCTAACTTGTATGTCAATGAGATTGTGAAATTGCATGGAGTCCTAGTTTCCATAGTATCTGACAGAGATCCTGAGTTTACTTCAAGATTTTGGAAAATTTTATAGCAAGCTTTGGGAACTGAGTTAAGACTGAGTAGTGCATATCACCCACAAACTCTGGAAGATATGCTATGAATGTGTGCCCTAGACTTTCAAGGCAATTAAGAGATCTACTTACCATTGGCTGAGTTTGTGTATAACGACAGTTACCATTTGAGTATCTGTAACATGCCCGGGGGGTACCCGTGCGCATTAAACAGTTCGGACCCCTGAGATCTCTTCGATCTATTCTTACGAGTGCAATGTGAAACATAGATGAGAGTCCAGCTTTGGCAACTTTTATTGAAAATCCATTTTATTGCAATTTTGTCAAAAATGAACTGCGTCATCAGATCTCAGAGTCGCCACCTAATATTTATTTTGGGAAAATTAGGAAACCCATGACTCGTGCCAAGGCCACTGTTCGTCGTAACCAAGGATGCTTGGCTCGGAAACCTTAGGTATGAGAGAGGAAGGTCAATAATGAGCACCCTCGCCCACCCGATCAAAGATCGGCCTTTACTAACCATGATATGAATTTTATTTTATTTATATGTTCATGTTCTGATTAGTTAATAAATCCTAAAATTTACTATGTGAAGCATACAAGTATAGACTATGCCATTCATTTTGGAACAATTTGATATCATGCATTTTGAAAGAGTTTTGACGATGTACAACCCAAATAAATTGAGTTTACAAGCATGAAAAATCAACATCATTCCAAATTAAGCGACACAACCTCCATCCACTGGCATTCATAGAGTTATATCACATAAGCAACTAGCCTCATGGTAGAATGCTAGACATAGTAAGAAAAACACACACACACACGGGATGCTAAAGCATAAAAACTCACATGTTTGATGTCCCACGAACAAGCTGCAAAACAAAGTTAGTAAAATATGCACAATCTTGTATACAAAACCCTACTGCAATTCACTCATGAGATGCAACTAAAGATTCGGCTTCTAAAATATGATATGTGAATCATCTCAAGAACATGAGGTAGCGCACATAATCACATAGAAATTGATTAAATCCACAAATGCAAACTTAGCCAAATCAAGATGCATGAAACATGGATGCAAAACATAACTATGATGAAAAATAAATATGATGTTTATGTACAAATAAAGAAAGCAAGTAAAAGAACGGGATAGAAACAAGCGGGGCGGGGAATTATTACAACATTTTAAAGAATAATTACAAACCAAATTAGAGAGGGATGAGGAGAATATTACAACAAAATAAAAACCTCGCAATACACTCAAAATAAAATAAATAAATAAAATAAAAGCTTCATGTTCTTTAGAACCGCCGGCGGAAATTGGTCAATATTGGGAGATTACGCCATCTTGTTCGGAAGAAGCTAACCGACCGGCCAAATAGGCCGGCCGGAGAACTAGGCCAAGCAAAACCTGTCTTGTTGCGAAACCAAGAAAAGGAACAAATAAAAAATATGTAGGTGGCTCAACTAACCACTACCGGTTAGATTAAAAAAAAGAAAATAAATATAAAATAAAATAAAAAAGTGCAAACTCACAACATAAACCTAAAGCAATAAAACAAATATAAGATAGAACATGCAAAATTACAACAAAACTAATATGAGACTAATACACGAAAAGAATAAATATGAGGTAAAACATGCAAGATTACAACAAAACTAATATGAAATTAAAGTATGCGAATAAAAATAAATAAACAAGTAATTATGAGCTAAACAAACCACTAGGATTATAACAACACACTATGAAATATAAAGTAAGAAAATAAATATGAGATAAACAAACCACTTAGATTATAACAAAACATAATGAAATAAGAAGTAACAATATAAATATAAGATATAAAATACAAGAAAATGAAAGATTAAAAATTCACCTTCCAAAGAAAGATTGAACTTCTTGATTCCAAACTTCCTCTTGATCACCCTCAAGTGTAAGAAGTGTGTTCTCAAATCCTCAATTCGAAATTATGGAGTTTATGGAGTTTGTGGTATGGAAAGTGGCTAACTCTCTAGTTTTTCTCACTTTCAATCACTAAACATTCTTCCTTATGATCGAGAAGATTGATCTTTGGCTATATCAGAATTTTTGGAGTGGTTTTGGTGTATGGAAATGAGGAATTTCAGTAGCTATGGAAGGTATGGGGTGTATATGGAAGATAAGAATATTTTTGGCTCAAAAACTCAAATTTTCTCTCTTTTTTCACTCTTTTCTCACTCCTTTCTCTTCAATTTCGTGGTCCTCCTCCTCTCTTACAATATGATCATTCTATGTAGGCAATGAGGGAGAGTAAAGGTCAAAAAGAAGGTGGGAGACAAGAATGTGATAGGAGGGTAAATTTTCAAGGTGGTTGCATGTGATACTCCTTTATGGATGCAAACAAAACATCTTTTTGACTATGGAGGATGATTAGGTATAATGGAGGATGAGTGGATGCACTTGAATGGATCAAAAAAATAGGTAAATGGGTTGTCCCAACCGAACCAAAACCAAGAAAAATGGGCTATTGCTGTTTTGGGTCGAATCAACAAAATCTGCTTTTAAGCCCAACTTCAAATGGGCATATCTCCCCCATATGGACTTGGTTTTAGGCAGTTCTTTGGTCCAAATTGAAGCCCCAGAAGTCTAATTTCTAATGGTGGGGTCCTCACATTTAAATTCCAAGTGTACAAAGAGATATGCCTAATTTTGTGAAGGCTGTCTCGGGTTGGGTCAACAAAATCTGCTCTTAAGCTTAACTTCAAATGGGCATATCTCCCTTATTTAGACTTGGTCTAATGTAGTTCTTGGGTCTAAATTGAAGCCCCAGAAGTCTACTTTCCAATGGTGGTGGCCTCACATTTAAATTCCAAGTGTACAAAGAGAAATGCCTAATTTAGTGAAGGCTGCTCATTTCCTTCTTAATGATTTGATACTTATCATTTTCCTAAACCAGCTTTCTTTCATCCCCTCCTATTTATTTCAAATCCAAACCTATAAAGAAGATATTTTTAAATATTTTTCAAAAAGTTCACCTCCCTTCCATTTATTTCCACTTTGCCCTTACTCGGTTTACTGAAAAGTGCAATATTTTAATCGAAATGGGAGCCTCGGGACATCGTAGAAACATTTAAAAAAACATATTTTGAAAAGAGGGTTTTAAGGTCTAAAATAGTTTGGCCAAAAAAATTGGTGAAGGTTGGGATTAAAACTTAAATTCCATCTTTCTTACTGAGAATTTTGTGAGAAACACATTCTAATTGTCATCATCGGGTAATCAAAAGAAAGCGCCCAAGTCTTAGGGCCGGTCAAAATGGGGTGTCTACAGTATCGGTATGGCTCCTTACGAAGCTTTGTATGGTAGAAAATGCCATTCTTTGATCTGTTGGGCTGAGGTAGGTGACAGACCTTTGTTGGGATTGGAACTTGTGCAAGAAACGATAGAGAATGTAAAATTAATTCAACAGAGATTGAAAACTGCACAGAGTCGCCAAAAGAGTTATGCAGATATTCGAAGAAGAGATCGAGAATATGAAGTCGAGGATCATGTGTTAATCAAAGTGATTCCTATGAAAGGGCAAATGCGATTTGGGGTGAAAGAAAAGTTAGCACCAAGATACATTGGCCCGTATGAAGTTGTAGAAAAAATTAACCCGGTGACGTATCCAGTAGCCTTACCGCCAGTCATGGAACATATGCATAATGTTTTTCATGTATCGATGCTTCAGGAATATTTACGAGATCCACTCCATGTGATTGAGCCGACTCATGTGCTTCTGAAAGATGACTATACGTACGAAGAGAGGCCAATTTAGATTGTTAATCGCTGAATAAAAATGTTGAGAAATAAAGAAATCCCATTGGTGAAAGTTGATTGGCAGAATCATGGAGGAACCTATGCAACATGGAAAACAGAAGAAGATATGATGAAGAGATATCCAGATTTATTTCCATTGGACCCAATGTTCTTCCAAAACGAAGGTAATTCGAGTTTGGAGGACCAAACTCTTTTAAGAGGGGAAGACTGTAACAATGCCGACCCATGATTAATCGTTAAACCATGATTAAGGATGCTAATAAGTAATTAAGAAGAAATTTTGAATTATTTGCATGTGTGTTACATTATTTGTATTTCTATTTGTTTATCGTAGAAATATCTGTTTGTGTTATTGTTTCGTTCTACGAATTGAAGGCCTTATCGGCGTCCGATCATGAAATTGACTTGGTTTATGTGTTAGTTGAAATTTTTAGAATTTTACGGCAGGTTTAATTGAAATTCAATTCGGAACAAAATAATTAGAATAATTAGTGCTCAATTAAGCTTAATTAATGAATTCTTTAATCCAAGCCTATATAAGGCACTAGTGGACCCTTGTATATACTTTACACTCTCATTTTCTTTCTTCTTGAGGCATCAAACGTGAGAGAGAGAGAGAGAGAGAGAGAGAGAGAGAGAGAGAGAGTGAGAGTGTGTTGAGTTTGGAAATCTAACGAGAAGAAGAAGAATTGTAGAAAATTCAAGGTGTTGAACTAAGTGACTCAATCATTTGGATATCTAGGACACAATTAAGCTTCTAAGGTCAGAATTTCTATCTTCAAGTTTGTAATTTAGTTGGTTGCCACATGAAATCAAGTGTGATAGGTGAATTAACATGAGAATTGAGCTTAAATAGATGAATTCCATATATGCATGCATATATCATAGCATTTTGTGTTTGATTTCAACAAATTTTTACATGCAAGGACCTATTTTGTTCAATTATGGAAGCTCATTGTAGTTTTGTACCTTAACACTTCATTTGTGCATGTTTTGAAAGCTTTGAAGTTGAGAACTCACATGCATTTTATGTTTTCAAAGATTTAAGTTTTTCTTTCCACAATTGACATGCTTTTGGGCTTTGATTTTTGTGAAATGATCTTCAATTCATGATATTCTACAAGTTTCTAAGTGTTTTCTTGAGTTTTGGCCTAAGAGGATGAGTTTTGATGTGTTAAATTCGAATTTTGAGCTTGGGAGTGCAATCTGGAAATTCCAGAATTCTGCCTCTCCGCTAGAGCGACAGATCTTGCGCTTGAGTGACTACTCTACGTTTTGAACCTCCGTTTGAGTAATAGAAAGTTGGCTCGAGCATATATTGCATGCTTCCAGAAATTGTCCCATTTTTTAGACCGCTCGAGCGACAAGAGTTGCGCTCAAGCGAAGACCTCAGTCTCATGCTTGAGAGACCATCAAGCGTGCGTCGAGCTGAAAAATCAAGTAACCAGTACTTTTTTAGAGTTTACAGACCGCTCAAGCGAGGGAAGTTACGCTCGAGCAGCTACTTATATCTTTGACCATCTGCGAGGAAAGCTATGCTCGAGCGAGGACCCTGTTTTCAGCATGTTTGGCTAAGTATTGAACAACATATTTTGGCATCCTCATTGCATCCTAGGCATTTCTAGGCCAAGATTAAGACATAATAATGAGGATAAGAATTACAAACACACTAAGAATGAAATGTAATGAGTTAGGTTATATCCGAATGTGTGTTTCAAGGATATATCTGTTATGTTTGTGTAGGGCACGCGCCATAAGCTCTTTGAATTGTCTACTCTGTCTGTCTACTTCCAGAGCCATCTGTGAGTAATAACTTTGTAAAGTTATGTTCGATTATAAGTATTTTCTAACTGAAATGATATGACCTTTTTCTGAAATGCTATTTTATGAATCATGAATGAATGTCCATTTTTCTAAAATATATTGTGGCATCCTTGGTTCACGTGGCCCTCGCCTAAGGGTAACAATATCGTGGCTTATATTCATGTAGCCCTTGCTTGGGGGTAACAATACCATGGCTTATGCTCACATGGCCCTCGCCTGGGAGTAACAATACCATGGCTACTTGTGCACAAGATGTGGACCTATGTGGTCGTCGGTACCGATTATACGAATTCGATGTGATATGACAGTTAAATGGATGTACCACATATAACTGCTATGATTTCTAGATAAGTATGCGAATCTGAATTTGTTTCTGATTTTGAAATCTGCTATAGGACATCATTCATTAAATCCTTTACTCTGTTATTATTCACTGGGCTTCGCTCACTTTATTTATATTATGTATGTAGGTGACCAGGGGCGTGACCAGGCTTAGAGTTGATGACTTGGAATTCCAATTTGTTAGCCACGCTTTGTGCCTTTCGAGGAGGTTCCGAACTAAGTTAAACCTTGTGGCCATGTTTTGTGAATGTTTAAGACTTTGTTTTCTTTGAAACATGAACCAGCTTTTGTTTATCTGTATAACTATCTAAGTCCCCTTTTGACTAAATCTGTAATGAACGAAATTTAACACCTCTGTATATATATGTACATATACTTAATTTTTAAATTTCTGTCACATGTATGTCAACACAGCTCAATGGACCATGTATATTTTATATATTTGCTTCTGCAGCCCCTAATTATATGTTGTTCTGTTCAGAGGCCTTTGGTAATCTAAGGATTACTGGCCGATTACGGCACTAAACCAATAAGGGCGGGTTTGGATCGTGATAGTGTGTCAATGCAGTGAATTAGTGCAGTATGGAGTGGTGTGAATGTTATGGTATGCGTATCAGTGTACTAGTGAGGAATGTGATAGTGTGGTGCACAACAGTGTGAGGTAGTAGTGAAATGTATATGGAAAATAAAAAAGATACCTGGATACCGTGGAGATCAAGAAATGTCTCTCTCTTCTGTACCATGCCAATCAGAGAAGCAACCAGCCGGAGCAGGCCCTCTGTGTACTCGGTCGGTGCCTGCAAGTGCATTTGAATGATTAGTATCGAGAATAATTAATGTTTGGAAAGGGAGAGTTCAATTACAAGCTGTAAAGTGTGGCTCATACCTGAGGTGTGCCATGGGCTCTGACATACCCATGCCCTGCCTCGGGTGGCTCTATCGGGATCTGATAGGCTGACCTGGTCCGCTGCTAACATGTAAGCGTAGTGGGAATCACTGGCCAACTCGCAACCTGCACAATTGGAGGGGCCCTCCAATATCTGCCTCAGTCTCTTGGATAGCCTCATCCGCCAAGGGAGCACCTGCTGCATCACCCATGTAAACACCCATCAGAGGGGACTTGAGATAAGTCTGGATGATCGTCGTATATGCGCCCCCCGCTCTGAAATAATCGGCATCCAACCTCACTATAAACTGAATAATAGCCCCAGTTGGGAGGCTATCGGCTGTGCTCATGGATGCTGGGGGTGGCATACGAATGCCTGGGACGAGTGAGCCTAGAGTCTAGCATATGAAACGCTCCTCCAAGAACCAGGCTCGACAAACTAGGCCCTCTAGTAAAATCCAGAATCGAGATATAGCCTAAGCCCCGGCATACTGGTCCCTCACTCCAGCTGGCATCGTCGCCCAGGGCTGCCATATAATCTACAAACAGAGAATGTACAGATTGTTAGCAGTTGCTAGTTGTCGAAGTATGAATCAAAACAGTAGTAAAACAAAAATGACTGTGAGTTTTAAATTACCTCATGGGCAATCACCGTATCGAAACATCGACGGTAAAAGGCGAATGTCATATCGTCACGGCTTCGACCCTGACACCGGCTGTCATATTGCCCCGAGTAAGGCATGACGGAAGGGATCTTATCCACTGGCTCTGGAGCCGAAATCGAGAAATAGGCATAAACCCATAATTGTAATAGAAAGTACAAAACAAAAAGCACAAGTTGTGAACAGATATAAAATAGAAAGTGCAAAGCAGAAAGCAAAATGTGTCAATAGAAAGTGCAAAAACATAAAGGTGTGGTGCATATCTCCTAGGCTCTCCCCTCATACGAGAAATGGAACTCATATAGCCATAGAGTGTGCTGAGGCCAGCTCCACCCCAATCGTAGAACTGAACTTGAGGCAAGGTCACGAGGGCACTCAGTAAGTATAAACCTACGGTGTTCCACCTGTTCGCAAACAAGGTGGTACTAAGTAGGAACATGAAGAAGCCCTGGACGTACTGCTTTATCTCCTCTGGTGTCTTGGGCTCAATCCCGCAAAAGTGCTTGGGGAACCAGCTGTATCTCACCATCGCAGGCTTGTATAGAGGTGGGCGTGCTCCAAGCAGATAGACCCAAGCTGCCTCTCACTTGCCCATATCCATATCAAAGGGGATCGGATCACCCATACTCCTAAGCCTATGATCATGGAGAAATCATAGGGAGTCATTGTTATCTCTTCAGCAGAAGAGAAGTGGAAAAAGTTGGTGGTGTCCCACCACCTCTCTACCAACGCTCCGAGTAGAGCCCGACTTGCTATATGTCGTGAGAGTCCAGTGCAGAATTGGCCAAAGCCGGCCTCATCGACAAGGTTGCGGACCTTGGGAGGGAGCTCATAATACCAGTCTCTGGCTATCACTGCCCCGTAACCCCTGTAAGAACAGAAGTCCCCCTATGGCAAAAACATGTTGAATAAGATGAAAGACAGTGATAAAAGAGTATTCAGATGAAAGACAGTGTAAGAAATACAGTCAAATGGAAGGCAAGAAAGCATAAAAATAAAGTTTGTACCTCAAAAGCGCTGTAGGAAAGGTTGGAGTACGGCTCTCTCAGTAAAACGTCATCTAGTATGCCACCGGCAAAACTGTCAAAGCGCATCATGCCACTAGGCGCCAGCATGTGCGTGCGAGGGTGATAGATGGCTGGATCAAAGGGCCATATCCTCAGTGGTAGTGGCTCAGGCTCGATTCCTGGAGCGAACTCTGCCTCGAAGTAAGCCGCAAGGCCTTCTGCCGCCTCGCCGGCTCCTTGACCTTGACAGGGGGTGATAATGGAGGTGGAACCTCAAGAGGAGCACCATCATGTGGAACATCATCCGCCATTTGGAAAGTGGGTGAAAAATGAAGAAAAATGGAGAAAATAGGGAAAACTTGGAAAAAGTCAACCCTAGGAGAGAGAAAATGAGAGAAAAAGTTGAAACCCGGGAATATTCGCAAAACCTGAGAGAAACTTGAGGGAAACGAGCCCGAAGTGGTGAAAATGCAAAAAAATCAATGAAAACAAAATCTGATTGGTTCAAAGTGTAGAGGAGCAAAGAGGGTTTACGAAAAAAGTTTGCGTGAGGCGTTGAAAAATGCGTGTAAAGCACGGATCTAGAGAGAGGAGACACCTAAAGAGAGAGGGAAGGATTTCGAACTTGGGTGTGTGAGGAAATGAGGCTTGGAGGTGTATTTGAAAAGACCCGTGCCGAAATCCCAATTCAACCCTTGATTTTGCATTAGTGGCCAGCATTCCTCATTTGTGGCCTAGTGCTGTTTTGTTCCTGTTTTTGCTCGAGCAGTGTACGAGAGGTTCTCTTTCGGGTGCAGATTGGTTTTTGAGGAGCTCGAAACTATGTTCTGACACGCTAACGTTCTCCACTTGCCAATATGAACATGGTGTATCCTTTTGAGCATGTTGCAAAGTCTCCGAGGGGTAAGTCGAAGGTTGTCGCCGAATATCATTGTTGTTCGTTTTGTCAAATTACATATTTGTTCTCTTCTGTTGCATAGAATGTGTTGCACTGCATCGTTCATGATTCATGCATAGAATATGCTTTCAATTTTGCATAGAATATGCTCTTGTTTCTTGCATAGAACATGCTTTCAATTAACATCATACGTCAATTGTCTATCTTGCATAGAACATGTGTTGTCACTGTATTGACTTATAATCTTGTTCATTTTGTGCATCTATTGCACTTGTTCACTTTGGGTGCGTTTGTTTGGACGGACTGGATAAAGGAGGATTGTAATCCATCGGACTATTAGTCCTGGGATACATTATCCCCGGACTATTTGGTTGGATTGGATTTGTATCCTATGTTTGTTTAGTCATGGGATTAGATGTTTGGATTGTACTATTTTTAGTTATTCAATGTTTGTTTGGGATATTATGGAGAATGATAAATACTCAAATAACTATTTTATCTTTTTCAATTATTTACTAAGTAATAGCAATATTAAACATAGCCTTAATATTTTAATTATTTTTAGTTAGATTAAATAAAAATTTATTTTATTTTATTTTTTGTACAATTAAATAAATTTATTTTTTAAAAATAAATAAATAAAATATAAATAAAAATATATGTTATTTTTTAATTAAAATTTTAAATAAATTTATTTTAAATAATAATAATAATTAAATAATGAAATAAAATAAAACATCAATTAAAATTTAAATAATGAAATTAAATAAAATATAAACAAAATTTTAAATAAAACATCAATAAAATATCTATAAAAAAATATTTTAAAAAGCTAAATAAAAAAAAAAATAAGAATTAAATAAAATTATTTTATTTTTAAATTGAGACATTTAAATTTTTTAAAATTTTACTAAATATAATACATAATTAAATACTAAAGGGCAAAAATATAATTTCATTGTCTAATCCCATGGGATGAGTTATCCCATGGTTTCTATCCCATCCCCCCCCCAATGGGATAGGATAGTCCCACAAATATGAGACTAATAGTCCCAGAGTAAAACTTTTGAAACAAACAATGGATTATTAATTCGGTGGGACTAATAGTCCAATCTCACACCCTAATCCTTCAAAACAAACACACTTTGTGCATCTATTGCACCTGTTCTCTTTGTGCGTTTATCGCACTTGTTCACTTTGTGCATCTATCACATTTGTTCACCTCGTGCATCTATCGCACACTTTCATTACATTGTGCATTTATGGTACAAGCTCGTACCTTTTGCTTTTATCTTAGGACGCGTGAAACGCGACTTTGAGCAGTTTTTATTTCAGGATGCGTGAAATGTGACCCTGAGTGGTTTTTATCTCAGGACGCGTGAAATGTAACCCTGAGTTGTTTTTATCTCAGGACGCCTGATATGCGACCCTGAGCGGTTTTTCTCCTCTTCTCATGTTTGCAGCGTGATTAGAGTATCTCAGGATGCGTGAAACGCGACCTTGAGCGGTCTTTATCTCATGACGCATGAAACGAGACCCTGAGCGATTTTTTTTTCTTCTCTTTCTCCCCTTTTCATGGTTTCGACATGGTTAGAGTGCGTGTTTTGTTTTCCGCGTGAAACCTATTTCGGTTTAAGCTTGAGGCTCATTCATGTGTTGTTAATTTGTTATTGCTTATTGCAATTGATTACAACTGTTATTGCTTATCGCATCTGTTATTGCTTATTGCATCATCTTGCATGATCATGATTTTTCAAATAGCTGGTTTCGTGAAGCGTATGAGTCCATCTTTCAACATTTATTTTTCGTGCATATCATTTGCATTTTGTCCCATAACTACACTGGTTTAATTTCCTACAAAGGGATACGTAGGTAGCTTGCAAGCTCAACCAATTTTATTTATGTCTTGATTGTTTGCCCAAGTCGGTCTTGTCAAAATGGGTCGTCTTCGGGCTTTGACATTCACTCACGTCATGTCATGACTTCGAACTCTGTCAAAGAGGGGCAACTGTAGATACCCTATTTTTGATGGCCCTTAGGACTTGGATGCCACTGATTGAGCACCCACTAATAAATGTGTATGCTTGTCAAATGCTTGACTTCCTCAGTAGGAAACCTTAGTATTGAACCTTCAAACCTTGTGCCTTGTTTTGGACCAAAACAAGTTTTTTCAGGCCTGAGCATCTAGGGACCTGCAGACCCACTAATGTGGCCTGTAGGCCACTAGTGCAAAAAAATAGATATTTTCTACCAGCTGTCCCTACAGATGCATTCACCATTCCAGTTGTATTTGTAAGGATATTTTCGAGGGTCTCTTATATAAGGATATTTGGAGAGCAAAATTTTGGAAAATTTCTCTCTCTTTCTCTTGCAACTTACATATCCTTTGCCTAAATACTCTAAATCAAACCTAGAGATTTTCTTGCTGAGGTGATTTGAGCTTGTATTTTAGCTCTTGAAGCACTTGAGAGTGTGAATTGGTGGTTTGTAACTAAAAGGAGCATTCCTTTTCAAGAGGTATATATTCTAGTGTTTTTGTACCATCTCCACACTACTTATTTTCTATTTTTTCTTGTTGTTTTTGAGTTATTTGTTACCTGCATTTTTGGGATGAAACTCGTGGTTTAAGGCCATTAAGGATAGAAGGGTTGATAACCTTTCTTTAAACCTTGCTTCTAAGGCTTTTGCCCTTGTGTTTCCCACATTCTCATCAATTTTTTTTTAAAGTTTTTTATCACTGATTTTCAGAGGGTTTTCAAAGGCAAATATCATGTTTTGAAGTCCCAAAAATGGAGGGGTTAGCCTCCCCTCCTTGTGCTTGTGTGCTAGTTTTAATCTCTTAATATTTTAGCTAGTTGTTGTAGTTGTTTTTGTCTTAATGCCAGGCCTTTTTAAGAGTGTTTTAGGACTGTTTTTATGAGTTAGTTTCATTCATGCTTTGTATAGCATGCTTGTAATGTAATAGTCCTCATAGGCTTGGTGGTTTAGGCCTTAGCCACCAATCTATTTGAGTTGATAGTATTTATTTCTTGCTTTCCATACTAGTTTTTACCTCTAAGAATCTCTGCAACCTCTTCCATTTCTTAGTTTTTCCTTTTCTTTGAGAGTGGTTTCAAACCGATCGTTTGTCTAAGCTTGAGATTGAGGTTGTTTTACTTAACGGTTTAATCCCTTTGGGGGTTCATTACCAATGACATGACATCTCTCTCATGCCTAAAACAACACTTGGTTTGGTACTTCTCTCCATTAGAGGACTTAATCTTCATTATTGGACTCAACTGATTAAGGAATGAAAAGGTATTTTAAATGAAGTAATAAAACTTGGACTAAAATGGAACAAGATAATAAGGTAATTTGGTGTTCAATTGGATGTTAATTGAACACATGGAGACTTGGCTCATTTCATACTTGTTAGTGACAAAATGATCCAAGTTTCCAAGGTCAACCACTTCCCTTGATTAATCCATGATAGGAGGAGGTTTTTGTTGGTCTTTCCTTACCATTTATTGAAATTGTGTCCTTTGATTCATAAGTCATCATGCAATGAAATTACATCGATTGATGGCTTGCGAATCAAACCTGCCTCTCTTTTGACTTGCCTGTTGATAAGGAGAGGCAGGGTCGACAAACATCCCCTGAGAATACTCTGGTTTGTGCTCTGTTTGTCCTCTGTTGCTGCAGGAAAAAACCAACTTTAGTGGCTAGCAGACCATTTTTACTGGATGACAAGCTACTATTAGTGGCCGGCTGACCACTACTTCTGGGTTACTCGCCACTTTTTCCAGACATGCAGTGTCCTTTTTCCAGCAAAGCAGAGCAGAGGCTAAGGTGAAAAAATAGTGCAATTTTCTAACTGTGCAGCAGAGGCATTTCGGTAGCAAAACAGAGAGCATTATCAGGTGGAAATCCGCATCCATGCATGAGCCATCCCTCGATTCTCGGGATCTGTGAAATGATGTTGTAATATTAATATGTTGTGCTTGGAATAGCGGATTTGTAATTAATTAATTAGAATAGCTAGTTAGTTTTGTGTTGTACTTATTTAATTAGTTGGAGTAGTTAGTTAATTTATTGTTGTAATAATTAGTTAATTAGATAGTGTAGTTAATTTATTTAATTTGGTTTGTAATAGTTAATTAGGTAATTAATTAGCTAGGGTATTCATTCGGACCATTTTGTGTGATGGCAAAAAATGAAATAATGTGTATGTCTTCCAATCCTACATCTTTCTCCCTTTTATTTACTTGCTTATAATGGGTAGTTTAGAATATCATGTTTCTTTTAGCATACTCCATGATTTGCATCCATTTGTCTTGCATGAATCAAGGCTCTGTTCATCATTCTAACAAGTATTGTAGTTTACATACTTTGTTGAATACGTGTTTAAACCACATGTTTTCAAATTGATTCACATGTCATAATTAATAACGGAGCCTATTAATTACATCTTGTATGTGTTGCATTAGTCATGTTGCATTAGTTAGGAGCATGCATGTTTTCTAACTCTTTTGTTTCTTTTGGCTTGCCTCGGAGTACTAGGTGAGCATTTTTGCTTTAGCATCTTGCATAAGTGTGATTGTTGTCATGTTTAGGATACTTGCCATGGGGATAAGTGCTTAATTGATATAACTGGTTGAATGCCTGTGAATGAAGGGCTATTACTTGAATTGTAATAATTTGATGAATGTGCATATGAGATCACTTTTTCAAGTGGTATTCGAAACAATTTTCAAACAAACATGAAATCAAGGTGTTCCAATTTCTTGCAAATTAGTCTATACTTGTATGCAACACATAGTAAAGTGAGCCTCATAATTAGAACAAGAGCATATAATGTAAATAAGAATTACATCATGATTAGTAGAGGGCGATCTTTGATCGGGCGAGTGAGGTGCTCAATTCATGACCTTTCTCACTCGCACCTAAGTTCCCGAGCTGAGACAATCTTGGTGATGACGGACACGCAGCCTTTGGCACGAGTCATGGGCTTCCTAAATTTTTCAAAAATATTTAGGTGGCGATTCTGTATTTGGAAAAACAGTCCATTTTTGGCATTTTGATTCAAAATCAATTTTTCAAAAGATTTCCCAGATTTGGACTCTTTTGTGTTTATCTATTTCACATTGCAATTATGAGATTAGATTCAGAACCACGGAAGTCCGAACTGTAGAGCTAGTCGTATCCAAAAGGTCCACGAAAAGTCGAGCTATAGGTAGTAAATTTTCAGTGGATCTACACAAATAGCTCTATCATGGAACAGGTATTCAGTTGAATTAAATTGTTTAATCCGCAAGGAATATACTCTGTAATGGATTTTGAAAGCAATTGCAGAGTACCTCAATTATCCAAAGATTTGGTTAGAATCAACCGGTTGCAATTAATGATCAAATAAAAAATTTATAAAACTTAGGCACAAAAAGTTGTTTTAAAGATCAAAGCAAAGTTAAGTAGATAGATTAGAAAATAGAGTCCCTGATATTCCCAATAATATAAAATCCCAAAACCAATTTAACACATCTCACATATATTAGCATCCATATTATATATGCTACTCATATTCTTGTATAAACTCACTTTGTATGCAAGTTTAATAACCATAAACATCAAATGTATTGGATAATGGCATCAGGCAGAGAGTCCAGTCTCTAAGAAAAATAATCGAACACATAATAGTCAATTACCAAAATCGCAAAAGAAAACAAAATATTAAGCATTCCAGTTCAGATTATAAATTTGGTCATAAATCTTGTTAGTACCCCAGAAAACCCTTTGTATAGACACACAAAATTGGATCAAAACATAAACTCAACCATAAAGATTACACAGCCATAAACTCATAAAGACAACCCATCAAATAGATACTCTGCATCAATATAAATAGCTTATAAATCTACAAACTTGTCAATTGAAAAAAGAAGATTGAGCTAAACAAACTAGCAATCGACCACAGAAGTAACGAATTGTACGCAGAGCCACCGAAAACAAGCAACTATAACCAATTTAGGGTTGAATGTAAACAGTCCACAATGATAAATTCACTGGAAATCAAGCAAACCCCATTTTTTAGTAGCAGCAAAAACAATAGATTTAAGCTCCAGAAGGCTTATTTTTCAGGCAAACAATAGGTTCTAACAATAGACTGAAAAAGATATGGAATTGAAGCTTAAAAAAAAGATCTCAATTTCTTGAGCCAAAAAAGAAAATAAAGAAAGAATGAATGAAAGAAGTGAGGGAGGCAGGGACAGAGACAGAGAGAGGGCGAAATAGAGACATACCTGGGGTGAAGTCAACCGTGGATCAAAGGAGGTGCGACGGTGATGCTTCTGCACCCAACGCCGATGGACACAAAGTGAGAGAAACAGAGGTGAACAGAGGCGTGAGAGAGAGGGAGAGGCAGAGAGTCACAGTGAATCGGTGCTTCGGTTATCGGTGAATGCAAGGAGGAGTGACGGTGAGAGAGGGAGGGAAGAGAAGCAGCGGAGAAGGAGAGGGATGCTGAAGAGAGAGAGAGAGAGACAGACAGACAGAGGCACTGGTTTGTGGTTTGGAAACCAAATATATATATATATATATATTGCACCATTAGCGACTAAATATTTTTAGTTGCCAATTAATTTTATAAATCCTTCCAAAATTTGAAATGTCTCCCACCAGATATTTTAGTTTTTTGGCGACTAAACATTTGGTTGCCAAAGATGAAAAATATATATTTTTTTTATTTTCCATTCGGCGACTAAATAGTTTTAGTAGCCAAAACTCAATATACGACGAGTAAAATATTTTTTTATCGCTGAAAATATGTTTTTGGCGAGCAAAAATTTGGTCGCCAAAGATAAAAAATAATTTTTTATTTTACATTTGGTGACTAAATAGTTTTAGTAGCCAAAACTCAATATACAACGAGTAAAATATTTTTTTGTCGCTGAAAATATGTTTTTGGCGACCAAGGTGTGGTTGCCAAAGATAAAAAATAAATTTTTTTTTTTACATTTGGCGACTAAATAGTTTTAGTAGCCAAAACTCAATATACAATGACTAAAATATTTTTTTTGTTGCCAATTTTGGTATTTTTAGAAACTAATTTTTTTTTTAGTCGCCAATAATCAATATACCTCGACTAAAAAAAATTAGTAGCTAAATATTGTATTTTTGCCGACTAAAAAAAATTTTGGTCGTCAATCCCACAACTTTTGGCGACTAAATTTTTTTTAGTCGCCAATTTTGGTCGCCAAAGGTGCATTTTGTTGTTGTGTGAAAATCATCAATTTACCTTCCGATTGAAGCCAAAGAACTCAGATCTTCAATGATCGATTCAGATTGAGCTGAGATCAGTAGCTGAGATCTTAATTTATTCGAATTAAAGTTACAATAGTTGAGATTGATTGAAGCAGAAATTACTACAAAGAAAAGATCGATCGAAGTTGAATATATTTATTGCTGCAAGGTATGGAAGTGAAGATCGATTCTGATATGAGGCGGCGCACAGATCAATTTGAATTGAAGCTAAAGATCGATCAAAGTTGAAGATCAATTAAGTCCTAAATAGAGGAAATAACTGAGATCGATTGAGTCCAGTGAAGATCGATTCTGATATCGCGCATTTGACAACCTTTAGCAACCAAAATAATTGGTCTCCAGGCTTTACCCATACGTGGGTTAAGTGTCCAAATGAACATATGTGTTAACTTTTTTGGCATCTAACAGCGTCTAAATAAATTTTTTTGGCCTATTGTAAAGGAATATGGTGTGTTTGTATAATTTTCTCTTAAAGTTTATTTTCGTCCCTAAATGATGATTTTTAGAGACTAAATTCAATTACTCCCTAAATATTAGTCTCAAAATCACTATTTTCTTGTAGTGATAACGGGGACCAATAGAGGCAGTAATGAAGATATGCGATACAGTAATAGTGCCTTTTCTTCTTTTTCTTTCTCCTTCTCCTTCCAAACCCTAACCCTAATTTCAATCCACAAATCCTAACCCTAATTCCTATTCTTTTTCCTTTACAAACCCTAGGTTTGAAACCCTAGATCTACTCTCTCTTGCTAGCAATTTGGGATCCATTCACAGTGATAGAAGGATGAGAAGAAGTTCATGGTGAGGGTTCGCTGCAAAAAAGATGGATCGCAACGGAGTGAGGTTTACGAGAGTAGAAAGACTGTAGAGTTGTGGTCGCGTCGACGGGTAGTGATCATGGGGTGATTAGCCAATAGGAGGGGGCTCTGTCACGACCCAAACCCGCCCCTATAGGTTTAGCATTGTAACTGGCCCGTAATCCGTGGATTACCGAAGGCCTCTTAACAGATAAGCATATATTAAGGGGCTGCGGAAGCAAATGTACAAAACACAAATAGTCCAATGAGCTCTGTCGATAAACATGGGACAAAATATTTCAAAACTTGTATATACATAAGCGTGTCGGTCAAAGGATAACATAATTACAAAACACTTACAAGAGTGTAAAATCCAGGACCCAACTGTACAAAATAGACAGAGACTAACATAATTACAAAAACAGCCATGTAACTAGACTTCAATCGAAAACTCCTCAGGAGGCACAACGGTTGGCTGACAAAAACAGAAATGAAGGTCGTCAACTCTGGCCCTGATCACGCGCCAGCTCACCTACATACATAATATAAACTGTAAGTGAAAGCTTAGTGAACAATAATAGAGTAAAGGGGTTTCAATGAATGAGTCCGTACTGATTCAGAATTCAGAATTCACAATTCAGTTTCGTATCAAATTCATAATTTGTCCAGATCATATACAGAAATCATAAGTCATGCGTAAGTATACATAATACATCCATAAGCGCTAACAGAGCAGATACATAACAAATGCAGACACGTGAGGGTTACGAATAACCAGTTCCATAAAGGAACCTCCGGATCCGGGTAACAGAGAATAAACACGCTGAGCCCCATGATGGAGCCTCCAGTACGGGTAACAGAATGCAGACAGATTAAGTTCCATGATGGACCCTCCGATACCGGGTAACAGCCAACACATATCACATGACACTAAGGATGTCACGAACACATATAAAAAATTGGACAATAATTCATTGTGCATAACATAACATTTCAGAACATAGCTTTACTATGTTATTACTCACAGTTGGCCTTGAGACAGACAGACGGAGCAGATTGGTCAAATGGTACGCGGCACGTGATCTATATGACACATAACAGATACACACTTGAAACATACGATTGAATTGTACATAACTTATGTCGTTTGCTCTTGGTGTGTTTCAAACCTTTAATCCTCATTATGGAGTCTTAAACATGGCCTAGGAATGCCTAGGATGGAATGAGGATGCAAGAATGCATTGGAAAAAATTTCTTAAAACTTGCTGAAAATAAGGTCCACGCTCGAGCATGGCTTTCCTCGCTCGAGCGGACATGCAGACAATGAATCTATGCTCGAGCGTGACTTTTCCCGCTCGAGCGGACTGTAAACTTGAAAAAAATTACTGGTTACATGTTTTTCATGCTCAACGGATGCTCGACCCCTACTCGAGCGTGAGACTCAAACCTTCGCTTGAGCGTAGATTCCTTTGCTCGAGCGGACTGCAAAACACAAGAACTTCTGGGTATATGCATTTCATGCTCGAGCGTAACCATCATCGCTCGAGCGAAGTGCATGTACTCAGAGTGCACGCTCGAGCGTGAGGTTCCCCGCTCGAGCATAGATCAAATTTTTCGAAATTCCAAATTCAATCAGCAAGCTTAAACTCAACTTTTGAAGCATCCAAAACTCATTTTTCTGGGCCAAAACTTGGGGAAATACATGAAAACTCATAATACAACGTGTTTAAAGAATTATAACAAGAAATCATGCCCCAAAGGTATGCCAATTGAGCAATATTCAACTTAAAACTCAAGAATAATTCATGAATACGACTTGAATGCAATTCTTTGAACCAAGGTTTCTCAAAACATGACCAAATGTAAGGTTCAACTCGAAAACATGATCAACTATGACAATATGACATAGAACATGAAGAATTTCTAAAACAAAGCTTGGATTATGACATCCAAGCAAGAATTCCTTGGAAAAACAACCTCAAATGCCATGAACTACACATGCATGTATGCATTGAGCTTCAATTCTCCAATCTTAGCTTAATTGACCACCTAACCCTCTTGAGTTCATTTACTTGGTGTCTCAAATACAAGGCTTAAGAGTATAGTTCTTACCTAAGGTTGATTTCAAGTGGGATCCTAACCCAAAGCTTCAAATTGGCTTCAATCTCCTAGTCAATTCTTCATTTGAGCTCAACCTCCCTCTACTCTTCCTCTCTCTCACAATTTTCCCTTAGAATAGGCTCAAAGTGTTTTAAGATCAAGGAAAGGAGATGAGTGGAGTGTCAAAGTGGCCTTATAGGTACTAATTTGTCATAACTAATCAAATGACATTATTTTAATCAAATTTAATCGCTCCGAACCGAATTTTAATTAAGCCTACCATAAATTCCTATAAATCCTAATTAACACATAAATCAAATCAATTTCTGATTTGGACGCCAATAAGGCTTTCAATTCGCAAATCGAAACTAAAACATGAACAGATCTTCCAACACCTACAGATATAAACACAACCAATGCAAGAAACATGCAGTTTAATTCAGAATTTCACTTTAATCAATAATTAGGCATAATTAATCACGGATTAACGTTAGTCATGGGTCGGGGTTATTACAGTCTTCCCCCCTTAAAAGAGTTTGGTCCTCCAAACTCGAATTACCTTCATTCTGGAAGAACATTGGGTCCAATGGAAACAAATCCGGATATCTCTTCGTCATGTCTTATTCGGTTTCCCAGGTTGCATAGGTTCCTCCTTGGTTTTGCCAATCAACTTTTACCAGCGGTATTTCTTTATTTCTCAATCTTTTGATCCTACGATTCACAATTTGGATAGGTCTTTCCTCATAAATGTAGTCGTCTTTCAAGAGCACATGTGTTAGTTCAATGACATGGAGCGGATCTCTCAAATACTCTCGAAACATCGATACGTGAAATACATTGTGCATATGCTCCATTACCGGTGGTAAAGCTACCCGATACGATACTAGATTGATCTTTTCAAGGACTTCATAAGTTCCAACATACCTTGGCGCCAATTTTCCTTTAACACTAAACCGAGTTTGACCCTTCATCGGGGTCACTTTAATGAACACATGGTCCCAACTTCATATTCCTTATCTCTTCTTCGGACATCAGCATAGCTCTTCTGCCGACTCTGTGCAGTTTTCAGACGTTGCTGGATCAGTTTCACTTTCTCGGTTATTTCTTGCACAAGTTTTGGTCCCAACAAAGGTCTATCACCTACTTCAGCCTAACATATCGGAGAACGACATTTTTTTCCATACAAAGCTTTGTAAGGAGCCATTCCAATGCTTGAATGGTAACTGTTGTTATACACAAATTCAGCTAATGGCAAATAGGTCTCCCAATTCCCCTGGAAGTCTAATACGCACATTCTGAGCATATCCTCCAAAGTTTGGTTAGTCTGTTCAGTTTGTCCATCTGTCTGTGGGTGATAGGCACTACTCAACCTTAGTTCTGTCTCCAAAGATTATTGCAAACTCTGCCAAAATCTTGACACAAACTTCGAATCCCTGTCAGATACAATAGATACCGGTACACCATGCAATCTCACAATTTCGTTCATATACAAGTTAACTAATTTATCTGCATTATAATTAGTCTTGATAGGCAGAAAATGGGCAGACTTAGTTAAACGGTCTACAATGACCCAGATAGAGTCCATACCTCGAGAAGAGCGAGGCAATCCCACTACGAAATCCATAGTTATGTGCTCCCATTTCCATTATGGTATTGGGAGTGGTTGTAACAAACCAGCGGGTCGTTGATGTTCAGCTTTAACCTGTTGACAATGTAGACATCTAGCCACAAAAGCTGCAATACTCTTTTTCGTTCTAGGCCACCAAAAATTCTGTTTCAAATTGTGATACATTTTCGTGTTTCCCGGGTGCATGGCAAACTTATTGCTGTGAGCTTCGGTCATAACACGTTTTCTCAAATCACAACAATTAGGTACACAAAGACGGTCTTGAAATTTCAGCACGTCATTCTCAAACACAAATCCCGGCCTCGGCTTTGAATCAAATTCCTCTATGATCTTTTTCAAGTATTCATCTTCACATTGCTTCTGTTTGATCTCGTCAAGAATTGTAGGTTGAGGGGAATTAGCAGTTAAAATCCCACCTTGTACTCGTACGACAACCTCAATTTCCTTCTGTTCCAGGTTATCTAGCAATTCTTTTTGATTGGACAGCAAGCATGACAAATTTGCACTGGATTTTCGGCTCAAGGCATTTGCTACGGTATTAGCTTTGCCTGGGTGATATAAAATCTACAAATCATAATCTTTGATTACCTCTAACCATTGCCTCTGTCTCATGTTCAATTCCTTTTGGGTGAAGAAATATTTCAAGCTTTTATGATCGGTATACACCTCACAAGTTACCCCATACAAGTAGTGATGCCAAATTTTCAAAACAAACACCATCGTTGCCAATTCAAGATCATGTGTTGGGTAATTCTTTTCATGAGGTCGGAGTTATCGGGAAGCATAGGCAATCACCTTTCCGTTTTGCATTAGCACACACCCCAAACTTTTATAGGAAGCATCACTGTAAACTTGAAACCCATCAGTACCATTGGGCAAAGTTAAAATTGGTGCAGTTACTAACCTGGTTTTCAACTCTTGAAAGGCTGCCTCTCTTTGTTCGTTCCAATCAAATAACACATTCTTCTGTGTTAACTGGGTCAATGACATGGAAAGCTTGGAAAAGTCTTTTACAAATCTCTTGTAGTAACCTGCAAGTCCCAGAAAACTTCTAATCTCTGTCACATTTGTCGGTTTAGGCCAATCCACAATAGCTTTAATTTTCCGAGGGTCAACAGAAACACCATCTTTGTTGATTACATGACCCAAAAATGCCACACTGTCAAGCCATAATTCACATTTGGACAATTTAGCGTATAATTTATTTTCTCTCAAAGTCTATAGGGCGATTCTTAAATGATTCTCATGTTCTTCCCTACTTTTGGAGTAAATTAGGATATCATCAATAAACAGAACAATAAATTCATCCAGAAATGATTTAAACACTCTGTTCATAAGGTCCATAAAGGCAGCAGGTACATTGGTCACCCCAAACGGCATTACTAAAAATTCATAATGTCCATATCTAGTTTTGAATGTAGTTTTCTCTATGTCTTCAGTCCTAACCTTTAACTGGTGATACCTAGATCTGAGGTCAATTTTGGAAAATACTTGGGCACCCTAAAGTTGGTCAAACAAGTCATCTATTCGAGGTAGAGGGTATTTGTTCTTGATAGTTACTTTGTTTAGTTCTCGATAGTCTATACACAACCTCACAGATCTATCATTCTTTTTGACAAACAGGACTGGAGCACCCCAAGGTGAGGTGCTCAGACAGATAAATTTCTTATTCAACAACTCCTGAAGTTGAGTTTTTATTTCTTTCAATTCTGAGGTAGACATTCTATAGGGGGTCTTGGAAATAGGTTGTGTTCCAAGAAACACCTCAATAGTGAACTCAATTTCTCTATCAACTAAGCCCCTAGGTAAGTCATTCGGAAACACATCGGGAAATTCACAAGCAACATGGATAGTTTCTACATTAGTTTCGTCAGATGATGCAGTCAGTATACAACACAGGTAACTCCTACATCCATTCTTAAGCAGTTTTCTGGCTTTCAGAGCTGAAATCAGATATGGGGGAGGAACTACCCCATTCCCAGTAAAAGTAAATTCAGGCATACCCGGTGGTCTAAACACAATAGATTTACTTGCACAGTCAATGGTAGCACAGTATTTAGTCAACCAGTCCATTCCTAATATACAATCAAAATGATCAATGTTCAAGGGCAATAAGTCAACATATAACATCATATCACAAATCATAATATCACATGCTGGATAAACATAAGCACACATCATAGAACCCCCAGACGGCGTAGATACAGATAACACATATATCATAAGTTCTAATGGTCTAGTCAATTTTCGAGAGAAAACATGCGATACAAAGGAATGTGTAGAACCAGAATCTATCAGTACACATGCATTTTGAGAACATACAGAGAGTGTACCTGACACCACATTATAGGTGTTTTGTACGTCACCGGGAACTAAGGCGAACACTCGACCTTGTCTCAGAGGTTCTTTCCCAGTATTGGCTTTTGCATTTGTTTTGGCCGTAAAGGCAAATCCAGCTGAACTTGTCATAGGACGACTAGTATTCTCAGACCTGATTGGGCAATACTTCACTACATGACCTGTCTGGCCACATCGGAAGCAAGCACCGGATACTCGGTAGTACACACCCCTATGCCTTCTACCACAATCAAAACAGACCGGGATAGACCCACTACTCTAACTCGAGCTGCTTGGAGACCCCGTGTTCTGCTTCTTACTAACATAAGACCGGCCTCTTCTAAAACCATACCCAGACCTCTTTCCTTTCTAATCCGTTTATATAGCTGCTGGGGCCTTACTTTGTTTCATAGTGGCTAGTGTGGCTTCCGCCATTATAGATCTATCTAAAACTTTCACATAAGTAGGCAATTTCAATACGCCTACCTGATCAAACACCTCCAAATCCAGTCCCCCTTCAAATTTTCGTGTTTTCTTGTAATCAGTATCCACCATATGTGGAGCAAACCGTGCCAGTTCGGTGAATTTGGCTTCATACTCGGCTATAGACATCCTTCCCTATTTAAGTTCTTGAAACTCAGACGCTTTCCGATCCCTGAAACATTAGGGAAAATATTTATCATAGAAGACCGCATTAAACTGTGCCCACGTTATATTCCCATTGCCACTTCGAATCAGTAACCACCACCTTCGGGCTTCATCCTTCAGAGTATAGGTGGCTAGGAGGACTTTCTGGGCTTCAGAACAAGGAAACACTTCATATAGCTTTTCCATTTCAAGTAGCCACATCTCTGCTTTCAACGGTTCAATTCCACCATAGAATGTCAGCGATTTCATTTTCATGAATTTCTATGTCAAGTTGATGATGTCATTATTATCTACTTTGGCTTGTGCTGGCGGAGATGGAGGGGGCAAAGGTTGTTCTCTTTGCTGTTGTGTCAAAGTTTCAGCAATGCTACAAGCATTTGTTCCATTCGGCTCATGCGAGCCTCTGAAGATTCATTTACATCAATTCTCCTTGCATTCTCCATGTTGCTATAGAGACATTAAATGATAATAAACATAGGCATAATCCTATTCGTTTCTTTCAATTCATTTGCTCAAATTTACATTCAGTTTTCATATTCATTTGGATTACTACACACTCACACATGTAGATGGAATGCCCCTAACTCTTACTAGGACATCCTAAGCTCATATGGACCGGTGTGTACGGTAGAACACGTGCTCTGATACCACTCTGTCATGACCCAAACTCGTCCCTGTAGGTTTAGCATCGTAACCGGCCAGTAATCCGTGGATTACCGAAGGCCTCTTAACAGATAAGCATATAATAAGGGGCTGCAGAAGCAAATGTACAAAACACAAATAGTCCAATGAGCTGTGTCGATAAACGTGGGACATAATATTTCAAAACTTGTATATACATAAGCGTGTCGGTCAAAGGATAACATAATTACAAAACACTTACAAGAGTGTAAAGTCCAGGACCCAACTGTACAAAACAGACAGAGACTAACATAAGTACAAAAACAACCATGTCACTAGACTTCAATCGGAACCTCCTCGGGAGGCACAACGGTTGGCTGACAAAAACAGAAATGAAGGCCGTTAACTCTGGCCCTGATCAAGATCCGGCTCACCTACATACATAATATAAACTGTGAGCGAAAGCTCAGTGAACAATAACAGAGTAAAGGGGTTTCAATGAATGAGTCTATACAGATTCAGAATTCAGAATTCAGTTTCGTATCAAATTCATAATTTGTCCAGATCATATATAGAAATAATAAGTCATGCGTAAGTATACATAATACATCCATAAGCGCTAACAGAGCAGATACATAACAGATGCAGACACGTGAGGGTTATGAATAACTAGTTCCATAAAGGAACCTCCGGATCCGGGTAACAAAGAATAAACACGCTTAGCCCCATGATGGAGCCTCCGGTATGGGTAACAGAGTGCACACAGATTAAGTTCCATGATGGAACCTCCGATATCGGGTAACAGCCAACACATATCACATGACACTAAGGATGTCACAAACACATATCAGAAATTGGACAATCATTCATTGTACATAACATAACATTTCAGAAAACAGTTCTTATTTCATCATACAGAAAATAAATAAGGTTGAACATAGCTTTACTATGTTATTACTCACAGTTGGCCTTGAGACAGACAGACGGAGCAGATTCGTCAAACGGTACGTGGCACGTGATCTACATGACACATAACGGATACACACTTGAAACATACGATCGAATTATACATAACTTATGTCGTTTGCTCTTAGTGTGTTTCTAACCTTTAATCCTCATTATGGAGTCTTAAACATGGCCTAGGATGGAATGAGGATGCAAGAATGCATTGGAAAACATTTCTTAAAACTTGCTGAAAATAAGGTCCACGCTCGAGCATGGCTTTCCTCGCTCGAGCGGACATGCAGACAATGAATCTATGCTCGAGCGTGACTTTTCCCGCTCGAGCGGACTGTAAAATTGAAAAAAATTACTGGTTACATGTTTTTCACGCTCAACGGACGCTCGACCCCTACTCGAGCGTGAGACTCAAACCTTCGCTTGAGCGTAGATTCCCTTGCTCGAGCGGACTGCAAAACACAAGAACTTCTGGGTATATGCATTTCATGCTCGAGCGTAACCATCATCGCTCGAGCGAAGTGCATGTACTCAGAGTGCACGCTCGAGCGTGAGGTTCCCCGCTTGAGCATAGATCAAATTTTTCGAAATTCCAAATTCAATCAGCAAGCTTAAACTCAACTTTTGAAGCATCCAAAACTCATTTTTCTAGGCCAAAACTTGGGGAAATACATGAAAACTCATAATACAACGTGTTTAAAGAATTATAACAAGAAATCATGCCCCGAAGGTATGCTAATTGAGCAACATTCAACTTAAAACTCAAGAATAATTCATGAATACGACTTGAATGCAATTCTTTGAACCAAGGTTTCTCAAAACATGACCAAATGTAAGGTTCAACTCGAAAACATGATCAACTATGACAATATGACATAGAACATGAAGAATTTCTAAAACAAAGCTTGGATTATGACATCCAAGCAAGAATTCCTTGGAAAAACAACCTCAAATGCCATGAACTACACATGCATGTATGCATTGAGCTTCAATTCTCCAATCTTAGCTTAATTGACCACCTAACCCTCTTGAGTTCATTTACTTGGTGTCTCAAATACAAGGCCTAAGAGTATAGTTCTTACCTAAGGTTGATTTCAAGTGGGATCCTAACCCAAAGCTTCAAATTGGCTTCAATCTCCTAGTCAATTCTTCATTTGAGCTCAACCTCCCTCTACTCTTCCTCTCTCTCACGATTTTCCCTTAGAATAGGCTCAATGTGTTTTAAGATCAAGGAAAGGAGATGAGTGGAGTGTCAAAGTGGCCTTATAGGTACTAATTTGTCATTACTAATCAAATGACATTATTTTAATCAAATTTAATCACTCCGAACCGAATTTTAATTAAGCCTACCATAAATTCCTATAAATCCTAATTAACACATAAATCAAATCAATTTCTGATTTGGACGCCAATAAGGCTTTCAATTCGCAAATCGAAACTAAAACATGAACAGATCTTCCAACACCTACAGATATAAACACAACCAATACAACACACATGCTGTTTAATTCAGAATTTCACCTTAATCATTAATTAGGCATAATTAATCACGGATTGACGTTAGTCATGGGTCGGGGTTGTTACAGTTCGAGGTAGGAAAAAAACTAGGATTTGGCTGCTAGAGGTGGTGATTGTGGTTGGAGTCGTCGGTAAAGGGGTTGCTGGTTGGGGTAGAGGAGTTGGATAGGAGGTCGTCGGTAGGGATAGGGTCAAGAAACTAGGTCGTGGTAGTGGGAGTGGTGGGAGTTGCTGGAGAGGGGTTGGGTGAAGAATGGAGTGGTTCGATGATGGTGGTGGACTGGTAGAGGTGATGGTAATAGAATGAGAGTGTAATGAAAAAGTTTTCAAAGTTTGAGGGTGTAAGGTATTTTTGGTAATTTTAGATAAGAATAAAAATGCAATAAAAGAAATAAAACTAAAAGGTGTAAAGAGTTGAAAGGGTGGTGTAAGTAGTATTACCCTAAAAAAGTGGGAGCAAATAGTCTATTAGTTATTTTTATTCACCAAAAAAAAAATTATAAAAAAAATTTATATTCTTATATAAAATTCATACAAAAAATTTGACAAGATGTAGCATTGCTATTATTGTAAATAAATCCATTATCAATGGTGTTTTATTTTGAAATGAAATGTTAAGTCACATTATTATGTATGCATTTTTTGTTTGTATAACATTCACTACAAAAAAAATTATTTTTTGCGATGGCAAAACGCCGTTACAAATACCCCAAACGCCGTCTCAAAAGGTTTTTGCGACGGTAAAATAGCTTTTTGCGGCCTTTGTTTTTGCAACGGGAAAATGCCTTTTTTGCGACGGCAATTTTCTATCGCCAATAATGGATGAAATATGAGTTTTTTGCGACGGCACAGTATTGCCGTCGCTAAAAGGGTTTTTTGTGACGGCAAAAATACCGTCGCCAAAAGTGTCGTAGCTAATGACTATTGTCGACGACAATGATACCGTCGCTAAAGGCCTTATTTTTCAATTCAATTCCCTACCTTTTGCAACAGTATAGGTGCCGTCGCAAAAAGCCTGGTTCAATTTACTTTTTGAGACGGGGTGTTCTGCCGTCTCAAAAAAAATTAAAAAAAAAACCTGTATTAAAATTATTAAAAATATGAAAATAACCTGTATTAAATGAAAAATAACTAAAAAAAAAAATCAATAATTACATGATAATATAAAAAGTCCAGTATATAAATAAAAATTCATCCATAATTAAAATATTTTTGCATTCAGAACAATACATCAACAAAATTATCCAATGTATAATGTTGCATAATACATATATAATGTTGTTCACAAATCTAAATAACATAAATCAAAAACAAAAGTTCCAATAGTGATTAGTGCCTTGGAGGCATTTGAATGCAACTCAACAGAGCCTTCATATGCCATAGCATGTTCCAGTAGCAAACACATATTCTGCACTGAAGGCCAATACTCCAGAATTCTTTCTACTGTCCTGTATTGTTCTGCATCTGCCTCAAAGCATTTCAACAGAAATTTGATCATAGCCACATATGTTTTTGAAGGGAAAAGAAGCTTTGCCTCCCTCATTTCTGTGGCCTCTAGTAATGCTGGCTGTTGTTTAAGAATATAATCTAGCATATCTCCAAGTTTTGGGTATTTAAGATTGTTATAGTCACCAACAGCTCCCCTTTGACCTTCACCAGGAAACAAACCTTCAACTGCCATTTCCCTACAAAATATCAGTCGACAATCATGCACAAAACAATAAAACAATTTATAAGCATTGACCAAATTTAGGGTTCATCACTAATTAAATAAAAATTGAATTGTGTCAATTGCGATTTGAAGAAAAGAATGTCAATACTACTGACTTTATTTTATTACTGGGGGACTTAAGTAGTATTATAAAAAAAACTAGTCAACAACATATAGAACAGAAAAATTTCTAACCCAAAATATAGAACAAAAAAATAAATATGGGTCAGTTACACTTTTCACCCTTATAGTTTGACTCAAAATTCACTTTCATTAGAGAGAGAGAGAGAGAGAAAGAGAGAGATTTCTTGATGGCAATCTCTTCCCCAAGTCAGATTCTTTGTATAGTTTCACCAGCTTTGCCATGATAGCTCTGTTCACATTTCTTGATGCCACTTCAGGAGTGATAGTAACCTGCAAGCAATATAATACACACGTATATGACACAGCAATAAGAACAATTTTTTAAAAACAAAATCTCATAAATGCTATTAAGCAAAGGACAAACATAAAGCCTTCCCCATTAAATTTTATTTGCAAGTGACAGAAAGTATAAGAAGAAAACAACACACCACAAACATAGGCTATGTTACAATCACAAGGGTTATAGGGCTTGATTTTATGGAGCTTGAATCCATGTGTCCTGTCACTCCTTGGGCTTTTAAAATAGTTCAGCTCATCTCACGTTGATATACAAGAATCAGTATCCAATTTCATTCACTGATATAACAAATCCATATTTAGCCTACTTCCTACCCTATCAACCCTTACTTAAAAAGACATTGATGCAATAAACTAGGAAAAAAAAAAAAGCACTCACGAATAGCATCAACATAACAAAATCAAACGAGCAATCTGCAATTTAGTAGAACGTCAAGGATTAGAAACAAGTATTTCATAAACCAAGTTTGCCTCAATAGTAACACATGAAACTCAGAAAGTTTAAAGCATATACCATATGCACAGTAAATGAAGATTGGTATTTTCTGAGCTCTCTTCCTACAAGCCCACCAGACCGCGGATTCAATTTCATGTGGCTGAGGAGCCCTCGTATCCCAAGTTGGAATGCACAAATATGCATGTCCTAAAAACTCCAAATTCCTAGGCAATTCACAAGTACAATCAACAATAGCAGGGTTACCAGGAGGCAATTTTTCAGGTGAGTAAGGCCAACCTCCAACATACAAACCTTCACAAATTTCACTGTAAGGAGCTTCCCCACTCCATAATCTTTGCAACACTGAGAAACCTCGGACAAAATACAGATATGGACTGAACATAATCAATGACCAAATTGGAAATGTCCCATTTGGGTTTTTACCCAAAAGCATTGGAAGATTAAGAAGTGGGTGAGAAGCAATTGAGAGCAACATAGACACCAAAGAGGCATATAATAAGGGCAGTGACAACAATGTGAAGCCAAGGGTTCTAAGGTATGCAAATGCCAAGAGCAGAAATGTTGCCTTCATTGCTATCAGCACAGATAAACCAAAATCCATGTTTTTTCTTGACTCAAAATACAAGATTGAAACTAAAAATTTGGTTCAGATTTGATTATTTTCAAATATCAACAGTATGAGAAATTTGTAGTAATTTCTCAACATGCCAAGAACAGAACTGTTGGTTTCATTGCTATTAGCACAGATAAACCAAAACCCATATTTTTTCTTGACCCAAAATCCAAGATTGAAACCAAAAAACTGGTATCAGATTTGATAATAGCTAGAAGGGTTTCAACAGTATTGAGCAAAGGACAAACATAAAGCCTTCCCGGTTAAATTTTATCCGCAAGTGACAGAAAGTATAACAAGAAAACAACACACCACAAACATACTGAATGTCAGCTAAAGGGCCCCAACCCAATTGTTATGTCACAGTGAGAAAGGCAGAAATAAATTAAAAATTTTGCTGCAGTGTATTATTTAACACAAATGTTTAATGTAAAACCCATCATCACTTACATCATACTGGTTCAAGTCCTTGTCTGGTAACTCTGCAAAGAAATGGTTAGCCTTGACAACACATTTTGTAGGGAAATGGCACTTGAATTATTCAAGACTGCATTGTGTACTAAAAATACCTAGAAACGGAGAAGAGGAACACATGTCAGCAAGATGACCAACAATAAAAGATTACATATACGGAAAATAATTCATATAATGCACCAAGTTTCACACGCAAAGTAAAGAGGGTACACATTAAAACCCAGTCTTTATTGCAGACCATAACCATTTAACATTCTCTTTCCAAAATAGAAAACCAAGCCTCTCACATTTCATTCAACAACTCAACCAAAAATACACTCAACCAGAAAATAATAATAAAAAAACAAAAAACTTAAAAACTCGACACCCAAAAACAAGAGTTGCAGTAAATGCGGAAGAAAAGAAGAAGAACCATGAATGGAGAAGGCAAAGATTGTAGCAAACCAAATATATATATGATTTTACACATACATGTAGATAAACAAGTGTGTGCTTGATATCTCTTGTTAAATTTTTGCTGCAAATCTCAAATACCAAAATAGTCAGCACCAACAGATCTCATAACAGGCAGGGGAAAATGGCATTGATTTCCCGACACAACATATTAATACAAAATGAGCAAAAATCGATTTGAAAACTCAAAATCAATAGATATATATAAACCTTATAGCGTTCTACTTGATCACCGAGAAAACATACGAAATAAAATAGAACTTAAAATCCAAACAAATGCGCAGTTTTTTTCCTCATTTTTCTTTCTTTCCAACTGTTTCCCAGGCAATCAAGCAACACAGGAATTATGTAGTATTGTTTCACAACTAAAGCAAATCAGAGTACGAGTTATTATTATTATTATTAATAAAAATGTGAAGAGCAGAACCACAAGGCAACTGATCTGAAACACCACCGAGAGACGAATCCGAAAATGACTTGGAAGCCCTAAAATTTCAAACTTAAAAAATTGAAGTGTCAGCAAAAATTCAAATACATTCAGATCAATAATCCCCAACCTAACATTAACGACATAACGACCCAATCCATAAAACTAAAAAAACCAAACCCAATAAAAATCATATATGGAGATAGAGAGATGCAAAAGAATGAGTACCTTTGGGGGTCCAGGACTGATCGGACGATTTGGAAGAGAGAAGATCAAGCTTGCCTTCAGCCATGAGATTGTCGATAAGTCAGGGAGTTTGGTGAGAAGATCGAGAGCATGGAATTTCTAGATTGCACTCCTTAGCTCAAGACTTGAATACAAAGTTGAAATTCAGATCCTCTGGACCAAAAACTGAAGGGAACTTGTACAAACTTACAAAACATGGTGAATTCAAAAGCATTTTGCAAAATCAAGCCCAAAAGCTTTGCCAATTGAATTAAACCAAACTTGTAATGGTGAAAATCATAACATTACACATCATGCATGTAAAGATGCAAGTTTAAAGCTTTCAAAACATGATCAAATGAGACAAATTGATGGAAAACAAGATGAATTCTCAAAACTAAGGTAGAATGATAACATGCATAGGAGAATTCTTTGAAAACTTCCTCAAAGTGCCATGATATAGACATGCATGCATGGTATGATCTATGTTTTTTCATTTTAGCTCAATTCTAGCATTACACAACTTAATTTTTTGAATTCATGTGCTAAGTGACTCAACCCCAAAACTAGAAGGTTGTATTCTTACCTTAGATGATCAATTACACTTTAAATAGTTAATTGTTTGAAGTCCCAAGCTAAAACCTCCAAGTTCTCTAGCAAGTCCCTTGTTGATCACTTCCCTCTTGGTCTCTCTGTCTCTCTCTCTCTCTCTCTCTCACATTTGTAGGCTCAAGAGATGAGGAAATGAGTGTGTATATAATATTCTTGAGTGATTTTTTGGCCTTATATAGGCTTGATTAGAGAATATCATTAGTGGCTAATTAATTGCTATTAATTATTCTAATTTAATTCGTTCCGAATCGAATCTTAATTATACCTACCATAAAATTCTAAAAATTCTAACTAACACATAATTCAAGTCAATTTCGCGATCGGATGCTAATAAGGCCTTCAATTCACAAAACAGAATAGAATGACAAACATATATTTCTACGATAGACAGATAGAAATACAAATACAGTCATACACACATGCAAATAAATTCAGAATGTTATCTTAATTCTTCTTAGGCATAATTAATCATGGATTAAAGACTAATCACAGGTCGGGGTTGTTACAGATACAACATACGCAATACGTCATATTCTCAAAACATATGGAATGCTTATATTGAATCCATGTTTCCAAACATTCCATAACATATACAATGTTCTTATGTTTTAAAACATATACAATGTTTTTACATTTCATTAGCATAATCAAAATCTTAATACAAATTCAAACATCAACAAATAAGTCCGGATATTTATCTTGGACTTCCAATTCACGCTCACAAGTTGCTTCCTCAACCCGTGGTGTCTCCACAATACCTTAACCAAGGGAATCGTCTTGCCTTGCAAAACTTGGTCTCGGGTATCCAAGACTCTCACCGGTCTCTCCTCATACGAGGTATCCTCATTTACCTCTAAGTCGGTCCACTCCAACACGTGCGATGGATCCGACTTATATTTTCGAAGCATGCTAATATGAAACACATCATAAACCCCAGAAAGCTGTGGCGGTAATGCCGGACAGTAAGCCACTTCCCCGATCCGATCAAGGATCTCGAAAGGCCCAATAAACTGAGGGGACAACTTCACACTCTTTCCGAATCTCATTAAACCCCGCCTAGGTGATATCTTCAAGAACACATGGTCTCCCACATCAAAAGACAAGGGTCTCCTCCCATGGTCGGCATAACTTTTCTGACGACTCTGAGCCCTAATCAACCTTTTATGGATAAGTGCCACTTTCTTCGTTGTTTTCCGAACCAACTCTGGACCCAACAAAGGTGTATCACCCACCTCGGCCTAACACACTGGAGATCTATACGGTCGGCCATACAAGGCCTCAAATGGTGCCATACCAATACTCGATTGGAAATTATTATTATAAGCAAACTCCACTAAGGGCAAGTGCCTCTCCCACGACCCCTTGAAGTCAAAGAGTGCGATAACCCAACCCGCACTATGCTTAATTATATATGTGATTATGTGTTTGATATGAATTTGCAAGTTTAAGTATGGGAAATATGTGAATTTGGAAAAATATCTATTGAAAGTAGGAATATGTGTTGCAATTAGAACTTTGAACTGGAATTGGGAGCCATAGAGGCGCGATAAACAAAAACTGACTTCATATCTATGATTAGCATGATTTTTAGAGCCTTTGGTGAGATTTTGAAAAATTTCGATTCGTAATGATTAAATTGGAATTTTTTTTTAAAAAAAAGCTAAGTCACATATATGTTGGCCTCTTGTGTTCCTTTTTGTGCTGGAGAGCTTTATAGTGTGAGTTAGAGAGAGAGGAAGAAGATGAAGCTAGGGATTTGAAGGAAATCAGGGGGCAAACCATAGATTTGAACCAAGGTCGAGTGCCGGAGACAACACCGTAAGACCAAATGCGCGGTGAGTAGTAATATAGTACACATATATTCTCTGTTGCGTATCTTGAACCATGAACGGTGATTGATGCCAACATTATGAATTGATTGGAAATGATGAAACTTCATTGATATTATATGACATGTGCTAAATGATTGGGCCCGAGGCCTCTTATTAAATAATTGGGCCTGAGGCCGTTGGATAAATGATTGGGCCTGAGGCCGCTTGATAAATGATTGGGCCTGAGGCCACTTGTTAAATAATTGGGCCCGAGGCCGCTTGATAAATGATTGGGCCCGAGGCCGCTTGTTATATGATTGGGCTCGAGGCCGCTTGATATATGATTGGGCCTAAAGCCGTTTGGCTTATATGATTATGGATATTGAGAGAACCTTATGATCATCAACTTACACTATTTTACTGCATTATTACTCATTGAGCTTCGCTCACCCAATTTTATGTATGCACATGTAGGTGATCAGCAGCATGGAGCACAACCCTAGAGTCAGCTTCAGGAGCCTTTTGTGACCCAATCGAGCCATGCCTCCGAGATAGAGTTTTGTCTTGGCTCATACCACACTTTGACCCTATTATGTGTTTGCTTTCATGGTCTTGGGTTGTAAACATTGTGTATGATTTTCCTTTGGCTCTTATATTTTTGATGGGCATGTATTTGTATAATTGTGTTACGTGGTTAACCCTATGATTTTGGTCATGATTGGCACAGCTCAATGGACTTCTATTTATTACATGCTTCCATTTATGGCCCCATTAGCATAAATATTTTGTATGATCGTTTGAGGCCTTCAGTAATCTACGGATTACTGGCCGATTATCACCCAAACTTTTAGGGACAAGTTCGGGTCATGACAGAGTGGTATCAGAGCACGAGTTAATATCTCACACATGAGTCCATATGAGCAATAAGAAGTCTAGAAAAGTTTTAAGTTGTATCCATAATGTATTCACATCGGGTATGACATGGAAATGTACATTTGTATATGCGACTTATGTGCATATTATCTATGAAAGTTATAATGCATGTTCCTCAGATCATGGTGAGAACAAGGGCGGAAGATGGGGAGGATTCGACCTCCACACGACTTGATAGGATAGAGGCAATGATTATGGAAATGGCAGAGGCTTTTAGACAACAGCAACAACAACCACCACTGCCACCAATACCAGTACCACCATCTGTAGTGCAAGACCATCAAGCTGATGATCGAACCATTGCTCTCACAAAGGAATTTAAGAAGATGAAACCGCCAATGTTCAAAGGAGGTATTGATCCAGTAAAGACGGAGGTTTGGGTGCTTGGTATCGAGAAATTATTTGAAGTCTTTCCATGCACGGAGGCACAAAAGTCTTGCTAGCTGCCTTTACACTGGAGGATGAGGCGCGCCGTTGGTGGATGCTTATCCGAGAAGGACATCAATGGATGAATTCGGCCCAATTTTTGAAAATCTTCTATGAGAAGTACTTCCCACAGAGTATCCGAGACAAGAAGGTGGCGGAGTTTGAAAACTTGAAGCAATGGAACAAGACAGTGGCGGAGTATGAGGCGCAATTTACCGAATTAGCCTGTTTTGCACCGTACATGGTTGATACGGACTACAAAAAAGCGAGGAAATTTGAGGGAGGTCTCCGAGACTCCATTATAGGTAAGATTAATGTATTGCAAGTATAGAAATATGTGGATGTATTGGATAAGGCCATTATAGCGGAAGGTAACCAAGTTAACCGCAACTAGTACTCGGATTGGAAAGGCAAAAGGCAGGGTTCCAATATGCACAAAGGGTCGGCATCCTCGCAAAATAAGAAGCAAAATTTGGGAACTTCCAACACTGCAGGGTCTAACCGTGATTCACCACCAACTTGCTCGGAATGTGGAAAGAAGTATCGAGCGGTTTGTCATCGAGCATCAAGAGCTTGCTTCAAGTGTGGGAAAATGGGACACATGATGAGAGATTGTCCTATGTTTGGGCAGCAAAAAGGGAATAGGCCAACTGCTAGTTCAGTTGGATCCACTCCTATAACAAAGACCCCGGCAAGGCCTACTACTTCTCGAGATAATGTTAGGCAAGGAAGAGTCTTTGCTCTTGTTCCGCATGATGTCCAAAATTCCGATGCTGTGGTTTCAAGTACGCTTTTCATCAATGGCCAACCTGCTCATGTGCTACTTGATTCAGGTTCCACTCATTCCTTTGTTTCGAAAACCTTTGCTCCTAATTTGAATAGATCTATGGAACCCTTGAATTATGTGTTGTGTGTGTCTCTCCCATTTGGGGATTATATGTTTTGTGCTTCTATGTATTCGGCATGTGAGCTTTTACTTGGAGATATTTCATTATGTGCTAATTTGATGCCTCTTGACATGGTACACTTTGATGTAATTTTGGGAATGGATTGGTTAGCTAAGTATCATGCAACCATCAACTGTGTGTCCAAACAAGTTGTTTTCCGGCCACTGGGTCAAGAAGAGTTTACTTTTGTGGGACATGGAGTGGTCCCTCCACCCTTTTTGATATCGGCTATGAAAGCTTGTAAACTACTTCAGAAAGGTTGTAGGGGTTATTTGTGTAGCATTTTGCATGTAGAGACAAATGAGGTGGGTGTTGAAAATATTCAAATTGTTAGTGAGTTTCCGGATGTATTTCCAGAAGAATTGTGTCACGACCCAAACCCGCCCCTGTAGGTTTAGCACCGTAACCGGCCAGTAATTCATGGATTACCAAAGGTCTCTGAAGATTTTAGCAAATAATAAGGGGCTGCGGAAGCAATAATACAAAATAGACGAGGTCCAATGAGCTGTGATAACGTACATAGCATGAAACATTTCAAAACTTATATATATACATAAACATGCCAATCTAAGGACACCAATATTTACAAAGTATTACATCCCAAGACCTGTCTTTACAAAACACATACAGAGACTAGCATGAATACAAAAAACAACCATAGCATTAGACTTCGACCGGAACCTCCTCAGGAGGCGCAACAGTTGGCTGACAAAACAGAACAGAAGGCCATCAACTCTGGCCCTGGTTACACTTCGGCTCACCTACATTCATAATATAAACTGTGAGCGAAAGCCCAATGAATAATTACAGAGTAAAGGGGTGGTATGAATGATGTCCAGCACAAGTTAGAATCCAGTAATTAAATCAGAACATATTCAGACTTCAAAACAGAAATAGATTTAGATACACACTCATGTTCATATTCAGATTTTGCATAAGATCATACGTGGTACACCCATTAGCTATCAAATCAATTTGGTCTAGAGACCCACATGCATAGTTGCTACCAACGACCATAAAGGTCCATATCTTACGCGCAAGTAGCCATGGTATTGTTACCCCCAGGCAAGGGCCACGTGCAGATTGGCCGCGGTATTGTTACCCCTGGGCGAGGGCCATGTGCAGATTGGCCGCGGTATTGTTACCCCCGGGCGAGGGCCACGTGAACTAAGGGTGCCACAAATACTTTTTAGAAAATTGGATATTCATTCATAACTTGTAAGATAGCATTTTAGAAAACAGATCATACTATACCAGTTAGAAAATACTTAAGTTAAACATAACTTTACAGAGTTACTACTCACAATGGGCCTTGAGATGGACAGACGGAGTAAACTTGGTCAACGGTACGTGGCACGTGACCTACACAACACATAACAGATGCACACTTGAAACACACGTTCTAATTGTACAACATTTATTTCGTTGGCTCTTAGTGTGTTTCTAATCTCTTATCCTCATTATGGGGTCTTAAACATGGCCTAGGAATGCCTAAGATGGAATGAGGATGCAAGAATGCATTGAAAACCATTTCTCAAATTTTGCTGAAGATAAGGTCCACGCTCGAGCGTGGCTTTCTCCACTCGAGCGGACATGCAGAAAACGAAGCCTCGCTCGAGCGTGGACTTCCCCGCTTGAGCGAACTGCAAACTCATGAAAAAGTGTTGGATGTGCGAAATTCACACTGGACGGGCGCTCGACCCCCGCTCGAGCGTATAACACAGACCCTCGCTCGAGCGTGGCTTCCCCCGTTCGAGCGGACTGCAAAACATACAAACTTCTGGGTATACGGATTTCACGCTCGAGCATGACTCTCGCCGCTTGAGCAGAAATGCATGTACTCAAGCTTTACACTCGAGCATGAAAGTCCCCGCTCGAGCGTGGGTCAAATTTCTGGAAAATCCAGATTGACCTCCAAACATGAAATTCGACCTTCAACCATCCAAAACTCATTTTTCTGGGCCAAATCTTTGGAAAACACTTGGTAACCCATAAACAACATGTTTGAATAATCATTTCAAGAAATCATGGCCCAAGAGCAACCTAATTTGTGCAAAAACTCAACATGAACTTTATGAACATGCTATTAATTCAACATGCAAGAACCTCTTTGAATTCAAACCCTCCAAAACATAACCAAACTTGATAAATTGTTAGGAAACATGGTGAATTCTCAAAACATAGATGAAATGAACACATGCATGAAAGTAACCTTTGAAACCATGCTTAATTTGTGAGGAAATACACATGCATGCATGGTATGGCCCATTTCTAGTACAATTCCCATATGAATTCACTTAATTCACTAATGATCTTGTTGAATCTAACTCAATTACTCAAAAGAGAGTTTATCCTAGAGGCTCCAATCTACAAAATGAAGGTTGAGGCTCTACAAATCTTCTTCAATTGCTAACAATCCTTAGCACCTCCTTGAATTTGAGCTAAATCTCTAAATCTTGGACCAATTCTTTTACTCTCACGTTTTTGGGTCTAAGAGGGCTCAAGAGTGTATGTAAAATGTAGAAGGGAGTGAGTGGGGGGGGGGTGTTATTGTGCTCAAAAGGGCCACTAAGGCTTTAATTAGGCCATTAAACAAAATGTGCTTAGCAAGGTTGATCAGTGGCATTAATTTAATCAAATTTAATCGTTTCGAACCGAATTTTAATTAAACTTACCATAAAATTCTATAAATCCTAACTAGCACATGTATCAAGTCAATTTCAAAATCGGGTGCCGATAAGGCTTTTAATTCGCAATTCAAAACAAAAACATGAACAGATATTTCTACGTCTAACAGATATAAACACAAAAATCATGCAATACTCATGCAAATTAGTTCCGAATCCTTCCTAAATTATTGTTAGGCTTAACTAAGCACGAATTAACGTTAATCTGGGGTCGAGGTTATTACAAATTGCCAGGGGACTTGATAGACCGTGAGATTGAATTTGTTATTGATATTGTACCGGGTACTCAACCTGTTTCCAAGGCTCCGTACAGAATGTCCCCGGCAGAAATGAAAGAACTGAAAATACAGTTGCAAGAATTGCTTGACAAAGGGTTTATCCGACCGAGTACATCGCCATGGGGCGCACCTGTTTGTTTGTGAAGAAGAAGGATGGGACCCTTCGGTTGTGTATTGATTACCGAGAACTTAATAAGGTAACACGAAAGAATAAATATCCTTTACCACGAATAAATGATTTGTTTGACCAATTACAAGGGGCACAAGTGTTGTCAAAGGTGGACTTGAGATCTGGGTACCATCAGTTGAAAGTCAAAGCAGAGGATGTTGAGAAGATCGCCTTTCGAACTAGGTACGGCCATTACGAATTTTTAGTCATGCCATTTGGGGTTACGAATGCACCGGCAGCTTTTATGGATTTAATGAATCGGGTTTTCAAATCGTACTTGGATGAGTTTGTGGTGGTATTCATTGATGACATTCTTATTTATTCAAAGAGTAGTGAGGATCATAAAAGGCATTTGAGATTAATTCTTCAAACACTTAGGGATAAGAAGTTATACGCTAAATTGAAGAAGTGTGAATTTTGGTTAAATGAAGTTGTGTTTTTGGGATATGTAATTAACAAGGATGGTGTGTTTGTTGATCTGCAAAAGATAGAAGCTATTGTGAATTGGCCTGCTTCTATCAATGTTATAGAAGTACGCAGTTACATGGGTTTAGCGGGTTACTATCGAAGATTTGTTAAAGATTTTTCCAAGATTGCGGTGCCACTCACCCAGCTAACCCAAAAGGGTGTTCCATTCGAGTGGACAGAACAAAGAGAGTTCGCCTTTCAAGAATTAAAGACAAGACTCACGACAGCACCGGTCCTTGCCTTACCATCGGGTACCGAAGGGTTTGTGATTTATAGTGATGCATCTCATAAGGGTTTGGGGTGTGTGCTTATGCAGAATGGACGAGTAATTGCTTATGCATCTCGACAGTTGAAACCATATGAAAAGAATTATCCTACGCATGATCTGGAATTAGCTGCAGTGGTGTTTGCATTGAAGATTTGAAGGCAATATCTTTATGGAGCAACATGTGAAGTCTACACCGACCACAAGAGCCTCAAGTATTTTTTTACTCAAAAGGAGCTTAATATGCGACAAAGACGATGGTTAGAACATATCAAGGATTATGACTTGTAAATTCATTATCATCCAGGTAAAGCCAACACGGTGGCGGACGCCCTTAGCAGAAAGTCAACGGGAAACTTAGCATGTTTGCTTACGGAGCGGAATGAACTCTTACTTGACTAGGAAAGGATGGAGGTGGAAATTGTGCTACATGAACAGGATGGAATGTGGGCCACAATGACCGCACAACCGGCTATTGTTGAGGAAATTAAACGAAGGCAATTAGAGGATAAATTCCTCAAGAAGGTATATGATGAGTTGGAGGCAAAACCGAGACCGGGATTTTCTTTGGAAGCCCAAGTGTTGAAGTTTAAGGGAAGATTGTGTGTTCCTAATGTCCCCGAAGTTAAAAAAAGAGTCTTGGAAGAAGCTCATAAGTTCAGGTTTGCTATGTATCCCGGGAATACCAAAATGTACCAAGATCTCAAGTAAGCTTTTTGGTGGCCTAATATGAAGAGAGAAATTGCGGAATTCATTTCAAGGTGCCTTCAATGTCAACCAGTAAAACTGGAGCATCAAAGACCGACAGGGTTACTTCAACCTCTCCCTATTCCAGAATGGAAGTGGGAGCACGTAACTATGGATTTTATTGTGGGCTTACCCCGAACACCCCGAGGTATGGATTCTATATGGGTTGTTGTGGATAGATTGACTAAGTCTGCTCACTTTCTGCCTGTGAAGACTATTTATAATGCGGATAGACTTGCTACAATGTACATTGCTGAGATAATTCGATTGCACGGTGTTCTGGTTTCCATTGTGTCGGATAGAGATTCCAAGTTTGTGTCAAGATTGTGGCAAAGCTTACAAAAAGCATTTGGAATGGAGTTGAGATTTAGTACCGCATTTCACCCGTAAACCGATGGTCAATCTGAGAGGACCATACAGACGTTGGAAGACATGCTCCGAATGTGTGTTCTAGACTTCCGTGAAAGTTGGGAAACTTATTTACCTTTGGCAGAATTTGCTTACAACAACAGTTTCCACTCCAGCATTGGGATGGCACCATATGAAGCTTTGTATGGGAGAAGATGTCGAACTCCGATTTGTTGGACCGAGGTTGGGGATAGGTCATTGATTGGGCCTGGAAATTGTGCAAGTTACTACGGAAAAGATTCAAAACATCCAACAGAGATTGAAAACTGCTCAAAGCCGACAAAAGAGCTATGCGGATCAAAGAAGGAGAGACTTGGAGTTTGAAGTTGAGGATCATGTTTTTGTCAAAGTCACTCCAATAAAAGGGCACACAAGATTTGGGAAGAAAGGGAAATTATCACCCCGGTACATAGAGCCGTTTCAGATTTTGGAAAGACTGGGTCCAGTGGCTTGTCGGACTACTTTACCACCGGGCATGGAACAAGTGCACAATGTGTTTCACGTATCAATGTTGTGAGGCTACCTTCGGGACCCTTCTCAAGTTATTGACTATTATGAAGTTGTGCTAGATGACGATATGGCTTATGAAGAGAAACCCCTTCGAATCCTTGATCGACAAGTCAAGCAACTATGGAACAAGACTATCCCAATGGTAAAAATGAAATGGAGGGAACATCATGGGAATCAAGCCACTTGGGAGCGGGAAGAGGAAATACGACAACGATATCCGAAATTGTTTTCAACTTGAGGTAAACAAGTTTTGAGGACCAAACTTCCTAAAGGGGGGAAGACTGTGATAACCCAACCCGTACTATGCTTAATTATATATGTGATTATGTGTTTGATATGAATTTGCAAGTTTAAGTATGGAAAATATGTGAATTTGGAAAAATATCTATTGAAAGTAGGAATATGTGTTGCAATTAGAACTTTGAACTGAAATTGGGAGCCGTAAAGGCGCGATAAACAAAAACTGACTTCATATCTATGATTAGCATGATTTTTAGAGCCTTTGGTGAGATTACGATTCGTTATGATTAAATTGGAATTTTTTTTAAAAAAAGAAGCTAAGTCACATATATGTTGGCCTCTTGTGTTCCTTTTTGTGCTGGAGAGCTCTATAGTGTGAGTTAGAGAGAGAGGAAGAAGATGAAGCTAGGGATTTGAAGGAAATCAGGGGGCAAACCATAGATTTGAACCAAGGTCGAGTGCCGGAGAGAACGCCGCAAGACCAAATGCGCGGTGAGTAGTAATATAGTACACATATATTCTCTGTTGCGTATCTTGAACTATAAACGGTGATTGATGCCAACATTATGAATTGATTGGAAATGATGAAACTTTATTGATATTATATGACATGTGCTAAATGATTAGGCACGAGGCCGCTTGATAAATAATTGGGCCAGAGGCCGCTTGTTAAATAATTGGGCCTGAGGCCGTTGGATAAATGATTGGGCCTGAGGCCGCCTGATAAATGATTAGGCTTGAGGCCACTTGTTAAGTAATTGGGCCTGAGGCTGCTTGTTAAATAATTAGGCCCGAGGCCGTTTGTTAAATAATTGGGCCCGAGGCCGCTTGTTATATGATTGGTCCCGAGGCCGCTTGGCTTATATAATTATGGATATTGAGAGAAGCTTATGATCATCGACTTACACTGTTTTACTGCATTATTACTCATTGAGCTTCACTCACCCAATTTTATGTATGCACATGTAGGTGATCAGCAGCATGGAGCACAACCCTAGAGTCAGCTTCATGAGCCTTTTGTGACCCAATCGAGCCATGCCTCCGAGATGGAGTTTTGTCTTGGCTCACCCTATTATGTTTTTGCTTTCATGGTCTTGGGTTGTAAACATTGTGTACGATTTTCCTTTGGCTCTTATATTTTTGATGGGCATGTATTTGTATAATTGTGTTACGTGGTTAACCCTATGATTTTGGTCATGATTGGCACAGCTCAATGGTCTTCTATTTATTATATGCTTCCATTTATGGCCCCATTAGCATAAATATTTTGTATGATCGTTTGAGGCCTTCGGTAATCTACGGATTACTAGCCGGTTATGACCTAAACTTTTAGGGGCGGGTTCGGGTCATGACAAGGACACAACCTCAAAGCATATCCTTAAGGATCTGAATAGTACGCTCGGGTTGCTCGTCAGTCTGAGTGTGATACGCTGTGCTAAAAGTCAGTTTAGTGCCCAAGCCACTCTACAAGCTCTGTCACAACCAAGCTGTAAAACATGGATCTCTATCTGAAATAATCATAACACGGACTCCGTGCAACCTCACTATGTCCCTGATGTAAAGGTCGGCAAGGTAATCTACCGAGTCGCTTATGCGCATAGGAATAAAATACGCCGACTTAGTTAACCGGTCAATCACCACCCAAATGGCATAATTACCCCGTTGAGTCCTCAGAAGGCCAACAACAAAATCCATCGTGACACGCTCCCACTTCCACTCAGCTATAGGCAAGGGTTGCAACAAACCCGTTGGCCTCTGATGCTCGGCTTTTACTTGCTGACAAGTAAGGCACTTCGATACAAACACGGCTATATCCTTTTTCATACCCCTCCACCAAAACTGGAAACTAAGGTCGTGATACATCTTTGTGCCCCCTGGATGCACCGCAAGGCATGAATGGTGAAACTTTCGGAGTACTTCATCTCGGCAAGACTCCGGCACAAACAAACAGTTACGGTATCTCACACTCTAGTCGAAATACATAGTCAAGCCTCTTTCTACCTTTCCACTGGAGATCTTCTTTCGGAGGGATTACACCTCAAGGTCACCCCTCTACTCCTCTAACACTCGGTTCATAAGTGTAGGTTGTGCAACAACTAAAGACAAGGCTGCAGACACAACAGACTTGCTAATGTGCAAGTCAAACTGATTAAGAGAACCCAACATCTCCCATTCTCGGATGGTGATACAAGCTACACTGCTAATTGATTTCCTACTCAAAGCATTGGCCACAGCGTTGACCTTCCCCGGATGATAATGCAACTCGAAATTATAATCCTCTATGTACTCCACCCACCTTCTCTGCCTTAAGATCAAGTCCTTCTGTGTAAACAGATATTTCAGACTCTTGTGATCAGAAAACACCTCAAATCTCTCACCATACAGATAGTGCCTCCAAATCTTCAAGGCAAATATCACTGCTGCTAACTCTAGGTCATGGGTAGGATAATTCCTCTCAAGTGTCTTCAACTGTTGTGAGCTATAGGTTACTACCTTCCCCTCTTGCATCATTACACACCCAAACCTTCTCGTGAGGCATCACAATATACCGAATAGCCCAAACCCCTCTTTGGAATAATCAAGACTAGAGCAGTGATAAGTCTAACCTTAAGCTCTTGAAATGACTTCTCACAAGTCTCGCTCCACACAAATTTGATTCCTTTTCTCGTCAACCTAGTTAAAGGTGAGGCTAGCTTAGAGAAATCCTTCACAAACCGACGGTAATACGTGGCCAACCCCAAGAAACTACGAATTTCAAAAGCGTTCTTAGGTTGTGCCCAATCTTGCACTGCCTTTATCTTGGATGAATCTATAGTCACCCCATCCTCGGATACTACATGGCCTAACAACTTAACTTCCCTCAGCCAGAATTCACACTTTTCAAACTTAGTATACACCTTATGGGCTCTAAGCAACTCAAGCACCACTCACAAGTGTTCCTCGTGCTCCTCCTCAGAAGGTGAGTAAATCAAGATGTCGTCCACAAAGATAACCACAAAACCGTCTAGGAACTCACGGAAGATCTGATTCATCAAATCCATAAACACAGTTGGAGCATTGGTTAGCCCAAAAAGCATCACTAGAAACTTGTAATGGTCATCTCCATCTTCGTGGTATCCTCCTCCCTTATCCTCAACTGATGATAACCCGATCTCAGGTCTATCTTATAGAAGCAACAAGACCCCTTCAATTGATCAAACAAATCATTTATACGAGGCATTGGGTATTTGTTCTTAATAGTTACCCGGTTCAACTTCTGGTAGTCTATACAAAGTCGTAATGCTCTATCTTTCTTCTTAGCAAAAAGAGCCAACGCTCCCCAAAGTGAAGTACTAGGGCAGATGAAACCCTTATCTAGCAATTCCTGGAGTTGAATCTTCAATGCACTCAATTCAACAAGTGCGAATCTATACGGTACCATAGAAATCGGTGTCATGCCAAGCACTAAATCAATAGAGAACTTGATCTCTTGGTGAGGTGGTAAACTAATAAGATCTTCGGGAAAGACATTGGGGTATTCACAAACCACCATTGGCAACTCAACCTGGACTTCATCACATTCACTACTTAAGAAGCTAGCAAGAAGGCAACTAAGTTCACTTCGCTCACGTAGACCATATACTGGTGATAAGACTCTATTCACCCTGGTCTCCCAAGAAATAAAAGTAATCACAGCTCAAGGTACATACAGTAACCCTCTGACGGTAGCAATCTATAATAGCCCGGTATGACGAATATCAGTCCATACCCAAAATAACATCAAAACTAGACATGTTAGTCAATACAAATGCAAATGAAAGTCGACGATCGGCAACCTCTATGTCACAACCCCGACATCCCTATTTCAAAATAATTTCACCACCGATAGGTGACTCTACACAGATAGAAGATTCTAATTGAGCCAACTCTAACCTGAAAACCGATATAAATACAGACGAGGTAAAAGAATGGGATGCACCTGTATCAATCAATACATTGCAACTGAATTGCAAAACAAGAAGGTACTTCTCACTACAGAAGGAGCAAGTGCAAAATCTGGCACTGTAATAGCAAACACATGCCTTGTAGGCCTCTACTCAACCTGCTCACCCTTCGGAGCATAAGCTTGATGCACTGACTAAGCCGAAAAGGCTCCCTGATTGGCTCTCGAGGCCTATGCTGACTGTGCCGGCTGGTGGCTCTGTGCCTACCTTGAATTAGACGCACCAGATGTACCATCCAACTGTGGACAAAATCTCTTCGAATGCCTTGCCTTTCCACACTAATAACATTTGAGCGGTTGCCCTCTCCCTTGACTCTGGCCCTGAGAACGAGCCGAATATGATGCTGTTTGCTGCCCTCTTCCTCTCTGCGGGCAAGCTGGAGACTTGTGGCCCAACTGACCACACTTAAAACAAGTAAAATCTCCCTAGCCACCCTTCCCAGAACCCAAACTCGGTATTAGAAAAGTGGACCTTGACTAAGCTCTCTGGGACCGTTGGAGGATAGAACCCCTCTGCCTCTTATTGTCCACCTGATTATCCTGACTCCTTTTAGAGCCCTTCATCATCTCTTCCTCTGCCTGCATAATGGTTTCAAGGTGGGCCGCTACCTCCACAAGGCGCCCACAGTCTCTAATCATGGATCTGACCACTCTAAACATGAGCCCAGTCCTTAATCGCTTCTTAAACTCCAGACAATGGCGTTCCTCAGTTGCCATAAGCTCAGGAGCAAACATAGAGAGGCTAGTGAATGTGGCTTCAAACTCATCCACTGGTGTGTTCAACTGCACCAGCTTAGAAAACTGGTCTCTCAACTTCTCCCTAACTGTGGGAGGTAGAAACTTGTCTTGGAAGACGTTGACAAATGCCTCCCAAGTCACCCCAATGCGTCCACGCACATACTTCCACCATTGACCCGTATCCCCTTTCAGTTGGAAAGATGCCAAGGTCACCCTCAACTGGTCGTCCTCGATGCCAAGCATCTCGAACATCTTCACTATCTGTTCTAGCCACTCATCTACTTTTAGTGGCTCCTTGGGATCACCCAAAAACTCGTCCGAATTTGATCGGAAGAACTCTCTCTTCAAGAAAGATGGCCCTGCCTTAGCTACTTGGGCCTGGACTTGATTCTCAGCCCTGAGAATGTCCATGGATTGTCACAATGCTCCGGCCATTTCGCGAACTAAGGCATCCATGGCCTGTGGACCCACTGGTTTGGCCACATTGGCCTGACCAACTCCCTCCTCTTGTGCTGGAATATCATCCGGTATGGGCACCTTGTGCCTTCTAGGCCTACCACGCCTACCACCACCACCATGTCCTGACATTCTAATGAAGGTAACAAAAGAGGTTAGCACATTTACAGATGTGCCGAAACTAACTCACTTGCATCCTAATGCGTTGGACAACAGTAATTCACTCCATATAAGCACAGAGTCACATAAACACATACGAATTTCATTTCCAGATAATGACCGTCCTGCGACGTTGCTAGAGTTCTAATTAGAAACGATAGTGATCAGGTGTCTTTCCAATAGGACTATTAGAAACCCGTAGACTTAACCAACATCCTAGAAATTTAATTCTATACCTATATAATCACATAAGTATGTTATCACGTATGCACACAATACATACTAATGCCTTAACTAAGCGAGACAAAACCATTGTGGTAATAACCATTTTCCACGTACCCAAAGTATTCAAACCCGGTACGCTCTGATACCAAATTGTAACACCCCCAAAAATAATGCGATAAATCCAACCCATAAGCTGAGAATAATAAAAATGAAATACTTTCATTCATTAGAGTTCATTTACAAGAGTTAACACATGCGGTATACATTCATTAACGTTCATCCTGAATCTATAGCATGTATTACAATATTGAGAGAAATGAAACTAAACATATAGTCAGATACCCTATAGGCTTACATCTTTCCAAGTTATTGCTTGGTTACACAAAAGTGAGCCTAGCCCAATACAATTAAAGACCTTGGCTATACAAAATAATAAAACAAAATAAAGAAGCTCTTGCTCCCCAAAGGTCCCTCGAAGCTATTGTCTTGGCGGCGATATGTCACCAGTACCTAAAAATGGCTTTCCCGAATAGGGTGAGCCAAAACCCAATAGAAATAATTTAACACAGTATATGAGGTTTAGCAGAGATATAAGTACAATGCTTGTGACAAGATATTCACATTTGATAAAATCATAAAGTACCAAAGTTCGTATTTCAATTTATTAAAATCCATTCTTTTTAAGTCAATTTACCCTTTACAACTCATGAGCCAATTTCATATTCTTCCAACAACCAAAATGAGACTACAACTCAGTGGTTATCTAATCAACACAATTACCACACAAACACTTCAATCTGCCATTTTATGAAAATTTTGTCCGCGGGATCAGCACTTGTGTATACACAAAATTTTGGGACTTTCACCCTGGACACTCCGGCCAACTTAATTTCAAATAGTACTATCCTCTATCTCCTCCCAAATAATGGAGTACATCCCTTCTCTCCTTCAAAATATCATACATATACAATGTATTTAAACATAGTCATATTCAATGAAAACCAACATTAGATTAGTTTCAATTTACCTAATCCTCATGCAATTTCTACAATAATCAAAACTATCCTCCACCGATAGCCCAATACAATTATTTCTAAATAGATATTCAATCTCAAGATAGATAATTTATTCGAAACTTTCAAAGGGGAGAGGTATTACATACACAACTCCACCATCTATGTCAATTTTAGCCGAATTTCATGTTTACAACACAAATTTCATTTATTTATATAAAATAAATATTATAATCATTTTAGGACAAACTTCCCCTCTTTCCAAATATCAACTCAAGTTCCAAAATCAATAACTTTGACACAATACAATCTCATTTACAATCTCCATAACCATTTATTTTCCATTAATCAAAAACCCCTCTTTTTGTTTCACACCCAAACCCTAGGTTTGTTCAAACTACTCTCAAATTCCATAATTGTTACACAACAATAAATAATTAAGCTAAAGACCATAAGAAAGTGTAGGAAATCCCTATCTCAAGAAGAGAATACGAGCAAAGCAAGGTTGGAACTCGAAAGTCACTGAAACCCACTTTCGTTCAGATAAAAAGAGAGCCTATGCGTGCTCTACCTTTTTCTCAAAGGCACTAGGGTAAAAAACCCAATGGATTTAGGTGAAATAGTAGAGAGAAGATGAGTTTTAGATAGAGAAACTCAAGATCTAGGGTTTTGGAGAGTTTTAGAGAGAGAGAGGGATGAAAAAGTGATGAAAAATGTCATCTTCACAGACTGTTATACACGTGTAGACACCCCATTTTTGACCGTCCTCAAGACTTGGACATCATCGTTTGAACACTCGATGATCATCTATGTTCGTGTTCGTCTTGAGTTCTCGGAGGTTTCGGCCGCGCGCCTTGCCTCAATACCTCTCGACTTGTTTGTTTTGTGTTTGGTTTTGCATCAAACACTTGTTATTTTGCTTCTGAGGGGGGGAAATAGCTTGTAGGCCATCCCCACACCTCACCGGCCATGGCTTGAGGCCACCGGCCCTGTTTTCTTTCTACCGGCCAAAGGTGTTAGCCGGTCGGCATTGTGTTCGGTTGGCCAGCCACTGATTTTGGTCAATCGGCCACTTTTTCTGGCCAAGACCTTTTCTTGAGGGCGTTTGAACCTTTTGAACCCTTGTTTTAGCTTCTTGAGGAAGTTTGAACCTTTTGAACCCTTGGTTTTAGCTTCTTAAGGAAGCTTGAACCTTTTGAACCCTTAGTTTTAGCTTCTCCAAAAAGCTTGAACCTTTTTAGCTTCTCCAAGAAGCATTGACCCTTTTGCTCTAGCTTTTCCAAGAAGCTTGACCCTTTTGTTTTGGCTTCTTAGAGAAGCTTGAACCCTTTGCTTAGCTTCTTGAGGAAGCTTGACCCCTTTGCTCTAGCTTCCTCAAGAAGCTTGGCCCTTTTGCTACAAGCTTCTAAGAGAAGCTTGGCCCCTTTGCTCCAAGCTTCTCCTCTATAAAAGAAGAGCTCCTCTTCCATTGCAAGGGTTCCAAAAATTTTGCTAAGGAAAACAATATACATCTCTCTATATCTCTCTATTTTGAGCTCCAAATTGCTTGGTTCTTGGCCCCTTTGCACACCAACTTTTAGCCTAACACCTCCATCATCAACCTAAGCATCTTGGAGGCCATTTTTAGAGGCTAAGGGACTGGTTTTTGGTCCAAGAACCTGCTGGTTTCGCAGCTGTGCATCAAGGGTGAGAAACACCCTCTTTATTCCCCATTTTTGCATAGAATTTTAGCCTATCTTGAATACTATTTTTAGCTTAACTTGTAACTGATAAAAGTTCTGTTTTTTCATTCTTTTGAAGCTTGTTTAACATCACTTTTGTGTTTGGGGTTGTTTACCCCCTCTTAGGCCTTGTTTGGCCTCATTTTTGTGCCTTTTTTGTGAGCTTCGGGACCACCTTGTATTGGACCTCTCATTTCAGTGGTGGGGATGGTGTTTTGAGGTCCTAAGAAGGAGAGGGGTGATCCTCTCCTTTGTTGTCTTGTTTACTAGCATATTTGGCCTTCTAAAGGGGCCTATATTTGCACACTTCTTGAGCATGTTTCAGGCCTTTTTTAGTAAGTTTTAGGGCCTGCATAACCCCTTTCTAGAGTTGGTTTTTCCATGTTAGATGTCCTTCTTGCATGTGTAGAACAACCCCTTGCATGGCCTTCCAAAGGAGCACCTCATTCTAGCATGTATTGGACACATTTCAGTGGGTATTTGGTTATATTTTGGCATGCCATGAATCTTTTTTTGTCTGGTTTAGTGGCCCATTGAATGCTTCATATACATGTAGTGTAATCCATGCTTACTAGCCTATGTTGCATGTTGTTTTGGCCCTCCATTCTAGCATGTTTTGGCCATACTCCAAACATGTTTTGTTCATATTTTGGGCTACCTTAGCTCTATTTTTAGGCCTCTTGGTCAATTGGTGCTTGCCATGCATGCTTGTAGTGTAATAGCCATGCTTAGCTTTGAGTTTTGAAGCCTATTGCATGCTTATATCGAGGTGTTTACATGTTTTAGTATCATTGTGTATGATATTTCAGAGCTTATACTTGTGCCATACTCTCCTATTTATTTGAGAGTTGTGCTTGTATGCCCCATTTATGAGCCTTTGCATGAGCTTCATTTAAATGCATTTTGAGCCACCATCTCATATCATTTTGCCACTGTTTTAGGGCTACATAAGGTCTGTTGAGGGTTGGTTTCATCATTTGAACATAGCTTTGCATGACTATAGTATAATGCACTTCACTAGTCTTTGGTGTTTGAGCCTTCTAGCATGCATAGCATGAGTGTTTGCATGCTTCGGAGTCATTTTGGAATCATTTAGTATGCCATTTCAGAGCTGGAATGTATGCCATTGTATGCCATGTTTCATCCTTGCATTGCTCTTGGAAAGTTGCATTTTGTGCCTTAGGCTTGGAGCCCTTGCATTGTGCATGTTTGCATGAATTTTGGGCCTTGTTCTCATCTCATATGGCCACTGATTTAGACATGGTTGAGGCTTGTCCATGTTAGTTTAAAGTCCATCTTTTGCATGTTGCTAAAATGTTGTTACATTGCTTCATGTTTGCATGCTTTGGTTGCATCATGTCTTGCATGTTCGTTGTTTGAATATTGTCACATGTCTTGCATGTTCGTTGGTTGCACACTTTGGCTTCTCGGGCCATCATGCATTGAAATGTGTGATTGGTGGCCTGAGGACCGAGGGCCACACTCCCTTGAGTCCATAACATGATGGAGAGGGTGGTTGTGCAAACATTTGCTTTAAAAATGCATTGCCATGCCTTGTCTGTCCTCTGCTGCTGTCAAACAGGGTTCTGCAGGAAGAAATGGCCGACCGACCACATTCAGTGCCGGCCGGCCATGCATTGTTAGCCGAGAGCCTCACAACTGGTCGATGACCACTTTTCCATAGCCGGTGACCATCTCTCTTGGCCGATGACATCCCACAGTGTTCAGGGGGTGTTCCAGAACCAACCTTGGGACTAGTGCAGTCTTCAAAGGTGCAAGGCAATGTAAATAGAGGCAACTGTGGCATGGCAACGGGTTTCCGGGCAAGGCAAATCGAGCATGCATCATCCCATCATTCCGAGGCGGGCTGCGGCCACCTTCCTCCTGTAATTAATTAAAAGTTTTGTAATATTTAGTTAGCTAGAGTAGTTAATTATTTATTTGGTTTGTATTATTTATTCGGACCCTCCGAGCGAGGGCAATGTTGTAATAAGTGTGTGTGTGTGTGTGTGTGTGTGTGTGATGTATGTCTTTCAACTCCACGTCTTTCTCCCTTTTATTTACCAGCTTATGATGGTTAGATTAGGGCACGTTCCAATTAGCATACTTATGCTCGCATGTTTGCATTCACTCATTTGTCTTGCATGCACTGGGCTCGGCGCATCATACTAACTGCATTGTATTTCAATTCTGAGTTGAATACATGTTATCTGTGCATCTCACATGCCATCTTAGAATAGTCGAGCCTATCTTAGTTGCATCTTGCATGTGTTGCATTAGCCATCTTAACATGAACTAGGATCATGTATTGATTACTAACTAGTTTCTATTTTGGCTCGGAGTACTCGGTGAGTGTTTATGCTTTAGCATCCTTGCATGTGTGTGAGTGACTGCCATGATAGCATGCTTACTATGAGGCTAACTGCTTATGTGATATAACTGCCTGAATGCCTGTGGGTGAAGGTTGGGTTGCTTGAGTTGGAATAATTCGTCGAAACTCGTGTTTTAGCCTACTTGCGAGTAGCAAAATTCAATCCATTTTCAAAACAAACGAATGTGCGATGCTTTGTTCCAACTTAGGCAATCCAGTCTATACTTGTATGCTGTGTGCATCACATAGTAATTCTAGGCTAATAACCGGAATAAGAGCACATAATGTTTTCAAAACTCGATATCATGGTTAGTAGAGGCCGATCTTTGATCGGGCGAACGGGGGTGCTCACGAAGTGACCTTCCCCAATTGTACCCAAGTTCCCAAGCCGAGGCAACTTTGGTGATGACGGACATGGGGTCTTAGGCAAACGAGTCAGGGTTTCCTAAATTCTCCAAAATAAAATATTTAGGTAGGGACTCTATATCTGGCAAAGCAGTCCATGTTTGGCACTTCTTTCAAAAAAATCTGTTTTCAAAAACGATTTGCCGGATTTGGACTCTTTGATGATTCATCGGTCTTGCATTGCACTCTGCGAGATTAGCTACAGGACCGTGACATTTGAGTCCCGAACTGTAGTGAGCCCATAATGAACAAAATGGGATTCCCTCCCGTGACGTTCGGGGACGTCTACAGTTTCTGGCGACTCTGTTGGGGATTTAGAGAACTTGACTTGAACTCATGATAGCTTGTTTTGACTACACTTATGTGTTTCTTTGCATTGCATGTGCATTGGTGCGCCTAGGACACCGTGTTTGCCGTATGCTATTCCTGAACGGTTTGCCGGAGGCTCGCTTCGAGAAGCGTGCCATAAGGCTGACTGGTTGCGGGCTCTGCTACGACGGGAACACAAACCCCGATTTTTACCGGGGCACCCTTTTGACCATTCGACCTAGTGCATATTCGGAATCCATAGTGATCATTCCAAACTAGGACAGGTTGCTTACCCAATTATAGGTTGTTTGAAACCGCTGCGTACGTAGTGAAATCCTAGCTCCTGACAAAATAGGATAGGGAAATCCTACCCCCAACAAAGGGGTGTTTTGGCTCTCACTTGCTTGTTATATGCTTTTAGAGTATGTCTCTACAGGGAATGCATGTATCAGTTTACAAGTCTGGGTATCAGGCCTACAGGCATCAGTATTTGGAAGAATCAGTTTTACCTGAGGGTATCAGTTTATAGGCAGAATTTTGGGCAGATTTCAGTAGAGAGCACGGTCATTCAGCTTTGCTCATATCTGTTTTGAGGAAATCAGGTTGAGGTGCTGTCTGTTTTCTCTCTTGCTAAGTAGTCTTGGAACCATAGCTCCAGAAGGGTCTGATATCCCTCGGCTACTCTGGACCTATGTTGTTATATGATCAGGGGATGAACCACCTGCATGCGGCACTCAGTTTACTCCAGATGTGGCATATGGCACGCACCGTTTTGAGTATTTGTAAATGCTGGTTTTTGTACTTTCTGACTTGGGTATTGAGTCTGTCTTGTTGTATCGAGTCAAACCTGTTGAGTCTGTCTTGTTGTATTGAGTCAGTCTTGTTGAGTCTGTCTTGTTGTATCAAGTCAGTCCTGTCGAGTCTGCCTTGTTGTACCGAGTCAGTCCTGTTGAAATCTGTCTCGTTGTATCGAGTCAATCCGAGTCAATCCTGTTTTGTTAGAGTCGGGTGATTCCGGGGGTGTTCCCTCGGGCATCACTGTTTTGTTTTGTGTTTGTCTTTTTGCTTTTTCTTGAGTCTGTTTTTGTCTTGGAGCCAGTAATGCCAACAGATTTGAATGAACAGCAGTGAATTTTCACACTTTTGTGTTTGCTTCTGCCTTGCGCCTGTTGTGCCAGCAAATTTGAGTGAAACGGCAGTCCATCTCACCTGCTCTTCTACACCTTTAAATCATTGCATTGACCTAAGTTTTTTAAAACTTTTTGAACACTGCGATGAAAACAAAGAGGAAGGAATTCCTCGGGTTTTGCAAAATTTGATCAATTGAGAGAAAGAGAGGCATGCTAAGCCCTTAGTGATTGAAATCATGCTTGTTAGTGTGAGTACTGAGAATTACCCTGGCTTGATCCAGATTGGTTCTACATTGTCTTCAGCGCGAGCAATTTGTCACTTTTTTAAAAATTTTCAAAAAATGTTTTTGCGTAGTCTTATGAAGACTTGTGTGGAATCACTCTTGAGATCGTGCAGCTTAGGATCGCTTTCAGCCTCGTGATTTGATCCCTCACTTTCAAACCTTGAACTTAGATTCAAAATGTTCCAAGGCCAATCATGATGTGAGGCTTGTGTGGCCAGATTCGAAGCAGCCCGCGAACTAGGGGCAGGGAAGTCAGATCAAGAAGATCAGATGTTGTCAAAAGAAGCTTGAAAAGCTAGATCAGAAGCACCCCTCAAACTAGGGGCAAAAGATGTCAGATGTGCTTGAAGAGTCAAAAAAATTGGGATGTTTCTCAAGCTAACAAAGATCGGCAAGAATGCCAAATCCCAGAAGGGAGGAAAGAAGAAAGTATTACTGAAGGATAACTGAGTTCCTACCCACAACACTAGGGGCAGATTCAGTCCCCTTTTGGATTGACTCCTGCATCGTTAGCAAACAGTAGCCATTCTCCGGGATTCAGATGACTTTAGGATCTCAAAACCATTTGACATGGACAAAGCTACACTTTTACCCTTGAGAGGCTCGCTGGGCCAAAAACCCGGAAGGGCGACCCAGACAAAAGTTAGAGCAAGAAAAAGAACAAAAAGAACAAAAAAAAAAAAAAAAAGAAAAAAAGAAAAGAAAAGAAGAAAAATGAAGAAAATAAAAAAAAAAAGATGAAAAAAGAAGAAAATAAATGAAAAGAAAGAAAAACATAGCTCGCAAGGTTGAAAACCCAGAAGGGCTGCCTTGGCAAAAATTAGAGCGCAAAAGGAGAGGTTAATACCCGAGTGTACCTTAACCCCGAACTACGTAAGGCTTGATTCCCATCTTTGGGATACGTAGGCAACTTCATTCTGAAGTCCAGCCATAAACACTTCCAAATCGATTGTGTCCATATAATGGTTTTGATCATCTTTGTCTTCTCTATATCCGAGAGTCTGGTTGTGTTCATCGCTCTGAGGACTGACTACAATGCACTGCGGTGCCGTTCAAACAAGGGGCAACTTTCCATTGCCATTCAATGAGCTGCAGTGCCGTTCAAACAAGGGGTAACTTTCCGTTGCCATTCAATGAGCTGCAGTGCCGTTCAAACAAGGGCCAACTTTCCGTTGCCATGCAGCTCCCCTCAAGCAAGGGGCAATTTTCCTTCGAATTTGAGGTTGTGCATCTCAAGAGTAGGTTCTGTGCTCGTTAAGCAGTGGCCATTTGCAAAAATAGTTTTTAAGAATTTTTACTAAGGTTGACTGATTCTCTCGAAAATTATTCCATTTTTCCAAAACCGGACCATTCCTTGGACCCAAAAAAGGAAAACTTTTAGTGCTCATAGCCTAACTTGCATGATTTGAAATCAAAAAGCTGAACAAGCATGTTAACCTAACTCTCATATCGGTCAAAATTGTTTTAGTGAAAAACCAAAACAAAAAATGGTCAAAATGATGAACTAGGGGCACAGTTGAGTCAGGCTTCCTCTCTTTTCCCTGTTTTGCATTTGCCAAGAAAGACACCTTGTTCGACAGAAAGGGCACCATTGATGCTAACAAAAAAAGGCTGAAAGCTCTCATATCCTCCGAACAATGAGGTATCAAGCCAAGCGCGAAGCACGAATGGGATTGGAGCAAGGTATTCCACTCCCTCATCTAGAAAGATCTGATCACGTCCAAACTCCCCAGTGGAGCATCGTCAACCGATGTTAATTGCAGATCTACTGCGCGTCTGGTCGCATTGCAACCCCTCTATGGGAGAAACTCACTATTGTGAACAAGAAAGAGAATCTAGCGGAATGCTAGGGGAAAGAGCCCACAACTTTCTGTTTATCCATCAATCACCCGGGGGAGGGATAAAAAAATGAGAGATTGAAGAATAGAGAGATGTGCGCTAAGAGAAAAAGTGAGGAAAAGGACTTATTTAGAAAAACAGAGCTTGAGGGCCGAGTGATATGAGAATCACAAATGAGAAAGGGTGGGAAACAATACCCAAAGAAACAGGCTCCCTGTGTACGTCTGAGTGTCGTGTTTTTTTGTTTTATCTCGATTCTTGTCTTGAGTCGTTTCGAGTGTTACTCGATGTGTTTAGGTTGTTTACCTTTTGTTTTTCGTTGTTGAGTCGTAGTATGCTATATTCAGTCGTAGGCTCAATACCCAGTTGAGAACTTATTCTCACTCTCAATTTCAAAAAATCGTTTTGTGCTCAGAGTGCCGTGTCATTCTCCGCATTTGTGCAAAACAGGATTTGTTCTTTCATAAAACCGCAGGGTTCAACCCGGGTCATATGGGAGCAGGAAAACCAGGACCTATCTGAAGCTATGTTGGTTCCGGACTGCAAAGCAAAAGAAAAGAGAAAAATTTGGAGCATCTGAGATTGTTTCAACTTCTGCAAATTCCGTGATTGTATTCCGGATGTACCTTTTCAGGTCTTGCCAATGCTCTGAAGTATGAGTGTGCCTCTACCTCAAGCTTAAGATCAAGTCTGCTTCAACCTAAAATGGTGATCAGAAGTGCCCTCCTTGAGTACCAGTCTCTGCCAGAGACATCTTGGCTATGTTTGCAATGAGTTCCTAGGCTGCGACGGTGGAAACTAGAGTTCGAATGGCTGTTGCCTAGAATGCAAAGGTTCGGGATTTTCGAGACTAAAGTCTGGTTTAAATACCCAAAGGCGTGTCCTCGGCTTGAAATCTGTATGGAAGCCCCATAGGTTGAGATAGCGTGTATGCACCTCAATTTTGGATACTGAACCAACCTAGTCTGTCACCCCGTTGGAGAATAGGGAAAGTTGTGAATATGATCAGGAAGAAAGGCAGCATCCAAAGTGTTCTACATGAAGAAACCTTGTCAGTATTTCAGAGCCTTTGTACTGTAAGTTGAAGGTAAGTGTTCGAAGAGCACGAGGGGAGATCCCCGTCAGAGTAGAGCGGTTCATCGCCACTCACCCCATGAGGTGCTTTCTAAAGCGCCGCTTTGTCCATTTATTGCTTTCCTTAAGCATCATGCATTGTAATACATTGTACCTATCTCGTCTCTTTCTCGTTCATGCACGATATTGTCTGTACGGTTCATTCAAAGAAGTTTCGTTTAAAATCATTCACTTAGTGTATCAATCACACTTCATCCACTTTTGTGTATCTATAACACACCTTCTCGTTTTCTGTATCTATCACACTCTATTCAGTTAGTGTATCAATCACACCTCATTTATTTAGTGTATCAATCACACCTCATTCACCCTTAGTGTATCAATCACACTTTCTTCATTCGTTTTGTGTATCAATCACACTTCATTTATTTAGTGTATCAATCACACTCTCTTCACTTAGTGTATCCATCACACATTCTCATTTTCTGTATCTATCACACATATTCTCATTTTCTGTATCTATCACACACATCCTCATTTTGTGTATCTATCATGCACATATTCACTTCATTATCTTTTGTGTATCCATCACACCTGTTCACTAAGTGTATCTATCACACTTAGTGTTCACATTTACTATATCAATCATACTTTGTTCACTAAGTGCATCTATCACACTTCGTGTTCACATTTAGTATATCAATCATACTTTGTTCACTAAGTGCATCTATCACACTTTGTGTTCACCTTTAATGTATCAATCATACTTTGTTCACTAAGTGCATCTATCATACTTTGTGTTCACCTTTAGTGTATCCATCATACTTTGTTCACTAAGTGCATCTATCACACTTTGTGTTCACCTTTAGTGTATCCATCACACTTGTTCACTAAGTGCATCTATCACACTTCGTGTTCACCTATTATGTATCCATCACACTTGTTCACTTAGTGCATCTATCACACTTTGTGTTTGCCTTTTGTGTATCCATCACACTTTACTCACTTCACCTTTTGTGTATCAATCACACTTTACTCACTTCACCCTTTGTGTATCAATCACACTTTGTTCATATAGTGTATCTATCACACACTCGCTTTGTATCAATCACACACTCGCTTTGTATCAATCACACTTTGTTCATATAGTGTATCTATCGCACACTCGCTTTGTATCAATCACACACATTCGCTTTATGTATCAATCACACATGTTCGCTTTGTGTATCAATCACACACTCTCGCTTTGTGTATCTATCATACCTTGTTCACTTAGTGCATCTATCACACTTTGTGTTCACCTTTTTGTGTATCCATCACACTACGTTCGCTTCGTGTATCTATCACACATGCACACTATATTCGCAGTGAGAATTGTAATAATTCTCTTACATCCTTTCTTTATTGTAATGTAGCTCGGTTTCTACTTGCTTAAAACTGTTGCATTGTTATGCTTCATTACAGCTTTCTTTGTATGATTATAAGTCATGCTCTTGCATCTTGCATGCCGTTTGCATTTTGCCTAGCCTCCGGGCGCATCCCTGCATACCTATATTGATTGATTGTCTTAGTCTTCGGCCTTGTCAAAAATGGGTCGTCTCTGGGCTTTGACACTCACTCCCGTCACTTTGTAACTTTTGAGTTCTGTCAAAGAGGGGCAACTGTAGACACCCCATTTTTGACCGTCCTCGAGACTTGGTTATGCTTGCAGGTACACCCAACAACTAGTTCGTGTCACGACCCAAACCCGGCCCTATGGGTTTAGTACCGTAACCGGCCAGTAATCCGAGATTACCGAAGGCCTGCAGAACAGTAATACAGTAAAACAGAGTACAGGGCCTGGCGGAAGCCAATACAGTAAATAAATAGTGTCCATTGAGCTGTGACAGTCTGTATGCAAAAAGGGTTTTCACACATTTATACATAAACAGTACGTACAATATTGACATTCATTCAATCTAGGGACTCAACCCTAGATAGCGGTACAGAAAACATTCCGTCTGTACAACACAGTATACAAAATTAACAGTCACACAGTACAGGGACCTAATCCCTGTATAACAGTACAGTAAACAGTCAGTCTATACAAAACAGTGAAACAGTACAAAAAGGGGGAAATTCTAAAGCACCCCTAAGCCTTAACAGTAGGCTCGGAACCTCGCAGTGAGGCACAAAGGCTGGCTTGACAAAACTGGAGTTACCCTGACGCTCCTAGCTCCGTTCTGGTGCCTGTACACCTACATATATATATGAGCAGTGAGCTAAAGCCCAGTGAATAACATAAAGCGTAAAGGGGTTTAGAATGAATGTCCTTACAGTAATGAAAACAGTTCATTTCAATCAGTAATTCAGTTGCTCAGTACAGTAAACAGTCATATGTGGTACATCCATTAGCATAACAGTAACAGTAGGTCTTAAAAGACCGAACAGTAATGATGGCCATCAGTCAGTAAACAGTAGTGGTTTCACAAGGAAACCGACAGAGATCTCTGTGACAGTAACAGTAACAGTAAACCGTAGATACTAAGGATGCCACAGTACAGTTCAGAAATAAAGGACATACATTCATTCAGTAAATAATACCAGTTCAGTAAACAGTTCAGTTCAGTATTCAGAAGATAATCAGTTGAACATATCTTTACACAATTGTTACTCACAGAGTTCTGGGCTACAGTATGCTAGAGCGTGTCTCCCCAGTCGCCAACCCTACACAGTTAACAGGTTGAACACACTAAGCTACACAGTTGGGAAATCTCATAACTTAATCCCTAATTTGCCTTGGTGTGTTCTACAATGATATCCTCGTCAAGATGCCTTAAACTAGGCCTAAGAATGCCTAGGATGGGATGAGGATGCAAAAATACACTTAGAAAACATTTCGCAAAGTTTGCTGAAAATAGGAGCCTCGCTCGAGCGAGACTTTCTACGCTCGAGCGTAAGTCCAAAATCAAAGGCTTCGCTCGAGCGAGTAATCCTTCGCTCGAGCGGTCTGCAAAACAGTAAAAGTACTGGATGCTGAAATTTTACGCGCGATGGTCGCTCGATGGTTGCTCGAGCGGAGCCCTGGACAAAGGTGCTCGCTCGAGCGGGGAATCCTTCGCTCGAGCGAGGAAGCCAAATCTGGAATTTCCAGATTTGCCTCCCAAGCTCAAACCAAGCATTCAACCACTCCAAACTCGACCTCTTGGGCCCAAAATCTGGAAAACATCATTAAATTCAATGTATAACAAGTTTCAAAGCTCAATTCATGAATTCAAGCCCCAAAGGTGAGTCAAATAAAACCATATTCAAACCCATTTTCAAGAACAACATTCAAACATGTCATGCATGAGTTTTAAACCAAATTAAAGCTTCAAAGCTGTTTCAAAAGAGCTCATTTCTTTTCAAATCAGATGGAAACATGGTCTATAACAACAATATGAGCATGCATGTACCAATGTCCATGTAATCAACCTCAAAATGCAACAATACCAACATGCATGCAAGAAATGATCTTCAATCCCTCATTTATGGACCAAATCATGACTTAGCTCTACAAATTAACATGAATCATGCAAGAATGAACTCAAGAACAGCAACAAGAAGATGGATGTCCTACCTTGGGTGTAGAATTAGGAGTGAGGGAGCTCAAATTAGTAATTACCCTTCAATTCTTCAAGTTGACTAAGCCAAACCCCCAAGAACAACTCTATTCTCTCCCTTTCTCCCTCAAGGTCGGTGATGTGCTCAAAATGGCTGAGCAAAATGTTCTTCAAGTGTGTACATAAGGCTCAAGTGTGTGTATATGAGATAGTGGCAAAATGGTAAATATGGCAAACTCTTTAATTGGCTTATTTTAATCTAATTTAATCATACCTAATCAGTTTTCAGATAAATATACCATAAAATCACATTAATTATGAGGGTCACGGAACATCAATCGGTTTCTAATTCGGCCGCCGATAAGGCCTTCAATTAGCAGTTTAAACATATAGACATGAACAGATAATCAGACAATCAAACAGATAGAATGCAATTAACTAACATATACTCAGTTAATTCAGATTCCAATTTCAATCAGTCAGTTCAGTACTTTACTCAGTTCAATTATCAGTCAGTTATCAGTCATTATCCGTTTCGTTTAACAGTAATCGGTGATTATCGGTAATCAATCAGTCCCTAATCAGTAAACAGTATGAGGGTTGTTACAGTCTCCCCTCCTTATAAAGAGTTTAGTCCCCTAAACTCGAGTTACCTTCATTCTGGAAGAAAACAGGATTCAGTGGAAACAGTTCAGGATATCGTTTAGCCATGTTATCTTCCCTTTCCCAAGTGGCATACACGCCACCATGGTTCTGCCAGTCAACTTTCACTAACGGGATCTCTTTGTTCCTCAGTTTCTTGATCCGTCGGTTTACAATCTGTATAGGCCGTTCCTCGTAAGTGTAGTCATCACTCAACACTACGTGGGTAGGCTCTATTACATGGAAGGGATCCCGGAGATAGTCTCTCAACATAGAAATGTGGAAGACGTTATGCATATGCTCCATTTCAGGAGGAAGCGCAACTTGATACGCCACCGGATTGATTTTCTCAATAATCTCGTATGGTCCGACGTATCTCGGTGCTAGCTTGCCTTTGACTCCAAAACGAGTCTGGCCTTTCATTGGTGTCACTTTCACAAAAACGTGATCACCCACTTCATACTCTCTGTCCCGTCTTCTGACATCTGCATAACTTTTCTGTCTACTCTGTGCAGTTTTCAGTCTTTGCTGTATCAGTTTCACTTTCTCAGTTGTTTCATACACAATCTCGGGCCCAAGCAAAGGCCCATCTCCAACTTCTGCCCAACAGATTGGAGATCTACATTTTCTGCCATACAATGCCTCGAAAGGCGCCATGCCAATACTCGAATGGTAGCTGTTGTTATACGCAAATTCAGCTAAGGGCAAATGGCTTTCCCAGTCTCCCTGAAAATCAAGGACACACATTCTCAGTAGATCCTCCAGAGTTTGGATGGTCCTTTCAGATTGGCCATCTGTCTGAGGATGATAGGCACTACTCAGCCTCAATTCAGTACCCAATGCAGTCTGTAGGCTTTGCCAAAACCTCGATGTAAACTTCGAATCCCTGTCAGAAACAATAGACACAGGCACTCCATGCAGTCTAACGATTTCATCAATATAGATAACAGCCAATTTGTCCGCATTATAAATCGTCTTGACAGGTAAGAAGTGAGCAGATTTGGTTAGTCTATCAACAATAACCCAAATTGAATCCATACCTTTTCTGGAGCGAGGTAATCCAACGATAAAATCCATCGTGATATGCTCCCATTTCCACTCTGGTATGGGTAGGGGTTGCAATAGTCCGGCAGGTCGTTGATGTTCAGCTTTGACCTGTTGGCAATGAAGACATTTGGATACAAAATCAGCAATTTCTTTCTTCATTCCCGGCCACCAGAAATTCTGTTTCAGATCTTGGTACATTTTTGTATTCCCCGGATGGATAGACAATTTCGAATTGTGGCCTTCTTGCAGAACTCTTCTTTTCAGTTCAGTATCATTCGGTACACACAGTCTTTCTTGAAATTTCAGTACATTATTCTCACATTTGAATCCCGGTCTCGGTTTAGATTCTCTTTCCTCGATGATCTTTTTCAAGAAGTCATCCAGTTGCTGTTTCTCTTTAATCTCCTCGATCAGTGCCGGTTGAGCAGAAATAGCAGCTAAGATTCCACCTTGTCCTCTCAAAACAATTTCTATTTCAGATTTTTCCAGGTCACAAAGCAACTCTTTCTGCCCTGTAAGCAAACAGGCTAAGTTTCCAATCGATTTTCGGCTCAATGCATCGGTAACGGTATTGGCTTTTCCCGGATGGTACAATATCTGTAGGTCATAGTCTTTAATCAGTTCCAGCCATCTCCGCTGTCTCATATTCAGTTCTTTCTGTGTGAAGAAATACTTTAGACTCTTGTGGTCGGTGTATACTTCACATGTCACCCCGTACAGATAGTGACGCCAGATTTTCAGTGCAAATACTACTGCAGCAAGTTCCAGATCATGGGTCGGGTAATTCTTTTCATGTGGTCTCAGTTGTCGGGAAGCATAAGCTATAACCTTCCCATTCTGCATTAAAACACATCCCAAACCCTTATGAGAAGCATCACTAAATACAGTATAACCATCCGTACCTGAGGGTAAGGTAAGAACCGGTGCAGTCACTAATCGAGTTTTCAGCTCCTGGAAAGCAGATTCTCTTTGGTCAGTCCAGTCAAATGATGTCCCCTTCTGAGTTAACTGAGTCAATGGTAGGGCAATTTTGGAGAAATCTTTGACAAATCTTCTGTAATATCCAGCCAATCCCAAAAAGCTTCGGACTTCAGTCACATTTGTTGGTCTAGGCCAGTTCACTACAGCTTCAATTTTCTGCGGATCAACAGAAATTCCATTTTTGCTAACAACATGCCCCAGAAACATAACATGGTCAAGCCAAAATTCACATTTAGACAGTTTAGCATACAGTTTCTGTTCTCTTAAGGTTTGTAGGGCAAGTCTCAGATGATGTTCATGCTGTTCTATACTTTTGGAGTAAATCAATATGTCATCGATAAATACAACAATAAAGTCATCAAGGTATGGTTTAAAAATTCTGTTCATAAGGTCCATAAAGGCAGCAGGGGCATTCGTGACTCCAAAAGGCATAACCAAAAATTCATAATGTCCATACCTCGTTCTAAAAGCAGTTTTATCGATGTCTTCCGGTTTAACCTTCAGTTGATGATACCCCGATCTGAGATCAATCTTAGAAAACACTTGTGCACCCTGTAACTGATCAAATAAATCATCAATGCGTGGCAAAGGGTATTTGTTCTTTACAGTTACCTTATTCAGTTCACGGTAGTCAATGCACAGTCTCAGTGAGCCATCTTTCTTCTTGACAAACAAAACAGGAGCACCCCATGGCGAAGTGCTAGGTCTGATGAACTTTTTATCTAACAGTTCTTGCAATTGCACTTTCAGTTCCTTCAGTTCAGTTGGAGCCATTCTGTAAGGAGCTTTAGAAACTGGTTGTGTTCCGGGAATCATATCAACGGTAAATTCAATCTCCCTATCAGTCAAATCTCCTGGAAGATTATCTGGAAAAACATCTGGAAATTCCCTGACTATAGGAATACAATTCACATCAGTTTTAACACTATCATCAGTAGACACAGTCAGTACAGAACACAGATATCCTTTACACCCCTTTCTAATTAATTTAACAGCTTTCACTGACGAAATCAAATACGGAGGAGGTACTACTCCACTCCCATTAAACACAAATTCAGGCAAACCAGGTGGACGGAAAACAACTTGCTTGGTCACACAGTCAATAGTGGCATGATATTTTTGTAACCAATCCATCCCCAATATTACGTCAAAATGATCAATGTTCAATGGCAGTAAATCAATAAACAGATGCATATCCCCAACAATAATTTCACATGCGGGGTACATATAAGCACATGTCATGGATCCCCCTACGGGTGATGATACGGCTAGCAGATAGTTCATAGGTTCTAAGGGTCTATTCAATTTCCGTGAGAAAGCATGCGATACATAAGAATGCGTAGACCCCGAATCAATCAGTACATATGCATTTTGAGTACAGATAGAGAGAATACCTGACACAACGGTCTCGGTATTCTGCACATCTCCCGGTACTAGTGCGAACACTCGGCCTTGCCTCATAGGCTCTTTCCCCGTAACTCTGGGGTTAGGCTTTGGTGGAGCATTTGATGCTGCTGCGCTTGGTGCAGCTTTACCACTGGCTTGTGGAGCAGAGGGGCAGTCTTTAACCATGTGGCCCACCTTGCCACACCTGTAACAGGCTCCAGATATTCTGTAGCAAACCCCTTTGTGCTTCTTGCCACATTCAGAACAGGGTGGTATGAAACCACTCCCTTGGCTGGGGCTAGTTGTCAACCCCGTATTCTGTTTCTTGTTGGCTGGGTTGTGCTTGCCTTTCTTAAATTTGAAACTCTGCCTTTTTCCATGCCATTCAGTCGTTGGTGTTTCAGATTGTTTCACTGCTGCAATGTTCGACTCGGCCATCAATGCCCGGTCGAGAACACCCACAAAAGTCGGTAATTTCAAAACATTTATCCGGTCAAGTATTGCCACATTAAGGCCACCTTCAAATTTTCTGGCCTTCTTATATTCAGTATCCACCATATGCGGTGCATATCTAGCAAGCTCAGTAAATTTGGTTTCATATTCTGCAACGGACATTGTGCCCTGCTTCAGCTGTTCAAATTCGGTCACTTTTCTATCCCTGACACACTGAGGGAAGTACTTTTCAAAGAAGGACTCCTTGAACTGAGCCCAAGTCATAACAGTGTTTGTTTCACGGATTAACATCCACCACCTTCTAGCTTCTTCTTGTAAGGTGAAGGTAGCTAACAGTACTTTATTCGCTTCAGAGCACGGGAACACCTCAAATAATTTCTCTGTCTCAAGCACCCACGCTTCAGCTTTTAACGGTTCAAGGCCTCCCTGGAAGGATGGCGGTTTCATCTTACTGAATTTATGGGTGAGAGCAATAATATCCCCATCATCCGCATTCGCATTAGGTTCCGGCTGTACCGGAGGAGGAGGAGGAGGCTGTTGGTTCTGTTGTTGTTCCAGTCTAGCAGTTATCAGTTCTATCATTCTTTCCATTCTTTCCATTCTTGCCTCAGTAGATGAGGACTCAGGTTCATTTGCATTGTCCATTTCACTATAAGCAGTTATAACAGTTTTAAACATAAGCAATCATTTGTTTCATAGTTTAACACATTAACAGATATTCAGTCATAACATAGCCACACACTTTTCAAGTTCATGAGATGTCCTAATCACTTTTCTAGGACACCCTATAGCTCATTTGGACACGTGTGTGCGGTATAACTCGTGGTAAGTATCGCTCTGATACCACTCTGTCACGACCCAAACCCGGCCCTATGGGTTTAGTACCGTAACCGGCCAGTAATCCGAGATTACCGAAGGCCTGCAGAACAGTAATACAGTAAAACAGAGTACAGGGCCTGGCGGAAGCCAATACAGTAAATAAATAGTGTCCATTGAGCTGTGACAGTCTGTATGCAAAAAGGGTTTTCACACATTTATACATAAACAGTACGTACAATATTGACATTCATTCAATCTAGGGACTCAACCCTAGATAGCGGTACAGAAAACATTCCGTCTGTACAACACAGTATACAAAATTAACAGTCACACAGTACAGGGACCTAATCCCTGTATAACAGTACAGTAAACAGTCAGTCTATACAAAACAGTGAAACAGTACAAAAAGGGGGAAATTCTAAAGCACCCCTAAGCCTTAACAGTAGGCTCGGAACCTCGCAGTGAGGCACAAAGGCTGGCTTGACAAAACTGGAGTTACCCTGACGCTCCTAGCTCCGTTCTGGTGCCTGTACACCTACATATATATATGAGCAGTGAGCTAAAGCCCAGTGAATAACATAAAGCGTAAAGGGGTTTAGAATGAATGTCCTTACAGTAATGAAAACAGTTCATTTCAATCAGTAATTCAGTTGCTCAGTACAGTAAACAGTCATATGTGGTACATCCATTAGCATAACAGTAACAGTAGGTCTTAAAAGACCGAACAGTAATGATGGCCATCAGTCAGTAAACAGTAGTGGTTTCACAAGGAAACCGACAGAGATCTCTGTGACAGTAACAGTAACAGTAAACCGTAGATACTAAGGATGCCACAGTACAGTTCAGAAATAAAGGACATACATTCATTCAGTAAATAATACCAGTTCAGTAAACAGTTCAGTTCAGTATTCAGAAGATAATCAGTTGAACATATCTTTACACAATTGTTACTCACAGAGTTCTGGGCTACAGTATGCTAGAGCGTGTCTCCCCAGTCGCCAACCCTACACAGTTAACAGGTTGAACACACTAAGCTACACAGTTGGGAAATCTCATAACTTAATCCCTAATTTGCCTTGGTGTGTTCTACAATGATATCCTCGTCAAGATGCCTTAAACTAGGCCTAAGAATGCCTAGGATGGGATGAGGATGCAAAAATACACTTAGAAAACATTTCGCAAAGTTTGCTGAAAATAGGAGCCTCGCTCGAGCGAGACTTTCTACGCTCGAGCGTAAGTCCAAAATCAAAGGCTTCGCTCGAGCGAGTAATCCTTCGCTCGAGCGGTCTGCAAAACAGTAAAAGTACTGGATGCTGAAATTTTACGCGCGATGGTCGCTCGATGGTCGCTCGAGCGGAGCCCTGGACAAAGGTGCTCGCTCGAGCGGGGAATCCTTCGCTCGAGCGAGGAAGCCAAATCTGGAATTTCCAGATTTGCCTCCCAAGCTCAAACCAAGCATTCAACCACTCCAAACTCGACCTCTTGGGCCCAAAATCTGGAAAACATCATTAAATTCAATGTATAACAAGTTTCAAAGCTCAATTCATGAATTCAAGCCCCAAAGGTGAGTCAAATAAAACCATATTCAAACCCATTTTCAAGAACAACATTCAAACATGTCATGCATGAGTTTTAAACCAAATTAAAGCTTCAAAGCTGTTTCAAAAGAGCTCATTTCTTTTCAAATCAGATGGAAACATGGTCTATAACAACAATATGAGCATGCATGTACCAATGTCCATGTAATCAACCTCAAAATGCAACAATACCAACATGCATGCAAGAAATGATCTTCAATCCCTCATTTATGGACCAAATCATGACTTAGCTCTACAAATTAACATGAATCATGCAAGAATGAACTCAAGAACAGCAACAAGAAGATGGATGTCCTACCTTGGGTGTAGAATTAGGAGTGAGGGAGCTCAAATTAGTAATTACCCTTCAATTCTTCAAGTTGACTAAGCCAAACCCCCAAGAACAACTCTATTCTCTCCCTTTCTCCCTCAAGGTCGGTGATGTGCTCAAAATGGCTGAGCAAAATGTTCTTCAAGTGTGTACATAAGGCTCAAGTGTGTGTATATGAGATAGTGGCAAAATGGTAAATATGGCAAACTCTTTAATTGGCTTATTTTAATCTAATTTAATCATACCTAATCAGTTTTCAGATAAATATACCATAAAATCACATTAATTATGAGGGTCACGGAACATCAATCGGTTTCTAATTCGGCCGCCGATAAGGCCTTCAATTAGCAGTTTAAACATATAGACATGAACAGATAATCAGACAATCAAACAGATAGAATGCAATTAACTAACATATACTCAGTTAATTCAGATTCCAATTTCAATCAGTCAGTTCAGTACTTTACTCAGTTCAATTATCAGTCAGTTATCAGTCATTATCCGTTTCGTTTAACAGTAATCGGTGATTATCGGTAATCAATCAGTCCCTAATCAGTAAACAGTATGAGGGTTGTTACAGTTCGACTGCTTGCTGAGTACTCGACTGTCACGGCGGAACGTCACCGACTCGAGCTTCCCGGACCTTGTATCCTTTCTGCCCCATTTTTGGACCTTGGCTAGGTCCTGTCAGAGTGGACCCTGTGGTGCACTGCAGGCCATGGCATGGCACTGCCGGCCATGGACTTGTTCCTGCCGGCCATCGATGAGCCACTGCCGGCCATTGCTGATGGCCGGCACCCCCATTATCTCAGCTGGTTTTCCTCCAGATCTTTTGAGCCAGCTGGATTTTCATTTGCTCCCCTCCATACACGTGTATGGAGGGATGAAGGCCTTGCAAAACTTCTTGAAGAAGTTGTGGCTTTTCTTTCCTCTATATAAGGAAGAGGCTTCTTCCTTAGACAGGGGTTCTGCAACTTTGAAGAGAAAAACTTCTCTTTCTTTCTATATTGTGTGTGTTTTGTGCTTTGAAGTTGGATTTCCTTGCACTTTTACACTACAACCCATAGAGATACACTACCACCATTGGATTAAGCTTCTTGGGAAGGATTCTTAAGCTCTGAAAACTGGTTTCCACCCCCTGAAGTTGCTAGTTTCGAAAAGGGTCTTCAAGGGTGAGCATTTCTCTCATTTTTGCACTTTTTTGCACCTTGCTTTAGCCCTCTTTGCATATTGATTTAGACTTTGCTTATAACTGAAAAAAGTCTTGTTTTCAATTGCTTTTTAAGTTTGGTTAAGGTCATTTTGCTGTTTGGGGTGTGTAGCCCCCTTGCATGCTTTGTTTGGCTTTGTTTTAAGCCATATCTTGAGGCCTCCGAGCTAGACTTGGTTTGGTCTTCCTACCATTGAAATCCAGTGGGATTTTGGTGGTAGAGGTGTGGTTTTGAGGTCCTAAATCAGAGGGGGTAGTCCCCTCTCTTTGTGTTCTTCTTTGCTTGCATTTTTGAGGCTTGGTTCAGGCCTATTTTTGTGACTTCTAGGACATGCCTTGGCCCTGTCCAAGGCTGGTTTGGTCATGTCTTGCTTGCATCTAGCATGTGTAGTGTAACTCCATCCATAGCTCATCAAAGTCGCATGTGTGCTTGGCTTTTGTTGAGTTCATTTCAGTCCATTTTTGGTGATTTTTTACCATGCCATGAACCTGTTTTGGGTTGGTTTTGTTACTCCATGCTTGCATGATGTACCTGTAATGTAAATCCCCTAAACTAGCTTCATATGCTCCATGCCATGCCATGTCATTTTAGCTTGTTTGGTTTACATTTCAGCATGTATTTGGTCATTATTTGGCATGTTATGACCCTATCCATAGTTGGTTTGATCATCCTTTGCATGCTCCATATAGGTGTAGAACAAATCTTGTTTACTAGCCCTTTGTGCATGATGTTTTGACTCATCATACTAGCATCTTTTGGCTTTGCTCAAACTTGATTTTATGCTTATTTTGAAGTGTTCTAGAACTGTTTTAGGCTGCCATGTCCATACCACTCATGCTTTGTATAGCTATAGTGCAAATGCTTAGGCTAGTCTTGGGTTTTGAGGCCCCTACCATGCCATACATGTGATGTTTGCATGCCTTGCCCTCATTCCACATGCTATTTCAGTCCATGAAATGTTGTCATACACTTGCATTTGACATGCCTTGAATGCTTTGTATAGCTTGTGCTTTATGCCTCAAAAATGAGCTTTTGTGCATGCCATTAAGCCTAAGCCTTTGGCTCATCATTTCAGTGCATTTTGGGTCTTATTATACCATGATGTAACTCTGTTTTTGGTTGTCCAGGTCATGCCATGATTGGTTCTAATAGGTGCTGTGCATTGCCTCTTTTGTAGCCTTGCATGTCCTATGTTTCAGCATTGTATGCTAGCTTGCTTTGGCCTACTTCCATACATGTTTTAGTCTCATATCAGTATGTACTAGGACTATTTTGGGTTGCCCTTGCCATATCCTTCATGCTTCGTATAGCTGTAGTGTAATTGGCCTTACAAGCTTCGTGTTTCAATGATTCACGCATGCTATCCTCGAGCTATTTAAATGATTTGGCATCATTTATCATCTTATTTCAGTGCATATAATGTTGTTACACTTGCACATTTGTCACTTCTTAGGCACTTTTGAGAGTTGCCCTTTTAGGCCCCTTTGATGAACCTTTCGCATTTCGCATGCTTGAGTGTGTTGTATGGCTTAATTCATTGCTTTGGCTATTGATTTGGACCTAGTTGAGAGCCGTCCAGCTTTGGTGTAAGCTCATCTTACCATGTTGTCTCATGCTTGTTTCATTTCGTATGTTGTCGCATACTTGTTTAGCTTTGCATACCTTGAATGCTCACATGTTCATGTTGCATTTTGTCATGTTGTCCAAGGTCATCACCTCACATCATGCTTATATGCTTGTTGAATGCTTGGTTTAGTTGCATGTTTGCACATTTAGGTCATGTTGCATGTTTGCCATGCTTACGTGTTGCATTGCTTGGATTAAGTGTTAATCCGAGCACGAGGAACGAGGGGCGTTTCATACTTCAAGTGATGGAACATGTCTCAATTCTCGGTCGCCGAAGCTCTTGATGATTTATGATAGAGTTCTAGGCTTTACTTGCTTTATTTGTGCATTCATTTTCATATTGATTGGCACAAGTTGGATCTTTGGCCATCACGCATCGGGATACGTGATTGATGGTCGTGGATCCAACTAGGCCTCTCCCTTGATGTTTTGAGGTGATTTGGAGTGCCATGGTGCGTACATGTCCTTGGGAAACCCTCAATTTTCTCTATTTTGTGCTTCGTTGTAGTTTAGTGTCACAGCACACCAGTGGCCAGTAGCCTGCCATTGATGGCCGGCAGTGTGCCACCCTTGGCCGGCAATGGTTCATCTTTGGCCGGCATATCTCTTTTCCTGGCCGGCAGGCCACTGGTGACTTCCCTTGTAGTGTTTTGGTAAGGTCCAGCAACAAGCACTGGAAAACACCCTGCAAACAGAGCCTCTAAAGAGCAACCGGAAGGCCTTCCAAAGTAAGGAACCGAAGTGAGCATGCATGCCTCCCTTCTTCAAACAGAGTTGGAATAGCACCGTTTACTGCTTTCCCTACCTGCTTGTTGTTATTCATTAATTACTTAATTGATTTGTTAATTAATTAAGTTGTGTAATAATTAGTTGTAGCTAGTTATTCAATTTGGTTATGTAATAATTAATTAGCTTGTGAGTTAGTTAATTAGGTGGCTTGTATTATTTATTCGGTCCCTCTGAGCGAGGGCGCAATTGTAATAAGTGTGGGTGCGTGTGTGCATGTCTTCCAACCCCATTTCTTTCTCCTTTTTATTTAACCACTTATAATGGTTAGATTTAGGGCATATTTCAATTAGCATACCTTATGCTATGCATGAGTGCATTCATTCATCTGTATTGCATGCACCGGGCTCGGCGCACCATACTAACTGCATAGTATTTCAAATCTAACTTGAATACGTGTTATCTGTTGCATTTCACATGCCGTCCTAGGATTAGCCGAGCCTATTCTAGACTGCATTCTGTATGCGATACATTAGGCACTTAACATGGACTTGGATCATGCATGATTGCTAATGAGTTCTCTGTTTTGCCGCGGAGTACGATGTAAGTATTTATGCTTTAACATCTCGCATGAGTGTGATTGTTAGCATGACAGCATGCTTACCATGTGGCTATATGCTTATGTGATATACCTGCCTGAATGCTTGTGGGTGAAGGTTGGATTACTTGAATTGAGATAAGTCATTGAAATTCGCATTTTAGCCTACTTGCGAGTAGCAAACTTCAAACATTTCCAAACAAACGGATATGTAATGCTTTGTTCCAAATTAGGTGATCTAGTCTATACTTGTATGCTGTGCGCATCATATAGTAATTCTAGCTAATTAATCGGAATAAGAATGCATAATGTTTTCAAAACTAGATATCATGGTTAGTAGAGGCCGATCTTTGATCGGGCGAGCGGGGGTGCTCACGAAGTGACCTTCCCCAATCGTACCCAAGTTCCCGAGCCGAGGCAACTTTGGTGATGACGGACACGTGGCCTTAGGCAACGAGTCAAGGTTTCCTAAATTTCCCTCAAAATAAAATATTTAGGTGGCGACTCTGTATCTGGCAAAGCAGTCCATGTTTGGCACTTCTTTCAAAAAAATCTGTTTTCAAAAACGATTTGCCGGATTTGGACTCTTTGATGATTCATCGGTCTTGCATTGCACTCTACGAGATTAGATACAGGACTGTGACATTGAGTCCTGAACTGTAGTGAGCCCAAATGAACAAAACGGGATTTCCTCCCGGGACGTTCGGGAATGTCTACAACACGCAGTTCGCTTGAGCGTGGAAAGTGACACTCGAGCGTTAGACACAAGGTTCTGCTAGAGTGTAAGAAGTGACGCTCGAGCATTGAATACACTCTTTCAGTATTTGCAAGCCTGAGAAAAATACTGAGAGTTTGCAAATTCCGCTCGAACATAAGAATGGCCGCTCGAGTGGAGGAGAAAAATTGCGAAGCCCACTCGAGTTCAAGAATGGCCGCTTGAGCGGAGGAGTAAAAATCTAGACAATATAGGTTTGGAAAAACAAGTAACCAACTTGTTCCAAACACACAACTACAATCCAAATGGCCAATTCGAGGAACAACAAGAGGAATAAAAGATAAACAACAACATTGGACCATGAAACCCAAGTCTGGAACATAATAAAATATCGGGTCAAAACTAGAGTCGCCATATAAAATTTTATTTTTTATTTTTTATTTTTATAAATTTTTTGTGACTTTTTTAGCTAAAAAAAAAAAAATTAGTTTTTTTGTGATTTTTTTGGCAAAAAAAATTAAAAAGCTAGTTTTTTTTGAAGTTTCCAAAACACCATCAATTTCACGAATACCATTCTAGCGGTTAATATGATATTTTGATACAACTAATACTCATATAAATGTTTGGTCACAAAAGTTACTTTTCAAAAAGTCTCTTGTAATCCAAATTAAGAAAAAAAATAAAAAAAGTTTCTTGTAATCATAATTTAGTTTTGTTGATGGGGGCAGAAATGACTTTGCCAAACTTCAAGTTAAATTTAGAATAAGATTTGGCTTTATTTATTTATTTATTTTTGTCAATAGATAGGAGAGTAATTACATTATACGAAATACTTACATCTTCAAAATAGATCACTAACATATAATAGTTAAAAAGTCAACAAAGTCTAACAACTAGCCCCACAACCACAGAATGCATTAAACTCCTCTCTATAGGAGTTGAATCCAAGATTTCACACCATAAAGGGCGCTATATAATCACTAGGCAAATGCCCTAATTAGATTTGGCTTTATTTTAGTAAGGCAAATCATTAGAAAAGAATTTTTGAGATGTCTAGTTGCAAAATAATTTTAAAAAATCTTATGGTTTTACAATTAAAGTTGATCTCCTGTACCAATTTGACACAAAGTTTGATAGATTATCAAAATTTTATTAACATTTTCCCCTCTATCTCTCTTTTGATGGAGACTACAAACGCTGTTTGTATTTGATTTTATTAAAAAAAATAAAAGAGACAATATTTTTTTACATTGGATCAGTGTTGCTAAATTTTAGTATTTTGACTATTGTAACATTTGATTATTTTTATTTCATTGTGAGAGTTGTATTGTGCTGTTGTTTATTTCTATCAATTATGAGTTATTTTTTGTGGTGATTGTTAAGATTCTAGATATGCATTATTAGATTATAATTGTTCTTATATTTATAATTAATCTCTTACCAATTGAAAAAAAAAATTAAAATATGTCAAAATTTAATTGTAATATGCTAGTTTGACAATTTAATATTGCAAAATGTTTTTAGTTTGTTTGTTAGATTTGTTATATGTTTAACAACTTTTTTTGATCCTGAATTTGCTGGCATCCAATTCGATCCATTCTCTCTCTCTCTCTCTCTCTGTTCCTTTTTGTTTTTCATTTTTCCGTTTTTTTTTTTTATTTTTTATTTTTTTTTTTTTATTTTTAAAAGGGTTGGCCTAATCTATATGTGTATGTTGGTTTCATTAATTCACTTAGTCCATGGGCATCGATTCAAGATGTTGAACTTTGACTTGAGGGGCAAATCGATTATGTTACTCAATTTAATTATCGATTTATGCGAAATTTTTATATAAAATTTATTACTAGAATAATATGACAATAATATTTATATAATTAAATATCAATTAAATGGGCACTTTGTTCCATTATAATTATATCATTTTCTATAACTACACAAAAATTGATCACAAAATTAGATATTCAATTCTTGTATTTTTAAACTTTTTCAAATATAATAATAAGTTTAGGAAAGCTCCCCAGTTTACTTAAAAATTTACCAACTATCCACATAGCAAGCCACCTTACTGTGGAGATTGTTCTTATTTAAAAGGAAAAAAAATATATACAATAACCTTGTCCGAACATAATTCAATTAACTATCAATCTATAATACTCATATAGAAAGAGAACAAATTCATATGCATCTAATTAAGTGATTATTAATAAAATCTACATACATAGCAAAAAGGAAAAAAGAAAAGAAAAAGCCTTACATAAATAAGTGATTACCAAATAATTAAGTTATCAAAATGTATTATTGATTTCAAAAGCCTCACGTGAATAAGTGATTATTACAAAGCTATCGAAAATCAAATTTGTATGGATCTATCAAGACTAAGAAAAAAATAATAATAATAATAATAACAAAAAGGATAAATTCATCTTTCAATGTCAACATTTTTTTTTTGTCTTTTCTTTTGATTAAAAAATTAATGAACTTGTGTCAAGGTATCTGATTCAATTTGTTTGTCTGAGTTTTCAAAAAAAAAAAAAAAAATCTAAAAAATATTAGAAATTAGTTTGGTAAAGAAAATAAAAAAAAATGCATTATTTTATATAATTTTCCATTTTGAGTTAATTACTTAAAAGTTCTATTTACAAATGTTATGGTAGTTTAGGTCCTATAAAGATTTTTTGAATCAATAAATCCTATTTAGTAAAACTGAGAATATTATCAGTTTTCTCAAATTTTAAAACTAAGAACATTATTAATTTTGCATAGTAATGTTCTTGGATAATTGTTTCACTTACTGATAAAAAAAAGAGAGTATGAGATTAAACATTTTTACCTTTTACTTATTTGTTTGATTTAATTATCCAATAAAATCGTGAACATTATCAGTTTTTTTTATTTTTAATTTTTTTTTTCAATTTTGCACGTCAATGTTCCATCATTATTCTCCTTTATAGACACAAAATTTTCAGTTTTGCACAAAAAAATGATTCAGGTTTTTCAATTTTTTTTTTTTTTGCATATAAGTTTTTATTTTTATTTTTTTCAATTTAAAAGTTGATATTTTAAGGTTTTGAAAATCAAAATAAATGTCAGATTATCATGTTCCTTTATAGATAATCATAAATGATGAACTATCATTAGTTGAAGGTGAACAATCATTGTTTGAAAGGCAATTCCGACTATTAAAAACTTAATGGGACTTGAAAGTTCAAAATTTTTTAGTTAGAACTTAGTGGAATATAAATTCATAAATAAGGAATTATATGTAAATGGCCCATCTATTTTTTGGTAAAAAATAATTTAAATATTTAAAATATGTGTTTTTTAGTATTTATTTTTGTGAAACCACTTTCTAATTTTTTCTAATTTTTGGAAACAAAAAATTAGAACACAAATTTTAAAAACTCAACAAAACAAAATGATATATATTTAGAACTATTTATTTTATTTTATAGTTTTGTGCATCATGGTGCTACAATTCTAAGACATATTCTGAGAAAAAAATAAAAATAAATACATACCTATTTTCTTTCTTTGTCTTTCTCTGTATACTAATAACAAATTGATAACGTAATTAATTGGAACACTATTTTTTTCTTCAAAGTCTCCCCTTTGGCAATTTGGGAAGATTAACTTTTTAATTTTTTGGTTTTTTTGAGTCACATCATTTCTCTATTTTTTTACACAAAAAAGTAAAAAAAAAAAAATCAAAAAATAAAAAAGTCAGCTTTTTATCATTTTCCTAAAACACCACTGAGGTGGGTAGTAATGTAGGCAATTGATAAATTTTTAGGTGAATTAGAGAGGCTCTCTAGACTTATTGATATAATCCACTCTTAATTTGGTTGGTATTTTGGGTGGTGTCATTCCTTTGCTATAAAATAATACTAGTGTGAAAGTGACATTAAAATGACTTTGGAGTTTGGCCCAATAGTCTAGTAATTATACTTTAGGGTATAGTAAGTGGGACATTAAAAATTTGAGCTAATAGAATAGCGACAAACCTTTCAATTGTAATTTAACAATATTAATATTAATGCTATCTTTGTTAAAAAAATTAGACAAGAAATATACAAAAATATTATATATAAAGTGACGTGCCCTTTTAATTGTAATATAATTATATTAAAATATTAATGACTATTTTTATTATAAATTCTTGAGCTCAATTTGACGTCTTTTTATCTGCTTTCCTGAAAGTGGGTGGAAAGAGAGGGAATTTTTGCAAACTTTTAAATTTTCTTCGCTACCAAACGACAAATTACAATATCCATATGGGATGCGTTTGGTGTACCTCACTAATTCCCTCGCACGTTGACAAAATCAATGTGATAGATGATAGTGATAGTTCAGAAATGAATAAAAAAAGTAAAATAAAAAATAATTCTAACAAGATAGAAATAATCACACATGTGAGAGCTAGGCCATTTGTCTCAGATCTATAGTGGTTTGTGTTTCAATTCTATATTCTTAATACCACTTTCGAAAATTTATTTACAAATTACCATAGAAGTTATATCATGTGTTTTATAAATGAAGCACTTTCTAAATATATGTGATATTTGTGTTTGAATCTTATTGTTAGGTATTATAATTTCACTTTTATGTCATTGATTAAATAGAAAAAAAAAATATTGTCTTAAACTTGACGTATGCCAAAAGAATTGTAAATAAACTCACTCCATCGAACTCAAATTTATTAAAAGTAGGGTTTTCAAAAATTCCCCATCTACCCACTCAAATTGTCAAATCCATATCCATCCGTTGTCACTAAGTGGTTTGAAAGTATTAACATGTGTCATATTTGAGTTTAAATTTCACTGATAGATTTTATAATTTTTTCTTCTCTTATTTTCCTATCATTAATTTATTTTTTGAAAAAAAAAGTGGTTGTCTTAGGTTGATGCATGCCCTGAGAATTGTAAGTAAACTTAATTTCTTATAAACTATTCAAAATTATTACAAGTAGCCGTTTGCAAAAAATCCATCTACTAGCTCAAATTTTTCAACCCTGCTGTGCCACCCGTGACTTGAAGGTGCAGTACTGCTAGGAACACAGAAACTAAACACAGAATAAGATATAACCTTTTCACAAAGGATGTGTCCTACATATGTATTAATGAAATCTTCATATGTATGTATGCTTTTTCCATTAATAAAGTTTCATTTCTTTTGTCGAGAAAAAACCAAAAAAGGGATAAGTTCTACATGTGGGGCCCCACCCTTTGTGAGAGGGTTGTATACCATTCTATATTTGATTTTTGTCCACATAGATTTACTCTTAAAAGTATTCACTACTTTTAGCTTGACGAATTATATAGTTGTGTGTGGTTTACAATTTTTAACCAGTTCAAATAACTGATATAACCCTTCAATACTTATAAATCTTCTTGTTTTTGACTTTCGTCTCTCCCTCTTGACTTTTTATCACCGCTTCCCACCCCTCATTGCCATGCTCACTCTTTGTCGCTTCCTAGACATAAATTTATCATCAAGCATTTCATTTATTTTGATTTTGTAATTTTATAATTATCGTATAAGATTTATAACTTTAAAATGTATACATACTATATGTTGAAATTTACAGCCTGTCCAAACTCATTGGCTTGAAATTGTCAAAAATTCATACCAACCTGCTGGTTTTGAGGCCATGCATATTGATGGTAGGTTAAAAAATTGTCAACCTGTTAAGAGCAGTTTGATTGAGATTATTTTTCTTAAATCAACCCCTACAAAACTCCAATTGCAAGTTTAAATTTGATTTGTTTATAAAATGTTGAATACATGGTTTGAATGCACCACTTGTGCCAATAAATTATTCGTTGGAAAATGCTCGAGGTCCTAAATTTTCTACCAAATAAATGACCAAATGTCTCACATGGGTGTGGGGTTCACAAAATTGCGGACCCCACACCCATGTGAGATATTTGATCATTTATTTGATAGAAAATTTGGTGTTCCTATCATTATTATTATACGTAACTTCCAATGTTTATCCCAGCCCTTCAAGCTAATAATAAAGATTCTTGCATTCTTGTAATTAACTGGATTAGCTCGTACCTTCATCAAACTACAACTTTCATGTACATAAAAAATTTGTCTTATTAGACATATCCAAAATAAGCATCAAGAAAGCTTAATTTTTTAGATTAGGTAGAAAAGGCATTTCAAACAAAATGATCGAACATTGATTTTTACAATAGGAGAGTCCTTGACTTGGTGACGTAAGCCTTTGCTTGAGGCAGAGACGTCGAACTTTCCGAAGACTTTAGTGCAAAGATTGTCATATGACTTCCAAAAACAACCTCCCCTAGCCACTTCAATAGATTTCGTTGAGGATTTTTAATTTTTTTATTTATTATTAATCTATAATCTAATGATGAGTCCTTTTTTGTATTCACATTCGGCCATTGGCCGGCGCATATGGATCACATTTGGGTGGGTTCTTCACATGCTTAAACCCATTTGCCAAGTTGTTTTTATTTTATTTTTTGATTTTTCAACAGATAAGAAAGCAATTACATTATGAGAAATATTTAAATATTTATATTATTTAATAAACAGACTATTAGTTTATAATAATTAGAAAGTTAACAAAATTTAAAAATTAATTCACAATGTCCACCAAGTCAAGTTCAATAACAATTACTAATCGTCTAACAACCAATCCACCATACCCACCAAGCCAAGTCCAATAATCACTACTAATCATATACAACCCTTATAATGGAAAAGAAATAAATCAACCACCACAAAAGATATCAAACTTCTTTTCATAGTAGTTAAAAACCTAAGATCACATACTACAAAGGGTGCTATACAACCATTAGGCCACATGTCTTTGTTCATTTGATAAGAAGTTCAAACACTATAAAGAGGGGAAATTTATGATTTGTATTCTCAAAAATGGGTATATTATAAGAAGATTATGAGTTTTGTTCGGATTATAGGGATTTAGAATGATGCGCACAAGCTAATTCAAGATACTTTATACATAACAAACACACACACACGCAATATATATATATATATATATCTAAGGTTTAAAATGTATTGGATATCGATAGTAGTGGTTAAAGAATTTTGAAACTTTTGACATTAAAACGTGATTTTATTTTATTAAATTTTACAAAAATTAATTTTTTTTAGAAAAGCTAGTCACCTAAAAAAATTGTCTAGAAACTTATCCGAAAAAGTGATACGTGATCTAAATTCAATTCTTATATGATGGTATGATAGGCTTCACACTTAAATAAATCTCAAGTACACAAATTATTATAATTTTTTAAAAACTTTTTCTTTGTAAGCTTTGCACAATAAGTTAAGTGACTTAATTAGTTTTTGATCAACAACAAAGAATCCTTTATTGATGATGGAAATCCTTACAGAAAGGAAAAAAACATCAACAAAAAAGGGATGGATGATGCAAGCCATCGTATGGCATCACCAAACCAAGACCCTGCTGGTGAGAAACCAATAGAGACAGCAACCTAGTCAATACAGCAACCAACAGAGACATCAATACAGCATATACAAATCAAAAGATAGGCATGCAACCTAAACCAAATACAAACAAATCAGAAAAAGGCATGCAACCTAATGCTAGCAGAGGCCAAAAACAGCAGCAGATACACAGCTACAGATTAGTAGATTATCATCAGATACAGAGTAGTAGACCAGCCACAGTCAGCAGAAAAACAGATTAGCAGATAAGCAGATTATCACCCAACAGACCCAGCATATTATCACCCATCAGTCCCACAAAGAACCCTCAGATTATATAAGGCCATACACCCCAAAAACCAGTCCAGAATCTAACTCAGCAGACTAAAAATTGATCAAAACCATGACAGAATACAAGTTCTCAATTGCATTCAAAACCATACACTCTCAGATTATAATCTGAGCCAAATTGCCACCCTCAAATTATTACCACCATACACCCTCAGATTATTACCACTCCTTAATTGCATTCCTTAATCTGAGCCAAATTGATGATTATATCCCAGACAGAGTACAAGTTCCTTTTTACAGAAGTTTTAACCCATAAAGCAACTCTAATCTTTATCAGCTCACCTAGCTCAGATGCACAAGGTTGCACTCCATTAAACAAACATTCATTCCTTAACTTCTAAATGGACCAAAGTATAATACAGGGCAAGGCTCTCCACAATCTCCTAGCTAATTTCTTATAATTCCACCATATCCACCAATGAAATAATCCATCAATATTCCTTGGCACCACCCATAGACACCCCCACCAAAGCATTACATTAGACCACACTTGCCATGAAAATGGGCAATGTAATAATACATGAATAGCAGATTCATTATCAACTTTACAAAAAGCACAAAACACAGAAGCCTCACTATTCAGAACACCTATATGTTTTAAAAAGACCCCTGTTTTCACTATATTCCTCCAGGCCAACCACCCCAAAAATTGGACTTTGGGGGGCAGTCATTATTCCACACAAACTTACAAATTTGGAGAGAAGGGCCCAAGAGGGAATCACTATACCGATAAATATCCGAGACCTTAAACTTGTCACCAATAGATCCATTCCAAATAGGGCAGTCCTCTTCATTTAGACTTAGAGGAGGGGTCACCAAAAGCATTGCTGCCAACCTGTTAGCCTCTGCATTTTCCCAATCATATAATGGCCTACGGAAACAAAAGTTCCACTCCCCAGAGCTGGATTTCCTCTCAAAAAAATAGGACGATGTTCCATCTTTTACTGTTGACAAACTAAATAATCTAGGAAATTCGTCTTTAAGACAACTACCACCCACCCACTTATCATACCAAAACTTGATTCTACTCCCATTGCCCGCCTTTATCTGATATTTCTCCATAAAGAACTCCACAAGAGGTTGGTTCAGACTAGGCACTGCAAGACCATCTCCCTAGATTCTAGAAAATCTAGCAGATGAGTTTATAGGTGGCACTACAAAAAATTTACTTTTTTGCGACGGTAAAATACCGTCGCCAATATCCAAAAAGTCGTCTCAAAAGATTTTTTGCGACGGTAAATAGCTTTTAGCGACGATAAGAGGGGGGTAGCAAAAAAAGGGGTTGCTAAAGGTCTTTAGCGATGGTAGGACGCCGTCGCAAAATATTGGCGACGGCAAAAATGCCTTTTAGCGACGGCAAAAATGCCTTTTAGCGACGGCAAAATACTGTCGCCATTAATGTGTAAAAATCTGAAGTTTTTGAGACGGCACTAAAATACCGTCGCTAATATAGTTATTTGCGACGGCAAAAATACCGTCGCAAAAGAGTTTATTTGAGATGGTAAAAATACTGTCGCTAAAATGGTTATTTGCGACCGCAAATCTGTCGTCTCTAAAATATTATTTGCGACAGTGAAAATACCGTCGCTAAAGGCCTTTTGTTTCAACTAATTAATAATTCCAATATCTTTGGCGATGGCTATACTACCGTCACAAAAAACCTGGTTCTAAAAAAAAAGCTGCAAGAAAATTATTAAAAATATGAAAATTACCTGTACTAAATGAAAATAACTAAAAAAAAAATCGATAATTATATAATAATATAAAAATTCCTGTATATAAATAAAATTTCATCCATAATTAAAGTACTCTTCCATTCATAACAACACATCATCAAAATTATCCCACCACATAATGTTGCATAATACATACATAATGTTGCTCACAAATCTAAATAACGTAAATCAAAAATAAAAGTTTTCTTCATAATTCTTCCGTGGGTTACAAAAACAAAAGTTCGTCGCAATCTTCACACGGCTGCATTCCACAAGAAGCAAACTGCTACTCAGGAAATATCTGAAAATAAAAAATAAAAATAATTAATGACAATATAATTATGTGTTAATATTTTAATTACAAAAAAACATAAAAAATTAATTACTATATAATTACAAAGATAGTTAAGTAAATAATTTTGGTTAGACAGAAATCCGACCCTAACTCCCAAACCGGGAACTTGATACGAGCCCTGTCTTCTCCCACAAGTCTCTCATGCCTAGGCGGTCGTGTGTGCCAAGTTTCGTGCCAATCCGACCCCGTTTGGTATTTTGGGGCATCGACACCTCGAATTCAAGTTTCTTAAGGAACTAGTTTGCCTAGACCGAAATACGGCTCTAACACCCAAACCGAAAACCCGATTCGAGTCTCGTCTTCTCCCACAAGTCTCTCATGCCTAGGCGGTCGAGTGTGCCAAGTTTCGTACTAAACCGACCCCTTTTGGTGATTTTGGGGCGTCAACACCTCGAATTCAAGTTTCTTAAGGAACTAGTTTGCCTAGACCGAAATATGGCTCTAACTCCCAAATCGGAAACCCGATTCGAGTCCCGCCTTCTCCCACAAGTCTCTCGTGACTAGGCGGTTGTGTGTGCCAAGTTTCATGCCAATCCGACCCCGTTTGGTGATTTTGGGGCGTCAACACCTCGAATTCAAGTTTCTTAAGGAACTAGTTTGCCTAGACTGAAATATGGCTCTAACTCCCAAATCGGGAACTCGATTCGAGTACCGTCTTCTCCCACAAGTCTCTCGTGCCTAGGCGGTCGTGTGTGCCAAGTTTCGTTCCAATCTGACCCCGTTTGGTGAGTTTGGGGCGTCAACACCTCGAATTTAAGTTTCTTAAGGAACTAGTTTGCTTAAACCGAAATATGGCTCTAACTCACAAACCGGGAATCCGATTGGAGTCCCGTCTTCTCCCGCAAGTCTCTCGTGCCTAGGCGGTCGTGTGTGCCAAGTTTCGTGTTAAACCGACCCCTTTTGGTGATTTTGGGGTATTAACACCTCGAATTCAAGTTTCTTAAAGAACTAGTTTGCCTAGAGTGAAATCCATCTCTAACTCCTAATCTGGGAACCCGATTGGAGTCCCGTCTTCTTCCCCAAGTCTCTCGTGCCTAGGCGGTCGTGTGTGCTAAGTTTCATGCCAATCCGACCCTGTTTGGTGATTTTGGGGCGTCAACACCTCAAATTCAAGTTTCTTAAGGAACTAGTTTGCCTAGACCGAAATATGACTCTAACTCCCAAACCGGTAAACCGATTGGAGTCCCGTCTTCTCCCACAAGTCTCTCGTTCCTAGGCGGTTGTGTGTGCCAAGTTTTGTGCCAATTCGACCCTGTTTGGTGATTTTGGGGCGTCAACACCTCAAATTCAAGTTTCTTAAGTAACTAGTTTGCCTAGACCGAAATATGGCTCTAACTTCTAAACCGGGAAACCGATTGGAGTCCCATCTTCTCCCACAAGTCTCTCGTGCCTAGGCGGTTATGTGTGCCAAGTTTCGTGCCAATCTGACCCCGTTTGGTATTTTGGGCCGTCAACACCTCGAATTTAAGTTTCTTAAGGAACTAATTTGCCTAGACCGAAATATGGCTCTAACTCCCAAACCAGGAAACCGATTGGAGTCCCGTCTTGTCTCACAAGTCTCTCGTGCCTAGGCGGTCGTGTGTGCCAAGTTTCGTGCCAATCTGACCCCTTTTGGTGATTTTGGGGTGTTAACACCTCGAATTCAAGTTTTTTAAAGAACTAGTTTGCCTAGAGTGAAATCCATCTCTAACTCCTAATCTAGGAACCCAATTTGAGTCTAGTCTTCTCCCACAAGTCTCTTAGCTTAGAATGCAAAGAATGCAAATATACATTTTAGCTTAGAATGTAAAGTTACATTTTATACCTGATCTTCTAGTGATGGTGTATATGGATTCTCGTCTTCTGCAGATTCCCTAAATGCCCGGTGGCCACGCGATGCATCAGGAGCCTATGATAGTCACTGCATAATATGTTAATCATATTCGAATTTTATACATAATGTTGTGTGACAATTTAACTATCAAACAATTTAATTTATATCGAACCTGTCTGTTGGGATCCACACTTGCCCCCTGTGACACAAAGGCCATCATCTCAGCTCTCAATTGCTGTAAATGTGTAGAGAACTCTGCTCATAGCTCCTCCCTCAACTCATCCCTTAGCTCCGCACGAACCTGCTGGGTGATCTGAACAATAGTCGATGGCTGAGGTACTGACTCTGATGGCCCTGCACCATCTTTATACACTGCTCTCCGAGGCACAGTTCTCCTGTATGTGCGACAATATCCATGATTGTCATGACCTATCAACTCATGGAAAATGGCATTCCTAGCCTCCAAAGTCCGACAATCCTCAGGTAGCATAGAGAGTTGGCCATTAAACTCATCCTGTATTGAATAAGAAATACAAGTATATGCCAAATTAAGATGGTTGACACAAAAAATAAAAAAAATAAACTTTAAATACAATCAAACGCGTTTGGAAACTACCAAGGTCTGGATAACCTCTGGGTCATCTGCTCTACGCGTCATAAGCCAAACATTCATCTTATCAGTAGACTCCCCTTTATTGGTCATCTACATTTTTTTAGAAATATGAAAATTAGAATCCAAATAATTTGCAAATATACAATGTTTATTTATATACAAAAATAAAACAATAAAATATAAACCTTATGCCGTATCTGAGCGAAAGTAGTACGCCCTGTGGTATGAGCTATGCCGTGAGCTCGCCGATTTTTAGCGTTCCTAGTTGCAATTTTCTATAACAGGTTCAACAAATGTAAGTATATAAATATGATTTGTATGTTTACATATCATACATATAACTTATTTGTATACCTCAACATCGGAAGTACGCCAACACTCCATAAGTTCTTCCCACTGGCTTGGCACAATGTGCAAAGGAACATCATCCTTCAGATTAGGATCTTCAATTCTAGGCCTGAAATACTTAAACTTAATCTTATTCTTGTGATCCTTCCATATGCTGTTACAATTTTTCATGCAGATTGGCTTGTACTCCTCTGGACATATATTCAAATTGTCCTATAAAACACAATTTTAAGGTTTAAATAATAATAACACAATTTTGGAATTTAAATTTTTGGACAAAAATATACTTTTACCTTCACATCCTTCCATATAGCATCAAGAATATCATTAGGCACAGTGTTCCAAATCCGTCGCAAGATTCACTTTGGAACACAATTGTCTAAAGAAATTGCTCAATTCAATCAAAGGTTCAATTACATTCTTCGGCAACGATCTTCGAATGGCCAATGGAATTAGTTGTTGCATCAGAATATGACTATCATGGCTCTTAAGACTCCCAATACTTCTATCATGTAAGCGCACGCGACGCGATATATTGGATGAATACCCGTCGGGAACTCTAACTTCCTTCAATACTTTCAAGAACAAATATTTCTTATCCTTGGTCATCGTGAATTGTGCCGGTGGTAAATAAGCTTTATTTGACCCTCTTAACTGCAAATGTAGGAGTTTTCTAATATTCATTTCTTGTAAATCACGCCGATCATTAACATCATCCTTTGATTTTCCTGCAACCCCTAATATTGTCCACAACACATTGTCACAAACATTCTTCTCTATATGCATCACATCGAGGTTGTGTCTAATTAGATTGTGCTCATAATATGGCAGTTTATAGAAGATACTCTTTTTCTTCCAGCTATGGGTGCGATGTCCAGCTTTCTCATTCTCTACTTGTCTCCTATGCCTCTCCTTAAGGTCATCCCTCTTGTATTGGGTTAAAATACCCTCAGATTCTAATTGTAGCAGCATCTCAGTTCCAGACAACAATTTTGGTTTGAATTTGACTTCCTGACTACCATCAAATGATACTTTATCCTTTCGGAATTTATGGCCATTAGGTAAAAATCTGCGATGACCCAAGTATGATTGTTTCCTACTATGCTTCAACCAACACGATGTAGTTTCCCTATTGCAACAAGGACATGCATATTCGCCTTTAGTGCTCCATCCTGACAAGTTTGCATATGCAGGAAAATCACTAATTGTCCATAGTAAAGCTGTATGCATTTGAAACATTTGATTTGTTGATGCATCAAATGTGAAGACACCGTCATTCCATAGTTCTTTCAACTCCTCAATCAACAGTTGCATATACACATCAATCTTGTCACCAGGTCCTTTCGGGCCGTCAATAAGCACAGATAAAATTAGAAATAGTTGTTTCATGCACATCCATGGTGGCAAGTTGTATGGAATGAGTACAACAGGCCAAGTGCTACGAACTATGTTCATCGTCCTGAATGGGTTAAAACCATCAGATGCTAAGCCAAGCCTTATACTTCGGCAATCATTACTAAAGTCAATATTCCGACGATCAAAATCTTTCCATACAAGGGAGTCTGTAGGATGCCTAAAGACACCGTCATTAGTTCATTCCTCTGCATGCCATCTCATTAACTTAGCCATCTTGGATGACATAAACAACCTCTACAACCTTGGCTTTAAAGGAAAATACCTCATTTGTTTTACAACTATTTGTTTGCTACCGTTGTGAGGACCATTTGAACCACCATCACCATTTGATTTCCATCTTGAACTGTTGCATATGACACATTTATCAAGATTGGCGTCCTCGTTTCGAAACAACATGCAACTGTTGGGACATACATCCCATGTCTCATATGTGAAGCCCAAATCTGTTGTGACCTTTTGAGCTTTATAATATGAGTCCGGGAGTTTCATACCCAACGGGAATGCCTCATTCAATAACTTAAGCAACATGTCAATAGACTTGTCTGTCCACTGATTAAGCACCTTCAAATGTAGAAGTCGAACAATGAATGACAAAGATGTGAACTTCTGACAACCCGGATACAATTCACTTTGTGCATCTTGAAGAAGTTTGAAATACTTTGCAGTCTCTGCATTTGGATTGAGCTGGGGTTCAGATGCATGGGGATCAGGCTTCTGTGCTTTATTACCGTCAACACTTGTACCGACATGTGAATTTCCACAGCCCCTTGTATCATTCCAACCATATCGTCGCCAATGTCTAAATTAGCCAATGTTTCATTCCCTCGATTACCACGTAGAGATATGTAAGATTCTCCATGATTAATCCAATGTTTGTACTTTTTTAAAAAAACATTCAAAATCAGATGCTTCCGTACACCCTCTCGCACAAGATGGTATCGATTCTCACATTTTCTACATAGACAACTAATCATCGAACCTTCAACCCTATTGGTGTAGACAAACACAAGGAATTGATCAATCCCATTAATGTATTCCCTCAACATCCTATTTGGCAAATCAATCCAACTCTTATCTATCATCTGTACTTCCCTCATATGTGTTTCCCACTATTAATTTGCTTCAGGCAAACTTACTGGGAGATATACATCTCACATGCAAAACAAATATGCCCTAGAAAAAAAATATAATTACAACAAATGTAAGAGTCATAATGAGATGTAAGGGTAAAAATATAATTACAAGACATAATATCACATATTAATTATCGTGAGGGAAGAGGGGATTGGTGGGCTTCGAATCTTGATTAGTGAGGAAACAACCAAGGGCATGTGCTATTGGGCCAAATGCTATCCTCAAATGCATTGATAAATATAATAATGGGTTATAAAGCTTTTCTATGTTAATTCAATTGCCCCATTCTGTTTTCATATAAAATGCTTCCATTTCAACTCTATTATGAGTTTTGTATTGTGCAAGTGCTTCAGTTCTAGATTTATTTATGTAAGGTGATTAATCATGGTCTTCCTAGACTGAAAAAGTGATAACGGTGGTAGTTCTCATTCATTCCTTTTTTTATTTTATTTTAATAATTACTACATTTTGAATCATGTTCCCATAAAATCACAGCCTCTAAGGTCCAAAGTGATATTCATGAAAGAAAAACCAAGATGCATATTTTGAAGCATACATATTAGCAACTATTTATCAATGCAATTTCTATATAACATTGAACATGTAAATAAGTGATAGAAAGGCATGATTCAAAAGGCATGTGGGCTGTTATGCATCTTTGTTTTTCATGACATGATTCAAAATATAAAGCCTAATGAGAGGGAAACCCACTTTCACTTTAAACTCCCCTTTTTATGCGAGTCATGTGATTCATATTGTGAGTTTATGATCAAAGCCAATGGCTAGTTCAAAGTTTAAGAGGTTGTTTAGTATTGAAATTTTAATTTTAAAACTTTTAAGATAAAAGTTGTTAGAAGAAAATGAAAATAAAACTACCTTCTACTAACTATATTCTACATTCAGTAACAAGTCAAGTCAAACTTAAAATGTAGACTAATTTTCAGGCAATTTTCAAATTTAAGTGGTAGGTACTTATGCATTACCAAAGTCACTTAATGCATTTAGTTTTTTAAGTACTTAATTGCAAGCAGGGCCTGGGCAACAAGTTTCTCATATCGCAAGAATTCCTATTTTAAAATTAAAATATTGGTTCTTTTTTAATGTTAAGCATTGATGTTGACCCAAGAAGATGTGGTTATGGTTGCAAAATATTGTTTGACAATATCACAAATAGCCTTAGTTTTCCCCATCTTCTGACTTAATTTTATCAAAATGGTCCCATGCCTTGGATGGTTTTCACCCACTACCCTTTTAGGCTTAAGTGGTATTGTAGGAGGGCCAATATGTTCATCTAGAAGATCTATTATCTATACCAAAATATTTTGGGTGATACATAACATTTCAAGTAATTTACCAAAAATTAACAACAGAAGACAACAACAGCATAACAATTACGACAAAAGCCAGTGCATTCAAAGCATGCTACGGGGGTAGAAATGCCAGGTTATAGAATATTCCGACAAATGCAAACACTATATTATGAGGAACAACAATTTGAATGAAAATAATTTAGTATCAAAAACCAAAATGTTGCTTTAAGTGGTTGGATGGAAAAGCTCTGTACAGACACCTAATCTACTAATGATAAACAAACACGATAAAAAAGGAAGTCCATTTCCAAGGCTAGAGAATAGGTGAAGTATTTAGCATTAGACTACCGTAGCACCATTAGTTTGGTCATATGCCGTACCAGAAGTTGAGGAAAGGCACTTCTAAGTACTGTAAAAAACGCATGCTACAATGAGTGAAAGAAGATATGTGATGGTCATCATGCCATTAATAATAGTTTCCAATAATAAAGGGAAATGGAACTTGAAACTGATGCCTAAAAAAAAAAAAAAAACAGCCACTAATATATGCTTTTACAACTTCAAGTTCACAAAAGAAGCTACATCACCTAACTGATAAACATATATCTCAATTCATGTTTCACGACTTTTTGCAATGTGAGATGGATATTGAGTAAAATTTTAAACCTGTCAAACAAGTGGCCAGAATAGAAACCACAATCTATTTGACTGCATTTCACGATTTTGAAACAACTAAGGCTATTTTTCTAACCTTTGTTTGTGCATTTTTAATATTCAAGGCTGTTATTAATGTGCAGGTTAATCCTAATTGCTTCATATTTATGCGTTTATATGTACTATACATTTACAATGGTGGAACTACTAATAGAATTTGTAAAATGCATAATAGGATGACTCTCTAATTTTATGATAATCACTTTGCTAACTCTCTATTTTGTTAGTATGTTGCCTTGTATAATGGGATGATCTTTAACCATTTCACATGATGTATGTGAAGGAGAAAATGAAAGAGATGTAAAGAAACAAATGGGGTAAGGAAGAAGAAGAATTACCTACCTCTATATCAAGGTTAGAGGATGAAAATGAGGAGCAACTGGACGAAGGTACGTGTAAAGGATGCGCTTCTGTTGCAGTAGGATGTCCTTCAATCTTTTTACAAAAATGTTAAATAAAATGTTATTTGTGATCCCAATATTGGCAATGCAATGCAGATCGAACATGTTTTGTCAAATTTTGAATTATAATTAGACAAGATGAATTACAAACTATCGAGATAGGTTTTGGGAAAAAATCTTGCAAAATTTTGACTTTAGATGGTGTTTTAGTACACCATTGAAGATGCTGTCAAAAAGTAAAGTAATCCACATAAATATTTACAGATCAACATAAACTTGTTTTTTACTTTCATATTAGATTGATTGATTAACATAAATTTCAGAAAGCATGCCAAAATTAACTCAAGGGATATAAAGTAACAAACTTCGAGAGGAAGGTAGATAAATTAACATTTATCATCAACGATAATCGCATGGGACAGCAAATGTCTTGGAGAAATAAACCCAAAACCGATCAGAGACAAAATCAAGCAAGTAAATGACGATACAGTAATCAAAAAATCAGGCATGCATGGCGATAAACGAAAGAGAATCTCACAGATACAGAACCAATAATCGACGGATACAATCACAAGTTCACCGAAAACCAATTAAAAAATTGAGAAACATCAGTCCATAGAAATGTATGTTCATAAAAGATGAGCACATTAGAATCCAATTTCATGTGTATAGATAGATAGATAGATGGATCGATCTCATACCTGAATGTTGCAGGTGTAGTGGTCAGACTCGATTGAAGATGGTAACCCTAGGCCAGATGGGTCTGGTACAGCGAATTCAAGGTTCTAGGGTCTTGGACGGTCGAGAAGGGAGTGACAGCTAGTTTAAGTAGGCATTATTCGGATCCTCTAGAGGACTCTTTCCTGGAGTATTCCTGAAGTAATACCAAAACGATAGTGAATGAATGAGTTAAAAAAATTAAATAAACAAAAAAACAAAACTGGATGCTGGAGAATGGAGAGAAACGTGAACTGCCAAGTGAGAGAGAGAGAGAGAGAGGAAATCATTTTTCAGATTTTGAAATGATTTGCAAAATTTAAAATGCCAATCAAATGAATATCTTCCCAATTTTCAGCACCAAAGCTCTACATTCAAAGCCTACAAACCATTTCAATTGAATATCTTATGAGCCATTTTGATATCTCAAAAATTCTAAAATAATTCTCATGCTTTTCAATTTTGACATACGACTCACCTAAAAAAAGTAGTACTTTTTTGAACTGGTAGATGTATATACAATCGGCAACAGCTCGATTAGAGGAGTGGAGGCTACAGAGAGTTGATACAGAGCAATGGATGCATCACAGACAACTTCCCCAGGACCTAAGACAAATTGAAGAATGGGAGGACTCCAAATTCTTAAAACAAAATGAAATGGCTGAGGGGCCCCAAAGTGGGAATCAAATTGAAGAATGGAAAGGATTGAAGGTGGTGGAACTCACCCTTAAAATGTTCACAGTCGTTCACAGTCTTGCCTCGTCACTTGTAGTTCGCAGTTGTTCACCCTCGTTCTTGCCTTGTCACTCATCGTTCACAGTCGTTCGGCACTCGTTGTTCACAGTCACTGCCTCGTTATTCTGGCGAAAGCCGTCGTTCACCCTCGTCAATCTGCGAATGCCGTCATTCACCCTCCTTCACTCCGGCACTGAATGATTTTCATTTCAGGATTTTGGGGATTCTGGGATTGGGATTTTGGGGATTTTGGTTTGGTGAGTTTAGGGATTTTGATTTGAGGATTTTGGGGATTTTAGCATGGCCACGAATGGGAGAAATGAGCGGGATGTGAAATTTTTTTTTTTTTACGACGGGATATATACTACCATCGCAAATGATACATGATTAACAAATTAAAATGACGTCGTTTTACAAAAACTTTTTTGCGACAGGCTTATGCCGTCACAAATGGTCCACCATTTGCGACCGTAACTTTTTACCGTCGCTAAATAATACTTTTTGCGACGGTATACGTGCGTCGCAAATGCCCCTGCATTTTTCTTTTTGCAATCATTAGCGATGGTGGTAAACCCCGTCGCAAAAGTCCATTTTCGTCGACAGTAGATAAACGCCGTCGCAAAAATACTTTTTTGGCGACGACAACTGTACTGCATTGCAAAAAATCATTTTTTGCGACGGCAGGCGCCCCGTCACAAAAGTCTCCGTGTTATACAATAGATTTTCTTGTAGTGTGGGAGCCAGTGACCCTCCTCAATCATATACTTACTGCACAACATTCTTCTCCGAAGAGCATTTACTTCACTTCCAAATTTCCACCACCATTTAAGAAGTAAGCTTGCATTAACATCCTTAATTCTTTTAATTCCCAACCCACCTTGATTCAGACTTTTAGAAACTTCAGTCCATTTCACCAAATGAACCTTCCTCTTCAAATCACTCCCACCCCAAAGAAAAGAAGCTTCAAGCCTTTCAATCTCTCTAACCACTCTACAAGGCATTCTAAACAAATACAAATAATAAATCGGCAAGTCAACGTTAATCTACTTGCAAAGGAAAGAAGCCTTCTCTTCCACACAGTGAACCTAGACTTTATTGTATCCAGAACTGGCTTCCAAGTAGATTTCCTCCTTGGATTAGCTCCCAAGGGCAAACCCAAAAATTTAAGTGGCAGTCCATGTACCTTACAATACAAGATATCAACATAAGACACCAATATTTCCTCCTCCACTCCAACTCCACATACCACACTCTTATGGAAATTTATCCTCATGCCAGAAAGGATTTCAAAGCATCTTAGTATCTGCTTTGTGAGCACTATTTGGTCCAAATCTGCCTCACAAAAAATTATGGAATCATCCGCAAATTAGAGATGTGAAATCACTACCTCATTTCCTCCAATTTTTACCCTATTGATAATACCTTTCTCATAAGCTCTGTTCATTAAAATATTCAACCCTTCAGCCACTATATTGAAAAGGAAAGGAGATAGGGAATCACCTTGTTTGAGACCTCGCTGTGGTGAAAATTCCTCTGTAGGTGAGCCATTCACTAGAACCGACAACCTTGTTGTAGCGATACACTCCTTCATCCATGAAACCCACTTAGAACCAAACCCAAAATTATGAAGCATAGATACCAAGAATTCTCAATTAATAGAATCATAGGCTTTCTCAAAATCAAGTTTAATAATCACACCTTTTCTTCTTTATTTTTTCCATTCATCAACAATTTCATTAGCAATAAACACTCCATCCAAGACACTTCTCCCCCCCCCCTCTCAAGAAAGCAGATTGTGTTTCACCAATAATTTCAAGAAGAACTTTCTTAAGTCTAAGCACCAGAACCTTAGAGAGAATCTTGTACAAACTACCCACCAAGCTAATGGGTCTAAAATCTGACAACCCAATAGGATTATCAGTTTTAGGAATAAGAGTGATAAAGGAGCTGTTAATCCCATAAGAAAGTTTGCTACTAGCATGGAAATCCCTTAGAAACAACAAAACCTCCTGATGAACTAACTTCCAACATTTTTGAAAAAATAGAAGATTAAACCCATCAGGGTCTGGAGCCTTATCGCCATTACAATCCATAACTGCTGCCCTTACTTCAGCTTCAGAGAAAGCAGCTTCAAGATCATGATAAGTAGAGCTATCTTGAATTGATTTAAAAACACAATCTAGAACTAGTCTTCTGGCCCAACTTTCTGAATACAGCCTCTTAAAGTGTTGTAACACCTCATATCTTAACTTAGCTGGCTCCTCAATTATCTCACCTTTAACTGTGATGGAATTAGTTGAATTTCTGCTCCTTCTGCTACTGGCTATAATATGAAAGAACTTCGTATTCATAAGATTTCTGTTGCCACAGCCACTCTACCATTTTACTAAGCTTCCAAACTTCACCCCTCACTTGTCTTTTTCTAGCCTTCTCAGCCACAACTAGAACTCTATTTTCAGCCAAGATATCTAGCTGTACCAACTCCTCTTCAGCCTTCTTGAGTTTTGTTGCTAAATTTCCAAAAACTTCAATGTTCCATTTTTCAACTCCACTTTCAGCATTTTTAGCTTCTGGAACAGCACATGTCCTGCTTTCCCAATACTCCTGGATTCATACCAAACCTTTGCCACAAATGAGGAAAAGCTTGGATGACTAGACCACGCATTAATGAACCTAAAAGGCTTAGGTCCCCAGTCCCTCTCATCATCCATCAGCAATATAGGACAGTGATCAGAAAACAACCTAGGAAGACCCCACTCTTTAAAATTAAACTTCAGAAGCCATTCCGAATTAAGCAAAAAACGATCTATTCTACTCTATTTTTCCCCATCTTGTGCATTTGACCATGTGAACTTCCTGCCTAACAGAGGCAAATCATTCAACTCACAACTCTCAATAAAAGAGTTTAGATTCATCATCCCCTTATCTCTTCTGGAGCAACCCACCCTCTCACCAATATTTCTAATCTCATTTAAGTCTCCCCCCACACACCATGGATTTGGAAATTCAGATTTTAGTTTGATTAAAGTGTCCCAGAATTTACCTCTACTACTCGCCTCATTTGGAGCATACACATTCAGAATATTGCAATAAAAAGAATTTAGCAATTTACCTGATATAAGAATAAACCTTCTGTTACAACAATTATGGACAACTAATAAGATCTGAAATATCCCAGAATTATGGGGTATGGTGAAAGGGCTGATAAGGTTTAGCTCTAAACTGACAATTAATGGATTAATTTCAAAATCTTAGGGCTTGTTTAGAAACTTGGTTATTTTATTTGACTTTTTAATGTTATTTTAACTTGGTTAAAAAAGTAGTGTTTGACATAATAGTTGACTTCTTTTGTTTTTGTACTTAATTTGATAGTTGTGAGAAAAAAAATAAAATAATTATGTTTTGAATTTAACATTTTATTTTGTTGACAATTTAATTATTTTTTATTTTTATTGACTATTTTAACAAAAATTACTTATCCCAAAATTTTCTTGAGAGACAGACTTGCAAATCAAATTCAATAAGTTTTTTTGTCAGACAAAAGAGTCGATTTTGACAATATTTAATTTCAAATTGTTTCCACAAGTAATACTATATATAGACCATCTCACATCACATTATTACCTACAAATCTTAAGCGTCACAAACAAACATGGCATCCATGCATTCCTCTACTTGCATTTTCTCTCTCTCTCATCTTCCATCTCTCCGTCGCAATCCCCTCAACAACTTCCTCACCCGATACGGTGTGTAGGTCAACTCCTTTCCGTTCCGTTTGCAAATCCATGTTGCCGGGTAACCAACCTGGCAGTACCATACATGACTATGGCCGTTTTTCCATCCGCCGGTCCTTAGCAACAACTCAAAATCTTCTCTCTTTGATCAATAGTTACCTTAGTAACCAAAATACATTGTCTCAAACCGCCATTCGTGCTCTCCAGGATTGCCAACACCTCATCAGCTTAAACCTAGATTTCTTGTCCAATGCCAGCCAATCCATTGGTTTTACAGACACCCTTCAAAGTTTACAAGCTGATGACACACATACTTTACTAAGTGCTGTCTTGACCAACCAACAAACTTGCTTAGACGGGCTTCAAGTTGCGACTTTGCCTTCTTCAGCCATTCAAAATGCCCTTCTAACTCCGTTAAACAATGGAAACATGATGAATAGCGTGTCGCTAGCTCTTTTCAAGCAAGGTTGGGCCCACAATGAGGCCAGACATGGGCGCGGGGGCTGCTGACACAACTATTTTTTGGTGGTGGTGCTAGAGGGGTAAATGTGAGCCAAATGGTGGTGGTGAACCAGGATGGTAGTTGGACCTTCACCAATATCACTGCTGCGGTGGCGGTAGCGCCTACTTATAGCAACGGTAGCAATGGCTATTTCGTGATTTATGTGGTGGCCGGAGTTTACCAAGAGTATGTTACGATTACAAAGCACCAAACTTACTTGATGATGATCGGAGATGGGATTAACCAGACTACCATCACCGGTAACCATAGCGTGGCGGATGGGTGGACAACTTTCAATTCTGCAACATTTGGTAAATTTTTATTTTATTGTATTTTGTAGGCTCTTTTAAGCAATGCAAATGCAATTAATTATATTAATTAATATGAGTTTCATCTCATAAGCAAATATAGGAGGTATAAAATTAGCAAATTTAAGCAATGCAATAAGTAATACCCACATGCAATTAATCATATCCATGTGCAATAAATTTGAAACATTAGTCACTAAAACATTACAACTTCGTTTATAATTTTTCAAAACTTAACATGCTCTGTACAAAATTTCTACATGAAATTTATCTTGCTTTAAGTAACTATTTAAGCAGAGTAATATTTTTTAAACAGAGTAATATTATATAAACATAAAATTTATACATAATTTTTTATAATTATGTGATAGGATTGAGTTCTATTATTTTAAAAATAAAATTGAATCAATTAATAATAAAAAAAACTAGGTAGTCAAAAGAGTAAATAAAAAAGTGTCCTAAAAATAAAGTATATAATATATATTTAAATTTGATACAATGTAAATAATACTTTGAATAAATCTAGTCTATAAATTTTATTTTCTTATGAAAAAATTGTTATCCACAAAAAAAAAATAAAAATAAAAATAATAAAAATAAAAATAAAAATCTATCACTACAAGAAATTAGTCTTTTAGGGACAAATATTTAGAGACTAATTAAATTTGGTCGCTAAAAATAATCTTTTAGGACAAATTTAAACCTATGATAATTTACTTACAAGATTGTAAAAATGATTATTAATATTCTCACTTAATATTGACATAATTTTTTTAATTAGGGACCAAATATTTTCGCCAAATCAATTAACAACAATTTGAGAGCAATTACTTTCATCATTTTAACAATTGAAAAATCAGGACCTCATTCTTCACTTCAGCCCTAACTTGCTCATTCTCTCTCTCCCTCCCTCCGTAATCGATCTTCATTCCTGTAAGAGCTCCAAGGCAAATTGAGCTCCACATTTGAAGATTAATAGTCGTTTTTCAATTAACAATTGAAGATTGAGCTCAATCTTCAATTGTCAATCTTCAATCTCTCGTACCTCGGTTTGCTCAATCTTCAGCCCTAAAGTCGGGAGCTCCAAGGCAGATTGGGAGCTCAATCTTCAAATTTTGGTGCGTCTCTCTCTCTCTCTCTCCGTAATCGATCTCCGAAATCGACCTCCGAAATCGACCTGTAAGAGCTCCAATTCGAACTTTCAATTTCTTATCGTTATCGATCTGTGTTTTACATAGATTGAACTGTTTATTGTATTTTCAATTTCTTATCGTGTTTCAATCTATGTCTTACTTTATTTCTTATCGTGTTTCAATCACTGTTTATCGTAATCGATCTCCGATCTCCGTAATCGACCTGTTTGTTGTATTTTCAGTTTCTTATTGTGTTTCAATCTGTGTTTTGCAGAGACTGAACTTGTTTCTTATCTTAATGCTTGTTGGAATTGAACAATTGTTTACATAGATTGAACTTGTGTGTGTGTATATATGTATGTCTAATCTAATGCGTGTTGGAAATGAAGAATTGGGGATGCGTAAGAGAAAAAGGACACAAGAATATCATCTATTCTCTGATTATTTTTTTCATTTTTGTTATAAATCAATAATGAAATCTACGCCTCAAACAGAATTGCATTATAATAGATTATTGTTCCAAACACACAGATCATTTAAGAAATCAGAACTTGATAAATAAGATTATCAGCGCTTAAAATATCTCCTTGCACTACGAGACACAATTACGTATACTTCACTACTAAAGAAAGGGTCTTTTGAGTCGGTTTTTTGAGTCGGCAAATTTTACCGTCGCAAAAGGTAGCCTTTTTGAGACGGCACAGAGTTACCGACTCAAATACCAAACCTTTAGTGTCGGCACCGTTGGCCGACACAAAAAATTAATATTTGATAGTATTATTTGAGTCGGTTGAATTTACCGACGCAAAAGATAGACCTTTTGAGTCGGCATAGACCTTTTGCGTCGGTAAATTTGTGCCGACGCAAAAAATTAGACCTTTTGAGTCGGCATAGACCTTTTGCGTCGGCAAATTTGTGCCGACGCAAAAAATTAGACCTTTTTGTGTCGGCAACTGATGCCGTAGCAAAAAAAAAAAATTTATAACCAAGATATATATTTATTTACTTGATTATATTTAATAAATATATTTATTTATACATATACTTTTATATTAATATTGAGTGTATATACTATAAATAATATATATCTCATTTAATATCTGAAAGAGGCGTGGTGGTGAAGTGGGTGTAGTGCGTTGACCTTGGGTCAACTTGTCCAAATGGGTGTGTGTTCGAACCTTGGGAGCCTCATAGTGAGAAAATTATGAGTTAAATTTTTTAAAACATTTAACCACTTTTTGAGTCGGCAATCTACCGTCTCAAAAAATTAAAACTTTTTGCGTCGGCAGATTGCCGACTCAAAAACTTTTTGCGACCCCACCATTTTCGTCCCTTGAGTTGCCGTCGAAACGCCGTCGCAAAAAGTTTTTGCGTCGGCAAATCCGCTATTTGCGACGGCAAGCTGCCGACTCAAAAGCCCTGCATTTTAGTAGTGCTTGCTACATTATCCAGTATATTTCCCTCAAAAAATTCTCATTGCAAATACCACCATTATTTAAAAGCTTCTTCAGATTAGCAATTTTCGGGTACACCTTCACATTGCAGAAACTTTATCCACATTCAATGTAAAATGCACATGAGTTTTAGGTTGTCATGAGCAGACAACCTGGCAAACAAATCTTTAAACCAGATATTGAGAAGTATATTGTAAACATTCAGGTGAGCAGTAATTATCAGGGAAAAATTATTTATAAACCTTCATATCATGCAACTGACTTCTTAGAAAGACTAAAAGTTTTGACTATCTTAGGACCCTCAATTTCAAGCAAAGTATTGAACTATAATCAGGAGAAAAAATGGGTGAGGGCTTGAGCTTTACGGCTCAACTGTTGTCACCTATTGCCATTCTCCATCTATTTCTTCTTTCCACAATGTTACATTGTTTTTCCCATCAGCCACGGCCAGTATGTTTCCAGTGAGCGACGAAGAGACCCTCCAAACAGGGGTCTGAAAATCCTTCAAAACCTTACCATCCCATTGATCCCCTTCCTTCGCCACAGTCCACACAATGACTCTCCCATCCTGTGAAGCACTTGCAATTGTGGATTTAGGGAGTCCTAAGTTAGGTGCCCAAGCAACATCCCTAACCCAATCAGTATGGATTTGAAGAGTAGGGAAGCAATCCATCTTCCAAACTCCATTAGAAAGCTTCCACACTTTTACAATATTATCATAATAGAAAATTTTACAGATTTGACATGCCGACTGCTGATTAGTTAGGAGATAAAAAATAACCCAATTAGTGTGATACAGATTTTTATTAGTCAAAAATATAATACCATGGCATATATGAAAGTATTAAATAATGTTTAGAGAGGAAGAAACTTTTGTAGTTATGAGTGTTTTTGTACAAAAAAATTTCCATGCATACTCTAGTTAATAAAGCACTTTTGGTACATGGTCTTGTTCAGTTAGATTTTGCTTTTACATATATGCTCCTATGCTCTTCAGGTTGTAGTGAAGGATGTGCCTATTAATACAAAGGATACAGATGTTATTATAGATAATGGTTACTTTGAGAATCGGCACTCCTTCTTAAGCTTCTGTCAAGGAAATCATTATCAGTTTGATACCCTTCGCCATGTCAAGCATTTCTCAATGATGATCCTTTATTATCTCCATAATCCAACCAAGCAAAGTGTTGGGACCAGCTGCTGCATTTGCCATCAGGATATTGTGGTGAATCAGGGATGGCACTGTGAGATCTGTCCAAGGTTTGATGCTTGTGATGGATGCTATCATAGAAAAGGTGATGATTGTCATATTCATAAATTAATGTTCATCCATTGTAAATTGTGGGTCAAAGAATGGACAGACTCAGCAACAGAAATCTACGCAGGTATGGAGATTTATTTAAATATGCATTTCAACTTTTAAAGAAAAAGCTTAATCACAAGATTATAGAAGTTAAAACCCTGATGTCAAATTTTAATGCTTCTCACTTGCCCAGAGTCTATTCTTGGGTTCAAACAAAATATCAATCCTTTGACCTTCTAGTAGTTGCAGAGGCAAGGGGTTAACGTTTTAGAGGCACATGTCAAAGCTTTTAAAGTATTTAAAAAAAGATCCAGCTTCCTATATTTTTCCAAATTTTTTGTCAGCATCTTGTAGCTAATTGTTTGAGTTTCTTTTCCTTTTGGTTCAAAGATTCGATCTTTCAGTCTTGCAGTACAAAAAATTAATACCACAAGGGGTCAGTTATTTCCACACCACGTGTAGAAGTTTTTGAAGCATTTCTTAAATGAAAATTGTTAAATTTTAATTCTGGTACTACAACTTTTTTGCAATTTTCTATATTACACCTTAAAAGTTAGGGCCCTTCTGGAGGTTGTGCTTGGATTGTGCCTCATTGCTCTTGGCTCTACACATGTTGACTTTTACCATATCAACAACATTTTCAATTTTATATTTTCTACTTTGAATAGTCTCCAAGTGCTTCCTTGGTCACTTGTTGCTCACTTCCTCTGGTTGGAGAATATCACATGGGTTTTCTAGATTTAACAACTTTATAATCTGGTGGTGCAGATGAGGGAAATACTGGATGTTCTGATGCATGCCTCCTAATGTAATGTGACCAAAAGCAGCATCTGCTCCTATCCAAACTGTGTTCTGGTAATAAGGCTTTTCCACCATTCACATCAATGCAATCTTCGGTTTGCTGGGGGCTGTCTCACCCGTCAGAAAACCTGGATGCTGCTGGCATTGCACTCAAAAGATTGAAGGAAATAACAAGAGGTGGTTGTGTTCTTAAAAGGAAATCATAGGAGTTGCTATTTAAGTTGTACTCTAATATTTTTATTTTAGATCTTTAATCCTTTTTCTTTTACTAAAATGTGATTTTATTTGGTGTTAGTGCAATTTAACTCAATTCTCAAGTTTGTGTGGTTCATATAACAATTAAGTACATATATGGACAATTAATCATTGGAAGTAGACTCTCCGTTTTACGTTTTTAATGATTGTGGAATTGGGCTTGTACTGACATTTCATGCAGCTAAAAGATGTTTGTAGTTAGATTTATCAATTCCAAGCTTTGTTTAATGGGAAACAAAATTTGACAATTTTCACAGGTTATGTTCAATGCAATTTTGGAGAACACTTGCAGTGAGCAAGGAGCAAGGATGTCTGCCATGGATAAATTCCAGCAAAAATGCTGGCGAGATGCTTGATCGCCTCACACTTATTATAACAGGTCTCTCTCTCTCTGAGTTTTGGATTATTCTATGTTTGTTGCTCATACATTTAAGTTTGTTTTTATTTTTTTGTCTATCTGATCTACCTTATTACTGTCATTGATAGAACTCGTCAAGCATCTATCACCACCGAATTTGAGTCATAGTTATAAATTTAGTGTGTTTGTTATTTAGAACATTTGATTATGATAACGTGCTTGGATTATGATAACCTTATTGTGTTGATTCTAGGTGACTCACTTTCTTGTTGTGTTGATTATAGCTCACTAATACTTGAAGTACATTGAGATAATGCGTTTTTTCATTATTTGTAACTTATTTGATTATGAATGACTATTGATTATTTAATGAGGTTATGTTGTGTTGATTCTTATTATTTTATTCTTCTTTTTGAATTTTGGGTTGCAGGAATGTCCAAAGGGTGTCACACTTAAGTATAGCTTGAAGCCTCTTGTGCCAAGCCTGTCTGATATAAAGCCTGATATTGATGATGAGAAAATGCTTTTTTAGATATTTTCTTTGAAGAAACTATTGTTGCTATGCTTCATTTGAACTGTTACTACTTCGATTTGAATTTGGAAACTTTCAGTTTTAATTTTTGTCAAATTTACTTTCTATATACTCACTATGATTTGGGAATAGAGTGGGTTTGATATGTGAATGTCAATTTTTTTTTTTTTTAATATGATTGGATGACATTTATATTTTGTGCATTTTAGCTTATGAGATTAGATGATTACAAAATTTAACTTTGATTTTTAGCGACGAAAATGTGTCGTAGAGAAAGTTATGTCTTTTAGCGACCAAATATCAGTCATTAAAAGTGTCATTATTTTGTTTTTTGTGACCAAATTGGGACATTTTATGACGAAGTATTAGCGACCAAATGTTTAGTCTTGTAAAATCAAACATTTTGTGACAATATAAAATTGGTCGCTAATTGTCATTTTTGGGGACATTTTCAAAAATTGGTCGCTAAAGATTTTTCTAGACGCACTTTTAGTGACTTTTTTAGTGACGAATTAATTTTGTCACAAAAACCATTTAGAGACTAAAATAGTAGTTTTAGGGACCAAAATAATTGGTCGCCGAAAGTCTTATATGTTGTAGTGTATACCATATATAAACTTCATATATACATGCATAGCATTTCAAAACCATCTAAACCTAACATTCTTAATAAAAACACCTTCTTGCAGTTGTGGAAGGCCAAGGATTTGGGGCCCTAAACCTAACCATCCGCAACACCGCCGGACCGCAAAAGTTCCAAGCAGTGGCGTTTCGAAACGACGCCGACTTGTCCACTTTCTACAACTGCAGTTTCGAAGGATACCAAGACACCCTCTACACCCATTCCCTCCGGCAATTCTACCGACAATGCGATGTCTTCAGGATTGCAATTTATATCCGCTTCCCTTGCTAGGCCAGTCTAATACAATCACCGCGCAAAGTAAGACCGATATAAATCAAAACACCGGGACTTCAATTCATAATTGTAGCATTACTGCTGCCCAGGACTTGGCATCGAGCAATGGCACGACGCAGACTTTCCTAGGCAGGCCATGGAAGCTTTACTCGACGGTAGTTTATATGCAATCCTTCATGGATAGCTTGATTAATCCTGCTGGGTGGGCCCCGTGGTCTGGCGATTTTGCATTGAACACATCATACTATGCAGAGTATAATAACTACGTACCGGGGTCCAATACTAGTAATCGGGTCACATGGCTTGGTTACCATGTGATTGGTGCAACAGATGCAGTGAATTTTTACAGTCTCTAACTTCATATTTGGAGATCATTGATTACCTCAAACTGAAATCCAATGTGAGTTATGACTTTAAATATTGGTACATACTATCTGATATTGGTTGACATATAATTGTATAGCCAATATTGATAAGTATCTTGATACCATTATTTAAAACTATAATAGGTATAACACCTTTTACTATTTCATTCTTGAATTAATTTTGTTTTCAATTTTCTTCCCTTCCAAAATAAGATTCCATGACGTAAGAATGCCTAGAAAATGTCTTAATTATGAGTTGTAATTTATTTGTTTTAATGTAAACAGTCTCTAGTGTTATTCATGACTTGGCTTGGGAACTCCCACAACCGAACAACAGTAATCAACAGTGTGTACAGTATACATGCTCATATGGTATCTACTATTCCTGTACTTTCTTTCATTCTCAAACTTTTTTTTTTTTTTTTTTTTTTTTATTAGCAAATATTAGTTGTTAGTTGTTAGATTAGCACCTATGAGAGAAAATCTCCCCACTCTTGGCAAAGCACATAAGTGCTTGTACTCCCTTAATTCAACTCCTCTAAGGGGAATTGAATCCATAACCTCCTTGGGACTAAACCCTAAGGAAAGCATGGTGGCAACTAGGCTAGTCATTCCCAAACCACTTGGCTATTATTTTTCGGAGAAATTATTATTGAATGGTATTTAGTGGTGATTTGATAAATTTTTTTAAAATTTATGAAAAAAGTTTATAATTTAAATCACAATTATTATTTATTTTTGTAAATACAAATGTACGTGGATGAAAGGGTAAACGATATCCGATTAATTAATTTTTTGCAAGTATGTTCCGCTTGATGTATTATAAAATGTGAATGGTTCAAATTATCAAAATGAGCCCCGAAATGAGCCCATTTAGCTGCACAACAGTGGCTGCTGTGCACCTCCGCACAGCAGCCACCCCAAATCCGTGAGACATTTAATAAAATATTTGATAGAAATTTTGATATCCCTAACATTACTTTATATCTATTTGAGGAACTCCATTAGTCCATCAATTTTGTTAGGGATCATTAATGAGACTGGTTGGATTTACTTAGTCCATAATTATTGTGTATAAATCTCATATTTTAATAGATTTTTTAGATTTTGATTGGTCAAAAGGGTTAGTACGGATCAGACCTATTGAAAAAATTGTATCACATCCAATCCATAAGCCTAAATCTTACGGGTCATAATCAAACCATTATTAAATTTTACATATCTTTCATTAACATATATTTAATATTTTCATTAGTTATTTTTCTTGTTTACTTTTTAACATAATTCAAGTATTTTGAGAAATTTTTTTATTTTTTATTTTTTATTTAATTTATTTTACATCTTATATAATAAAAAACAATCAAGTAACATATAATACTTACAAGTGGAGGGAGAAAAAACCTTTAAATATTAGACTAAAAAAATAAAGCTAAACATTAGACTTACCCATGCAGGCTCTTACGAGAAGGGCTTATGGGCGACTTAGGTTATAAATCCTTGTTCAAAACTCTAAATCATCTTCTATATGTTGGAACAAGCAAGGCATTCAAGCGAGTTGGGATAGGTCATGGGAATGATTGATCGGGTTAGATAATATCGGATTTTTCATCTACAGACTATTTGCGACTAAATTGTGCCAATTCCATTCTAATGGTTAATAAGATATTTTGACACAACTAATTTTCATATTAATGTCTGGTCACAAAATTTACTTTTCAATCCTAATTTTAGTTTTGTTGATGTGTAAAAAACCGCTTTGTTAAACTTCAGGTTAAATTTGGAATAAAGTTGGCTTTATTTTAGTAAGGCAGTTGACTTATTATTGGAGAAGGAATGTTGAGATGTTTAGCTGAAAATTAGTTTTAAGAAACCTTGTGATTTTACAATTATAGAGTTGATCTCCTTAGGGTCGGCTCAACTACTTGTGTGGCCTAAGGTAAAAAATTATAATTAGGTTATTTTTGTTTTGTTTTGTTTTCTTCTTTTTTTAGGACCAAGAACATATTGAAATAGAATTTATTGGAGGTGAAATAATACAAATTTGATGAAAGGATTGGAACTCTTTTTTACCAATTTTTTATTTTTTATTTTTTATCAAATTTAAATTTGATACAAGATTTGGTAAAGGATTGGAGATGCTCTAATTCAATCCATTTATTATTTCATATTATCATGTCTTATTCACGTGCCATGTCAACAAACTTCAATTTTAGTTAAAAATATAAATGTATGAAAAAATTAAAAAAATTTCCTATAAGTTAAATTTAATGAAATTAATCTATCGAATGAAATTATTCATAAGAATATTTGATGTTAACTATATTTTACTTTTTTAATTTATGAGTCTAAGAGAGTGGGAGATAGACTTTTATTGGTTACACAAATGATAGGAATCTTTACTAAATAGTGATGGTGGACAAAGAATTGGTGAGCTACCAGTATCTTCTCTGGGAGTATTAGCTATCAGTGAAGATGAAGTGATAAATGGGATCTCCTTAGGTAGGGAAGGAGTAGCCAGGATTGTAGGGAAAGTAAATTGGGCTGAGGTAAAGGTTAGATGAGGAAGATATGGAGTTAAGCTAAAGGATAAAGATATAGGAATGCTTTGCCTTAAAAAATGTATGAAAAGTGTAGAACCAGGAAGTAGAAGTATTGTCTGGATTGGCTCTAAACTTAAAGGCACTTTAGTGTCGATTTTTTTTCCTCCTTTTTGAGGGTGCCTCTAATTGTCTTTCAACTTTAGATAAGACTGAAGAAATCTTTATCGAAGGAGGAGGTAGAATAGCTGTTGCTGCAAAATAAGAAATATGAAACAATGTTAAGTTTCATTACTGAAAACTTGGGAAGGGAAGTTACTAGAGACATAAAAGGAAATTACAAGTTTCAGAAGTGGTAGCAATGGTTGGAGAACTGCGAATGGCATAATGTTCGGCAGTTTGTTTCCTTCTTGCAGCTTTTCTTTGGAGTGCATTAGCAGCAGCAGCTTCATCCATTAGTACTTACTACTGTCACCTTTTCTCAGACCTCTGAAATACAATGATTTCTTTGGAGTGCTCCCCTTCCACTACTTTGGCAGCTGCTTCATGAGTAAAGTCCCCGATAAGATTAGAGGGAGAAACTGTTATTTTCTTCCTTCTTTTCAATGGTATCTCTTTCTCTTTTTCTGTTTCTTCATCTTCCAAGTGAGTTTTAGGTGTCTCCTCCTTAGGATCAAGCAAAAGTCTTCTTTTCCTCTGTTGTTGTTGTTTGCCTTTGAGGACATTCAAAGCCTGAACTCTCTGAGGAGATTCTATTTGTGAAGGTCCTGCATTAAAAAAAAAAGCCATAAAGTAGATGAACAAGGCATTATAAACATCATAAAGAGAAAAGAAAGGAAAAAATAGAAATGCGTGCCTCTCTTCGAAGCAAGCCTGATGACTCTAGGAAAAGGAGGAGAGGCAGCAAGAGTAGTCTCTGTGACAATAGGAGCAAGAGCTTGGATAGCAGGGGCAGCAGAGACTGTAATAGTTGTCCAAGTCTTTTTGGGTTTGGCTTGAGTGGGCACATCTAGTCCCACTAGTAGATCTTTGGGAGGTATTGCCAGGAGCACCTCCATATTGGCTGTCCACCAATTTTGAAATGTTTTCAAAGCTCTGCCATGTGGAGTAAAGGAGGTGAATTGAAACTCGCTTAACTCTTGTAGCAATTTGAATGTTGCTTCTTTCAATTTGTTTTTGGGTACCTTCAAGTCTCTAACTGTGAGATTGGTATTGGAAAGGTTACAGAGAGGGACATGGATTCATTGAGTAAGCCTAAATTGTCTAGCAAATTGGGAAGGATAGTAAACTCAGCTATACATTTGTAAGCTCGAAGATTCAAAGTACCAATGAAAAGCTCCCTTGGCAACAGGATAGAGGTCCGCATATCCTTGTGTAATGAATTAGAGCACTCTCTATTGGCCAAAAATGTCCTGAGCTAGGCTGGTCCTATATTAGTTTCGAAGGGGCAAAAGAAGGAAGGAAGTGGAGAAATTGGGAATTGATGAAAGAAAGTAAAATAGTAGACAAAGATGGAGGGATATAAAGAAATCCTAAAAAATTTCTCTCCATAAGTAGTGGGTTCTTGCACCAAAAATTTCAAGCATTTGGAATGTAGACCAGTGAAATATGGAAAGAGCCAGAGTTGTAATGCCCATAGAGGGCCTCCTTGGTTGACATCCAAAGGTTTCTCGTAAAATTGAGAGCAAGCTCTATAAACATGGCCTAAAACATAAGGAGCCAAGGCTATCCTCTTCTTCGAGGCAAGAGCCATGGCAAGTGGGGAAAACTCAGGCATAATCCGCTGAGATGAAGTGCAAAAGAGAAATTTACATAACCAGTACAGAATGAAGGGAAAGAATTCTTGATTGCTTACAGGACCTACCTTCTTGTTTTTAATTCTTACAAAATCATTGAAGGAAGAGTTCAAGGATGGGATGGTGAAGTTGACTGGAGTGTCTGGGTAACTAGGCGAAACGGCAACACCAAGTGGTGAGACCCCCAAGAGATGGCAAATATTAAGAATGGTGGGGGCCATCATACCATACCGAAATTGAAAAAAAAATTAAAGCCGAATTCTAGAAACAAAGAGCTGCAGGAATCAAAAAAGGATCCTCAGGAATAATAAACCTGGAAAGGCGAAGGGCATCAAGGATACAAAGCTCTTGTAGATCTAATTCTCTGGTTGGCATAACTCTGTCATACCACTCCTCCCATTCAACCCTCAATGTGGGCTAGCAGCGGTGTGGACGATTTAACCTCCAACTTCCCCAATCAAAACCCCCTTCGTAGAGCAGGTAGTGATCCTCTAGACGAGGATACAAAGTAGGAAGTTGAGCCGGGGCTTCTCTGAAGATGGGTCCTAAGACGTATTTCTGTTGTTCATTATGGCGAGGAATAAAGAGGCGACCATCTATGGCACTCGGTTCACGGGGTTTGAGCTTGGATATCTCTTCGTTGATACACCTCTTTAAAGCCAAGGATGGACTCACGCGCTCCATAACTGGTACTTTTAGGGAGGAAGAAGCCATTAGCAAGAGTTTTTAGCAGATGAAGCTGGGAAAAGAGTAAAGAGGAGGAGAGAGCAGTAGAAATGAAAGCGTTTGTGTTTTCAGCAAACGAGTCAGATAAAAGCGCGAAGGGAGAGGGTTTTAAACATTTCTGTTCGAAAGATGCCCCATCTATCTAAATGGGTAAAAAGACCTGAGATAGATTGTTTGGCTAATGTTGGAACCCGTATAAGTTTAAGACGTTCTCCTAAAATTTGTGAGGGTCCTGAAAGTGCAATATGAAAAGTCTTTCTCAAGGTTGATTGTTTAGAGACACATCTCGAACAATCAAATTGGCTTCGAAAACAATTATTTGGCTTTGAAAGTCAAGATTTGGGTCCAAAGCCAGATGTCAAACAATCAACTAAGGCTTCGAGAGCGGGTAATTGATTTCAAAGCAAATTTCATACTTAAAAATGTAAGAACGCTTAGGTTTTGTCTACTTCAAAGGGATTGGTGACTTGCTATTAGGTTTCTTGTAAAGATAAAATCCTTCGACGTGAACTTTGAAGTGCTCTGCAGCTAGAATTTGTTTGTTTTAGACTTCAAAGTTACAAAATCAGCATTTGGTTAAATAGTGAAAAAACCCAAAAGGGCTCACTCTTTAAGAAGTAAGCAGTATAATTCCTACGAAAAGTTTCCATACTTCGAAGCACATAGATTGTGTTTCGAAGCAGAATTGGTTAATTTGAAGCTGTTAGTTAAACAAAAATAGACTATGTTAACCATATAATTGGAACATAAAGCAAACGTTGCCCTTTTTAAGAAAAAATTCCACACTTTGGAAGTTTTTGAGTTAGGTTTCAGAGTAAAATTGGTTGATTCAAAGCTTCTTTGAACATAATAAGGAGTTAGCTCACAACAATCATACAATTAAGTATACAAGTATAATATAAAATCAGATCATGACAGATGAATTTGAGAAGCCCAGTTTTATTGATAAGTAATATTTGCATTGGGAAGACTCATTTGGCTATATTCTCAATTTCGTAAAAATAAGCGATGGACAAAGTTACAAGATCATGAAATTTAGTCCAGCAAAACTCAATAAATATATACTCTTTTATTAATCTATCTTCTATCCTATCCAAATTTGGTTTGTCTAATTGATGAGCCCTTAATTGGAAGAAGAGTTGTTGGGCTTTCATTTCAAATTCTATTTGCTTAAGAGCCTTCTTTGTCTCATCCATCTCCTCTTCCTCATGTGCTTTGCCCATAATGGCATATTCTCCATACTCTAAGTCTGGGTTTTTGAAGTTCTCATATTCTTCGAGGAGATTCTTTGCCTCGTATTGAATTTGGATTCAAGCAGTAACGGTTTCATTCAATAGTTCATTGGTAATAGAAGCATTGATGTGCCAATTGAGTAGGAGGGGAAATTGGTCCAGGAAAGCATAGAGCTCTTCATGGGCTACAGGGTTGAGAAGATGGCTGCGAGAAATAATGTCACAAGCCCATAACAGGTTCTTGTGAGGAATATCATCTCGCAGGACTTCGAAGAACAAATGGGAGAAAGCGGCAAGCAGGGTCTGAGCCCTATATTGTTGGTAAGCAGTTGAAGGAACTGGAGCTTGATAAGAAGCGAAGTGTTGACTCTCGAAAAGGATGGGCCTTAATTCCTCAATCCAATTTAGGTTGGAGGGCAACAAAGGAGGCGTAGGAACCTTTCTGAATGAAGATGGGAATTCAGGTTTGTTCACACACTCAAGCTAATCAAAAAAGCAAGGTTTTTCTTTTTTGGCTAGGAGTGCAGGACTGATTCCTAAGGCTTTATCAGGGTGTGGAGCCCTTCGCACCATTCGAGACGGCAAAGAAGAAGTGTGCCATACTAAAAGCAAGTTGTTCTCAAGGCTACGTAGACGGTTGAAAGGCACGTATAGGTACACTACAGAGTTGCACATGGAAGGATGGACTACAAGAGGGTTATCGAATTCAGGAAATCGATGATGGATACGCTCCCTCGTCTGAGGTTGAGTAGGAGTATGCCAAACTCCCCAGCCAGAAGCTTTAAAAGAAGAAGAGGAAGCAGCAGTCTCATCCCATGCAGAAGGTTTTGTGGCAGAAGAAGAGCTTCCAATATCCATTGTTGCAAAGTCTTGGTCTAAAGAATTGTGAACAATAGATTCTTGATCCACAGGTCGATGATTTGCAAAACTTCCATGACTTGAATAAATGAAGGTGGATAGATGTGGCTAATAAATGCATGAAAGTTCTTTCGAGGACAAACATCATTATCTAACAACTCTTCGTATGCTTGTTCTATGTAAGAAAATGTTTGCTTGGCCATGAGAACTGTATCAGCCTTTTCGAATGCTCAGATAGTGGGAAATGTTCGAGGAATAGAAGAGAATTTAATGCAGTACAAACACTGTAATGATGGACGTCGGTTGTATTTCTAAGAAGATGCAAAGCCCATGTACGTCCTAGGATGTGGGTAAAGTGCCTTGATCCACTAATATCACCAAGTATTGGGTATATTAGTGTGAGGGATAATGTTGGTTGTATAATTTGTAAAAGCCAATCATAATCCAACACGTGGCATGAAGGGGGCAATTTAGGAAGTTAATACAAGTTTCCAACCAAAGTCAAACACGTGTCAGCCCGTATTGATAATAATGAATCTGTGTAGCAGTGGAACAATCGAGGGATACAAGGTGATGTAGCCTAACGGTTACTCACAAAGTTCAAATTCAAAATCAGGAGGGAAGCCTAACTGCAAGAATGGCGTAGTGGGGCTGACTGTGAGAAAGTATGTTCAGCAATCATGGGAGGACATTTCGACGGTTGAAAGCCCACTTCGATTGTTATTATTGGAAAATATAAATACCAGAGAAGGCCCTAGAATGAAGGATCCAGACTCAGATCAAAAAACCAGTTTATTTACTTCATTTTTCTTTCTAGTTTTTACAGTTCTTTACATTTCTGTACTTCAATTCCTGTACTGCATTTCATTCCTAGGAGTAGCTTCAAATAGCTTGTTGCTATAAACCTCTATGAGGTTGGGTCAGATCATTGTAAGTTTTTCATTTTACTTAATGAAATTCAAATTCTAAAATTATTCTTCACTTGTTGTTACTTACTAAATTCTCCTAAATAAGCCAGCAGTAAAGTTCTTTTCATTGAGGCTGAGAGAACTAAAACACAATCGTCTGATAATTGGTTGGCAATTAATATTCTGTAAGGACTGATTGATCCTTGCTGGCATGCTTAAAATTACACTATTAACCTTTGAAAGCCAAAAAAGCCAATAATCTCCCTTTTGATGGAATTTACAAATGTTGTTTGTATTTGATTTTTATTAAAAAAATAAAAGATAACATTTTTTACATTGGAACAATGTTGTCAAATTGGAATATTTTGATTACTGTAACATTTTTTTTATATTATTTCTCTTTCATTATAAAGGTTGTATTGAGTTGTTATTTATTTCTACCTATTATGAGCTACTAGTTGTAGTGATTCATGATTGTTGGGATTGTTAATTTGAACTGTTGAACTATAATTATTTAGTATAAACCAAGGGAATTTTAGCCTAGTTGGCTAACTCTTTAGCCACCAAGTCTCTCCTAGGGGTAAGATTTTCTTACAAGTTGTATAAGTGCGAGTTTCAACTCTCTCGAAGTGCTAATCTAACAACTAACCCCTAAGTTTACCCGATAAAAGTAATAATTGTTTAGTTTAATATAATTTTCTCATCTTTATAATTAATCTTTTACCAATTAAAAAAAAAGAAAGAAAAAAGAAGAAGAAGTAACATATCATGTCAAAATTTAATTGTAACATGCTATTTTGACAATTTAATATTAGAAGATTTTTTAGTTATGTTTGTTAGATTTGTTATATGTTTAACAACTTTCTTTGATCCTGAATTTATTGGCATCCAATTCGATCCAATGGTGTTTCATTTTGAAATGAAATGTTTACAATAAGTCACATTATTATGTATGTATTTTTTGTTTGTATGAACATTATTCAAAAAAATATTATTAAATAAAAAAGAAAAGAAAATACTAATTCAAAAGAAGCCTTAAAATTGAATTTTAGAAATACAATTGTTGTCTTTTCAATTTTTTTTAGGGGATTTGAATTTTGCAAGATGCTCTTTTGTACTAAATATAAAAATTGATAATTTATCTCCCATTATACAAGTTTTAGTTGGTAGGGTAAATTACAAAAACATTTCTTGAGATTTATTTAAAATACGAATTGTCTCTTGTGGTTGAAAAATTACAAATACCTCCCTGTCAAAATTTTTTATTTAACAGAATTAATTGAAAAAGTAAAATTTCTAATTGTTCACTTATACAATAATAAAATTATCTGAATTATTAAATGAAATTAAATTTTAACATTATTAAAAACTGTTAATTAACTTGATGATTTATTAACAAAAGGACCTATTTGTTATGAAATTAAAAACCTTAGGAGGCATAATGTAATTTCTAAAATCATAGGGAGTAATTTATAATTTAAGTAAACCTTAGGAGTGTGTTTGTAATTTACCATAGTTGGTATTGTTCATTTATTCTTTATTATGGAACTATTTATTAAGTTACTTGGTAGTTTGGCATTTTTAAGTTATTGAATTAGGATTGTGGAAATGTAATTCTAATAAATTGTAAACAATTGACCAAAAAAATAAAAAATTAAAAAATAAAAAAAGGGCCAAGTTTCATTTTACTATTTACTTCATGTTTGTAACATATAACTTTTTGTATTTGAATTCCAATTTTAAGTTAGGTTCATGTTCATTTTTCTCTGCAATTAACTATACTTACTCTCTTCACCTACCAATAGAGGTCAGTTTTTTTCAATTCCAATCAATCCTATTAGGCCATGTCACTACAACAAAATTGAATTTTTACGGCTTGCAATGCATGTCGTAAAAACTCTTTCACGACATGCACACAAATGTTGTTATATGACATACCGTGGAAAGTTGAGCGTCATTTATGGCATGCAGGTAAAGGTGTAAAAAGTAATAAATTAAATATTAATGACATACTTTGTATGTCGTATATAATTTTTTATGACATTTTTGTCATGCCATTAATCATCATACTTTCCATGGCATAATTTTGTATGCCATAGAAGGTTATTTTTAATATATTTATGACATACTATATATGCCGTATATAATTTTTTATGACATTTTCTTACATGTTATAAATCATTACACTTTTTACAACATAATTTTGTATGCCGTGAAAGGTTATTTTTAGTATATTTCTGGCATACTTTGTATGTCGTATATAATCTTTTACAATATTTTCTTGCATGTCATAAATTATTACACTTTTCACGGCATAATTTTGTATGCCATAAAAAGGTTATTTTTAATATATATATATATATATATAGAGAGAGAGAGAGAGAGAAGAAAAGCAAATTCAAAGTTCAATAAATGAAGACATGATATTACTAAAATGCCCACTTTAGTACTTGAAAAGCAAATTACAAGATCAGATAGCAAATTATATATGTACAAATGAAAGCAAAAAGATTATACACAACACAAGCCAATCAAGTCTAATTCATTATTAGGAGTAGTAGAGAGAGCTAAAGAATCAATTAATTTGGCCAATACAGAAAGGCCATACCCCAATACCAATTGTAGGGATTTGAAGAGCAAATGTTGCAGCAGCAGCAGCAGCAATAGGTGCAAGCACACATTCTAGAACTACAGAAAAGCATCCAGTTTCCTGCAAAGCCAAGGAAAACTCAACAACCAGTAGAAAAATAAATCCATCTTAAAAGGAAATCTCTTTTTCAAAGCTTGCAAACTTATGACTTTTTTTGGAAAATATATGATAGTGGTAGGGTGATAACAGTTTTATGCACTCTGCATCACTCAGTAAATTCAAAATTGAGAAATAAAAACAATTTATATGTCAGGAGTCAGGACTATTCATAGTTTTATTTCTCTAAAGTTTTAGCAATTGACATTAACAAAAACATATGTTAGGAGTCAGGACTATCCACATGTATATATATATATATATATATATCTTATGCAACAAAAAAGTGAGAATGTATTATAAAAGCAAACAATTAAGACAAAACGTGTATGGCATTGGCATACCTTGAAGAATTTTCCACTAGCTAAAAGAGTAAAACTTTCACAAGCAGGATTGTAAAAGAGGTTATGAGTGAGTTGCCCTTTATAAGGTGCCAAACATTAGCCTACTTTCCACAAAATATCACCTTATAGAACTGTCTATCTCCCTACTGTAGACACCCCATTTTTGACCATCCTCAAGACTTGGACGTCACCGTTTGAACACTCATTGATCATCCATGTTTGTGTTCGTCTTGAGTTCCCGGAGGTCTCGGCCACGCGCCCTGCCTCGGGATCTTTTGACTCGACTGTTTTCTGTTTGGTTTTGCACCAAACACTTGTGTTTTGCATTTGAGGGGCAAGGAATGGCTTGTTGGCCATCCCCACACTCCACCGGCCATGGCTTGAGTCCACCGGCTGTGTTTTGTTGCCATCGGCCAAATGTTTGGCCGACCGGCACTCTAGATGGTCGACCGGCCATCTATTTTGGTCAAATTGCATTTTTGGTTGGCCGACCACTCTTCATCTACTTTTTCAAATATTTTTTTGCCAGCTGTGATAGCTGGCACCCACTTTGCTCCCATCCATACACGTGTATGGAGGGATCTCTCTCTTGACTAGCTTACTTGAGAAGCTTTGCAAGGGTGAGCTCTATAAGAGGGAGCCTCTTCTCCCTCCATTAGGGTTGATAAAAAAGCTCCAGAGCTCTGAGTTTTAGGGTTAGGGTTTACATATACTCTATCTCTATATCTCTTCCTACTTTTGGTGTATTAGTGTGTGTTTGTTCTTACTATTGCACACAAACACCTACTATTACACCTTTCCTTAGTAGCTAAGGTCCTTGGAGGTTATTCTTGAAGTTCTTGGCTGGTTTTGAGCTAAAGGAGGCAGCTGGAGCATTGTTTGTGAAGAGGGTCAACAAGGGTAGGAACTTACTCCTTTTTACCCCATTTTTGCATAGCTTTTTAACCTATCTTGAAACTATTTTTAAGCTTCATGTATAACATATAAAAGTTCTGTTTTTACTTGCTTAAAATAGTTGTTTAAGAGTGTTTTGGCATTTGGGATTGTTTGACCCCTCTTAGGGCTTGTTAGGCCCCATTTTGTGCCATTTTGGGTGAGTTCCGGGACCACTTTGTTTGGGCCTCCTCACCACTAAAATCTTGAGGGATTTCAGTGGTGAGGATGGTGCCTTGAGGTCCTAAGAAGGAGGGGGCCACCCCCTCTCCTTGTTGTCCTTGAAAAGGTCCATTTTTGCCTCATGTGTGAGCACCTAGTTTAGGTTCATATTAACCATCCCTTAACTGTTATTTGGTAGTATTTTTCCATGTATTACCTCTGTTTCATGTTGGTTTGGACACACCTTGCATGCCTTGCATACATGTCATGTAATGCCACATTTTTGCCTTAACATGTTTTAGGTTTAGACCCTTGTTCTAGCATGATTTAGGCTTAGCTCTGTGAAGCTTTTGTGCTTGTTTTAGCATGTTGAAGTTCTGTTTTTGGTTGCTTTGGTCGACCATGGCATGCTTAGTATAGCCTCTTTGCATTTTTGGCTTGTGAGCCTCAAGTGCATGGACCATGAGCATGCATTACTTGCATTATTTCAGTGGTTTGGAACCATTTACCATGTTATTTTAGTCCTTATGGCATGCCTATATGCTTACGTTTGATGCTCCTTCAATGTGTTAAAAGGTTGTTGCCTTATGCTCCACGAATGTGCCTCTTTGTATGCTTGCATATTTAGACCACCTAGATGCCATCTAGGTACATCCTTAGCTTCGTTCAGGTCTACATTGGACCTGTTTTAAGTCCCCTTAGCCTTGTGAGGCTTGGTTGGCATGGCCTTGGTTTAAGCCTCCTTGGCTTGCCTTGAGTACTTGGACCATTTGTTGCATGCTTAGCTTGTCTTATTGACTTGGTTTGGCACCTTTCATGATATGATTTTTAGAGCTTATAATGCATGCCATTTGCCCATGTTTGCATCCTCTTAAGTGTTCTTGAGAATTTCTCTTTAAAGCTTATGTGTTGGTCCTTGTGTGCATGCATGTTTACATGTCACTTTGCCTTCATTTTCAAGCATGTTGGCCACTGTTTTGGGCTTAGTATAGAGCTGCCCAAACTAGTTTAAGTCCATTCTCGCATGTTGTGGCATGCTCACCCTGTGTGTTGATTGCATAATTGGCTTATCATGTATTGTTGCATGTTTAAATGGCTTTGCATTTGGCATGCATTTATCTTGGTTAAGTTGCCTAACATGTTGTCACATGCCTTGCCTACTTGCATGCCCATATTACATTTTGTATGCTTGTCTTTCCATGCCTTGCATGATTGATTCCTTAGGTTGTGTGCCTAGCATCATTACTTACTTGCATGTTCCTATTGCATGCTTAGTTCACATGCCTAGGTTGTATTACATTGGCATGCATGCCTCACCTCTTGATTAAGCCATGATAGAAGTTGAAGGCTCCCTTGTATGTTCATATGCATTGCATTACATTTGAAATCAAAATGGCACACTTGGTCCCTTGGGCCATCACGCATTGAAATGCCCGATTGGTGGTCCGAGAACCAAGAACCATGTCTCTTTGAGTCATAAACATGATAAGGGATGTGTTGGTGCACACATTTGCTTGGAATGCATTGCCATGTCTTGTTTTGCCCTCTGCTGCTATCAAAACAGGATTCTGCAGGAAGCTTTGGCCGGCCGGCCATCTTTAGTGCCGACCGACCAAGTATGGATGGCCGAGAGCTTAATCAGTGGCCGGTGATTATTCCCTATGGCCGGTGACCATTCCTTATGGCCGGTGGTGTTCCCCAATGTCCAGAAAGTGTTCCTTGGGAATTATGTCATTCTCAGAGGAGTAGAGTAGGGAAAACAGAGGCAACTTGTGCATGGCGATGGATTTCAGAGCAAACCCGAGCACACATGCATTAGACCCTCTTCCCGAGGACTTTTATCACTTTCTTCACTTAATTGATTTGTTAATTAATTAGGTGGTCTGTAATATTTGATTAGTTTGTAGGTTAGTTAAATCTGTATTATTCTTTCGGTCCCTCCGAGCGAGGGCAAATTTGTAATAAGTGTGGGTGCGTATATGCATGTTTTCCAACCCCCACTTCTTTCTCCCTTTTACTTACCTGCTTTGATGGTTAGTACTAGGGCATATTTAATTTAGCATCCTTATGCTATGCATGCGTGCATCATTTATCAGTATTGCATGCACCGGGCTCGGCGCATCATACTAACTGCATAGTATTTCAAATCAAACTTGAATACATGTTATCTGTCGCATCTCATATGCCATTCATAGATCAGCCGAGCCTATTCTAGTGACATTTTGTATGAGATACATTGGCCACCTTAACATGAATTAGGATCATGCATATGATTACTAACTAGTTCACTGTTTTGGCACGGAGTAGATGTAAGTAGTTATGCTTTAGCATCTCGCATGAGTGTGAATGTTAACATGATAGCATGCTTACCATGTGGCTATATGCTTATGTGATATAACTGCAGAAATGTCTGTGGGTGAAGGTTGGATTGTTTGAGTTTGAATTTGAATAATTCATCGAAATCCGTATTTTAGCCTACTCGCGAGTAGCAAAATTCAAACCATTTTCCAAACAAACGGAAATTCGAAATCCGTATAATTAGTAGTGTTTCACAATTTCACAAGGTTCAGGCTGGGGTGGTAAAAAAACTCAAATGGCCTATCTCAGAAAGCACAAAACCGGGCAAAGATAAATGAACCTACAAGTTTGCCCCCAGCCACCCTACAGATCTAGAAATTCGCCCAATCTGCTTTCTGTCACAGTAGGAAAGCATGAGTATAGAATGAAAAAATTGAGTTGAAAGGCCTACCTTTTGTTAGAATTCTCCGTTAAATTCTTGACCATAAATTTGAATTCTCTAATTTTTGGATTAAGAAATTTACCTGTTTCAAAGGCTAATTTCCTTTACCTCTACACACAGTTTTATGCAATCACTCCACCACTCCACTCCAAAACAAGTCTTTTAACACATACTACAGTAACAAAATCCACAAACTTCAAGCAATGCGATTGTAGTAAATTTTGTGGCTTTTTTATGATAAATAATTGATCTTTATTTTCCACAATTGAGTTTACTAAAATATTACCTATCCTGTAAGTAAATTGTATTTTCACCACATATGCAAACGTAAAACTTTCCTTCAATTTCTAATTGGACAAGAACATACCTTCAACTGCAAATGCACCATGTGCTTCATTTACGATACTTCTTTCTAAATTGTCACTTGGTTTATCATCACCAAGTAAATCAAAGACAAATAGCTCTGGTTCATTAAAAATAAAAAATAAAAAGGCAGTTAATGAGCCATGTGCATCATAAACAATTAACCCAAGATTTGATAAATTTTGACAGACTGCAAATCTCAAATAAGATAGCTCTGGTTCATTAAATTTTTTTTCACCATTTCCAATTAAATCTCTGTTTTGACTATTAGAAGCACTTGATAAAACCTAGTGAAGCATGCAAAACATCAACTCTTACACAACATAACTCCTTTTTAACAAATGCATGTTCATGCTCATAAAAGCTTACTTCTTTGGGTATACTGTCTCCACTTGGCAGCCTGATGAATTTCCTGCTTCATCATAAACCATCATGAATACAATATCTCAAGTTCAACTAACAAATTTGGGAAATAGATGGCCTAATTAAAGCGACAAACTGGGATAGAGTTCAGAAAGACCTACATGATTCTTTAAATTCAAAAAGGTCTCCTGGTGTGACTTTGTCTATTTGGATTGTTTGTGGTACTCCATAATATGATTATTCACTTATAGCATCACCATCTGAATTTTCCCTCGCTTATATTGTTATTCAATTGGAAATCCATAGGAAAGATTTAGGAAAGTTATATGCGTGGAATGCCGTGAAGCCATCAAACAAGAAAATTTTAGATAGAATGACACTAATTAATCAAATATACAAGGAAGAGGATCTCTAATTAAGTTGTATTCATATTGTTTACCTTTTCGTATGTATGAACTACAATTTCCATCAAATTTGAAAGATATTGTCTCTTTATAGAATTAACGGCCACAAGCAAACCATATTATAATTCCAAATATGACCACAATACCAAATGAACTAACAAAAAAATAGCAAAGACTAGAAAGAAAAGATATTGTCAGTTCATAAATGTACAGAAAATAGTGAGGTTTGCTAAAAAGCTTGGAGTTATTAGATACAAATAGCAAAACTAGTATTGAATCGGTTTGCTTAATTTTATCTGTGGGAGCCTGAACACAACTCCATCTTTATTTTCATCATGTCTGACCAATTTCCATTAAGATGGCCAAAAGAGAGAAATGGAAAGGGAGAGATGAATCATTAGAAGTATTATCTCTATCAATTACAGAGAAAAGAAAAGGCAACATTATATCTGATGTAATTAAGTAACAGCATAATACAAATAGCATCATAAATTATATCTCAACCCCCAAACAAGAAAGAGATATAGAGAGAAATATGAAGCCAGTAACTTCTATAAAAGAGACTCAAATTTTAGGTAGTCTTATCACTGCGGCAGCTTGACTTGCAATTTTGAACAACTGTTGATAAGTTCATCAAACTAAGAATGTCCATCGATCGATTATTATTTTGAGGTTGACTATATGTATTCATTCCATCAGAAAAGCTGTCTAGCCCAGTTGTCTGCTGCTGTTGTTGCCATTTTTTGCCTAGGACATTTAAAGTGTTTTTAATGGATTAATTTACCATATCTAACATTATGTCAAATTCTAACATATGGTCTCAGCAACAAAGAATACTAGTGCAAATGATCGTTCACTTCATTTCCAACAAAGAAAAATGACAAATGTTGATGTACCTCTTTTGTGTCGACTTTCTTGATTGAAATTTTCTCCATCTCAGCACAATCAAGAAATGTCATGCAAAAAAAGAAAAAAGGACGTGCTCATATGTCAAAAGAGAAGCTTAACATAATCATACTAGATGCAATCTACAATGTCTTGCCCATGTACATAGAGCTCAAGTTGCTAATGGAAAATTGAAACATGAACTTGATTTTTTTCATAGAGTAGAAGTATAGAAGTTAAAGCTATACATTCTTTGTAACATGGGAAAAAGAAAAGGAAGTGTTGTAGCATCACAGCATGCCATAACTTAAGAGGTCAACAAGTTAAAGAAAATATAAAGCTTCAAAATTTAACATATTTTAGTTTATTGTGGTGTCCTTTTTTAGTATTTTCTATTTCAATGTGTCTGTATGCATAGTTGAAGCATTTGATATGGTGACAGGTTCTACAACATGTTGAAAAGGTTGACATCAATAGTTTCTACACAAAAATCAAAGTTTAGCAGTCTATTCATGCCATTTGTCAAATTTGTAGCTGTCAACAAACTGAGGTGTTCTAATCAAGATGGTAACTTAGAAATATAACTAGTAATTGACATCTATTGGCCTTCACTTTAGTCAAGTTGCAATTGTTTTCACATTATGGTTCATTACTTCAATTATTAATTCTGAAAATATTATTTTCTTTTGACAAGTAATTAACATTACATATAAGCCAAACCCACTAGATTAGATGAAACTGAAAAAGAGTGACTCTTATCATTTAGACAGACCATTTTAACTCTTTTAAACCCTCATGAACATAACTGTTAGTAACTTGCAATTGACAATATGATCATTTGATACGAAATGTTTTATATCTACATTATAGATAAGTATTGCAGCTTCTCAGTTTGTCAATGAAAAGCCATAATAACAGTCCCATCAGGATTTCTATCCTCTATAACACAAGACATGATTCCATTACTAAACTATTAGTCCAGGAACACTATTCTTAAGAGTTGGTTGATAAAGATTTGACTTGGAATCTCTAGGCACACACCTTTCCTCAATCAAGCCGCAAAACATTAAAATTTTTTATGGACTGATCCAACAAAAATAGCCTTATAACGAATAACCTAAAATAGCCTAAAAGAATCAAACATAACAATTTTCCCATAAAAGATGTCAGTAGAACTATACCCTTATACTTCATTGCATTACAAATGTTTAATCCAAAACATTGAAAACAAATGCAAATCATTATTTTAATAGCCAATTACCATCTTTCACATGAAATTCGACTCCGTTCTAGTGTTGTTGCAACCATAGCACCATCATCCTATTAGGTTTAGGCACACCCAAAAATCAATCACACACAGAAAAACACAAGATATTTACGTGGTTCGGCAATTGTCTACGTCCATAGAGAGATTTCACTATAGAATTTCTCAGAGGGAGATTACAGAACTCACACTCACTTTCTATAGATTTACACACACTCTCACTGATTCTCTCTTGCTCTATCTGTGTTTTGTTTCATCCCTTCCTCATCACCTCAATTTATACACAAATGAGAGGGAACAAAGTCAAGAAAGCGGAGTAATTGGAAGGGCTGCCACCTGCCATCTCCCCTCCTACTTCTTGACTTGGAGCCAACCTCCAACTACTCCTCCATGTGGAATGGAGCCAACAATTCTCCCCCTCCACACCCATATGGGTAACTGACTTCTTACTTGAGGTCTATCCTGGTCAAATTCTTGTAAACTTCCAGTTTGTCTCTAGTGACAACCTTGGTCATCATATCAGAAGGATTCTTGTTTCTATGAATCTTTACCAGCTTCATTAACTGCTTTTCCATCACTTCCCGTATCCAATGATACCAGACATCAATGTCCTTTGTACGTGAATGGTACATGGAATTCTTGCTTAGATCAATTGCACTCTAACTATCACAATGTACCTTGTACTCTTCCTGCTGTAGACCCAATTCTTGGAGAAACTGCTTTAACCACAACATTTCCTTTCCAGCATCTATGGCAGCAATGTACTCTGCCTCTGTTAAAGATAATGCAACACACTTTTGTAGTTTGGACTACTACGAAACAGCTCTTCCTGCAAAGGTGAATAAAGATCCTGATGTAGACTTTCTACCATCAAGATCACCCGCTATATCAGCATCTGTAAAACCCTCTAAAATTGGTTTAGCTCTCCCAAAACATAGACACAACTTTGAAGCTCCCTTCAAGTACCGAAGAATCCATTTGACTGCTTCCTAATGCTTCTTTTCTAGATTGGCGAGGAATCTATTCACAACGCCAACTGCGTGAGCTATATCTGGCTGGGTACACATCATTGCATACATCAAACTCCCTACTGCAGATGAGTAGGGAATTGCCTCCATCTCTTCTCTTTCATTTGTAGATGAGGGACAAGAACTCTTGCTCAGCTTGAAATGGTTAGCCAACGGAGTATTGACTAGCTTGGCATCTTTCATGTTGAACTTTTCAATCACCCGTTCAATATATTTTTCCTCTGACAACCATATCTTCTTGGTTTTCTTGTACAAAATCTACTATGCTGGGCCTAAATTCTTCATCTCAAAATACTACGACAAGTCCTTTTTCAACTTGTTGATCGTAGCAGTATCCTGTCCAATGATCAGCATATCATTGACATACAATATTAGGATGATGAAGTTTCCATCCAAAAACCTTCGGAAATATACACATTGGTTTGCTACCGCTCTTGTGTACTCGTGATCCACCATGAATAAATCAAACTTCTTGTACCATTGTCTCAATGTCTGCTTCAGGCCATAGAGACTCTTCTTCAGTTTGCAGCCAAGATTTTCTTTTCCTTTAACTTCAAATTGTTCTGTGTAATAACCCTGACCCATGATCAACGTTAATCCATGCTTAATTATGCCTCCTAAGAAATTAAAGTGAAGTTTTGCATCGTATGTTGCCTTATTTGTGTTTATATCTGTTTAGCGTAGTAAGATCTGTTCATGTTTTCATTTTGGTTTGAGAATTGAAGGCCTTATCGGCATCCGATTCAAAAATTGACTTGATTTATGTGTTAATTAGAATTTTTGGAATTTTATGGTAGGTTCAAACGAAATTCAATTCGGAACGAAATAATTAGAATAATTAATGCTTATTTAATTAGTGGTAAGCCTAATTAATTAGTCCACTAACCAAGCCTATATAAGGCTTCTATATGCATCTCAACTCACCTTTCTTCATCATTTTTTTGATACCAACCGTGAGAGAGAGAAGGGGGAGATTAGAGTCAACTTTGAAGAGAATTGAAGTCAAGCTAGCAACTACTAGAGGAATTGAAGGGAATTGGCGAGATTAAGCAAAAGATCACTAGAATTTAAGGAATTGTGGACCCTAAGTAAGGAAATCAACCCTTAAGCTTTATGTTAGACTCACTTAAGTAAGGAACTACGAGAATTAAGTGAATCAATGCATAAATTAAGCTAATGAACTAGAAGAGAAGAGAAAATCATGCATACATGTTCATTTGATCATAATTAAAGTTATTTTCAAGAGAATTCTCACATGCATGTTAGTATCTTGGTTTTGTTCAAGGAATTCAACATGTTTTAGACCTAAACATCTCATTTGATCATGATTTGGAAACTTGGAGCTCAAATCATTTCATGTTTGTCATGTTCATGTTATGTTTTTACATTTCAAGCTTGATTTTGTACAATTGCATGTTATTGGGCTTTGATTTTGAGTAATGATTCTTACTTCATGATGTTTTGCAAGTTTACAAGAGTTCCCTTAAGTTTTTAGCCCAAGAAATCATAATTTACAGCTTTGGGGTTGAGTTTGAAGCTTGGAAGCAATTCTGGAAATTCTAGAATTCTGTTTCCACGCTCGAGCGACAAATCCTGCGCTCGAGCGACCACCTTTATTTTTGCACTTTTGCTCGAGCGACCAAAAGTCCGCTCGAGCGTAAAATGCATGCTCCCAGAAGTTTGTGTGTTTTATAGAATGCTCGAGCGACAAAAGTTGTGCTCGAGCGACAAAAGTTATGCTCGAGCGAGCATCGAGCGAAAAAATCAAACAACCATCACTTTTGCAAAGTTTACAGACCGCTCGAGCAAAAGAATGTGCACTCAAGCGACCACTCGCATTTTGCATGTCCGCTCGAGCAAAGAAAGTTGCACTCGAGCGAGACCCCTGTTTCCAGTATTTCTAACTAAATGTTTTCAAATGCATTTCTTTTGCATCCTTATTACATCCTAGTCATTCCTAGACCAAGATTAAGACACAATAATGAGAGTAAAGGCTAGAAACACACTAAGAACAAAATGAAACAAGTTATGTACAATCCAAGCATGTGTTTCAGTATATGTAACTGTTATGTATTGATGTAGGTCACACGCCATAAACCATTTGATTTGCCTGCTCTGTCTGTCTGCCTGCACCTAGAGCCATCTGTGAGTAATAACTTAGTAAAGCTATGTTCATCTTTATTTTCTTTCTGTATGATAAAATACGATCTATTTTCTGAAATGCTATGTTCCGTACAATGAATGATTGTCCAATTCCTGACAATGTATTTGTAGTATCCTTGGTATCACGTGATATCTGTTAACTGTTGCCCAGTATCAGAGGTTCCATTATGGAACTTATTATGTCTGCACTCTATTACCCGTACCGGAGGCTCCATCATGGAGCTCAGCATATCTGTCATCTGTTACCAGGTTCTGGAGGTTCCTTTATGGAACTGGTTACTCATAGCCACCATCTGTTCTGTATCTTTTCTGTTAGCGCTAATGGATGTACCACGTATAATTAAACATGAACTCTGATTTCTGTATATGACTTGAACAAGAACAAGAATATGTATATGAATCTAAAATTTTGATTTTCTAAATCTGAAATGGTTATCATTCATCAAATTCTTTACTCTGTTATTATTCATTGGGCTCCCGCTCATTATTTATGTTATGCATGTAGGTGATCAGGCACATGACCAGGCCTAGAGTTGATGGCTATAATTCTGTTTTGTCAGTCAACCACCATGCCTCCCGAGGAGGTTCCTTTTGAGAAGACCATATCAAGGCTTTATCTTTTTTGTTTTGTTTATCTGTACTTGGGCTAAGTTTCCTTCGATCTTATCTATGTAAATGCGTGACGTGAGACCAATGTATTGATGATGTTATGTGTATATATACATATATATAAGTTTGTTTGAAAATTTTGTCTCATATATGTCAACACAGCTCAATGGACTATGTATGTTTTATATATTACTTCCGTAACCCCTAATTATGTGTTATTATGTTAAGAGGCCTTTGGTAATCTAAGGATTAGTGGCCGGTTACGACGCTAAACCTATAGAGGCAGGTTTGGGTCGTGACAGAGTGGTATAAGAGCACATGAATATATCGCACACATAAGTCCACATGAGCTATAGAGTGTCCTAGTAAGCATTAGGGCATCTTTCTACATGTGTGAGTGTGTATATTAATGTCTGTTAATGTGGAAACTGAGTCTGTCTGACCATGAAGACATGAAATAGAAATAAATGGATCGTAATTGAATGATCTAAACATAGTGAAAAGAATTATTGGCCTATGACTATTATTGCCTTGTTTACCTATAGCAACATGGAGAATGCAAGGGAAAATGATACAAGTGAGTCTTCTAAGGCCCGAATAAACCAAATGGAACAGATGCATGTAGCATTGACCGAAGCAATGACATAATAACAAAGATAAAACCTTGGCCCCCTCCACCTTTGCCGGTACAAGTTGAACCAGATAATAACGATATCATCAACCTAACTTAGAAATTCATGAAGATGAAACCGTTAACTTTTGTGGGTGGTATTGAACCGTTGAAAGCAGAGACATGGTTACTTGAAATAGAGAAGTTGTTTGAAGTTTTTCTCTGTACCGAGACTCAGAAGGTTTTACTGGCCACCTTTACTCTTAAAGACAAAGCTCGAAGACAGTGGTTACTAATTCAGAATACTAATGAAAACATGACATGGGCTCGATTCAATGAAATCTTTTATGATAAGTACTTCCTTCAGTGTTTTTGGGATCGAAAAGTGTTTGAATTCCAAGAAATCAAGCAAGGCAGAATGTCCATAGTTGAGTACGAGGCTAAGTTCACTGAGTTAGCCAGGTTTGTCCCTCACATGGTAGATACGGACTATAAGAAAGCCCATAAGTTTGAAGGAGGATTGGACTTAGACATATTTGATCGAGTAGGCGTGTTGAAGTTGCCAACATACGTAGAAGTCCTTGATAGATCCTTAATGGATGAAGCTACCCTAGCCACTATGAAACAAAGTAAGGACCCAACAACAACAACAACAGAATAGAGAGGAAAAAGGTCTGGGTACAGTTTCAAAAAGGGTCGTTCTTATGTAAGTAAAAAGCAAAACACGAGGTCTACAAGTAGCTCAAGTCAGAGCAGTGGGTCTATTCTAATTTGCCCTGATTGTGGAAGGAGGCATAAGGGTGTGTGTTACCAGGCATCGGGTTCTTGTTTCCGATGTGGCAAGATAGGTCATGTAGTGAAAGATTGCCCACTTGGGTCTAATAATGTTAACCGCCCTACAGCGAGTTCAGCTAGATCCGCTTCTACAACTAAAACAAATACAAGAGCTAATACTGGGAAAGAAACTCTGAGACAAGGTCAAGTATTTTCCTTAGTGCCTGGTGATGTGCAGAACACTGAAGCTGTGGTGTCAGGTATAATTTCCAGTGTAGACGTCCCCGAACGCCCCGGGAGGAACGAGCTCCCGTTCTGTTCATTTTTGGGGTCACTACAGCTCAGGACTCTCAAATTGTCACGGTTCTAAGTCTGAACCAAAGAGTCCAAATCCGGCAAATCGTTTTGAGAAAGCAGATTTTGAAGGAAGTGCCAAACATGGACTGCTTTGCCAGATACAGAGTCGCCACCTAAATGTTTTTTAATGGGAAATTTAGGAAACCCTGACTCGGTGCCAAAGGCCACGTGTCCGCCATCACCAAAGTTGCCTCGGCTCGGGAACTTGGGTACGATTGGGGAAGGTCACTTCGTGAGCACCCCTGCTCGCCCGATCAAAGATCGGCCTCTACTAACCATGATATCTATTTTTGAAAACTTTGTGTGTTCTTATTCCGGTTATTAGCCTAGGTTACTATGTGATGCACACAGCATATAAGTATAGACTGGGTCGCCCGAATTGGAACAAAACATTTCATGCTTGTTTATTTGAAAGATGGTTTGCTACTTGCAAGTAGGCTTAAAATGCAGATTTTGCCACCCGCAGGTGGGCTTGGAAAAGATGGTTTTGCCACTATCTAGTGGGCTTAAAACAAACATTTGATGATTTATTCCAATCCAAGTAACCTAACCTTCACCCACAGGCACTCAGGCAGATATATCACATAAGCATTTAGCCTCATGGTAAGCATGCTATTCATGGCAGTCACTCACACGCATGCAAGGATGCTAAAGCATAAAACTTACCGAGTACTCCAAGCCAAAACAGAAGTTTACATTAGAAATCATACATGATCCTAAGTATACAGAAATGCCTAATGCAACACATGCGAAAATGCAACTAAGATAGGCTCGGCTATTCTAAACATGGCATATGGGATGCTACAACTAACATGTATTCAATTTGGAATTGAAAGTACAATGCAGTTAGTATGATGCGCCGAGCCCGGTGCATGCAAAACAGATGAATGAATGCAAACATGCTATCATACTGTATGCTAATTGAAATATGCCTTAATCTAACCATCAAAAGAAGATAAATAAAAGGGAAGAAAGACGTGGGGTTGGAAGACATACATCACACTCACGCACACTTATTACAGTTGTGCCCTCGCGCAGAGGGTCCGAATAAATAATACAGTCCCGAATAAAAGAATATTACAGTCCAAATATTACAGTCCGAATAATATACAAATTCCTAATTAATTAACAAATTAACTAAGAAAATAAATAAACTGGCATGCAAGCTAGGGACTGCCTTGCTCCTGATGAATGATGCATGTCTGGGCTGCCTTCGCGGAAATCCACTAGGATGCCCCAATTAGCCTCTGTTTACACCTTTTCTTGAAATGCGCGCCAAACTCCAAAAAGTTACTGATCCTTCATTTTGCTGCAACAGAGAGCAGGAAAGGGGCATGGCAATGTATTTTCACAGATATATGCATGCCTCGATCCTCGTGCCACCAATCACGCATACCGAGGCATGATGGCCGAGGAGTCGAAATGCACAATTCAATATAGGATGAATGCACATGAAAACACAACAAGACCTAACTCCATCATGGATGATCCGGAGTGTCGGTGACTGGGGAATTGAGACACATTCCGTCACTCGGAGTACGAAATGCACCTCGTTTCCCGTGCCCGGGCTAACTCCTATCCCGGATACGATGCAATATGCATGATATGCATGAAATGCGACTCAGATACAATCCTAACATACACAATGCTATGAAAATGAGATGCCTCGAAAATACGTGCATACGGGCACGCAAACCGAGAAAATGACAGAATGCGATCTAAGATACAACCTAGTATGCACTATGCTGTAAAAATGAGATGCCTCGAAATGCGTGCACACAGACACGCAAACCGAGAAAATGTCAGAATGCGATCTAAGATACAACCTAGTATGCACTATGCTGTAAAAATGAGATGCCTCGAAATACGTGCACACGGACACGCAAACCGAGGTAATGGCATATGCAATGCAAATGCATGAAAATGGCATATAAAATGCAACATGGACTTATACTAACATGAGAGAGCCTCAGCCACACTCACATAAGAGGCCAATAGATGAAAATGAAGTGTCTCGAAATACGTGCACGCGGGCACGCAAACCGAGGCAATGGTATATGCAATGCAAATGCATGGAAATGGCATATAAAATGCAACATGGACTTATACTAACATGAGAGAGCCTCAGCCACACTCACATAAGAGGCCGATAGATGAAAATGAAGCGCCTCGAAATGCGTGCACACGGGCACGCAAACCGAGACAATGGTATATGCAATGCAATGGCATGGAAATGGCATATAGAATGCAACATGGACTTATACTAACATGAGAGAGCCTCAGCCACACTCACGTAAGAGGTCGATAGATGAAAATGAAGTGCCTCGAAATGCGTGCACACGGGCACGCAAACCGAGGCAATGGTATATGCAATGCAATGGCATGGAAATGGCATATAAGCATGCTAATGGATTTTCAGCAATGAAATGTGGGGGAAAACAGCCCCGAAATGAGGCGAAAACACACCCTATGCGGGGAATAGTCCCGAAATATGAATTTTGGCGCCTGAAATGGCCTATAGCTATACCAAACATACAAAATTGGCACATACAATGAATAGACAGAAGCAAGGCAGCCCCTAAATATGCACTTTTCCAGTTTATAGCATGGCCAAACAGCAAACCAAGACAGGGCAAAACTAGCATGCAAGAAATGGCCCTAAACATGAGATTAAGAAGCAACTCACATCTACTGTCCTCAAACAGGTTAGGGCCCTTCAACAAAGTTGAAGAGGGGCCCAAAATATGATGTTTTCCAGAACTGTAAAAACTCCAAAAACAAACACAGGTATGGCTGCACTCCTATGCAAGAAAAAGGGCCAAAAGGTGGCCAAAGAGGCAAGTGGTATATGCAAAGCCCAAACTGAAAAATTCCCTTCTACAACATTTAAGAGGGACCAAAAATAAGAATATTTATAGAACTGTAAAAACTCCAAAACAGTATACAAACATGCTAGAAATGCAATGCAAAATAAGGCTCAAAAGAGGCTATAACATGAGGTATGCAAAATATTCCACAAACAGCCAAAGACCCTTAATGAAACATGAAGAATGGGCCAAAATAAGACTATTTTCAGAACTGTAAAATGGCCAAAAACAAAAGCATGATAGGCTAACAAAACATGCAAGAATGGGGACCAAAAGAGGGATATAACATGAAGTGGCATATGGAGGTCCCAAACCATGAAAGGCCCTAAATGAAACATGAAGAATGGACCAAAATGAGACTATTTTCAGTGATGTAAAATGGCCAAAAACCAAAGCACAATAGGCTGCCAAAGCATGCAAAAATGGGACCAAAAAGGGAGTATAAAGGAAAGTATAGCATGGAGGTCCCAAACAGTATTGATCCCTTCTTCAATGTTGAAGAGGGGCTCAAAATAAGCCTATTTACAGTTTACATCATGCTCCAAAACAGATCACACACAAGCTAAAAAAATCATGCAAGAAAACGGTATTTGAGAAGGGTATTGAAGCAAGTGCAATATGGGGGGCTCAAAAAGGGTTGAGCCCTTAAGAAAAAGTGAAAATGAGCTCAAAACAAGGCCACTTTCAGTTATGGCCGGAGCTCAAAGAAAAAAGCATATATGGTTAAGAAAAGTTGCAAAAATAAGCCCAAAAATGGTGAAATAGCAACTCACCTTTGTAGACCAATCTTTGGTTGCTTCTTGGACCAAGTTGCAGCACCTTTGGCCTTTGAGAAGCCTTCTTTGTTGCTGGAAATGGAGTGGTGGTGGTGGTGCTTGGTGGTGATGAAGGAATGAAGTATAGAACTTGGATGTTTTTGAGGAAATGAGAGAGATAGAGGGAGGTTTGAATGTGTATGCTTGAAGGCAATTTCTCTAACCCCTAATACAAGTGTTGGCCCTTGGTTATATGGACCAAAAAGAGGGGCAAAAGGTGGGGGAAAAAGGAGGCAAGCTTTCCCCCACAAAATATCCCCCGGATATAGATATTTTCTGGGGGATAAAGCTATACAGCTGTAAAGTGAACAGTGTGAGGATCATGGCCGGCCAAGTATTTTTGTTGCAGGTGGCCGGCCGGCCACACCCCCTAGCTGGCCGGCTAGGGGTCAAAAGGATCAAGTTGGTTTAGTGGCCGGCCACCACATAATGGTGTCCTCCCATGTGCCCTCAACACAACCCTGTGGTTAAAAGTCCAAGAAAGTGGCTCAAGGGTGTTCAACATTGGCCCGGAAGGAGGGGTTCAAAAGGGTCAAGAAACATTAGTGGCCGGCCACCAACTTTTAGGGTCCTCCCATGTGTGTACATCACAAGTATGTGGTTCAAAGTTCAAGAAAGTGGCCCCAAGGTGTTCAACATTAGCCCAGAAGGAGGGGTTCAAAAGGGTCAAGTAACATTAGTGGCCGGCCACCAACTTTTAGGGTCCTCCCATGTGTGTACATCACAAGTATGTGGTTCAAAATTCAAGAAAGTGGCCCCAAGGTGTTCAACATTAGCCCGGAAGTGTGAAAAACGGGCATCGGAGGGCGTCGGAGGATATATAACTGGTTGCTGCAACAATTACTGGCCTCTCACCCTTCAGTGACCTTCCCAGTGATAAAACAGAGGTACCTGCCAAAAATGAACGAAAACCGTTGCAAAACGAATGTTCGGGGGCCAAAACGCGCAGTTCGAGGTCCCGAAAATGGGCTGTTAAGCACCGAAAGTGGCATTCGGCCACGAAGTGGGTTTCTCAGACCCCAGTGTCCCTCAAAAGGGAGTAAAAAGGAAGTATACCAAAAATCAGAACAAACGGAGATGGTTAGGCGGTCCCGAACCGAGGCACACGGCCTGACGGCTCCGAAAACCGGGAACCGGGCCCCGAAATGGGCAAAATGGCCTACGGCCACCAAATGTAGCCTACGGACATTGAGAGATGGTCTACGGGACCTCTCCCTTCCCTCAGGAAAAGAAACCAAGAAAACCGAGCCTGGTTCGCAAACCGAGGCAAAGCACAAAAGAGGGTTCGGAAGTCCGGAGGCAGGGCTCACGGCCGCAACTCTGAAACTTCTGAACGAGCACATTATGCAACATCACCAAGCGCTCAATCAGTGACGTCTGAGTCTTAAGGTCGGTCAAAAATGGGGTGTCTACAGTTGCCCCTCTTTGACAGAACTCGGAAGTCATAAGTGACGGGAGTGAATGTCAAAGCCCAGAGACGACCCATTTTTGACAAGGCCGAAGACTTAGACAAACAGGCAAGATAACAAAGATGTGCCCGCAGGCATGCCCGCGGGCAGGGTCAAAATGCAAATGACAATGCAAGAAGCCGGACATAACTCAATGATCATGCAAATGCAGCAAGCTGTAATGAAGTAAGTATTCGCAAATAGATGTAACAGTTTTAAGCAAGAATGCAAAGCAACAACTACATTTCATGCAGTTAAGAATACGGAGAATTATTCAATCCTCGCCACGTCTCTCACGGAGAAGATACGATACCTGCGCGATTCGTCTGGTCGCACCAGCCTCAAATGAACCGTACATACAATATCGTGCCTGCAAAAGAGAGAAATTCAACAAGCACAATACACTACCAACATATATCCAATGTGATTCTGGAAGTTTGACACACACAGTGCCGGTGAGTGAATGCATCGCAATGCAAGAGTGGAACATGCGTGACAACGCATGCTCAAGCATAAAGGTATGCCAATATCAAGAAATGTGCATAAAAATGTAAGTATGCTCATGAGAATGCAAGTTATGTGCATGATAGTGCAAAACGAGCATAAATCAGGGTGCCCGTTTATCATGAAATAACGAGTACGGAAATGCATGTTTCGGCGAAGGCGACTCGATCACGGCCTCCGATCCACTTCCTGGAATGGCTACAACTCATTCAAAAAGGATACACTTTGATTTTGATGAATGATGATGAGACACATGTCAGATCTTGAAGCTGAAGTTCCGGCGGAGCAATTTCGCGACCGGAAGTGTACTTTTCTTGAACTTTTTCAGGTCCCGGGAACTCCAATCTTCCTCAAAATTTGCAGGGAGCTAGGTGAGCCTGTGAGGGACATGGCCGGCCAGTTTTATGAGGGATAGGAGGTGGCCGGCTGGTTTTACAAAAAGTGAATGGCTGGCCGGCCGATTTTCCAAAAAGGAAATGGCCGGCCGGCTAGAAAAAGGGGCCGGCCGGCTATATGACCAAATCCGAGGGCATTTTGGTCCTTTCACCTCCTTTCTTCATGCTCCTTCATCCCAAGACTTGGAGCCTATAAATGCAGCCGAGATCTTCTCTTTTCTTGCCTCCTACACCACTTTCTTCTCCAGATCTGAGTTCCATACGCGTTTTCCAACGCCCCACGCAAGTTGTTTCCATAAAAATACTCAGTTTCAAGCACTTTGAACTGATTAAATTTTGGTTTCGGAGCTTCTTTTCTCATTTCCGCCACTTGAGGTGAGTTTGTCTCAATATTTGGAAGATTTTCTCGGGAGTTGACTTTTGTTGACTTTTTCATTTCCCGAGAGTTGACTTTTGTTGACTTTTTCCAATTTTGGCTCATTTTAGCTCATTTTTGCTCCTTTTGCAGATTTTCTGAAAATGACGGGCAATTCTCCTCATGGTGGGGGCTTTCCGGGTGCCGGGGACGATTTTGATCCCATGACTTTGCCTCCGAGGGTCCGACCTTTTATTCCCGGGAGGTACGCTCCGCCAGCACATGTCCTTCCGCGTGCCGTTTTCTGTCATTTCACTGACTTTGATGACCGAGCACCTGGGGATCTACTTCTCCGAGAGCCAGAGCATCACCTCTCCCATGAGGCCCGAGAGGTATTTACTTCATTTTCCGCATTTTTCGTACATTTCGTGCCTTTGCCATGCTTGAACACACAGTTTAGCTTATGACATAGTACTCTATTTGCATCTTGAATCTGTAGCTTAAACACTTGAATTTATGAACACTCGGCTCATTAATTGATTGTGAACGCACGACACACATTAGTTAAGAAATGAACACACGGCTCACACACTGATTTGTCGAACACACAGCCCGAATTTGAAAGTGAACACACAGCCCACACTGATTGAAAGTTGAACACGCAGCCCACACTGATTGAAAGTTGAACACGCAGCCCAAACTTAAAATTTTCTGAACACGCAGCCCAGATTAGAATAGTGAATACGCAGCCCACACTGATTGAAAGTTGAACACGCAACCCAAACTTAAATTTCTAGAACACGCAGCCCAGATTGATAGTGAACACGCAGCCCACACTGATTGAAAGTTGAACACGCAGCCCAAACTTAAATTTCCTGAACACGCAGCCCAGATTGATAGTGAACACGCAGCCCACACTGATTGAAAGTTGAACGCGCAGCCCAAACTTAAAATTTTCCGAACACGCAGCCCAGATTAGAATAGTGAACACGCAGCCCACACTGATTGAAAGTTGAACACGCAGCCCAAACTTAAAATTTTCTGAACACGCAGCCCAGATTAATAGTGAACACGCAGCCCACACTGATTGAAAGTTGAACACGCAGCCCAAACTTTAAATTTCCTGAACACGCAGCCCAGATTAGAATAGTGAACACGCAGCCCACACTGATTGAACGTTGAACATGCAGCCCAAACTTCAAATTTTCTGAACACGCAGCTCAGATTAGAATAGTGAACACGCAGCCCACACTGATTGAAAGTTGCTTATACTGAACACACAGTTCGTACACTTCACTTCTGAACACACGGCTACTTCATTTTATTTGCATGCAGCTTATTTCACTTCATCGGCGCACAGCCCATCTCATTTCATTAGCACGCAGCCCATTTCATTTCATCGGCACACAGCCCATCTCATTTCATCGGCACACAGCCCATTTCATTTTATTAGCGCGCAGCCTAGATCTTCCATTATTGACACATGTATTCATTCTAAATGCAGGTTGGTTCTCGCAGTGTACGGGGGTATGGTTCCACCGCCGCGCGGGACTGGTACGCTGAGCTCCCGGAGGGTGTTCGAGATTTAGTAGACTTGGCAGGGTTCGGGGCCTTCTGCATTGGGTTGTCACGTTGTTCTGCCAGGAGGACACTGATGGCGGCATTGGTAGAGAGATGGTGGGACACCACCAACTCCTTTCATTTCTCTACCACCGGAGACATGACTATGACCCCTCTAGACTTCGCTGTGTTGACCGGCCTAGACATAGGAGGTTGGTCCATCCCCTATGACGAGGACATGGGCGAGTGGGAGGCTGCTTGGACATATCTGCTGGGGGCTCACCCGCCTGTTGACAGGGTTTCTGGGAGAGTCCGATATACTTGGTTCTCTTCCCATTTTCGGCGGGCGGAGATGGTGCCCGAGACTCCTGAGGAGACGGAGCAGTACGCCCGTGGTTTCCTTATGTTCCTCTTCGGGACTACCCTGTTCGCCGATAGAGGGAACACAGTCGGGCTATATCTGTTGAGCGCTCTGGTTGACCTATCAAAGGTCAGTCGATACGACTGGGGTGGCGCCGGCCTGGCTACCCTTTACTTTTATATGAGCGCCACCTCCCGCAGGCGGGGAGACTTACTTGGCGGTTATTGGCAAGTCAGGGAGGTACTTTTCTGTCCCCTTGATTTACATTTCTGCTCTTCATTACTTGTACATTGCACACACAGCGCACTTTACAGTCTGTATTTTGCTCTCAGCACTTTGTACTTACATTCTGCACTGCTTTTCTCAGCTATGGCTCTATGTATACTTCCCAGCATTAGCCCCAGAGTTGGAGGTGGCAGGACCCCCCATGACCCTATATTCACTGGTGTTTGAGGGCCCGCACCGGCCGAGACCCCGAGAGACTCTTATTTATCTGCGACAGTATTTTGACACTGTGCGCCCATCGGAGGTACTTCAGAACTTTCAGTTCTTTTCATTTTCATCTTTGATTTGTTCTGTGCATTCCCGATTTCTGATTTGGCTTATGTATTTGTTATCCGCAGATCACATGGCAGCCTTGGGCACCCTTGGGCGATGGTCTTCGATTTCAGTATCCCGGAGGATCGGGCACCTCCCAGTATAGGTTCCTGCTCGAAGGACCTGTTGGCAGGGCATGGTTTCTGGGGAAACGCTTTCTGCGTCAGGTATGGGGGTATCTTTCTCAGGATCCTCCCGCAATACCCCCAGTCAGTATGCGGACTGCTGACAGGCTCTCTTTCTCGGAGGTAGTCGGCGCCATGCTGGGTAGTGATGCTTTACTATATCTTGAGGAGGGGGACTACGCCACTTACCGTCACACATATTTGATGCCTCCATTGACGGGAGCTCACACCCCGACGATGAGGTCTGCCGGTATGTCATCCTCGGGCCAGGCCCGGGCTCGGGCTGCAGACGCCCCTTCTACTAGTAGGGCTGGTACATCGAGAGGTGGGGGTAGATCGGTTCCTCCGACTCCTTCGACTTATCCTCATCCTGGATGGCCGGACATGCCGTCCGAGTTGATGGGATGGCGTTTTGGGACTCCTTACCAGATTCTGCTAGAGCCTCTGCTTCTTGACCATAGATATGTCAGGGATCCTGATTCACCATCGGTATGATTTATAGCTTTGATTTATCAGTCGAGTACTTAGACATTCATTCCTTTACTGATAGTTTTGCCTTTGTATCTGCAGCCTCCGGCTGAGTATGTGGACGAGATTCTCGGGGTCATGGCCGCACTTGAGGGCATGGTTCTTCGGAGAGAGACACACCTATCCGTTATGGGTGTGCAGGTACCGTTCATTTTTCTTGCATTTATCACACTTCTGATGACACACTGGTTTTGAGCATTCTTCTGTATTATAGAGCACATCCGATACACACCCCACTCACATACTGTACTCGTATCTGATTTTCATATTTGAACTGATGTATTGAACTTTTCATTTTCAGATGCCTCCTGTATATGCTCCGCTGCGGGCCGGGCCACCTGGGCCTCCTTGGGGAGCTGGGCCATCTGGGCCTTTTTACGGAGCTGGGCCATCTGGGCCTTCTCAAGGAGCGGGGCCATCCAGGCCTTTCCGAGGAGCTGGGCCATCCAGGCCTTTTCGAGGAGCTCGAGGAGGGTCCTCCCGCAGACGTAGGGCACGCGTTGCAGAGGTGGAGCCCGAGGAGGAGGAGGAGGAGGAGGTTACCGACCGCCAGTCGGAGACATCTGCCGAGGAGGGGGGCTCCGGTCTTGGTTCAGGGAACAGAGGCGAGGCCGAGGGGGATTCTGAGGATGACAGCTCCGACCCGGATGATGATGATGGTGTAGAGGTTGTCCCGCAGAAGAGGATGAGGAGTGCTTCTCGTTCCCGCTCCCGAGGACATTGATGTTGCTATTTCCTGTTTTATTTCTCTTTTTGCTAGTAGTTTGTAGCACTTTGCATATTGCTAGGCAGTTTTATTTTTTGTAAAACTTGTACCTTTGTTCATTGTAAAGCATGATGGAATGAAACAACTTTTGAAAAGGTGTTCGTATTTTAAACTTTTAGCATCGTATCGCATCATTTTATTTTGCACAAAAATGAAATTGAATGGGAATGTGCATTGTGTAATCACCAAGTCAGGTAGTGAACCGACGCAACAAACTAAGAAACTCAACTTACTAAGATATAACAGAACCTTAGGAAGTTTACAACTCGATAAGCAAAAACAAAAGTGTTGACAACGTAAATATACAAGACCTAAACAAAGATTGTTTAAACAGAGAACAATGACTCGAAAACACGAAACACGTCCGCTCGACAAACAACTCGATAAGTAAAACAACAACTCGATAATCAAAACAACAACAACAGAGTGTACTTCGGATGATCTGGGCACCAGAACGCATCCGAAAAAGAGGGAAATGAAGGCCTTTGACTCTCCCGTTGCATGGAAATGCTTGAAACTTTCCCTCGAAGGGTAAAACAGGGCCAAGGAGATACACTGGAACACTGCCGGCCACCTTTGGGAGCCGGCCGGCCAATTTTATGGAGAGGGGGAGCCGGCCGGCCAGTTTTGAAAAAGAGAATGGCCGGCCAGCCAGAAAAGGTGGCCGGCCGGCCACTTGTCCCTGCAGTGGCCCAATTTTTGACACGTGTCCTCCTGAATAGTGTTTTTCCCTCTATAAAAGCCTCAACTTTGGGAACATTCATTTCATCTTAGTTTTACACAAAGATGGAGGCGTTTTTCGTAGAAAATCTCACATCTTGGATCTCTTCTCTAGATGGCTCGGAAAAGCTGAACTTCCGGGGTTTCGGCTTGAATGCACTATTCACGCTGAGCCGTACTTCACTACAGCTCCCTTTTCTCCATGCCGCGGCAAGGTTCTGGAACCCAGTGACGCACGTTTTTAGCTTCGGCGGCCAAGAGATATGTCCCACTTTCGAAGATTTTCAGGTTTTGATGGAGTTTGAAAGCTCTGAAGTGATCTTGCCCCAGCTCCGTTTTGGCCATGCCCAGGCCTTAGGGCGGATGTGTGGGCTCACGGCGCATGATGCTCGATCTCTGATCTGCAGTGGGGAACTGGACATCCTCGGCTTGATCCATCGTTTTTCCGACGCCGGTGACCGCAGCAACCATTATTGGCAGGGTTTTCGGCAACACGCCCTCTGCTTGTGTTTGTTGTCTCACTTTTTGCTTTCCTCGGGCTTCGGCGGAGCTAGCATTCGCTTGATTGAAGTTGCCCAAGGCTTGAGAGAGGGAAAGAGCTGCGTCGCTATGACCTTGGCCGAGACGCTGATGGGTTTAGATTCTGTTTATTGCCGGGAGGCGACTAGGTTTGCTGGGAGTCCACTGCTGCTGCAGGTAATGTTTCCCACCCAACCTTACATATATATTTGCTCACATCACTTGACCCTCAGGCTCGGTTTTTCTCACAAAACCCTTGTCTTACTTTTCTCTCATCGTACATCTCTCTGTTTTTTTATTCTCTCATTTTCCATCCCTCCCCTAGGTATGGTTAATGGACAAGTTGCAGGTTGTGGACTCTTGCCTGGCCTATTCAGCTCGAGGCTACTTCTTTCGGCAGCGCCTAGTCAACGCTCTTGACGAAAGGTGGTGGTTTGATTGGATGCGCAATTTGTCCGCAGACCGCATTGCTTGGCGTTGTCCTTGGCTCAACCTCCCGGCAATGAGCTATAGTATGTCCCGGCTGATTGGGATCCAATTGATTGGTCTAACCCACTGCGTATTCTATTTTTCGTTCCGGTTCCTGCATCAGTTTGGTCATGATCAGACCTGCCCACCGGAGGGGATTGAGTACCCAGCTGCTTTCCCGGTCCGGGGTGCACAGCTTGCCCGATATGCCACAGCATGGAGGACTAGAGAGCTCCTGGCCCCTGCTTCTACTTTCAGTTGCACTTTGTCCGATGAGTGCTTGGATTGGCTCAACGAGGAGGCACAGGTTGGGCCTAGCTTGGCATCAGATGCTTCGTCCAGCTCTGGGAGGGGACGCAGAGATACTTGATTCAACTATGCCTCAAATTTATTGCTCACTTAGCATTTTCAAGTTTTCTTTATGAATGTACAAAAAAAGCAACCTCGATTGTAATGCAAGAGCAGGAGAACTCAGTTTTGAAATCAATGGAATTGAAGGTTGTGGTACTGAAAATTTTCCGCTTTGGTCCAAAAATGGTCTTAGTCGTAAAAAGATTAATTTGAACAAAGTCGACTTTTATTAAAACTTTTCAAAACTATTTTCGATGCGGATCAGAACTGGACACGCCGAAGATCTGTCACTGAGATGCACAACCCCAGATCCCTGCAACTGGAAAGTTGCCCCTAGTCTGAAGAACAATGCAGCACTTCATGGCAACGGAAAGTTGCCCCTAGTCTGAGTAACTTTGCACCATCGCGGCAACGGAAAGTTGCCCCTAGTTTGAACAGCACTGTACCGGAGATCGCAATAAATGCTGATGGATAAAGATGACTGAGATGATCGAAATGGACAGAGTTGATCGGGGAAACGTTTATGGCTGAACTTCAAGGTGAAGTTGCCTACGTATCCCAAAGATGGGAATCAAGCCTTACGTAGTTCAGGCTTAGATTCACTCGAGTATTTTCACTCTCCTTTTGCGCTATAACTTTTGCCAAGGCCGCCCTTTGCGGGTTTTCGACCTTGCGAGCTCAGTTTTTATATTTTCTAATTTTTTGTGCTCTGACTTTTGCCTAGGTCGCCCTTTCGGGTTTTCGGCCTAGCGAGCCTCTCAAGGGTAATATTTCTTCAACTTGTCCATATTGATCGGTTGTGAGAACTCCAAGCCATCTAGATCCATTAGAACCACAGCTCCACCTGACCAGATAGCTTTGATGATGTAAGGACCAGTCCAATTGGGTTTAAACTTGCCCCTTGGGTCGTGGATGGGAGCTCGGTTGTCTTTGAGCACCAAATCTCCTTCTTTCAGATTCCTGGACTTAACCTTCTTGTTGAAAGCCCTGGCAATTCTGCGTTGATAGCCTTGGATGTGGTACAGTGCTTTCAGTCTTCTTTCATCAAAGAGCATGAGTTTTTCGAATCTGCTCTGCTGCCAATCTGCTTCGGCTATTTGGCACTCAACCAATACTCGTAACGACGGAACCTCAATCTCGATGGGTAGAACAGCCTCCATTCCATAGACCAATGAATACGGAGTTGCTCCAGTAGAAGTCCTGATTGAAGTCCTGTAGCCCCACAGAGCAAATGGCAGCTTGTCTGGCCAATCCCGGTAGGTTCTCACCATCTTCTGCAGTATATGCTTGATATTCTTGTTGGCGGCCTCAACCGCTCCGTTGGTTTGCGGCCGGTATGTAGATGACTTATGGAAAGCCACATTGTATTTTTCCAACAAGTCTATCACTTCTTTCTTGAAGTGGGAACCATTATCTGAAATTATCTCGTTTGGCACCCCGTAGCGACAGATGATGTTGTTTCTGATGAACTTTGCGACGTGCGACGCCTTCAACACCACGTATGATTGGGCCTCGACCCACTTTGTGAAATAATCTATCGCTACCAGGATAAACTTATGCCCGTTTGACCCCTTCGGGGTAACAGCTCCGATCACATCAATTCCCCAAACTGAAAAAGGCCATGGCGAAGTCATGTTGTACAGCTTTGACGGCGGGATGTTCATGCGGTTTGCATGAATTTGACACTTGTGGCAGCGCCGAACAAAACTAATACAATCCTCCTCCATGGTTGACCAGTAGTAGCCCTGTCTGAGGATCTTTCTGGCCAGCATCACTCAATTCATATGTGCACCGCACTCCCCTCCATGGATGGCCTCCATCAGGCGCTTCGACTCTTCAGCTTCTACACAGAGCTTATGCATTCCCAGGTGACCCCTTTTGTACAGCTTACCCCTGCAGATGATGAACTGAGCAGCCATTCTTCTGATGGCCCTCTTATCCTTGGCATTTGCCCCTAATGGATACGTCTCCTTTTCCAAGAAGTTCCAGATATCGTAATACCAGGGGTTGTCGTCTTGAGCCTCATCTATGGCGGAAATCGACTCGTATGCTGGCGCAAACTTTTGATCAATGATGACTGGACGCATCCGGACTCCGGACGGGATGTCTATCATAGAAGATAGAGTTGCTAGTGAATCTGCGAACCTGTTGTTCTCTCTTACGAGGTGGGTGAAATTTAGCTTCTCAAATCGAGGAATTAACGAATCCAAGGTTTGGTGGTAAATTATCATCCTTTCCTCCTTGACTTTCCAATCTCCTTTTGCTTGAGATACAACTAGGTTTGAGTCCCCAATGACGTCCAACCGTCTTGCCCCTAGTTCTAGGGCTGCTTCCAGGCCAGCAATACATGCCTCATACTCTGCCTCATTGTTCGAGACTTTGAACTGGAGCTTGAATGCTAAAGGGATACGGGAATCGTCAGGCGCTATCAGCAACACCCCTATCCCATACCCAAACTGGTTTGACGCTCCGTCAAAGTACATCGTCCAGGTTTCATCTTCCACGTGCAGAATGGCTTCATCTGGGAGTAGGTACTCAACCGCTTCATCCCCCTCAACCGGGTGGTCAGCAAGGAACTCTACTACTACTCTTCCTTTTACTGACTTGCGCGTTACATACTTCAAATCAAATTCGGAAAGCAACAGCAGCCAACGAGCTAGCCTACCCGTAAGTGCTGGTTTCTCGAAAAGATATTTGATGGGATCCAAACGTGAAACCAACATTACAGAGTGAGCTAACAGGTAGTGCCGCAGCTTCCTAGTAGCCCATACCAAGGCCAAACAAGCCTTCTCCAGCGGTGTATAGCGGGTCTCGTAATCCAGCATCTTTTTGCTCAGATAGTAAATGGCCTTTTCTACTTTGTCTTCTGATTCCTGCGCGAGCATGCAGCCCATGGTAGTCTCAGTTACCGAAAGGTACAATATCAACGGTCTCCCCGGCTCTGGTGGTGACAACACGGGTGGGTTCTGTAGATATTCTTTGATCTGCTCAAAAGCTGCTTGACATCGGCCGTCCCATTGGAATTTCTTTCCTTTCTTCAGGAGACCAAAAAGTGGTTCACAAGTCAAGGTTAATTTAGAGATAAACCGTCTTATGAATTGCACTTTACCCAGAAAGCCTCGCACCTCCTTTTCAGTCCTTGGTGGTGGCATTTCTAAGATGGCCTTGATTTTGGAAGGGTCGACCTCGATGCCCTTTTGTGTAATCAGAAACCCTAGTATCTTCCCTGCTGTAACACCAAACGTGCACTTCTGGGGATTCAATCGCAGTCGAAACTCTCTGATCCTTTGAAAGAATTTTTGTAAGGCGGTGTAGTGGCCCTCTCTTTCTTTGGACTTGACAATCATGTCGTCCACATACACCTCGACCTCTTTATGGATCATATCATGCAATATTGTAGTTGCTGCCCGCTGATAAGTAGCTCCAGCGTTTTTCAACCCGAATGGCATCACTCTATAACAATATGTACCCCACGGGGTAGTGAACGCAGTCTTCTCTCGGTCTTCGTGTGCCATTACTATCTGATTATAGCTTGAGAAACCATCTATAAACGAAAGCAAAGCGTGTCCTGGCATGAAATCCACCAATTCATCAATGTGTGGCAAGGGAAAGTCATCCTTCGGACTGGCCCTGTTCAAATCTCTGAAGTCTACACAGACCCGAATTCTGCCATCCTTCTTTGGCACCGGAACAATGTTGGCCAACCAAGTTGGGTATTCAGATACCAGCAGGAACACTGCGTCAATTTGCTTGGTGACTTCTTCCTTAATTTTGAGAGCCCAGTCTGGGCGGATCCTTCTGAGTTTCTGTTTGACAGGGCGGGCCTCGGGATCAAGAGGGATCCGGTGCTGTACAATCTCAGGATCGATTCCAGGCATGTCTTCATAGGATCACGCGAAAACATCTTTGAAATCTTTTAATAAAGCGACTAAGCGCTCGCGCTCCTCCGAAGACAACGTGGACCCGATCTGGACCAGCCACGGGTCCTTCTCAGTACCAACATTCACAGTAGTGATTTCATCCATTAAAGGTTTAACAAACCTTTCCTGCTCTTGATCAATTAATCGTTGCAAAACTGGAGGAATTTCTTCCTCGTTGTTTTCATCAAAATTTTGAAAATCCTGATTTAAGCAATAAATCAAAGGCACAGAAAAATACTCAGAAACCACATCCACATCATTCTCATTAAATATTTCCAAGCCGTCAGATTCCTCTGTTACAACAGACTCAAAAGAAAATGAAAAAGACGACCTAGACAGGACTGTGGCATCTGGGTTATCACCCCCAGGAATACCGGACTCAGACTCAGTCGAGCTGGAATCTGATTCCGACGCACAAGATTCGGTGGAATCAGATTCCGGCTCACTACCTGACCCGGAACTGCTAGATAAAAAGCCTTCTTCATATTGCCAGATGAGAGAAGGTGCGATAGATGCATCCAAGATCGGCGCTGGAAAGCCCGCAGCTATTTCATCTCCAATCATGGAAACCGAAGAGTTATCCCCCAAGCACTCTTGGTCGATCGGAGGATCTAAAAGTAGACTCGCCAGTGCTACCCCCGTTTTAAGCTCTGTGCTCTCAAGATCCACTGCTCTACACTGCTCAATCTCAGTTGGTGGGTCTGTCTGCGCTTCGGCAACGTCATCCCCAGGTAATTGTAAGTCGAAGAAGATTTCGAAACCAGGCACGCGCTTCTTCTCCGCGTTCAGCCATGGTTCTGGGAAGCCGCAGAATGGAAAGTCTTCCCCCTCCCGGACGAAGCGTCCGTTTAGGGTGCCCCAGATGGGCCTATGCATTAACTCAAATGGCTTCCCAGCCTTCTTTGCTCTGGCCCTTCCGGCCATTTCTTTCCCTTTCCTCACCCAGTCCTCTTTGGTGGGCAGATAACCCAATCCAAAGGTGTGAGGGTTGTGTGGCACTTCGGCCGATACCGCGACACCCTTCCAGCCGCTTCATCCTAATCCCATTCCGGGGATATGTTGTAGCTTGTTCATGAGGTAGACAGATTGAGCACTGACGTACATACCTTCATTCACAGCCATGACATTCTGCACCACTTGAGCCTCGGCCAAAGTGAACCCCGACAAAAACACATCCTCCGTGCCGTGCTCGATCTCCAAGACAGGTGTGGACACTTCCGGCGGCGGATGGATTGATGAATTCCCAAAAATGATCGCTACCCCTTTCCCGTGAGGGTACTTTAGCATCTGATGTAGAGTGGAAGAGACTGCTTTGACCTGGTGCAACCACGGTCGCCCCAAAAGTAGGTTAAAGGTTGCGGGAACGTCCAAGATATGAAATTCGATGCTGTGTTGTCCTGGACCAACCTTGGTTTGAATTTTAACAGTCCCCATCACTTCTCTGCTGGTATTGTCGTATGCTCTGATCACTTGGGTAGTTGGGACGAAGTCCACGGGCTTTAACCCGATTGCATATGCCGTTCTGGTCCGGCAGACATTAATTGCAGACTCGGTATCAACAAGTACCACCGGTATCCACTTATCTCTACACTCCACAGAAATATAGAGAGGTTTGTTATGACTTGTGCCCTCAGGCGGTAGTTCCTTGTCCGAAAAGGTTAATGCCGGGGAACCTCCTCCCGGAAAAACCAGCCCAACCAGCTGTTCAGGCGTGGTGTCTATGGAGAGTTTGGACTTGTCCATAGCAGATAGGACAGCTTCCCTATGTACTCGTGATGCCATTAGCAGTCCCCAGATGGAGATGTCTGCTTGTATCTTTTTTAACTGTTTTAGCACAGCTTCCTCTTCAATCTGCTTCTCCTCCTGTTTCTCCGCTTCTCTATCCTTCCCGGATGCCTCGGGTTGGTCCAGGTGTGGGGGTTTGAAGTACCGCCCACTTCTCGTCATATGGTCAACCTCATCGAGGTACCAAGTGTCATCCGGTTGATTATTTCCCCAGTCTTCATCCGTGTGGGCAAGACATAAGTCATCGTCTTCCCACCACATTCCGTCGGCAGCCAACAGACACCTGCCTGGCTCCGGTTTAGTTGCACTCGCAGTACTCCCTGTCCACATGCTCGCAGCATTCTCTATCTTCGTGCACACAGCACTTTCAGTCCCCTCAGGACCTTTAGCTTTCCTAATTCTCTCAGCCTCCTCAAACTTTTCTTGTTCCAGCTGCGTCAGTACAACTGGTTGTTCAACAATTCCTGTATCCATAATGCCCAAGTCTCGAGCGGAATTCTTAACACCGGCGCTCTCCGGCGATACAACTTGACTTCCGGCCATTCCGGCCACAACTGATACTCCTGCCCCTGCCGGGCTCTGTTCTGGTTGGGCTTCCCCCACTCCATCTGGTTGATCCTCGAGCCATCCAGTGGCCTCTGCCGATTCCTCATAGTCGAACCAGTTGATTGATGCATCCCCTGGTTCCTGGTCATCGAAAAATTGCAAGTCGGCAAAGTCCTCCTCTATAGCTGTCAAATCATCTGCCCCTTGCCTGAATCCATCCCCCTGGATTACACACAGTTCTCTTGTCTCTGGCAGTTCTATATCCAGCCCATTCTGGCTTGTTGATGAGATGTACTCGCTCGGATTGTAGGCTGCCCCAGCGAAACTCTGTTCATCCCCAGATGCAACAATCAGATTCTCTCCTGAATTCTGTTCTGTCCCATCTTCGGTGGTCACCACCGTTGGCTCTGGTTGGGTTATGGAGATGCCCACCATGCACAAAGAGTTAGTGCAGTCGGGGAGGAACACCTCCGGCTTGGGTAGGTGGGATGGGGTGATATAGATACTAGGATCGTAAGATGCGACCCCAGTTTGGATAAAGTTGATTCTATTGGGAGGAGGAGCTTGGTTATGTGTTGGAAGAGGATTGGTCGTGACATTGGGTCTGTCGGGAGGCGCGATCACCTGTTTGTCAATAAGATCCTGGATCTCATGACGTAATCTATAACAACGGTCGGTGTCGTGACCGTGTTGTTGGTGATACGCACAGTATTTTGCTGGGTCATAAGAGAGGGGGAGTGGACTCGGTAGTGGCTTGGGCTCCAGGGGTTTCAAATGCTTTTTCCTGATCAATATTCCCAGAACTTTGGTCAGGGGCATGTATAAGGGTGTAAAGGTTCTTTGGCCTCGCGGTTGGAATCTGTTGGTTTGTGTGTTGCTTCCGGACGCGCCGGAGAAGGGTGTGGCAGCCATGGGCCTTGGAGGGGGAGGGGGAGTGGTGGTGACCATACTGACTTCCGAGGCTCTTGTATTTGCAGCGCCACTCGGGCCCGCATTGTTGTTACAGTTGAAAGTCCTCCTCGGTTGTTCCCTGTCGTGGTCAAACAGACCTTGTTTCATTGCATCTTCGATTTGCACCCCCATCTCGTGTAAATCTGCAAAAGTAGGAAAGGGGACTACAATCATTCTCTGCATCAACTTTGGGTGGAGATTGCGCACAATCATCTGAATTTGATCTTTGTCAGTGGGCCTTAAAGTCATCATTGACGCCTTCGCCCTCCATCGGATTACAAAGTCCGAGAAAGTTTCCTTGGGCTCTTACCTTGTCGTTTCGAGATCACGGGTTGTGATCTCGATCTGAGTGTTGTACGAATATTGCGCGACAAAGGCCTCAGCCATTTCATCCTAATTCTTTTTCATTTCATCTTGTAACTTTGCGTACCAGTGGGCGGCCACACCCGACAGGGTTCGGCCGAATAGTGAAAGCTTCTGTGGTCGTGTTAGGCCCATTGGCCGCAAGATGTCTGCAAACAATCGGAGATGGACCATGGGGTCGCCGGACCCGTCAAAGCGGTCGATTTGTGGCATTTTGAACCTATCAGGGAGTGTCACGGCCTCCTCGGTATATCCGTCTTCGATATCCGGCATAGCCTTGACCCCTTGGGATTTCTTGAAGAGCTTCTCAAGTTTGCTCAATTTCAGAGCTGTATGATCAACCTCGAACTCGAAGGGAGAGTCGGGGCGATTGGGTGCATGGAACTTGGACAGTTGTGGTGGAAGCGGGGGCGAAGCTGGCCCCGTTGGAAGATTCATGTCCTCTTGTAAGTTTTGGGGATTTGGCAGGGTATTCTGGGCATTTGGTGGGGCGTTCTGAACAGTAGGTGCCTGCTCAGGTAATGGAGCCCCTGCCGGAGGAGGGACTTGATGTGAAACAGATGTAGCATTCTGCTGTTGTAATCAGGTAATTAGCTCAGCCTGCTGGGTCATAATCTCGGCCTGTTGCTTGGCGAGTTCATCTCGGCGAACGGCATCCTACTGCATGGCCCGCATGGTTTCTTGCATTTGGCGCACCATCTCCTCAACTCCTGTTGGCGTTGCCATACTGTTTTGATCTATCTGAACTACTGGCAGATCTGTCTCAATGGGGATCTCAATCCGACTGTCCACTGATGGGGGAAACCACTGTTCTGGTGATCTCTGTTCAGATACACTGCGCTTTTTCTGCTTTGTTCTTGTAACAGGGGGTAGAGAATGGAACACTGGCTGTCCGTCGATTAGATCTTCAGATCGACTGAGTCGACGACCTCGTGTCCAAAGTGCTTGGGGAATGCCTGTTGGGTTGGAAGCAATTGTGCTAGAACTGACCTAGCAAAAGATAAATAAAGCAATAAGGAAATAAATAAACAGATAAACGGACAGCATAACCGCGTAAAATAAAGTGCATGACACACAGCTGGGCATAACAACACACAGTCAATAAGCTGAATACACACTGTCCTCAAACACTGATTATTATCCCTGTATCACTGTCCCCTAAAACAGAATCTGATATCCGCAGATAACTAATTCTCAAATACTGGCTGATGCCCGCAGGCCTGATACTGACAATACTGAACTGATACCCGTAGGCCTGACGCCCAAACTCATATACTGAACTGATGCCCGCAGGCCTGATACTGACAATACTGAACTGATGCCCGCAGGCCTGATGCCCAAACTCATATACTGATACATGCATTCCTGTAGAGACGCACTCTAAAGCACATAACAGATAAGTGAGAGCTAAAACACCCCTATGTTGGGGTAGGGTTTCCCTGTCCTATTTTGTCAGGAGCTAGGGTTTCACTACGCACGCAGCGGTTTCAAACAACCTATAAACGGGTAAGCAACCTGTCCTAGTTTGGAATGGTCTCTATGGATCCGAATATGCACTAGGTCGAATGGTCAAAGAGGGTGCCCCGGTAAAACCGGGGTTTGTGTTCCCATACTGGCAGAGCCCACAACCGGTCAGCCTTATGGTCATGCCTTGACAAGACAAGCCTCCGGCAAACCGTTCAGGAATAGCAGATGGCAAACACGGGGTCCTAGGCGCACCAATGCAAATGCAATGCAAAGAATCACACAAGTGTAGTAAAAAACAGATATCATGAGTTCGAGTCAAGTTCTCTAAATCCCCAGCGGAGTCGCCAGAAACTGTAGACGTCCCCGAACGCCCCGGGAGGAACGAGCTCCCGTTCTGTTCATTTTGGGGTCACTACAGCTCAGGACTCTCAAATTGTCACGGTTCTAAGTCTGAACCAAAGAGTCCAAATCCGGCAAATCGTTTTGAGAAAGCAGATTTGAAAGAAGTGCCAAACATGGACTGCTTTGCCAGATACAGAGTCGCCACCTAAATGTTTTTTAATGGGAAATTTAGGAAACCCTGACTCGGTGCCAAAGGCCACGTGTCCGTCATCACCAAAGTTGCCTCGGCTCGGGAACTTGGGTACGATTGGGGAAGGTCACTTCGTGAGCACCCCCGCTCGCCCGATCAAAGATCGGCCTCTACTAACCATGATATCTATTTTTGAAAACTTTGTGTGTTCTTATTCTGGTTATTAGCCTAGGTTACTATGTGATGCACACAGCATATAAGTATAGACTGGGTCGCCCGAATTGGAACAAAACATTTCATGCTTGTTTATTTGAAAGATGGTTTGCTACTCGCAAGTAGGCTTAAAATGCAGATTTTGCCACCCGCAGGTGGGCTTGGAAAAGATGGTTTTGCCACTATCTAGTGGGCTTAAAACAAACATTTGATGATTTATTCCAATCCAAGTAACCCAACCTTTACCCACAGGCACTCAGGCAGATATATCACATAAGCATTTAGCCTCATGGTAAGCATGCTATTCATGGCAGTCACTCACACGCATGCAAGGATGCTAAAGCATAAAACTTACCGAGTACTCCAAGCCAAAACAGAAGTTTACATTAGAAATCATGCATGATCCTAAGTATACAGAAATGCCTAATGCAACACATGCGAAAATGCAACTAAGATAGGCTCGGCTATTCTAAACATGGCATATGGGATGCTACAACTAACATGTATTCAATTTGGAATTGAAAGTACAATGCAGTTAGTATGATGCGTCGAGCCCGGTGCATGCAAAACAGATGAATGAATGCAAACATGTTATCATACTGTATGCTAATTGAAATATGCCCTAATCTAACCATCAAAAGCAGATAAATAAAAGGGAAGAAAGACGTGGGGTTGGAAGACATACATCACACTCACGCACACTTATTACAGTTGTGCCCTCGCGCAGAGGGTCCGAATAAATAATACAGTCCCGAATAAAAGAATATTACAGTCCAAATATTACAGTCCGAATAATATACAAATTCCTAATTAATTAACAAATTAACTAAGAAAATAAATAAACTGGCATGAAAGCCAGGGACTGCCTTGCTCCTGATGAATGATGCATGTCTGGGCTGCCTTCGCGGAAATCCACTGGGATGCCCCAATTAGCCTCTGTTTACACCTTTTCTTGAAATGCGCGCCAAACTCCAAAAAGTTACTGATCCTTCATTTTGCTGCAACAGAGAGCAGGAAAGGGGCATGGCAATGTATTTTCACAGATATATGCATGCCTCGATCCTCGTGCCACCAATCACGCATACCGAGGCATGATGGCCGAGGAGTCGAAATGCACAATTCAATATAGGATGAATGCACATGAAAACACAACAAGACCTAACTCCATCATGGATGATCCGGAGTGTCGGTGACTGGGGAATTGAGACACATTCCGTCACTCGGAGTACGAAATGCACCTCGTTTCCCGTGCCCGGGCTAACTCATATCCCGGATACGATGCAATATGCATGATATGCATGAAATGCGACTCAGATACAATCCTAACATACACAATGCTATGAAAATGAGATGCCTCGAAAATACGTGCATACGGGCACGCAAACCGAGAAAATGACAGAATGCGATCTAAGATACAACCTAGTATGCACTATGCTGTAAAAATGAGATGCCTCGAAATGCGTGCACACAGACACGCAAACCGAGAAAATGTCAGAATGCGATCTAAGATACAACCTAGTATGCACTATGCTGTAAAAATGAGATGCCTCGAAATACGTGCACACGGACACGCAAACCGAGGTAATGGCATATGCAATGCAAATGCATGAAAATGGCATATAAAATGCAACATGGACTTATACTAACATGAGAGAGCCTCAGCCACACTCACATAAGAGGCCGATAGATGAAAATGAAGTGTCTCGAAATGTGTGCACGCGGGCACGCAAACCGAGGCAATGGTATATGCAATGCAAATGCATGGAAATGGCATATAAAATGCAACATGGACTTATACTAACATGAGAGAGCCTCAGCCACACTCACATAAGAGGCCGATAGATGAAAATGAAGCGCCTCGAAATGCGTGCACACGGGCACGCAAACCGAGACAATGGTATATGCAATGCAATGGCATGGAAATGGCATATAGAATGCAACATGGACTTATACTAACATGAGAGAGCCTCAGCCACACTCACGTAAGAGGTCGATAGATGAAAATGAAGTGCCTCGAAATGCGTGCACACGGGCACGCAAACCGAGGCAATGGTATATGCAATGCAATGGCATGGAAATGGCATATAAGCATGCTAATGGATTTTCAGCAATGAAATGTGGGGGAAAACAGCCCCGAAATGAGGCGAAAACACACCCTATGCGGGGAATAGTCCCGAAATATGAATTTTGGCGCCCGAAATGGCCTATAGCTATACCAAACATACAAAATTGGCACATACAATGAACAGACAGAAGCAAGGCAGCCCCTAAATATGCACGTTTCCAGTTTATAGCATGGCCAAACAGCAAACCAAGACAGGGCAAAACTAGCATGCAAGAAATGGCCCTAAACATGAGATTAAGAAGCAACTCACATCTACTGTCCTCAAACAGGTTAGGGCCCTTCAACAAAGTTGAAGAGGGGCCCAAAATATGATGTTTTCCAGAACTGTAAAAACTCCAAAAACAAACACAGGTATGGTTGCACTCCTATGCAAGAAAAAGGGCCAAAAGGTGGCCAAAGAGGCAAGTGGTATATGCAAAGCCCAAACTGAAAAATTCCCTTCTACAACATTGAAGAGGGACCAAAAATAAGAATATTTACAGAACTGTAAAAACTCCAAAACAGTATACAAACATGCTAGAAATGCAATGCAAAATAAGGCTCAAAAGAGGCTATAACATGAGGTATGCAAAATATTCCACAAACAGCCAAAGACCCTTAATGAAACATGAAGAATGGGCCAAAATAAGACTATTTTCAGAACTTTAAAATGGCCAAAAACAAAAGCATGATAGGCTAACAAAACATGCAAGAATGGGGACCAAAAGAGGGATATAACATGAAGTGGCATATGGAGGTCCCAAACCATGAAAGGCCCTAAATGAAACATGAAGAATGGACCAAAATGAGACTATTTTCAGTGCTGTAAAATGGCTAAAAACCAAAGCACAATAGGCTTCCAAAGCATGCAAAAATGGGACCAAAAAGGGAGTATAAAGGCAAGTATAGCATGGAGGTCCCAAAAAGTGTTGATCCCTTCTTCAATATTGAAGAGGGGCTCAAAATAAGCCTATTTACAGTTTACATCATGCTCCAAAACAGATCACACACAAGCTAAAAAAATCATGCAAGAAAACGGTATTTGAGAAGGGTATTGAAGGAAGTGCAATATGGGGGGCTCAAACAGGGTTGAGCCCTTAAGAAAAAGTGAAAATGATCTCAAAACAAGGCCACTTTCAGTTATGGCCGGAGCTCAAAGAAAAAAGCATATATGGTTAAGAAAAGTTGCAAAAATAAGCCCAAAAAGGGTGAAATAGCAACTCACCTTTGTAGACCAATCTTTGGTTGCTTCTTGGACCAAGTTGCAGCACCTTTAGCCTTTGAGAAGCCCTCCTTGTTGCTGGAAATGGAGTGGTGGTGGTGGTGCTTGGTGGTGATGAAGGAATGAAGTATAGAACTTGGATGTTTTTGAGGAAATGAGAGAGATAGAGGGAGGTTTGAATGTGTATGCTTGAAGGCAATTTCTCTAACCCCTAATACAAGTGTTGGCCCTTGGTTATATGGACCAAAAAGAGGGGCAAAAGGTGGGGGAAAAAGGAGGCAAGCTTTCCCCCACAAAATATCCCCCGGATATAGATATTTTCTGGGAGATAAAGCTATACAGCTGTAAAGTGAACAGTGTGAGGATCATGGCCGGCCAAGTATTTTTGTTGCAGGTGGCCGGCCGGCCACACCCCCTAGCCGGCCGTCTAGGGGTCAAAAGGGTCAAGTTGGTTTAGTGGCCGGCCACCACATAATGGTGTCCTCCCATGTGCCCTCAACACAACCCTGTGGTTAAAAGTCCAAGAAAGTGGCTCAAGGGTGTTCAACATTGGCCCGGAAGGAGGGGTTTAAAAGGGTCAAGAAACATTAGTGGCCGGCCACCAACTTTTAGGGTCCTCCCATGTGTGTACATCACAAGTATGTGGTTCAAAGTTCAAGAAAGTGGCCCCAAGGTGTTCAACATTAGCCCAGAAGGAGGGGTTCAAAAGGGTCAAGTAACATTAGTGGCCGGCCACCAACTTTTAGGGTCCTCCCATGTGTGTACATCACAAGTATGTGGTTCAAAATTCAAGAAAGTGGCCCCAAGGTGTTCAACATTAGCCCGGAAGTGTGAAAAACGGGCATCGGAGGGCGTCGGAGGATATATAACTGGTTGCTGCAACAATTACTGGCCTCCCACCCTTCAGTGACCTTCCCAGTGATAAAACAGAGGTACCTGCCAAAAATGAACGAAAACCGTTGCAAAACGAATGTTCGGGGGCCAAAACGCGCAGTTCGAGGTCCCGAAAATGGGCTGTTAAGCACCGAAAGTGGCATTCGGCCACGAAGTGGGTTTCTCAGACCCCAGTGTCCCTCAAAAGGGAGTAGAAAGGAAGTATGCCAAAAATCAGAACAAACGGAAATGGTTAGGCGGTCCCGAACCGAGGCACACGGCCTGACGGCTCCGAAAACCGGGAACCGGGCCCCGAAATGGGCAAAATGGCCTACGGCCACCAAATGTAGCCTACAGACATTGAGAGATGGTCTACGGGACCTCTCCCTTCCCTCAGGAAAAGAAACCGAGAAAATCGAGCCTGGTTCGCAAACCGAGGCAAAGCACAAAAGAGGGTTCGGAAGTCCGGAGGCAGGGCTCACGACCGCAACTCTGAAACTTCTGAACGAGCACATTATGCAACATCACCAAGCGCTCAATCAGTGACGTCTGAGTCTTAAGGTCGGTCAAAAATGGGATGTCTACAACCAGTAGAACCTATGAATTATTTGTTACCTGTATCTACACCATCTAGGGGTTCTATAGTATGTGCATATGTGTATCCAGCATGTGATATTGTGATTGGTGATGTGATGTTGTATGTTGATTTATTGCCTTTGGGAATTGATCATTTTGATTGCATATTGGGTATGGACTGGTTAACGAAGTACTATGCAACTATTGACTGTGTGAATAAGTCTGTTATATTTCATCCACCTAGGTTACGTGAGTTTTTATTCATCGGGAATGGAGTGCTCCCTCCCCCATACTTGATTTCTGCCTTGAAGTTGTGAAGTTAATTAGGAAGGGACGTAGAGGGTATATATGTTGCGTTTTGAATGTGGATTTTGACAATCCCACTGCAGAGAACATTCCTATACTAAATGCATTTTCTGATATATTTCCAACAGAATTGCCCAGAGATTTAATTGATAGGGAAATTGAGTTTACTATCGATATTGTACTTAGAACACAACCGATTTCCAAAACCCCATATAGAATGTTAACTTCTGAATTGAAAGAGTTGAAAATTCAGCTCCAAGAACTCTTAGACAAGAAATTTATCCGTCCGAGCATGTCACCTTGGGGTGCTCCAGTGTTATTTGTCAAAAAGAAAGACGTGTCTTTGAGGCTATGTATTGACTATCGCGAGTTGAATAAGGTAACTGTGAAGAACAAATATCCATTGCCTTGAATAGATGATTTATTTGACCAACTTCATGGAGCACAAGTATTCTCCAAGATAGATCTTAGATCCAAGTATCACCAATTAAAAGTTGAGGCAGAAGATATAGAGAAGACCGCATTCAGAACTAGATACGGACACTATGAATTTTTGGTAATGCCGTTTAGGGTGACTAATGCACTTGCTGCCTTCATGGATCTTATGAATAGGGTGTTTAAATCATATCTGGATGAATTTGTTGTTGTATTTATTGATGATATTTTGATTTACTCCAAAAGCAGGGAAGATCATGAAAATCATTTGAGAACCGTATTACAGACTCTGAGAGAAAAGAAGCTATATGCAAAATTCTCCAAATGTTAATTTTGGCTTGACAGTATAGTGTTTCTGGGGCATGTAATCAACAAGGATGGTATTTCAGTTGACCCATAGAAAATCGAAGCTATTATGGACTGGCCAAGACCAACCAATGTGTCAGAAGTTCGAAGCTTTCTGGGGCTTGCAGGCTATTATCGCAAATTCATGAGAGATTTCTCCATACTTGCTATTCCATTGACACAGTTGACACAGAAAAATGTACCATTTGATTGGAACGATCAAAGAGAGTATGCCTTCCAAAAGTTGAAGACCAGATTAGTGACTGCACCAATTTTAACTCTGCCTAATGGTACTGATGGATTTCAGATTTACAGTGATGCATTCTACAAAGGCTTGGGGTGTGTCTTAATGCAAAATGAAAAGTTGGTTGCTTATGCTTCTCGCCAACTCCGACCACATGAAAAGAACTATCCGACACATGACCTTGAACTAACAGCTATAGTGTTTGCCTTAAAAATTTGGCGACACTATTTGTATGATGTAACTTGTGAGGTATATACCGATCACAAAAGTTTAAAATACTTCTTTACCCAAAAAGAACTAAATATGAGACAGAGAAGGTGGCTAGAATTGATCAAAGACTATGATTTACAAATTCTATATCATCCAAGAAAGGCAAATATCGTTGCAGATGTATTGAACCGAAAATCTATTGCCAATTTGTCATGTTTGCTCACCGGCCAGAGAGAGTTGTTATGTGACTTGGAGAAGGATGAGATTAAAGTTATGTTACGTGAACATGGCGGAATCTTAGCCGCCATTTCTGCTTAACCAGTAATCATTGAAGAGATTAAAGAGAAACAACGGGAAGATGAGTTTCTGAGGAAAATTGTTGATGAGATTAATTCAAAATCGAAATCGGGATTTGTACTTGACAATGATGTGTTGAAATTTCAGAATTGTCTTTGTGTGCCAGCTTGTTTTGACTTGAGGAAACGCATCATGACTGAAGCTCACAATTCAAAATTTGCTATGCATCCAGGAAACAAAAAGATGTATTATGACTTGAAACAGAATTTCTGGTGGCCGGGAATGAAAAAGTGTATTGCAGATTTTCTGGCTAGATGCTTGCATTGCCAACAAGTTTAAAGCTAAACATCAACGACCCCCCGGATTACTCCAGTCGCTCCCAATACCAGAATGGAAATGAGAGCATATCACAATGGACTTTATCGTCGGTCTGTCTTGCTCTTCTCGAGGTATGGATTCTATCTGGGTCATAATTGATCGTTTGACTAAATCTGCCCATTTTCTGCCTGTTAAAACCATTTATAATACGGGCAAGCTAGCTAACATTTATATGAATGAGATTATGAGATTACATGGTGTGCCGGTATCTATTGTATCTGGATGAGATTCGAAGTTTATTTCAAGATTTTGGCAGAATCTACAACAAGCTTTAGGGACCGAATTGATATTGAGCAGTGCTTATCATCCGCAGACAGACGGCCAAACTGAACGAACAAATCAGACATTGGAAGATATGCTACGAATGTGTGTATTGGACTTCTAGGGGAATTGGGAGACCTAGTTACCATTAGCTGAGTTTGTGTATAACAACAGCTACCATTCAAGTATCGATATGGCTCCATATGAAGCTTTGTATGGTAGAAAATGCCGATCTTCGATATGTTGGGCTGAGGTAGGTGATAGACCTCTGTTGGGACTAGAACTTGTGCAAGAAACAACTGAGAAAGTGAAACTGATTCAACAATGCCTAAGAACTGCACAGAGCCGTCAAAAGAGTTATGCGGATATTCGGAGAAGAGATAGGGAATATAAAGTTGGTGATCTTGTGTTCATAAAAGTAACTCCAATGAAAGGTTAGACGCGATTTGGGGTGAAAAGCAAGTTGACACCAAGATATGTTGGGCCATATGAAATTCTCGAGAAAATCAATTCAGTAACATACCGAGTAGCCTTACCTCCGGTGATGGAGTAGATACACAACATTTTTTTATGCCTCAATGCTTTAAGATTACTTATGAGACCCGCTCCATGTGATAGAACCAACTCGTGTGCTTCTGAAGGATGATTATACGTACGAAAAGAGGCCAATACAGATCGTTAACCACCGAATCAAAAGATTGAGAAACAAGGAAATTCCCTTGGTAAAAGTGGACTGGCAAAACCATGGGGGGACCTATGCAACTTAGGAGACAGAGGAGGATATGATGAAAAGATACCTTGAATTGTTCCCTTTAGACATGGTATTCTTCCAAAATGAAGATAATTTGAGTTTGGAGGACCTAACTCTTTAAGAGGGGAAGACTGTAACAACCCGACCCATGATTAACGTTAATTCATGCTTAATTATGCCTACTAAGAAATTAAAGTGAAGTATTGCATCGTATGTTGCCTTATTTGTGTTTATATTTGTTTAGCATAGAAAGATCTGTTCATGTTTTTGTTTCGGTTTGCGAATTGAAGGCCTAATCGGCATTCAATTCAAAAATTGACTTGATTTATGTGTTAATTAGAATTTTTGGAATTGTATGGTAGGTTCAAATGAAATTCGATTCGAAACGAAATAATTAGAATAATTAATGCTCATTTGATTAGTGGTAAGCCTAATTAATTAGTCCACTAACCAAGCCTATATAAGGCTTCTATATGCATCTCAACTTACCTCTCTTCTTCATTTTGTTGATACCAACCGTGAGAGAGAGAAATGGGAGGTTAAAGTCAACTTTGAAGAGAATTGAAGTCAAGCTAGCAACTACTAGAGGAGTTGAAGGGAATTGGTGAGATTAAGCAAGAGATCACTAGAATTTAAGGAATTGTGGACCCTAGGTAAGGAAATCAACCCTTACGCTTTATGTTAGACTCACTTAAGTAAGGAACTATGAGAATTAAGTGAATCAATGCATGAATTAAGCTAATGAACTAGAAGAGAAGAGCAAATCATGCATGCATGTTCATTTGATCATAATTGAAGTTATTTTCAAGAGAATTCTCACATGCATGTTAGTATCTTGGTTTTGTTCAAGGAATTCAACATGTTTTAGACCTAAACATCTCATTTGATCATGATTCGGAAACTCAGAGCTCAAATCATTTCATGCTTGTCATGTTCATGTTATGTTTTCACATTTCAAGCTTGATTTTGTACAATTGCATGTTATTGGGCCCTGATTTTGAGTAATGATTCTTACTTCATGATGTTTTGCAAGTTTACAAGAGTTCCCTTAAGTTTTTGGCCCAAAAAACCATAATTTACAGCTTTGGGGTTGAGTTTGAAGCTTGGAAGCAATTCTAGAAATTTCAAAATTCTGCTTCCATGCTCGAGTGACAAATTCTGCGCTTGAGCGACCACTTTTATTTTTGCACTTCCGCTCGAGCGACCAAAAGTCCGCTCAAGCGTAAAATGCATGCTCCTAGAAGTTTGCGTGTTTTGCAGACCGCTTGAGCTACAAAAGTTGCGCTCGAGCGAGGGCATGAGTCTCACGCTTGAGCGAGCATTGACCGGAAAAATCAAGCAACCTACACTTTGCAAAGTTTATAGACCGCTTGAGCGATGGAATGTGCGCTCGAGCGACCACTCGCATTTTGCATGTCCGCTCGAGCGAAGAATGCTACGCTCGAGCGAGACCTCTATTTCCAGCATTTCTAACTAAGTGTTTTCAAATGCATTTTTTTGGCATCCTTATTACATCCTTGGCATTCCTAGACCAAGATTAAGACACAATAATGAGAGTGACAGCTAGAAACACACTAAGAACAAAATGAAACAAGTTATGTACAATCCAAGCGTGTGTTTCAGTATATGTAATTGTTATGTATTAATGTAGGTCACGCGCCGTAAACCATTTGATTTGCCTGCTCTGTTTGTCTGCACCCAGAGCCATCTGTGAATAATAACTTAGTAAAACTATGTTCAACTTGATTTACTTTCTGTATGATAAAATAATGTTTGTTTTCTGAAATGCTATGTTCTGTACAATGAATGATTGTCTAATTCCTAACAATGTATTCGTGACATCCTTAGCGTCATGTGATATCTGTTAGCTGTTACCCGGTATCGGATGTTCCATTATGAAACTTATTATGTCTGCATTCTGTTACCCGTACCAGAGGCTCCATCATGGAGCTCAGCATATCTGTCATCTGTTACCCGGATCTGAAAGTTCCATTATGGAATTGGTTACTCATAACCACCATCTGTTCTGTATCTTTTCTGTTAGCGCTGATGGATGTACCACGTATGATTAAACGTGAACTCTGATTTCTGTATATGACTTGAACAAGAACAAGAATATGTATATGAATCTGAAATTCTGATTTTCTGAATCTGAAATGGATATCATTCATCAAATTCTTTACTCTGTTATTATTCATTGGGCTCCCGCTCACTATCTATATTATGTATGTAGGTGATCAGGTACATGACTAGGCCTAGAGTTGATGGCCTAGGATTTTGCTTTGTCAGCCAACCACCGTGCCTCCCGAGGAGGTTCCTTTTGAGAAGACCATGTCAAGGCTTTACCTTTTTTGTTCTGTTTATCTGTACTTGGGCTAAGTTTCCTTTCGATCTTATCTATGTAAATGCATGACGTGAGACCAATGTGTTTATGACGTTACGTGTATATATATATATATAAGTTTGTTTGAAAATTTTGTCTCATATATGTTAACACAGCTCAATGGACTATGTATGTTTTACATATTGCTTCCGTAGCCCCTAATTATATGTTATTATGTTAAGAGGCCTTTGGTAATCTAAGGATTACTGGTCGATTACGACGCTAAACCTATAGGGGCGAGCTTGGATCGTGACATTCTGGCTGCTCCATATAGATCTCTTCCTCTAAGTCACTATGGAGAAAGGCAGTCTTAACATCCATGTGTTCTACCTCCAGATTCAAGCGAGCTTCTAATCCCAGAGCTACTCGAATGGAAGTCATCTTCACAACTGGAGAGAAGATCTCATCAAAATCAATTCCCTTCATCTGTTCAAAACCTTTGACCACCAAATGAGCTTTATGCTGCAATAGTTTACCGTTGCCATCTTTATTTAACTTATACACCCATTTGTTTTTCATGGCTCTCATGCCTCTTGGAAGTGGAACAAGATCATAAGTGTGGTTCTTCTGCAAAGAACTCATATCCTCCTTTATAGCTTGCATCCAACAGTCTTTTTCCATACGACTCTTTACTTCTGAAAAACTCTCGAGCTCCCCTTCATCAGTAATCAAAATATACTAAGAAGCAGGATATTTGGTTGATGACACGACAACTTTTTCAGATCTCCGCAACTGAGGCCCAGTTACCTCTGGTTGAAAGGGTTGCTCTCCCTACTTAACACCCTTTTCATCCGAGTCTTCATCTCTTTCCTCTTGATCCTCATTTTCTGGCATTGGATCTTGCAACTCTGGCATTTCTTGTTGCACCTCATCAACTCTAGTATGTTGCGAGTGTTCTGGAGATGGAAACAAGTCTGAAGTGATAATAACACTAGACTTTGCTGACTTCTTAAAATCTGCTATGGTTTGGTCTTCATGGAACACAACATCTCTTCTCCTAAACATTTTCTTGTTCACCGGGTCCCACAACTTGTACCCAAATGCTGCATCTGAATAGCCCACAAATATATATGGAGTGAACTTGTCATCAAGCTTCTGTCTATTTTCTTTGGAGATGTGTGGGAACGCCTTACATCCAAAGACTTTCAAGTGAGAATATGATACCTTTCTTCTAGACCAGACTTCCTCAGGTATTGCAAAATTTAACGGGACTAAAGGCGACCTGTTGATGAGGTAACAGGCTGTACGGGTGGCTTCAGCCCAAAATGTCCCTGGCAACTTTGCCATTCTGAGCATGCATTTGATTCTTTCAATAATAGTGCGGTTCATTCTCTCTGCCACACCATTGTGTTGTGGGGTACCAGGAACTGTTGTCTCGTGCCGGATACCTTTGCTGGCACAATATGCTTCAAAAGCATTAAAAGTGTACTCGCCATCATTGTCTGTGAGAAGAAACTTCAACTTCTTCCCGGTCTCTCTTTCCACCATGGCATGGAACTCCTAAAAGTGCTAGAATACCTCACCCTTCGTCTTCAAGAAATACACCCACAACTTCCTTGATGCATCATCAATGAAGGTTAGAAAATACTTGCAGCCGCCAAGTGACTCCATTTCGATTGGGCCACAAACATCCGAGTACACCACACTGAACACTTCTATTTTCCTCTTGCTCATTGAAGTGAATGATACTTGATACTGCTTGCCATAAAGACAATGATCACATGGCTTCTGGATACTTCCTTTGGATAAGGGTATCCTAGATTGCTTTGCCAACAGATGAAATCCCTTCTCACTTATGTGAGCCAGTCTTCTGTGCTATAAGTCTGGTGACTCCTTGTCTTCTGCTGCATTAAGACTTTCCAGACAGATCTTCGTTTGAGTCTTGTACAGTGTTGAAGATATCAATCCTCTGGCGATTGTCAAAGTTGCTCCTGTCAGCTTCAAACGGCCATTTCCGAATGTACTTGTATGGCCTTGTCGGTCCACAACGCTTCCGATGATAAGATTGAAGCGTAAATCTGGAAGATGCCTCACATCTTTGAGAACCAGTTTGTGTCCGACATTAGTCTGAATACTAATGTCTCCATTACCCACAATCTTCTTATAGCTAGAATTCCTCATTTGAACAGTGTCAAAATCTCCAACATTGTACGAGCTGAGGAGTTCTCTGTGGGAAGTGGTGTGATAAGATGTAGTTGTGTCTATCACCCATTCTGTGTAGTTGTGGTCAACCATGTGAAGGCAATCCTCCTCTTCACCAACTGCAAGAAGTATTTCATCAGTTGTTGTGGTTGTCGTGTTCTCATCTCCCTTTGACTTACTGCTACTGCTTTGGCCTTTATCTTTCTGGCTTAGGCAGTTCTTTTTTATGTGACCCTCCTGGTCACAGTGAAAACAAGTAAAACTGCAGTTTCCTTATCCTTTGTTGTCTTTGGATTTACTCCTATTGTTCCATTTGCTTCTGCTCTTGCTTCTTCCTCTGCCCTTTCCGCTACCTTTCTCTCTGTCTCTGCTTCTGCCTTCTGTGACAAGAGCATGGGTCTGATTACCTCCCATGTCTTTTCTCTTTGTCTCTTCATTGTACATAGCGTCTGTGACCATGCTCATAGTCAGCTTACCCACTGGTGCAGAGTTACTAAGAGAAACCACCAATGTCTCATAGCTGTCCGATAAAGAACTGAGCAGTAGCACGGCTTACATTTCATCATCCAATGGCATCTTGACGGTTGCAAGCTGATTCACCAGATTCTTGAATTCACTGGTGTGTTCGGCGATGGACACACCATTCTTCAATTTCAGATTTACAAGCCTTCTCATCACCAAGGCTTTGTTTCGGGCGGTCTTTGACTGGTACATTTCCTCTATCATTGTCCAGAGGACATATGCATCTATCTCCTAGGCGACATAGTGAAACACATTGTGGTCTATCCGTTGTCTAATCTGCCCGATAGTCTTTTGGTTCATCTTTATCCAGTCTTCATCATTCTCTGCTTTTGGTTTAACTCCTTTTAAAGCAATAGGGTCAAACATGTCTTTACAGTATAGGACATCTTCCATCCGCAGCTTCCATATTCCATAATTGGAAGCATTTAACTTTATCATCGATCCTGAAGTTGATGTGGATTCCTCCATCATTTTCTTACTTTTACAGGAACTCTAATTCAAAAATCTGACCATATGAATCTCTCTGGAATACTCCAAATAGTTGGAAATCATTATTGGATTGTCAAAATCAGACTTTAAATGGCTCAGATCTAGCCAAAATATGTTGGATAGTTCAGATCTGCGGATGTACAGTAGCCGCATAGCACCAGATAATCCCTATGCTTCTAGGTCAGGTCGTGTCAATCGATAAGTTGATTGGTTAGCTGGTGTGCTAACGTGGCAGACACGTGACACTACCCTAGATGATGTGTCACTGACATGGTAGCCATGCGGCGATGACATGTGGCAATGACTTGGCAGTGAGTTGGCGCTGGCGTGGGCTATACCCAAAAAGAGAATTCAAATTCTCCAAATAAAGATTGAATGATTTGAACCCTTGACCAAGGAGTTAAGAGCTGAAGCTTTTACCACTAAGCTAAGCTCACCCTTGTGCTATTATTTTCCCGGACAAATATTTAAAGTATCTGGATTGGCTACAACTTGGCCATCTTTAACCTCCACTCGTGAATGAGACTCTGGTTCAGAGTTGTCTTTACACGCCAAACTTTGACCGGCGCGTATGGACCACTCTGACCTCCGTTTTTTCGAAAATCGACCAACGAGGCTTTGATACCACTTGTTAGGTTTAGGCACACCCAGAAATCAATCACACACAAAAAAACACAAGATATTTACGTGGTTCAGCAATTTCCTACGTCCATAGAGAGATTTCACTATAGAATTTCTCGGAGGGAGATTACAGAACTCACACTTACTTTTTATAGATTTACACACACTCTCTCTTGCTCTGTCTATGTTGTGTTTAATCCCTTCCTTATCACCTCAATTTATACACAAATGAAAGGGAACAAAGTCAAGGAAGATGAGTAATTGGGAGGGCTACCACCTGCCATCTCCCCTCATACTTCTTGACTTGGAGCCAACCTCCAACTACTCCTCCATGTGGGTTGGAGCCAACACATCCAGCCTCACTTGATACTTCACTGCATCATAAACCAAAAAAAATCCATTCATTCTTCAATTAAACTTCAATCTCTCTATTATCATGCAGTTATAGTAAGATTACAATTTGTGACTTGAGTTTGTGCATCTTAGAAGTATCTACATTGATGGTGTGCCACTACAACAAAAAGCAGATTTGGCGACTAAAACTGGATTTTTGTCGCTGAAAGTAGTAGAATTGGCGACTAAAATGGAATTAGTTGCCAAAATTGGTCACTTTTGCCGACTAAAAGACTTTAGTCGGCAAATATAAGGGTTTTAGCGACTAAAAGTCAGTTTAGTCGCCGAATATAGGGGTTTTAGCGACTAAAAAATTCTTAGTAGCCAAAGGTTAAGGCTTTTGGTGACTAAAAACATTTAGTAGCCACAAGTATAGCTTTTGGCGACTAAAAAACAGCTTGGTCGCCGATTCTATGTGTTTTGCCGACTAAAAACAGTTTGGTCGCTGAAAGTCAAGCTTTTTGGCTACTAAAATAAAATTAGTAGCTAAAAATTGTCAATTGGCGACTAAAATTCACTTTAGTAGCCAAAAGGGGATGTTTTTGGCGACTAAAAATAGGTTTAGTGGCCAAAAGGGGTAGTTTTTAGGCAGAACATATTTCTTTAGCGACGAAAAATTAATTAGTAGCCCAAAATTATAGAATTGGGGACTAAATAATGGATTTAGTCGCCAAAAGTGATCTAAATTTTTTTTTACAAAAGAATTTATTTTTTACATAAATTATATTGAATATATATAATTATATTTATATATATAGTTTTGTATTAATACCGGTCAAAGTAATATATAAATAATATATGTTGCAATTACATTTGTGTGATGGTTTAGTGGCATAGGGGGGGAGTGTGTTGTAAAGCTTTGGAACCTAAAGGTCTCAGGTTCGAAATGTGGGAGGTCTTAGGCACAGAAGGTAATTTTTTTTTCCAAATATGCTTTTGGCGACTAAACTCTGTGGTCGCCAAAAGATTGACTATTGGCGACGAAAAAAATAGTTGGCAAATGTATAAATAAATAAATAAATAAATAATTCACTATTGGCTACTAAAACTTTAGTCGCTAAATGTATAATTTCTAAAAATGGAATTGACTATTGGCGACAAATTTTTTGGTCGCTGAAGACATGTATATTGCCGACTAACACTTTTTTAGTCGCCAAAGGTATTGGCGACCGTGCATTCGCGACAAAACCGGCGACGAAAATATTTAGTCGGGAAAAGTGAAAATTCGATTTTTGACGATTAAAAAAGGACTTTTGGCCAAATGTGTGTTTTCTTGTAGTGTGCCGCTACTAAACTAGTTACCCAATAATCGCTCTATTCATTTTAAAAAGAGATAATTTTATTTACATTTTGTTTCTAAGTATATCGTTAGCAGTTTAACAATCAACTAATTATTTGAAGTTCACAGTTGAGATAATTGGTTCTATATTTTTGAACAATAAAAAGTTGACCTTTTGCCTACAAAAAAGTCGAGGCCAAAAAAAATAAAGTAATCCGTTTTGACTTTCAACCTCTCAATTGTGTTGAATAGTTGAGAGTATTAGAGTTACATATGGGTAATTGTTAGGTTCGATGAGCAAAAGGAATTTGTTTGGAGAGGTGTTCACATCCACAAGTTGGTGAAAAAAAAACTAGTTGAATTCTACTATATTTATAGCTGAACACGCTTGTTCGGTTGCTAAGAAACTGAAGGGGAAAAAAGAGATGGACTGATTTAACTAAATTATCTCTTTTGTCAATGTCATTAAAAAATTCAGCACAATTATTACTTGTACCTAGTTCATTACCTAAAGTCATGGAGCATTTGCCTGATTAGAATTTGTTTGGTTAAAATTTAAATAGGTAATTTGAGGTGATCTAAATAAATGTATTTTTTGATTTTTTATGAAATATGAATTGCGTACGAGTTGGATTTAAGGCGATGTGATAGAGATGTGATATGATTTAAATAGGATAGTAACTTTTTATTTTTTAACTTTTTAAAGTTTTGATTTAAAAAAGTCTTGCCTTTTAAAGAGCTTTTTGCCTTTATTTTTTTTAAAAAAATTGCTAAGTCCCATTAAGGTTCATTTGAGAAGTGGGCATGATTTTTTGATTTTTTAATTTTTTGACTATTTTAATCTTGGATTAAAAAGTCTCATTTGGCTTTTTTGACTTTTGTGAGAGAAAAAATATAATTACTATGGGTTGGATGTGATGTTTTTCTTATTGAGTTAAAAAGCTTATTTTATTTTTTTGTGGCTAAAATAGCCCAAAACCAAACCCAACCCAAGTTGTCAAACGAAGGCTAAATGCTATATTTTAACAACGAAAATGCTAAGAGTTCGTTTGGGATGTGAGTTAGTTTTTTTAACTATTTTAGTCTGTAGTTAAAAAGTCTCGTTTGAAATGAATTTTTTGACTTTTTTTTATTTTTGTGAGAGAAAAAATAAAATGATTATAGTTTGGATGTGATATTTTTTAGTCTGAGCTAAAAAGTCTATTTTATCTTTTTGTAACTATTTTAGTCTCAACCCAACTTCCCAAACGAGTGTTAAGAACACCAAAAAAACTATAAGAAAAGTTTATCAAATACTCATATGGGTGTAGGTCTCGCATATATAAATTCTATACCTATATGAGTGTTTGATAAATTTTTTAAGAAAATTCTTGATGCCTCTAAGTGACTATTTTAACAAAGCTATTCTAATGGTAATGCTATTTCTTCTATTTTTTTTTTTTTAAACAAAATGTCAAATTATAATGTATATGTGTATTCCACCAGTAGAGATGTAAAGACAAAAAGACTTGATAAAATTTATCTATAGTTAAATCTTTTTGCCAAATTTTGATATAAGGTATGACAAGAGTCCGGATTCTCGGCTGCCCTACCCGGCGGCCGTTTCCAGCAGCCCCCAAAACGACGTCGTTTTGGGGGCAAATTTTCAAAAAAAAAAAAACGCAGAGGAAGAGAGGGAGGAAGGAGAGGAAGAGGGAGGGAGGAAGGAGGAGGGAGGAGGAGGAGGAGGAGGAAGGGAAGGGCCGGACTGGAGGGGGCCATAACCAATGGGGGAGGAGGAGGAGGAGGCGGGGCCGGAGGCGGAGGCGACGGCGGTGTAGCTGCTACGACGAGCTGGATCGGGCGACGATCGGACGGCTGCGACGGTCGGCGGTGAGGCGACGAGCTGCGACGGCTGCTGCTCCCTCTTCTCCCTCTTCCCTCCCCTCTGGTTATGGCAGCGAAGAAGAAGAAAAGAAAAAAACGAAGAAGAAGAAGAAAAGAACGAAGAAGAAGAACAGGAAAAAAAAAAAAAAAAAAAAACCCCAAAACGACGTCGTTTTGGGGGGCTGCCGGGTAGGGCGGTCGAGGATCCGGATTCGTATGACAATGTTCAAATATAGCAATCCATATAACTAGCCGTTGAAGAGGAGAAAGCTGAATTTTTTGTTATTTTTTAACAATAGAAGCCTATGTAGCTAATTTTGTATAAACGTTTAGAAGAAAAAGAAAAAGCTCCAATAGTTGTTAGGAAAATGTTTTAGAACTGTAAAAAAAGAAGTTCTAAAAGAGTTTTAATTTGTCTTTTTTTTTATTATGATTTTTTTTTTTTTTGTTTCACTGTCAATTGTATAGAGCTCTATTTAGAGCTTTATACTTAGAGCTCTTTATCACCGTTGTAGACCCGTTGTTGTTATTTGAGCTACTAAATTTTAAAATTGCTATAAGAGCCACCCTAATAGTAAAAATTAAATTAACTCTACTACAATCTTGTTGTTTTGATTTGCAAACTGTTTTTTTTTTTTTTTTAACTTGAGAAATTGAACTAAATGAGGTAATAAAAATTCAAGACATAAAACCTTTTAACGATGTATAACACGAGTTGACATATGACAAGATGCCAACTAAGAAACAATCACCACAAAACTTAAGCAACTGTCCTCTACCCACAAATAAGACACACGGTGGCTTGGCATCGTTAAAAGCTATTTATTTATTTTGACTATGCCAATTGTTAGTGCATATTTCAATGGACATGATATTTTAATATCGGTAGCGATTGGTAGCTCGAGAGCTTCGGCTCGAAATTGGCTCGAAAAGTGAGAGAGAAGGAGGAGGAGGGAGAGGGAGAGGCTGGAGGAGGGCGGAGGAGGAGGAGGAGGAGGGACTGGAGGGGGCCAACATATCGGGGTGGAGGCGGAGGCGGGGGCGAAGGCGGAGGAGGGGCGGAGGCGCGGAGGCTGCGACGACGATCGGCCGATGCGGGGCTGCGACGATCGGGCAGAGGCGACGGCGGAGGGCTGCGACGGACGACCTGCCTCCTCTCTCTCTCTCTCTCTCTCTCCCTCTCCCTCTCCCTCTCCTCTCCCTCTGGTTTCAGACCAGCACGACGAAGAAGAAGAAGGAAAAAAAAAAAAAAACAGCCCAAAACGACGTCGTTTTGGGCTGTCGAGCCGTTCGAGCCAACTCACTCTCGAGCTACCACGCATTTTCCTTCTAATATTGAATATTATTTGAGAAGTTAAAAGTTGATTTTTTTAGTTTTTTTTTTATTTTTTTTATTTGTGACTTTTTAAGTTAACAAAATTAACTTTTTTTTGTATTTTTTTGACTAAAAAAATTAAAAAGCTAAAAAACTAACTTTTTAAAGTTCCCAAAACACCAACAATTTCACCAATACCATTCTAACTAATACTCATATGAATGTTTGGTCACAAAAATTACTTTCCCAAATGTCTCTTGTAATCCAAATTAAGAAAAAAATAAAAAAAAAAGTTTCTTGCAATCATAATTTAGTTTTGTTGATGGGGGCAGAAATGACTTTGCCAAACTTCAGGTTAAATTTAGAATAAAATTTGGCTTTATTTATTTATTTTTGTTAATAGATAAGAGAGTAATTACATTATACGAAATATTTACATCTTCAAAATAGATCACTAGCATATAATAGTTAGAAACAGAACAAAATCTAACAACTAAGCCTAACAACCACAAAACGTATTAAACTCCTCTCTATAGGAGTTGAACTCGAAATTTCACACCATAAAAGGCGCTATATAATCACTAGGTCAAATGCCCTAATTAGATTTGGCTTTATTTTAGAAAGGCAAATCATTAGAAAAGAATTTTTGAGATGTCTAGTTGAAAAATAATTTTAAGAAATCTTATGATTTTACAATTAGAGTTGATCTCCTGTACCAATTTGACACAAAGTCTGATAGATTATCAAAATTTTCCTCTCTATCTCTCTTTTGATGGAGACTACAAGCGCTGTTTGTATTTGATTTTTATTATAAAAAATAAAAAATAACAGAGACAATATTCTTTTACAATGGATCAGCATTGCTAAATTTTAGTATTTTGACTATTGTAACATTTGATTATTTTTATTTCATTGTGAAAGTTGTATTGTGTTGTTGTTTATTTCTGTCTATTATGAGCTATTCTTTTTGGTGATTGTTAAGATTGTAGATATGCATTATTAGATTATAATTGTTCTTATATTTATAATTAATCTCTTACCAATTGAAAAAAATATATTATAATATGCCAAAATTTAATTGTAATATGCTAGTTTGACAATTTAATATTGCAAAATGTTTTTAGTTTGTTTGTTAGCTTTCTTATATGTTTAACAACTTTTTTTGTTCCTGAATTTGCTGGCATCCAATTCAATCCATTCTCTCTCTCTCTCTCTCTCTCTCTCTGATCCTTTTTCTTTTTCATTTTTCCTTTTTAATTTTTAATTTTTTTGGCAAGGGTTGGCCTAACCAATATGTGTGTGTTGGTTTCATTAATTCACTTAGTCCTCGGGCATCGATTCAAGATGTTGAACTTTGACTTTAGGGGCAAATCGATTATGTTACTCAATTTAATTATCGATTTATGCGAAATTTTTATATAAAATTTATTACCTGATATGATAATAATATTTATGTAATTAAATATGAATTAAATGGATACTTTGTTCCATTATAATTATATCATTTTTTATAACTACACAAAAATTAATCATAAAATCAGATATTCAATTCTTGTATTTTTAAACTTTTTCAAATATAATAATAAGTTTAGGGAGCCTTCTCAATTTACTCAAAAATTTATCAACTATCCACGTAGCAGCCTACTTTAATGTGGGGATTGTTTTTATTTAAAAGGAAAAAAAATACATATACAATAACTTAGCCCGAACATAATTCAATTTATTTAGTTATCAATCTATATTACTGATATAGAAAGAGAACAAATTAATATGAATCTAATTAAGTGATTATTAATAAAATCTACATACATAGCCAAAAAGGAAAAAAAAAAAGCCTTGCATGTATAAGTGATTACCAAATTAAGTTATCAAAATGTATTATTGATATCAAAAGCCTCACGTGAATAAGTTATTACAAAACTATCAAAAAACAAATTCGTATGGATCTATCAAAACTTAGAAATAAAACAAAAAACACAAATTACAAAAAGAATAAATTCATCTTTCGATGTCAACATTTTTTTTGGTCTTTTCTTTTGGTTAAAAAAATCAACGAACCTGTATCAAGGTATCTAATTTAATTTGTTTGTCTGAGTTTTCAAAAAAAAAAAAAAATTCTAAAAGATTTCAGAAATTAGTTTGGTAAAGAAAATAAAAAATAATTATTTTTATTTGATTTTTTATTTTTTGGAAAAGAATAATTTTAAAAATGTGTTTTTAAGTATTTATTTTTTTCAAACCAGTTTCTAATTTTTGGAAACAAAAAATTAGAACACAAATTTTAAAACTCAACAAAACAGGATTATATATATTTGGAACTATTTATTTTATTTTATTTTTTAGTTCTCTGCATCACGGTGCTACAATTCTCAGACATATATATTCTGAGAAAAAAAGAAATAAATACATACATATCTTCTTTACTTGTCTTTCTCTATATAGCAATAACAAATTAATAACCTAATTAATTGAAACACTTTTTTTTCTTAAAAGTCTCCACTTTGAGGTGGGCTGCCATGTCAACAGTTGATAAATTTTTAGGTGAATTAGAGAGGCTCTCTAGACTTATTGATACAATCCACTCTTAATTTGGTTAGTGTTTTGGGTGGTGTCATTCCTCTACTATAAAATGTGAAAAAGTATGAAAGAGACGTTAAAATGACTTTGGAGTGTGGCCCAACAATTTAGTAATCATACTTTAAGATTTAGTGAGTGGAATATTAGAAATTTGAGCTAATAGAGCAGCAATGAACCTTTCAGTTGTAATTTAACTATATTAACATCATAACGCTATCTTTGTTAAAAAAAAAAAGAAGATAAGAAATAGACAAAAATATTGTATATATAGTGGCATAACCTTTTAATTATAATCTAATTATACTAACATATTAACACTATTTTTATTATAAAAAGGATAGATATTAAAATGTTGTATTTAAAGTGGCATGGATGGCTTCAAAATAGTTAATCTAATTTGTTTCTTTAGTTCAATTTGACATCTTTTTGTATACTTTCCAAAGACGGTAGAAAGAGAAGGAATTTTGTAACAGCCGTGCTGGGGACCCCAGTGGGGGCACCCAGCAACCCCAACCCCATGTGCAAGCTGCACAAGACTTGAAAAAAAATAAAATAAAATAAACAAATAAATAAATAAATTTTGACCAATCGGATCTCACTGGGTTCTAGGAGTCCACCCCAATGGCGGTTTGATGCATTTTTCATTTTGTAAATTTAGGTTGTGTTTAGTTTAATTTTGAAATTGTGATTCTCTTTTTAGAGTTCTGATTTAAGTATAGAATTGTGAGTTGAGTTTTAAAAAAAGAAAATATATTTAGTTATGAATTTTGAAAAGTGTTTTGAAAAAAATTTTGAGTTGTATTTTGAGTTTTTAAATTTTGAGTTGTATTTTGAATTTTTTGGATTTATTTTTTAAAAATATTAAAAAATGTCTAAGAAAATTTTATTTTTTTATTATATATATATAATTTTTATTTAGATTTTTTATTTTAAACATTTTATTTTATTTTGTAAATATTTTAAACTCAAACCATAATTTCACACTCAAATCGTAACTAAACACATAACTCAAAACTCAATTCAAAACTATTTTCAAAATTCATAAACCAAACATATAACTTGAAACTCCACACTAATTTCAAAACTCTACACTCAAATCATAACCAACACATAACAAAAAAATTAAAATATTTAAAAATATATTTATAAAATAAAATAAAATATTTAAAATAAATATTATATATTTGAAATAAAAAATAATTTTTAATTTTTTTAATATTAAAATAAATACAATACATAAATGTATGAAATATAGTGCACATTAAAATAAATAAACAAATATTTAAAATATAAAATATTTACCCTAAAAAAAATTAAGAAATTTTTTAAATATTTAAAAAAAAATAATTTTAAAATACAACTCAAAGCTCTTTAACTAATAACCAAACAAATTTTTTATTTTCAAAACTCAATTCAAAACTCATAACTCAAAACACGACTCATCACTCAAATCATGACTCTAAAAATAATTTTAAAAAATAAAATAAAAAAATAATTTTTAAAATTTTTTTCTTTTAAAATAAAGTTTTGAAAAAAAATTGATTTAAGTTTTGAATTTTTTTTTGAAATTACGTGTTTGGTTATAAATTTTAAAATTAATTTTTGAATTAAATTTTAAATAATTTTAAGTTATGTATTTAGTTATAAATTTTTAAAATCATAATTTCAAAAGCAAATCAAACACAATCTTAAATTTTCTTGGCTACCAAACGACAAGTTACAATATCCACATGGGATGCGTTTGGTGTACCTCACTAATTCCCTCGCACGTTGACAAAATCAATGTGATAGATGATAGTGATAGTTCAGAAATGAATAACACAAAAAAATAAAATAAAATAAAATAAAATAAAAAACAATTCTAACAAGATAGAAATAATACCACAAAAAAAAATAATAATAATAAATAAATAAATAAATAAAACACAATTCTAACAAGATAGAAATAATAACACGTGAGAACTAGGCCATTTGTCTCATATGGTTTGTGTTTCAATTCCATGTTCTTAATACCACCTTCGAAAAATTTATTTACAAGTTACTATGGAAGTTATACCATTGTTTTATAAATGAAGCACTTTTTGAACATGTGTAATATTTTTATTAAGTATTATAATTTCGTATTATAATTTCTATTTTATGTCATTGATTAAATAGAAAAAAATGTTGTCTTAAGCTTGATGTATACCAAAAGAATTGTAAATAAATTTACTTGAACAAACTCAAATTTAATGAAAGTAGAGTTTTCAAAAATTCCACATCTATCCACTCAAATTGCCCAACCCATACCCATCCGCTGTCACTAGTTGTTTGAAAGTATTGGCATGTGTCATTGTTGGGTTTTTTGGCTTTCGAAGGTTACTATTGTAATTTTAAGCGTGCCAGTAAGGATCAATTAGTCCTTACAGAAGATTAATTGCCAACCAATTATCAGACGATTGTGTTTTAGTTCTTTCAGCCTCAATAAAGAGGACTTTTACTGGTGGCTTGTTTAGGAGAATTTAGTAAATAACAACTATGTGAAGAATAATTTTATAATTTCATTAAGTAAACTGAAAAACTTACAATGATCTGACTCAACCTCGTAGAGGTTTACAGTAACAAGCTATTTGAAACTACTCCTACGAATGAAGTGCAGTACAAGAATTTGAAGTACAGAAATGTAAAGAATTGTAAAAACTGAAAGGGGAAAACAAAGTAAATAAAACTAGCTTTTGATCTGAGTCTGGATCTTCCTTTATGGGGCATTCTCTGCTATTTATACTTCTCAATGACAACCGTCGAAGTGGGCTTCTAACCGTTGAAATGCCCTCCATGATTGCTGAACATCCCCTCTCACAGTCAGTCCCACTACGCCACATTTGCAGTTAGGTTTCCCTCCTGATTTTGAATTTGAACCTTGTGAGTAACCGTTAGGCCACATCACCTTATATCGCTCGATTATTCCAGTGCTACGTAAACCCATTATTACCATTATGGGCTGACACGTGTCTGACTATGGTTGGCAACTTGTATTAACTCCCCAAATTGCCCTTTTCATGCCACGTGTTGAATTGTGATTGACTTATACAAATTATACAGCCAACATTACCCCCCACACTAATATACCCAATACTTGGTGATATTAGTGGATCAAGGCATTTTACCCATGTCTTAGGACGTGCATGGGCTTTGCATCTTCTTAGAACTGTAACCATCGTCCATCATTGCAATGCTTGCACTGCATTAAATTCTTTTCTGCACCTTGAAAATTTCCCACTATCTGAGCATTCGAAAAGACTAATACAATTCGCATGGCCAAACAAACATTCTCTGACATAGATCAAGCATACAAAGAGTTGTTAGATAATGGTGTTCGCCCTCGAAAGAACTTTTATGCATTTATTAGCCACACCTATCCATCTCCATATATTCAAGTCATGGAAGCTTTTGCAAATCATCAACCTTTGGATCAAGAACCTATTGTTCACAATTCTTTAGTCCAAGACTTTGCAAAAATGGATATTGGAAGCTCTTCTTCTACCATAAAACCTTCTGCGTGGGATGAGGCTGTTGCTTCCTCTTCTTCTTCTAAAACTTCTAGCTGGGGAAGCTAGCCAAAACCTGATGAATCCAAGTTAAGAGAGCGAATTAACCATCAATTTAGCGAATTTGCTAATCGTCTGTCTTTCCTTCCTTTTGCTCGGAGCTCGGTGGTTTACCCCTATGTATCCATCGATTGCCAACGCAGTTTGGAAGACAACTTACTTATAGCGTGGTACACATCTTCGATGCCTATGAAGATAGTGCGAGCAACACCTCATCCAGAGGAAGCACAAGGATACGACCCGTCATTCTTAGCCCATAAGGCAAAATTTTGCTCTTCTGACTAGCTTGAATGTGTGAATAACCCCCAGTTCCCTTGTTCCTTTGGGATGGATCCTCCTACGCCTCTTCTTCCTCAAAACCCCCACTAGATGGAAGAACTGAGACATACTCTCTTTGAGAATTAGTTTCTTCCTTCCTACCAACCTCCAGTTCTCCCCCCTATATTTGAGCGATATCAAGCTCAACTTCTGGTTGCAGTCTTTTCTCACTTGCCCTTCAATGTTCTTAGAGGTGATATTCCTCTTAAGAACTTTCCATGGGCTTGTGACTTGGGGTCATGTCTTCAACCCCATTGCTCAAGCAGAACTTCAGATGTTTTGGATCAACTCCAACTGCTTCTCCCTTGGTACCAAACTTCTTTGGCTACCACTCAATCTTTGGACAAAATCTCAGCCCATCGAATTCATACCCAATATGAAGCAGAGAATCTTATTGACGAATATAATGACTTCAAGAATAAAGATTTTGCATACTGGGATGATCTAGATATAGATGAGATGGAACAAGGATTGAACAAAATAGAGTTTGAAATGAAAGCTGAACAACTTTTCCATCAAATAAGAACATATCAGTTACAGCAACCCAGCTTGGGGAGGATAAAGAACAGAATAAAAAAGGAACATAAATTCATTGACCACTGTTGGAATAAATTCCATGACCTTGTTATTTTTTCTATTCCTTATTTTTGTGAAATTGAATTTGTAGCCAAGAAGGCTTTCTAATATAATTACTTTTATATTAATAAAGTTAGGTTTTCTTTTCTTATTCGACATGGTCTGATTTTATATTTCAATTGCATACTTGTAACCATTCTATTTGCCCAAATTAAACAAAATCATAGCTTCAAATTTACCAATTTTGTCCTTCGAAACCTGATTTGAACATATATAGTGGAATATTGGAAACTTAATTTGAATATCTCCAACATATGGAGTACAATTGATAATCTTTGCCTTAGGTCTTCTCATTCCAATCATACGGTTAATACAATCAACAGTTTCGAATTAACTATTTTTGCTTCGAAAAAACAGTCTACGTTTTTCGAAGTATGGAAACTTTCCTCAAGGATTGCACTGTTTTATTCTTAAAGAGTGAGTCCCCTTGGGATTTTTCACTGCTCAACCAAATATTGGCTTTTTACAACTTCGAAGTCTAAAACAAACAAATTCTAGCTGCTGAGTATTTTAAAGTTTACTTTGAAGGACTCTATTTTCAACAAGAAACTTAAAAGCAAGTCTTTAATACCCTTGAAGCAAAGAAAAACCTAAGCATTTTGTACACTTAGGTATGAAACGTGCTTCGAAATCAACTACCTGCTTTCGAAGCCCTAGCTGGATGTTTGTCATCTGGCTTTGGAGCCAAACCTTGGCTTCGAAGCCAAATTTTTTATTTTGAAGCCAATTTGGGTGTTTGAGATACGTTTCCCTCCCAAACGATCACTTTTGAGAGAAAACTTTTCATATCTGTACCTTCAGTACTCCTTATGAATTTTGCCCATTTAAACTGATTAGGCATTTTTTGGACAGAAAGGCTTAAAACCCTTTCCTTTCGTACTTTTAATTTACTTGCTCGCCCAACACACAAATCCTTCATCTCTATTGACATCTCCTCTTTTTTACCCTCTTTCTCAACTTCGTCCTCTGAAAACTTCTGACAATGGTTTCTTCCTCCTCGAAGATACCAGTCGTGGAGCGTATGAGTTAGCCTTAAAAAGGATCATTGCTAAAGAGTGTGATAAATACAAAGCTGGCGAGAAAAGTGCTATTGATGGGCGTATTGTCATTCCTCGTCGTCATGAGCAACAGGAATATGTGCTTGGACCTATTTTTAAAGAGGCCCCTACTCAGCTTCCCGCTCTGTACCCACGCTTGGAGGACCATTGCCTCTTTTATGAAAACAGTCTTGATTGGGGAAGCTGGAGAGTAAATCGACCCCATCACTGCTGGCCCACAATACGACCAGAATGGGAGGAATGGTATGATCGGGTTATCCCTAGTAGGACACTGGATCTCCGGGAACTTTGCCTCTTCGATACCCTTCAACTGTCCAGGTTCACCATTTCGGAGGACCCATTTTTAATACCTGCTGCTCTTTGTTTTTGGAATTCTGCTTTTAATTTCTTCCAATTTAGATGTGGTATGATGGCTCCTACTATCCTTGACATCTGCCATTTGTTAGGGTTATCCTTTATTGGTACTCCCTTTGGTCCAGACTACCCTAACCTCGGCATCCCTTTTTCTCTTCCCTCTTTGAACTCATCCTATAGTGACTTTGTCAAGGCTGAGAACAAGAGGGAAAGCCCTGTGACTGATAGGGAATTCTTTTCCTTTTTATTGTATTGGCTTTGTAAATTTCTCTTCTGTACTTCTTCTCAGAGGATTATGCCTAAATTTGTCGCCAAAGCCTTTGTTTTGCACAAACAGGTGGCCTTAGCTCCTTATGTTTTGGGTCATGTCTACAGAGCTTGCTTCCTCTTTTGTGAAAAACCCATAGATGCCAATCATGGAGGCCCATTTTGGATACTCTAACTCTGGCTTTTTGCATACTTCACTGATTTGCGTTCTAAGTGTCTAAAGTTTTTAATACCAAACCCTACCAATTATGGCATGAAGTTAGCCAATGTCTCTCTTTATCCTTGCAACTTTGCCTTCTATTTTTCTTTCTTTCACCAACTCCCAGCTTCCCCTTCTTCTCACACATTCTTCTGTCCATTTGAAGCCAATATTGGCCCAGCTTGGTTGAGGACCTTTTTGAATGATAGATCCTACTCTAGGCCTCAGCACAAAAGTATGTGGGCTTCCATTTTGATCCCGAGGGAGCTATTCATTGGCATTACAAACTCCAGAGCTTATAAGTATATCTCTGAGCCCTATTGCCTTGCCCAATTTGCTAGGCAATTTGGACTTTCCCAAGGGATCCCTATCCCTCTCTGTAGTCAGTCCAACTCAAACCTTATGAACAGAGAACTGAAAGTTCCTAAATCCAGATTAGAAGAGGCAACCTCCAAGTTCATCTAAGACTTGATTGATTTTGAATACCTACCCTTCATTCCCCAAAGCAACACACTGAAAAGGTACCAGAATTGGTGGATGGCCAATATGGAGGTATACTTGGCCATGTCTCCTCAAGATCTATTAGTGGTACTAGATGTGCCTAAAGCCAAGTCCAAAGGGACTGGAGTTGTTACTTACTCCACTGCTCATGCTACCCTAGCTCTTACCCCTACAACCACAAAGTTTGCTCCTGCTACCTCACATTTTCTTAGAGTCACTCGAGCTTCTTCGAAGAAAGGTATGCACTGCCACTTTTTGTTTTGTTTTTTTTTTTTCTCTTTCTTTATGATGCTTTTGATTTTTACCTATAGTTCATTCTTTGGTGTAGGTGGTGTAGTTGCCTCATAGAGAGACTCTCCTCAAAGAGTTCAAGCTTTAAATCTCCTCAAGAGCAAGCAATAACAACAAAGGAAAAGAAAGCTCTTGCTTGATCCTGAAGAGGAGGTACCTGAGGCTTACGTGGGAGAAGTGAAAGTAGAGAAAAAGCAGGAGACACCATTAAAAAGAAAAAAAGAAAATAACAGTCTCTCTCTCTCTGATTTCACTGGGGATCCCATTCATGAAGCATCTGCTAAAGCAGTGGAAGTGGAACACTCCAAAGAGATCATTGTGTTCTAGAGGGCTGAGAAGAGGAGACAACAGCAAATGCTTATGGATGAAGCTACTGCTGCTAATGCACTCCAAAGAGAAATTACAAGGAGGCAATAAACTGTTGAACATTATACCCTTCGCAATTCTCCAACTATTGCTACCACTTCTGAAACTAGTAATTTCCTTTTGTGTCTTTAGTTTCCTTTCTCAAGTTTTTGATACTGAAACTTAGCATTACTTCATATTTCTTCTTTTGCAGCAACAACTATTCTACCTTCTCCTTTGATAAGGACTTCTTCAGTTTCATCTGAAGTTAAAAGACTATTAGAAGCATCCTCAAAAAAGAAAAAGAAGACTGCCACTAAAGTGCAAGTGTAGAGCCCATTCAGGAAATACTCTCACTTCCTGGTTATACATTTTTCACATCCTTTTTTAGGCAAAGCATTCCTATATCTTTATCCTTTGGCTTAACTCCATACCTTCCTCTTCTAACCTTTAACTTAAGTCCAACATGGCCATTTCAAGTCACTTGTCTCAAGCAGCGGCTACTATTGACTTTTATGTCAATATCTGCCATGTTGCCAAGCTGTAGAGGATAAATTTGTTGAGAGACAAGGAATTTGTTTCCCATATACATACTGAAGTGTCTGAATTGAAATAACAACATTCCTCTGTCTCCCAATTTCGGGCCTAACTTTTGGAGAAAAAAGCTCAACTAGAGGAAGAGTTATCAGCAGTTAACCTGGCTTTGGATTGAACTACCACAAAGATGCAAATCACCAACCAAGGATTGGCTGATCGAAGGCAGGAGATGACTACAGTAATTTAGTTGTTCCCATCCCTTAAGAGTAGAGAATCAATTGTAAGGGAAAACTAAAACATTTTACTGACTTTTGGGCCAATCTATGGCTGCATGTACTTAAACTCCTTATGAAATGAATTCTTTATTTATTATTTGAGTGTTTTCATGCTTATCTCGTTTAGCATTTACTATACTCCTTGTGTTTCCCATATAGTTGGATAATAAGGCTTCAAGTACCTATCATTAATTTTCTTAGGGTGTATATACCCATTGAAATTTCTCAAATGGTATGTTCCCCAAGGCAATACTCTATGAACTTGATATGGTCCTTCCCAATTAGGTGACAATTTGCCAAACTTATTGCTTTTAATTCGTACTGGGAGTATTGTCTTCTATACGAAATCACCTTCATCAACGCTAATGTGCTTGACTTTCTTGTTATAGTTTTTGGCTACTTTTTTCTTTTGGAAAAAAATGCTATTTAATACCAAAATTCTAGCTTCATTCACATTTTCTAATTCCAAGAACATGCTCTGATGGTATTGCTCAGGAGCTAACTGGTCTTGGCATCTCACCCTCTAAGTCTTAATGTTAATCTCTACAGGTAATACTATATCATGTCCATATACTAACGCATAAGGAGTAATTTCTGTACTTGACCTTGGAGAATTCCTAAAAGCCCACAATACATCGAACAATAAGTTATGCCAATCCTTTGGATTGTCTTCCTCAACTCTCTGTATTTCTTTTTTTCAAAGACTTATTGGATGATTTTGCCTGACCATTTGCTTGTGCATAATAAGGGATAGAATTAACAAGGCTAATTCCAAACTATGTCGCAAAAGACTTTACCATCTTTCTATCAAATACAGTCCCATTATCCACATTTATGGTCTGTGGGATGCCAAACCTGTGAATCAGATCTTTAATAAATCCAATAACTTCAGTTTGGTCTACAGCCTTATATGGTTTAGCTTCGACCCACTTAGTGAAGTAGTTTGTGGCCACTAAGATGAAATAATAATGCTTCGAAGAGGGTGCATGTATTTTCTCTATCATATCCATAGCCCATCCTTTGGATGGCCAAGGCTTCACAACTGCGTGTAAATCAGTTATTGGTACATGTCTTATCATGTCATGCTTTTGGCATGTCTGGTAACCTCTAGCATACTCTATACAATCTTTAAGGATGGTTGGCCAATAGTAAGAATGTTTTCAAAGCATCTATTTCGTCTTCACACTAGGTTGATGAGCACCACAGATGCCTTCATGAACTTCAACCATGGCTGTTAATGCCTCATTTGGCCCTAGACATTCCAATAACAACCCATCTGCTTCCCTTTTGTAAAGAGCATTACCATACACTATGTATTGTATAGATTATAATTTGATCTTTCTGCTGGCTTGATGGGCCAGTTAGGTACTGTATTATTGGATGCTTCCAATCTTGATCTTGTAAGTCATTATGATTGACTTCTAACATCACATTCGTTTTAGTTAAGGGTGATATTAATTTTTGATATGTTGCTTGACTTATGTTCATTTGAGTGTCATCTCTTCTCCTGAAATTTGAAGCTTTCTGAGCAACATCATTGGCTTTGTTATTCATGAATCTTGGGATATAAGTCACATTTGCTATCTGAAACTGAGAAATCAAATGTAATGCAACAACATAGTATGGAAACATGTTTGCACTTTGACATTTGAAAATTCCTTTCACTTAGCTGACCATCAATTGAGAATCCCCAAATATATCAACTGCATGAGCTTGTAATCCAATAAGCACGTCCGGTCCCATTATTAAAGCTTCATATTCAACTTGATTATTGGAACAAGTAATTTCATCAATTCTGAAACCATGTGTGGTTTCTACCCCCTATCGTGACTTAATCACCACACTAATTCCAGTTAGACCAATGGCTTTTGATCCATCAAACCACATTTGCCATGACTCAATATTAACCATACCGAGATCCATTATCTCTTGGCTTTTTGTCTGACATGGATGTTCTGCCAAGAAATTGGCTAAAACTTGTCATTTTACTACTTTTTAGGGAACATATTCTAGATGAAATTCTGATAAGGCTAGTATTCATTTGTCAATTCTTCCTCTCAACATAGGTCTAGATAACATATACTTAACCAAATTTGTGATTGCAATTACCAAGACAATTGTAGCAAAAGATAGTATCTTAATTTTATTGCAGCAAAATACAATGCAAGGCACAACTTTTCTACAGCTGAATATTTGCATTCACAAGAATTTAAAAACCTATTAAGGTAATAAACTGCGTGCTCTTTGCCTTCTTCATTATCCTGGGCTAAGAAACTCTCAGTGAATCTTCTACTGCAACAATGTACAACTTCAAGGGCTTATTACTCTTTGGTGACATTAGCACTGGAGGATTGGCCAAGTAGGCTTTAATTCCTTCGAAAGCAGTTTGATGCTCTGCTGTCCACATAAACTCCTCTTCATCTTTTAACCTTAATAAGGAAGAAAATACTTTAGTTTTCCCAGCAGTGTTAGAAATAAATCTTCGAAGAAAATTAACCTGTCCAAGGAATTTTTTTACTTCTTTCTTACTTGATGGAGGCTTGGCTTCAATGATGGCTTTGGCTTTATTTTGATCAATTTGTATTCCCTTCTTGTGTACTACATAGCCCAAGAAGTTTACAGTTAGTACACCAAAAACATATTTGAGAGGATTAAGCTTCAACTTGAACTTTCTCATTATTTCAAAAGCTGTTTCCAAGTGAAACAAATGTTCCTCCATGGATTGGGATTTTATTACTATGTCATCAATGTAACACTCTAAATACCCTCCAATGAGATCATGAAAGATAGTGTTTATTGCCCTTTGATATGTAGCCCCAGCATTCTTTAGGCCAAATGGTATTTTAACCCATTCGAAGGTGCTAATGTTCCTAGGACATTTAAATGTTGTCTTATGGACATCCTCCTCTGCAATGCAGATTTGGTTGTAACCAGAATGTCCATCCATCATAGATAAAATCTTGTGCCCTACTGAACTATCCACCAATAAGTTTATTATGGGCATGTGGTACTCATATTTTGGAATTGCTAAATTCAGGTTTCTAAAATCGATGCATACCCTTATTTTACCATTTTTTTTAACCACAGGCACAATATTGGATAGCCATTCAACATATTTGGCTGTTCTAATAAAGTCTGCCTTAAGGAGACTAAGAATTTCCTCATTGACCATCTAAATCACTTCAGGACTCATCCTTCTTGGCTTCTGCTTGTATGGCTTGAAATTAGGTTTCATAGGGAGCCTATGTTCCACTAATGACCTATCCAATCCTGACAGTTCATTATAAGACCATGCAAAACAATCTTTATATCTCTGTAAGACCATTAATAACTAGTCCCTGTCAAGAACACTTAACCAAGCACTGATGTAAATGGGTTGCTGTGCAGAACCTTCCCCTAAATTAACTTCTTCTAAGGGGCCTTGTATTTGAGAACTCATTGATGTTTCTCTTTTGATTTCTTTCGTCCTCGAAGCAATCTCTTTGCTTTGTTCCGCTCCTACTTTCTTTGATTCAACATCTTTGCTTTCTTCCTCACAGACAAAGTCTGTCCATAAGGCTTCTTCTTCCTATACTTCTTGGACTTTTGTTTCAATGTCCAATGTACAGTATTTATTAAAGGTCAAAGGTCGGACCTGTTTTTGTTCCTGCTTACAGCCAACTACCATGGCTTCCTTCTCTTATTCCTGAACTTTTTGGACTATTAATTTTAAGTCTAATGTTGAAAACTTGACTAAAACCAAGGGTCAGGCTTCTTGGGTTTCATTTTCTTACCTACAACCAGGAATCATTATCATCTTTGATTATGAATTCTTCATTAGTACTCTCCTGTACCAAGTGCTTCAGGTGTGGTACTTCCTCATTAGCCATCACTTCCGCTGAACCATCAAGTTTTCTCAATAGACTGAGTGGCGTCACTTCTTCAGTATACAACTTGGCCTCTGCAAAGTTAGCACAAGCGACAAAGGGTTGAGGGTCTGCATTGATCTCCTATGTCTCTCCATTGCATAAGGCCATCATTATCTTCTGATGTAGAGAGGAAGACACACATTTGTTGCTATGAATCCAATCCCTGCCAAGTAAAGCATTATACTTAGCATTACTATCAATAACAAAGAATGCCGTCATGCAATCTATGGTTCCCATACTCAGGTTGATGGGCAAAATACCCTGAGCCATCTGCTTATCCCCAGCAAAACCAGCAATGGTTATGCTGGTTGGGATTAATCCAGGGTTCTTTTTCCCTAGTTTTTTTAAAGAGTATTTTGGAAGCAGGTTCATTACTGCCCCATTATCCACCAATACCCTATTCATCTGTATCCTATCGAAAAAGGCCTTGATATACAAGGGCTTGACATACTGTGTCATGGATGTTGTAGGATACTCAAAAGGATATGAGAGATTAATACTCACTTCTTCCTCACTTTCGTCCTCAGTTTCCATCGGTGTGGCCACTTCATATTCATCTTGAACCATATTAACCTGTGAATCTTCACTAGAAATTGGAATATGGTCAATCTTCTGACCTTCTTGGTTTCCATTTTCGGCCTAGAACTACTGTGGTAGTATATGCACCATATTCACTGACATTGGAGGAAATGAGCTAAACTGAACTACTGGCTGCACTTACTTCTTTTCTAAGCTAACTTGTTCAATTATTTCAGAAGCATCTTTTATGCTGCATTCTGGCACTTCAGCACTAGTGACTTCCTTCGAATGGTCTGTTCCTGCTGGTTTTTTGACCAAAAATGTTTGTTTAGCCATGAAGGCTTCAAACATCTCCTCCTCAACCATTTCTTTCCTTTGGCCTAGGTTAACTTCTCCTTCTGTCTTACTGTTGCTCTCTAGCAAGGCCTTTTTAAGACCTGCTAAGCTGGATCTTTCCGTGGCTTTCAATTGAGAGTGAACTTTAGCCAATTGCTCTTTGCTGAAACTTCTTCAGTTTTGAGGAGTCGATTTTGGACTATGGTCCAATTTTGGACTTTTTCTTTCCTCTGTCTAGCCTTTTAGCTGGGCCAATGAAGAACTCTCCACACTTTCCTTCAGATCCTTTTGGTACTGGGTGTACCTTCGCTAAATTTTTCTCCTTTAGGACCTAGAAATTGCTAGGACCATATCTGGTTCCTTTGTTTTTGGGTGCTTCAATAACACCTAATTATTTGGAGCCACAAGAGAGGTTTAACCATTCTACCCTGGTCTCCAACAACACTTCTCTGGGTAGGCATTTCCTTAGGCTTGTTCTGCATGACAAACCAATCTGGAACCCCAGGTACCTATGAACTCACTAGCTTAGTTGCTGGATTAGCTCTTTCTACCTTTGAAGCCAGTTTCGAAGCTGCCTGTGAAGGCCACTGCTTGGCCCCGATCCCCTGTCTTGGGCCTAATTCAGGCCTTCTATCAAGGTGGTTACCTTCTATCTTGTTTGAGGCTGATCTAGAAGGCAAATCTTTGGCTTTGATTCCATAACTTGAGCCTACTTCAGGCCTCCTCTCAGGATGATTGCCCTCCATCTTGCAGTAGTTGGGTGGTCTAAACTTATATAGAGGTCTCTTGCCCTTGGAATTCACTCTAGTGCTGATGGTCCAGCCAAGAATGGCTGCTGTATGGGACCAGTTAGGTATGGCTTCTTCTTGTAGGTACTGGTTGGTTTAGGACGTCTCTGCACATCCTTATAATACTGTTTCCCATCAATTGGGAGCCCTTTCAACTATTTATAACTTCACCTGCATCTGGGACATTTCCTTTGCATGACAACTGCCTCTAGGGAGTCATTATCCAGTGCCTCCTCACTAGAGTCCTCCCTTTGGTCTGCAAAGCTCTTCCCATTCGTTGGTGAACCTCTGGTATCTTTCTTGTCAGTAGTCTGGCTGGTAACATGCATCTGCACATTAACCTCTTCCAATTCCTTCAAGGATAAGTTCTGGAAGTCTGACATAACAACATTGGCTATAATTTCTCCAATCTCTGGGAATGGATTAGTGTCAATCCCCATAGCTTTCTTTGCTTTAGCTGGGAATTTTAAACTTCCTTTTTGAATTTGTTCTTGGGACTTATCCCGAAAAACAATACAGTTTTTAGTTGAGTGAGACCAAGAATTGTGCCATTTACAATACATCTTCCTTTTAAGTTTTTCTGGAGAAGGAATTTTAACTCCTTTTGGTAACTTTAGGAAATTCGCTGCAAGCAAATGATCAAAAATGTCATCTGCCTTTGTTAAATCGAAAGAGTATTTCCTATGAAGGTCTTTCTTTTTAAACTACTGGTCTATTGTAGTGTCTTTATGAATTAATGCCTTACAGATCACAGATTCTTTCCCTACGATCTCTGCTGTATCAATCTCATAATTAGGATCTTTATAATAAGTCTTGTATGATGCATTACTTCGATCTTGTTCTTTCTCAAGCAATGATTCATATCTAGACACCTTATAGGTTAATTCCGCTAAGTCTCGAAACTCAGTTGAGTCAAACTTCTTTCGGAGCCTAACTCTAAACCATTTGAGCCAATCTTACGAATTCAGGCTCTAGTAGAAATGACCCTACATTTGTTTCGTGTTCTTTTGAATCTAGCAATAAATTGAACAGTCTTCTTATCAGACCTTTGACTTAACCTTGCCAAGTCTGCCGTGGAAACTTCGAGCTCCGTTTGGAAGAATTGGGCATGAAACACCTCCTCCATTTGCTGCCAAGTTTGGATAGAGCCAGGTGTAAGGTTAATATACCATACAAAAACTGCCCCAGTTAGAGAATTTGGAAAAAGTCTTAACTTCATGTAATCATTATTAGTAAATTCACCACATTGGGTAACGAACCTAGCAATGTGTTCTCCTGTTGACTGGTTTCCATTTCCATAAAAAAGAGCAAAGTCTGGTATTCTAAACCCCCTTGGGTATTCATGCACTCTATCCACCCATTCTGGGTATGGCTTCCTATACACAGGAGTTTGAATCCCCCAAGCCATAGGTCCACACATTTCTCTGACAATATCAACAATTTGGTCCCTAGGAACCATATTTTGTACTTGTTGGACTACCACTAGAGGAACAAACACAGGATTTGGTGGAAAATCTTGTACCTAAGGCCCTCTTGGTCTATAGAGAGGTATATTTGGGACTGGTTGTCCCTGTGGTACTAGTTGCCTTTTGAGGGTATGGTTGACCTCTCTAAGCCTGTCTTGCGAAATGACCTGCGAAAGGTGCTGTAATAGGAGGAACATGTGTTGTTTCTCTTCCAACCGCATGAAACCCTTCTAATCCCCCAGGTGTGAATTCAAGCAAGGGATTAGTGAACCCTCTTGTGCTAGGTATGGCTTCGAACATAGGATTTGAAAACATTCTCATGCCATTTTCTTGTGTTTGCCCAGATCCACCAATTTGTATGGCGTCACTGTTAGGTAATGAGGCATGTTGATTTACCATAGGCCTCGAAAGAGGCTCATATCAAGACTGAGGTATAGGTGATGGTCTTTCATAATTTTGATTACTAGTTTGACCATTAGTATGTCCATTACTTTGCATAGGCTGTTTATCTCTAGCCAATCTTTACTGAGAAACATTTGAATTTTCCTCCATATGCCTTGTGTTAGTTGGTTGGTGGGAATTCATCCGATCCATAAAGGATATTGCACATCTTTCCATTGTGTTCATTAACTGCTGTCCCATGGCATCTACTAGGCCTCTACATGGATTCATTGGCTGAGCAGATAGAACAGTAGATGGTCTAATTCCATGGCCTTGTCCAATATTTTGAACATGTGGTGCATGTTCTGAAGTACTGGTCTGTTTGACCATAGGCTCTGATGAGATAGGTGCTTCCATAGGATGTGTTATCATATTATCCTCTGGATCAGGTACCTCCACCTCTCCTTCCATACCTTCTTCCAGGCGTTTATTTTCTTCTTATCTCCTACGTCTAGCCATTTCAATTAGTCCCACTGGGCGTGCCAAAAATATATGTTGACTTTTTTGGCTTTTGAAGGTTAGTATTGAAAATTTTAAGCGTGCCAGTAAGGATCAATCAGTCGTTACAGAAGATTAATTGCCAACCAATTATTAGACGATTGTGTTTTAGTTCTTTTCAGCCTCAATGAATATGACTTTTATTGGTGGCTTGTTTAGGAGAATTTAGTAAATAACAACTAAGTGAAGAATAATTTCATAATTTCATTAAGTAAACTAAAAAACTTACAATGATCTGACCCAGCCTTGTAGAGGTTTACAGTAACAAGCTATTTGAAACTACTCCTATGAATGAAGTGCAGTACAGGAATTTGAAGTGCAGAAATGTAAAGAACTGTAAAAACGGGAAGGGGAAAACAAAGTAAATAAAACTGGCTTTTGATCTGAGTCTGAATCTTCCTTTTTGGGGCCTCATCTGCTATTTATACTTAATGATAATCGTCAAAGTGAGCTTCTAACTGTTTAAATGCCCTCCATGATTGCTGAACATGCTCTCTCACAGTCAGTCCCATTACGCCACATTTGCAGTTAGGTTTCCCTCCTGATTTTAAATTTAAACCTTGTGAGTAACCGTTAGGCCACATCACCTTATATCCCTCAATCATTTCAGTGCTACGCAGACCCATTATTACCAATATGGACTGACACGTGTCTGACTATGGTTGACAACTTGTATTAACTCCCCAAATTGCTTTTTTCATGCCACGTGTTGAATTGTGATTGGCTTATACAAATTATACAGCCAACAGTCATATTTGAGTTTAAATTTCACTATTAGATTTTATAAGTTTTTCTCCTCTTATTTTCCTATCATTGATTTTTTTTATTTATTTAAAGAAAAAAAGTGGTTGTCTTGGGCTTGATGCATGCCATGAGAATTGTAAATAAACTTAATTTCTGATAAACAATTCAAAATTGTTGCAAGTAGGCGTTTGCAAAATATCTATCTACTGTTCAAAATTTTCAACCCTGCTTCGCCATCCGTGGCTAGAAAGTGTAGTAATGTTAGGAACACAAAAACCAAACATAGAATGGGATACAACCTTTTCACAAAGGATGGGTTTTACATATGTATTGATGTAATCTTCATATGTATGTATGCTTTTTCCATCAATAAAGTTCAATTTCTTTTTTTGAGAAAAAAAAATGGTATAAGTTCTACATGTAGGCCTCACCTCTTGTGAGAGGGTTATCCCATTATGTATTTAATTTCTGTGCACATAAATTTCCTTTTAAAGTATTGACTACTTTTAATTGGACCAAGTATATAGTTGTGTGTGATTTACAATTTTTAACGCATCCAAATAACCAATCTAACCCTCCAATACTTATAAATCTTCTCATTTTTTACTTTCATCTCTCCCTCTAAACTTTTTATCACCACTTCCCACCCCTCATTGCATTGCCCACTCTTTGTCGCTTCCTAGACGCAAATATATCATCAAGCATTTCATTCATTTTGATTTTGTAATTTTATAATTATCGCATAAGATTTATAACTTTAAAATGTATACGTACTATATGTTGAAATTTACAGCCTCTCCAACTCATTGGTTTGAAATTGTCAAAAATTCATACCAACCTGCTAGTTTTGAGGCCATGCATATTGGTGGTAGGTTAAGAAATTGTCAAACTGTTGAGAGCAGTTTGATTGAGATTATTTTTCCTGAATCAACCTCCACACAAGTCCAATTCCAATTTTAAATTTGATTTGTATATAAAATGTTCAATACATGGCTTGAATGTACCACTTGTGCCAATGAATTATTTGTTTGCGCAAACGTAGCTTTCAATGTCAAGCTAATAATAAAGGTTCTTACATTCTTGTAATCAACTGGATTAGCTCGTACCTTCATCAAACTACAACTTTCATGTACATAAAATTTGTCTTATTAGACATATCCAAATAAGCATCAAGAAAGCTTAATCTTTTAGATTAGGTACAAAAGGCATTTCAAACAAAAATGAACATTCACTTCGTTTGGTTTGAATTTTTTAAAAACACTTTTTAAAAATTCTACTCTCATATTTTTCTTATTTATTTTTTTTTTGGTTTTATTGATTTTTTTAATATTTGAAGTAATTTTTTTAATTTTTAGACACATCTAACATAAATACACTTAAAAAGTATAATTTTCATGAAATTTTTTAAAAAAAATTCACCAAATACCAAAAATATAAAAAATATAAAAATTCAGTATATTTTTCATATTTTTGTGTATTTATTAATTTTCTGAAATATTTTTCACAAATATTTTACTTTTTAAAAAAATACTTAAAATTTTAAAAATATTTACTAAAAATAAAAAGATACGAAAAATAAAAAATTCAATTTTAAAAAATTTAAATTTAAAAAACTGAAATCAAACGTACTGATTAAATTTTAGAATAGCAGAGACCTTGACTTCGTCGCGTAAGCCTTTGCTTGAGGCAGACACGTCGAACTTTCGTTGAGGATTTTTAATTTTTTAATTTATTATTAATCTATAATCTAATGATGAGTCCTTTTTTGTATTCACATTCGGCCATTGGCCGGGGCATATGGATCACATTTGGGTGGGTTCTTCACATGCTTAAACCCATTTGCCAAGTTGTTTTTATTTATTTTTTTATTTTTCAACAGATAAGAAAGTAATTACATTATGAAAAATATTTTAATATTTATATTATTTAATAAACAGACTATTAGTCTATAATAATTAGAAAGTTAGCAAAATTTAACAATCAATTCACAATGTCCACCAAGCCAAGTTCAATAACAATTACTAATCGTCTAACAACCAATCCACCATGCCCACCAAGCCAAGTCCAATAATCACTACTAATCATATACAACCCTTATAATGGAAAAGAAATAAATCAACCACCACAAAAGATATCCAACTTCTTTCCATAGGAGTTAAACCTAAGATCACACACTACAAAGGGTGCTATACAACCATTAGGCCACATGCCTTTGTTCATTTGATAAGAAGTTCAAACACTATAAAGAGGGGAAATTTATGATTTGTATTCTCAAAAATGGGTATATTATAAGAAGACTATGAGTTTTGTTCTGATTATAGGGATTTAGAATAGTGTGCATAAGCTAATTCAGGATACCTTATACATAACAAACACACACACACACACACAAAATAATAATAAATAAATAAAAATCTAAGGTTTAAAATGTATTGAATATCGATAGTAGTGGTTTAAGAATTTTTAAACTTTTGACATTAAAATGAGATTTTATTTTATTAAATTTTACAAAAATTAATTTTTTTTAGAAAAGCTAGTCACCTAAAAAAATTGTCTAGAAATTTATCCGAAAAAGTGATACGTGATCTAAATTCAATTCTTATATGATGGTATGGTAGGTTTCACACTTAAATAAATCTCAAGTACATAAATTATTATAATTTTTTAAAAACTTTTTCTTTGTGAGCTTTGCACAATAAGTTAAGTGACTTAATTAGTTTTTTTTTTTTTTTGATCGGCAAAAGAGAAACTTCATTGATGAAAGACAACCGAATTACATCAACAAAGAGGAGAAACCAACAAGAAGAAGCTCCAAGTTGGTGAAACTCCAAGTTGGTGAGAAACCAACAAAACAAGGAAAACAAAGATAAAAAAACACAAAAAAAAAAACTGCAGAAACTTGGAGCATCAAAATAGCACCAAAAACCGAACAAGCTCACACCAAAAACTGAGACCAGCAGCACAACTAAGAATCACCCTTGTACAACAACTTACAGCAGCACTAACTGAGACCACCAAAAAACTGAGACCAGCAGCACAAACTGAAACCACCAAAAACTGGATCTTCTGGCACAGCTTTCTTCACAATCTTTCCTATTCCTAGCCCCCTAATAATCACCCTTGTACAGCAACTTACAGCACCTTACTGTTTGACCTTCCCCTCTTTGATGATTCTCCTTTTGTCCTTACGCTCTAGGTCCATGATCTTATTTAAGGCTACATCCTCTTGACCATTGAAGTTGATACCAAGAGTTTTCCCCAATTGGATGGTAGCTGTGGCTTCTTGAAGAAGGTAATTATTCAGGCTTGATTCAGACTCAGACAGTTCCGACTGTGCAATTGCTGCTGCTGCTGGTCTGTATATGATAGATTTTGAGGTGGGTTTGTTGACAGCTTTGTACCCATGGAGTCTGGAGAAGGTAGTAAAACCCTCTAGGTGGGCCTTTTGTTTCCCCTTTTTCTTTACATTTCGAAGAGGTTTTGAGATAGCAGCTGATTGCCTAATATGGCCTGAATGGTTTAGGCACAAAGCCAAGAGCCCATTACAACCAGGTTTAACATTACAAGGCTCAATAGGCCTGGAGAAAGGATCACTAACAAGGTTGTTGCTAATTGATTGGGCCAGATCCACTTCCAGATTAATGCCAGGCTGGAGACCCTCTCTAGACCCACTAAAGCTTTTCATAAAACCGTGTGTAAAGACTTGCTCAACACACCTCTGATTGCCATCATTACTTTTAGGACTGTGCATAGGCTCTTCCAGCATCATTACCTCTACATACGCTCCCTCCTTGCTGCAGCTTTCTGAATCCAACTTTGTCTCCTCAACTACCGTGTTTGCCTTCTTTCCAATGCGACATGCAGTAGGCTCCTTCCTCGGTACTACCTCATTGGTGTATACCAACTCAGCAGCAAGCTTGTCACATCCTGCTGCCACCTCATCATCATCTTCATACTCCCTACAGCCCTTCTCTAGGAAAGTCTCTGCCTCTTTACTAGAACAAAGAACATTAGAACTACAATCTTCCATACCATTAAGCTTCATGATGCTAAGATCTGCACTATGATCTTCACACACAAGGATGGGGTGGACTTTACCCTTACACTCCAGCAAAATAGTTTTGTTGATAGGCTCCATACATGACGTAACCACTCTGACTTCGGCGTAGGAGAAGGATTTTGGTTGACAGATATCCCCATCCAAATTGAGAACAGAGCCCCAAATACTTCCAATGCTGTTAAGTGTGTTTCTGTTCCAACAATTTAAGGGGATGCCATAACATCTCAACCACAAGCATCTCTCTTGTTCATAGTGGAAATCTGGTTTCCATTCCACCACAAACTGGCTCCAATCTTTGAACCAATCTTTAATATTACAGATATTAGACTTCAGCTCCTCTGAAGATTTGAAAGTTAAAACTACATCACAGCCTCCCCCTTGTCTAACTAGAACCTGGTCCAGACCATTTGCCTTCAGAGCTTTACCAATATCATGAGTGGAATACTTAGCATTGAGTCTGATTATTACACTATCATATAGCCATCCATGACCAACTTCATCAACTTTTATGTTCATGCTAACATTACCAGCTGCAGTGGGTGGTTCCCCTTTTAATACCTCTGCAAAGGATCTTTGATCTACATATGGAGCTTTACCTTTCATGCTGGTTGTTGTGAAGAATCTTTTGGTATTCTGTGATAACCCTCTGTTTTGGTCATCTCTGTTACCCCTGGCATGTGTAGCTTTCTTGACTTGTAGCACCATATCATCCACCAACATACCATTCGCTTGTTGGATGGCAATGTCTGCTGCAACGGGGCAATCAAATCTTACAAACCCGAATCTTGATTTTGACACTATTCTTCTTTTAAGAGGTATAAAGACATTCTTCACAATGCCAAACTTTGTGAAGAGTTTGAACAAAGACTCAGCATTCGTTGCTCCTGGAAGATTATCCACGAAAACCGTAAAAAGTCCCTGCATTTCTTCAAATTGCTCCGTTAATAGAACACTTTCCAAGTGACTTAATTAGTTGATACATCAATTATGGACAACTAATAAGATCTGAAATATCCCAGAATTATAGGGTATGGTGAAAGGGCTGATAAGGTTTAGCTCTAAACTGACAATTAATGGATTAATTTCAAAATCTTAGGGCTTGTTCAGAAACTTGGTTATTTTATTTGGCCTTTTAGTGATATTTTAACTTGGTTAAAAAAAAGTAGTGTTTGGCATAATAGTTGACTTCTTTTGTTTTTGTAGTTAATTTGATAGTTGTGAGAAAAAAAATAAAGTAATTATGTTTTGAATTTAATATTTTATTTTATTGATAATTTTAATTATTTTTTTATTTTTATTGGCTATTTTAACCAAAATTACTTATCCCAAAACTTTCTTGAGAGACAGACTTGCAAATCAAGATCAATAAGTTTTTTTGTCAGACAAAAGAGTCGACTTTGACAATATTTAATTTCAAATTGTTTCCACAAGTAATACTATATATTGACCATCTCACATCACATTATTACCTACAAATCTTAAGCGTCACAAACAAACATGGCATCCATGCATTCCTCTACTTGCATTTTCTCTCTCTTTCTCATCTTCCATCTCTCCCTTGCAATCCCCTCAACAACTTCCTCACCCGATACGGTGTGTAGGTCAACTCCTTTCCCTTCCGTTTGCAAATCCATGTTGCCGGGTAACCAACCTGGCAGTACCATACATGACTATGGCCGTTTTTCCATCCGCCGGTCCTTAGCAACAACTCAAAATCTTCTCTCTTTGATCAATAGTTACCTTAGTAACCAAAATACATTGTCTCAAACCGCCATTCGTGCTCTCCAGGATTGCCAACACCTCATCAGCTTAAACCTAGATTTCTTGTCCAATGCCAGCCAATCCATTGGTTTTACAGACACCCTTCAAAGTTCACAAGCTGATGACACACATACTTTACTAAGTGCTGTCTTGACCAACCAACAAACTTGCTCAGACGGGCTTCAAGTTGCGACTTTGCCTTCTTCAGCCATTCAAAATGCCCTTCTAACTCCGTTAAACAATGGAAACATGATGAATAGCGTGTCGCTAGCTCTTTTCAAGCAAGGTTGGGCCCACAATGAGGCCAGACATGGGCGGGGGCTGCTGACACAACTATTTTTTGGTGGTGGTGCTGGTGGGGTGAATGTGAGCCAAATGGTGGTGGTGAACCAGGATGGTAGTGGGAACTTCACCAATATCACTGCTGCGGTGGCGGCAGCGCCTACTTATAGCAACGGTAGCAATGGCTATTTCGTGATTTATGTGGTGGCCGGAGTTTACCAAGAGTATGTTACGATTACAAAGAACCAAACTTACTTGATGATGATCGGAGATGGGATTAACCATACTATCATCACCGGTAACCATAGCGTGGCGGATGGGTGGACAACTTTCAATTCTGCAACATTTGGTAAAGTTTTATTTTATTGTATTTTGTAGGGTCTTTTAAGCAATGCAAATGCAATTAATTATATTGATTAATATGAGTTTCATCTCATAAGCAAATATAGGAGGTACAAAATTAGCAAATTTAAGCAATGCAATAAATTATACCCACATGCAATTAATCATATCCATGTGCAATAAATTTGAAACATTAGTCACTAAAACATTACAACGTCTTTTATAATTTGTCAAAATTCAACATGCTCTGTACAAAGTTTCTACATGAAATTTATCTTGCTTTAAGTAACTATTTAAGTAGAGTAATATTTTTTTAAGCAGAGTAATATTATATAAACATAAAATTTATACATAATTTTTTATAATTATGTGATAGGTTTGAGTTCTATTAGTTTAAAAATAAAGTTGAATCAATTAATAATGAAAAAACTAGGTAATCAAAATAGTAAATAAAAAAGTGTCCTAAAAATAAAGTATATAATATATATTTAAATTTGATACAATGTAAATAATACTTTGAATAAATCTAGTCTATAAATTTTATTTTCTTATGAACAAATTGTTATTCACAAAAAAAAGAAGAAAAAAAAAAAAATCTATGCCATATATAAACTTCATTTATGCATGCATAGCATTTCAAAACCATCTAAACCTAACATTCTTAATAAAAACACCTTCTTGCAGTTGTGGAAGGCCAAGGATTTGTGGCCCTAAACCTAACCATCCGCAACACCGCCGGACCGCAAAAGTTTCAGGCAGTGGCACTTAGAAACGACGCCGACTTGTCCACTTTCTACAACTGCAGTTTCGAAGGATACCAAGACACCCTCTACACCCATTCCCTCCGGCAATTCTACCGACAATGCGATGTCTATGGCACCGTCGATTTCATCTTTGGAAATGCCGCGACTGTTCTTCAGGATTGCAATTTATATCCGCGGCTTCCCTTGCTAGGCCAGTCTAATACAATTACCGCGCAAGGTAAGACCGATATAAATCAAAACACTGGGACTTCAATTCATAATTGTAGCATTACTGCTGCCCAGGACTTGGCATCGAGCAATGGCACGACGCAGACTTTCCTAGGCAGGCCATGGAAGCTTTACTCGACGGTAGTTTATATGCAATCCTTCATGGATTACTTGATTAATCCTGCTGGGTGGGCCCCGTGGTCTGGGGATTTTGCGTTGAACACATCATACTATGCAGAGTATAATAACTATGGACCGGGGTCCAATACTAGTAATCGGGTCACATGGCTTGGTTACCATGTGATTGGTGCAACAGATGCAGTGAATTTTACTGTCTCTAATTTCATATTTGGAGATCATTGGTTACCTCAAACTAAAGTCCCTTATATTGGTGGTTTAATGTGAGTTATGATTTTAAATATTGGTACATACTATCTGATATTGGTTGATATATAGTTGTATAGCCAATATTGATCAGTATCTTGATACTATTATTTAAAAGTATAATACGTGTAACACCTTTTGCTATTTCATTCTTGAATTAAATTTGTTTTCAATTTTCTTCCCTTCCAAAATAACATTCCATGATGTAAGAATGCCAAGAAAATGTCTTACTTATGAGTTGTAATTTATTTGTTTTAATGTAAACAGTCTCTAGTGTTATTCATGATGTGGCTTGGGAACTCCCACAACAAAACACCAGTAATCAACAGTGTGTACAGTATACATGCTCATATGGTGTCTACTGTTCCTGTACTTTCTTTCATTCCCAAACCACTTGGCTATTATTTTTCGGAGAAATTATTATTGAATGGTATTCAGTGGTGATTTGATAAAATTTTCAAAAATTTATGAAAAAAGTTTATAGTTTTATATTTTAAATCACAATTATTATTTATTTTTATAGATACAAATGTAAATGGATGAAAGGATAAACGATATCTGATTAATTTAATTTTGTACAAGTATGTTCTACTTGATGTATTACAAAATGTGAACAGTTTAGATTATCAAAATGGGCCCCGAAATGAGTCCATTTAGCTACACAATAGTGGCTGCTATGCACCTCCGCACAGCAACCATCCCAAATCCGTGAAACATTTGATAAAATATTTGATAGAAATTTTGATATCCCTAACATTACTCTATATCTATTTGAGGAACTCCATTAGTCCATCAATTTTGTTAGGGATCACTAATGAGACAGGTTGGATTTATGTAGTCCATAATTATTGTATATAAATCTCATATTTTAATAGATTTTTTAGATCTTGACTGGTCAACGGGTTAGTACGGGTCGGACCTATTTAAAAAATTTATATCAAGTCCAACCCATAAGCCTAAATCTTACGGGTCATAATCAAACCATTATTAAATTTTACATATTTTTCATTAACATATATTTAATATTTGCATTAGTTATTTTTCTTGTTTACTTTCTAACATAATTCAAGTATTTTGAGAAATTTTTTTATTTTTTATTTTTATTTATTTTACATCTCATATAATAAAAAACAATCAAGTAACATATAATACTTACAAGTGAAGGGAGAAAAAACCTTTAAATATTAGACTAAAAAAAATCAAACTAAATATTAGACTTATCTATGCAGGCTCTTACGAGCAGGGCTTATGGGCGACTTAGGTTATAAATCCTAGTTCAAAACTCTACATCTTCTTCTATATGTTGGAACAGACAAGGCATTCTGTAGACGTCCCCCGAACGCCCCGGGAGGGTGAGTCCCGTCCCGTTCCGTTCGATATTGGGGTCACTACAGCTCAGGACCCTCAAATTGTCACGGTTCTAAGTCTGAACCAAAGAGTCCAAATCCGGCAAATCGTTTTGAGAAAACAAATTTTTTGAAAGAAGTGCCAAACATGGATTGCTTTGCCAGATACAGAGTCGCCACCTAAATATTTTATTTTGGGGGAATTTAGGAAACCCTGACTCGTTTGCCAAAGGCTACGTGTCCGTCATTACCAAAGTTGCCTCGGCTCGGGAACTTGGGTACGATTGGGGAAGGTCACTTCGTGAGCACCCCCGCTCGCCCGATCAAAGATCGGCCTCTATTAACCATGATATCTAGTTTTAAAAACTTTATGCGTTCTTATTCCGGTTATTAGCCTAGATTTACTATGTGATGCGCACAGCATACAAGTATAGACTGGATCGTCTGAATTGGAACAAAACATTTCATGTTTATTTTTTTAAAGTGGTTTGATGGTGCTACCCGCAAGTAGGCTAAGACGTGGATTTGCCACCCTCGGGTGGGCTTAGAAAAACATGATTTTGTCACTATCTAGTGGGCTTAAAACACACATTTGATGAATTGTTCCAATTCAAATAACCCAACCTCCACCCACAGGCATTCAGGCAGTTATATCATATAAGCATATAGCCTCATGGTAAGCATGCTATTCATGGCAGTCACTCACACACATGCAAGGATGCTAAAGCGTAAAACTTACCGAGTACTCCAAACCAAAACAGAAGCTAATTAGAAATCCATACATGATCCTAATTATACAGAAATGCCTAATGCAACATATGTAAAATGCAACTATAGCAGGCTCGGCTATTCTAAACATGGCATATGAGATGCAACAGCTAACAAGTATTCAACTTTGAAATTGAAATACAAATGCAGTTAGTATGATGCGCCGAGCCCGGTGCATGCAAAACAGATGAATGAATGCAAACATGTTATCATACTGTATGCTAATTGAAACATGCCCTAATCTAACCATCATAAGCGGGTAAATAAAACGGAGAAAGACGTGGGGTTGGAAGACATACATTACACAAACGCACACTTATTACAGTTGTACCCTCGCGCAGAGGGTCCGAATAAAATAATATACAGTCCCGAATGAATAGTACAGTCCAAATAAATAATACAGTCCAAATAATTACAAAAATCCTAATTAATTACCAAATTAACTAAGAAAACAATAAACTGGCATGCAAGCCAGGGACTGCCTCGACTCCGCCCCGGATGATGAATGGTGCACGCTCGGGTTGCCTTGCGCGGAAATCCACGGCGATGCCTCGATTAGCCTCTATTTGCAATTTATTCTTGGAATGCGTGTCAAGCTCTGGAAGGCTGCTGATTCTTGATTTGTTGCAATAGAGAGCAGGAAAGGGGCATGGCAATATATTTTTCACAAATGTATGCATGCCTCGATCCTCGTGCCACCAATCGCGCATCTCGATGCATGATGGCCGAGGAGTCAAATTGCACGACTCAATATGAAATGAATGCACATATAAACACAATAAAACCTAAACTCCATCATGGATAATTCGGAGTGTCGGTGACTGGAAATTGAGACACGTTCCGTCACTCGAAGTACGAAACGTCCCTCGTTTCCCGTGCTCGGGCTAACTCCTATCCCAAGCACAATGCAATATGCATGACATGCATGAATGCAACTAATATACAACCTAGCATGCACAATGCTATGAGATGGCATACACGATGCACGAGATAACATGACATATACAATGCGCTAACATACAACCTAGCATACACAATGCTATGAAATGAAATGGCATACACAATGCAATATCGGCTTACACCAACATGAGTGGACCTCAGCCACACTCACATAGGAGGCCATAAAATGAAAATGAGACAACTCAGAATGCGTGCACACATGCACGCAAACCGAGGACCGACCCTAAGGCACGAAATGCCACTCTAACAAGACATGGCAAAACATGGAATATGGCATACAAGCATGCAAATTTCAGCGCTGAAATATGACCCAAAATAGCCCCGAATCATGGAAACATGGCACCCGATGCATGAAATGAACCCGAAACACAAAACTAGGCATATGCATTGGCCTATAACTATACAAAACATCCATTATTTGAACATGAAATGTGAATACAGATTCGAGACAGCCCCAAAAAAAGCATGTTTACAGTTTTAAGTAAGGCCAAACAATGAACACAAATGGGGTTAAGCTAGCATGCAAAAATGACCCTAAATGTGAGATAAAGAAGCAAGTCATGGCTACTGGCCTCAAACAAGAGAGGGCCCTTAAACAATATTAGAGAGGGACCCAAAACATGGCATTTTAAAGTTTATGATCAAACCCAAAACAGTTCTTAAGCATGCTCAAAATACTATGCAAAACAAGGCCAAAAAGAGAGCTATAACACAAAGTACAAAAAAGGTGCCTCAAACAGTAAAATATCCTTAATAAAACATTAAGAGGGGGTCAAAATAAGGCCATTTATAGTTCGGACCATAGCCCAAAAACCGAAGCACAAGAGGCTAACAAATCATGCAAAAATGGAGCCAAAAAAGAGATACAAAAGCAAGTGGCAAATGGAAGCCTCAAACAGTGATGAGCCCTTCAACAATGTTGAATAAGGGCTCAAAATAAACTACTTTACAGTTTATGACAGAGCTCAAAACAGTTTATACATAGGCCTAAAATACTATGTAAAGAAATGACATAAAAGAAAGGTAAAGAAGCAAGTGCCACAAGGAAGCCTCAAACAGTGAGAGGCCCTTAAACAAACATGAAATAGAGCTTAAAAAAATTCTATTTTCAGTTAGGGTCGGAGCTCAAAAAAGTAAGCACAAGGAGCTAGAATATGAACCAAGAAAAGGGTCAAAAAGGGGAGAAGAGGACTTACCCTTGAAGACTAGTCTTTGACAGCCTTTTGGACCAAAATGCAGCACTCCTAAGCTCTGAAGAACAACCTCAAGCTGCTGGAATGGAGGATGGAAGGGTGGGGCTATGGGTTGGTGAAGAACCAAGGGGGTTTTTAAGGCTTAGAGTAGAGAGAGAGAGAGAGAGATTTAATATGAGAGCTCCAAACCAAATTTTTCTAACCCCTAAACTAGAGCTGGGAGGCTGGTTTTATAGGCAAAAGAGGGGGAGAAAAGGGGGGAAAAATGGGGGGGAAAACAATTCAAGTTTTCCCCAAAAAAGTTGGCCCCCCGAATACAAAATCTGGGGGGAAAAGAGATGCATATTTGAACTGTATCAGCAGCAATGAGCAAGGCCGGCTGGTTATTGAGGTTGCAGGTGGTCGGCCGGCTACTTCCCATGGCCGGCCGACCAAGGGTCAAAAGGTTCAATGAGGATTAGTGGCCGGCCACCACATATTGGTGGCCTCCCATGTGTGCTCAACACAATCATGTGGTCAAACACTGGAGATATTGAACCAGGAGAGAGAACAACCCACTTTTCAAAGGGGTTCAAAAGGTTCAAAAGCAATTACTGGCCGGCCACCAAATATTGGTGGCCTCCCAGATGTGTACATCACAAATATGGGGTTTAGGGTGCAAGAAAATGGCCCAAGGGTGGTCAACATTGGCTTTGAAGTGAGAAAAAACGGGCGACGGAGGGCGATGAAGGGATAAAATTGGCTGATAGAACAATTACTGGCCTCCCATTCCTCTATGACCTTCCTAGCAATGAAACAGAGGTCCCTGCCCAAAACGAACCAAAGCCGATGCAAAATGAAGGTTCGGGGACCGAAACGCGCAGCCTGGGGCCCCGAAAACTGACTGTTAGGCACCGGGAGTGGTGTCCGACCACGAAGTCGGTTTCTCGGACCACAGTGTCCCTCAAAAGGGAGAAAATAAGATGTATGCCAAAAACCGGAGCGAACGGAGGTGGTTAAGCAGTCCCGATCCGAGGCACACGGCCAACGGCTCCGAAAAACCAGAAACCGGACTCCAAACGGGCAAAATGGCCTACGACCACGAAACGTAGCCTACGGCTACTGACAGATGATCTACGAGACCTCTCCCTTCCTTCGGGAAGAGAAAACAGAGAAAACGGAGCCTGGTTCGCAAACCGAGGCAAGACACGAAAGAGTCCGGAAGTCCGGAGGCAAGGCTCGCGGCCGAGACTTTGAAACTTCTGAACGAGTATAATATGCACCATCACCGAGTGCTCAATCGGTGACGTCTGAGTCTTAAGGTCGGTCAAAAATGGGGTGTCTACAGTTGCCCCTCTTTGACAGAACTCGAAAGTCACACGTGACGGGAGTGAATGTCAATGCCCAGAGACGACCCATTTTTGACAAGGCCGAAGACTTAGACAAACAGGCAAGATAATAAAGATGTGCCCGCAGGCATGGGGCAAGATGCAAAATGATATGCAGGAAGATTTTGATAATTGGACTTATACGCTATGCGAAGCCGGTTTAAAAATTGGACTTATACGCTACGCGAAGCCGGTTTGATAATTGGACTTATACGCTACGCGAAGCCGGTTTGAAAATTGGACTTACACGCTACGCGGAGCCGGTTTGATAATTGGACTTATACGCTACGCGAAGCCGGTTTGAAAATTGGACTTATACGCTACGCAAAGCCGGTTTGAAAATTGGACTTACACGTTACGCGAAGCCGGTTTGATAATTGGACTTATACGCTACGCGAAGCCGGTTCGAAAATTGAGGATTCATGCAATGCACTGTAATGCAGTGGCTAAAATGCAATGTAATAGCTAAGAGGTAAAGGTACCTTACAGGGGCAATTGGCAATGACTAACATCATGCTGCTGGGGATTTTTCGCTTCTTCTTGGTTGAACTGCAGGTACTACTTTTCTCCCTGACTATGGTCGCAGCTTTCCCTATTCTCCAACAGGGTGACAGACTAGGTTGGATCAGTATGCAGAATTGAGGTGCATACAGATGCTATCTCAATCTATGGGGCTGCCATACAGATTTCAAGCCGAGGATATACCCCTGGGTATTTAAACCAGACTTTAGTCTCGGAAATCCCGAACCTTTGCGTTCTAGGCATAAGCCATTCGAACTCTAGTTTCCACCGTCTCAGTTGGTCTCCTAGGAACTCACCGCAAACACAAGCAGGTGGCTGTACCAGACCACCAAAAGTCGTTCGGGCACGACAAACACCAAAGGAATTGCACCTTTAGAGGATTTAAGGTCTCCTAGACCGAGGAGTGCACAAGACAGTGCGAATAAAGATGCAGGATTTAAGGTCTCCTTAGACCGGAGGATTTAAGGTCTCCTAGACCAGACAGTAAAATAGATACGATGTAATAGATGTGATGCAATAGATGCAAAGGGTGAACACACGCCAACCACGCTGGACTCGCGAGTGGAGGAAGAATAAAGAAAATCAATCAGGAGCGCGCTCCATGCAACCTAAGATAAATTTCAAACACGCTGAAATTGTGTGAGGAATGGAAGGCTCCAATCACGCTGAAATCGTGAGAGGAGGTCCAAAAATAACCCGCCCAGCGCGTCTACAACGCAACCTGGGATAAAATCCAAACACGCTGAAATCGTGTGAGGAAAAGAACACTCTAACCACGCTGAAATCGTGAGAAGAGGTCCGAAAACAACCGTCCAGGTGCGCACACAACGCAACCTGAGATAGATTCCAAACACGCTGAAATCGCGTAAGGAAAAAAAAACACTCTGACCACGCTGAAATCGTGAGAAGAGGTCCGAAAAAAGCAACTGCCCAGGTGCGCGCACAACGCAACTTGAGATAGATTCCAAACACGTTGAAATCGCGTAAGGAATGGGACACTCAAACCACGCTGAAATCATGAGAGGAGGTCCAAACAACAACCGCCCAGGTGTGCGCACAACGCAACTTGAGATAAAATCCAAACACGCTGAAATCGTGTAAGGAACGGGATACTCAAACCACGCTGAAATCATGAGAGGAGTCCAAACAACAACTGCCCAGGTGCGCGCACAACGTAACCTGAGATAAATTCCAAACACGCTGAAATTGTGTGAGGAAAGGGACACTCAAACCACGCTGAAATCGTGAGAGGAGGTCCAAACAACAATCGCCCACGTGCGCGCACAACGCATCCTGAGATAAAATCCAAACACGCTGAAATCGTGTGAGGAATGGGACACTCAAACCACGCTGAAATCGTGAGAAGTGGTCCGAAAACAACCGCCCAGGTGCATACACAACGCAACCTGAGATGAATTCCAAACACGCTGAAATCGTGTAAGGAACGGGACACTCAAACCACGCTGAAATCGTGAGAGGAGGTCCAAACAACAACCGCCCACGTGCGCGCACAACGCATCCTGAGATAAAATCCAAACACGCTGAAATCGTGTGAGGAACGGGACACTCAAACCACGCTGAAATCGTGAGAGGAGTCCAAACAACAACCGCCCAGGTACGCGCACAACGCAACCTGAGATAAATTCCAAACACGCTGAAATCGTGTAAGGAACGGGACACTCGAACCACGCTGAAATCGTGAGAGGAGGTCCAAACAACAATCGCCCAAGTGCGCGCACAACGCAACCTGAGATAAATTCCAAACATGCTGAAATCGTGTGAGGAAAGGGACACTCAAACCACGCTGAAATCGTGAGAGGAGGTCCAAACAATAACCGCCCAGGTGCGCGCACAACGCAACCTGAGATAAATTCCAAACACGCTGAAATCGTGTAAGGAACGGGACACTCAAACCACGCTGAAATCGTGAGAAGAGGTAAACAACTCGGGAGCGTGTTCCACGCAACCTAAGTTGAGTCCCGAGGGACAACGATCCTAAACGCTGCACGGCGCAAAAGGATATAAGATAACACAAGATGCAAATAAACGCAACAAGTGCGATGATACAATACATGTTACAAGCAATATAGAGCATGACATTTAGGGAATGCAATGAATAGACAAAGCGGCACTCTAGAAAGCACCTCATGGAGTGAGTGGTGCTGAACCGCTTTACTCTGACGGGGAACGGTACTCAGGGAGAGCACTTCTGATCACCATTCTGGCTTGAAACAGTGAAACAGTCAACACAGTATTCTGTTCACTTTGAACACACAGCTCGTATCGGTGTACTGCTTATTCTGAACATGCAGCTCATAACACAATATTCTACTTATTTAGGAACATACGGCTCACGTAGGACAACGCTGATTCTGAACACACGGTCCGTTCTGAACACAACTCATTTTGAACTCACAGCCCATAACACAGTATTTGGTTTATTCGGCACACAGCTCATTCTGAACAGACAGCCCATAACACAGTATTTTGTTTATTCGGCACACAGCTCATACAAGACACTGCTTATTCTGGACATACAGGATGCGATGACGAAACTTGCAGAAGTTGAAACAATCTCGGATGCCCGACATTTTCCCTCTTTTCTTTTGCTTCGTAGCTTGGAACTTTCATAGCTTCAGATGGGTCCTGGTTTTACTGTTTTCACATGACCTGGGTTGAATCCCGCGGCTTTATGAAAGAACCAATCCTGATTTGCACAAATGTGGAGAACGACACGGCACTCTGAGCACAAAATGATTTTTGAAATTGAAATGAGAAATGGGTTCTCAACCGGGTATTGAGCCTACAATTGACCACAGCCAAAACGACTCAACAATGGAAAACAAAGGTGGAACGACCTAAACACAACTCAACAAAGGAAAAACAAGGTAAAATGACCTAAACATATTTGTTGACACTCAAACGACTTCAAACAAGAAACGAGACAAACAAAACGCACAAACACAACACTCAGCTGTGTTACAAAGGCGAGAGACCTCTCGGTGCACGAGGAGCTAGTTTCTCCGGGTATTGTTTCCCACCTTTTCTCATTTGTGATTCTCACATCACTCGGCCCTCAGGCTCTGTTTTTCTGAAAAAGTCTTTTTCTCACTTTTTCTCTCAGCGCACATCTCTCTATTCTTCAATCTCTCATTTTTTATCCCTCCCCTGGGTGGTTGATGGACAAACAGAAAGTTGCGGGCTCTTGCCCCTAGCATTCCGATAGATTCTTCTTCTTGTTCACAATAGTGAGTTTCTCCCACAGAGGGGTTGTGATGCGGCTGGATGTGCAGCAGATCTGTAATTGACATTGGTTGATGATGCTCCACCGGGGAGTTTGGATGTGATTAGATCATTCCAGTTCGTGCTTTGTACTTGGCTTGATACCTCGCTGCTTGGAGGATGTTGAGAGCTTTCAGCCCTTTTCTGCTAACTTCAGTTGTGCCCCCTTCTAGCGAATACGATGCCCTTTCTGGCAAGTAGAGTGCCCTTTCTGGCAAATGCATTGACAACGAGGAAAAGACAGGAAGCCTGACTCAACTGTGCCCCTAATTCATCAATTTGACCATTTTTTGGCTTTCTAAAACAATTTTGATCAAAATGAGAGTTAGATTAACGCGCTTGTTCGATTTTCTGATTTGAAATCACGCAAGTTAGGCTGTGAGCACTGAAAATTTTCCCTTTTTGGGGTCCAAGAAATGGTCCAGTTTTGGAAAAATGGAATAATTTTTGAGAGAAAATTAGTCAACTTCATTAAAAATTCTCAAAAACTATTTTTGCAAACGGCCACTGCTCAACGAGCACGGAACTCGCTCTTGAGATGCACAACTTCATATTCGAAGGAAAATTGCCCCTTGCTTGAGGGGAACTGCATGGCAACGGAAAGTTGCCCCTTGTTTGAACGGCATCGCGGCGCATTGAATGGCAACGGAAAGTTGCCCCTTGTTTGGATGGCACCACAGCGCATTGTAGGAAGTCCTCAGAGTGACGAACATAACCAAATCCTCAGATACAAAGAAGACAAAGATGACCAAAACCATCGCATGGACACAATCGAATTGTTTTACGGCTGGACTTCAGAATGAAGTTGCCTACGTATCCCAAAGATGGGAATCAAGCCTTACGTAGTTCGGGGTTAAGGTACACTTGGGTATTTAACCTCTCCTTTTTATACTCTAACTTTTGCCAAGGCGCCTGTTGCGGGTTTTCGACATTGCGAACTTTGTTTTTCTTTTCTTTTCAATTCTTTTCATTTCTTTTCTTTTTTGATTTTCTTTTTTTTTTTGTTCTTTTCTTTGCATTTTTCTTCATTTTTCTTCTTTTTTTTTCTTGCTCTAACTTTTGCCTGGGCCGCCCTTCCGGGTTTTCGGCCCAGCGAGCCTCTCAAAGAGTAAAAGTGTAGCTTTGTCCATGTCCAATGGTTTTGAGATCCTGAAGTCGTCTGAATCCAAGAGAATGGCTGTTATTTGCTGACGAAGTAGAAGTCCATCCAATGGGGGCTGAATTTACCCCTAGTGTTGTGGATAGAAACTCGGCTGTCCTTCAGCAATACTTTCTTCTTTTCTCCCTTCTGGGATTTGGCATTCTTGCCGATCTTCATCGACTTGCGGAATGATCCGCCTTTGGCTCTTCGAGCTATCTGACATTTTTTTTTGCCCCTAGTTCGAAGGGTGCTTCTGACCTAGCTTCGCAAGCTTCTTTTGATGACATCTGGTCTTCTTGATCTGACTTCCTTGCCTCTTGTTCGAGGGCTGCTTTGAATCTGGCCACACAGGCCCCACATTGTGGTTGACCATTGAACATTCTGAATGCAAGTTCAAGGTTTGAAAGCAAGAGGCTGAGTTCTGAGGCTGAGAGCGATCCTAGGCTGCACAATCTCAAGAGCGATTCCACACAGGTCTTCGCAGGACCGCGCAAAACATTTTTTGAAATCTTTTAAGAAAGTGACCAGTCGCTCGCGCTGAAGGCAGTGCAGAACCAATCTGGATCAAGCTAGGATCCTTCCCAGTACTCACATTAACAAGCATGATTTCAATCATTAAGGGCCTAGCACGCCTCTGTTTCTCTCAATTGATCAAATTTTACAAAACCCGAGAAATTCCTTCCTCTTCGTTTTTTATCACAACGTTTCGAAAAATGTTTTGGAAAACTTAGGTCGATGCAACGAATTCAAGGCACAAAAAAGACACAACTTCTAGTCAAATACTGCCATCTTATTTGGAATTTCTGGTACAACTGGCACACGGCAGAAGCAAGCACAAAAGCATGAAAAACCACTGCTGTTTCATTCAAATCTTCTGGTGTTACTGGCTCCCCGGCAGAAACAGAATCAAAAGGAAGCGAAAAGACAGACATAAAACAAAATAGTGATATCCGAGGTAACGCCCCCGGGATCACCCGACTCCTATACAACAGGACTGACTCGATACAACAAGACAAACCCAAAACAAAAGAGACTGACTCAAAACAAAAGACAGACTCAAAAACAAAATAACAAGACTGACCCAATACCTAAGTCAGAATGTACAAAAATCAGCATTCACAAATGCTCAAAACAGTGCGTGCCATACACCATATCTGAAATAAACTGAACGCCGCCCGCAGGTGGTTCATCCCTCGATCACATCACATTATCCCCTACATGTTCACTCATCAAGTGCCGATAGACTTTGCAGGACCTGGTGCGGGGATGACCCCGTTGTCAAACAGATCTTGTACATCATGGCGCAGATGAAAGCAGTCGTCGGTAGTATGGCCGGTTTGCTGATGGTACGCGCAGTACTGGGTAGCATCATGTGTAGTTGGAAGAGGGTTCGGGAGAGGCCGAGGCTCAAGGGGTTTGAGATGGCCTTGTCCAATAAGGATTTGGAGAGCTTTGGACAAAGGCATATAGAGGGCATGAAAGACCCTCCGACCTCGGGGTTGGTACTTCAAGGTTTGTGGATTTTTGCTGGACGCACCAGCAGAGGGATTAGCAGGTGATGGCTTGGTTTGCTGATCTCTTCCGAGTGCAAGATTATAGCTGAAAGGAACGTTTCTGATGCAACGACCCTTCTCCCGGCTTGCCCCTTGATTCAAACTGCCCCCAACTTGAGTGGCGAAAATGTCGTCCACAGTTTTTGCAACAACTGCGAGCACTTGCTCTTTGTTCAGTCCCTCGGCTTTCAAAGCCTCAACAGCCAATAGAAAATGTTCATAGGGATCCTTGTCCGCCCCCATCTTGTGCCTTCCACTCGCCTCCACTTTGCCAAGGGATTGGCATTCCTCATATACAGCCCGTTCCAAGATTGGGGAGCCTTTTGACATGAACTTCCTGGTATGTGATGTGGTTGATGACGGAGCCGATGTCCCGGAGGCCAAATCTGTCATAGTTCTCTGAAGATCTTCGATCATTCTCTTCAGCTCAGAAGTAGTGGGCTCACGGGTTTGAGATGATTGGGGTTCAAGTGCATCCATCGTGCTTAAGCCCATGCTTTCCGGGATAAACATCTCGGGTGTGAGTATATGGGTCGGGGTGTATACACTGGGGTTGTATGTGGGTGGCAGTGTATGACTGAGGTTGAGATGTGGATGAGGTACTTGGTCCTTGGGGTTTTGAGGTGGAACTATTGTTCGGTTATCAATGAGATTTTGGATCTCATGACGAAGGCGGTAACAACCATCGGTGCCATGGCCGCGCTGTTGATGATATACACAGTATTTGCTAGGGTTATGTCTGGCAGGGAGTGGATTTGGCAAAGGTTGAGGATTAAGGGGTTTGAGATGCCCTCTTTCCATCAGAACTTTGAATGCGCTGGTTAGGCTCATATGGAGGGGAGTGAAAAATCTACCCTGAGCTCGGGCTGGGCCGGCTATTTGTAGGCTAGCCTTGGCAAAAGGGTCGGCTATGGCGACTGTGTTGACTTTAGCAGGTTTGGAAATAGTGCTACCGCCAGCATTGGTACTCTCGACCGGGAGCCTTACGGCAACCTCGGCGAACCAATCCTCAATGTCGTGAATGGAGTTAAGGCCCTGCGCCCTTTTGAATTGTTTCTCAAGGTCCACAATTTTCACTGCAGTCGGATTGAATTCATTAGCATCGGAGAGACGAAGTCTCTCAATAGGCTGCACCAGGGTTGTGGAAACTCGAGCTTGAGTCAACCTTTCTCGGGGATCTGGACCCTGCAAATATTCAGCTGGTAGAAGTGGGTCCAAGTTTGGCTGGGGTCCCGAAGCTGGATACGAAACAGATGCCCCGGATGGGCGTTGCGTTTCAGCACTGGTCTTATCCTGCATTGCAGTTCCCTGATTTAATGCTGCTATCATGGCCACAAATTCTTCCGAACCCTGTGCCATCACGGGTCTGCTGATGATGTGACTGGTGACTGTCGGATTAGATGAACAAAATGAACCCTATCTGGCCCTCCTTTGCCTTACCTCAGCGAAGGAACACTGATTTGCCCTTGAACTGAATTTCCGACCTGACAAAGTCTATCAACACGGATCCAATGTACCCGGGGGATATCGGAGCCTTCTGAAGCTATGGTTCCAAGACTACCCTAGCAAAAGGGAAAACATGCAGCATCTCAGCCTGATTTCACCTGAACAGATATGAGCCTAGTTGAATGAGTGTGCTCTCTACTGAATTCTGCCCCCAAAATTCTGCCTCAAATCTGATACCCTCGGGTAAAACTGATTCCCAGATACTGATGCCCGCAGGCCTGATGCCCAAACTTGTAGACTGATTCATGCATTCCTACAGAGACGCACTCTAAAAGCACATAACAAGCAAGTAAGAGCCAAAACACCCCTATGTTGGGGTAGGGTTTCCCTGTCCTATTTTGTCAGGAGCTAGGGTTTCACTACGCACGCAGTGGTTTCAAACAACCTATAAACGGGTAAGCAACCAGTCCTAGTTTGGAATGGTCATTATGGATCCGAATATGCACTAGGTCGAATGGTTAAAAGGGTGCCCCGGTAAAATCGGGGTTTGTGTTCCCATACTGGCAGAGCTTACAACCGGTCAGCCTTATGGTCATGCCTTGACAAGACAAGCCTCCGGCAAACCATTCAGGAATAGCAGATGGTAAAACTGGTGTCCTAGGCGCACCAATGCAAATGCAATGCAAAGAAACACACAAGTGTAGTCAAAACCAGATATCATGAGTTCGAGTCAAGTTCTCTAAATCCCCAGCGGAGTCGCCAGAAATTGTAGACGTCCCCCAAACGCCCCGGAAGGGTGAGTCCCGTTCCGTTCGATATTGGGGTCACTACAGCTCAGGACTCTCAAATTGTCACGGTTCTAAGTCTGAACCAAAGAGTCCAAATCCGGCAAATCGTTTTGAGAAAACAAATTTTTTGAAAGAAGTGCCAAACATGGACTTCTTTGCCAGATACAGAGTCGCCACCTAAATATTTTATTTTGGGGGAATTTAGGAAACCCTAACTCGTTTGCCTAAGGCCACGTGTCCGTCATTACCAAAGTTGCTTCAGCTCGGGAACTTGGGTACGATTGGGGAAGGTCACTTCGTGAGCACCCCCGCTCGCCCGATCAAAGATCGGCCTCTACTAACCACGATATCTAGTGTTGAAAACTTTATGCGTTCTTATTCCGGTTATTAGCCTAGATTTACTATGCGATGAGCACAACATACAAGCATAGACTGGATCGTCTGAATTGGAACAAAATATTTCATGTTTATTTTTTTAAAGTGGTTTGATGGTGCTACTCGCAAGTAGGCTAAGACGTGGATTTGCCACCCTCGGGTGGGCTTAGAAAAACATGATTTTGCCACTATCTAGTGGGCTTAAAACACACATTTGATGAATTGTTCCAATTCAAATAACCCAACCTCCACCCATAGGCATTCAGGCAGTTATATCACATAAGCATATAGCCTCATGGTAAGCATGCTATTCATGGCAGTCACTCACACACATGCAAGGATGCTAAAGCGTAAAACTTACCGAGTACTCCAAGCCAAAACAGAAGCTAATTAGAAATCCATGCATGATCCTAATTATACAGAAATGCCTAATGCAACACATGCAAAATGCAACTATAGCAGGCTCGGCTATTCTAAACATGGCATATGAGATGCAACAGCTAACAAGTATTCAACTTTGAAATTGAAATACAAATGCAGTTAGTATGATGCGCCGAGCCCGATGCATGCAAAACAGATGAATGAATGCAAACATGCTATCATACTGTATGCTAATTGAAACATGCCCTAATCTAACCATCATAAGCGGGTAAATAAAAGGGAGAAAGGCGTGGGGTTGGAAGACATACATCACACACACGCACACTTATTACAGTTGTGCCCTCGCGCAGAGGGTCCGAATAAAATAATATACAGTCCCGAATGAATAGTACAGTCCAAATAAATAATACAGTCCAAATAATTACAAAAATCCTAATTAATTACCAAATTAACTAAGAAAACAATAAACTGGCATGCAAGCCAGGGACTGCCTCGACTCCGCCTCGGATGATGAATGGTGCATGCTCGGGTTGCCTTGCGCGGAAATCCACGGCGATGCCCCGATTAGCCTCTGTTTGCAATTTATTCTTGGAATGCGTGCCAAGCTCTGGAAGGCTGCTGATTCTTGATTTGTTGCAACAGAGAGCAGGAAAGGGGCATGGCAATGTATTTTCACAAATGTATGCATGCCTCAATCCTCGTGCCACCAATTGCGCATCTCGATGCATGATGGCCGAGGAGTCGAATTGCACGACTCAATATGAAATGAATGCACATATAAACACAACAAAACCTAAACTCCATCATGGATAATCCGGAGTGTCGATGACTGGGAATTGAGACACGTTCTGTCACTCGAAGTACGAAACGTCCCTCGTTTCCCGTGCTCGGGCTAACTCCTATCCCAAGCACAATGCAATATGCATGACATGCATGAATGCAACTAATATACAACCTAGCATGCACAATGCTATGAGATGGCATACACGATGCACGAGATAACATGACATACACAATGCGCTAACATATAACCTAGCATACACAATGCTATGAAATGAAATGGCATACACAATGCAATATGAGCTTACACCAACATGAGTGGACCTTAGCCACACTCACATACGAGGCCATAAGATGAAAATGAGACAACTCGGAATGCGTGCACACATGCACGCAAACCGAGGACCAACCCTAAGGCACGAAATGCCACTCTAACAAGACATGGCAAAACATGGAATATGGCATACAAGCATGCAAATTTCAGCGCTAAAATATGACCCAAAACAGACTCGAATCATGGAAACATGGCACCCGATGCATGAAATGAACCCGAAACACAAAACTAGGCATATGCATTGGCCTATAACTATACAAAACATGCATTATTTGAACATGAAATGTGAATACAGATTTGAGGCATCCCAAAAACAAGCATGTTTACAGTTTTAAGCAAGGCTAAACAATGAACACAAATGGGGCTAAGCTAGCATGCAAAAATGGCCCTAAATGTGAGATAAAGAAGCAAGTCGTGGCTGCTGGCCTCAAACAAGAGAGGGCCCTTAAACAATATTGGAGAGGGACCCAAAACATGGCATTTTACAGTTTATGATCAAACCCAAAACAGTTCTTAAGCATGCTCAAAATACTATGCAAAACAAGGCCAAAAAGAGAGCTATAACACAAAGTACAAAAACGTGCCTCAAACAGTAAAAGACCCTTAATGAAACATTAAGAGGGGGTCAAAATAAGGGCATTTATAGTTCGGACCAGAGCCCAAAAACCGAAGCACAAGAGGCTAAGAAATCATGCAAAAATGGAGCCAAAAGAGAGATACAAAGGCAAGTGGCAAATGGAAGCCTCAAACAGTGATGAGCCCTTCAACAATGTTGAATAAGGGCTCAAAATAAGCCACTTTATAGTTTATGACAGAGCTCAAAATAGTTTATACATAGGCCTAAAATACTATGTAAGGAAATGGCATAAAAGAAAGGTAAAGAAGCAAGTGCCACAAGGAAGCCTCAAACAGTGAGATCCCCTTAAACAAAAATGAAATAGAGCTCAAAAAAATGCTATTTTCAGTTAGGGTTGGAGCTAAAAAAATTAAGCACAAGGAGCTAGAATATGAACCAAGAAAAGGGTCAAAAAGGGGAGAAGAGGACTTACCCTTGAAGACTAGTCTTTGACAGCCTTTTGAACCAAAATGCAACACTCCTAAGCTTTGAAGAACAACCTCAAGTTGCTGGAATGGAGGATGGAAGGGTGGGGCTATGGGTTGGTGAAGAACCAAGGGGGTTTTTAAGGCTTAGAGTAGAGAGAGAGAGAGATTTAATATGAGAGCTCCAAACCAAAATTTTCTAACCCCTAAACCAGAGCTGGGAGGTTGGTTTTATAGGCAAAAGAGGGGGAGAAAAGGGGGGAAAATGGGGGGGAAAACAATTCAAGTTTTCTCCCAAAAAGTTGGCCCCCCGGATACAAAATCTGGGGGGAAAAGAGATGCATATTTGAACTGTATCAGCAGCAAGGAGCAAGGCTGGCTGGTTATTGAGGTTGCAGGTGGCCGGCCGGCTACTTCCCATGGCCGGCCGGCCAAGGGTCAAAAGGTTCAATGAGGATTAGTGGCCGGCCACCACATATTGGTGGCCTCCCATGTGTGCTCAACACAATCATGTGGTCAAACACTGGAGATATTGAACCAGGAGAGAGAACAACCCATTTTCAAAGGGGTTCAAAAGCAATTACTGGCCGGCCACCAAATATTGGTGGCCTCCCAGATGTGTACATCACAAATATGGGGTTTAGGGTGCAAGAAAATGGCCCAAGGGTGGTCAACATTGGCTTTGAAGTGAGAAAAAACGGGCGACGGAGGGCGATGAAGGGATAAAGTTGGCTGACAGAACAATTACTGGCCTCCCATCCCTCTATGACCTTCCTAGCAATGAAACAGAGGTCCCTGCCCAAAACGAACCAAAACCGATGCAAAATGAAGGTTCGGGGGCCGAAACGGGCAGCCCGGGGCACCAAAAACTGACTGTTAGGCACCGAGAGTGGTGTCCGACCACGAAGTCGGTTTCTCGAACCACAGTGTCCCTCAAAAGGGAGCAAATAAGATGTATGCCAAAACCGGAGCGAACGGAGGTGGTTAAGCAGTCCCGATCCGAGGCACACGGCCAACGGCCCCGAAAAATCAGAAACCGGACTCCAAACGGGCAAAATGGCCTACGACCACGAAACGTAGCCTACGGCCACTGAGAGATGATCTACGAGACCTCTCCCTCCCTTCGGGAAGAGAAAATAGAGAAAACGGAGCCTGGTTCGCAAACCGAGGCAAGACACGAAAGAGCCCAGAAGTCCGGAGGCAAGGCTCGCGACCGAGACTCTGAAACTTCTGAACGAGTACAATATGCACCATCATCGAGCGCTCAATCGGTGACTTCTGAGTCTTAAGGTTGGTCAAAAATGGGGTGTCTACACATTCAAGCGAGTTGGCACTACAAGAATTCGCACTTTTGCTGACTAAAAATTTGGTCGGCAAAAGCCCATTTTTAGTCGGCAAAAGTTATCTGCGACTAATTTTTTTGATCGCCACTTTGGTCGCCAATTGAGGGTCGCGGAAAGTAATTAGCGACTAAAAAATTTTTTAGTTGCGAAAAAGTTATATTTGCCGACTAAATTTTTGGTCGCTAAATATATAATTACTGCGACTAATCCATTTAGTAGCTAAAACACTTTAGTCGCGAAAAGTCATATTTTCCCGACCAAACATTTTAGTCGCCAATTCGCACATTCAACGACCAAATAGTTTGGTCGGCATTTGTCGCCTATTTCCACGACCTACTAATTTGGTTGTAAATTGTCACATTCCGCGACCAAAAAATTTGGTTGGCAATGCATTCCATGACTAAAAGATTGGTCGGCAATATTCACTACAAAAAAATTACACTTTTGCCTACTAAAAATTTGGTCGGCAAAAGTCCATTTTTAGTTGGCAAAAGTCATTCGCAACCAATTTTTTCGGTCGTCACTTTGGTCCCAATTGAGGGTCGGCAAAAGTAATTGGTGACCAAAACTTTTGTTAGTCGGGAAAAAGTTAGATTTGCCGACTAAATTTTTGGTCGCTAAATATATCATTACCACGACTAATTCATTTAGTCGCTAAAACACTTTGGTCGCGAAAAGTGATATTTTCACGACCAAATATGTTTGTTGCCAAAAGCAAAAAATCGGCGACCAACTATTTTCGTCGCCAAAAGTTGAAGAATCGCCAACTAATAATTTAGTCGCCAAAAGGTAAGGAATTGCCGATCAATGATTTTAGTCGCAAAAGTGTAAAATTTGGCAACCAATTATTTAGTCGTCAAAAAATTTCTCAACCAAATATTTTGTCGCCAAAAGGCATTAAACAATCAACGACTAATTAGTTAGTCACCGAATCTCTTTTTTTTTTTTTTTTTTTTTTTGAACAATCAATTTTTGTTTATAAACATTCAATCCAATATTGAACAAAATTCATTCAACCCAACCTAAATATAACATTAAAATTCATCATATTTTCCTGCTCAATCCCAAACTTTACAATCATTCCATTCAAAACATTAATTGAGACAAGTTTTAAACATCCAGCCATTGAAAACCAGTAAGTAATTGAACAAAAATTAAAAGGAAAATCAATGAAGGAATCCAAAAAAAATTCTACACAGGAAGGAATATATATGGTTTTGAAGCATCAGCCTTGTGCTTGATCGTTTTTGGAAGTCACCTACAAATAAAATAAGAAAAGTTAGAATCTAAAAAAAATCCAAAATGAAGTATTCTCATAAAAAAAAAAAAATTAACCATATGGCAAAAAAATTATATGATTACATTACAAACTTTTGATGATGACTATACCACAATTAACCATATGTCATATTTTAAAAAATGCAAAGAAAAGGGGAGGAAAAGAAAAAAAAGAAAAAGAAAAAGAAGCCCAGTAAAGGGAAACATGAAAATTAATTCGAAGTTACAGCATAGATGACAAAAGGGCCAATAGTGGGACCTTCACCACCGCTTCACAATGTCAGGTGTGATGAAAACATATTCTACAAATCAATAACTGGGCCTCAACCATCATTATTGGGTGGCAAAATTGACACTCAAGTCCTACAAGAAAGAGTTTTATTTACTACTACAAAAATAGTTAAAGATCACACTTTGACAAAAAAAAAAAGATCTCACTTTTATTGGAAGTGTGATAAAAAAAAATTAGATTGATATTTTAATCACACTTAATTTGATTGAGTGTGATAATATTTATTTTTTATGTCACTTTTCAATTAAGTGTGATTATATATATATATATTTTTAATCACACCTTCTAATTAAAGTGTGATTATATATACACTACTACTTTTTAATCACACTTTTTAAACAAGTGTGATTATATATATATTTTTTAATCACACATTCTAATTAAAGTGTGATTATTTATATATTTTTTAATCACACCTTCTAATTAAAGTGTGATTATATATACACTACTACTTTTTAATCACACTTTTTAAATAGGTGTGATTATATAGATATTTTTTAACCACACATTCTAATTAAAGTGTGATTATTTATATATTTTTTAATCACACCTTCTAATTAAAGTGTGATTATATATACACTACTACTTTTTAATCACACTTTTAAATAAGTGTGATTATATAGATATTTTTTAACCACACATTCTAATTAAAGTGTGATTATTTATATATTTTTTAATCACACCTTCTAATTAAAGTGTGATTATATATACACTACTACTTTTTAATCACACTTTTTAAATAGGTGTGATTATATAGATATTTTTTAACCACACATTCTAATTAAAGTGTGATTATTTATATATTTTTTAATCACACCTTCTAATTAAAGTGTGATTATATATACACTACTACTTTTTAATCACACTCCCTAAATAGGTGTGATTGTATAAAATATTTCAATTTGATTTTTATATAAAATATACAATTCCCAAATCCGCGCCTCTATTCTACCCATGAATGATAGAGATGACTCACTACTAGAAAATGAGGCTTTCGACACGGAACTTTTTCACCCATTTTTTCATCTTTCTATCTCTCTGTCTCTGTCTCTCTTCTCTTTCTCTCACTCATCACTCTTCTCTGTCTGTCTGTCTCTCTCTCTCTCTCTCTCTCTCTCTCTCTCTGCCTATCTCTCTCATCTCTCTCTGTCTCTCTTCTCTATCTCTCTTCTCTTTATCTCTCTCGCTCATCTCTCTCTGTCTCTCTCTCGTTTATCTCTTTTCGCTCTTTTTTTCTCTCACTCTCTCTTTGTCTATATCTTTTCACCAATTTTTTCATCTTCCTCTCTCTCTTCTCATTCTCTCTCTCACTCATCACTCTTTTCTTTCTGTCTATCTGTCTCTCTCTCTCTCTCTCTCACTTATCTATCTCTTCTCTCATCTCTTTTCTCTCTCTGTCTCTTTCGCTCATCTCTCTTCTCTCTATCTCTCTCATCTCTTTTCTCTCTCTGTCTCTTTCGCTCATCTCTCTTCTCTCTATCTCTCTCATCTTTCTCTGTCTCTCTCGCTCATCTCTCTTCTCTCTCTCTCTCTCTCTCGTTCATCTCTCTTCTCTCTATGTCTCTCTCGCTCATCTCTCTTCTCTTTATCTCTCTCTCTTGTTCATCTCTCTTCTCTCTCTATCTTTTTTCTGTCTCTCACTCTCTATCTTTTTATTCCTCTCTCTCTTCTCTTTCTCTCTCTTTTTCTCTCCCACTATGTTCGCGTTGCTCACTCTCTCCCTTCTGTCTTCTCTATTTACTGAGCTCCCTCTCGATTTATCTATCCACTACAAGAAAATGCATTTTTTGCGACCACTTTGTCTCTCTCTCGCTCATCACTCTGTCTTTGTCTCTTTCTCTCTCTTTCTCTCCTCTATCTGTCTCTCACTCATTTTTCTCTCTCTCACCACCCATCTCCTTTACCACCTTCACCACTACTGCAAACGTCATTCCACTACCACCATTACTACCACTGTCGGCACTTCACCTCTACGACTACCATTGCTACTACCATTGCCACCACTACCACTACTGCCACTATTACTACCATTACCTCTCATTCACCCGTGCCACTTCATCTACTCTACCACTACCACAACTTCACCACTAATCTCCTTCGCCGCCACCACCACCACCACCACTACCACCATCATCTCTTATCTACCACCTTCACCACTACTGCTATTACTACTACCATTACCTCTCATTCACCCTTGTCACTTCATCTACTCTACCACTACCACAACTTCACTATTAATCTCCTTCGTTGCTACCACCACCACCACCATCATCTCTTATCCACCACCTTCACCACTACTGCCACTCTCTATCCTCTAAAAAAAAAAAAAAAAAAAAATCATTAATTACAAAAATATATATATTTTAACAAAAAATATTTTTTTTTTGACGACGGCAACTCCCGTCGCAAAAAAAAAAAAGAAAAGAAAGTTAAACGACATTATTTTGTTATTTAAATTTCATTTATGACAAAAAAAATTATTTTTTATTCCCGCCTGTTTTTGTTTTCCATTCCCGCTCTATTCTCTCTCTCTATCTCTTCTATCCGTCTCTCATTCATCTCTCTCTCTCTCACCACCCATCTCCTCTACCACCTTCACCACTACTGCAAACGTCATTCCACCGCCACCACTACTTCCACTGTCGCCACTTCACCTCTACGACTACCATTACTACTACCATCGCCACCACTCCACTACCACCACTACCACTACTACCACTACTACTACCATTACCTCTCCTTCACCCCTGTCACTCCATCTACACTACCACTACCATAACTTCACCACTAATATTTTTTCCCATCACCTCCACCACCACCACCATCATCTCTTATCCACCACCTCCACCACTAATGTCGCTCCCTTTCCTCTACCACAAAAAAATAGTTCAAGATTTTTACTAACCAAAAAAAATAGGCCGTAGAAAAATATTTTTCATTGACCACAGAAAATAAACTTTTATTTTTGTGGAAAATATTTTTCATTGAAATATTACCCCTACTTCTGCCAAATAAAAAATAATAATAATATTTTTTTTAATTAAAATAAAAATGAAACAAATAAATTTTCAATCTTAGTAACTAAAAAAAAATGAATTTTTTTCATTAACTACAAAACAAATTTATTTTAACAAAAAATAAAAATTTTTAACGACAGCAACACGCATCACAAAAAAAAAAAAAGAAGAATTAAACGATATTATTTTATTGTTTAAATTTTATTTGTGATCCCAAAAAAAAAAAAGATTTTAATTTTTTTTATCCACCCCCGTCTCCCTCTCTTTTTTTTTTTCATTCCCGCTTTTTTTTTTGCCATCCCCCCCACCCCCCGGGCGCAAAACCAAAATCCCTAATCTCAACATCACTGTCTCTCTTACTCTCTCGTTTCTGCACCGATCACCCTCTCAGTCTCTCGTTGTTCATCTCATCGCACCGATCATCATCGCACAGCCGATCTACTCACAGGTAAACTCTCTCTTTCAATCTCTGTCTCTCTCTCTCCCGATCGTTGATTTTTTTTGTTATATATATATATATATATATCTCTGATCTGACCTAATCGGCTCCCTCACTCTCTCATCTCATCAATCTCACACTCACTCTCTGGTTTTGCATCTCTGCACCGATCGACTCACACACGGGTAATTTTGTTTAGGGCTCTATATAGGTCTTAAGCCCGGGCTCTCGATTCTTCTTCACTCTCTTACTCTGTGATTGTTCTTCGATTCTTCTTCTGGTTGGTGATTCATCTCGGGATTGCGATTTGGAAGCTCCATTTTGAGCACAGCGCCGTGATTTATCTCTGTGGATTTGGAACTCTTTGGCTTCTTCGATCAGAGGTTAGTTGTTTTGTTTGTGATTTATACATACTGCTACATATCTGATTCAGAACCCCGAAATCCATGTATACATATCTGATTTATACATACTACTACTACATTTGAATTTCAAAAGGACTACAACTAGCAGTGGAGGTGATGATGTGGCTTCTTTACTCGTTGGAAAGGATGATTTTGGGCAAATCGAGGGAATATATTTGGTTTTATATATTTTTATTATCAATGTCCCAATTGCTTTATACTAATGATACAATTATTTTTTGTGAGGCGAATGCAAAGCAGCCAGGACACCTCCGTTGTGTGCTTCGTTGTTTTGAGGCATGATCTCAAGGTGAAACTAAGAAAATTGACTTTGATATGCCTAATGGATGTGGCTTTATCCTCCATTTTGGGTTTTCAAGTGGAATGCTTGCCCTCAGCTTGTTTGGATTTATCTCTAGGCTCTTTTTTTAAGGCAAGGAGATGAGTACAAAAGGGTAGTGAAGTTGACACTGTTCATTATCTAGACAATGTGATTGATTCTCATTCAATTTATTTGCAATGATTTCTTCTATGCAGGATATTTTGTTTTCATTCCTTATGTTAGTTTAGTTCTTCTATTTCTCTGTTTTCTTTCTAGGCCCAAAGCATAAACTCCTGTTTTGTTTTATTTTATTTTAAATGTTTTCATGATGCAGTCTGTGGTGGCATAATTACATAAAAGAATCCATTTGTTAAGTGATTTTTTCACATTTCATCAACATTATGTTCTAATTTGTTATATCTTCATGCATTTTAACAGAATGAGCTCAAGGCCAGGTGGGATGTAGACAAGTCAATGCTAGAAGAATCAAAGAATGTAGCTGAGAATAAGTACAATGAAATTAATGAACAGGTCATTGATTGATTTGCTTCATGAATATGCTTATGATGTCCAGTAGACTCTTTTATGCACATCACATATCACATATTTATGTACATAACTGTATGCATGTATATTTAGTCAATGCCATAAATCAATTAAAATAAGTATGAAAACGTATCCAAACTCCTCTTCATTTTGCTAGAAGTTGTGCAAGAGCAATGCATGTCATTATAATTTGTAAGTCACATTCGTAACTCACATTGAGAGAGGAAGAAGATAATAAATAAATTAAGTGGGAAGTCAGAGAGAGAGAGAGAGAGAGAGAGAGAGAGAGAGAGGTCTTTGAGAACCCACTTTAAAGTAGGAGGGACCTGCAAGAGGTTGTTTTCTCTTTATGTAGTAGTATGGATTTCGGGGTTCTAAATCAGATATGCGGTAAAAAACAGTGTCATGATATTAATTGGATGTTGTGCCTTGTCTATTGTTTTTCTTTCTTGGAACTGTTATGTGGGTTGAATGTTTGGATAGGTTAAAATCTGCAAGATCATAAGATTTGTGTTTAATTCATCTCATGGTGATGATGGCAAATTGAACAGTTAATTCACTTCTTTCATAAATTTTAGCAATTTATTCATTTTATAGCAATCATGCAACAAAAAAGGCACATAATAATATTGTTAAATACAATTTTAAGAATTTGGGTGATGGAAACTCCAGAAGGTGGTGTTAAGAATTTGGGTGATAGTTCACCTTTGATGCAGTCTAAAGGGTACAAGGAGGTAAAAAGCATTGGTGCTTCTATTGATCAATCTATTGATGTTGCTGGAATCTGCAATGAGGCAGCTACTCTTGATCAAGAAGACGTGGTTATTGATGAAAGTAACTCTGGTGAACCATGGGTTCAAGGACTTATGGAAGGCGAGTATTCTGATCTGAGTGTTGAGGAACCCCTTAGTGCCGTTGTTGCTTTAATTGGTGTTGCGAATGAAGGAAACTCAATTCGCATTATTCTAGAGGTAATATTGTGTATTCTCTTGACTTAGGGTATTTTTTATTATTATTGTTTTCTGCTTTTGCATGTCTGTGATATGAAATGTGGGAGTTTTTCAGGAATGTTTGGAAGCTGCAAATGCTCTAAAGAAGCAAATGTGGGCAGAGGTACAACTTGATAAATGCCGAATGAAAGAGGAGTATGTGATGAAGATACAGTATCCATCTTGCATCAGTGACAAGATTGAACCAAATGTTCAAATTTCTTCTGTTGAGGGTAGGCAAAGCCCATTGCCTACTGTTGATGACAAAAATAATTTGGTATCAACAAATCCTGTAGAACAGAAAGAGCACCTTCATGACGCACAGAATGACCCGAACTATCCTATTCATATGCCCTCCAAACGGAACCCACAAATACAAGAGGTCTCTACATGCACAGATAATCTTTCACTCCTGCAACCTGGATATGCTGCTGAAAGGTCATGGTCGCAGTTAAAATCTTATATTGGTCATAAGGCAGAAGAGATGTATGTATACAGGTCCTTGCCTCTTGGGCAAGATCGCAGGCGGAACCGTTACTGGTAGTTTATAACGTCTTCTTCTCGAAATGATCCTGGGTCTGGCAGGATTTTCGTTGAGTTACGTCATGGCTGTTGGAGGCTTATTGATTCTGAAGAGGTAAGTGTTATTATTTAGTTATGCATTATTTTCTAAATTGTTGTTATGCTAGGTTTGAGCGTATGTTATGCATATATTAGTGCCAATTGTTATTTTCTTGCTTAGCAGCAGCTACTCCTTGTTTTTGTGCCCCTTTTCTTCGGGTATAAAAAGGTTCTCGTGGTCTTACTTTTTATTAAAATTTCTTCAAGAGTTCTTACTTGGAAAGGATTGCATGTAGTAATTGGTGTTTACCCTTTGTTCTTTGAAATCTGCTGTTATGTTAATTATTTATTTATTTATTTTTGTTTCAATCTCTCTAGAGGATTATGAGGCTTTCATTTCTTAGTTTTTATGAATTTCTCAAGATTTCTTTGGTTTGTGACTATTCATTTTGTTTGATATGGTGGCTAAATCAGATTGTGCCTGGTTCTGATTGAGATCTTATCTATAGCTTGCGGCAAGGCTTGGATCTCCAGAGTCATTACAACAGCTGAATCCTGTTGCCAATCCTATTACTCTTTTTGCTGTTTTTGTTAGGAAGGATAATACCAGGCAACCTACAGAGCAGAAGGTTATCAGAAATATTGGTCTTATATAATTTTTAATTGTCTAATAATTTTTGGCCGTACCAACCAAACGAGTCCCAAAATTTTTACCCAAATGACGATCTCATTGTGTTAGATCTAAGAAAGTGAGAGCGAGCAAGCGACCTTCTTTAGAGTCGAAGCAAACCATTCACCAACCAACGAACCCTAAACAAACCAACAAAAAAACTCAACCAGATCAATTCAATATCTCTCTCTCTCTCTCTCTGTAATCAAATCACAAAGGTATGCACTCTCAGTTTCCTAAAAATGCTTGTATTTTGGTTGTTTTTGTTTTTGTGTTTTGCATTTGCTATTGAATTTGTGTTTTCATGAATTATTATTATCATTATTGTGTGTGAATTGCAATGTTATTTGATATAATTATTGATTCCTAATTTTGTAGAGGGGACGATCTAATGGTGGTTAACTGCTGATATATATTCGAATTCAGGGTGGGGAGCAAAAACGCTGCAGATCGGATGGACAAGAATAAGAACCGTACCGATCTGCTTGCTGCTGGCTGTAAAAAGGTATGCTTTATGTTGTTTTTTATGCATTGGATTCAATTTCTAGCTTTTTTAGAAGTGTTTGGGTTGTTTGGTTGCTGAGAAAATGTTGTGATAGAAATGAAACTGGAAGTTTCAAACTTGAGGACAAGAGATTCTCTAAGTGCCGCTTAGTACTTTTACATGCATCCTACCCATTTTCAAAGGAAGCATCATATCTAGCCTCCGTTTATTCTCAGGTAAGATATTGAAGATTACAATGAACAATACGTTGGGATGTCTATCTTTGATGTTAAACTTGCTAGTTCTCTAACAAAGCAATGCATTCAATCTTTAGGTTTACCTTGATTTAGTAAAGAAATCTCATAAAAAGATAAAGAAAATTACAAAACTGGCAAAATTTGGCACGATAAATTTCTCAAGTTTAGAGGTCATAATTAAACATTTTTACCCTTTTGTATTGAACTTAGATTAATTTGTTTAAAATCATAAGGTGAACGGAAGGTAGAGGATAATAATAGCAGAATGTGAACTGTAGGAGGACGTGCTGCAATACTCAAGGCTCTTTTGAATTTCCTTCCAATTTTTATTCATCATTTAGCTATTCCGGTTTAAATACTATAAGGGTCAAGGCTTTTTCAAGAACCTAAAAATAACTAACTAGATAACTCTTTATAAGAATCCATCTGCTTCTGACTCACTCCCACATTAAATAAAAATTCAAAGTTGTTTATTTTTGGTGGGCATCCATTTATGTGATCTTTATTTGACAATTCGGGCTTTTAGATTGTGTCACAATGTCCTATAAATGAACTGTGCTTTTTTTTTTGTGTGTGCGCGCGCGCGCACGTGCACACGCCTGGGATTGGCCTGATTTGTCCTATGTTTATTAATTTCAGAGAATGCAAAAAAGTTCTTCTTAATTTTCATTAACCCATATTGGCACTGCCAACTGCAGAAACCTTTGAAACTACTTTTACTGCATTATTTTGAAACCAATTATAAGAGATACAAGGACCTCCAAAGCCCTTCTCTAGAATGGTACTTTGGTAAATGCAGTCATCAATTTTGCTTTAGAGGATGTTGTGTCTAGGTGTTTGAATCTAGTGGAGTCCTCTTTATTCTCCTCCACCAGAGGAGGTAATTTGTTGTTTTTCTTGGTGAGGCATTTATGTGGATAGTCTCTTGAAAAAGAGACAAAAAGGAATGGATATGATATGTGGGATGCCAATGTTATTCTGTTAAAGTATAGAAACAAACCGTGGCCCAAACCTGATTTTTATGCCAGGTGGTATTTCTCGATCTGTTTGATGTGAATTTTAATTGAATTTTGTTTACTTCATCCTTTTGATGTGAATTTTAATTATAGATATTTCTCGATCCGTTTGATGTGAATTTTAATCTAACTCAGGTTTGTTAAGGGAACCAGACCATATATGTTCCCTGTTCTGTGTTGGCTAGAACATCTTGGGGGAGAGGTGAAGATCCTTCACAAGGATCTGATATTGGTTAAACTTCACTCATTTCTTCACCTGCAGAATTTTCTTCTTCAAGCTATGTCTCTTAACTGTTATCTCCATTTTTTTTGTTTGCCTCAGGTATGCATTAGATGATATTGGTTTTGGATCTCATGTGCATCTCAGTTTGTGTCAGAGTTGAACCCATATGAATAGGTAGTTTGGTACTAACAGAGAAGTATGCATTTTTACCAGTTCTGTTAAAATATCTTGTCTACATAGAATTATTTTTTAAGCATGCAGTTATATTTGGAAATTTGATGGGTGTACTATTGATCTTGAGGAAAACCTTTCACGGTGATGTTTCCATCGATGGGTGTACCAATTTGTAATTATTCAGGCTATGTGGTTTCTGCTTTTAAGACCAATAAGCTTTATTGATCCTTATTTGTTTTATAGTTTTTAGTGAGTTATATGTTGATATCATATGATTTTGATTGTCCATATAATACTCCATTTTATCATTTATGTGATCCTTTCTGCATTGTTGCATATTGTCTTCTTTTGTGGTGCTGTTTTACTGATGTTTATGTGGAGAATCAAAATAATTATGTCATTTTTGGTGGCTGTGGGGAAAGGATTGGGGGCAGTTTAACAACTGGATAAATTACATTATTTTTGGTGTGATTTAAATGTAAGTTTATAAATTAATTAGTAAGTTTATTCATATGCTTCTGGCAGTTTTTAAATTAATTTATTTTTTTTATTTTTCAGGTCAGAAATTTCTTGGAGAGATGCAAAATATGGTCAAAGAATTCAAGAACTTATTTTTATTTTTTATTTTTTAATATATGTAATCACAGTTAATTTTTTTTTATTAATTTCTTTGTATATACTTTTAAACATTTAACTTTCATTTATGAAATATATGATATTATTTCATTCAATATATGGTTGTGATTTGAAATATAGTATATAGTGTGTATTACATTTTTTAAATGCGCGTGCAAAAATAATATTGATTATTCTTTAAATATGTCAATTTTTTTTTTATCACAGGTTTTATTAGTTATTAATCACACTTAAAAGGTGTGATCTAAATGTTTTTAATCACACTTAAAAGGTGTGATCTAAAGTCTTTAATCACACTTAAAAGGTGTGAACTAAAGTTTTTAATCACACTTAAAAGGTGTGATCTAAATGTTTTTAACCACACTTAAAAAGTGTGATCTAAAGTCTTTAATCACACTTAAAAGGTGTGGACCAAAGTTTTTAATCACACTTAAAAGGTGTGATCTAAATGTTTTTAATCACACTTAAAAGGTGTGATCTAAATATTATTAATCACACTTAAAAGATGTGATGAAAGCATTTTTTAATGACACTTAAAAAGTGTGATTAAAAATGACCATTTTTAATCACACTCCTAAAGACCACACTTTAATAAAACTTAAAAGGTGTGATTAAAAAACATACATCACACCAAAAAAGTGTGATCTTTATCTATATTTGTAGTAGTGATTTTTGCTGTGACTTAATCAAATGAAGTCTAAACTCCAAAGAGAGAAAATGCAATCTTAAGACTGAGGATGGTAGCAGGAACCAACATATTCAAAAAAATATCTCATAAGCATTCGTAAAGTTAAAGTAGCTAAGCAGCAATGAACATCTACAGGTTCTACCCCACACAATATGGTGTTCTAAGTTAAAAGAAAATACAAGCAGAAAATGATGAGGCACATAGCAATTTAAATCCCATTACTATTGACTAATATATGGGTCTTTTAACCTGAGGTCAGAGAGTTGCTTCACCTCTTACCCCAAACTATGTAAGGAAAGTCACACCACCTAAGGTTGTTATTAGATACATGCAGTTAGCAGGAAGAAATATTTCATAAAAAGGGCCAGATGTCACCCTTAACATTGCAATAAAGGAAGAACAATCTAATGCATGGGATCTTCACGAAGAAGAACTACATTTGTAGGAAGCTTTACAAGTTGCACCTATTTATTACTTGAAAGTACTGCAATAGCATTTCTTTGTATGTCAATGACAGAAAACATATCACATGGACAACTGTTACTAGTGAGAAGTTGGAAACAAAAATCCAAATAAGAAACTTCCTTGCTCTAATTCTTGGACAGGTCATGGTGGTACATGCCTTTTGGCACTGAGTTCCGCCAACCTTATATTACAACATGGAATAAAAGATGCACCTAGACCTCATGAAATTAGCAATTTTTCACATAAGCTATGTGAAATTTGGCTTCCTTTTTTTTTTTTTTTTTTTTTTTTTTGATAAATAAGTGAAATTTGGCACATTGAGCTGCGGCATCAAAGCATTTTGTACCCCACAAAATGTTAGCAACAATATATATATATAGCTCAATTGAACCAACAAGGAGTATTGGTTGAAATGCCAAATAACAGTAATAGTAAAGCAACTTTACAATCCTATTCATGGAAATCCTATAACAAGCATAGCATAATGCAAGAAGTTGGTAATCTATGGTGTTTAATAACTGTTTTGTGTTTGTGTGTGACAACTTAAACTCCTTCAAGGAAGTATCATGCATGTAGTAGTATCTTTTATTATAAGATACAATTGGCATCGTTATAAAACCCTCAAACCTTGGCACATAAGGATCATAATAATTTCAAATTGATGTCCCATTCTAAATTTCTAATAATGATACTGCAGGTTAAGCAACTGAGGGTCATTAAAGAAATATGCTAAAAGTTAATTGGCCAACAAAAAATAGAAAACCTTACAATAAGAAGGTGCTAAAAAATTAAGAACGAACCATGGAACTCAATTCAATACCTCAATATAAATAATACAGAAACAGTGCAATGAATTGAAAAGAGGTATGCTCATATTGCTTACCTCCATGGCCATCATAAACACCAAAGAAAGACGTGGATGTGTCCAAATCCAGATGAGCTGCATGCTTTAGAACACAAGAACACCTCATATGAGTACAACACATAATCAGCTAAATAACAAATTAAACAAAAATTTAACCAGAATGCCACTAATTTTCCCTACTCTACCCCATGAAACCTTTAATGTGGAATCCAAGGTTAACAAACTACTTTCAAGGTAAAATAAGAGTAATATGTTATGGATATTCATCAAAAAGGTCAAGCCACTGGTTTCACTGATTCTATGGTGTTGTTAAGATAGATGATCATGCAAGGTTATACAGAGAATAAAAGGGATAACAAAGTACTTGTACTAAGCACAGTTGCAGGAATACTTGTAACTCAAGTACTTGTACTACATAATTCAAAATGTGAAGAAGATACGAACATACAAAGATACAAAATTCTTTCTTTCTTTTCTCTCTCTCTCTCTCTCTCTCTCTCTCTCTCTCTCTCTCTCTCTCTCTCTCTCTCTCTTATTTTTCTTTTTCTTATGTCTGATTTTCTAACTTATCCTCAGATAGTAAGGTCCTATTGTGAATGAAACCAAAAAAAAAACCCTAGAACTAAAAGAAAACATAGAAATGAATCTAATGTACCGATACTGTCAGTGAGTTGAGATAGATGTGAAACCAACAAAAACTAAAACTAAAATTGAAGAAATTGATCAGTGGAATGAAATCACATGGAATTAAAATGCAAGAATTGGATATTCAAATGAAAACAGAACTTGTTAAATTCGATTATGGAATTTTTCTTAGGCAACTGATGAAGACCTGTGAAGGTAGTATTTTGGATTTTCCTGCTCCTTCAACTTAGGAATTCGCGATGTGAATGGATTGAGAGGCAAAAAAAACACAAAATTAAGGATATGGTAAAAGTAGATAAAGTTATATCTCTATAGAGAGAGAGATAAATTATAGAATAAAATATCCATAAACAGAAAAAGAAAGATAAATTATAGAATAAAATGTCCATAGACAGAAAAAGAAAGATAAATTATCGAATAAAATGTCAATAGACTAGGGTGATAACAGAGATGTATACATAGGTCTCTTTTATGTGCACAAAGGCATCACCCACTTACATAGGTAGTAAGTCTTAGTTCATTCTAATTCTCTCATCTTTTTCTCTCTATTCAGTTCTGTTATCAACACAGAAACCAAATACAAAATACATATGGATAAGATTTTTAAGAGTTGGGAGAGCCCATTTTTAAAAATCATATATAAAATTTTGTGATCGGTTTCTGTGTTTCTGGACTTGTTCCTGTGTTACAGACATAAATAAACACATAATACATATAAATAGACAAGATTTTTAAAAAGTTGGTTTGTGAAAAAACTATCCATTCACATATATTGTGTTCAATTTTGTGATCGGTTTTTGTATTCCTAAACTTATTCGTATATCAATTGTTGACCCTACATCAATTGTTGACCCTACATCAACTAAAGAGTATTTGAAAAAGAACAGAGCTAACATGTAGTGTGTTTATGTGTTCATGAGAGCATAGATGGCAACCAGGATCCATTAAATAATAAACTAATCAAAATCATCTCACCTGTAAGGAATGTGGTGGTGGGTCGTAGTGTCTCTATATTTTTTAGCCAGACCAAAGTCAATGATGTAGACCTAAAAAAAAGAGAAATGGAAGGACTAATAAACACAGATATCGGGGGGAAAAATTTTAACCAGCACAAAGATGGAAGTTTTGACAGGAAACTTGGGTTGCACGCCTTGCCAAGCCCATAAGAAAATTGTCTGGCTTGATATCCCAATGTAAAAAGGATTTAGAATGGACAGACTCAACTCGATTGATCTGAAATAAATACCAGGTACAAGTGTTGATAGACTTAGAATTATCTAAATGCAATAATAGTATGCATTAAATCAAATGCAGTTACCATTTGATCTGCAAGCATAAGAATAGTCTTTAAAGAAAGTTTCCTACTACAAAAATTGAACAAATCTTCAACACTAGGTCTAAGCAAATCCATCACTAGAACATTGTAGTCTCCCTCCACTCCAAACCATCTCACATGCGGAATTCTAGCTGTAATATTTCAGAAGTGTTATAAACAGAAAATAGTATCAAATATATGAGCAAAAGAGCTCATAACAGATCAATTGTCCCACTAAAATAATAAATTAATAAAAACAGTCATTACTTCCTCCCTGTAGAATTCTGTATAACTTTGATTCGTAAAGTAACTGAGGAGTTTTGTCCTCACATTCTTCTGATGATTTGAAACAGTATTAGCAGCTTATCAACCATAAAAGGTTAAAGACCAAACCAGTACAGCAGAGAATCAAACATGAAGTTAAGATAGGATATGCAAGGATAGGCATCTCAAAGAGACTGGCTAGTGGCTGATTTTATAGATAGCAAACGTTTTGGGGCCCTGTATCAATTCCTTGCAATATAAAATCCATCCACATAAAGTGTATCACTCTTATTTGTAATTTGGCAATGATTTCAGCACAGATGCAGTGTTGTCATTGCCAATTAAACCAACTGATGAAGACTTTTCATTGTGCTGCCAATGCATATATGTCAGCACTTGCATAGATTACATGAAGTAACAAAAATTATACATAGAAATCTTGCCTAATCATTCCATCAAGTTATGAAAACTATAGTTAAATCCCTATTTATCTTTCATTTACTAAATTAACAAAACAGATGCACACTTTCTTGCATAGTACAAAATGATTCCAGGAGACGAATCAAGCAGATTAGGCATCAAAAGTTAACAATCTCAAGAGGCTTACACCACGGTTCAGCCTGAAGTACATCTTTTGTGCGTCAGAGGAAGAATGTGCAAAGAAATGAAAATAACTTGAACAATGATGTTCATAGGGATGAGAGGTAACTTGAGGATGATAACAATAGCATAAAAAAACAATTTGATGAATGTGTTTGCAAGAGTTATGAGGCAACAATAAATAAAGATCAAATAAGAATAGTTCTCAAGGTTATGTGACACAACACAGAATACTCACTAACGACGAGTAGCTTGATTTGATGTGAAGACACTACTAGTTGAATGTGAACACAAGAATCGAGAGTGATGAAAATTTTAATGATGAAAATTTTATGGTCCAAAAGCATATGAACAAAAAGCATGAAACAGAGTTCGAGGATTATTTGCCTTGTATCATAAATTGCAATTTTGGTAGTCTAGATTCAGGCAATTAGATTGCAAATTAAATACATAGAAGGCTTATCAGACAATTCATATGCAAGTTATAAATCTTGAGATCATAAATCATAGTTTTACTCCAAAAGCCCCATTATAAAGAAACTTTTCTTGAAGCAAACCATCAAATCATGCACAAACAAAGATGAATTATGCCCAAAACAATACCTGAGCCTATCCAAGAAAAAGTAACTAAATAAGCCAAACAAGCATCTATGGTGAATCCATTCAACTAAACCAAAGAGTTCAAATGTACAATTGTGTAGCTACGATTGCAAACTAGGAAGAACATCTAAATAAGAGAATGAATCATTGAACCTGACTATAGGAATTAGGCTTCTTTGGTGTTTCTATGATTTCCTATGGTGTTTCAACCCAACTGAGTAATATTTGGGAAGCTAAAAAATCTGGACTGTTGCTGCATGAGATGTTTCACTAATTGTACTTGTAGGAACCATGCCACAACTATGACAAGATTTGATCATAAATGGCATGCATGATGCAGCACAACTGTTAATTCTGGAAACTAGTTGTTATGACAGTGAACTACCCTGGTTTAGACTGTCGAAGGTTTAGTAGTAATTTCACTTGTTGGGAATCCAAATAATTGAATCCAAAAAAAGAACAAGCTTTTGTGGGTCATGAATGTCAAAATTGTATGATATCAACAAAGATGAACTGTGTTATCATGTTTTTATGGCCTACCAAACAATATTGACCTTCTCATTCATTTATCTTGATTTGTTGGGAGGCTTGAAATTCCTTCAATTTGTTGCCTTTATACATGTAGAGTGTCAATTGCCCCATTTAGTTTGTTTATTTATCAAAAAAAAAAAAAAATTGTCCCATTTAGTTTGTTTATTTCTCTTTTGCATAAGAAAATTCCCACAATTACTTAATTATTATTGTCGTTATTGGCCCTAATTACCTATATTTTTCTCATTTTTTCCTTGTCTATTAGTGATGATGATCATACAGTTGCTGGGGATGTAGAAACCAAAACTGAAGTTTTGAAAGCTTCGACAAAAAAAGCCAGGGCTGATAGAAGGAGTCAAGTGATTGATTCAAAAGACCAAGCTAGTGAATCAGTTTCAGATGAGTCTCAGAAATGTATCTCAGAAAAGGAAAATGATGCTTCTGATGTAATGAGTATAGTTCGAGGGACATATGGTAGACCTTTCAAGGGCCAAGCATGCAGTAATCATAGTGATGGGTCCTCAAAAGAAAGAGAAAATGCGGCTAGTTTGAGAGTGAAACTGTTACCTTAGTACCAGGGGCTGCTTGGCAGATCTCCTCCTCGGGAATAATAACAGGTCACTGCTCACCGGTGTCGTGGAACATTTGCTCAGTCTCGAGAAGCTGACCCTTGTCGAGAATCATGGTCCTGCTGGTCGCTCGTCCAAACCAAAATTCGTCGCTTGTCGCTCGCCTTTGTGAGAGAGAGAGAGAGAGAGAGAGAGAGAGAGAGAGAGAGAGTGAGAGAGAGACAGTGTTTCGAAACTTAGGGCTCTGCAAACCTGAAAGGAAATGAAAAAATGGGGGGAAAGACATAGGGAAAAAAGGGGGGAAATTAAGTTTAGGCATGCGGGTCAGTGAAAAAAGGGGGAAAATTTGTTTCATTTTTATTTTAATGAATTTTTTTTTCTATTTGGTAGGAGTAAGGGTAATATTTTAATGAAAAATATTTTTTGTTAAAATAAAATTAATTTTTTATGGTCAATGAAAAATATTTTTTTGTGGCACATTTTTTTTTTGTTACTAAAAATCAAGAACTAATTTTTTGTGGTAGTGGAGAGGGAGCGACAGTAGTGGTGAAGGTGATGGATAAGAGGTGATGGTGGTGGTGGTGGTGGCAAAGGAGATTAGTGGTGAAGTTGTGGTAGTGGTAGAAGAGATGGAGTGGCGGTAGTAGAGGAGAGGTAATAGTAGTAGTAGTGGTGGTAGTGGTAACGACGGTGGTAGTAATGGTAGTCGTAGAGGTGGAGTGGCAACAATGGTAATAATGCCGGTAGTGAAATGACATTTGCAGTAGTAGTGAATGTGGTAGAGGAGATGGGTGGTGAGAGAGAGATGAGTGAGAGAGAGAGAGAGAGAGAGAGAGACAGAGACAGAGACAGAGTGATAAGTGAGAGAGAGACAAAGTGGTCACTAAAAGTATTTTTTACATGAGAGAGAGAGAGACAAAGTATTTGCCAAAACTATCTATACAGCGACTAAAATATTTTTTAGTCGCTGAAATTACATTTTTGCCGACCAAAATTTTGGTCGCCAAAGATAAAAAGTAAATTTTTATTTTTCTTTCCGCGACTAAATTATTTTAATTGCCAAAACTATCTATACAGCGACTAAAATATTTTTTAGTCGTTGAAATTACATTTTTGTCGACCAAAATTTTGGTCGCCAAAGATAAAAAGTAAATTTTTATTTTTCTTTCGGCGACTAAATTATTTTAGTTGCCAAAACTATCTATACAACGACTAAAATATTTTTTAGTTGCTGAAATTAAATTTTTGCCGACGAAAATTTTGGTCGCCAAAGATAAAAAGTAAATTTTTATTTTTCTTTCTGCGACTAAATTATTTTAGTTTCCAAAACTATATATACAGCGACTAGAATATTTTTTAGTCGCTGAAATTACATTTTTGCCGACCAAAATTTTGGTCGCCAAAGATAAAAAGTAAATTTTTATTTTTCTTTCGGCGATTAAATTATTTTAATTGCCAAAACTATCTATACAGTGACAAAAATATTTTTTTAGTCGCCAATTGTGACAAATTTAGCGACTAAATTATTTTTAGTCTCCAATTGTGAGATTTTTAGTGACTAAATTTTTTTTTAGTCGCCAAAAATTAATATACCCCGAGTAAAAAAATTTAGTAGCTAAATATTATACTTTTACCGACTAACATAATTTTTGGTCGCTAATTCCACAAGTTTTGGCAACCAAAATATTTTTAGTCGGCAAAAGTGGTCGCCAATTGTGTATTTTCTTGTAGTGTGGGATGGGTCATGGGAATGATAACCACAAGAAAAAGCAGAATTGGCGACTAAAATGGAATTAGGCGACTAAAACAGTTTAGTAGCCAAATGTGTAGTTATTGGCGACTAAAAATCAGTTTAGTCGCCGATTATATGGGTTTTAGCGACTAAAAAAATTTTAGTAGCCAAAAGTGAAGGTTTTTGACAACTAAAAAAATTTAGTAGCCAAAAGTATAGGTTTTGGCGACTAAAAAATAGTTTGGTCACCGATTATACGTGTTTTACCGACAAAAATAAATTTTGTAGCCAAAAAGTGAAGCTTTTTGGCTACTAAAAAAAATTTAGTAGCTAAAAGTGTACAATTAGCGACTAAAATTCAGTTTAGTCGTCAAAAGTGGAGGTTTTGACGATTAAAAATAAGTTTAGTCGCCAAAAGTGGTTATTTTTAGGCAGGAATTAATTTTTTTAGCGACTAAAAAATAATTAGTAGCCAAAACTATAGAATTGGCGACTAAAAAACAAATTTAGTCGCCAAAAGTGCTCTCATTTTTTTTAGTAAATAATCTATTTTTTACATAAATTATATTGAATAAAAATAATTATGTTTGTATATATAGTTTTATATTAATACGAGTCAATATAGTATATAAATAATATATGTTGTATATATACTCGTGTGGTGTTGTAGTGGCATAGTGGAGAGAGTGTGTTAATAAAGGTTTAGAATGTGGGAGGTTGGTGGTTCAAATCTTAGAGAAAGCGAAAAAGTTAGTATTTTTTTTTTCACGACAACCTTTGGCGACTAAACGGTTTAGTCGGCGATTCATTGACTATTGGCGACTAAAAGATTAGTCGCTAAATGTATAATTTAAAAAGTGTAATTGACTATTGGCGACCAAAACTTTGATCGCTAAAGACCTGTTTTTTACTGACTAAAACTTTTTTAGTCGCCAATACCTTCTCCAACCGTGCTTTCGCGACAAAATCGGCGACTAAAAAATTTAGTTGAGGAAACTAAAAATTCGACTTTTGGTGACAAAAATTTAGTTGCCAAAGGTGCTTTTTCTTGTAGTGGATTGATCGGGTTAGGTAATATCGGATTTTTCATCTACAGAATATTTGCAGACTCGTAAATTGTGCCAATACCATTCTAATGGTTAATATGATATTTTGACACAACTAATTTTCATATTAATATCTGGTCACAAAATTTACTTTTCAATCCTAATTTTAGTTTTGTTAATGTGTAAAAAATCGCTTTGCTAAACTTCAGGTTAAATTTAGAATAAAGTTGGCTTTATTTTAGTAAGGCAGTTGACTTATTATTGGAGAAGGAATGTTAAGATGTTTAGCTGAAAATTAGTTTTAAGAAACCTTGTGATTTTACAATTTTAGAGTTGATCTCCTTAGGGTCAGCTCAACTACTTGTGTGGCCTAAAGTAAAAAATTATAATTAGGTTATTTTTGTTTTGTTTTGTTTTCTTCATTTTTTAAGACCAAGAACATATTGAAATAGAATTTACTAGAGGAGAAATAATACAAATTTGATGAAAGGATTGGAACTCTTTTTTACCATTTTTTTTAATCAAATTTAAATTTGATACAAGATTTGGTAAAGGATTGGAGATGCTCTAATTCAATCCATTTATTATTTCGTATTATCATGTCTTATTCACGCATCATGTCAACAAACTTTAATTTTAGTTAAAAATATATATGTATGAAAAAATTTTAAAAATTTCCTACAAGTTAAATTTAATGAAATTAATCTATTGAATGAAATTATTCATTAGAATATTTGATGTTAACTAAATTTTATTTTTTTAATTTATGAGTCAAAGAGAGTGGGAGATAGACTTTTATTGGTTACACAAATGATAGGAATCTTTACTAAATCACTAATTTTCTTTACCAATTACATATGAATCACTATAACAAAACTAACTATTTACGACATTATGTTTACGGCATGCATTAAACGCAAGTCATAGTTAGTACATTCTACGACATATTTTTTTTTTTTTTTTTGCAAGCCGTTAATGTTTTGTCAATAATAACATGCATACCATGTAAGTCGTTAATTCATATATTTATGTTGTAAAATATTATAACTTTACATTGCATGCCAATGAATGTTGTGAAAACTTCTTCAAAAAAAAAAAAAAAATCAATCCAATTTTTTTATGACATGCAAAAGTATGTCGTAAAAAATGTATATTTTCACAGCATATAAAAATATGTTATTTTCACTTAAGGCAACATACATTTCATGTTGTAAAATATTAAATTTTATATATATATTTTTTGAATTTAGTGATTTTTTAGAAAATGAAAAAATATTTTCCTTCTAAGTATATGAAAATTATTTGAATTTAAAAAGTAAAAAAAAAATTGTTTAAAAACTTATGCCACACTCTCTCTCATTTTAGATCCATACCTGTTTTTGTCCAAAACCCTCTCATTCTCTAAAGAAATTATATTTTAATTATATATAATAAAACAAAATTCTAGAGGTTCTTAACTATTTATAAATTTTTAATAGATATGAGAAATTTTTATTTTTATTTTAAACAAACTAGAAATTCTAGTTATAATTACATCATTCTCATACCTACCCCTCTCTCTCTCTCTCGCTCTCCGTCAGCTTCTTACACAAACACACGAGCACCACCATCGACCACCACCAACCACTGTTCCTCCGATTCAGAAACAAGAACGTGTCTCCGGCGTTGATTTCCCTTGGAGTTTGATTCCCCTCCATAAATCCGCCGCCGCCATTGGCCTTGGTATCTCCGGCAGCTAATTTCTTCTACGGTGAGGTCGTTCGATGCCGATTTCTTTGTGAGTTCGATTCATCGTCTCGCTCTCTACACTCTCTTTCTCTACATATATAAATCAATCGTATATATAATTTCTGATTTTTCTGATTATTTTCTTAACTGATTATTTTCTCCATAAATCGTTTTCTAATTTTTGATTATTTTCTTAACTGATTTGTAGTTTAAATTACACAAATCCATATCTCTTCTCTCTCATTCACCAAGTAACTAATTCGTACTTCTAGAGAGAGAAATGAGATAGCAATTTCATATTTGATCGAACATTCGTTTGGAGGAAATTGAAACCCTTAGATTTGTCTGAAATTGTTGTGTTTTGTTGCTTTGTTTATGCATTGATTCATTGAACTGTATCATTCTCTCCTGTGGTTAAAGAAAGCTCATTAACAAATTTTTAATTCTAATTTTTTTGTCTTTTCAAATTCATATACATAAAGGTAAAACTATAAACATTAGAACAAGAGTTGAGTCCTTGAATGGGTTAATACCATAAATAATAGGTTGAACACTGTTGAGGACCATGGTAATGGCAAGAAGGTAAACCAAATGAGCAATGTAACAGAATGTAGCTAAAATTCCAAGGAGTTTACCTGTTTCAAGATAGTAATGTAACACAGAATGAATGATCCTTTGCCTTCTAAGAAACAAATGTGAGTTGGTTTGAGTTTCAATCAAGATTGGAAACAATCGCTGACCTTTTTTTCTCAATCTCCTTAATTTTTGACCAATTTGTTGTTTCATCTCTCAGTAGCTCATTAACTACATGGTCTTAAATGTTGGAATCATGTATACTTTTGAATGTTCTGCCACTGACTTGGAGATCTATTTTTGCTTGTTAATCTTCTGAACACTTTTGCCGAAACAATTGATCATGTAGCTTTGACATAAGGGATGGTACAGCTTGGGTCTACCCAGAAGATTAGCAATTGGTTTATAATACTAGGCCAAAAAGTTCTCTCGAATTTCTAAGATGTTCCCACTTTATGTGTGAAGCATTGCATATTTCTGCTGATTTGTCCTCAACAAACAATAGCTATCACTTTTAGAATTTAGATCTTGTTTCTCTTCTCATAATGGTTTTTCATATTATAATTATTTTGAATATTTTATCTTGCATATGTTTTTCTGTATGCGTATTACAAATATATACATATTTTATTTATAAATCTTCTGTATGTACAATTTTTTCCAGAATGCAAATTTGCTTTTATGGTCCAAAAATTGATATGTGGTTATGCTATGGGATTGTTGCAGGTTTAAGTTCATAGCTCTAGTTCTAAGACCATAGATTGTGGTGTTTGCTAGTATCTGTTCTTTGTAAGTGACCATAGAATTATTTTACTATTAAGTACTGATTAACTAGTTCATGTCATGAATTTTTTCAATGAGGCACTTAAATGAGGGCTTGTTACCCATGTACATAGATGCAACCAAAATAATCTCTACTTTTTTTTTTTTTTTTGAAGAAGAAGCAAATGACTCCTGCTTTCATTCTTGTTTTCTTGGATTGTTGGCATTTTCTTTTTTTCTTTTTCTTTTTTTTTCCTTTCATTAAATTTACACTTCATTTTTCTTGTTGTATTGAATTTAAGGAATTGGTTGTGTTGTATGTTCCTATCATATTTGATAGATTCGAATCTTATGATTTTGATACTTTTCTTGGTTTGTATGTTTGAGGTTGTTATCAGCTTGATATGATAGAAGTTGGGGATAGAAGATAGTATGTAGGTTGTTTGGTGTATGGATATTAGATTTTTTTGCTTACTTCATAGTTGCTGCTTTTGCTTGGTTTGTTCACAAGTTGCATTTTATAAGTTACTGTCTGCTTACTTTTAGGCAAGGTTATATTCATGTATATATATATATATATATATATTATATTTTAAAAATAACTTTCTACGACATATAAATTATGTCATGAAAAGTGTAATGATTTATGACGTGCAAGAAAATGTCGTAAAAGATTATATACGGCATACAAAGTATGTCATAAATATATTTTATATAGCTATCAAGTAAGGCACGACAGGAGGGATCTTATCCACTGGCTCTGGAACCAGAACCGAGAAATAGGTGTAAACCCATAACTGCAACAAAAAGTGCAAAGCAAAAAGCACAAGTTGTGAACAGATATAAAACAGAAAGTGCAAAGCAGAAAGCACAATGTGTCAATAGAAAGTGCAAAAGCAAAAAGGTGTGGTGCATACCTCCTAGGCTCTCCCCTCATGCGGGAAATGAAACTCATATACCTATAGAGTGTGGCGAGGCCAACTCCACCCCAGTCGTAGAACTGAACTCAGGACAAGGTCACTAGTGCACTTAGTAAGTATAAACCTACGATGTTCCACTTGTTCACAAACAAGGTGGTATCGAGTAGGAATATCAAGAAGCCCCAGACCTACTACTCTATCTCCTTTGGTGTCTCGGGCTCAATCTCACGGCAGTGCTCGGGAACCAGCTGTATCTCACCATCGTAGGCCTGTATAGAGGTGAGTGTGCTCCAAGCAGGTATACCCAAGCCGTCTGCCACTTGCCCATATCCATATCAAAGGGGATCGGATCACTCGCTACTCCTAAGCTTGTGATCATGGAGAAATCATAGGAAGTCATCGTTATCTCCCCAACAAAAGAGAAGTGAAAAGAGTTGGTGGCGTCCCACTATTTCTCCATCAACACTCCAAGTAGAGCTCGGCTCGCCATATGTTGTGAGAGTTTGGTGCATAATAGGCCAAGGCCGGCCTCATTGACAAGGTCGCAGACCTCGGGAGGGAGCTGATAATACGAGTCTCTGGCTGTCACTGTCCCGTAACCACTGTAAGAATAGGAGTCCCCCTGTGGCAAAAAAAGGTTGAATCAGATGAAAGACAATGATAAAAAAGTATTCAAATAAAGGAAGTGTAAGAAATACAGTCAAATGGAAGGCAAGAAAGTATAAAAATAAAGTTTGCACCTCAGAAGAGCTGTAGAAAAGGTGGGAGTACGGCTCTCTCAATAAAACATCCTCTGGCATGCCACCAGCAAAATTGTCAAAGTGCATCATGCTACTAGGCGCCAACATGTGCTTGCGAGGGTGATAGGTGGCCGGATCAAAGGGTCGTATCCTCAGTGGTAGTGGCTCAGGCTTGAGTCTTGGAGTGAACTCTGCCTCGAAGTTGGCCGCAAGGCTTTCTGCTGCCTCGCTAGCCTCAGCGACTGTCAGCTCCTCAACCTCGACAAGGGGTGATAGTGGAGGTGGAACCTCAAGAGGAGTGTAGACACCCCATTTTTGACCGTCCTCAAGACTTGGACGTCACCGTTTGAACACTCGGTGATTATCCATGTTTGTGTTCGTTTGGAGTTCCCGGAGGCCTCGGCTCGCGTGCCTTGCCTCAGGATCTCTGAACTTGACTGTTTAGTGTCTGGTTTCACACCAAACACTTGTGTTTTGCCTTTGAGAGGCGGGGTAGGGCTTGTAGACCATCCCCACCCACCACCGGCAGTGGCTAGAGGCCACCGGCTGGTTTTTGCTGCCACCGGCAATGTATATTGCCGGCCGGCACTATTTGTTGCCGGTCAGCACTTTTTAGTGCCGGCCGGCACTCTTTTTGGCCAAGATGGCATTTTTGGCCGGCCGATTACTGTGCATCTGCTTTTGCAGATATTTTAAGACAGCTGTCTTGCTTTTGCTCCCCTCCATACACGTGTATGGAGGGATCTCCCTCTTGTGAAGCTTGTCTTGTAAGCTTTACAAGACAAAAAGTGCCATAAAGAGAGAGAGGGGTCTCTTGGCTTGAGAGGTTAGACATTTTAAGATATTTTGAGAGCTTAGACAACCATTGTTAGGGTTTGAGATCTAGGGTTAGGGTTTGTTACACCTTATCTCTCTCTTTTTCCCTCTTGTGTGTGTTTTAGTGTGTTTAGTCCATACTATTGCACACAAACACACAGTGTTTCACCTTCCTTTGGCTCTTGAGGTTCTAAGGGACTGGTTTTGAAGTTTTGGTGTTGGATTCAAGCTAAGGAAGGCCATTGGAGCATCATTGTTGAAGAAGGCTTCAAGGGTAAGAATCTCACCCCTTTTTACCCCATTTTTGCATTGTATTTCTACCTATCTTGAATTCGTTTTTGAGCTTAGTGTATAATACAAAAAATTTCTGTTTTTAGGCCCTCTTTATTGTTTATTAAGAGTGTTTTGTTGTTTGAGGGTGGTTAATCCCTCTTAGGCCTTGAAAGGCCTCATTTTGAGCCATTTTGTGCTAGCTTCGGGATTTTGGTGTTGGGGTCTCTTCACCACTGAAATCTTGAGGGATTTCAGTGGTGAAGATGATGCCTTGAAGTCCCAAGAAGGAGAGGGCCACCCCCTCTCCTTGTTGTCCTTGAAAAGGGCATATTTTGGTCTCTAAAGAGAGCCTATGCTTGAGTGTGTGTTGAGCATGTTTAGGCTATTTTTCATGCTTATATATCCATAATATAACATGATTTTAAGTTGGTTTTGGTACTCCATGCATGCTTAGCATAGTTGCCTTGTAATGCCATGTTATTGCCTCAATGTGCCTTAGGTTGTTAGCCTTTGTTGGAGCATGTTTTAGGCTTAGTCTTGTGAAGATTTTATGCATGTTTTTCCATGTTCTAGGTCTGTCCTAGGTTGTTTGGGTCGAATTTGGCATGCATCATATAGCCCCTTTGCATTCCGGCTTGTTGGCCTTAAGTATGTGAATGTATAGCATGCCATCCTTGCATTGTTTTGGTGATTTGGGACCATCCACCATACCATTTCAGACCTTATTGTATGCTTGAGAGCTCGCATTTGATGTCCCTTTAATGCCTTGTAAGGTTGTCATCTCATGCTCCATGTTTTGGTGATTATGCATGCCTTTGTTTTGAGTCATTTGGATGCCATCTAAGTGATCCTCAGGCCTTGTATTAATGTCCCAAAACTTTGTTTTTGGTCAATGGGTTCATGCCATGTTTGGTCTTGCTATGTGTAGTTCAATACTCCATTGGTTTGTTTTGAACACTTAGGCCATTTGTTGCATGCTTGGCTTGATTTATTGCTTGGTTTGGCACCATGTTTTAGCATGATTTCAATGCTTATGTTGCATGCTAATTAGTCCATAATTCCCTCTTTCAAATGTGTTTGAGGGTTGTTCAATTTATGCCTAAGTGTTGGCCTTCCAACATGTGTATGTGTGCATGTGTATTTGGTCCCTCATTATAGCATTTTGGCTACTGTTTTAGGCCTATTTAGAGCTGCCTAATTCATGCATAAGTCCATCTTTGCATCCATTTGCATGCCCCTATGTTTGCTTGTATGCTTGCATAAGTTAGTTGCCATGCCATGTTGCATCCTTAGCTTGCATGCTTAGGTTGCATTGCATTTTGCATGCATGCCTTGTTCCTTGACTTGATGATAGGAATTGGGCCTTGTTTGGTTTGATTGGTTTGCATTGCATTTGAAATCAAAGTTGCATACTTGGTTCTTTGGGCCATCATGCATGGAAATGCGTGATTGGTGGTCCGAGAATCGGGGCACATCCTCCTTTGAGTCATTAACATGATAAGGAATGTGATAGGTGCATAAATTGCTTGAATTGCATTGCCATGCAAGATTTTGCCCTCTGCTGCTGTGAGTTGCAGGTTCTGCAGGAATTTATTGCCGGCCGGCAGTATTTAGTGCCGACCGGCAGTCAATCGATGGCCGGTGGATCTATTTTGTGCCGGTGACTAAATGCTACTACCGGTGGAAATTCTGCTCAGCCGATGATATCCCCCAGTGTCCTGAGAGGCATACCTGAGACTTTGGCAGTTTTTAGAGGAGCAGAGCAGGGAAAACAGAGGCAAACTATGCATGGCAGTGCGATTCCGAGCCAGTCCCAAGCATGTGTTGCATCTGGCCCTCGCCCGGAGGCGGTTTACTGTTTTTCTTTAGTTTAGTTAATTTGTTAATTAATTAAGCAATTTGTAATATTTAATTAGCTTGCGTAGTTAATTAATTTGTATTATTATTTTGGTCCCTCCGAGTGAGGGCAAATCTGTAATAAGTGTGTGTGGGTGGTGTGTATGTCTTCCAATCCCCACTTCTTTCTTCCCTTTTATTTACCTGCTTATGATGGTAGATTAGGGCATCTTTAAAATTAGCATACCTTATGCTATGCATGTGTGCATTCATGCATTTGTATTGCATGCATTAGGCTCGGTACATCACGCTAACTGCATTTGTACTTCAATTCAAAAATTGAATATGTGATAGTTGATCGCATTTCATATGCCATGCTTAGGTTAGCCGAGCCTATCTAATTGCATCCTGTATGTGTTGCATTAGGCAATTTAACATGAACTAGGACACGCATGTTTTGCTAACTAGTTTACTGTTTTGGCACGGAGTATGATGTAAGTATTTATGCTTTAGCATCTCGCATGTGTGTGAATGTTAACATGACAGTACGCTTGCCATGCGGCTAAATGCTTATGTGAGATTAAATTGTTTGAATGCCTGTGGGTGGAGGTTGGATTGTTTGAGTTGGAAAAACTCATTGAAATCCGTATTTTAGCCTACTTGCGAGTAGCAAATTCCAAAGCGTTTTCAAAACAAACGGATATGCAATGCTTATTTCCAAATTAGGCAATCTAGTCTATACTTGTTTGCTGCGCGCATAACATAGTAATTCTAGGCTAATAAATGGAATAAGAACACATAACGTTTTCAAAATCGGATATCATGGTTAGTAGAGGCCGGTCTTCGGACCGGGCGAAAGGGGGTGCTCATAGCTGACCTTCCCCGATCGTACCCAAGCTCCCGAGCCGAGACAACTCCGGTGATGACGGACATGTGGCCTTCGGCACCGAGTCAGGGTTTCCTAAATTTCTCCATTTTAAAAAATATTTAGGTGGCGACTCTATATCTGGCAAAGCAGTCCATGTTTGGCACTACTTTTTCAAAAATCTGTTTCTTAAAACGATTTGCCAGATTTGGACTCTTTGGTTCAGATTAAGAACCGCGACAAACAAAAATCGCGAGTCCGAACTGTAATAGCGGAGGTCCCCCTCCGCAGACTTGTTACAAGGAGCACCATCATGTGGAACATCATCTGCCATCTGGAAAGTGGGTGAAAAATGAAGAAAAATGGAGAAAATATGGAAAACTTGGAAAAAGTCAACCTTAGGAGAAAGAAAATGGGAGAAAAAGTAGAAACTCAGGAAAATTTGCAAAACCCAAGAGAAACTTGAGGGAAACGAGCCCGAAGTGGTGAAAATACAAATAAATCAACAAAAACAAAATCTGATCGGTTCAAAGTGTAGAGGAGCAAAGAGGGTTTATGAAAAAAGTTTGTATGGGGCGTTGGAATATACATGTAAAGCACGGATCTAGAGAGATGAGACACCTCTAGAGAGAGGGGGAAGGATTTCGAACTTGGGTGTGTGAGGAAATGAGGCTTGGAGGTGTATTTCAGGAGACCCGTGCCGAAATCCCAATTCTGCCCTCGATTTTGCATTAGTGACCGGCATTCCTCATTTGTGGCCTAGTGCTATATTATTTCTCTTTTTGCTTGAGCAGTAAATAAGAGGTTCTCTTTTGGGTGTAGATTACTTTTTGAGGATCTCGAAACTATGTTCCGACACACCAACGGTCTACACTTGCCAATATAAATAAGGTGTATCCTTTTGGGCATGTTGCAAAGTCTCCAAGGGGTAAGTCGGAGGTTGTCGCCGAACATCACTTGTGATATCCCTGTTTCGTAATATGTTAATTGGTCTTTAATATGAGTATGATTATGTGTTTAATATGATTTTGTATACCATTATGTGAAAATATGTGGTTTTGAATTTCTATCTGTTCACCGTAGGAATATCTGTTTGATTATCTGCTTTGGAAATTAAATTGAAGGCCTCATCGGCCACAGAACCCGAAATCGATTGTGCCATTGTGATTAGCGTAATTTTTAGAGCCTACGGTGAAATTTAATTGGAAATTGATTTGGACCAGATTAAATTGATTTAATTAATGACATAATGCTTAAATTATTTAATATTAATTAATTATGGTTAGTGGGACTTGTAAAGAGAGGCACTATACACTCAATTCACACACTTGAGCTCAAAATCAGATTTTGTGCCTTAGAAAGAGAGAAGGCCGGCTATAGAGAGAGAAAGGGAGAGAAATTGTGCAATTTAGGCTCAAAGCTTGGAAACCTTGAAGATTTCTCAAGAATTTGCTATAGATTGTGAGAATTAAAGCTCCTATGTGAGTATTTCATGGATTCTAGTTTGTAATTTTGTGTATTCAAGCTAGTTGGGTAATCAAGAGAAAGTTTGACATAAAATTGAGTTATATTTGTTGAATTTGAAGTCTTAGAACAGATGCATGTAAGAAATTGCCATAAATTTCCATGTTTGAGCATAAAGTATGTAATCCATGTTGAGTTTTGATTAATGACCATGTATTTGATCTTCTCTTCACCAATTAAGTCGAAGATATTGTGTATATTTCACATGCAAGTACAAATCATGGGAGTTGGAGTTTTGCATGTTTGAATCTAGTGTGTTGGTGATGAGTTTAAGTTAATTTGAGACATGCATGTGATTAAATTATTCAATTGAGCTTCATTGTGTTGTAATTTGGTGTTTATACCATGTTAGAATATGTATATGTGATGTTTGAGCTAAAATCGTGCATCTAGAACCTTTGAATGTCGAATTGAAGCTCAAGAACATGTTCTGGATTTTCTAGAATTTTGATTCTCGCTCGAGCAGGGAAACCGCCGCTCAAGCATGAAAATCGTGCTCCCAGTATTTTCTACAGACATGGTGTCCGCTCGAGCGGGGAGCCATGTAGAGAGGCCTTCCGCTCGAGTGCCAGAGTTCACAATCAAGCATAAATTTGACACATCCAGTACTTTTGCAGGCCTCAAGGATTCGCTCGAGCAGGGAATTCCACGCTCGAGCGGGGACCCTGTTTTTTGAAATTTTGAAAATGCATTCTGTGTTTCGTTTTCCGTTCTCTTTCGCTTGCAAGCACTCTTAGGCATACATTGAGTATTATAAATGAGTTGAAGAGATAATGATGAAGCCTAAAGAGGAATATGTGGATTTAAGAACGGATTGAATTGTTTATGACCCTTTTGTATTCATGGAATGTATAGGGTCGAGCTCCAGGCCAAACCAATCAACCGGTCACTGTGAGTAATATCAATATTTTGAAGCTTGTCAATTGTCCAATTGCTTATTTCTTTATAAGCCTTATAAGTGCTAGTTTGAATTATGGACAAATGTTTGTTATGAGTAACTGAATGGGCCAGAGGCCATGTTGACATGAATGAATGGGCCATAGGCCATTTTGACATGAATGGATGGGCCAGAGGCCAATTTGACATGAATGAATGGGCCAGAGGCCATTTTGACATGAATGGATGGGCCAGAGGCCATTTCAACATGAATGGATGGGCCAAAGGCCAGTTTGACATGAATGAATGGGCCAGAGGCCATTTTGACATGAATGCATGGGCCAGAGGCTAGTTTGACATGAATGAATGGGCCAGAGGCCATTTTGACATGAATGAATGGGCCAGAGGTCAGTTTGACATGAATGAATGGGCCGGAGGCCAGTTTGACATGAAAGTTTGAATGGGCCAAAGGCCAGTCTGACAAATCAAAGATAAATGGGCCAAAGGCCAGTATGTTTGGAACTACATTCACTTGACCTAAATTATGTATATGTATGTTAAATAGAAATATGAATTCGGCCCAAGGTCATTTGAAGCATGTTGTTCTACATATCGTTTGTATAACTTCTGTATTTGATATTATTCACTAGGCTATTGCTCACGCTCATTCAAGTGTTTGTAGGTGAGCCAAGAGAAGTCCAGACCCATCCTCAGTGATGTCTATGTGGAATAACAAAGGTTTTGAAGAGTCAGCCCTCGCGTCTCACGCACGAGACCCGTCTTCGCCTTTTTGTCATTTTGTTTTATTTTATCATGTGGGCGAAGTCTTTGAATACGGTGTATATAGTTTTGATGGGTTGACTTAGACTATTATGATCCTGTATGTACAGAACCTTGTGTGGTACATTTTTTGTTATGAGTTATTAATGTGCATATGTATGGTTGTTACAGTGTGCCATGTAAGCACAGCTCTATGGACAAAGTTTTAAATTGCTTCCGTTTGGCCCCCATTGACTCTGTGAAAATACGTTTGGTTTGGTTTGAGGCCGTAGGTAATCTCATGATTACTGGCCGGTTATGTCCTTAACCCATGGGGGCGGGTTCGGGTCATGACAAAGTGGTATCAGAGCACGAGTTAATAACTCACACACTTGTCTAAAAGAGCAATAAGCGTCTAGAAAAGATCTAGGATGCATTCATGTGATAAGTATGAATTTGGAAGCATCAAGTATATGCTTAAATGTTTTGATATGAACAATTATGTGTTATAAGTTGTGATTTGCTTGCATTGCAAATTATCTGAATGTGTATGCTCTTTAGTATATGCATACTTGTGAATCTTTTGTGTGAAATATAATGCAAGTTTAATCAAATGGTGAGAACAAGAAGTGATGAGATAGAGGAATCCTCTACTGCCAGAATAGACAGAATGGAAAGATTGATACAGGAAATGACAGAAACTTTGAGACAGCAACAGGAGTGGCAACAACAGTGGCAGGAACCACATCCGCCACCTCCACCTCCGGCACCACCCGTGCCAGATAATCAGAATGATGATCGGATAATAGCTCTCACCAAAGAATTCAAGAAAATGAAACCATCGCAGTTCCATGGTGGATTAGATTCGTTGAAAGCCGAAGCTTGGGTTCTCGGTATCGAGAAATTGTTTGAAGTGTTCCCTTGCTCGGAGGCCCAGAAGGTGCTTCTAGCCACTTTTGTGCTAGAAGACCAGGCAAGAAGATGGTGGATGTTAATGCGAGAAAATCACAGGGATGTCGATTGGGCGAAATTTTTGGAAATTTTCTATGACAAGTACTTCCCATAATGTGTTCAGGATAAGAAAGTGTCAGAGTTCATGGAACTAAGGCAAGATAGTATGACTGTAGCCGAGTATGAGGCCAAATTCAATGAATTTGCCAGGTTTGCACCTCATGTGATTGATACCGATTACAAGAAGGCGAGGCATTTTGAAGGTGGGCTTCGAAGTGACATTTTAGAGAGGGTGAATGTCTTGAAGCTGGAAACCTACATTGGGGTGCTAGACAGGGCTATCATATTAGAAGCTAACATAGATAGACAGACTAAGTCTACAATTGAATGGAAAGGCAACAAAAGGCAAAGCTTCTTCTCAAAGAGGAAATTTTCGAAAAAGCAAAACACGGGCTCCTCAAATACTTCGAATTCTTCTCGAGACACAGCTCCTATGTGCAATATTTGTAGCAAAAGGCACCGTGGGGTTTGTTACCGTGTGTCAGGGGCCTGTTTCAAATGTGGAAAATAAGGGTATATGGCCCGAGATTGTAATCAGAATGGTGGAAAGATAGCTGCTAGTTCCACTACATCGATCCTAAAGCCGGGAAATACTTTGAGATCTGTTACCACCGGGGATACCGTGAGACAGGAGAGAGTTTTTGTGCTTGTTTCGGGCGATACACGGAATGCCAACGCAGTTGTCTCAGGTACTATTTCTATATGTAATCAGGATGGTTTTGTGTTAATTGACTCCGGATCCACACACTCTTTTGTGACATATGCATTTGCATCTAGACTGAATAGACCCTTAGAATTACTGCCATATCCGCTATGTGTGTCTACTCCATCTGGGGAATCTGTATTGTGTGAATCTATATACCGGTTTTGTGATATGCGTGTTGAGGATGCTATCTTATATGTGGATTTGTTGCCCTTGAATTTTAGACATTTTAATGTAATTTTGGGCATGGATTGGTTGACCAAATATTGTGCCACCATTAATTGTGTAACAAAATGGGTTGTGTTTAAACCACCAGAACATAAAGAGATTGTGTTTGTGGGTAATGGGGTAGTGCCTCCACCTTATTTGATATCTACAATGAAAGCATGTAAACTGATCAGGAAAGGGTGCCAGGGTTATTTGTGCTATGTGTTGTCTAAACAATCTGTGAATGTTGAATTGAATGATATCCTTATTGTTAGAGAATTTCCAGATGTGTTTCCAAATGAATTACCAAGGGAATTGGTAGATAGGGAGATAGAGTTTGCCATTGAAACTGTGCCAGGCACCCAACCCATTTCTAAAACTCCCTACAGAATGGCTACGGCCAAAATGAAAGAATTGAAGGAACAGTTGCAAGACCTGCTTGACAAGGGGTTTATTCGACCTAGCACTTCACCTTGGGGTGCACCGGTATTGTTTGTGAAAAAGAATGATGGAACTTTGCATTTGTGCATCGATTATCGGGAGTTGAACAAGGTAACAATAAAGAACAAATATCCCCTACCCCATATTAACGACTTATTTGACCAGTTGCAGGGATCACAGGTGTTTTCTAAGATTGATTTGAGATCCAGGTATCATCAGCTAAAAGTTAAGGCAGAGGATGTTGAGAAAACTGCATTCAGAACGAGGTATGGACATTTTGAGTTTCTTGTTATGCCATTTGGAGTGACTAATGCTCCGACAGCACTTATGGACTTAATGAACCGAATTTTTAAAACCTACCTTGACGAATTCGTTGTGGTTTTTATCGATGACATTTTGATATATTCTAAAGATAGACTTGAACATGAACATCATTTGAGAACTGTCCTACAAATACTTCGGGAAAGGAAATTATTTGCTAAACTAAAGAAATGTGAGTTTTGGTTGGATGAAGTTGTTTTCTTAGGGCATGTGATCAACAAGGAAGGAATTTCAGTGGACCCGCAGAAAATAGAGGCGATTATGAGTTGGCCTACACCAACCAATGTGACAGAAGTCCGTAGTTTCATGGGCTTAGCTGGTTATTACAGAAGGTTTGTGAAAGAATTTTCGAAATTAGCAGTGCCTCTTACCCAATTGACACGAAAAGGGCAACCGTTTGAATGGAACGATGAAAGAGAAGCTGTCTTTCATGAACTGAAAACAAGATTGACCACTGCACCAATTTTGACACTACCATCAGGTACGGAGAATTTTGTAATTTTCAGTGATGCGTCTTATAAAGGTTTGGGTTGTGTGTTAATGCAGAATGAAAGGGTTATTGCTTACGCCTCCCGACAGTTGAGACCACACGAGAAGAATTATCCAACACATGACCTAGAATTGGCCGCAGTTGTTTTTGCTTTGAAAATTTAGCGGCATTATCTGTATGGAGCAAAGTGTGAAGTCTACACGGATCACAAAAGTCTGAAATACTTCTTCACGCAGAAGGAGTTGAATATGCGACAGAGGAGATGGCTGGAACTGATAAAGGATTATGATTTAGAGATTCAGTATCACCCTGGGAAAGCTAACACAGTTGCTGGTGCCTTGAACAGAAAATCAACGGGGAGTATGGCTTGTTTGCTTACTGAACAGAAAGAGATCTTGCAAGATTTTGAAAAATCTGAAATTGAAGTGGTAATATGTGAACAGGGCGGACTGATAGCCGCTATTACAGCTGAGCCGGCAATCATTGATGAAATCAGGCAGAAACAGAAAGAGGATGAATTCCTCAAGAAAGTGATTGATGAATTTGAGACAAGTCCGAAAGTAGAGTTCAGTATTGAAAATGAAGTATTGAAATTCCGAAACCGAATGTGTGTCCCAGATATCCCGGAACTAAAGAAGAGGGTTTTAGATGAAGCCCACAGATCTGTGTTTGTTATGCATCCGGGTAACAATAAAATGTATCGGGATTTGAAACAAACCTATTGGTGGCCTAAGATGAAGAAAGAGATTGCAGAATATGTGTCCAAATGTCTTCAATGTCAGCAAGTTAAAGCTGAATATCAGAAACCAGGTGGTCTACTTCAACCTCTTCCTATTCCTGAATGGAAGTTGAAGCATGTGACTATGGATTTTGTTGTTGGCCTACGTCGGACTTCTCGAGGTACGGATTCTATTTGGGTTGTAATTGATAGATTGACTAAACTGCACATTTTTTACCGGTTAGAACTACGTTTAATGCTTATAGACTAGCTACCATTTATGTTGATGAGATTGTCCGTTTACACGGAGTTCCGGTATCCATTGTGTCGGATAGAGATCCAAAATTTGTATCTAGATTGTGGAAGAGTTTGCAGGAAGCTATGGGGATATAACTAAGATTCAGTACTGCATTCCACCCATAGACCGATGGGCAATCAGAACGAACAATACAGACTTTGGAAGATATGCTTCGGATGTCTGTTTTAGATTTTCAGGGGAGTTGGGAAGACTATTTGCCACTTGTAAAATTTGCATACAATAACAGCTTCCACTCCAGCATCGATATGGCACCGTACGAGGCTTTGTATGGTAGAAGGTGTAGATCACCGATTTGTTGGACAGAAGTTGGGGATAGAGCCTTACTTAGGCCTGAAATTGTGCAAGATACTTCTGAGAAAATCAAAACTATTCGACAAAGGCTCAAAATAGCTCAGGACTGACAAAAGAATTATGCAGACGTTCGAAGAAGACCTGTTGAGTATAAGGTCAATGACCACATGCTTATCTGTGTGTCCCCAATGAAAGGCCAAGTCAGGTTTGGAAAGAAGGGCAAGTTGTCGCCCCGTTACATTGGGTCGTTGCAAATTATGGAAAGGCTTGGCCCAGTTGCCTATAGAGTTGCTTTGCCACCGAAATTCGAACAAATCCATAACGTGTTTCATGTGTCAATGTTGAGGGGTTACCTACGAGACCCGTTTCATGTGATTGATAATCACCTGGTAGCTATTGATGAAAATATGGAATATGCCGAATGGCCGGAACGAATTGTTGATCGGCAAGTGAAACGATTGAGAAGCAAGTCCATCCCAATGGTGAAAGTAAAATGGAATGAACACTATGGGACGGATGCTACATGGGAAAAAGAGGAGGAAATGCGACTACGTTATCCACATTTGTTTCCCGACAAAGGTAAAATAAGTTTGGAGAACCAAACTTCCTAAAGGGGGGAAGACTGTGATATCCTTGTTCCGTAATATGTTAATTGGTCCTTAATATGAGTATGATTATGTGTTTAATATGATTTTGTGTGCCATTATGTGAAAATACGTGGTTTTGAATTTTTATCTGTTCATCGTAAGAATATCTGTTTGATTATCTGCTTTGGAAATTAAATTGAAGGCCTCATCGGCCACAGAACCCGAAATCGATTGTGCCATTGTGATTAGCGTAATTTTTAGAGCCTACGGTGAAATTTAATTGGAAATTGATTTGGACCAGATTAAATTGATTTAATTAATGACATAGTGCTTAAATTATTTAATATTAATTAATTATGGTTAGTGGGACTTGTAAAGAGAGGCACTATACACTCAATTCACACACTTGAGCTCAAAATTAGATTTTGTGCCTTAGAAAGAGAGAAGGCCGGCTATAGAGAGAGAAAGGAAGAGAAATTGTGCAATTTAGGCTCAAAGCTTGGAAACCTTGAAGATTTCTCAAGAATTTGCTATAGATTGTGAGAATTAAAGCTCCTAGGTGAGTATTTCATGGATTCTAGTTTGTAATTTTGTGTATTCAAGCTAGTTGGGTAATCAAGAGCAAGTTTGACATGAAATTGAGTTGTATTTGTTGAATTTGAAGTCATAGAACACATGTATGAAAGAAATTGCCATAAATTTCCATGTTTGAGCATAAAGTATGTAATCCGTTGAGTTTTGATTAATGACCATGCATTTGATCATCTCTTCACCAATTAAGTTGAAGATATTGTGTATATTTCACATGCAAGTGCAAATCATGGGAGTTTGAGTCTTGCATGTTTGAATCTAGTGTGTTAGTGATGAGTTTGAGTTAATTTGAGACATGCATGTGATGAAATTGTGAAATTAAGCTTCATTGTGTTGTAATTTGGTATTTATACCATGTTAGAATATGTATATGTGAAGTTTGAGCTAAAATCATGCATCTAGAACCTTTGAATGTCGAATTGAAGCTCAAGAACATGTTCTGGATTTTCCAGAATTTTGATTCTCGCTCGAGCGGGGAAACCGTCGCTCGAGCGTGAAAATCGTGCTCCCAGTATTTTCTGTAGACATGGCGTCCGCTCGAGCAGGTAAGTTCACGCTCAAGCGGGAAGCCATGTAGAGAGGCCTTCCGCTCGAGCGCCAGAGTTCGCAATCGAGTGTAAATTTGACATATCCAATACTTTTGCAGGCCTCAAGGGTCCGCTCGAGCGTGGAATTCCACGCTCGAACGGGGACCCTGTTTTCTGAAATTTTGAAAATGCATTATGTGTTCTATTTTCCGTTCTCTTTCGCTTGAAAGCACCCTTAGGCATACATTGAGTATTATAAATGAGTTAAAGAGATAAGGATGAAACCTAAAAAGGAATATGTGGATTTAAGAACGGATTGAATTGTTTGTGACCCTTTTGTGTTCATGGAATGTGTAGGGTCGAGCTCCAGGGCAAACCAACTAACCTGTCACTGTGAGTAATATCGATATTTTGAAACTTGTCAATTGTCCAATTGGTTATTTCTTTATAAGCCTTATAAGTGCTAGTTTGAATTATGGACAAATGTTTGTTATGAATAACTAAATGGGCCAGAGGCCATTTTGACATGAATGAATGGGCCAGAGACCATTTTGACATGAATGGATGGGCCAGAGGCCAGTTTGACATGAATGAATGGGTCAGAGGCCATTTCAACATGAATGGATGGTCCAGAGGCCAGTTTGACATGAATGAATGGGCCAGAGGCCATTTTGACATGAATGGATGGGCCAGAGGCCATTTTGACATGAATGAATGTGCCAGAGGCCAGTTTGACATGAATGAATGGGCCAGAGGCCATTTTGACATGAATGGATGGGCCAGAGGCCATTTTGACATGAATGGATGGGCCAGAGGCCATTTTGACATGAATGAATGTGCCAGAGGCCAGTTTGACATGAATGAATGGGCCAGAGGTCAGTTTGACATGAAAGTTTGAATGGGCCAAAGGCCAGTTTGACAAATCAAAGATAAATGGGCCAAAGGCCAGTATGTTTGGAACTACAATCACTTGACCTAAATTATGTATATGTATGTTAAATAGAAATATGAATTGGGCCCAAGGCCATTTGAAGCATGTTGTTCTACATATCGTTTCTATAACTTATGTATTTGATATTATTCACTGGGCTATCGCTCACGCTCATTCATGTGTTTGTAGGTGAGTCAAGAGAAGTCCAGACCCAGCCTCAGTGATGTCTGTGTGGAACAACAAAAGTTTTGAAAAGTCAGCCCTCGCCTCTCATGCACGAGACCTGTCTTCTCCTTTTTGTCATTCTGTTTTATTTTGTCATGTGAGTGAAGTCTTTGAATATGGTGTATATAGTTTTGATGGGTTGACTTAGACTATTATGATCCTGTATGTATAGAACCTTGTGTGGTACATATTTTGTTGTGAGTTATTAATGTGCATATGTATGGTTGTTACGGTGTGCCATGTAAGCACAGCTCTATGGACAAAGTTTTAAATTGCTTCTGTTTGGCCCTGATTAACTCTGTTAAAATACGTTTGGTTTGGTTTGAGGCCGTAGATAATCTCATGATTACTGGCCGGTTATGTCCTTAACCCACGGGGGCGGGTTCGGGTCATGACATCACTTTTGTTCGTTTTGTCAAATTACATATCTGTTCTCTTCTGTTGCATAGAATGTGTTACACTCATGCCCTGCATCGTTCATGATTCAAGCATAGAATATGCTTTCAATTTTGCATAGAATATGCTCTTGTTTCTTATATAGAACATGCTTGCAATTAACATCATACGTCAGTTGTCTATCTTGCATAGAACGTGCATTGTCATTGTATTGACTTATAATCTTGTTCATTTTGTGCATCTATCGCACTTGTTCACTTTGTGCATCTATCGCACTTGTTCACTTTGTGCATCTATCGCACTTGTTCACTTTGTGCATTTATGCCACCTGTTCACCTCGTGCATCTATCATACACTTTCATTACATTGTGCATATATGGTACAAGCTCGTACCTTTTGCCATTATCTTAGGACGCATGAAACGCGACCTTGAGCGGTTTTTATCTCAAGATGCGTGAAATGCGACCCTGAGCGGTTTTTATCTCAGGACGCGTGAAACGCGACCCTGAGCGGTTTTTATCTTAGGACGCGTGAAATGCGACCCTGAGTGGTTTTTCTCTTCTTCTCACGATTGCAGCGTGATTAGAGTATCTCAGGACGCGTGAAACGCGACCCTGAGCGGTCTTTATCTCAGGATGCATGAAACGCGACCTTAAGCAGTTTTTTTCCTCTCTCTCTCTCTCTCTCTCTCTCTCTCTCCTCTTTTCATGGTTTCGGCATGGTTAGAGTGCGCGTTTTGTTTTCCATGTGTAACCTATTTCGGTTTAAGCTTGAGGCTCATTCATATGTTGTTAATTTGTTATTGCTCATTGCAATTGATTACAATTGTTATTGCTTATCGCATCTACTATTGCTTATTGCATCATCTTGCAGCATCATGAGTTTTCAAATAGCTGGCTTTGAGAGGCGTATGAGTCCAGCTTTTAACGTTTATTTTTCGTGTATATTATTTGCATCTTGTCCCATAACTACGCTGGTTTGATTCCCTACAAAAGGATACGTAGGTGTGGCGCGCCTTTTTTCGCGCCCCTTTTTTCGAAGGTTTGAAATGAAAGGCCTCACAATTCGGACTCCCATGGTTCTAAATCTAGTATCACAAGTGCAATGTGAAATTGATAAACACCAAAGAGTCCAAATCCATCAAATCTTTTTGGAAAATCGATTTTAAATCAAATAATGCCAAAATTTGGACTGCTTTGCCATATACAAAGTCACCACCTAAATGTTTTATTTTGGAAAAATTTAGGAAAACCATGACTCGTGCCAAAGGCCACGTGTCCGTCATCACGAAGTTGCCTCGGCTCGGGAACTTAGGTATGAGAGGAGAAAGTCATGAATTGAGAACCCTTGCTCGCCCGATCAAAGATCGGCCTCTACTAACCATGATATGATCTTTTATAAACATTATGTGTTCTTATTCTGGTTATTAAACTGGCTTTACTATGTAATGCGTACAAGCAAGTATAGACTAGTTTGCTCAATTTAGAACAATTCCACTACTAGAAAACTGACCTTTTACTACTATATAATTTGCGACCATCTGATTAGCCATCGCAAATAATTAATTTACCCCCTTATTTTCTTCTATTTATTTTCCCATTTTCTTTATACTTGCCCTAGCCCCTCCACAAACACCGATTGTTCTCTTTCTCTCGTTCTCTCTTTCTATCGGTCTCACAGTAATATGACTGGTATGAATCTCTCTCTCTCTCTCTCTCTCTCTCTCTCTCTCTCTCTCTCTCTCCCTCAATCTCGCTTTCTCTCTTTCTCTCAATCTCGTGCTCTCTCTCCTTTGACCTTCTCAAATTAGCACCTCTATTACACATGTATATGTACCTCTATATATTATGTATATGTTGTGAAAAGCAATGTTTGAAATTGAATTTATTCTGTTGAGGTCTGAACAAGAATCGAAGTAGACGTCCTCAACTTCCTCAAGATCTTGAACTCTTCGACTCCAACAATCTCATATTTCTTTGGTTTGCAATTTTGCTTCAAATCTCTACTCTCGAAATGTGTGTATATATATATATATATATGTGTGCGTGTGTGTTTTTGTGTTAAGCATTGAGTCACTGTTGATTTTAATTTGATAAATTTGGGGATTTTTTAGCGTGTTATAGATCAATAGAAGATGGAATAATAGCTGAGGGTTTGTTGACTGAAGGTTCGTGGATTTTTCTCTCTCACTCGTTTTGTACGAGGTCTTTGATGAGAGTTAACTAACACTGCTGAATCTTTCATTAGAGGTAATAATAGGATCATCATCATCTCTTTCTCATTTGCCTTCTTAATCAATCTCTTGAAAAGTACACATTGCCTCAACATATGTATCCTTCAATTTAGGCTATTAGGTTTTTGGCCATTCCATTGATGTTTCTTTTTTTCAATTTAGTATAAATTAGCCTTGTGTATTGTTGGTTGTGATGAATTGTTTATTGTTTATGTTGAATTAGTGCTTTGCTTTGTGTTTTGGATACCTAATTAGGCTCTTTTTTTTTTCTTTATTTATTTATTTTGCGTTTTGAATGTCCAATAAGGATGTCAATTTTAGGATTCTGTTTTCAGTGTGATTTGATTAGTAGAAGAGAATGGGATCTCTTAGAAGCCAGATCAAATTGTATGAGTATGCTGTTTGATTACCATGTTTTGTGTTGTTAAATGAATATTTAACTTTTTATGAAGTCAATTGATAAGTGATAATGGCTTCAAAGTCCTTTTAAAGAAAAAAAAAAATGCAGTAAAGTTGTTGACATCAAAAAATCAATACTAAATCCTTATCTCTTTTTCCGTTAGTTATAAATGAATCCATTAGGAACATTCAAGAGGATATTGTATTATTTGTAGACAGTATAGTTTTAGTTGATGACATAAGAGGAGTAAACTTTAATCTAGAATTGTGGAGAGAGAATTTAGAATCTAAAGAATTTAAGTTAAGCAGGATTAAGACAATAGTTTGCACACTGCTTTAGGATTGAAGTCCTATTCCTCCACTTGATAAATCTTATTTTGTTTGAGCACTCTATTTCAGGGGAAAGTGAACCCTACTCAGTGTGAGGCCTTTACTATGGTTTGCACTCAGGTAAAGTTTACTGTCTTATTCTGGTTTACTTAGATGATAAACATTAATTGGAGAACTCAGTAGTGATTTCTATATTGCTCCATTTAATTTTGATTTCAAGCTCTCTCTACAGTTTTCAATATCAATTTAGTTTAATGAAGCTCAGAAGTATTATTTGGTTTTCAATATGTGCCTTTTGAAAAGTGTATAGAAATTCCTTTAAGAATATGTGGTTTGAATTGGAATTCTGATTATTTTCTCATTATCTCCACCTTAAATGACAATCATAGGGCTGTTAGCACAACCTTTTCTTGAAATTTGTTGTTCGATGTGAAAATGGCATTGTTTTACAAGGTAATTTATGCTAAGTACAGAAAAAATAAATAAATAAATAAATAAATTGTTTTCAAATAAAGGCAGAATGTATGACCATAACAAGGATATATTATTGTACTTGGGATGCTCTATTATGTTTTGAATGAGAATTGTGTTACCTTTGTTACTGTATCATTTTTCTATGATTAACTTGGGTGCAAGTTACAAATTGCATTTTGTTTTTTTGCAGTCATCCAATGGATGAGGATGCCACTATAAGTTGTCCTGCTTATTATTATTATTTGCCATTTCATTCCTTAGATGATTACTCGTCTTATTTACAGTTATTTGCCTAGTAGTAGTAATGTTTTCATCTTTCCTTATGCTTGCAATGTATCAATACTCCTTTTTTTTCCAATTGAGAATAGTCATTTTTGCAAGCACTTGCTCGCCCAACTCCATCTCATTGGTTCACAAAGCTTGATATTTGGATATATGTTGTGTTTGCGTTTTTGAGGAAGATGTTTCTGTCATCCCCTTCTTTGTATTTTCTGTTTTTCACTTTTTTAGGGAACCCAATGCGTGCTCAACTAGGTTTGAATTGAAGGTCAATTTTAACTAGGCATACAGCATGATTTTGCCAAAGTATATGGTTTATATTGCCTTTGATTTGATGAATTATTGACTAAATAATACTTGATTTGTTTATAGAAAATAATGAAAAGGGGGGATGGGGTGTCAATGTATATTTTATTATGAAGTGTGTATTGAATGTGTTTTCTGATTAAATTTTTTATTTGCAGGAAGCATTTTGTTTTAATTACTGTAATATATTTTTGCACGTGGAGGGCTATATATATATGTATAATTTGACCTACCCATCATTTTTCATCTTCCTGCTAAATAGACTTTTTAATTTATTGTTTACATTTTTTATTTGATGTAGTTTCTGCTTCTATGCTCCTTTTATGATATAAAATTTGTTTGAAACTGTCTGTGACAGGTCAAGAATGAGGAAGAGGAATTCAGCATTGGGCATCTTTCTGTTCTGATGATGAGTGTTAAAAACAACACACAGGTAATGCATACTTTTCTTCCCTGTAAATTGAGGATAATGTTGTTGTACTAGTGAAATTTTGATAGAAGGGTCATAATCTTTAAATGGTTAAAAGCGGTTGTCCTTGTGGCATGTTGAATTTGAAAAAAAATTGTTTATCCTCTAGTTCTGGCCTTGGAGTTCTCATTTTTCTAGACATAGGTTGTTTAGATTCTAAATTAATAGGACTTCAATTCTAAATAATTATCCTTGACGCAAAGTGAGTAGTATCTTGAATAATTGAAGGTTCTTAGACCTCATAGGGTAGGTGTACATGACATCATTTCTGTTTTGTGTTTTAAATCTTGGTTCATCTATGAAACTGATGGATGTATTTAAATATGCCAGATATATTTAACTTAAATATGCCAAATATAATTAAATTCCTTATGGGGTAAATTTGGGATGAAAAGAAGTTTTTTAAATCTTGGTTCATCTATGAAACTGATGGATGTATTTAAATATGCCAGATATATTTAACTTAAATATGCCAGATATATTTAAATTCCTTATGGGATAAATTTGGGATGAAAAGAAGTTTTTAGGATGGAACGCTTAATGTCAGTCTTTTTGAGTATATTAACAGAGTCGTCAAAGCCATGTATATATATAGACAAATTGTGAGTGTATATATATAAAGTCATTTTCTCAATTTTTGTTTCTCTATCTTCTCACTCTTTTAGGACAAAAAAAATATCTGTATATACAAATATGGCACACCCAGATGTTAATGTTTGTTTTCTTTAAGATGGATTATGTATTAACTTTCTGGCTGTCTATTTTGATTTTCATAATATTCAATCTTAAGTTTTTATAATTAATGGCTGATAAATGTTAATGAACTTCTTTTGTAATATGGAATGGTGACTTTTCAAATGTTTGATCTTCATTCAATGGAAATTTGCTATTTCTGCAAGTCTATTGGCAGCTCTCATCTTTGTCTCTCTCCCACTCATTTCCATTATGGTTTGATGATAGAGGTATGTTCTTTTCCTATGTTACTTGGGTTATGTGTGAAATAAATTCTAAATGTACATAAATTTGGTTAATTTATATGATAAATCAATAAATTGTGGTTTGATTCACTAGTAATTGACAAGGTTCTGAATTAGCATTGCAAGTTATCCGATCTACTAGTGGATTTTTCAGTTGTATGGACCCCTTTTGATTGCTTGGACATTCATTATGAGCTCCTGTGCTTGGAGGGATGCCATAGCCTCCAGGTTTGCAGTCCTCTGTTTGTTCTCTTGTGATATACTTATCAGGATAATGATGCTAAAATGTCACAGTAATTAATAATCATGGCATGTGCTCTGATTAGTTTTCTAGGAGAATGACTTCCAAGCCAGACCTTGATTGTATTGTTGTGGCTTGAAGCTTGTTTTTATATCAAATATATCATTGTTTGTGATGAGAATTGTTTCCCTGATTTTTCTCTATTTTATATGTTTTTTTTCTCATTTTTTTTGGTTTTGGTTCTACTTTCTACTACCATATGTCATTTGCCTGTCCATGGTTAGAAACATCCTTCACCCTTGTTAGTTTACCTTCATCTGACTGTTTTTCGAACCTGCATGTCATCCATAAAATTTTATGAGTGACTCTTTTTTCTCATATTGTTTCGATGTGGGCTCGCTGTCTGTGTCTTAGAGATTGATTTTTTAGATTTATATATTTTGTTATTAGTCTGGTTTTCTTCAATTGTTTCACATCTGCTTTCTATATTGAATTTGATACTAGGGAAGTTGTAATTGTAAGTGGATTTGGAATATTTGCTTGTGTGCAAAGAAAATCACTTCAAAAGATCCTCACAATTTTCATAGCATTGATATGCTCTTTTGACTCTATAATTTTCTGATATGCTTTGTTGAGTTGTTGTTTAGACTCGAAGAAGAATGACCTTATGTTTATGAACTTGGACAAGTTTAGTGACTTCCAGATCAAAATTTGCGAGCGAAGAACCATGTTGGCAATCAAGAAGGGGAAATTCTCTTCAGCAAATTGTTACTTTCACATTCTTTGGGTTTTGGGCTTTTAATATGAAGATGGATTCTGTGTTTTAATATGAAATTGTGCAGTCCCAAATATGTTTTAAAGTCTAAAATGGCATAAAAGAACTTTTTCCAGGCTTTTAGTTGTAATAACTTTTACATATGGCTCCAATTTTAAGACTCAAATGGAATGCCTGATTAAACTATAATGTTATACTGTTTGAATTCTTGTCATTGTTATTCCTAGAATGCTTAACGTTACACTATTATGTTTCTTTTTCTTCTTTTTTTGTTTTTCTTTTTTTGCGACGGTAACAAGATGGTTGCCAAAAAATATGTTAGCATTTTTCTTTATTTTTTGCGACGGCAAAATAGCGGTCGCGAATAATTTGCGACCGTTGCTTTGCCGTCGCAAAAAGTATTTGCCACCCCCACATTCGCGACCCCCATTTGCCGTCGCATGGACCGTCGCAAAAGGTTTTTTGCGACTGTATTTTTATTATTTGCGACGGCTTGTAGCGGTCGCAAAAAGTGTTCTTTTTAGTAGTGTTCAACTCATGTTTGTTTACAAAAATTGTTTGAATTTGCCACCTCAAGTGGGCTTAAAGTTTGTGGATTTGCCACCAAACATAGTGGGCTTAAAACATGATTTGCCACTCAACAAAGTGGGCTTAAAACACACATTTGTTTAATTGTTCCGATTCAAACAACAAGCTTTCATCCACAGGCATTCATGCAATTTAGCATTTAAGTAGATAGCCTCATGGCAAGCATACTAATCATGGCAACATTCACACTTATGCAAGTATACTAAAGCGTAAAAACCCACCTAGTACTTCAAGCCAAAACAGAAACTAGTTAGAAAGATGCATGATCCTAACTATACAAGATGCCTAATGCAACACATGCAATATGCAATTAATAAGCTCGGCTTCTAATATGGCATAAGAATTGATTTGAACAACATGCGATTAAACACGTATTCAAATAAGATATTGAAATTGCAATACAGTTTGAATGATGTGCCGAGCCTCGGTGCATGCAAGACAAGATGAATGAATGCAAGCATGAGATATACTAATTGAAATATGATCCCTAATCTAACCATCAAAAGTGATTAAAAAAAGAGAGAAAGACGTGGTTGGAAAACATACACACACGCACGCACACTTATTAAAACGTTACGCCCTCGCGAAGGAGGGTCCGAATGAATAAGAGCTAAGCTAATCTAAGCTAAGCTAAAGCTAATCTAATTAAGCTAATTAGACTAAATATTACAAACCAAATGAATAACTAGCTAAGCTAATTACTAATTATTACAACATTTTAACTAACTAGTAAACTAATTAATTAATTTACAACCCAAATTTACACGAATTAAGTATTCAAGATATTAAACTATGCTGCCATTGCTCCGCCTCGGGAAGTGAAAAATGCACATGCTCAGTTCTCGCTCGGGAAGACCACCGTTTTGCTCTCGAAAGCCTCTGTTTCCAGGGTTGAACACTTCTAGAACCTTTCTGCTTCACCTTACCAAAATCATGTTGAGGTTTACATCAGTGGCCTACCGACCATGGATGGCTACTGCTGGCCATCTGCTGGCCAAAAATGATGCACTGCCGGCCACTGATGCATTCAATCACCATGCTGCAATAGTGCATAAACAGAGCAAAAAGGGGGTTTTCCAAGGAGTTGTTTGTACTGTATCCTTCCTTATCATCTCAAAATCTCAAAGGAGTGTCACATTTGGATCCAAAACAACCAATCAAGCAAGTTCATTGCATGATGGCCAAAGATCCAAGTTGTATAATTTTGATAAATGCACAAATATGACCAACAAGACCACCACCCTATCATGCATGACCAAGGGCAATGGAGACCAAGGAAAGTGGCACATTTTATCACTTTTGAGTATGAAATGCCCCATTTTCCTTGTATTCAAACTAACATCCGGTTTGAACACATGCGATGCAATACAAAGAATGCTTATCTTGTCTCTTTTATTTGCAATTTTGTTTACACATTTTAATTACCAAGTCATTCCTTAATGACTTAGTCCATTAGTGAGTGTCCTCTAAATAGAAAAAAAGCTCAAATCAAAGGTTATTTTAGGCATGAAAGAGACCTCGTGCCATTGGTAATGAATCCTAAAAGGGATTAAGCCATTAAGCACAAACATCTCAATTTCATGCTTTAAACCACTTTCAAAACAAAAATAAAACCAAGAAAGGGGGAAGGTTGCAGATATGATTAGGTGCTGAAAATTAGTACTAAAAGCACTAAAACATGAAACCAACTCAAACCAATGATAGTTAAAGCCTTAAAACACTACGCTAATGAAGGAATTAACACTACAACCATGCCATGCAAGGCTCAAATGAGACAAATAACCAAAAACAGAGGCAAAATAGCCTTAAATATAGTCTAAAATATGCTGGACTTAAGCCACAAAAGCTAAAACAATAAGCTAATACATTGAGTTAACTAGGCATGCAAACAAGACACAAGGAGAGGAGGCTAACCACTCCAATTTTGGAATTCAAAATGAGGTTTTTACCACTGAAAAACCTCTAAAATTCAATGGTTAAAAGGCCTAAAAAAGTTGGTTTGAAAGTGATGAACAAAGGCACAAAAACCTTTACAAGCAAAGAAGCAAGAAGGGTGAGCTACCCTTCAACCAAAAATGGCCTCAAACCAACACTTTGAAGTCATAAAAATAGAGCTCTCACAATTCAAAACTAGCCTTAAAACAGTTGAAAGAAGATAGAAAAAACAAGTATTAAAAGCAACCTAACAAGGCTAGCATTCTACCTCTTGAAGCAAAGAACACTTTTAGGCACAAGTTCAAGCCAAAACCACCTCCAAGAGCTCCAAGAAGGCCCCAAGTAACCTCAGCTCAAAGGTGAGAGGATTTGGATTAGGAGATGTAGGCTAAAGTGTATAGAAACCAAGCAAACACACACAAATTTGCAGAGAAAGAGAGAGAAATCTAGAGAGAGAAAATTTTTGTGTCTCAAAATTTTCTAACCCCCTCACATGAGAGAAAGGGGTCCTATATATAAAAAACACAAAATTTTCTCACAAACATCTAGCCATACATGTGTTGGAAGATGTATGAATCTGTGCAAACAGTTGGCACAAAATATCTGCAAGGAACATTGGTGGCTGGCCGGCTATCAGTAATGGCCGGCAAGGCTTCATTAATGCTCGGCAGGGCACATCAATGGCCAGCAAAGGAGAAATGGTGGTAGGCAGCCTCCAAGGATGGCCGACAGGCCATTTGAAACTTCATGCTGAAAAGACCTAGGCATGGTCCAAAGATGAGACAAAATGGATGCAGGGTTTGAAATGCTCAAAGCTATGCATTCCACTGGAGACTTCGAGCGTTCGAAAATCAAATAGACTCATGATCGGATGTACCTGCAAGAACATCCAAGTCTTAAAAGGCCGTAAAAAATGAGGTGTCTACAGTTGCCCCTCTTTGACAAAATTTGGAGTCACGTAATGACGTGAGTAAATGTCAAAGCCCAAAGACGACCTATTTTGACATGGCTATAAGACTTGGACAAACAATCAAGACAGGAAGCAAATGGTTGCGCCCATAGCCTGCCTACGTATCCCTTTGCAAGGAATCAAACTAGCGTAGTTCTAGGGCAAGATGCAAGAACATAACTTATGATCATACAATGAGACTGTGCAATAAAACATTTAAATGCCAACGCAATGCAATGAAAATGCCACAGTTAACAGACCAAAATAGGGCACATCAATCTCAATCATGAAAAGAAGTAAACAAACACGCCATGCGTGGGAATTACGAGCCAAACCACATTTCTTGCCGAAAAGATGTAAGAAAATTATACAAGCTTAACTACGCTACGCGCAGGAAAGACCAAGAGCAACAAAATCATTAGGTGTACCGGAGATGTCAAACAAGATCCTAACACGTTGCATGTAGAAGGAAACGAGGATGGTGTGAACACCGGGACGCACCCAAATGTTTTTAACTGAAGAACGATAACCGAAGGATGGCATAAACATCAAGATGCACTTAAATGTTCTTAACCGAAGGATGGTATGAACATCAGGACGTACACAAATGTTTTTAACCGAAGGACAACATCAGGACGCACTCAAAAGTTTTTAACTGAAGAACGGGTAATCGGAGGGTGGTATGAATATAAGGACGCACTCAAATGTTTCTAACTGAAGGACGGTAACCGAAGGGTGGTATGAGAATCAGGATGCACACAAATGTTTTTAACCGAAGGACGGTAACCGAAGAGTTTATCCTAATGCGTTGCATGTGAGAGACAGGAGAGTAAAATGATATGATTCGAAGGGCACGAATGATTTTACCTGGAACTCCTCTGAATGGACTATACATACAATATCGTGCATGTGTACAAAAGCGTGCTATGAAACGACAGTGCATTTTCTATCCATGAAAGCATGCATGAAAGCATATTCTATGTAACAATAGAGAAGTGCATATTCTATGCAATAATGGATAAGCGCATATTCTATGCATGTGTAATGAATAGGAAACACATATTCTATGCACGATAACAATTGGGATATAATAGCATGTTCTATGCGAACCAAACAATTTGAGAGCATATTCTATGCATGATTGGCAACGGGAGCATATTCTATGCAAGATTCGAAGACAAATGCATATATTTCATGCATGATTCAAGAACGAAAGCAATAAGCATGTTCTATGCATAATGCAAGAGTGGAAGGACATTCTATGCAACTAGAATAAGAGCATGTTCTATGCGACAGTATAAGTGGAATGCATGTTCCATGCAACAACAAAGAAACACATATTCTATGTAATAACAAAAGCATATTCGTCAAAACTAATTCAAGAACAACTTCTAATTTACTTCTCAAAAAAGTTGCAAGTTGTTAAAAAGGATACACCTTGCTTATGTTAATGAGTGTCGAACACCGTGCACTGAAAATGCAGTTATGAGTTTCCATGGAGGCATTCTAAACCAAACAATGAACAGTCCCCTCACTTCTTAGAATCCAAGAACACAAAACAGAACCAGCGACACAGGGAAAATCCTTGGAAAGCCGCCCGCCACAAGAGAGGGCCGCCGGCCACCTACCGGCCACTGGTGTGCCTTGCCGGCCATCGATGGCAGACCAAGGGTAAAAAGGGGTTTTTGGCTTTGGCCTTTAAGTATGGGTCACCACACCTCATTTCCTTACTTCCCCTTAACCAAAAATGTTCTCTCTCTCTCCTTAAGTGTTTTCTCTCTCTAGATCTGAGCCTTTTACGCGTTTTTCAATGCCCTACACAAACTTTATTCACTAAATCTTTCTAGTTCTCTTCGCTTTGAACCGATTGGAATTTGACTTCGACGCTTTTTTCCTCATTTCAACCATTCTAGGCTCATTTCCCTCGAATTTGTCTCGTGTTCTGTGTACTTTTCCCGGTTTTGACTTTTTCCTTCATTTTCTCTTTCTTAGGGTTGACTTTTTCCAAGTTTACCTTTTTTCTTCACTTTTCTTCACTCTTCACCTATCCAGCACCTATTTTCAGATGGCAGACGATTTTTCCCATGATGGGGCTTCTCCCGAGCTTCCCCCAATAGACTTCAAGGCAGACATCAAGGCCAAGCTAGAGGCCGAGCCAGAACCGTTACCGTTGAGTATAAGGCCTTTTGATCAAGCGAGGTATCATCCTTAGACACACATATTGCCCACTACCGGAGGCATTAGATGTTTTACTAATTTCGCTGACGACGCGCTAGAGGACCTCCTGTTGAGGGAGCTAGAGTCTCATTTATCGGCCATCGTCATTGAGGTACGAACTCTGTTTCTATGCGTTTCTGCCCTTAATTGTTTGCATTTCTTGTATTGCCTTCATCTGATGATATCCTATACACTACCTTGATCTGATTGCATCTCATGCACTACCTTGATCTGATTATATCTCATGCACTGCCTCAGGGTGAGTCTCGTGCCTTTAGGGGCTATGGTGCTTGAGATTGGTATGGCAAGCTCCCAGCTGGAGTTTGTGACATTGTTGATGAGGCAGGCTTCGGCCTCTTCTACTCCAGCTTGACACGAGTTACCACGAGCCGTCCACTTCTTGGAGCATTAGTGGAGAGATGGTGGGACACCACGAACTCTCTCTACCTTTCCACCTCAGGGGAGATGACGATGACTCCTTATGACTTTGCCATGATCACCGGCTTAGGCATAGAGGGTGATTTGATTCCTTTCGATCCTGATATAGGGGAGTGAGAGGTAGCTTGGCTCGAGCTACTTGGGGCACATCCACCGATATACCGGACAGTTATGATGCGATACACCTGGTTCGAGGAGTAGCTCAGGGGGACCGAGCCCGAGACGATAGAGGATATAGAGCAGTATACCAGGGGCTTTCTCATGTTCATCTTCGGTACCACCTTGTTTTCAAACAAGTGGAACACCGTAGGCCTGTATTTGTTGAGTGCCTTGGTGACTCTTCCTCGAGTTCAGTTTTATGGTTGGGGTGGAACCGGTCTCACCACCTTTTATGGATATGTGAACTCTTCCTCCTATCTGCGAGGGAACTTGGTTAGAGGCTACTGGCGAGCCTAGGAGGTACACATCTCAGTTCCCTCTTTACACTTTACATTTTCTGTTCAGCATTTCTTGCTTTACACCAGTTCAACACATGTGCTCTCTACTTTACATTTTCTACATTTGTTCATACTGTAAGCTTTTTGCTTTGCACTTTTTATATCTGTTCATACTGTATTGATTACATACCTCTGCATTCTCCCTACAACTATGGGTGTACGCATACTTCCCGACTCTTGCCCCAGAGCCTGTAGATGAGGTTCCATTGATGGTCCCTTTTTCTCGAGTATGCAACGGCCAACTTCACCGTAGGACTCGTGAGCCCTTAATGTTTTTCCGCCAGTGTTTCGACACGGTAGAGATGCATGAGGTAACTCGAAACACAGTCATTTTTGCTTTATGGCTGTTTTGATTCATACGTTAACAATTGACAGTGACTAATAACCTGTTCACTTTCCATTTCAGATCAGATGACAACCCTGGGCTATGATACCGACAGGCTTCAAGCCCAGTACCGTGCGGCTTGGGGCATTTCTCGTTATCATATCCTACTTGAGGGCCCGATTTGCTGAGCCTAGTTCCTAGGCGAGCGCTTTCTACGCCAGACCATGGACCTGCTTGCTTCGTTTATACCGATGGCACTGCCAGTATCCATGAGAGCGACAGACAAGCTATTTGCCGACGAGGTGATCCAGTTTATGGTTGGCTTGGAGGTAGAGTATTTCTATGTAGAGGACGACTACGCGGCCTTTATCCAGATACACTTGATGCCACCTCTAACCCATGTTCGCGGTGGTAAGGAAGTGAGAGCTCTTGCCGCAAGAGTGAGACGTAGAGCAACCCAGGCGAACAGAGCCTGTAATAGAAGGGCTTCTTAGGCGAGGCAGGGGACCAGATGACCAGAGTTGCCTACTGCACTCACATGTTGGCGGTATACTGGGAAGGCCTATTAGATCCCGATTGAGGCCTAGAGCCCAGGATGCACCTCCGGTATGTACCACATTTTAGTTTTCCCATCTCTTTCTAATATTTGTTTGTTCCAGACATTGATCATTCCCAATGCATTTACAGGCACCCCCAAGATATACTGAGGATCTGCTTGAGCTACTAGCCTCATTTGAGGGCATGATATTGAGGAGGGACACACTGCTAGGCTTCCATGGCATTCAGGTAATTTCTTCAGTTTTCTTACATTTCAATCATCAAATTTTCACTGACACATTGAAACTTGACACGAGAACTTCCCCACACTGCACTGATACACTTGCATCTGAAATACTACACTTCCACACTGTATTCATACTCTGTACCTGGTTTCAACATATACTCATTATGTCCCATACTTGTATCTGATACACATACTGTAGCTGACATATGACAACTGTCTTTTCAGGTCCCCCTATACGGGGTGCGCTAGCAGAAGCAACACTAGGACTGACAGTGCATCCTTTAGCTCCAGAGAGAGAGAGCCAGGCTCCAGCACACAGCCGAGGCCGAGCTAAGGGCACCTGAGCTGAAAGTGGCCCTTCTGAGCCGATTCTAGACGATGACAACGCTGAGACTAGTGAGGCTGAGGAGACAGTGAGTCAGCATACTAAGTCATCCGAGAGTGGAGACGATGACGCTAGCTCGGATTCTGAGAGTAGGGATGCTAATGCAGAGGAGGGCTCCGAGGCAGAGAGTGGAGACGGCTCTGGTTTAGACTTTGATCCAGATTCAGACAGTGGCACCAATGGAGAAAGTGCCCTAGAGTCTCCTCTTCCAAGGAAGAAGACGAAGAGGGCCTCTAGATCTTAAGATAGATGGCGCTGGTTTTTGTATTTTTGCTTAGTTTCTTTTGCTTAGTAGTGTTAGCACATTTTATAGCTTCGGACATGTTTTATTTTCTTTAAAAACTTGTACTTCACCTTTTGTAAAAACAACCATGATCGGAATGAAAACCAAGTTTGTTTTTTTTTTTTTAAAGTTTTTTTTTTTTTAAAGAGTGTTGTATTTTGCATCATAAGCACCGCATTGCACGAAGATAAGATTGAATTTGATAATGAAATATGAACACTTGCATTGTCACAATAGTCTGAATCAGGTAACAGACCGACCAACATCTGAAATTCTAAACACAACATATAACTCGATAATAGCAACAATAACAATTTCAATAAACAAAACTAGACAACTCGATAAATAACAAAACAACTCAATAAAATTGTTAAAAGGAAACAAAATGACTCAACACAAGACCTCAAGACACGCAAACAACAGAGCAAAACACATGCATCCAACGGCATGACAACTTTCTCATGCCTAAAACAACACTTGGTTTGGTACTTCTCTCCATTAGAGGACTTAATCTTCATTTTTGGACTTGACTGCTTAAGGAATGGAAAGGTAATTAAAATGAAGTAATAAATCTTGGCCTAAAATGGAACAAGATAATAAGGTAATTTGGTGTTCAATCGGACATTAATTGAACACATAGAGACTTGGCTCATTTCATACTTGTTAGTGATGAAATGGTCCAAGTTTCCAATGTCAACCACTTCCCTTGATCAATCCATGATAGGGATGAGGTTTTTGTTGGTCTTTCCTTATCATTTATTGAAATTGTGTCCTTTGATTCATAAGTCATGCAATGAAATTGCATCGATTGATGGCTTGCGAATCAAGCCTACCACTCTTTTGACTTGCCTGTTAATAAGGAGAGACAGGGTGGACAAACATCCCCTGAGAATACTTTGGTTTGTGCTCTGTTTGTCCTCTGTTGTTGTAGGAAAGAACCAACATTAGTGGCCAGTAGGCCACTTTCACTGGACGACAGGCTACTATTAGTGGTCGGCCGGCCACTACTTCTGGGTTGCTGGCCACTTTTTCCAGGCAGGTAGTGTCCTTTTTCCAACAGAGCAGAGCAGAGGCTGAGGTGAAAAAATAGTGCAATTTTGTAACTGTGTTACAGAGGCATTCTGGTAGCAAAACGGAGAGCATTATCGGGTGGAAATCCGCATCCATGCATGAGCCATCCGTCGATTCTCGAGATCCATAAAATGATGTTGTAATATTAATATGTTGTGCTTGGAATAGCGGATTTGTAATTAATTAATTAGAATAGCTAGTTAGTTTTGTGTTGTGCTTATTTAATTAGCTAGAGTAGTTAGTTAATTTATTGTTGTAATAATTAGTTAATTAACTAGTGTAGTAAATTTATTTCATTTTGTTTGTAATAGTTAATTAGGCAATTAATTAGCTAGGGCATTCATTCGGACCCTTTTGTACGATGCCTAAAAAAGGAATAATGTGTATGTCTTCCAACCCCACGTCTTTCTCCCTTTTATTTACTTGCTTATAATGGGTAGTTTAGAACATCATGTTTCTTTGCATCCATTTGTCTTGCATGAATCAAGGCTCGGTCCATCATTCTAACAAGTATTGTAGTTTACATACTTCGTTGAATACGTGTTTAAACCACATGTTTTCAAATTGATTCGCATGTCATAATTAATGGTCGAGCCTATTAATTGCATCTTTAATGTGTTGCATTAGTCATGTTGCATTAGCTAGGAGCATGCATGTTTTCTAACTCTTTTGCTTCTTTTGGCTCGTCTCGGAGTACTAGGTGAGTATTTTTGCTTTAGCATCTTGCATACGTATGATTGTTGTCACGTTTAACATGCTTGCCATGAGGATAAGAGCTTAATTGATATAACTACTTGAATACCTGTGGATGAAGGCTAATTGCTTGAATTGGAATAATTTGATGAATGTACATATGAGATCACTTTTTCAAGTGGTACATATTCGAAACAATTTTCAAACAAATATGAAATCAAAGTGTTCCAATTTTTTGTAAATTAGTATATACTTGTATGCAACACACAGTAAAGTGAGCCTAATAATCAGAACAAGAGCATATAATGTAAATAAGAATCACATCATGATTAGAAGAGGGCGATCTTTGATCGCGTGAGTGGATGCTCAATTCATGACCTTACCCTCTTGTACCTAAGTTCTCGAACCGAGACAATCTTGGTGATGACAGACACGTGGCCTTTGGCACAAGTCATGGGTTTCCTAAATTTTCCAAAAATATTTAGGTAGCGATTCTGGATCTAGCAAAGTAGTCCATTTTGACATTTTGATTCAAAATCGCTTTTTCAAAAGATTTGCCATATTTGGATTCTTTTATGTTAATCTATTTCATATTGCACTTGTGAAATTAGATTCAGAACCACGGAAGTCCGAACTGCAGGGCTAGTTGTATCCGAAAGGTGCATGAAAAGTTCAGCCACAGGTAGTAAATTTTCAATGGATCTACACAAATAACTCTATCATCTAACAGATCTTGTAGTTAAATTAAACTATTTAATCCACAAGGAATATACTCTGTAATGGATTTTGAAAGCAATTGCAGAGTACCTCAATTATCCGAAGATTTGGTTAGAATCAATCGGTTGCAATTAATGATCAAATAAAAAAAAATTATAAAATCTTAGGCACAGAAAGTTGTTTTGAAGATCAAAGCAAAGTTGGGTAGATAGATTAGGAAATAAAGTCCCTGATATTCCCAATAATATAAAATCCCAAAACCAATTTAACACATCTCACATATATTAGCATACATATTATATGCGCTATTCATATTTTTTTATAAACTTACTTTGTATGTAAGTTTAACAACCATTAACATCAAATGTATTGGATAATGGCATCAGGCAGAGAGTCCATTCTCTAAGGAAAATAATCAAACACATAATAGTCAATTACCCAAACCACTTAAGAAAATAAAAATATTAAGCATTCCAGTTTATATTATAAATTTGGTCATAAATCTTGTTTAGTACCACAGAAAACCCTTTGTATAGACACACAAAATTGGATCAGAACATAAACTCAACCATAAGATTACACAGCCATAAACTCATAGAAACAACCCATCAAACAGATACTCTGCAACAATATAAATAGCTTATAAATCTACAAACTTGTCAATTGAAAAAAGAAGATTGAGCTAAACAAACTAGCAATCGACCACAGAAGTAATGAATTGTACGCAAAGCAACCGAATACAAGTAACTATAACCAATTTAGGGTTGAATGTAAACAGTTCACAATGATAAATTCATTGGAAAGAAAGCAAACCCCATTTTTTATTAGCAGTAAAAACAATAGATTTAAGCTCTATAAGGCTTATTTTTCAGGCGAACAATAGGTTCGAACAATAGATTGAAAAAGATATGGAATTGAAGCTTAAAAAAAAAATCTCAATTTCTTGAGCAGAAAAAAAAAATAAAGAAAGAATGAATGAAAGAAGTGAGGGAGGCAGGGACAGAGACAGAGAGAGGGTGAAATAGAGACATACCTGGGGTGAAGTTAATCGTGGATCGACGGAGGTGCAATGGTGGTGCTATGTGCGATAGAGGTGATGCTCCTACACGCAATGCCGATGGACACAAAGTGAGAGAAACAAAGGTGAACAGAGGCGTGAGAGAGAGAGAGAGAGACAGAGAGTCACAATGAATCGGTGCTCTAGTTACCGGTGAACGCAAGGAGGAGCGACGGTGAGAGGGAAAGGGAAGAGAAGAAGTCGAGAGGGAGAGGGACGCTGAAGAGAAAGACAGAGGCACTGGTTTGTGGTTTGGAAACCAAACATATATATATATATATATATTACACCATTAGCGACTAAATATTTTTAGTCACTAATTAATTTTATAAATCCCTCCAAAATTTGAAAATGTCTCCCTCCAAACATTTTAGTTTTTTGGCAACTAATTGTTTGTCGCTGAAAATAAGTTTTTGGCGACTAAACATTTGGTTGCCAAAGATAAAAAATAATTTTTTATTTTCCATTCGGCGACTAAATAGTTTTAGAAGCCAAAACTCAATATACAACAACTAAAATATTTTTTTATCGCTGAAAATATGTTTTTGGTGAGCAAAAATTTGGTCGCCAAAGATAAAAAATAATTTTTTATTTTACATTTGGCGACGAAATGGTTTTAGTAGCCAAAACTCAATATATGACGACTAAAATATTTCTTTGTTGCTGAAAATATGTTTTTCGCGACCAAAAATGTGGTCGCCAAAGATAAAAAATATTTTTTTATTTTACATTCGGCGACTAGATGGTTTTAGTAGCCAAAACTCAATATATGGTGACTAAAATATTTTTTTGTCACCAATTCTAGTATTTTTAGTTGCCAATAATAAATATACTCCGACTAAAAAAAATTTTGGTCGTCAATTCCACAACTTTTGGCGATTAAATTTTTTTTAGTTGCCAATTTTGGTCGCCAAATGTACATTTTGTTGTAGTGTGAAAATCATCGATTTACCTTCTGCTTGAAGCCAAAGAACTCAGATCTTCAACGATCGATTCGGATTGAGCTGAGATCAGTAGCTGAGATCTTAATCTATTCGGATTAAAGTTACAATAGTTAAAACCAATTGAAGCTGAAATTAGTACAAAGAGAAGATCGATCGAAGTTGAATATATTTATTGCTACAAGGTATGGAAGTGAAGATCAGATTGAAGTGAAGATCGATTCTGGTATGAGGCGACACATAGATCAATTTGGATTGAAGCTAAAGATTGATCGAAGTTGAAGATCAATTTAGTCCTAGTCAGAGGAAATAACTGAGATCGATTGAGTCTAGTGAAGATCGATTCTGATATCGCGTATTTGACAACCTTTAGCAACCAAATTAATTGGTCTCCAAGCTTTACCCATACACGAGTTAAGTGTCCAAATGAACATATGCGTTAACTTTTTTGGTCTCTAACAACGTCTAAATAATTTTTTTTGGCCTATCATAAAGGAATATGGTGTGTTTGTATAATTTTCTCTTAAATTTTATTTTTGTCCCTTAATGATGATTTTTAGAGACTAAATTCAATTAGTCCCTAAATATTAGCCTCTAAATCACTATTTTCTTGTAGTGATAACGGGGACCAACAGGGGCAGTAATGAAGAAATGCGATACAGTAACGGTAATCGCCATCAAATGAATCAGTGCCTCTTCTTCTTTTTCTTTCTCCTCCTCCTTCCAAACCCTAACCCTAATTTCAATCCACAAATCCTAACCCTAATTCCTATTATTTTTCCTTTACCAACCCTAGGTTTGAAACCCTAGATCTACTCTCTCTTGGTAGCAATTTGGGATCCATTCGTGATGATGGAAGGATGAGAAAAAGTTCACGGGGAGGGTTCGTTGCAAAAAAGATGGATCGCAGCGGAGTGAGGTTTATGAGAGTGGAAAGACTGTGGAGGTAGTGGTCGCGATGACGGGTAGTGATCATGGGGTGATTAGCCAATAGGAGGGGGGTCGAGATGGGAAAAAAAACTAGGATTTGGCTGCTAGAGGTGGTGACAGTGGTCGGAGTCATCGGTAAAGGGGTTGCTGGTTGGAGAAGAGGAGTTGGATAGGAGGTCGTCGGTAGGAATAGGGTGAAGGGACTAGGTCATGGTAATGGGAGTGGTGAAAGTTGTTGGAGAGGGGTTGGGTAAAGAAACACTACGTCAAAATTGGGCTTTAGCGGCGGTTTTTTACCGCCGTTAAAGGCTGTAAAACTGCCGTTAAAGCCTTTAACGGCGGTATTAACGACGGTTTCGTTACCGCCGTTTATGCGTGTGTCGGAAAAAGTGAAACCGTCGTAAAAAGGAAAATTACCGTCGTTAAAAGTCGACCAAAAACGGCGGTAATATAGAACCAAAAACGGCGATTTTTTACCGCCGTAAATAGGTTCAAATTTTTCAAAAAATAATTCTTTCTTCTTGCACTCCCCAAGTTTTGAACCCAAGACCTCTCATCCACCAACACCAACCACTCTGCCATAGCCACTCTTCATGAAATATATTCCCTAAATAAATATTTAAACATTACTTTTACTTTATTGTAGATGGTTTCGCCGGAGCACGCCGGAGTTTCGCCGAAGCACGCCGGAGTTTCGTCGGAGCTTCGCCGGCAAAGACCGCCGTCATTAACGGCGGTAATGATTGGGCATTAGCGGCGGTTTTGTTACCGCCGTTAAAAGTGGGTTTCATTACCGTCGTTAAAAACACTTTTAGTGGCGATTTTTTAACGGCGGTAACGAAACCGCCGTTAATGATACATTAACGGCGGTATTAACGGTGGTTTTTGTTACCGCCGTTAATAGTACCTTTAACGGCGGTTTTCGTTACCGCCGTTAAAAAAACCGCCGTTAATGCCCTGTTTTGACGTAGTGAAAAGAGTGGTTCGATGATGGTGGTGGACTGGTGGAGGTGGTGGTAATAGAATGGGAGTGTAATGAAAAAGTTTTCAAAGTTTGAGGGTGTAAGGTCTTTTTGGTAATTTTAGATAAGAATAAAAATGCAATAAAAGAAATAAAACTAAAAGGTGTAAAGAGTTGAAAGGGTGGTGTAAGTAGTATTAAACCTAAAAAAGTGGGACCAAATAGTCTATTAATTATTTTTATTCACTCAAAAAAAAAAAATTATATTCTTATATAAAATTCATACAAAAAACTTGACAAGATGTAGCATTGCCATTATTGTAAATAAATCAATTATCAATGGTGTTTTATTTTGAAATGAAATGTAAAGTCACATTATTATGTATGTATTTTTTGTTTGTATAACATTATTCAAAAAAAATACTATTAAATAAAAAAAGAGAATAAAATACTAATTCCAAACAAGCCTTAAATTGAATTTTAGAAGTACAATTGCTGTCTTTTCAATTTTTTTTACGGGATTTGAATTCTGCAAGATGCTCTTTTGTACTAAATATAAAAATTGATAATTTATCTCCCATTGGCATTATACAAGTTTTAGTTGGTATTGTTCTTTATTCTTTATTATGGAACTATTTATTAAGTTACTTGTTAGTTTAGCATTTTTTAGTTACTGAATTAGGATTGTTGAAATGTAATTCTAATAAATTGTAAACAATTGACCAAAAAAAAAAAAAAATACAAAAAAAAGTCAAGTTTCATTTTACCATTTATTTCAAGTTTGTAACATAAATTTTGTGTGTGTGTGTGTGTGTGTGTGTGTGTGTTTGAATTCCAATTTTAAGTTAGGTTCATGTTCATTTTTCTCTGCAATTAACTATATCTACTTTCTTCACCTACCAATAGAGGCTGATTTTTTTCAATTCCAATCAATCCTATTAGGCCATGTATATCTTGGATGTAAGCTGGCAAAAGAAAGGTGTTTAAAAAACTTCCATCTCTCTATTATTATGTAGTTATAGTGAGATTACAATTTGTAAGTTGAGTTTGTGTGTCTTAGAAGTATCTACATTGATGTTGTGTCACTACTAAACTAATTATCCAATAATCGCTCCAATCATTTTAAAAATAGATAATTTTATTTACATCTTGATTTCAACTATATCTTTCGCAGTTTAACAATCAATTAATCATGTGAAGTTCATACTTGAGGTAATTTGTTCTATATTTTTTAACAATAAAAAGTCGACCTCTTGCATACAAAAGTCGACCTCTTGCCTACAAAAAGTGGAGGCCAAAAATAATAAAGTAATCCATTTGACTTTCAACCTCAATAGTGTTGAATAGTTGAGAGCATTAGAGTTATATATGGGTATATTGTTTGGTTCGATGAGCAAAAGGAATTTGTTTGGAGAGGTGTTCACATCCACAAGTTGGTGGAAAAAAAAACTAGTTGAATTCTACTATATTTATAGCTGAACACGCTCGTTCGGTCGCTAAAAAACTGAAGGGGAAAAAAGAGAGACTGATTTAACTAAAATTATCTCTTTTGTCAATGTTATTAAAAAATTCAGCACAATTATATTGTGTGCAATTATTACTTGTACCCAGTTCATTACCTAAAAGTCATAGAGCATTTGACTGATTAGAATTTGTTTGGTTAAAATTTAAAAAGTCTTACCTTTTAAAGAACTTTTTGTCTTTATTTTAAAAAAATTGCTAAATTCTATTAAGGTTCGTTTGAGAAGTGGGTTTATTTTTTAATTTTTTAATTATTTTAGTTTGGGATTAAGAAGTTTTGTTTGGGATGAGTTTTTTGACTTTTTTGAGAGAAAAAATATAATAATTATGGGTTGAATGTTATATTTTGTCTTATTGAATTAAAAAGCATATTTTATCTTTTTGTGGTTAGAATAACCTCAAACCCAACCCAACCCAACTCAACCCAAGTTGCCAAACGAAAGCTAAAAGCTATATTTTAACAACGAAAATGCTAAGAGTTAGTTGAGAGAACAAAATAAAATAATTATAGTTCTGATGTGACATTTTTTAGCCAGGACTAAAAAGTTTATTTGATCTTTTTGTGACTATTTTAGTCTCAACCCAACTTCCCAAACGAGTGTTAAGAACACCAAAGAAACTATAAAAAAGTTTACCAAATACTCATATGGGTGTAGGTCCTGCATGTGTAGGTTCTATACCTATATGAGCGTTTGATAAATCTTTTAATAAAATTTTTGACGCCTCTAAAATGACTATTTTAACAAAGCTATTCTAATGGTAATGTTATTTCTTCTTCTTCTTTTTTTTTTTTTAAAATAAAATGTCAAATTATTATGTATATGTGTATTCAACTAGGAGAGATGTAAAGACCAAAAGAATTGATAAAATTTATCTATAGTTAAATCTTTATGCCAAATTTTGATATAAGGTATGACAATGTTCAAATATAGCAATCCATTTAACTAGCCATTAAAGAGGAGAAAGTTGAATTTTTTGTTATTTTTTAACAATAGAAGCCTATATAGCTAAATTTTGTAGAAACATTTAGAAGAAAAAGAAGAAGCTCCAATAATTGTTAGGAAAATGTTTTAGAACTCTAAAAGAAGAGTTCTAAAAGAGTTTTAATTTGTCTTTTTTTTTTCACTATGATTTTTTTTTTTTTACTGTCAACTGTATAGAGCTCTCTATTACCACCGTAGGTCCATAGTTGTTATTTGAGTTACTAAATTTTGAAATTGCTATAAGAGTCACCCTAACAGTAAAAATTAAAGGGCATGTTTGGTAATATTTACGTTTTCAATTTATATTTACAAAAAATTTATAAATTGATTTTTGTTTATTTTTTGTTTATTTTTACAAAAACATAAACTATAAACGCGTTTGGTTTAAACAAAATGTTTAAAATATTTTAAAAATATAAAAAAGAGTGAGAAAGTGGTGGCAAGTGGGGGGTGGGTTGGTGGATGGTGGTGGCAGAAGACGGTAGTGGAAAGTGGTGACGGGTGGGTGGATGGTGGTGGCAGGTGGATGACAGGTAGTGGCAGGCGGTGGCGGTGGTGGCGGGTGGGTGGGTGACGGTGGCGGGTGGTGGGTGGTGGTGGTGGTGGCGGATGGGTAGCAGGTGGGTGGTTGGTGGTGGTGGCGGGCAGGTGGTGGGCGGTGGCGGGTGGGTAGTGGGTGGCAGGGGTGGTGGTGGTGGCGGCGGGGGGTGAGTGGTGGTGATGGCAGGTGGTGGTGGGGGGTGGGTGGTGGTGGCGGAAGACAGTGGTGGAAAATGGTAGCGGGTGGTGGCTAGTGTTGGGTGGTAAAAAAAAAATAATTGAAAACTCAAAATGGAAATATATTTTTTTAGTTTACATTTTTTGACCAAATTTATAAATTGAGACTACTGATTTATAAATAAAAAATTTATCAAAAAAAATTTTATATGAATTTTTTAAATTTTTATAAATATAAATTAAAAATTAAAAATATAAATATTACCAAACGGCACCAAAATAACTCTACTACAACCTTTTTGTTTTGATTTGCAAGTTTTATTTCTCTATTAACTCGAGAAATTGAATTAAATGAGGTAATAAAAATTTAAGACAAAAGATCTTTTAACGTTGTATAACACGAGTTGACATATGACAAGATGCCAACTAAGAAACTATCACCACAAAACTTCTTAGGCAACTGTCCAACCCACAAATAAGACACACGGTGGTTTGCCATTGTCAGCTATTTATTTATTTTGACTATGCCAATTGTTGGTGCATATTTCAATGGACATGATATTATAATATTGAATATTATGTGAAAAGTTAGTTAAATGTATCGTCCCTAAAAATAATAGAAATGAAATATTGAGAGAAATGAAATACTTTTACTCATCAAAATTCGTTTATAAGAGTTAACACATGGGGTATACATTCATCAATGTTCATTCTAAATTTATAGCATGTACTACAATATTGAGAGAAATGAAACTCAACATATAATCAGATGCCCTATAGGCTTATATTTTCTCAAGTTATTGTTTGGTTATACAAAAGTGAGCCTAGCTCAATACAATTAAACCCTTGGCTATACAAAATAATAAAAAAAAATAAAGAGGCTCTTGCTTCCCAAAGGTCCCTACAAGCTATTGTCTTGGCGGAGGCATGTCACCAGCACCTAAAAATGGTTTTCCCGAATAGGATAAGCCAAAACCCAGCAGGAATAATCTAACCCAGAATATGAGGTTTAGCAGAGATATAAATACAATGTGTATGTACAATGTTTGTAACAAGATATTCACATTTGAAAAAAATCATAAAGTACCAAAGTTCGTATTTCAATTTATTTTCCATCCATTCTTTTTAAGTTAATTTACCCTTTTCAACTCATGAGCCAATTTCGTATCCTTCCAGTAACTAAAATGAGACTATAACTCAGTGGTTATCTAATCAACACAATTACCACACAAATACTTCAATCTGCCATTTTATGAAAATTTCGTCCACGAGATCGGCACCTATGTATACACAAGATTTCAGGACTTTCACCCTAGACACTTCGGCCAACTTAATTTCAAATGGAGTCCATCCTCTATCTCATTCCAAACAATGAAATACATCCTCTTTCTCCTTCCAAACATCATACATATACAATGTATTTAAACATAGTCATATTCAATGATAACCAACAGTAGATTAGTTTCAATTTACCTAATCCTCATGCAATTTCTATAACAATCATAGCTATCCTCCACCGATAGCCCAATACAGTTATTTCTAAACAGATATTCAATATCAAGACAGATAATTTATTTGAAACTTCCAAAGGTGAGAGGTGTTACATACACAACTCTACCATCTATTTCAATATCCGCCCAATTTCATGTTTATATCACCAATTTCATTTATTTATATAAAATAAATATTATAATCATTTTAGGGCAAACTCTCCCTCTTTCCAAATATCAACCCATGTTCCAAAATCAATAACTTTGACACAATACAACCTCATTTACAATCTCCATAACCATTTATTTTCCATTAATAAAAAATCTCTCTTTTTGTTTCACACCCAAACCCTAGGTTTGTTCAAACTACTCTCAAATTCTACCATTGTTACACAACGGCAAATAACTAAGCTAATGACCATAAGAAAGTGTAGAAAATCCCTACCTCAAGAAGAGAAGACAAACAAAGCAAGGTTGGTTTAACGACCCCATCACGTATAATAATTAGCACTTAATTAATTAGGGAGATTTGAAATTTAATTGCCAATTATTCTGATTTAATTTGAGATTTATGAAAAGTTCGGAGACTGATTCGTATATGATTTTATTGAGGATTTATTTTGGAATTAGAAATTGAAAGCCTAAATGGCTCAAGATAGTACAAATGGTGAATTGAATTACTTTAATTTTGAGTATCAGACCATATGGAAATTTAATTCAATATTTGATTCAAATTTATAAAATTGAGATTTGATTAATTGGGTCCGAATTGGAGTTAATTGAGTTATGAGAATTGGAAATTAAGATTATTATGGTATTCAATTGAGTATGTAATTTATTGGCGACGATTTTGGAGTTTAATTTGAAATTTGAGGGCCTTAATAATTTAAGAAACCAAAATTGAGGATGGAAATAAGTTTAATTTAAAATTTGGAGCCTTTTTGAAAGTTTGATTAAAAATCTAGTTCAGATTGATAATTTTGAATATAATTAATTGGGCCTTAACAGAAGTCAAATTAAACTAATTAATTATGTGAGATTTGTGATTAATGATGATTTATTAAATTACGTGTTAATCAAGATTTATTAAGATCAAGCGTTGCCTAATTAAGTTAATCTTAATCATAAATTAAATTGTACAATGGTCTAGAATTTGAGGATATATTTGGGAGTGGATGTGTAGAGATATTCTATGTGTGTGTGTGCGCGCATATAAGTGTTGAGGTGGAGCTCAAAGAAATGTGCAAGTGTGTGCACACGTGGTATATGATGAAGAAGTGAGGTGTGTATGAGTGTGTTTATTCTAATTGGTTTAAGAGTGTAGCTTCACTGCTCATTTCATTTGTGCTGAAGAGTTACTATAAGAGTCCTAGTCCAAGAGAGAGAATTTTGCTAAGTCAAGAAGTGGGTTTGCTTTCTTTAATTGTTGGAGCTCCTTATTATGTATTGTTGAGAAAGGAACAGAGAGAGACCCGAGAGGGAGAGAGAGAGTTTCAAATCTTGGAACTCTATGTGCTGAAATGGTGAAGGAAAGCAAGGGGAAAGCTTGGAAAAAGTGAAGAAAAGGAGCTCAAGGAATTTCAACAATTAAAGCTTTTGGTAAGAAAGTTTAAACTCAAATTCTTGTAGATTAATCATCTAGTAACTAAAATCCAGTAGTAATTGTGATTAAATACATGAAATTTGTTAAGAAATGTCAAGAAGGTGATGAATAGTAAACTAAGTTTACATCCATGGTTGCATGTCTCATCTTTCATCATTTTGAACTTGGTTTTAAAGATCTTGCATAACATAAGAGGGTATATATCTTGCATGTTTTCAAAAACAAAATTATGGCTCACATGTTTAATTTCCTGTTTTGAAAATCAAGAAGAAATATAATTGGCTGAATTTTGATAAGTGTTTTATACATGCATCATGGATTTTGAAGAATTTAAGATGATCAATTTCATGTTTTGAAAAGAAAAAGGAAGAAAATTTATAAGAATATAAGATTAGTAATTTTGATGTCAATTCCATACATGCAAATGGTTATCTAAGAAGTTTATAATTTTAATTTCATGTCTTGAAGGGAGATAGAAAAGAGTCAATTTTATGTAAACAAAAATAAATTAGCAAGAAGATGAGCTAGGTTCATGATTATGGAAATTAACTTAGAAATTAATTATTTTGGGTTTGATTTTGAATGTCTTATATGAATTTGAATCTTATTGTTACATGCATGTCATTTGGAGAAATTAAAGAATTAATTCATGGACATGGTTAAGGTTAATCAATATGGAAATAAATTATAATTTATTTTTGAGAATAAAAAATTAGTTTGTTTTGGATTTAAATTTCTTACATGTAAATATTTTGAAATAGCTTTATAGCTTTAATTTATGTTTTATAAAACAAAGAAGAAGAATGTTGGAATTATTATATTCATGAAATTATTAGTTTTAATCTTAATGATCAAAGAGATTTTTGTATTAGAAATTAGAAAATTAGTCATCAGTTCATCTTTATTAATAAAATTATATGTTTAAATTGATTCATGGAAGAGTTTAAGTTTTGAAAATGTGTTTGGAAATTATTTGTTGATTTTGAAAGTACAGGGAATTTGCTGGCCACTCGAGCGGAAAAGTCACCGCTGGAGCGAACATTAAGGCCAACTAGTATTTTTATAAAGCTTTGCAGACTGCTCGAGCGACCATGGCATTTAATTTACATTTTTATTCTCATCTCTTTCCAAAGCATTCTAGACATGATTTATGGCACAATAAAGATTAATAAGCTAACAACCAACATTAATTAATTGATTAAAAAAATAAGTTATTATTAAGAAGCCAAGTAAGAAATTGGTTTATTCAGTAAAGAATGAATTAGTAAATTATGTGAAATGAGAACCCGATTCATTTAAATAAGAAAGTATAAGCATAGTAGAACTCCAGACTACTTAGACAAAAAAAGACAAGAAAAGTCAAGTTTGATTAGGGAATTGATATTCTATTTCAATGTGTATATGTTATGTGCTTGTGTAGGTCACGCTCTATTGTCTGCTTGATTTGTCTAATCTGTCTAATCTACTTCTGCAGCTATTTATGAGTAATAACTTAGTAAAATTATGTTCAACTTTATTTATTTTCTGTATGATGAATTAAGGTCTGTTTTTTGAAATGATATATTCCGTACAATGAATGATTATCCAATTTCTAATAATGTATTCGTGGCATCCTTAGCATCATGTGATATTTGTTAGCTGTTACCCAGTATCAAAGGTTCCATCATGGAACTTAATATGTTTGCAATCTGTTACCCGTATCGAAGGCTCCATCACGAAGCTCAGCATGTTTATTCTCTGTTATCCAGATTCTGAGGTTCCTTTATGGAACTTGTTACTCATAACCACCATATGTTCTATATCTGTTCTGTTAGTGCTAATGAATGTACCACGTATGATTAAGCATGAACTCTTATTTCTGTATATGATCTGAATATGAATATGAATCTATTTATGAATCTGAATTATGATTTCTGAATCTGGTATGGACATCTTTCATTAAAACCCTTTACTCTGTTATTATTTACTGGGCTCTAGCTTACTATATTATTTATGAATGTAGGTGATCAAGCTCATGATCAGGTTTAGAGGCGTCTGCCTGGAATCTGTTTTTGTCAGCCAACCTATGTGCCTCCTGTAGAGGTTCCAGATATGCCAAGTGGTTTTGGTTATATGATTAAAGTTTAAGTTTTATTTTCTTGTTTGGTTAAACAAGTCTTTGTGTATTTTGTAAATAAGGCCAAGTCCCTTTTTGTCTAATTTGTATATATATGATGATGCAAGGATGATGTGTAGATATGTACATAAAATTTTTAAAATTTTTCTATTCATATAAGTCTGTACAGCTCAATGGACGTTGTATATTTGTTATTTGCTTCTGCTAGCCTTTAATATTATGTTAATCTATCTCAGAGGCCTTCGGTAATCTCAAGATTACTGGCCAGTTACGATGTTAAACCTATAGGGGCGGGTTTGGCTCGTGACAGTTGGAACTCAAAAGACACTGAAACCTACTTTCGTTCGGATGAAAAGAGAGCCCACAACGTGCTCTATCTTTTTCTCAAAGGCACTAGGGTGAAGAACCCAACAGATCTAGGTGAAATAGTAGCGGGAAGATAAGTTTTTGAGAGAGAAACTTAAGATCTAGAGTTTTGGGGAGTTTTAGAGAAAGAGAGGGATGAAAAAGTGATGAAAAAGGTCATCTTCACGTACTGTTATACACGCAGTCTGCTCAAGCGTGGAAAGTGATGCTCGAGCGTCAGACACAAGGTTCCGCTCGAGCGTAAGAAGCGACGCTTAAACGTCGAATACACTTTTCTAGCATTTGCAGGTCTACAAAAAAATACTGAGAGTTTGCAAATCTCGCTCGAGCGTAAGAATGGCCACTCAAGTGGAGGAGAAAAATTGCAAAGCCCGCTTAAGCACAAGAATGGTAGCTCGAGCGGAGGAGTAAAAATCTGGGCAACATAGGTTTGGAAAAACAAGCAACCAACTTATTCCAAACACACAACCACAATCTAAATGGACAATCCAAGGAACAATAAGAGGAATAAAAGATGAACAACAACATTGGACCATGATACCCAAGTCCGAAACATAATAAATTTTTAGGTCAAAACCGAAGTCACTATAACCTCCCCTCTTAAGGAATTTCGTCCCTGAAATTTCAATTCAAGTATCAAAACTATGTTTTAAGCCAATACCACAATGATTACCATTCAATTTCAACGTCATGACCTATCTACCGGTCATTCAATTCCATCACATTATGAATATACATTTCATATTTCTAACATTTTCAATGTTTATAATAAACTTGTATTTCCAAAACTTAAGCAACATATACAACGTTTTCAAATGTGATACTGTCACGACCCAAACCCGCCCTTATAGGTTTAGCGTCATAATCGGCCAATAATCCTTGTATTACCAAAGGCCTCTGAATAGAATAACTTATAAATAGAGGCTGCAGAAGCAAATATAGAAACATACATAGTCCATTGTGCTGTGGAGACATATATGGGACATAAATTTTAAACTTATTACACATATGCGTGACATCATAATGCAGGTCTTACGTCACATTCAATATAGATGTAGCCAAAAAGGGACTTAGCCCAATATACACATAACAGAAAACTTGTTCTGTTCATAATTCAAAGAAGACAAGGTTTTAAACATATGCCATTTAGACTTGACTTGCTCACAAAAAGGAACCTCCTCAGAGGCACAATAGTTGGCTGACAAAACTGAGACACCAGGTCCTCAACTCTAAGTCTGGTCACGTGCCTGATCACCTACATACATAATATAAATAGTGAGCGGAAGCCCAGTGAATAATAACAGAGTAAAGGGGTCTAAAAGAATGTTGTCCATAACAATTACAGAAAATCGAATTCAATAGTTATCAGAAATGGATTCATAATCATGTTTATAATCAAATTTGCAGTTAATCATACGTGGTACATCCATTAGCACTAACATAAACAGTTGACCTATAAAGGGACGGCCATAAAAGCATACAGTTGACCCATAAAGGGATGACCATAGAAGCATACAGTTGACTCACGTGTACGGAGACGATACAGTTGGCTCATGAGACGTACAGTTGGCCCATAACTGGGACATATACAGCAAGATCCATAACAGTTGGTTCATGAACCGTACAGTTGACCCATAATTGGGACATAACAGAACAGATAACAGATGTCATCTGAAGTTAATGATGCTACGAGTACATTTTAGAAACATTGGACAACCATTCATTCATACAGAAAATAATATTCAGAAAACAGATCATCTTATATCATTCAGAAAATACTTATAAATTGAACATAGCTTTACAAAGTTATAGATGGCTCCAAAGCAGATGGACAGAACAAATAACCGAATAACCTACGACGCGTCACCTATACAACACAAAACAGACATACATTTGAAACATACGCTCAAGATATACTTTACTGATTATGTTCCATTCTTAGTGTGTTATCAGCCTTTATCCTCATTATTGAGTCTTAATCTTGGCCTAGGAATGCAAGAATGTAATGAGGATGCAAAAATGTGTTTGAACATACTTGGGAAAAAATGCTAGAAACAGGGGTCCCGCTCGAGCGCAACGTTCTTCGCTCGAGCGGACATGTAAACACGTGAGGGGCCGCTCGAGCGCAATTTCCTTCGCTCGAGCAATCTGTAAACTTTGAAAAAATACTAGTTATGTCATTTTCACGCTCGACTGTCGCTCGAGTGTGAGACTCAAGTCCTTGCTCAAACGGTTTGCAAAAATGTGAAACTTCTGAAAGCTTACATTTCTCGCTCGAGCGAAGAAGTAGGATCTGGAATTTCCAGATAGCACTCCCTAGCTCAAGACTTGAATTGATAGCTGAAATTCATGATCTTTTGGGCCAAAAACTGAAGGAAACTTGTAAAAACTTATAAAACATGGTGAATTCAAAAGCATTGAGCAAAATCAAGCCCGAAAGCTTTGCCAATTGAATTAAACCAAACTTGAAATGGTGAAAGTCATAACATTACACATCATGCATGTAAATATGCAAGTTTAAAGCTTTCAAAACATGATCAAATGAGACAAATTGATAGAAAACAAGATGAATTCTCAAAACTAAGGTAGAATGATAACATGCATGGGAGAATTCTTTGCAAATTTCCTTAAAGTGCCATGATATAGACATGCATATATAGTATGATCTATATTTTTTTCATTTTAGCTCAATTCTAGCATTACACAACTTAATTCTTTGAATTCATGTGCTAAGTGACTCAATCCCAAAACTAGAAGGTTGAATTCTTATCTTAGATGATCAATTACACTCTAAATAGTTAATTGTTTGAAGTCCCCAGCTAAAACCTCCAAGTTCTCTAGCAAGTCCCTTGTTGATCACTTCCCTCTTTCTCTCTCTCTCTCTCTCTCCCTTACGTTTGTAGGCTCAAGAGATGAGGAAATGAGTGTGTATATAATATTCTTGAGTAATTTCTTGGCCTTATATAGGCTTGATTAGAGAATATCATTAGTGGCTAATTAATTGCTATTAATTATTCTAATTTAATTCGTTCCAAATTGAATCTTAATTAAACTTACCATAAAATTATAAAAATTTTAACAAACACATAATTCAAGTCAATTTCGCGATTGGATGCCAATAAGGCCTTCAATTCACAAAACAGAATAGAACGACAAACAGATATTTCTACGATGGACAGATAGAAACACAAATACTGTCATACACACATGCAAATAAATTCAAAATGTCATCTTAATTCTTCTTAGGCATAATTAAACATGGATTAAAGACTAATCACAGGTTGGGGTTGTTACAGATACAACATACGCAATACGTCATATTCTCAAAACATATGGAATGCTTATATTGAATCCATGTTTCCAAACATTCCATACCATATACAATGTTCTTGTGTTTTAAAACATATACAATGTTTTTACATTTCATTAGCAAAATCAAAATCTCAATACAAATTCAAACATCAACAAATAAGTCCGAATATTTCTCTTGGACTTCTAATTCACGCTCCCAAGCTGCTTTCTCAATCCCGTGGTGTTTCCACAATACCTTAATCAAGGGAATCGTCTTGCCTCGCAAAACTTGGTCCTAGGTATCCAAGACTCTCACCGGTCTCTTCTCCTACGAGGCATCCTCATTTACCTCGAAGTTGGTCCAGTCCAACACATGCGATGGATCCAGCTCATATTTCCGAAGCATGCTAATATGAAACACATCATGAACCTCAGAAAGCTATGGCGGTAATGCTGGACGGTAAGCCACTTTCCCGATCCGCTTAAAGATCCCGAAAGTCCCAATGAATCGAGGGGACAACTTCTCACTCTTCCCGAATCTCATCAAACCCCGCCTAGGTGATATCTTCAAGAACACATGGTCTCCCACCTTAAAAGACGGGGGTCTCCTCCTACGGTTGGCATAACTTTTCTGATGACTCTGAGCCGTAATCAACCTCTTATGGATAAGTGCCACTTTCTCTGTTGTTTTTCGAACCAACTCTGGACCCAACAAAGGCGTATCATCCACCTCGGCCCAACACACTGGAGATCTATACGGTTGGCCATACAAGGCCTCAAATGGTGCCATACCAATACTCTATTGGAAACTATTATTATAGGCAAACTCTATTAAGGGCAAGTGTCTTTCCCACGACCCCTTGAAGTCAAGGACGCAACCTCGAAACATATCCTCAATGATCTGAATAGTACGCTTGGACTGCCCATCAGTTTGAGTGTGATACACTGTGCTAAAAGTGAGTTTAGTGCACAAGGCACTCTGCAAGCTCTGTCACAATCGAGCTGTAAGACGTGGATCTCTATCCGAAACAATCGTAACAAGGACCTCGTGTAACCTCACTATGTCGCTAATGTGAAGGTCGACAAGGTAATCTACCGAGTCACTTATGCGCATAGAAATAAAATGCACCGACTTAGTTAACCGGTCAACCACCACCCAAATGGCATCACTACCCCGTTGAGTCCTCAGAAGGCCCACAACAAAATCCATTGTGACATGCTCCCACTTCCACTAAGCTATAGGCAAAGGTTGTAACAAACCCGCTAGCCTCTTATGCTCGGTCTTTACTTGCTGACAAGTAAGGCACTTCGACACAAACACGGCTACATCCTTTTTCATACCCCTCCACCAAAACTGGCGACTAAGGCCGTGATAAATCTTTGTGCCCCCCGGATGCACCGCAAGGCATGAATGGTGAAACTCTCACTGTGATAGCCCTGTCCCTTATTATGTTAATTGGTCCTTAATACGAATGTGATTATGTGTTTTGATATGATTTCGTGTGCCATTAGGTGAAAATATGTGGTTTTGAATTTCTATCTGTTCACCGTAGGAATATTTGTTTGATTATCTGCTTTGGAAATTAAATTGAAGGCCTTATCGGCCACAGAACCCATAATTGATTGCGCCATTGTGATTGGCATAATTTTTAGAGCCTACGATGAAATTTAATTGAAAACTGATTCGGATCAAATTAAATTGATTTAATTAGTGACTTAGTGCTCTATTATTTGATATTAAAATAATATAACAAGAGGGGCTTTTAATATGGGCGCTACACACCTAATTTCTCTCCTTTAAGCTTTACTTGGCTGACCATAAACACTAAGAAAAGGAGAGGGTCAGCTAGAGGGAGAGAGGGTGAAGGAAAATTGAAGTTTTGGCCTCAAAGCTTGGTGATCTTGAAGGCACACTCAAGAATTTACCATAGATTGTAAGGATTAAGCTCCTAGGTGAGTAATCATCCCTTGATTCATAAGTTTGGACTTGTGATTTTGTGTATTCAAGCTAGTTGGGTAATCAAGAATGAGAATTGACATAGTTTGAGTTGTATGTGCTGAATTTAAAGTCAATAGATGCATGCATGTAGGAAATTACTATGAATTTCCATATTTAAACACAATGTGTATAATCTATGTTGAATATTGTTTGAAATCCATGTATTTGATCATCTCTTCACCAATTAAGTTGATATGAATGAATATTTCTCACATGCAAGAGTAGATCATGGAGGTATGAGCTTTGCATGTTTGAATTTGATGTATTGGTGATGAGTTTGGGTTAATTTGTGGCATGCATGTAAGTAATTCAAGAAATGGAGCTTCATTGTGTTATGATTTGGTGTTGGTATCATGTGGGTATATGTATGTGTGAAATTAGAGCCATAATATGCAAGAAATGTGGTTGAAATGTTGAAATTGAACTCAAGAAACCATTCTGGAAAACCCATAATTTATGATGTCCGCTCGAGCGGGGGAGCCGACGCTCGAGCAGAGAATTCATGCTCCCAGTATTTTTTTTGCAGGCATGGGTCTGCTCGAGCAGGGAAGTCCACGTTCGAGCGGGGAGCTATGTAGACAAACCTTCTGCTCGAGCGCCCGAGTTCACACTCGAGCGTGAATTTGATGCAACCAGCACTTTTGCAGACCAATTGGGTTTGCTCGAGCGGGGAAGTCCACGCTCGAGCGGGGACCTTGTTTTCTGAAATTTTGTTTATGCGTTCTATGTTTCGTTTTCCGTTCTCCTTCACTTCTAAATACTCTTAGGCATGCATTGAGCATTGTAATTGAGTTAAAGAGATAAGAATAAAGCCTAAAGAGGAAAATGTGAATGTAAGAACGGATTGAATTGTTGGTGACCCTTTTGTGTTCATGGACTGTGTAAGGTCGAGCTCCAGGGCAAACCAACCAACCGATCACTGTGAGTAATATCGATATTTGGAAGCTTGTCATTTGTCCAATTGCTTATTTTCTTATAAGCCTTATGCCTTATGATTTGCTAGTTTGAATTGTGGACAAATGTCTGATAAGAATGAATGGGCCAGCGGCCGTTTTGACAAGAAAGAATGGATGGGCCAAAGGCCATTTTGACATGAATGGATGGCCCAAAGACCGTTTTGACATGAATGGATGGCCCAAAGGCCGTTTTGACATGAATAGATGGGCCAGAGGCCGTTTTGACATAAATGAGTGGGCCCGAGGCCGTTTTGACAGGAATGAAAGATAAATGGGCCAAAGGCCAGTATGTTTGAAACCACAGTCACTTGACTTAAATTGTGTATATAAATGTTAAACATAAATATGAATTGGGCCCAAGGCCGTTCGGAGTATGTTGTTCTACATATCGTTTGTATCTTCTTATTTGATATTATTCACTGGGCTATCGCTCACCCTCATTCATGTGTTTGTAGGTGAGCCAAGAGAGGTCCAGACCCAGCCCCAGTGAAGTCTGTGTGGAACAACCGAGTTTTGGAGAGTCAACCCTAGTGTCTTACGTACGAGACTCGTCTTCGCCTTTCTGCTATGCTATGTTATTTTTGTCATGTTGGCGAGGACTTTACATATGTCTGTATATAGTTTTCATGGGTTGACTTAGTTTTGGATGATCCTATCTGTACAAAACTTATGCTACTGTATTTCTGTTGTGAGTTATTAATGTTTATATGTTTGGCTGTTTGGATGTGCCATATAAGCACAACTCTATGGACAAAGTTTTGAACTGCTTCCGTTTGGCCCCCATTAACTCTGTTAAAGTACATTTGTTTTTGGTTTGAGGCCGTAGGTAATCTCATGATTACTGGTCGGTTATGTCCTTAGCCCACAGGGGCGGGTTCGGGTTATGACAGAGTGGTATCAGAGCACGAGTTAATAACTCACACACTTGTCCGAAAGAGCAATAAGCGTCTAGAAAAGATCTAGGATGCATTCATGTGATAAGCCTGAATTTGAAAGCATCAAGAATATGCTTAAATGTTGTGATATGAACAATTATGTGTTATAAGTTGTGATTTGCCTGCACTGTGAATTATCTGAATATGTATGCTCTTTAATATGTGCATACTTGTAAATCTTTTATATGAAGTATAATGTAAGTTTAATCAGATGGTGAGAACAAGAGGTGATGAGATAGAGGAATCCTCTACTGCCAGAATAGACAGAATCGGAAGACTGATACAGGAAAGGGCAGAAGCTTTGAGATAGTAACAGGAGTGGCAACAGCAGTGGCAGCAACCACATCTGCCACCTCCACCTCCGGCACCACCCGTGCCAGATAATCAGAATGATGATCGGATAATAGCTCTCACCAAAGAATTCAAGAAAATGAAACCACCACACTTCCACGGGAGACTAGATCCATTGAAAGCCGAAGCATGGGTCCTTGGTATTAAGAGATTGTTTGAAGTGTTCCCTTGCTCGGAGACACAGAAAGTGCTTCTAGCCACTTTTATGCTAGAAGACGAGGTAAGAAGATGGTGGATGTTAATGAGAGAAAATCACAAGGATGTTGATTGGGTGAAATTTCTGGAAATTTTCTACGACAAGTACTTCCCGCAATGTGTTCGGGACAGGAAAGTAGCAGAGTTCATGGAACTAAAGCAAGACAGTATGACTGTAGCTAAGTATGAGGCCAAATTCTCTGAATTGGCCAGGTTTGCACCACATGTAATTGATACTGACTATAAGAAGGTGAGACATTTTGAGGGTGGACTTCGAAGTGACATTTTAGAAAGGGTGAATGTCTTGAAGCTGGAGACCTACATTGGGGTGCTAGATAGGGCCATCATATCAGAGGCTAACATAGCTAGACAAGCTAAGCCAACAACAGAATGAAAGAGTAACAAAAGGTAAGGCTTCTTCTCAAAGAAGAAATTTTCGAAAAAGCAAAACATGGGCTCCTCGAATACTTCAACTCCTTTCTGAGACACAGCTCCCATGCGCAATATTTGTAGCAGAAAGCACCGTGGAGTTTGTTACCGTGTGTTGGGAGCCTGTTTCAAATGTGGGAAACAAGGGCATATCACCCAAGATTGTAATCAAAATGGGGGAAAGATAGCTGCTAGTTCCACTGCATTGATCCTGAAACCGGGAAATACTTTGAGATCCGCTACCACTGGAGATTGTAGACACTCCATTTTTGATCGACCTTAAGACTCAGACATCATTGGTTGAGCGCTCGGTGATTGCGCATGTTGTGCTCGTTCTGAGGTTTCGGAGTTTCGACTGAGGTCCTTACCTCTAGGCCTCAGGACTTTTTGTGTTTTACCTCGGTTTATGAACCAGATCTTGTTTTCTCTTCCCAAAGGGAGGGAGAGGTATCGTAGACCATCTCTCAGTGGCCGTAGGCTACTTTTCGTGGTCGTAGTCCACTTTTCCCGTTTGGAGACCAGTTTTCGATTTTTGGAGCCGTCGACCGTGCGCCTCGGTTCGGGACCGCTTAACTTTCTATGTTTGGCACAGCTTTTGGCACACACCTTCCTTCCTCTCTCGAGAGGGACACTGTGGCCCGGGAGACCACCTTTGTGGTCGCACGCCACTTCCGATGCTTAACAGCCTATTTTCGGGGCACCCGGCTGCGTGTTTTGACCCTCGAACCCTCGTTTTACATCCGTCTTGGTTCATTTTTGGCATAGACCTTGTTTTCATTGTTTGGGAGGTGGTACAAGGGTGGGAGACCACCTTTTCTCCTTGGAGACCACTTTTCTCCCGCCAACCGATTTTCTTGTCAGGAAACTGGTCTCCTTGGTCTTTGAGCCACATTTACTGGTCTCTCATCATACCACTAGCTTGCATTTAATGTGGAGACCATCAAATGGGGCTGCCGACCACCTTTCATTGGGTTAACCCTTTTGAACTGGTCGGCCGACCAGGGGAAGTGGTCGGCCGACCACCTGAGCTGGTCGGCTTGCCTCCCCTAGTCTTGTCTCTGTGAGTGTGTGCCAGCTGTGCCAGCTGGAAGGCACAGACTATATCCTTCATACACGTGTATGGAGGATCTTGAGCCTTGGTTTTTAGCTTCTTGAAGAAGCTTTGGCATTGTATCTCTATAAGAGAGAGCCTTCATCTCCTTATACCAGGTTCAGAAATTGGTTTAAGGCCCCAATACATATCTCTATCTATATCCCGGGATTTTTCCCGGGACGTTTGGGAACGTCTACAGTTTCTGGCGACTCTGCTGGGGATTTAGAGAACTTGACTCGAACTCATGATATCTTGTTTTGACTACACTTATGTGTCTCTTTGCATTGCATTTGCATTGGTGTGCCTAGGACACTGCGTTTGCCGTCTGCTATTCCTGAACGGTTTGCCGGAGGCTCACTTTGAGAAGCGTGCCATAAGGATGACCGGTTATGGGCTCTGCCACGATGGGAACACAAACCCCAATTTTTATCGGGGCACCCTTTTTGACCATTTGACCTAGTGCATATTTGAAATCCATAGTGACCATCCCAAACTAGGACAAGTTGCTTACCTGATTACAGGTTGTTTGAAACTGCTGCGTGCGTAGTGAAACCCTAGCTCCTGACAAAATAGGACAGGGAAACCCTAGCCCACCATAGGGGTGTTTTGGCTCTCATTTGCTTGTTATGTGCTTTTAGAGTGTGCTTCTACAAGGAATGCATGTATCAGTTTGCAAGTCTGGGTATCAGGCCTGCAGGAATCAGTATCGGTATTTGAGAATCAATTATATCTGCGGGTATTAGATTCAGTTTTGGGGCAGTAATTTGGGGAGTAGTGATCAGCGATCGAATACAGTTATTCTGTTATACTTATATCTGTTCTGGTGAAATTGGGCTGAGATGCTGCCTATTTTCTCTTTCAAGGGTTCAGGGGAGATTCAATTTAGAGCAGCCAGTATTTTCCTTCGCTGAGGCAAAATAGAGAAAGGCCAGTAAAGGCTCACCAGTTTATCTGATCCGTTAGTCACCAGTCACATCACCTCTGTTCAGTTCAGCAGACTCGTGATGACACAAAATTCAGAAGAAATTGTGGTCATGACAGCAGCACTAAACCAAGGAATCACCACACAGGGTGAGACCGATGTTGAAGTACAACACCTACCCAGGTCAACGGCCACACGTCCAATCTGGGAACCCCAGTTATTTCAAACCCGTGAGCCCACTACTTTTGAGTTGATGGGAATGATTGGCGATCTCCAGAGATCTGTGGCTGACTTAGCCTACAGAATGTCGGCTTCGCCACCAACTGCATCGTATGCTGGGAATTTTATGCCGGAAGAGCCCCAGCTATTGGGGCGAATTGTAATTGAGCTCAGCCAACCTGAAGCCATCCCAAGTTCTGACAATGACATGTCAACAAAAACTGGGTTCCGCTCTGATGTAGCAACCCAAACCTTCTACCAAGCTGAGGCTAGTGGAAAGAACAAGGCAAAGGAAGACACTGATCCCTATGAACAACTTCTGTAGGCTATTGAGGCTTTGAAAGCCGGGGGACTAGATAAGCCACAGGTACTCGCAGTTGCTGCAAAAACTATGGATGACACCTTTCCTACTCAGACCGAGGGCAGTTCAAGCCAAGGGAAAAATCGGGAGAAGGACCGTCGTACCAGAACTGCTTCTTCCAACCCTAATTCTACATCCGGGAAAAATCAGCAGACCAAGCCAGTGCCTGCCGACCCTTTTGCTAGTGTGCCCAGCAAAAATCCACAAACCTCGAAGTATCTACCCCGAGGTCGCAGGGTCTTCCATGCCCTCTATATGCCTTTGTCTAAGGCTCTTCAAGTCATTGTTAAGAAAGGCCACCTTAAACCTCTTGAGCCTCACCCCCTCCTGAATCCCCTTCCAACTAAGCATAATGGTACCCAGTACTGTGCGTACCATCAACATACCGGTCATGCCACTGACAATTGCTTCCGTCTTTGCCACGAAGTACAGGATTTGATTGACAATGAGGTCATCCTCCCACCTAGTTCAGCAAAGTCTACCGTCACTAGATCAGTGAATCTGGAGGATAATTTGATGTGATCAAGGATAAACCACCTGCGGGCGGCGTTCAGTTTACTTCAGATGTAGCGTATGGCATGCACTATTTTGACCATTTGTGAATGCTAGTTTTTGTACTTTCTAACTTGGGTATTCAGTCAGTTTTGTTGTCTTGTATTTGATCAGTCTTTTTGTACTATGCCAGTCGGGTCTATCTTGTGGTATCGAGTCAGTCCTGTTGCATAGAAGTCGGGTGATTCCGGGGGTGTTACCTCGGACATCACTCTCTTGTTTTGTGTTTGTCTTTTACACTCTTTTGAGTCTGTTTCTATCTTGGAGCCAGTTACACCAGAAGATCTAAATGAAACAGCAGTGATTTTCACACTCTTGTGTTTGTTTCTGCCTTGCGCCAGTTGTGCCAGAAAACTTGAATAGAACGGCAATGCTCTTTACCTGCTCTTCTGTGCCTTGAAATTGTTGCATTGACCTAAGTTTTTTAAAACTTTTTCGAACACTGCGGTGAAAACGAGGAGGAAGGAATTCCTCGGGATTTGCATAATTTGATCAAATTGAGAGAAACAGAGGCGTGCTAAGCCCTTAATAAATGAGATCATGCTTGTTAATGTGAGTACTGAGAAGGATCCTGGCTTGATCCGAATTGGTTCTATACTGCTTTCAGCGCAAGTGATTTGTCGCTTTCTTAAAAGATTTCAAAAAATATTTTGCGCAGTCCTGCGAAGACCTGTGTGGAATCGCTCTTGAGATTGTGCAGCCTGGGATCGCTCTCAGCCTCAAAACTTGACCCTTTTGCTCTCAAAACCTTGAACTTGGGTTTAGAATGTTCAACGGTCAACCACAACGTGAGGCATGTGTGGCCAGATTCAAAGCACCCCTCAAACTAGGGGCAAAAAATATCAGACGTACTCGAAGAGCCGAAGATGGATCATTCTGCAAAGTAATGAAGACTGGCAAGAATGCCAAATCTCAGAAGGAAGGAAAGAAGAAAGTTTGTGCTGAAGGATAACTGAGGTCCTATCCACAACACTAGGGGCAAATTCAGCCCCCATTGGATGGACTCGTACATCATCAGTGAACATCAGCCATTTGACATCATCTCAAAACCATTTGACATGGACAAAGCTACACTTTTACCCTTGAGAGGCTCGCTGGGCCGAAAACCCGGAAGGATGACCCAGGCAAAAGTCAGAGCAAGAAAAAAAGAAAAGAGAAAAGAAAAAATACAAAGAATGAAAAAGAAAAGATAAAAAAAAACATGAAAAGAAAATAAAAGAAATGGAAAGAAAAAAAAACAAAGCTCGCAAGGTTGAAAACCCAGAAGAGCGGCCTTGGCAAAAGTTAGAGTGCAAAAGGAGAGGTTAATACCCGAGTGTACCTTAACCCCGAACTACGTAAGGTTTGATTCCCATGATTGGGATACGTAGGCAACTTCATTATGAAGTCCAGCCGTAAACACTTCCAAATCGACTGTGTCCATGTAATGGTTCTGATCATCGTTGTCTTCTCTGTATCCGAGAGTTTGATTGTGATCGTCACCTTGAGAATTGGTTACAGTGCGTTGCGACGCTATCCAAACAAGGGGCAACTTTCCGTTGCCATACAGTGCTGCAGTGCTATTCAAACAGTGGGCAACTTTTCGTTGCTACGCAATAGCCTTCAGCCAAGTGGCAATTTTCCATTGTTTTGAATTTGAGGTTGTGCATCTCAAGAGTAAATTCTACATTGGTCGAGCAGTGGCTATTTGAAAAAATAGTTTTTGAGAATTTTTAATAAAGTTGACTAATTTTCTTGAAAATTATTCCTTTTTTCCAAAAACTGGACCATATCTTGGAACCAAAAAGGAAAATTTTTAGTGCTCATAGCCTGACTTGCATGATTCCAAATCAAAAAATCAAACAAGCATGTTAATCTAACTCTCATGTTGGTCAAAATTGTTTTAGTAGAGAAACCAAAACAAAAAATATGGTCAAAATGATGAACTAGGGGCACATTTAAGTCAGGCGTTCTGTCTTTCCCCTATTGTCAAGATGCTTGCTGGAAAGGGCACTCTACTCGCCACAAAGCGCACAATAAGAGCTAACAACAAAGGGCTGAAAGCTTTCTCATCCTCTGAGCAGCGAGGTATCAAGCCGAGTGCGAAGCACGAACTGGAATGGATCAAGATACCCCACTCTTTTATCCGGGGCATCGACTACACGTCACCGGAGGAAATAGCCGCAAGCTGAATGTGCAGGGCTCGAGCCCGTAACTTCCTATTTATCTATCAACCACCCAGAGGAGGGATAAAAAAGAAGAGAGATTGAAGAATAGAGAGATGTGCGTTGAGAGAAAAAGTGAGGAAAAAGGGCTTTTTCAAAAAAATAGAGCCTGAGGGCCGAGTGATGTGAAGATCACAAATGAGAAAGGGTAGGAAACAATACCCGGAGAAACTGGCTCCTCATGATCTGAGAGGTCTCTCATCTTTGTAATACGTCTGAGTGTCGTGATGGTTGTGTTGTTTTTCTCGATTCTTGTTTTGAGTCGTTTCGAGTGTTACTCGATGTGTCTTAGGTTGTTTACCTTTTGTTTTTATTTGATGAGTCGTTTTGACTACGGTCCGTTGTAGGCTCAATACCTGGTTGAGAACCCCTTTCTCATTTCAATTTCAAAAGTAAATCGTTTTGTGCTCAGAGTGTTGTGCTATTCTCTACATTTGTGCAAAACAAGAATTCGTTCTTTCATAAACCGCAGGGTCCAACCCAGGTCATGTCAGAACAAGTGGAACCAGGACCTATCTGAAGCTATGGGTTCCGGATTGCGAAGCAAAGGAAAATAAGGAAAATTCAGAGCATCTGAGTGTGTTTCGACTTCTGCAAGTTCCCTCTTTACATCCCGTGTGTTCAAAATGAACAGAATACTGTGTTTTGAGCTGTGTGTTCAGAATGAGCAGTGTTCAGAATGGGCTGTATGTTCAGAATAAGCTGTGAGCAGAATAATTCGAATGTTATGTGTAGTATACAGAATGTACTGAGAATACAAAATGTTGTATGCAGTATACAGAATGTACAAAGAATACAAAATGCTGAGTACAGAGAGCTGAGTGCATAATATACAGAAAATGCAAAATGCTGAGTACAGAATGTAGAATACAGATTGTAATGTGTGTCGTGTGCAGTGTACAGAAAATCAAAAGCAGAACTGTAAATCAAGAGGGTATAATGTACCTCCCAGGCTCGCTAGTAGCCCCCAACTATGGTCCCCCGCTCACGGGAGGTCGTGCTCATGCAGCAGTAAACGGTAGCAAGGGTAGCACCACCCCAATCAAAGAGCTGGACCCGTGATAGGTCCACCAGAGCACTGAGTAGATAAAGCCCAACTGTGTTCCCCCTGTCAGAGAACAGTATGGTCCTGAAGAGGAACATCAAAAATCCTTGAGCATACTGATGTATGGCCTCAATGGTCTGGAGCATAGTCCTTCTATACTGCTCGAAGAACTAGGTGTACCTGACCCTACCTGATGATCTGTCGATCGGCGGACGGGCTCCGAGCAAATAAATCCAAGCGACCTCCCACTCGCCCATATCTGCATCATATGGGATCGGCCAGCTTCCCACGTTGAGGCCCGTCAGCATGGAAAAATCAAATGGGATCATCGACATGTCTCCGGTAGCCGAAAAATAGAAGGAGTTGGCGATGTCCCACCATCTCTCTACAAGTGCACCAAGGAGGGTCCTGCTCGCTGGATGACGTGACAATCCTGTACAGAATGGGCCAAACCTTGCCTCGTCCACAATGTGTCGGGCAATATCTGAGAGCTCCGCGTACCACTCCCTCGCAAGGATAGATCCATAGCCCCGTGTGAAACGGGAGGACACCTGCATTCAAAATGAATAGATGTATTCAGTTCAAATGAAAATATATAAGCCACGTGTCCAGAATCAAATGCATGGGCTGCGTTCAGATGAAAAGTCTTGAGCTGCGTGTTCAAAATTCAAATTCCAAAATCTCAAAAGATGTGAGCTGCATGTTCACCAATTCTTGAGTTGTGTGTTCAAAATTTCAAAAGATGTGAGCTGAGCGTTCACCAATTCTTGAGCTGTGTTTTCAAAATTTTAAAAGATGTGAGCTGCGTGTTCACCAAAATTTGAGCTGCGTGTTCAAAATTTCAAAAGATGTGAGCTGCGTATTCACCAAAATTTGCGTTGTGTGTTCAAATTTTCAAAAGATGTGAGCTGCGTGTTCACTAATTCTTGAGCTGTGTGTTCAAAATTTCAAAAGATGTGAGCTGCGTGTTTACCAATTCTTGAGCTGTGTGTTCAAAATTTCAAAAGATGTGAACTGCGTATTCACCAAAGCTTGAGTTGTGTGTTCAAATTTCAAAGATGTGAGCTGCGAGTTCAAATTACAAAAATGTGAGCTGCGTGTTCACCACCAAAGTTTGAGCTGTGTGTTCAAATTTCAAAGATGTGAGCTGCTTGTTCACAACAAAAGTATGAGCTGCGTGTTCAGAAATCCAAAAATTTGAGCTGTGTGTTCAAAATGCAAAAGTATACTGTGTTATGAGCTGTGTGCCGATCAAAAAGAATGCTGCCTTTTGAGATGTGTGTTCAGAATGAGCAGTGTTATAAGCCGTGTGCAAATTAAAAGAATGCTGTGTTATGATTGAGTAGTGTTGTGAGCCGTGTGCAAATTAGCAGAATACTGTGTTATGAATTGCGTGTTCAGATTGAACAGTGTGCTACGTTATGTGCTGTGTGCTAATAAGACCGAATATTGTATTATGAACTGCATGTTCAGATTGAACAGTGCGCTATGTTATGAGCTGTGTGCCCGAAAAGTGAGCTGTGTGCCCCTAAGATGAGCTGTGTGTCCCTCGAAATGTGCCGTGTGCCCGAAATGAGCTGTGTGCCCGAAATGAGCCGTGTGCCCGAAAAATGAGTTGTGTGTCCAAAAGAGCAGTATGCCCAGATAAATAGAGTGCTGTGTTTCGAGCTGCATGCCAAATGAACAGAATATTGTGTTGTAAGCCGTGTGCCAAACAAACAAAGTGTCGTGTTGTGAGCTGTGTGCCAAATGAATGGAATGTTATATCGTAAGCTGTGTGCCAAGTCTTGCATTGTACATGCATTATATTGCGCTATTTTGCGCATCGCACTGTTTTGTGCACCTTTACTTGCATAGAAGATGCATTTTATCGCGCTATTTTGCACATCGCGCTATTTTGTGCACCTTACTTGCATGGTACATGCATTTCACTCGCACTGTCTTGTGCACCTGTATAGTACTGTTTTGTGCATTCCCTTTGCATCATACTGTCTTGTGCACTCTCCGGTCTAGGAGACCTTAAATCCTCTAAAGGTGCAATTCCTTTGGTGTTTGTCATGCCCAAACGACTTCCAGTGGTTTGGTATAGCCACCTGCCTGTGTTTGCGGTGAGTTCCTAGGAGACCAACTGAGACGGTGGAAACTAGAGTTCGAATGGCTCATGCCTAGAACGCAAAGGTTCGGGATTTCCGAGACTAAAGTCTGGTTTAAATACCCAGGGGAATATCCTCGGCTTGAAATCTGTATGACAACCCCATAGATTGAGATAGCATGTGTATGCGCCTCAATTCTGGATACTGACCCAACCTAGTCTGTCACCCTCTTGGAGAATAAGGAAAGCTGCGACCATAGTCCAGGAGAAAAGTAGTACCTGTGGTTCAACCGAGAAGAAGGCGAAGGTCCCTAGCAGCATGAGGTAGGTCATTGCCAATTGCCCCTGTAAGGTACCTTCACTTCCTAACTACTACATCATCTAGTATGTCCATTGCATTGTACATAGAATATATTGCATGCATTTACTGCATATCCATTGTATCACTCGCGCCTTCCCATGTTAAGCTTAATCTGGCATGTGCCCATACTTTTCGCGTTAAAGCATGGTTATGTGATTATGTGTACGCGCCTATTCCACTAAGGGAATTGTGGTTTGAGGGTGACGGCACCATTTCTGTGTTAGACGTGGTTTGTTTGTGTCCATGCCTTTTCTAAGCAAAATGTGATTTGGCCGCGCGCTTTATTCAATTCATCCATTGCATCCATTTCATCGTATTTTAGTTTGTTACATTCAGCATTTAGGATCATGATCTTTCCTCAGCAGATCATTCCCCACTTATATCATACCACCCAATTACTTGTACTTTGTGGTCTCTCTGCGAAACACATAGTTTTGCATGTGCTCGCACCCCTTTCACGTTGAAACACGGTTTTGTTATGTGTAAGCATTCATGCTAAGTTGTGGTCAGTACTAGGATATAGGCATTTAGCTTGTGTTAGGCGTCATTCGGCTCGTGCCCACTGCCTTTTCTGTGTTAAAAGTAGTTTGATATTGCATCTCCATCCTTTTATGATATTTGTGTGGTTTTGTACTGCTTGTGGTTTGATCATCTCACATACATTGCATATCATTTGCATTGTTTCGTTACATTGTATATTAATACATTGTTTTCTAATATTGCATATCATTCGCGCTATTTTGTGCATCGCGCTATCTTGCGCATCGCACTGTCTTGTGCACTGCATCATTTGCGCTACCTTGCGCACCTCATCTGCACTTGTTAGTGCATTGCATTGTTTTGCATCTCTACTGCATTGTTATGCGTTACACTTAGGTTGCATTGCCGTGTGCCCCTTCCCGCATTTTTATGCATCACACTTAGGTTGCATTGTCATGCACCCACACTTCGCATGCATCGTCGCGCACGTTTCACTTGCATCGCTATACACTTTGCCATCGGCACCATACGTGTCCGCGTTTGATATAACTCTGAACATATGTTGCTAACGTATTGTATCTATTAAGTTCCTTTCTTTTTACAGGCACGATATTGTATGTACGGTTCATTCAAGAGAAGTTCCAGTTCAGTTTGAACGTACCTTTTCTCCTCTCGCATGTGGTGCATTAGGACATCTTCGGTTTCGAATACTCGGATGAGTTCCGGTGTTCATTCATACCTTTTCTCCTCTCGCATGCGGTGCGTTAGGACATCTTCGGTTTTGAACACTCGGATGAGTTCCGGTGTTCTTTCATACCTTTTCTCCTCTCACATGCGGTGCGTTAGGACATCTTCGGTTTCGAACACTCGGATGAGTTCCGGTGTTCATTCATACCTTTTCTTCTCTCGCATGCGGTACGTTAGGACATCCTCGGTTTTGAACACTCGCATGAGTTCTGGTGTTCTTTCATACCTTTTCTCCTCTCGTATGCGGTGCATTAGGATATCTTCGATTTCGAACACTCAGATGCGTTCCGGTGTCCATTTGTTCGCTTTCTCCTTTTGCGTTTAATACGTTGAGAGTTGTTTCGTTTGAGACTCTGGGTGTTCTCGGTAGTCGCTTTTAGCCTTCTCCGCGTGAGACGTAGTGAGAATCGTATAATTTTCTTACATCCTTTCTGCATGAGATGTGGTTTGGCTAATGTTTACTTGCTTTGCATAACATTCGCTTACACTGTTGCATTTATTGTGTATATTGGCATCATTACAGCTTTCTTTGCATGATCATAAGTTATATTCGGCTTCTTGCATTTTGCCCCTGCCTGCGGGCACATTTCTTTGTTATCTCGCCTGTTTGACTAAGTCTTCGGCCTTGTCAAAAATGGGTCATCTCTGGGCTTTGACATTCACTCCCGTCACGTATGACTTTTGAGTTCTGTTAAAGAGGGGCAACTGTAGACACCCCATTTTTTACCGATCTTAAGACTCAGACGTCATCGATTGAGCACTCGGTGATTGCATATGTTGTGCTCATTCTGAGGTTTCGGAGTTTCGACTAAGGTCCTTACCTTCGGGCCTCGGAAATTTTTGTGCTTTGCGTCGGTTTGCGAACCAGATCTTGTTTTCTCTTCCCGAAGAGAGGGAGAGGTCTCATAGACCATCTCACAGTGGCCGTAGGCTACTTTCCGTGGCCGTAGTCCACTTTTCTCGTTTGGAGACTAGTTTCCGATTTTTAGAGTTATTGGTCATGTGCCTCAGTTTGGGACCGCTCAACTTTCTCCGTTTGGCACAGCTTTTGGCACACACCTTACTTCCTCTCTCTAGAGGGACACTGTGGCCCGGGAGACCACCTTTGTGGTCACACGCCACTTCCGATGCTTAACAGCCTGTTTTCGGGGCACCCGGCAGCGTGTTTTGACCCTCGAACCCTCGTTTTACATTCGTCTTGGTTCATTTTTGGCATGGACCTTGTTTTCATTGTTTGGGAGGTGGTACAAGGGTGGGAGACCACCTTTTCTCCCGCCAGCCGGTTTTCTTGTCAGGAAGCTGGTCTCCTTGGTCTTTGAGCCACATTTACTGGTCTCCAACCATACCACTAGCTTGCATTCAATGTGGAGACCATCAAATGGGGCTGCCGACCACCTTTCATTGGGTTGACCCTTTTGAACTGGTCGGCCGACCAGGGGAAGTGGTCGGCCGACCAGCTGAACTGGTCGGCCTGCCTCCCCTAGTCTTGTCTCTATGAGTGTGTGCCAGCTGGAAGGCACAAACTGTATCCTCCATACACATGTATGGAGGATCTTGAGTCTTGGTTTTTAGCTTCTTGAAGAAGCTTTGGCATTGTATCTCTATAAGAGAGAGCCTTCCTCTCCTTATACCAGGTTCAGAAATTGGTTTAAGGCCCCAATACCTATCTCTATCTATATCTCTATATTTTGGGTTCAAATGGGTCTTGTTCTTGACCTATTACACCACACCTCATAGCCACACACCTCTACCCTTGTTCTAAGGTTCTTCGAGGGTCTAGAGAGGTCTGAAAAAGTTGGTTTTAGGCTGGAGAAGTTGTTGGTTTTGCTGAGCTACAAGGGTAACACTCTTTCCCTCTTTTAAGCTTTATTTGGATCTATCTCTTAGCCTTATTTTCATGCATATTTGAGCTTTGTTGTCAACTGAAAAAAGTCTTTTTTTGAGGTCCTTTTGATGTTTGTTTAAGGTCATTTTGTTGTTGGGGGTCATCTACCCCCTTGCATGTTTCATTTTTCCTTGTTTTGAGCCATGCCCTATGGCCTTTGTGTTGACCTTCGCTTGTCCTTTAACCACTGAAATCCAACGGATTTTCAGTGGTTAACATGTGTTTTTGAGAGCCAAAATCAGAGAGGGGTGACCCTCTCCCTCCTTGTCTTGTTCACTAGCATTTTTGGCCTTACAAAGAAACCTTCATTTGCACACCTTCAAGCCTTGTTTCAGGCCCTTATCAGTGACTTTTAGGGCCTGCCTAGGTTCTTTCTAGAGTTGGTTTTGTCACCTTGGGTGTGTCTCTTGCATGTGTAGAATAACCCCTCTTATAGCCTATCAAAAGAGCATGACATTCTTGCACGCATTGATCATGTTTTAGTGGATTTTTGGGCTTTATTTGGCATGTCATGTCTCTGAATTTTGCTGGTTTAGTGGCCTCTTGGATGCTTCATATGCTTGTAGTGTAAACCATGCTCACTAGCTTCTATTGCATGTTGTTTTGGCCATTGATTCTAGCATATTTTGGCCATGTTCTAAACTGATTTTATTCATGATTTGGGCTGCCTTAGCTCTATTTTAAGGTCCCATGGCCGAATGATGCTTGCCATGCATGCTTGTAGTGCAATACCCTTGCCTAGCTTCGAGTTTTGAAGCCTCTTGCATGCTTAACTTGAGTTGTTTTCATGTTTTGGCATCATTGAACATTTTATTTCAGAGCTTATACTTGTGCCATATTCCCATGTTTTCCACTCTTTAAATGCGTTTGAGAGTTGTGCTTGTATGCCTCATTTTTTGGCTATTGCATGAGCTCCATTTTTGTGTATTGCAAGCCACCATTTTAGTCCATTTTGCCACTATTTTGGGTCTGCATAGGGACTGTTTGGGGTTGGTTTGATCATTTGGGCATCGCTTTGCATACCTCTAGTGTAATGCACTTTACTAGTTTCGGTAATTGTGCTATCCAACATGCATCGGGTGAGTTGTTTGCATGATTCGGGACCATCTTGTATGTCATTTCAGAGCTGGAACATGTGTCATTGTATGCCATATTTCATCCTTGTCATGCTTTGGTAGAGTTGCACTTTGTTCCTTAAGTTTGGTCCCTGGCATTTGTGCATGTTTGCATGTACCTTGTTGCCTCATTTTCTTCATATTAGCCACTGATTTGGGTGTGGCCGAGGCCCATCCATCTTGGTTTAAGTCCATCTTGCATTGTGTATGCCCTATACTCCATGTTATCGCATGTTTGATCATTACATTGCGCGTGCCTCGTTCATAACATTGCGTATGTTAGTGCATTGTGTATGCATGCCATATAATCCATGTGCATTGAGTATGCCATTGATTAGTTCATAGCATTGTGTATGCCATTTGCATGCTTGTATGTCACTCCGTGCACCTTCTCATCACTTAGGGTTGTTTTGGGAAGATTGTAAAAAGTGACTTTTTGGCTTTTAACCAAACTTTTTGGGAGTGATTTGGGAAGTTGGTAAAAAGTTACTTTTAACCAAATTTTTTGGAAGTGATTAGACTAAAATACCCTCACTCAACTTAAAAAATTTACATTTCACCCAAACTTACAAAATATAAATGTTGAGGGTAGATATGTAATTTTACAACTTACTTTTTACACTTCCCAAATGACAACAAAAACGCCAGCTGCGTTTTGCTAAAAAAACGCAAACCTTGCATTTTTCTGTGTTCCCAAAAGAGCCCTTAGTTGCATTGCATTTAGATCGCATGCTAGAGTTGCATTTGTCCATACATTGTTTGTTGCATTGTGTTTGGAGTAGGGTTTAGTCCAAACACGGGAAACGAGGGACGTTTCGTACTCAAAGTGACAAAATATGCCTTGATTCTTGGTCACCGACACTCTTGACTATCCATGATAGAGTTGTTGGCTTTAGGTGTTTACATGTGCATTCATTTCACATTGAGTCGTGCAATTCGACTCCTCGGCCATCATGCATCGGGATGCGTGATTGATGGCACGAGGATCAAGGACTACACTCCCTAGAGCTTATGTAATGATGGGGGGAGTGGTCATGCACACATATGATGAAAATACCTTGCCTTCTTTCTCTCTTGCCTTTGTTGCAGAAAAAGCAGAAACCAGGAGAATGAACTGGTTGGCCGACCAGGTTTTCTGGCAGGCCGACCACCTTTTCTGGTCTTCACCACCAAGGGTGGTCGGTAGGTGGTCTCCCTTGCCCATAGCTGGTGGGCAGCCTTCCCACAGCTTCCCTGGGTGGAGTTTCATCTCTCTGGGGCCTCGTGCAACTTTCTGAAATCAATTACAAACAAAGGCGAGTCGAGGCATCGCGATGGATTTCTCAACAAGGCGACTCGGGCATGCATGCATCCTTCATCATTCAAAGCAGAGCTGAGGTAGCCCATTTTACATAGTTTGCATACTAGTTTAGTAAATTTGTTAATTAGCTAGTGTTGTGTAATAATTAGTTAATTCGATTCTGTATTATTTATTCGGACCCTCCGAGAGAGGGTAATGTTGTAATAAGTGTGCGTGTGTGTAATGCATGTCTTCCAACCCCACATTTTTCTCCCTTTTATTTACCTGCTTTCGATGGTTAGTTTTAGGGCACATTTCAATTAGCATCCTTATGCTTCGCATGTTTGCATTCATTCATCTATCTAGCATGCATCGGGCTCGACGCATCATACTAACTGCATTGTATTTCAATTCCAAGTTGAATACATGTTATCTGTAGCATCTCATATGCCATCTTAGAATAGCCAAGCCTATCTTAGTTACATTTTGCATGTGTTGCATTAGGCATCTCAGCATATTTGGGATTCATGCATATTTTCTAATTAGCTTCCTTTTTTTTGGCTCGGAGTACTCGGTAAGTGTTTATGCTTTAGCATCCTTACATGCGTGTGAGTGACTGCCATGATAGCATGCTTACCATGAGGCTATGTGCTTATGTGATATAACTGCCTGAATGCCTGTGGGTGAAGGTTGGGTTGCTTGAATTGGAATAATTCATCGAAACTCGTGTTTTAACCTACTTGCGAGTAGCAAACTTCAATCCATTTTCAAAACAAACGGATATGCGATGCTTTGTTCCAACTTAGGTAATCTAGTCTATACTTGTATGCTGTGCGCATCACGTAGCAAATTCTAAGCTAATAAACCGGAATAGGAGCACATATGTTTTCAAAAACAAGATATCATGTTTAGTAATGGCTGGTCTTTGATCGGGCGAGCGGGGGTGCTCATGAAATGACCTTCCCCAATCGTACCCAAGTTCCCGAGCTGAGGCAACTTTGGTGATGACGGACACGTGGCCTTAGGCACGAGTCAGGGTTTCCTAAATTCCCCCAAAACAAAATATTTAGGTGGCGACTCTGCATCTGGCAAAGCAGTCCATGTTTGGCACTTCTTTCTACAAATCTGTTTTCAAAACGATTTGCCGAAATTGGACTCTTTGGTGATTTATCGATCTCGCATTGCACTTTGCGGGATTAGATTCAGAACCGTGACATTGAGTCTGAACTGTAGTTAGCCCAATGAACAAAATGGGATTTTTTTCGGGACGTTCGGGGACGTCTACAGGGATACCGTGAGACAGGGAAGAGTTTTTGCGCTTATTCCAAGCGAAACACGGAATGCCAACGCAGTTGTCTCAGGTACTATTTCTATATGTAATCAGGATGCTTTTGTATTAATTGATTCCGGATCTACACACTCTTTTGTGACATATGCATTTGCATCTAGACTGAATAGACCTTTAGAATTACTGCCATATCTGCTATGTGTGTCGGCTCCATCTGGGGAATCTGTATCATGTGAATCTATATATCGGTTTTGTGATATGCGTGTTGAGGATGCTATCCCATATGTAGATTTGCTGCCCTTGAACTTTAGACATTTTGATGTAATTTTGGGCATGGATTAGTTAACCAAGCATTGTGCCACCATTGATTGTGTGACAAAACGAGTTGTATTTAAACCACTAGAACATAGAGAGATTGTGTTTGTGGGTAATGGGGTAGTGCCACCACCTTATTTGATATCTGCAATGAAAGCATGTAAACTGATTAGGAAGGGGTGCCAGGGTTATTTGTGTTATATGTTGTCTGAACAATCTGTGAATGTTGAATTGAATGATATCCCTATTGTTAGAGAATTTTCAGATGTGTTTCCAAATGAATTACCAGGGAATTGGTAGATAGGGAGATAGAGTTTACTATTGAAACTGTGCCAGGCACCCAGCCCATTTCTAAAACTCCCTACAGAATGGCTACTGCCGAAATGAAAGAATGGAAAGAACAATTGCAAGACCTTCTTAACAAGGGGTTTATTCGACCCAGCACTTCGCCTTGGGGTGCACCAGTATTATTTGTGAAAAAGAAGAATGGGACCCTATGCCTGTGCATCGATTATCGGGAATTGAACAAGGTAACAATAAAGAACAAATATCCCCTACCCCGTATTGATGACCTATTTGACCAGTTGCAGGGATCACAGGTGTTTTCTAAGATTGATTTGAGATCCAGGTATCATCAACTGAAAGTTAAGGCAGATGATGTTGAGAAAACCGCATTCATAACGAGGTATGGACATTTTGAGTTTCTTGTTATGCCATTTGGAGTGACTAATGCTCCGGCAGCATTTATGGACTTAATAAACCGAATTTTTAAAACTTACCTTGACGAGTTTGTTGTGGTTTTTATTGACGACATTTTGATATATTCTAAAGATAGACTTGAACATGAACATCATTTGAGAACCATCCTACAAATACTTCGGAAAAGGAAATTATTTGCTAAACTAAAGAAATGTGAGTTTTGGTTGGATGAAGTTGTTTTCTTAGGGCATGTGATTAACAATGAGGGAATTTTAGTAGACCCGCAGAAAATAGAGGCGATTGTGAATTGGCCTGCACCGACAAATGTAACAGAGGTCCGCAGTTTCATGGGCTTAGTCGGGTACTACAGGAGGTTTGTGAAAAACTTTTCCAAGATAGCTGTACCTCTTACCCAATTGACTCGCAAGGGGCAATTATTTGAATGGAATGACGAAAGAGAAGCCGCATTTCATGAATTGAAAACGAGATTGACCACTGCACCAGTGTTGACACTACCGTCAGGTACGGAAAATTTTGTAATTTTCAGTGATGCGTCTTATAAAGGTTTGGGTTGTGTGCTAATGCAGAACGGAAAGGTTATTGCTTATGCCTCCCTACAGTTGAGACTGCACGAGAAAAACTACCCAACACATGACTTAGAAGTGGCCGCAGTCGTTTTTGCTTTGAAAATCTGGCGGCATTATCTGTATGGGGCAAAGTGTGAAGTCTACACGGATCACAAAAGTCTAAAATACTTCTTTACGCAGAAGAAGTTAAATATGCGACAGAGGAGATGGCTCGAACTGATAAAGGATTATGATCTAGAGATTCGGTATCACCCCGGAAAAGCTATTACAGTTGCTGATGCCTTGAGCAGAAAATCAACGGGGAGTATGGCTTGTTTGCTTACTGAACAGAGAGAGATCTTGCAAGATTTTGAGAAATCTGAAATTGAAGTGGCAATATGTGAACATGGCGGATTGGTAGCCGCTATTACAGCCGAGCTGGCAGTCATTGATGAAATCAAACAGAAACAGAAGGAGGATGAATTCCTCTAGAAAGTGATTAATGAATTTGAAGCAAGTCCGAGAGTAGAGTTTAGCAATGAGAATGAAGTGTTGGGGTTTCATAACAGAATGTGTGTCCCAGATATTCCGGAACTAAAAAAGAGGGTTTTAGATGAAGCCCACAGATCCGTATTTACTATGCATCCGGGTAATAATAAAATGTATCAGGATTTGAAACAAACCTATTGGTGGCCTAAAATAAATAAAGAGATTGCAGAATATGTGTCCAAGTGTCTTCAGTGTCAGCAAGTTAAGGCTGAACATCAGAAACCAGGCAGTCTACTTCAACCTCTCCCTATTCCTGAATGGAAGTGGGAACATGTAACTATGGATTTCGTTGTTAGCCTACCTCGGACTTCTCGAGGTATGGATTGTATTTGGGTTGTAGTTGATAGACTGACTAAATCTGCACATTTTCTGCCATTTAGAATTACGTTTAATGCTTATAGATTGGCTACTATTTATGTTGATGAGATTGTCCGTTTACACGGAGTTCCGATATCTATTGTGTCGGATAGAGATCCGAAATTTGTATCTAGATTATGGGAGAGTTTGTAGGAAACTATGGGGACAGAACTAAGATTCAGTACTGCATTCCACCCACAAACAGATGGGCAATCAGAACGAACAATATAGACTTTGGAAGATATGCTTCAGATGTATGCTTTGGATTTTCAAAGGAGTTGGGAAGACTATTTGCCACTTGTAGAATTTGCTTATAATAACAGCTTCCACTCCAGCATCGGTATGGCACCATACGAGGCTTTGTATTGCAGAAGGTGTAGATCACCAAATTGTTGGACAGAAGTCGGGGATAGGGTTTTACTTGGGCCTGAAATTGTGCAAGACACTTCTGAGAAAATCAAGACTATTCAACAAAGGCTCAAAACAGCTCAGGACCGACAAAAGAATTATGCAGATATTCGGAGAAGTCCTCTTGAGTATGAGGTTGGTGACCATGTGTTCATCTGTGTTTCTCCAATGAAAGGCCAAGTCAGGTTTGGAAAGAAGGGCAAATTGTCGCCCCGTTACATTGGGTCGTTTCAGATTCTAGAAAGGCTTGGCCCAGTTGCCTATAAAGTCGCTTTGCTACCGGGATTCGAACAAATCCATAACGTGTTTCATGTGTCGATGTTGAGGGGTTACCTCCGAGACCCGTTTCATGTGATTGATTATCACCGGATAGCTAGTGATGAAAACATGGAATATGCCGAATAGCCGGAACGAATTGTTGATCGGCAAGTGAAACAATTGAGAAGCAAGTCTATCCCAATGGTGAAAGTGGAATGGAAAGAACATTATGGGATGGATGCTACATGGGAAAAAGATGAGGAAATGCGACTACGCTAACCACATCTGTTTCCCGACGAAAGTAAAATAAGTTTGGAGGACCAAACTTCCTAAAGGAGGGAAGACTGTTATAACCCTATCCCTTATTATGTTAATTGGTCCTTAACACGAATGTGATAATGTGTTTTGATATGATTTCATGTGCCATTAGGTGAAAATATGTGGTTTTGAATTTCTATCTGTTCACCGTAAGAACGTCTGTTTGATTATCTTCTTTGAAAATTAAATTGAAGGCCTTATCGGCCACAGAACCCAGAATTGATTGCGCCATTGTGATTGGCATAATTTTTAGAGCCTACGGTGAAATTTAATTGAAAACTGATTCGGATCAAATTAAATTGATTTAGTTAGTGACTTAGTGCTCTATTATTTGATATTAAAATAATATAACAAGAGGGGCTTTTAATATGGGCACTACACACCCAATTTCTCTCCTTTAAGCTTTACTTGGCTGATCATAAACACTAAGAAAAGGAGAGGGTCGGCTAGAGGGAGAGAGGGTGAAGGAAAATTGAAGTTTTGGCCTCAAAGCTTGGTGATCTTGAAGGCACACTCAAGAATTTACCATAGATTGTAAGGATTAAGCTTCTAGGTGAGTAATCATCCCTTGATTAATAAGTTTAGACTTGTGATTTTGTGTATTCAAGCTAGTTGGGTAATCAAGAGTGAGAATTGACATAATTTGAGTTGTATGTGCTGAATTTACAGTCAATAGATGCATGTATGTAGGAAATTACTATGAATTTTCATATTTAAACACGATGTGTATAATCTATTTTGAATCTTGTTTGAAATCCATGTATTTGATCATCTCTTCACCAATTAAGTTGATATGAATGAATATTTCTCACATGCAAGAGTAGATCATGGAGGTATGGGCTTTGCATGTTTGAATTTGATGTATTGGTGATGAGTTTGGGTTAATTTGAGGCATACATGTAAGTAATTCAAGAAATGGAGCTTCATTGTGTTATGATATGGTGTTGGTATCATGTGGGTATATATATGTGTGAAATTGGAGCCATAATATGCAAGAAATGTGGTTGAAATGTCGAAATTGAACTCAAGAAACCATTCTGAAAAATCTAGAATTTATGATGTCCGCTCGAGCGGGGGAACTGACGCTCGAGCAGGGAATTCATGCTCCCAGTATTTTTTTTTGCAGGCATGGGTCCGCTCGAGCGGGGAGCTATGTAGACAGACCTTCCGCTCGAGCGCCCGAGTTCACGCTCGAGCGTGAATTTGATGCAACCAGCATTTTTGCAGACCAATTGGGTCCGCTCGAGCGGGGACCCTGTTTTCTGAATTTTGTTTATGCGTTCTGTGTTTCGTTTTCCGTTCTCCTTCACCTCTAAGTACTCTTAGGCATGCATTGAGCGTTGCAATTGAGTTAAAGAAATAAGAATGAAGCCTAAAGAGGAAAATGTGAATTTAAGAACGGATTGAATTGTTGGTGACCCTTTTGTGTTCATGGACTGTGCAGGGTCGAGCTCCAAGGCAAACCAACCAACCGATCACCGTGAGTAAAATCGATATTTGGGAGCTTGTCATTTGTCCAATTGCTTATTTTCTTATAAGCCTTATGCCTTATGACTTGCTAGTTTGAATTGTGGACAAATGTCTGATAAGAATAAATGGGCCAACGGTCATTTTGACAAGAAAGAATGGATGGGCCAGAGGCCGTTTTGACAAGAAAGAATGGAAGGGCCAAAGGCCGTTTTGACATGAATGGATGGGCCAAATGCCGTTTTGACATGAATGGATAGGCCAGAGGCCGTTTTGACATAAATGAGTGGACCAGAGGCCGTTTTGACAGGAATAAAAGATAAATGGGCCAAAGGCCAGTATGTTTGAAACCACAGTCACTTGACTTAAATTGTGTATATAAATGTTAAATATAAATGTGAATTGGGCCCAAGGCCGTTCGGAGTATGTTGTTCTACATATCGTTTGTATCTTCTTATTTGATATTATTCACTGGGCTATCGCTCACGCTCATTCATGTGTTTGTAGGTGAGCCAAGAGAGGTCCAGGCCCAGCTTCAGTGAAGTCTGTGTGGAACAACTGAGTTTTGGAGAGTCAGCCCTAGTGTCTTACGCACGAGACTCGTCTTCGCCTTTCTGCTATGCTATGTTATTTTCGTCATGTTGGCGAGGACTTTACATATGTCTGTATATAGTTTTCATGGGTTGACTTAGTTTTGGATGATCCTATTTGTACAGAACTTATGCTACTGTATTTCTGTTGTGAGTTATTAATGTTTATATGTTTGGCTGTTTGGATGTGCCATGTAAGCACAGCTCTATGGACAAAGTTTTGAACTGCTTCCGTTTGGCCCCCATTAACTCTGTTAAAGTACATTTGTTTTTGGTTTGAGGCCGTAGGTAATCTCATGATTACTGGCCGGTTATGTCCTTAGCCCACAAGGGCGGGTTCGGGTCATGACACTCACAGTACTTCATCTTAGTAAGACTCCGACACAAACAAACGATCACGGTATCTCACCGTAGACACCCCATTTTTGACCGACCTTAAGACTCAAACGTCATCGATTGAGCACTCGGTGATGGTACATGTTGTGCTCGTTTCGAGTCTCCAGAGTTTTGGCTGAGAGGCTTGCCTCTGGGCCTCTAAACTCTTTTGTGCTTCGGCTCGGTTTGTGGACTGAATTTTGTTTTCTCTTCCCAGAGGGAGGGAGTGGTCTTGTATACCATCTCTTTGTGGTCGTAGACCACTTTTCCCGTTTGGAGACTAGTTTTCGATTTTTAGAGCCTTTGGTCGTGCGCCTTGGCTCGAGATCACTTAACGTTCTCCGTTTGGCGTGGTTTTTGAACCACACCTTGTTGCCTCTGCCTAGAGGAACAGTATGGTCCGGGAGACCACTTTTGTGGTTGCATACCACTTTTGGTGCTCGTCAGCTAGTTTTCGGGGCTTTCGGCCGCGTGCTTTGCCTCCCGATCTCTTGTCTTGCATCCATTTTGGTTTGTTTTTGGTATAAACCTTGTTTTCCTTGTTTGGAAGGTGGTATAAGGGTGGGAGATCAGTATTTCTCCTGGCCGACCACTTCTTCCTCTGCCAGCCAATTTTCTAGTTGGACAATTGGCTTTCTTGGTCTTTGGGGCATCTTTTCTGGCCGGCCAGCCACCACACCACTGCATTGTTTTCATGCCCTGGACTCTCTCCCACCGTGGCAAATCAGTTTTTGCTCTCAGAGACCACTTGAAGTGGTCGGCCGACCACTTGACCTTCAAGTGGTCGGCTTCTTTTGGACACATTTTTGGATATATTTTCCTCCAGCAGCTGGAGGACATTAGGGCCATCCTCCATACACATGTATAGAGGGATTCCCTTGGTGCTTAGCTTCTCCTAGAAGCTTTACCTTTCCTTTTCTATAAGAGGGAGGCTCCTCCCTCTTCTAGGCTCAAAAAACCTTCCTTGAGCCATACATATAATCTATATCTATACATCTTTATTTCTCTCTTGTTTTGTGCCTTAAAGTGTAGATTTGTCTCACTTTTGTACACAAACACACACTCAAACACCTTCCTTTGGTTGCTGAGGTGCTAAGGGGTTGTTTTTGGTGTTCTTGGACTGGTTTAAGCTCAAAGAACTTGCTGGAGTTGCAGTTGTAAAGGAGATCTTCAAAGGTGAGCATTTGACCTTTAAATCTCCCTTTCTTGCTTAAGCTTTTAGCCCTTCTTGCATACGTTTTTAAGCTTAACTCTTAACTAAAAAAAGTTCTGTTTTTGCATGCTTAAAATAGTTGTTTAAGGTCACTTTTTCGTTTGGGGTGATTTACCCCCTCTTAGGCCTTGTTAGGCCTTATTTTGAGCCATCCCTTTAGGCTTTTGTTGAAGCCTTTGCATGACCTTTCTACCACTGAAATCCAGAAGATTTTCAGTGGTGGAAAGGTGGTTTTGGTGTCCTAAATAGGAGAGGGTCATCCCCTCTCCTTGTATTGTGCTTACTTGCATGCTCCATACACTTGTAGTGTAGTTCCATGAAATAGCCTAACATGCATCATTTTGTAACATGTCATTTTAGCATGCTTGTGGCTTAGCTTTGAGAAGACTTTGTTCATGTTTTAGCATGTTTAAGGTCTGATTTGTGTTGTTTTGGTCATGCATGACTTGCTTTGTATAGCTATGGTTCAACCTAGCTTGTTAGCTTTGTATGTTGAGTCCTCTAGCATGCATTACTTGGACTATTTCAATGATTTAGCATCATTTATTATGTGATTTCAGTCCATGTTTTATGGCCATGCATTCACATTTGTCACTCATTTAATGTGTTGGAGGGTTTGCCACTTTATGCCTTAACATGAACCATTGCGTATGCCTTCATGCCTAAGCTTGCGAGCTATCATTTCGATGTGTTTTTGGGGTTATTATGCCATGATATAACTTTGATTTTTTTTTGCTTAAGTCATCCCATGCTTGGTCTTAATAGGTGTAGTGTAATCCACCTTATTTGCCTTGTATGCATCATGTCTTATGCCCTTCATGATAGCTTGTTTTGGCTTCATTCCATGCATGTTTTAGACTCATTTTAACATGTTCTAGGACTGTTTTAGGTCGCCTTGGTCTCATGCTTCATGTTTTGTATAGTTGTAGTACAAGTGCCCTTGCTTGCTTCAAGCTTTGAACACCATTACATGCTTTATTTGTGTCATGTACATGATTTGGCATTACTTAACATGACATTTCAGAGCATATAGAATTGTCATGTTCTCACTTTATTCACCCTTTGAGTGCCTCTACGGGTTGTGCATTTGCTGCCTAGTTTATGGCTTAGCTTGTATGCTTGCATGCCTAGGTATTTGAGACCTCATCTCAGTATATTTAGGTCCTTGTTTTGACCTAATTAAGTTCTGTCCATGGTTGGTTCATGCATTTGTGCCATGTAATCCTCCTTGTTAGCTTTTATGCTTTTGGACCATTGTATGCTTTACTTGCTTTGTTTGAATGATTTGGTATCATTTCTTACCTCATTTCAGTGCACTTAGTGTTGTCACACTTGCACATTTGTCACTCTTTGAGCACTCTTGAGAGTTGTGCTCTTAAGCCTCTTTAATGGGCCATTGCATTATACATGCATACCTTTCCTTTTGTGCCTTAATTTCATCACCAATGGCCACTAATTTGGGCATGACTGAGGTTTGCCCCTATTGGTTTAAGTCCATTGATTATGCCATGTATATTGCATTGAGTATGCTATATTGTTTCATTGCATTACGTATGCCATCTTACATTGCATTGTGCATGCCATGTGGTTATTTGCATTGCGTATGCCAAGTTGTTCCTTGCATTGAGTATGCATGTCCCTAACATTGCTAAGTTGCCCTTGTAGCATTGCATTGTGCATGCATTTGTTAGCATTGTTTGCATGCCATTTGCATTGGTAGTTTGATCATGTTGTATTACATGTTGTTGCATGCCTGTCCCTTGCATTGTGTATGCCATGTAGTAGCATTGTGCATGCCATGTTATGTGTTGCATTGTGTTTGGAATAGGTGTTAGCCCAAACACGGAAAAAGAGGGACGTTTCATACTTGAAGTGATGAAGCGTGTCTTACTTCTTGGTCACCGACCTTCTTGATCATACATGATAGAGTTCTAGGCCTTATGTGTTTACTTGTGCATTCATTCCATATTGATTTGTGCAACTTCGCCTCTCGGCCATCATGCATTGAAATGCCCTATTGGTGGCCCGAGGGTCAAGAACCTACACTCCCTTGAGTTCATGACATGATAGGGAGGGTGGTTGTGCACACATATCTTGCAAATACATTGCCATGCCCTTTCTTGCTCTCTGTTGCGGCAAATTGCAGTTTAGCAGCAACAACTGGCCGGCCAGCCAGAAAAATTAGCTGGCCGAGAAAAATGGTCGGCAGGAGTCTGGAGAGACCAAAAGTGGTCGGCCACCCTCCCACAAGACTCCCAAGGTGAAGTTTTAGCTTTCTGGAGCTTGGTGCAAGTTTCTGAGAACAAATGAAAATAGAGGCAAATCGGGGCATCGCATTGAATTTCCGAACGAGGCAACCGGGCTTGCATGCATTCCTCTCCTTTTGAGACTCCTGATTTACTGCTTTCCTTAGCTGTCATGCTTAGATAGCTAGGGTTTTCTTTGGTTTGTACTCTTAATTAGTTAATGCGTAAGCTATTCAATTCGTTCTGTAATAATTAGTTAACTAGGGTTAGTTAATTCATATGTTGTGTAATAATTAGTTTAATTAGCTTAGATAAGTTAGTTAGCTTCTTATTTGATCCCTCCCTCGAGAGGGCACATTGTTGTAATAAGTGTGCGTGCGTGTGATGCATGTCTTCCAACCTCCATTTCTTTCTCCATTTTACTTAACCGCTTACGATGGTTAGGTTTAGGACATATTTCGTTTAGCATACCTTATGCTCGCATGCGTTCATCCATTCATCTGTATTGCATGCACCGGCTCGGCGCATCATACTAACTGCATTGTACTTTCAATACATTACTTGAATACGTGTTTAACAACATGTTATCAAGTTGCATTTCACATGACATTCTAGAATAGCCGAGCGTATTTAAGTTGCATTCTTGCATGTGTTGTATTAGCCATCTTAACATGAACTAGGATCATGCATGATTTCTACCTAGTTCTTTGTTTTGGCTTGGAGTACACTGTGAGTGTTTACGCTTTAGCATACTGCATGTGTGTTAATGTTTCCATGAAAGCATACTTGCCATGAGGCTAACTGCTTAGTTGATTAACTGCTTGAATGCTTGTGGGTGAAGGTTGGGTTACTTGAATTGGAACAATTCATTGAAATCCGCATTTTAGCCTACTTGCGAGTAGCAAACTTCAAACCATTTTCAAATGAATATGCGATGCTTCGTTCCAAATTAGGCGATCTAGTCTATACTTGTTTGCTGTGCGCATCACATAGTAAGATTAGCTAATTAACCGGAATAAGAACACATGTGTTTTCAAAAACAATATATCATGCTTAGTACAGGCCGATCTTTGATCGGGCGAGCGGGGGTGCTCCTTAAATGACCTTCCCCAATCGTACCCAAGTTCCCTAGCCGAGGTAACTTTGGTGATGACGGACACGTGGCCTTAGGCACGAGTCAGGGTTTTCTAAATTCTCCCAAAATAAAATATTTAGGTGGCGACTCTGTATCTGGCAAAGCAGTCCATGTTTGGCACTTCTTTATTAAAAATCAGTTTTCTAAAACGATTTGCCGGATTTGGACTCTTTGGTGATTTATCGATCTCACATTGCACATTGTGAGATTAGATTCAGAACCGTGACATTTGAGTCCGAACTGTGGTAAGCCCAAATGAACGAAATGGGATTCTCCCGGGACGTTCGGGCGCATCCACACTCACACTCTGGTCAAAATACATAGTCAAGCCTCTTTCTACCTTTCCACTGGAGATCTTCTCTCGGAGAGATTCTACCTCAACGTCACCCCTCCGCTCCTCTAACACTCGGTTCATAAGTGTAGGTTGTGCGACCACTAAAAACGAGGCTGCAGACTCAACAGACTTGCCAAGGTGCAAGTCAAACTCATTAAGAGAACCCAACATCTCCCATTCTCAGATGGCGATACAAGCTACACTCCTAATTGATTTCCTACTCAAAGCATCGGCCACAACGTTGGCTTTCCTCGGATGATAATGCAACTCGAAATCATAATCCTCTATGAACTTCACCACCTTCTCTGCCTTAAGTTCAAGTCCTTCTGTGTAAACAGATATTTCAAACTCTTATGATCAAAAAGCACCTCAAATCTCTCACCATACAGATAGTGCCTCCAAATCTTCAAAGCAAATATCACTGCTGCTAACTCTAGGTCATGGATAGGATAATTCCTCTCATGTGTCTTCAACTATTGTGAGCCATAGGCTACTACATTCCCCTCTTACATCAATACACAATCCAAACTTTCTCGTGAGACATCACAATATACTGAATAGCCCAAACCCCTCTCCGGAATAATCAAGACTGGAGCAGTGGTAAGTCTAACCTTAAACTCTTGAAATGACTTCTCACAAGTCTCGCGCCACACAAATTTGATTCCTTTGCTCGTCAACCTAGTTAAAGGTGAGGCTAGCTTAGAGAAATCCTTCACAAACCGACGGTAATACCTGGCCAACCCCAAGAAACTATGAATTTCAAAAGCGTTCTTCGGTTGTGCCCAATCTTGTACTGTGCCTATCTTGGATAAATCTACAGTCATCCCATCATTGGATACTACATAGCCTAAAAACTTAACTTCCCTCAGCCAAAACTCACACTTTTCAAACTTAACATATAGTTTATAGGCTCTAAGCAACTCAAGCACTACTCACAAGTGTTCCTCGTGCTCCTCCTTAGAGGGTGAGAAAATCAAGATTTCATCCGCAAAGATGACCACAAAATGGTCTAGGAACTCACAAAAGATTCGGTTAATCAAATCCATAAACACAACTGGAGCAGTGGTTAGCTCAAAAGGCATCACTAGAAACTCGTAATGGCCATACCGCGTATGGAATGCCGTCTTCAGGGCATCCTCCTTCCTTACCCTAAACTGATGATAACCCGATCTCAGGTCTATCTTAGAGAAGCAACAAGATCCTTTCAATTGATCAAATAGATCATCTATACGAGGCATTAGGTATATGTTCCTAACAGTTATCCGGTTCAACTTCCAATAGTCTATACAAAGTCGCAACGCTCCATCTTTCTTCTTAGCAAAGAGAACCGGCGATCCCCAAGGTAAAGTACTAGGGCAGATGAAACCCTTATCTAGCAATTCCTAGAGTTGAATCTTCAACTCACTCAATTCAGTAAGTGTGAATCTATACGGTGCCATAGAAATTGGTGTCGTGCCATGCACTAAATCAATAGAGAACTCGATCTCTCGGTGAGGTGATAAACTAATAAGATCCTCAGGAAAGGCATCAGGGTATTCACAAATCACCATTGGCAACTCAACCTGGACTTCATCACATTCACTACTCGAGAAGTTAGCAAGAAGGCAACTAAGTTCACTTCGTTCACGTGGATCATATACCGGTGATAAGACTCTATTCACCCGGTTCCCCAAGAAATAAAATTAATCACTGCTCATGGTACATACAGTAACCCTCTGACGGTAGCAATCTATAACAGTCTGGTATAACGAAAACCAGTCCATACCCAAAATAACATCAAAACTAGACATGTCAATCAATACAAATGCAAATGGAAGTCAACGATCGACAACCTCTATGTCACAACCCTGACATCCTTATTTCAAAATAACTTCACCATTGATAGGTAACTCTACACAGATAGGAGATGTTAATTGAGCCAACTCTAACCCCAAAATCGATACAAATGCAAATGAGATAAAAGAATGGGATGCACCCGTATCAATCAATACATTAGCAACTGAATTGCAAAACAAGAAGGTACTTCTCACTACAGAAGGAACAGGTACATGATCTGGCACTGTAATAACATACACACACCCTGTAGGCCTTTGCTAAACCTGCCCATCCCTTGGAGCATAAGCCTGATGCATTGATAGAGCCAAAGAGGCTCCCTGATTAGCCCTTGAGGCCTATGCTGACTGTGTCGGCTGGTGGCTCTATGCCTGCCTCGAACCAGACACACCAGATGTGCCACCCAACTGTGGACAAAATCTCTTCAAATGCCCTGCCTGCCCATACTGATAACATTTGAGCGACTACCCTCTCCATTTACTTTGGCCTTGAGAACGAGTCGAAGATGATGTTACTCGCTGCGATTTTCCTCTCTACGAGCAAGTTGAAAACTTGTGGCCTAACTAACCACACTTAAAACAAGTAAAATCTCCCTGGCCACCCTTCCCAGAACCTGAACTCGGTATTGGAAAAGTGGACCTCGACTGAGCTCTTTGGGATTGTTAGGGGATAGAACCCCTCTGCCTCTTATTGTCCCCCTGATTATCATGACTCCTTTTGGAGCCCTTCATCCTCTATTCCTCTGTCTGTATAATGGTTTCAAGATGGGTCGCTGCCTCCACAAGGCGTCCATAGTCTCTAATCATGGATTTGACCACTCTAAACATGAGCCCGGTCCTTAATCACTCCTCAAACTCTAGACAACGATGTTCCTCAGTCACCACAAGCTTAGGAGCAAACCTAGAGAGGCTAGTGAATGTGGCTTCAAACTCAGCCATTGGTGTGTTCAACTGCACCAGCTTGGAAAATTGGTCTCTCAACTTCTCTTTAATTGTGGGAGATAGAAACTTGTCTTGGAAGGCATTGACGAATGCCTCCCAAGTCAACCCAATGCGTCCATGCGCATACTTCGACCATTGACCTGCATCCCTTTTTAGTTGGAAAGATGCCAAGGTCACCCTTAATTGGTCATCCTCGATGCCAAGAATCTCGAACATCTTCACTATTTGCTCTAACCACTCATCTACTTTTAGTGGCTCCTTGGGATCACCCAAAAACTTGTCCAGATTTGATCAGAAGAACTCTTTTTTCAAGAAAGATGGCCCTACCTTAGTTACTTGGGCCTAGACTTGATTCTTACCCTTGACAATGTCCATGGATTCTCACAATGCTCTGACCATTTTGTGAACTAAGGCGCCCATGGCCTGTGGGCCCACTGGTTTGGCTACATTGGCCTGACCAACTCCCTCCTCTTGTGCCGGAATATCATCTAATATGGGCACCTCGTGCCTTCTAGGCCTACCACGCCTATCACCACCACCACGTCCTAACATTCTAATGAAGGTAACAAAAGAGTTTAACACATTTACAAATGTGTTGAAGCTAACTCACTAGCGTCCTAATCCGTTGGACAACAGTAATTCACTCCATATAAGCACATAGTCACATAAACACATACGAATTTTATTTCCAGATAATGACCGTCCCGCGGCGTTGCTAGAGTTCCAATTAGAAATGGCAGTGATTAGGTGTCTTTCCAATAGGACTATTAGAAACCCGTAGACTCGACCAACATCCTAGAAATTTAATTCCATACCTATATAATCACATAAGCATGTTATCACATATGCACACAATACATACTAACGTCTCAACTAAGCGAGACAAACCCATTGTGGTAATAACCACTTTCCATGTACCCAAAGTATTCAAACCCCGTACGCTCTGATACCAAATTGTAACACCCCCAAAAATAATACAATAAATCCAACCCATAAGCGAAGAATAATAGAAATGAAAAACTGTCATTCATCAGAGTTCGTTTACAAGAGTTAACATATGCGGTATACATTCACCAATGTTCATCCTGAATCTATAGCATGTATTACAATATTGAGAGAAATGAAACTAAACATATAGTCAGGTACCCTATAGGTTTACATCTTTCCAAGTCATTGCTTGGTTACACAAAAGTGAGCTTAGCTCAATACAATTAATGCCCTTGGCTATACAAAATAATAAAACAAAATAAAGAAGCTCTTGCTTCCCAAAGGTCCCTTCAAGCTATTATCTTGGTGGAGGCATGTCACCAGCACCTGAAAATAGTTTTCCCGAATAGGGTGAGCCAAAACCCAATAGGAATAATCTAACACAGTGTATAAGGTTTAGCAGAGATATAAGTACAATGTGCATGTACAATGCCTGTGACAAGATATTCACATTTGATAAAATCATAAAGTACCAAAGTTCGTATTTCAATTCATTTTCCATCTATTCTTTTTAAGTTAATTTACCCTTTTCAACTCATGAGCCAATTTCATATTTTTTTCAACAATCAAAATGAGACTATAACTCAGTGGTTACCTAATCAATACAATTATCACACAAACACTTCAATCTGCCAATTTTACGAAAATTTTGTTCGCGGGATCGGCACCTATGTATACACAAGATTTTGGGACTTTCACCCTGGACACTTCGGCCAACTTAATTTCAAATAGAGTACATCTTGTATCTCCTCCCAAACAATGAAGTACATCTATTTTCTCATTCCAAACATCATACATACACAATGTATTTAAACATAGTCATATTCAATGAAAACCAACACTAGATTAGTTTCAATTTACCTAATCCTCATGCAATTTCTACAACAATCAAAACTATCCTCCACCGATAGCCCAATACAGTTATTTCTAAACAGATATTCAATCTCATGACAGATAATTTATTCGAAACTTCCAAAGGGGAGAGGTATTACATACACAACTCCACCATCTATTTCAATTTTCGCCCAATTTCATGTTTACAACACAAATTTCATTTATTTATATAAAATAAATATTATAATCTTTTTAGGGCAAACTCTCCCTCTTTTCAAATATCAACCCAAGTTCCAAAATCAATAACTTTGACACAATACAATCTCATTTACAATCTCCATAACCATTTATTTTCTATTCATCAAAAACCCCTCTTTTTGTTTCACACCTAAATCCTAAGTTTGTTCAAATTACTTTTAAATTCCATAATTGTTACACAACGACATATAACTAAGCTAAAGACCATAAGAAAGTGTAGAAAATCCTTACCTCAAGAAGAAAAGATGAGCAAAGCAAGGTTGGAACTTGAAAGACACCGAAACCCACTTTTATTCGAATGAAAAGAGAGCCCATGACGTGCTCTACTTTTTTCTCAAAGACACTAGGGTGAAGAACCCAATGGATCTAGGTGAAATAGTAGAGAGAAGACGAGTTTTAGATAGAGAAACTCAAGATCTAGGGTTTTGGAGAGTTTTAGAGATAGAGAGAGATGAAAAAATGATGAAAAAGGTCATCTTCATAGATTATTATATACGCGGTCCGCTTGATCGTGGAAAGTGACGCTCGAGCGTCAGACACAAGGTTCCTCTAGAGCATAAGAAGCGACGCTTGAGTATCGAATACACTCTTCCAGCATTTGTAGGTCTACAAAAAATACTGAGAGTTTGCAAATCCTGCTCGAGCATAAGAATGGCCGCTCAAGTGGAGGAGAAAAATTGCAAAGCCTGCTCGAGTGCAAAAATGGGTGCTCAAGCGGAGGAGTAAAAATCTAGGTAACATAGGTTTTTCCAAACAACCAACATATTCCAAACACACAATTACAATCCAAATGGCCAATCCAAGGAACAACAAGAGGAATAAAACATGAACAACAACATTGGACCATGAAACCCAAGTCTGGAACATAATAAAATGTCGGGTCAAAACTAGAGTTGCTATAAAAAAGTTGATTTTTTAGTTTTTTTATTTTTATTTTTTGTGACTTTTTTAGCTTAAAAAATTAGTTTTTTTGTGATTTTTTGGCTAAAAAAAATTAAAAGCTAGTTTTTTTTTTTAAAGTTTCCAAAACACCATCAATTTCACCAATACTATTCTAATGGTTAATATGATATTTTGATACAACTAATACTCATTTAAATGTTTGGTCATAAAAATTACTTTGCAAAAAGCCTCTTGTAATCCAAATTAAGAAAAAAAAAAAAAAGTTTCTTGTAATCATAATTTAGTTTTGTTGATGGGACAGAAATGACTTTGCTAAACTTCAAGTTAAATTTAGACTAAGATTTGGCTTATTTATTTATTTATTTATTTATTTATTTTTATCATTAGATAGGAGAGTAATTACATTATACGAAATACTTACATCTTCAAAATAGATCACTAACATATAATAGTTAGAAAGTCAACAAAGTCTAACAATTAAGCCCCATAACCACAAAATATATTAAACTCCTTTCCGTAGGAGTTAAACCCAAGATTTCACACGATAAAGGGCGCTATATAATCACCAGGCAAATGCCCTAATTAGATTTGGCTTTATTTTAGTAAGGCAAATCATTAGAATTTTTTTTTTTTTTTGACATGTCTAATTGAAAAATAATTTTAAAAAATCTTATGATTTTACAATTAGAGTTTTGAGATGTCTAGTTGAAGAATAATTTTAAAAAATCATATGATTTTACAATTAGAGTTGATCTCCTGTACCAATTTGACACAAAGTTTGATAGATTATCAAAATTTTATTAAAATTTTTCCCTCTATCTCTCTTTTGATGGAGACTACAAATGCTGTTTGTATTTAAATTTATTAAAAAAAAATAACAGAGACAATATTTTTTTACATTGGATCAACGTTGCTAAATTTTAGTATTTTGACTATTGTAACATTTGATTATTTTTATTTCATTGTAAGAGTTGTATTATGCTATTTTTTATTTCTATCTATTATGTGCTATTCTTTGTGGTGATTGTTAAGATTGTAGATATGAATTATTAGATTATAATTGTTCTTATATTTATAATTGATCTCTTACCAATTGAAAAAAAAAATTAAAATATGTCAAAATTTAATTGTAATATGCTAGTTTGACAATTTAATATTACAAAATGTTTTTAGTTTGTTTGTTAGATTTGTTATATGTTTTTAACAACTGTTATTGATCCTGAATTTGCAGGCATCCAATTCGATCCATATTCTCTCTCTCTCTCTCTCTCTCTCTCTCTCTCTCTCTCTCTCTCTTTCATTTTTCCGTTTTAAATTTTTATTTATTTTTTTGGGTGTGTAAAATGTGGCCTAACCTATATGTGTGTTTTGGTTTCATTAATTCACTTAGGGGTTGTCTGGTGTCCTAAATAAGTGTACTTTTTGACTTTTTAAATTAAAAATTAAAAAAAAAAGATGATTGTTTGGATTAATTTTTTGATTTTTTATTAAAAAATATGTATTAAAATATTATATAAATTAACAAAATTATAATTTTATCCATATAAATTTGCATGTATGTCAGTACGGATCCATGTGTATTAGAAAAAGTTGGAAAAAAAAATTTTCCGTTCTTTTCCACCATGGTTTGGTACAATATTTAAAAAATTTTTTTTTTTTTTAAATTTTTTATTTTGTTGGGACGTGTGTGGCAATGTTGCATGTCTCCCTCAATTTTTTTTTATTTGAACCCTTGATGTGTACTGTTTTGGTGTAATATTTTTATTTCTATTTTGTATCATTAAAATATTATAAACAGGGTTAATTTTTTTGTTTTTTTAATAACTTTTGATTTTTTAACTTTTATAGTGTATGTCCAATCAGGCCTTAGTCCTTGGGCATCGATTCAAGATGTTGAACTTTGACTTTAGGGGCAAATCGGTTATGTTAATTTAATTATTGATTTATGCAAAATTGTTATATAAAATTTATTATCAGAATAATATGGCAGTAATATTTATACAATTAAATATCAATTAAATGGGCACTTTGATCCATTATAATTATATCATTTTCTATAACTACACAAAAATTAATCACAAAATCAGATATTCAATTCTTGTATTTTTAAACTTTTTCAAATATAATAATAAGTTTAGGGAGGCTCCCCAATTTACTTAAAAATTTACCAACTATCCACATAGCAACCCACCTTAATGTGGAGATTGTTCTTATTTAAAAGGAAAAAAAATATATACAATAATCTTGTCCGAACATAATTCAATTAACTATCAACTTGTACTACTCATATAGAAAGGGAACAAATTCATATGCATCAAATTAAGTGATTATTAATAAAATCTACATACATAGCCAAAAAAGAAAAAAGAAAAGAAAAAGCCTTACATAAATAAGTGATTACCAAATAATTAAGTTATCAAAATGTATTATTGATATCAAAAGCCTCACGTGAATAAGTTATTATTACAAAACTATCGAAAATCAAATTTGTATGGATCTATCAAGACTTAGAAAAAAAAAAAAAATACAAAAAGAATAAATTCATCTTTCAATTTCAACATTTTTTTTTGTCTTTTCTTTTGATTAAAAAATTAACGAACTTGTGTCAAGCTATCTGATTCAATTTGTTTGTCTGAGTTTTAAAAAAAGAAAAAAAAATTCTAAAAAATATTAGAAATTAGTTTGGTAAAGAAAATAAAAAAAAAATCATTATTTTTATATAATTTTCTATTTTGAGTTAATTACCTAAAAGTTCTATTTACAAATGTTATGGTAGCTTAGGTCCTATCTAAGATTTTTTGAATCAATAAGCCCTATTTAATAAAACTAAAAATATTATCAGTTTTCTCAAATTTTAAAACTAAGAACATTATTAATTCTGCATAGTAATGTTCTAGATAATTGTTTCACTAACTAATGAAAAAAAAGCAAAGCATGAGATTAAACGTTTTTGCCTTTTACTTATTGGTTTGATTCAATTATCCGATAAAATCGTGAACATTATCAATTTTTTCATTTTTAATTTCTTTTCCAATTTTGCACGTAAATCTTCCATCATTATTCTCCTTTATAGACACAAAATTTTCAATTTTGCATAAAAAAATGATTCAGGTTTTTAAATATTTTTTTTTGCACATAAGTTTTTATTTTTATTTTTTTCAATTCGAAAGTTGATATTTTAAAGTTTTGCAAATCAAAATAAATGTCAAATCATCATGTTTCTTTATAAATAATCATAAATGATGAACTATCATTATTTGAGGGTGAATAATTATTGTTTGAAGGGCAATTCCGACTATTAAAAATTTAATAGGACTTGAAAGTTCAAAAAAAATTTAGTTACAACTTAATAGAATATAAATTCATAAATTAGAACTTGTATGTAAATGAGCCATCTAGTTTTTGGTAAAAAATAATTTAAAATATTTAAAATATGTGTTTTTTAGTATTTATTTTTGTGAAACCACTTTCTAATTTTTAGAAACAAAAAATTAGAACACAAATTTTAAAAACTCAACAAAACAGACTCATATATATTTGGAACTATTTATTTTATAATTTTGTGCATCATGGTGCCTACAATTCTGAGACAAATTTTGAGGAAAAAAAAAAAGAAATAAATACATACCTATTTTCTTTACTTGTCTTTCTCTGTATACTAATAACAAATTGATAACCTAATTAATTGGAACACTATTTTTTTCTTAAAAGTCTCCACTTTGGCAATTTGGGAAGATTAACTTTTTAGCTTTTTTGTTTTTTTGAGTCACATCACCTCTCTATTTTTTTTTATACAAAAAAATCAAAAAAATCAAAAAGTCAACTTTTGACCATCTTCCTAAAACACCACTGAGGTGGGCTGTCATGTGGGCAGTTGATAAATTTCTAGGTGAATTAGAGAGGCTCTCTAGACTTATTGATATAATTTGGTTGGTATTTTGGGTGGTGTCATTCCTCTACTATAAAATAATACAAGTGTGAAAGAGACATTAAAATGACTTTGGGGTTTGGCCAAATAGTGTAGTAATCATACTTTAGGGTGTAGTAAGTGGGACATTAGAAATTCGAGCTAATAGAGTAGCGACGAACCTTTCAGTTGTAATTTAACTATATTAATATTAATACCATCTTTGTTAAAAAAATTAGACTAGAAATAGACAAAAATATTATATATAAAGTGACATGGCCTTTTAATTGTAATATAATTATACTAACATATTAATGACTGTTTTTATTATAAAAAAAATTAGACATTAAAATATTGTATATAAAGTGGCATGGATGGCTTGAATAGTTAATCGAATTTGCTTCTTGAGTTCAATTTGACATCTTTTTGTCTGCTTTCCTGAAAGAGGGTAGAAAGAGAGGGAATTTTGCAAACTTTTAAATGTTCTTGGCTACCAAACGACAAATTACAATATCCATCTGGGATGCGTTTGGTGAACCTCACTAATTCCCTCGCACGTTGACAAAATCAATGTGATAGATGATAGTGATAGTTCAGAAATGAATAAAAAAAAAAGTAAAATAAAAAATAATTCTAACAAGATGGAAATAATCACACATGTGAGAGCTAGGCCATTTGTCTCATATCTATAGTGGTTTGTGTTTCAATTCTATATCCTTAATACCACTTTCGAAAATTTATTTACAAATTACCATAGAAGTTATATCATGTGTTTTATAAATGAAGCACTTTCTAAATATATGTGGTATTTGAGTTTGAATCTTATTGTTAGGTATTATAATTTCAATTTTATGTCATTGATTAAATAGAAAAAACATATTGTCTTAAGCTTGATGTATGCCAAAAGAATTGTAAATAAACTCACTCTATCAAACTCAAATTTATTAAAAATAGGGTTTTCAAAAATTCCCCATCTAGCCACTCAAATTGACGAACCCATGTCCATCCGCTGTCACTAAGTGGTTTGAAAGTATTGGCATGTGTCATATTTGAGTTTAAATTTCACTGTTAAATTTTATAATTTTTTCTTCTCTTATTTTCCTATCATTAATTTATTTTTTGAAAAAAAAAAAGGAACTGATTGTCTTAGGCTTGATGCATGTCCTGAGAATTGTAAATAAACTTAATTTCTTATAAACTATTCAAAATTATTACAAGTAGCCGTTTGCAAAAAAAACCATTTACTAGCTCAAATTTTTCAACCCTGCTTCGCCACCCGTGACTTGAAAGTGCAGTAATGCTAGAAACACAGAAACTAAACACAGAATAAGATATAACATTTTCACAAAGGATGGGTCCTACATATGTATTGATGTAATCTTTATATATATGTTTGCTTTTTCCATTAATAAAGTTTCATTTCTTTTGTCGAGAAAAAAAAAAAGAAAAAAAAAGGGACAAGTTCTACATGTGGGGCCCTACCGTTTGTGAGAGGGTTGTATACCATTCTATATTTGATTTTTGTCCACATAGATTTACTCTTAAAAGTATTAACTACTTTTAGTTGGACGAATTATATAGTTGTGTGTGGTTTACAATTTTTAACCGATTCAAAAAACCGATCTAACCCTTCAATACTTTTAAATCTTCTCGTTTTTGACTTTCGTCTCTCCCTCTAGACTTTTTATCACCGCTTCCCACCCTTCATTGCCATGCCCACTCTTTGCCGCTTCCTAGACACAAATATATCATCAAGCATTTCATTTATTTTGATTTTGTAATTTTATAATTATTGTATAAGATTTTAACTTTAAAATGTATACATGCTATATGTTGAAATTTACAGCCTGTCCAAACTCATTGGTTTGAAATTGTCAAAAATTCATACCAACCTGCTGGTTTTGAGGCCATGCATATTGATGGTAGGTTAAAAAATTGTCAACCCGTTAAGAGCAGTTTGATTGAGATTATTTTTCCTAAATCAACCTCCACAAAACTCCAATTCCAAGTTTAAATTTGATTTGTTTATAAAATGTTGAATACATGGTTTGAATGTACCACTTGTGCCAATAAATTATTCGTTGGCACAAACGTTTCTTCCAATGTATTATCCCCAGCCTTTCAAGCTAATAATAAAGATTCTTACATTCTTGTAATCAACTGGATTAGCTCGTACCTTCATCAAACTACAACTTTCATGTACATAAAAAATTTGTCTTATTAGACATATCCAAATAAGCATCAAGAAACCTTAATTTTTTAGATTAGGTAGAAAAGGCAATTCAAACAAAATGATTGAACATTGATTTTTAGAATAGGAGAGACCTTGACTTGGTCATGTAAGCCTTTGCTCGAGGCAGACACGTCGAACTTTCCAAAAACTTTAGTGCAAAGATTGTCATATGACTTCTAAAAACAACCTCCCCTAGGCACTTCAATAGATTTCGTTGAGGGTTTTTAATTTTTTTTATTTATTATTAATCTATAATCTAATGATGAGTCGTTTTTTTGTAGGGAAAATTACCATGTAGTCCTATGTAGGGGATCTATTTTCCTTCTAATCCCAATTTATTTTTAATAGTTTAATAGGTCCACAGTTTTTTTAGTTTTATACCCAGAGGTCCCGTTTTTTATTTTCGTATTTTTAAATGACTGTGTTACCCTTTGTTTTGAGATCTATATGTACGTGAGAAATCAAATTTTTGCTTCGTTGAAAAAAAGGAAATCAAATCTTCGTCTCCGCGATCTCGATTTCTCTTCGTTGTGGCGATCTCATTGTGCTGTGTGGTCGATCTCATTGTACTGTGAGGTGGATCTGGTTGTGCGATTTGAATCTCTGTGTACAGGCGATATCTTCGTACGTTGTCTCTCTCTCTCTCTCTCTCTCTCTCTCTGGTGATAGATATATGTATGTGTATGTATGTATCTGTCGATACATAGATATACATATATATGTATATATATATATATATATATATGTCTGTGTGTGTATGTGGTTTGTATTTGTCGATATATATGTATGTATATATATATATAAGCAAATTTGCGTGATATGTGGTTTGTGTTTGGCGAATTTTGTTTGTTTGATTTTGATTTTGTTGATTTTGTTTGTCGTATAGTGTAATGTGTTTTGAAGTTGTATTTTGGAATTGTGAATTCTGGTGTTTTGATACTGATATGTTGTAAGTGTATAATTTTGCAGTTTTGGAATTGTAAATTGTGCACTGTTGTTATTGATATGTTCTAACTGCATAATTTTGCAGTTTGGAATCTGTGAACAATTGTTTGTTGGTTTCTGATTTTGTAGTATGGAGCGGTGTTTCATGTTAATGTGCAAATACAATAATTGTTGTGCTGCTATTAAGATTAGTGACGGATGTAGTTATGATGAAGTTGTTAAGAAAATATGTGCGAAGTTCAAGGAGTTGAGTTTTGGTAACTTTTGTTTGTTTTTCTCTGTTCCTGGATATTCTAATTGTATTGTTGAATGTGATGATGATTTGGGGAATATGCTGTCAATGGTAGGTAGTAGTGGTTGTCATGTTGTTGATGTTATTGTGGGGGATAAGAAAGTTGTGGAGGTTGATGATAGTAATTCTTGTAGGATTGATTCTGTAACTTGTGAGAGTTCTTTTGGGAATGATTGTGATGATGTTGGTGGTTTGTTGCGTAGTTTTTATCCAGAACCAGAGAGAGTTTTGTTGTCTGCTAGTTGGAAGGGGATTATACATAGTGTTGGTCAAGAATTTGAAGGTGGAGTGTCGGGGTTCCGCATTGCATTGGCTAAGTATGCAGTTCAGTGTGGTTTTGCAGTGAATTATTTGAAGAATGATGCAACAAGAGTAACCGCTGAATGTATGATGAAGTCGTCTACGGGTTGTAAATGGTTTGTGCATGGAAGGGTGTTGATGGATTCTGGTATTTTTTTTATAATGAAGTTGGATAATACTTGTGGGGTTGTTGCTCGTAGATCTTGTAGCAAAATGGTTGGTTCTAGACTTGTGTCTGATATTGTGCAAAATGATATTAGTGATAATCCGTTGACTCGTCCTATTGAAGTTAAAAAAAAGTTGAAGAAGCAATATGGTATAGATGTTTCTTATCGGGTTGCATGGTTAGGAGTTGATAAGGCAAGAGGTGGGTTGTTTGGTGATTTTGCAACTTCTTTTGACCAGCTTCGATGGTACCTTGAGACGGCTATGAGAACGAATCCGGGAAGTGTGTTTGAATTAGATGTGGATGAAAGTAGTGGGTGTTTTCGGAGGTTGTTTGTGGCATTTCATGGATGTTTGTATGGCTTTCAATTTTGTCGTCCGTTGTTGTTTGTTGATGGTACATTTTTGAAGGGGTGTTACAAGGGGCATTTGCTTGCAGCAACATCAAAGGATGGTAATCAAGGTATGTATTTATTTGCAGTTAGTATTGGTTTAGTTTGTCAGTGTGTTATTGTATTGTGAGTCTGCTAATTTTTGCAGTTTCATGTGGTTTTGTTTGCAGGTTTGTTTCCTTTGGCTTTTGCGATTGTTGACGCTGAAAATCAAGATAATTGGATGTGGTTCTTAAGTCAGTTGTTGAAGGCTGTTGGTTCAGGCCGGAGATTGACTTTTGTGTCGGACCGTCAACATGGATTGCTAGACGCTCTTTCAGTGGTTTTCCCCAATGCACATCATGCTTATTGCTTGAATCATTTGAAGAGAAATTTGATTGACAAATTGGTGGGACTTCGTACTAACTATAAGCTGTGTTTGATGAAGATATTAGTTAAATGTGCTTATGCGCCAATGGTTGCTTCTTTCCAACATTATATGGAGAAATTGAGGCGTATTGCTGGGAATTGTAGAGTTGATAGTATGTTGGATGGTTTGCAAAATGATAAGTGGGCCAATGCATTTTTTAGAGGGAAACGATATGGTGAGATGTCATCTAATGCTGCCGAGTCTTACAATAATTGGATTGGTGGGGCCCGTGAGTTGCCTATTACTTGTATGGTTGATATAATTAGGGTTCAAATCATGACTCAATTGTCGGATAGAAGAGCTGAATCTAGAAGATGGACTACGAAATTGTGTCCAGTTATGGAAAAGAAGTTGGTGGACTCTTTGGAGCTAGCTAAGTCTTGGGATGTAATTGTTGCTAGTGATACTGTGCTTGAGGTTCATTCTTCTATTTCTTTTTATGTTGATATTGGTAGACAAACTTGTTCTTGCCATGAATGGCAATTGAATGGTTTTTCTTGTTGTCATGCTGTGCATGCTTTGCGTAGTAGTGGTAGAGATGTGTATGGTTTCATTGATCCTTTTTTTCATGTAGATTGTTTTAGAGAGTCATACAAGGAATCTGTTTATCCAGTGCCTTCAAGTGAGAGATTTGACTTTGATGGTGCCAGTAGTTCGGTTATCAAACCTCCTATAACGAAGAAGTAGCCCGGGCGGAACAAGAAGAAGAGGATACCTTCAAGGGGTGAGAATGTGAAGCAAATCAAGTGTGGGAGGTGCTTGAAATATGGGAATCACAATAAGAAGACGTGCAAGGCTGCTATTTGAGGCCACAATCTATTCTTTTGGATTTGTATTTGAATTTGAGGAATTATGATAATAAAAAATGTGATACTTGGTATTATGGAAGTAATGAATAAAGTTGGTTGAATTGTTTTTTGTTTGTTGATGTGTTTTTTACTTATTGAAGTTGTTTTCTAATAGTCTGGTTTTGTTTTTTATTTTTATGGAATGCAGAGAAGGTTGTTGAAAATTTCTTATTGAAACAGTATAATATGGAAACGCAGTTCATATTTCATAGCGATAAAACTGTATAATTTTGCAGTTTTAAGAATTATTAGAAACAACCTGATGAAACCGCATAATTTTGCAGTTTTAAAAATTATTAGAAACAAGCTGATGAAACAGAAAAATTTTGCAGTTTGAAGAATTATTAGAATCAACCTTTACTGTATGAAAATATATGCAACCACAAACAGGTAGACAAACAATCAGAAGAAGAACCACAATAATAATAATAATAATAATAATAATAAGAGCAACAACAACATCAATCATTTTCACCATAACCATGATAACCAGAAAAAGATCATTCCCAAAAGTATATAAAGTACTTGTCACATGTTAAAAAAGAAAAATAAAAAAAAAAATAAAAAAAAAAGGTTCAAAGATATGTTCCCTTGAATATTTGTATTGTTAAGAAGTTTGTTCATTGTTTCTATGGTTTGGTATGTTTTGTCAACATTTGGTAGTGCTCGAGTTTCCAAGATCGGTTCTCATCATTGAGGAATTGATTGATGATTTGTGCTCGAAATTTGACCCACTCAGTTGGACGAAGTTTTTTCTGCACAGGTTGCCAGTTGAGATATTGGTTGATAACATTGCAGACGGCAATTGCACAATCATTCCTGCAATGTTTGAGATGAAGTTAATTAGTTAGGTGAAACTGCAAAAATTAGCATATTGGAAGATTAGTTTATGGATTTTGTATCTTACGAGTGTGGGGTTTGTTGTGGGCATTCCTCAATTGATGCAATTTCTGTCTCGCACTCTTGAGATGAAAACATGTTTCCCTGTTTGCTGAGTAATGCTTTATTCCATCTCAGTTGATGTTGTTGCTACAAAATAGTTAGTGGGTGTTTTTGTTAGTTATAGTGATGAGTTGAGATGTTTGTAAAGGAATGGAACTAAGTATGAAATTTTATTTTAACTTACAATTTGCTTTGCAATTTCAAAGTGATTGTTGTGGCAATCTTTTGCTGGTCTCAAAGAGTCATAGTGTCTCCATATTCCATCAGCATTGTCAAAGACCACAATTGTCCAATGGTTGTCGTGGTTGATTGGGAAATGGATATATCTGTTTTTCATTGCTTCTGGAAAATGGTTGTCCATCAGTTTTTCTCTCAGTGCTTGATCTTGGTTTTGTAGTGGAGTCTGTAAGTCATATATATGTTTGAAATATGTCATAAAACTATGTAGTAATACATGTTGATAAAGTAGAAAATTTTGCAGTTGTAAGGTATGTTAAGTTTTGCTTACATTGATAAGTGTTGAGAAAACGTAAGATCTTCCTGCGTATGGATTGCTTGCAAAGACTAGATCGTTTTTCTCAAATTCTTCAATGGTTGGTTGGAGTGCCAATTGCTTTTCTGAGAAGGCATCAATGACCTGAAACATGTTATATATGAGAATGTGTTAGGTTTGTGGAATAGGTTATTGAATATGTACAGAAACTGTAAAATTGTGCAGTTGGAGACCTACATTCCCATATAAGGGTTCCCTGTTGGTCAATCTGCATATATCTGAAAAGTATACGCAGTTTTCATCTTCGCTGCCAGACCAGATAAAAGCAGTTGATTGTGTGTTGTTGATGAGTTGAATTTGGTCTTGGTCTTTTTTGGATAGGCTATGCCAAACCTTGTTTGTTTTGCGGCATGAAATGGTGAGTGGCTTGTTTGGGATTGATTCTTCCTGGAAATCATCATCACTTTCCAATACTTGAAGATTTGTCTTCTTTTGATTGGCATGCTCTTTTGGGTTTGTTTCAGCAGCAACTGGTTTCTCTTGGCCAATATGTTCTTGCATCTTTTCTTTCTGCTGTTGTTTTGCTTCATGAGCACCCTCTTTTTTGTTGTCATTCTTCTTCTCTTTTTCTTCATTGGTACCCTGTGTTGGTTTGGGTACATCAGCAGCAGTTTGTGTCTTGTTTGTTGCATCTTCTTTGGGTTTGGTCATTGGTTGGGATTCAAAATCTGGGTCATGTGCTTGTTTTCTTGATTTTTGTTTGATTCTCTTGACCATGGATCTTTGTTGGGGACTACCAGTTTTTTTGGTGGACATTTCCTTCAATTGATCGTCTTTTTTACGCAATTCAGCCATGAATTTTTGTTCCATTTCTTGCATTTGTGCTCTCAGGGCTGATATGAGCTTGTCCTTGTCGTCCTCTTTGGTTGGTGTTTGTGGTTAGTCATGACCTATAAAAATGTTGGATTGTGTTTTGGTTAGTTTAATGAAATTTTGCAGTATGCTTTAGTATTAGACAATAGTTTACCTTGTGCATGAAGTATGTCAGATTTCTCTTGCAGTTCTTCTTGTTGGTTTGTCAATTCTTGTTCATTGACTTCTTCGTGTTGGTTTGTTTGTTGTTCTTCTTGTTCTTGTTGTTGGTCTTCTTCTTTATCAAGGTGTTCTTCTTCTTCTTCTTCTTCTTCTTCTTCTTCTTCTTCTTCTTCAGTTTCTTCTTCAGTTTCAGTTTCTTCTTCTTCTTCAGTTTCTTCTTCATCAGTTTTTTCTTCATCAGTCACTTGATTTTTTTCATCATCACTCTTTTCTTCTTGTTCATCACTTTGTGGTTCTTCTTGTGGTTTTTGCTTTCTTTTCTTTTTTTTTTTTGTTGTGCTTCTTGTTCTGATTGTGATTCTGATTCTGAATGATGTTCTTCTTCGAGAAAGTCGTCCTCATCACTGTCTAGAAGTGTTCTTTTTTTTGTTGCTTTTGTTTTCTTTTTTTGCTTATTGTCCTTTTTGTGGTCTTGTTTCTTTGTTGAAGAGTCTGTTGATGTGCTTTGATTGATATGCAATAACTGTATTTCTTGTTCAGTTGGGGTTAAAGCACTTTGGTTAACCTACATTGGAACAATGTGGCATATATCAGTAATACTGTAAATTTGGTCAGTTTCATAAGATGAGTTGTACTGTGAGTAATGTGGGTTAAGTTTCGAAATATATTTTTTGAAACTGAAAAATGTTACAATTTCATAACATGAGTGATGTTAAAGAAGTGTGTGCTTTGAAACTGAAAATTTTCACAGTTTCATAATATGATTTGTACTACAATGAATATGAAAGGAGTGTTGAATAGATTTGTGCTAGAATAGTATAGAAGAGTTTGAATACCTTTTCAAAGTGAGCGAGGCTGATGTGTTTCCACTTGGAGTACATTTTGCCAAGGTTCCATTTCATAAACCTTGGGAAGCCTTCTTTGTTGGATGGTCGGAGGAGTTTACTGTGCTCACAATACCAGTACTGTAAAAAAAAAAAAAAAAAAAAAAAAAAAAAAAAAAAAAAAAAAAAGTTGAAATATGTTAGATAGTTAGAAATAGGTGGATGTCTGATATTTTTGTGGGAAGTAGTTGAGTAATGTGTTTACCAAAAGTAACATGACGCATCCAGTGACATGCCTTGGGTTGTTGTTTGCATTTGCCATTGAATTCATCAGTGTGTCTTTTATTGCCTCAACCCAATTGTACTTCTTGATGTTGTTGAGATTGTCAACATAGTTGAGGAAACTCCAACTGAGTGTATGGCCTGTTGTGGGCATGAGAAGTTTCAAGCACAAGTAAAGGGTGATTACCCTTGCAAGATCTTGACAATCATTGGTTGATTTTCCTTTTTTTGTTTGTTGAAACATTTTGGTCAAAGACTTGCCATCCAATCTCTTGACTGATTTGCATCTTCGTTTGTAAAATGGAAGCTCAAAATCCTTTGGTCTTGCATAGGATTTGGTGGTGATGCTGTCTTCTCCACAGTCGATACCAAAATGAGCTTGACATCACTGGTTCTGAGTTTCATTTCCTTTTTGCCAAGTACAAATGATCTTTTTCTTTTGTTGTAGAGTGTTGTCATTTCTGCTACAATGGAATTGTAGCATCTGCACCAAGAGGCCTTCAGTTGTGTTGAGGAGAGAGCATTTATAAGGGGCCAAAAAGGGGTTTTTTGCAGCTCTGTCTGTTGGGCTTTTGTGAATTTGACCCCCTTCAACAGTTTGATTACCGTTCCGATGTTGGAACGATAATTAAATTGTTGGACTCTCTTTGCAGGGACTGCTGCTTTTTTTTCTTTTGATGCCTTGGTTTTTGTTTTGGGAGTTGATTGGCTTTCTTGGAGCTTTCTTTTTTTGGTTGGAGGAGCTTCTTGGTTTTTTGTTGGCTTTCTTTTGTTTGTTTTTGTTGTGATTGGAGGTGTGGTTGGTGTTTGTTGGGTGGGTAGGGTCTGTGGTGTAGTTCTTGGGCTTTTTCTTGTAGGTGGTGTGGTTGTTTTGTGGGTTTTTTGGTGGGGTCTGTTGGGTTTGGTTGTTTTTGGGTGTGGTGGTTTGGTTTTTTGTGGATGGGGAGATGGTGGTGGCATTTGAGTGGATACAGGAGAGGGACTTTCAAAAGGGGAGATGGTTAAATCCCTGATTGGATTTGTGGGCATACGGGTTTGTTTCTTCCAATATCTTCCAACAGCTATTTCTGAAAAAATGAAAGTGACAACAGGGTATGAGTAATATAGTGACAAAACTGTATAATTTTGAAGTTTTATATGCAGTTTAATATGAAGTTATATGTATTTTGTTGGTAAGAGTTACGAAACTGTATAATTTGACAGTTTGATTTGCACTTTATAATAAGTTAGGTATTTGTTTTGAGTAGTGGTTAAACTGTGTAATTTTGCAGTTTCATTTGCATTTTCAATAAATTTAGATATGTTGCTTGTATAGTGATGAAATGAAACACTATGATGTTGCAGTTTTTATAAGGAAACAGTATGAACAATAGGAACAACCCATTGTATTTTGTAAAAAGCAACAATAACAACAAGAAGATTAAAAATTCAAAAATAAGAATAAGAGAAGCCAATATTGAACAACAAGAATAAGAATAAGGTGTTGAATGTGTAAAAACAGGGATTTATGTGCAAAAATAGTGTTTAGAATGTTGAAAAACAGGGGACTATATATATATATTAAAAGAGGGTTTATACATTTGGAAGTATGTAAAATGTGTATATAAGAAATATTAAAGAATGATGTACAAATGTGAATGAAAAATAATGAATAGGTGAAGAGAGATGTTACTTTTTTTCCCCATTTTTGTGAATCGGAAGTCAGGAACTATGAAATCTCTTCAGAGTGGTGATGGTTCTTCGTGTTGTTGAGAGTCGCCGATTGGAGAATATGAACGGCTTGGTGTTGTGTTGAAGTTGAACGGTTTGGTTTTGTGGTTAGGGTAGGGTTTCAGAGAGAATGGAGTCGAACGGAGGAGAGATGGAGGATTGAGAATGCGATTTCGAGCGGCGGAGATGTAACAGTGTACTGATCAGACTGAGATGATTGTGGGTGATGAAGATGAACGGTTACGTTTTCTGGTTAGGGTTAGGGTTTCAGAGGGGATGGAGTTGAACGGAAGAGAGATGGAGGACTGAGGAGTCGATTTCGAGCGGCGGAGACGTGACAGTGTAGTGATCGGACTGAGATGATGGGGACGTGGGAGATGGTTGCGCGCGTGTAAATTGGATGATATATTGTGGGTATTTTCGTCTTATTGTTAATTTGAGGACTTAATGGAGTATTAAATTTGTTTTGGGTCTAAATGGGGTATGATATGTTGGGCTTGGACCTTTGGGTCAGTCTCCCTTTTTTGTATTCACATTCGGCCATTGGCAGGCACATTTGGATCACATTTGGGTGGGTTCTTCACATGCTTAAGCCCATTTGCTAAGACGTTTTTATTTTTATTTTTTATTTTTCAACAGATAGGAAAGTAATTACATTATGAGAAATATTTAATTATTTATATTATTAAATAAACAGACTATTAGTCTATAATAATTAAAAAGTTAACAAAATCTAACAATCAATTCGCAATGTCCACCAAGCCAAGTTCAATAACAATCACTAATTGTCTAACAACCAATCCACCATGCCCATCAAGCCAAGTCCAATAATCACTACTAATCATATACAACCCTTATAATGGAAAAGAAATAAATCAACCACCACAAAAGATATCAAACTCCTCTCCAGAAGAGTTAAACCTAAGATCACACACTACAAAGGGTGCTATACAACTATTAGGCCAAATGCCTTTGTTTATTTGATAAGAAGTTCAAACACTATAAAGAGGGAAATTTATGATTTGTATTCTCAAAAATGGGTATATTATAAGAAGATTATGAGTTTTGTTCGGATTGTAGGGATTTAAAATAGTGTGCACAAGCTAATTCAAGATACTTTATACATAACAAACACACAAAAAAAATAATAATAAATAAAAAAATCTAAGGTTTAAAATGTGTTTGATATCGATAGTAGTGGTTAAAGAATTTTGAAACTTTTGACATTAAAATGAGATTTTATTTTATTAAATTTTACAAAAATTAAATTCTTTTAGAAAAGCTAATCACCTAAAAAAATTGTCTAGAAGCTTATCCGAAAAAGTGATACGTGACCTAAATTCAATTCTTATATGGTGGTATGATAGGCTTCACACTTAAATAAATCTCAAGTACACAAATTACTATATTTTTTTCGGATTTGGTTGGTAGCTCGAAATTTAGGGGCCCGAATGCCCCTAAATTTCCATATAAGGCAAAAAAAAAAAAACAAGGCAAAAAAAAAAAAAGAAAAAAAAACAAACTTATCCAAAAAAGGAAATTAGGGCCATTAGGGCCACTGTTTTTAGGGCCACAATTCATTTTCCTATTTTTTTTTAGGAAAATGTCTCGTAGCTCAAATTTTGTGGCTCAAAAGTGGCTCAAATGGCCAAAACGACGTCGTTTTGGCCATTTTTATGTTATTCTGCACTCAAAACGACGTCGTTTTGGCCATTTGAGCCACTTTTGAGCCACAAAATTTGAGCTACGTAGCATTGTCGTTTTTTTTAAACTTTTTCTTTGTGAGCTTTGCACATTAATTTAAGTGACTTAATTAGTTGATACATCAATTATGGACAAGTAAAAACCTTTTAACGTTGTATAACACGAGTTGACATATGACAAGATGCCAACTAAGAAACTATCACTACAAAACTTCTAAAGCAACTGTCCTCTACCCACAAATAAGACACACGGTGGCTTGGCATTCTTAAAAGTTATTTATTTATTTTGACTATGCCAATTGTTCGTGCATATTTCAATGGACATGATATTTTAATATTGAATATTATTTGAGAAGTTAATTAAAAGTTGATTTTTTTAATTTTTTTTAATTTTTTGTGACTTTTTTAGTTAAAAAAGTTAACTTTTTTTGTATTTTTTTGACTAAAAAAATTAAAAAGCTAAAAAGCTACCTTTTTATGAAGTTTCCAAAACGCCATCAATTTCACCAATACCATTCTAATGGTTAATCTGATACTTTGATACAACTAATACTCATAAAAATGTTTGGCCACAGAAATTACTTTCCAAAAAGTCTCTTGTAATCCAAACTAAGAAAAAAATAAAAAAAAGTTTCTTGCAATCATAATTTAGTTTTGTTGATGGGGGCAGAAATGCCCTAATTAGATTTGGCTTTATTTTAGAAAGGCAAATCATTAGAAAAGAATTTTTGAGATGTCTAGTTGAAAAATAATTTTAAGAAATCTTATGATTTTACAATTAGAGTTGATCTCCTATACCAATTTGACACAAAGTTTGATAGATTATCAAAATTTTCCTCTCTATCTCTCTTTTGATGGAGACTACAAACGCTGTTTGTATTTGATTTTTATTATAAAAAAAAAAAATAACAGAGACAATATTCTTTTACATTGGATCAGCATTGCTAAATTTTAGTATTTTGACTATTGTAACATTTGATTATTTTTATTTCATTGTGAGAGTTGTATTGTGTTGTTGTTTATTTCTATCTGTTATGAGCTATTCTTTGTGGTGATTGTTAAGATTGTAGACATGCATTATTAGATTATAATTATTCTTATATTTATAATTAATCTCTTACCAATTGAAAAAAATATATTAAAATATGTCAAAATCTAATTGTAATATGCTAGTTTGACAATTTAATATTGCAAAATGTTTTTAGTTTGTTTGTTAGATTTCTTATATGTTTAACAACTTTTTTTGTTCCTGAATTTGCTGGCATCCAATTCGATCCATTCTCTCTCTCTCTCTCTCTGTTCCTTTTTCTTTTTCATTTTTCCTTTTTAATTTTTGTTTTTGTAAGGGTTGGCCTAACCTTGGTCCTTGGGCATCGATTCAAGATGTTGAACTTTGACTTTAGGAGCAAATCGATTATGTTACTCAATTTAATTATCGATTTATGCAAAATTTTTATATAAAATTTATCACTAAGATGATATGACAATAATATTTACGTAATTAAATATCAATTAAATGGATGCTTTATTTCATTATAATTATATCATTTTCTATAACTATACAAAAATTGATCTTAAAATCAGATATTCAATTCTTGTATTTTAAAACTTTTTCAAATATAATAATAAGTTTAGGGAGCCTTCCTAATTTACTCAAAAATTTACCAACTATCTACGTAGCAGCCTACCTTAATGTGGGGATTCTTTTTACTTAAAACGAAAAAAAAAATACATAGAAAGAGAACAAATTCATATGAATCTAATTAAGTGATTATTAATAAAATCTACATACATAGCCAAAAAGAAGAAAAAAAAAGAAAAGAAAAGCCTTACATAAATAAGTGATTACCAAATTAAGTTATCAAAATGTATTATTGATATCAAAAGCCTCACGTGAATAAGTTATTACAAAACTATCAAAAAAACAAATTCGTATGGATCTATCAAAACTTAGAAATAAAAAAAAAAATTACAAAAAGAATAAATTCATCTTTCAATGTCAACTTTTTTTTTTTTGTCTTTTCTTTTGATTAAAAAATCAATGAACCTGTATCAAGGTATCTGATTTAATTTGTTTGTCTGAGTTTACAAAAAAAAAAAAAATTCTAAAAGATTTCAGAAATTAGTTTGGTAAAGAAAATAAAAAATAATTATTTTTATATGATTTTTTATTTTTTTGTAAAAACACTACTAGAAAATGGTTTTTTGCGTCTATTTTTTTGCGACCGTCTATTTAATCGTAGCAAAAAATATACTTATGACAACATTTTTCAAGTTGTTTATTTTCCCTATTTTCTTTTATTTATATTTGCCCTAGTCTGGCACAGGCTCGCTCAAACTCTTGACATTGTTCTCTTTCTCTCGCTCACCCATCGTCGTCTGAAGAACAACGGTATGAATCTCTCTCTCTCTCTCTCTCGATCTATCAATATCTCTTGATCTCTCTCGCATACTCTCTGTATATACATTTGCTAGGGTTTGGATCGATTCATTCATCTGCCCTTCTCGATTTCTGTTCTTCAATTTATGCTCTTTGCGATTTCTTCTTATGATCGATGCCTTCAATATCATTTGGAATTTTGTTCTTTGCGATTTCTGTTTTTCACGATTTCATTTCATTTAGTTTCAATTTCTAGCATAGAACCGCTCTGTTCGCACTCTCTTCTTCTCTTCGATCATTGTGTTTACTCTTTCTATCTACTTCTTATATTTCAATTGTTATTCATTGAGGCCATATTTATATTTCAATTCTTGATAATTTTTATTGTGATTTCTGAGCATCAATACCTTTTTCAACATATAGAAAAATTGCTACATATATAGGTCAATGGTGATATATATATATATATAGAATTGTGGACCTTTGATTAATTTCAATGATATACCTATAGTTGTTGTTGTGGATTGCAATTGAATTCCTTTAGATTGTGTTTAGATTTTGTCGTTAATTTTTTTATTCACTTGAGTGTTTCTATTTGTCTTGATTATTGCCTTACATATAGTTCTGTCATAGTAATTATCTAAGTTTTGGAGTAGCCATCGAAAAGAAAATTGCTACTTGTTAAGATTGAGTTAGTTGTTTAGCTTAACAGGTGCTGATACATGACAAAAGGGGGAAAGCAAGCATTGATATAATGGACATTGCTTCTTTTTAGAAGTATTTTTGCTCTTTAGACTTTTCATTGCAATGTTTGCAATTATAATGAAGTATTTAATCTTAGGAAAATAATTTGTGGTGGTGTAATTTCTCTAGTTTTACATTTGACAAGGCACAAGGTAATGCATTTTGTTCTCTTCTTAAATTCAAAACTAAATGCTACCCGGTTTAAACTTAGCCCTTGCTGTTTTTCTTAACTATGTGGGATTTTGTTGTAAAATATGAACTTAAACCAAAATGTGTTGATTGATTCACGACCTTTACTTAGTTTTGAGGTTTATTTGTAATTCTTATTTGAGCTAGAAGATGTAACAAATTGGAAAGACCAGGGAAATTTATAAGTTTCAAGATTACAGTTGTACGATTCTATGACTCGATCCTACGATCCTAACAGTCATGATATGATCCTACCTCTGCTACGGTTTTTAATGCGATCCAGATCAATTTTAATTTTTTGGATCAGAGGATTGTACTATCCTTCCATGCAGATCACAATTTAACAACTATGTTTGGGCTACATGAGATTTTTTTTTTTTTGCCTGAAGCAGGGTGGTTGGAACTTCTTGGTGGTGGTTTGGAATCCCTTGATTCTTTTATGGATGTTTGAGATTGAGAGTTGGAGTTGGCAGATGTATTCATTGATTTGTCATATAGCATTGCTTTTTTTTTATTATTTATATTTTTTATTATCATTGGTAGGGCAGAGAAGAGTTATGTAACAAGAAATGTACCAATTATTTATACCCATCCATGTACATATTTATGTGTGTTGACTATTTTTTGTGTCTTTGCCCAGTTAAGAGTCTCTATCTTTTACATGATCCCACACTTTGGATTTCTCGCTCGATCAAACAGTTGCTGAGGGACATGACATGATGATGGGGTTCAGTCCACTACTTACGACATAATCTAAAGGTCTAATGGAGAGAGTTTAACAAAAACTCAAGATTGAGCTCAAGCATACCCAACTGTGAGTAACTAACACTTACCAATTTTTTAAGTTTTATCATTTTCTCTTTGTATTTGCTACAATTTCTCTATTCAATTGAGAAAACTCGCTTGTAATCAAAAGAATATTAGAAATTCTTCAGTAAACAAAATAATATTCAATTTCTCTACCTAGTGGATAGCCATTCTGAATTTTCAAGTGTTGCCCATGTGTTGGCTTGCGTGGTTGGCAATTTGAATTTTTTTGGCATATTTCTTGTGCAGCTATTGAATGTTTATGCACCCAAGTTTAAGACTGGTGGAACATTTTGGCCAGTAGTACATAGTCCAACAATATTTTCCCTAATATTGACGCAAACTATTGCCATTGGAATATTTGGGCTGAAGAAAATTCCCCTGGCATCCACCTTTTGTGTTTCTCTTCCAGTTCTCACTCTTATATTCAATGACTATTGCCGGAAACGTTTTCTACCCATATTCCAAGCTTATTCTGCTGAGGTACGTTTACACAGAACACCAATTGTCTTTTCATCCTTTTGATTTTTATTGTTCAATTGATGTCTAACTGATATCAAAGACATTTTGTATATATTACTTACATCTAAGAACAATGAATGAATTCGCTAATTGATATGCATAACTCTGCAAAAACTTTACTCTAATACAGAGGTCAAAACAATTAGTACAAAATATGCATTGAAAATGGCAACTATTCCTAATTTAAATATGGACTGTGAAGCCATCATGGACAAGTAAGAAAAAATTGATAACCTAGAAAAGGATAATAAAATTGATCCGTGTAATAAATTTCTAACAATAAGGCCACCTACTCCGGTGAGTTTTGGGAGCCTAAAATTTGGTTCGTTAGGTAAGATTTATACAATTCACGACTTTGACCTTTTTTATTCTTCTTCTTCTTAATCTTATTTTATTTATTCTTTCTTTCTTTCTTTCAGTTTGAATAGTTTTGAATTTAGTTGTTGTTTAGGGATGATTTGCAAATCCCTTCTTGTCCATACTTCCCAGCCTATGACTATGCCTATGCGCAAGGACATGGATGAGGACACCCCCCAATGGTGCAAGAGCATTTTCAGAGTGTTATCAGTCAGCTTTTTCAGCATGTAAGGGACTATTTTTTTGGTTTTCTGTTCAACTCTACTGTTGGTTTGTTTGTTTTCTCTTCTAGTATTTAACACTGCCTTGCCTTGGTGTTTTAATTGGACTCCCAAGAGGATAATACGTTGCGGTGGAGCTGTGAATCATGAATTGTAAATGGCTATTTGGGATCTCATGTCAGTTCAGCTGATCCTCTCATTTTTTGCATTTTTTGGATGGGAATTAATTTTTGTTTTTTTGCATTTGTAGGTAATCATCAATTTATCAGTCATTTGTATTGTTCTACATATGAAAGTAGCTTAAAATTAATAAATAGCTGTGTATGAAGTGCTAAATGTTTCTTTATGCTCAACTCCAACATTAGTGTTAAACATTATGTTGTCATTTTGCTGAAAAAAGGTTTGGATTTGGGGACAGATTAAATTTTATTTTGTGACTTTTGCTCTAGTCAAGAAAAACTGCAAGCAACAGTCTTGCAGATGTCATCCAAAACATTGTTGTCATGTGGCACTGATTATGGCTTAGTTTGATCTGCAGATGTGACGTGTTCGGATACATCCATTTGGTTGATCATATCTTTCCACAGGTTTACCTTATACTATTTATATTGTGACCAATCATTTTTCAAAATCTAATACTAATATATTGACACGGTTTTTGAGCTACGTGTTTCACTTTTAGTAGATTCTCAAGTACCTGTTTTGAGTCATATTAGTGATTCTGTGAGCATCGCCAACTAGTGAAGCCTTTTGCAGGAGCTGTCTACAGAACTTTTTCAAATTTGCAGGGCAAAAGGGCTCTGCCTCCTACGTAATATGATGTTGTAACTTTTGAAATCATTTAGTTATTATGCACTTGTTTATCTAATGGTCCCATTTTTTTTCTTTCATATTAACAAATCCATCTAATAGTAAAGTTATTAGAATGTTGGATTTATAATCCCCAAATGTTCTACTATGTAATCTGTTAACGATTGGTACTTTAGACGTTCGCACAAGCAAATATTTTAAATGTGAAGGCTGTATTGTACATGATCATCTACAATGTATTTGCAGATCATTAATGGAGTCTAAGTTGAGAAGTGGAACCACCCTCATTGTGGACAGCTATTCATTTTCTAGGGTAGCTTTTTCATCTGCCAAAGGTCTTGACTTTGAATGGTGCAAGGTGTGAAGACATGCTTCAATTTAAAATTCCAATCTACATATCAGGTTATTTTTCATTTCTGCTAATAAAAGAATACTAAAGATGTGAGGTATAGAATTTCTCTACTTTGATAACCTTTTGTATCACTTGCCCATTATTGGTGTATAGGAAATGAGATAATTTTATAATAATCTAACCAATAATTACATGAGCCACAACTAATTACTATTATTAATTTTTTATAATAATCTTTTGTTTAGAAATTGTTAGTGTATGTATGTCCTGTAGTGGGTAATTTTAATATATACAGGGACCTCTTTGTAGAAAACATGAGAAAAGAGGGTTGTGTGTGCCTGTAAGCTAGCAAACTAAAAAAAATAGAGATGGTAGTTCTTCTGTGCAGTGGAAAAAGGTAGCAAAAAAGAGTGATTTTGGTAGCTTTTGTGCTATGCTCTAAAGGAATAAGTGAAAACCTTGTAAACTTTTATGAAATAAGTGAAAATCTTGTAAACTACCAAGAAAAGAGGGTTGTGTCTCCTTTTTATTTTATATTTTATTTTTTTCTTGTCGAGTCTGGTGACATGGAATATAACTTATTATGATAGTAGCCATTGGAGCTATAACTTATTATGCAAATATTTTTTCAAATTATTGTCATTCAGATTACTTGCTTTGTCTATAAGCAGGAATCCAGCTTATTTTTTGTTTGTAAACAAAATATACACATTATTTTAATTGCACTAGTACTACTCATGCATTGCCAAAATGTTCAAAATTGGGACTGTAATAATTATTGTATCGCTTAAAAGTTGCAAGCAACCAGCTCAGAGGAATTTAGAGAATGAACTTTTTTTCTCTTGACAATTTCTTTTGGAATAGTTTTATTTTTATTATTTCAAGTTAAACTGCATTAAATTTTCAAGTCACGTGTACATGTTTTTGCAGGTTTTGTTGAAGGAATAGTTTATATGATTGAGCAAGTGATGTTTGGGAGCCAAACTAAGATTAAGTTGCGCTTTTTTTTTTTAATTTCTTTTCTTTTCTTTTTTCTTTTATTTATATTTATATTTTTTTGAGGACTTGAATCTTTTAGTATAATATATTTTAAGGATGGTTGATGGATATTTGTTTTGCATGTATGAAGGTTTATGTTTTGTTTGCACACTTATATGTGAATAGGTGAATATTTCTATTATAAGTTTAAATTAATTTGTTAATTTTTCATTAAAAAAAATATTTGTTAGGTGCTTGCAATTGATTTTTTTGTTGTAGCAAACATATTTATGATTTTATTATAAAAATAATGATTTGCGACGGTAAAAGAACAGTCGCTGAAAGTGTTTTTGATTTTTTTACAACGGTAAAATAGTTGTCGCAAAAAGTAGGTTAGGCAATCGCAAATAATTTGCGACTGCTGTTTTGCGATCGCAAAAAGTATTTGCTACCCCCACATTAGCGTCCCCCATATGCGGTCGCATGAGCCGTCGCAAAAGGTCTTTTGCGACTGTATTTTTATTATTTGCGACGGCTTGTGACGGTCGCAAAAAGCATTTTTTTTAGTAGTGAAAATAATTTTAAAAATTTTAAAAATGTGTTTTTTAGTATTTATTTCTTTCAAACCAGTTAAAAACTCAACAAAACAGGATTATATATATTTGGAACTGTTTATTTTATTTTATTTTTTAGTTCTATGTATCATAGTGCTACAATTCTAAGACATATTCTGAGAAAAAAAAGAAATAAATACATACATATTTTCTTTACTTGTCTTTTTCTATATAGTAATAACAAATTAATAACCTAATTATTCTTTTTTTCTTACAAGTTTCCACTTTTGAGGTGGGCTGCCACGTGAGCAGTTGATAAATTTTTAGGTGAATTAGAGAGACTCTGTAAACTTATTGATACAATTCACTCTTAATTTGATTAGTATTTTAGGTAGTGTCATTTCTCTACTATAAAATAAAGTGTGAAAGAGATATTAAAATGACTTTGGAGTATGGCCCAATAGTCTAGTAATTATACCTTAGTGTGTAGTGAGTGGAATATTAGAAATTCGAGCTAATAGAGTAGCGATGAACCTTTCAGTTGTAATCTAACTATATTAATATACTAACGCTATCTTTGTTTAAAAAAAAAAAAAAATAGATAAGAAATAGACAAAAATATTATATATAAAGTGGCAAAACCTTTTAATTATAATCTAATTATACTAACATATTAACACTATTTTTATTATAAAAAGAATAGATATTAAAATATTGTATATAAAGTGGCATGGATGGCTAATCTAATTTGTTTCTTTAGTTCAATTTGACATCTTTTTGTATGCTTTCCTGAAAGAGGGTAGAAAGAGAGGGAATTTTGTAAACTTAGGCTGTGTTCAGTTTAATTTTGAAATTGTAATTCTCTTTTTAGAATTGTGATTTAGTATAGAATTGTAAGTTGAGTTTTAAAAAAAGAAAATATATTTAGTTCTGAGTTTTGAAAAGTGTTTTGAAAAGAGTTTTGAGTAGTATTTTGAGTTTTTGAATTTTGAGTTGTATTTTGAATTTTTTGGATTTATTTTTTAAAAGTATTAAAAAATGTTTAAGAAAATTTTATTTTTTATTATATATATAATTTTTATTTAAATTTTTTATTTTAAAAATTTTATTTTATTTTGTAAATATTTTAATTTTTAATTTTAATATTTTAAACTCAAAACATAATTTCACACTCAAATCGTAAGCAAACACATAACTCAAAACTCAATTCAAAATTATTTTCAAAACTCATAAACCAATCATATAACTAGAAACTCCACACTAGTTTCAAAACTCTATACTCAAATCATAACCAACACGTAACAAAAAAATTAAAATATTTAAAAATATATTTATAAAATAAAATAAAATATTTAAAATAAAAATTATATATTTGAAATAAAAAATAATTTTTAAAATTCTTTTTAATATTAAAAAAAATACAATACATAAATGTATAAAATATAGTGCACATTAAAATAAATAAATAAATATTTAAAATATAAAATATTTACCCTAAAAAAATTAAATTTTTTTAAATATTTTAAAAAAATAATTTTAAAATACAACTCAAAACTGTTTAACTCATAACTAAACAAATTTTTTATTTTCAAAACTTAACTCAAAGCTCATAATTCAAAATATGATTTCACACTCAAATCATGACTCTAAAAATAATTTTTAAAAATAAAATAAAAAAATAATTTTAAAATTTTTTTTCTTTTAGAATAGAGTTTTGAAGAGAATTTGATTTAAGTTTTGAATTTTTTTTTTTTAAATTGCGTGTTTGGTTATAAGTTTTAAACTTAATTTTTAAATTGAATTTTAAATAATTTTAAGTTATGTATCTAATTATAAATTTTAAAAAGTAATTTTTAAAATCATAATTTCAAAAGCAAATCAAACGCAATCTTAAATTTTCTTGGCTACCAAACGACAAGTTACAATATCCACATGGGATGCGTTTGGTGTACCTCACTAATTCCCTCGCACGTTGACAAAATCAATGTGATAGATGATAGTGATAGTTCAGAAATGAATAAAAAAACTAAATAAAATAAAAAAACAATTCTAACAGGATAGAAATAATAACACAAAAAAAAAAAAAAAAAAAAAAACAGAAAAAACAATTCTAACAAGATAGAAATAATAACACATGTGAGAACTAGGCCATTTGTCTCATATGGTTTGTGTTTCAATTCTATGTTCTTAATACCACTTTCGAAAAATTTATTTACAAGTTACCATGGAAGTTATATCATTGTTTTATAAATGAAGCACTTTTTGAATATGTGTGATATTTGAGTTTGAATCTTATTATTAAGTATTATAATTTTGTATTATAATTTCTATTTTATGTCATTGATTAAATTAAAAAAAATATTGTCTTAAGCTTGATGTATACCAAAAGAATTGTAAATAAACTTACTTGAACGAACTCAAATTTATTGAAAGTAGAGTTTTCAAAAATTCCACCTATATCCACTGAAATTGCCTAACCCATACCCATCCGCTGTCACTAAGTAGTTTGAAAGTATTGGCATGTGTCATTGTTGGTTTTTTTGACTTTCGAAGGTTAGCATTGTAATTTTAGCGTGCCAGCAAAGATCAATAAGTCCTTACAGAAGATTAATTGTCAACCGATTATCAGACGATTATATTTTAGTTCTTTCAGCCTCAATAAAGAGGACTTTTATTGGTGGCTTGTTTAGGAGAATTTAATAAATAACAACTAAATGAAGAATAATTTTAGAATTTTATTAAGTAAACTGAAAAACTTACAATGATCTGACTCAAACTCGTAGAGGTTTACAGTAACAAGCTATTTAAAACTACTCCTATAAATGAAGTACAGTACAGGAATTTGAAGTACAAAAATGTAAAGAACTGCAAAAACTAAAAGAGGAAAACAAAGTAAATAAAACTGGCTTTTGATCTGAGTCTGGATCTTCCTTTCTAGGGCCTTCTTTACTATTTATACTTCTCAATGATAATCGTCGAAGTGGGCTTCTAACCGTCGAAATGCCCTCCATGATTGCTGAACATGCTCTCTCACAGTCAGTCCCACTATGCCACATTTGCAGTTACACTTCCTTCTTGATTTTGAATTTGAACCTAAACCTTGTAAGTAACCGTTAGGCCACATCACCTTATATCCCTCGATCATTTCAGTACTACGCAGACCCATTATTACCAATATAGGCTAACTTGTGTCTGATTATGGTTGGCAACTTGTATTAACTCTCCAAATTGCCTTTTTTTATGCCACGTGTTGAATTTTGATTGGCTTATACAAATTATACAATCAACAGTCATATTTGAGTTTAAATTTCACTATTAGATTTTATAATTTTTTCTTCTCTTATTTTCCTATCATTGATTTTTTTTTTATTTAAAAAAAAAAAGAAGTGATTGTCTTAGGCTTGATGCATGCCATGAGAATGGTAAATAAACTTAATTTCTTATAAACAATTCAAAATTATTGTGAGTAGGCATTTGCAAAATATCTATCTATTGTTCAAAATTTTCAACCCTGCTTTGCCATTCGTAGCTTGAAAGTGTAGTAATGTTAGGAACACAAAAACCAAACATAGAATGGGATACAACCTTTTCACAAAGGATGGGTTTTACATATTGTGGGGAAGTGGTTTGGAAATAATCTTCAGATCCTGGGGAACGCTCGCGATCCTCAGATTGTCACCTGAAAAGAAATGAACACTGCAGTCGGGTGTGCTGGAATTAGCCCTCCGATGGACAAGTTAGTCTCTACTCTCTCTGGATTATTTGTATTTTAAGTTAAGTATATTGATTCTCACATACCTCTTTCTGGCTGATGTGCGTCTATTTATATATTTTCTTTCTTGGGCCTCGGGATTGGGCCCATTTTCAATTCACCATTCGGCTCCTTTTGTAGCAAATCGCTTTTCACTCGGCCCCTTGCTCAACCGGCTATTTGGCCGAATAGGGTAGGACTTTAACGTGCGATACGGGGCCGAGTGCTATATATATTTCGACTCTCCAAGTTCAACTATTCAGCCTCTTTACGACTCCCAATATTCAGCCCCCACAATTGCCCCCCAAGCACTCCACTAACGATAGTTGGTTGGAGTGTTTGGTTTCGAACTCGAAAAGTCAGAGCCGAAATTCGGCGGTTGACCTCATTCCAACGCAGATGTCTGAGTACACGCTTCTCGGTTATCATTTCAACTTCCCGCCGCTTCGTACACTTCTATTTATTGTGATTTAAAATTTCGACGTCTTTTCAAATACATACACATTTTTAGGTGCTCGTCGCTGGACTGCCTTCCGAATTACTTCTGCAACTTCTTTTCCTTCACTATCCTCGTCGTCTCTTGTAAGTTCTCTCCCTCTCTGCTTTGAATCCTTTTTCCTAGTTTGTTTTTGGTTAGCATATTCCTATAGGCTGAAGGAAATGGCAAACATTTGAAAGATCTCCTCTCCTCGGATCGAATTTCTGGCTTTCGACACCATTTTTCCATTCCTGATGACGTCCGTCTGTCACTCGTGACAGACGGCACCCTCGATATGGAGAGGGCTGATGAAACCACGATCGTCTTCCTTCTCCTATCAATCATAGAGGGTGGAGTCCGTTTCCCCCTTCACCCATTCCTTAGGGTTGTGCTTTGCCATTGGGGTCTAATCTCTTCCCAACCCAATGTCAACTTTTTTAGAATCATAATGGGGATTATAGGGCTAAACCGTCACCCGAGGATTAACCTCGGAATTCCTGCTATTCGGCATTGTTATGCCTTGGCCAAGTCTTCTGGTCGGCACGAACGTTATTTCCTTAGGGCCAAGGACACCGACCATCCATTAGTGACTATGCTTTCCTGTTCTGGGAAGCGAGTTGATGATGTTATGGTCATTGTCCAAGGTAACTGGGAATTCGGCGAAGGCGAGGATCGCCTCGATCCTATTCCTAGACGGAGGGGCGAACCAGGTGGCCGTATAGCTTCTTGTGTTTATTTTTTTTGTTATATTTGTAAAGCTTCATTTTTGAGACCTCATGGTTTTGTTTGTGCAGGAAACGATTTGAAGAAAGTCCTAACTTTAACCGACGACGCCGTTCTTTCAGAAATCAAAGTCGCACTCAAATATTTCGGTCGTCCGAGTCTTCAGAAACAGGGGAGGGCGGCCCGCGTTCTGCTTCGCTACGAGCCGATATATACGACCTTTTCGGCTGCAGAAAACATCCCAATTCCGAAGGGTGAAGAGTGTCTTACCGCTCTTATTTTGACCGACTTCAAAAACTTGCGGCAAGTTGGTTTTGAAGGGTCCGATTCGGAGCTGGCAGAAGTAGCTGAGGTCATCGAGTCAGATCAGTCCGAAGCGAAAGTAGACGAGGTTTTGAAGTTGGCCTTTGAGGAAGCCGGCCTTAATTCAGTCGACCTTTCGTCCACTTCGGGCCGAGGAGACCTTCCATTTGACAACATTTTTAACGGTTTAGAGGGCCTTCCCGGCGCATACCCCGAAGACATGGTCGGGTTAAGCCTCACAGAACTTGCCAAAAAGAAAAACGTGGAAAGGATGGCCGAGCGGCGAAGATCAGAGGCCATTCGATCTGAAGTGCCATCTGTCGCCGAATCTCAACCCTCCCTGCCTGTTGCCGAATCTCAGCCCTTCTTGCCTGTTATTGAGGAGGCAATGGCAAAAAATCGAAGTGCCGAGTCCAAGGTGGTTGTGCAGGCCGATCAAGAGGCTGAGCAAAGGGCAGAGAAGCGTCCTGCCGAGGTCGAGGCAGGCTCGAAAGAAAACCGTGCCAACAAACGGCCTCGTTTAGAGGAATCGGATATGATTGTGCCTTTTGTCATTCAACTGAAGATAAAAAACACGCCGATCTCCTCTGATGCTTCGGCAATTAAAGACCCAGCCGTCGCACTCAGCATGGTTACGTCCGTCTCATTGTCGGTTGATAAGGATATTTTCCGGGCGGAGCCGGATCTGCTGGCAATAGCGCTAGTCGCTCAATCGGCTCTCCTGGTATATATACCTTGACCTTGTCTTTCCCTTTTATGCAAATATTATTTTGGTTTTAATTTCTTGTTTCACAGACGGTCGGGAGAATAGCCGAGATAGGTCGTCGCTAGCATGACGCCATCGAACGACTGGGTTGTTTACAAACGGAAGTAGAGGGCCAAAGGAGCAGGGCTGATTTTGAGGCGGTGAGGGCGAAAATGGAAAGCGCCAGGGCTGAGGCCAAGATAGAGAGGGCGAGAAATGTGGATCAGCTGAGATTGGCCACCGAGAAGAGGGCAGGGGCAGACGCGAGCGAAGACGCGCTTAAGTTAGCCCAAGAGGCGATCGCCAAACTACAGGCTGAGTTAGAAGAGTTAAAGAGGGCGAAGGAAGTAGCCGACTCAGAGGCTTCCAAGGCGTTCGAGGTCGGGCAAAGTGCTGCTCTCGCCAACTATGTGGAAGAAGTCCCCAAGTTTGAAAATCGGGGATTCAAACATGGCTGGCTCAAAGCCCTTGCTGCTGCTGATGTGACATTGGCTATGTCAATTCCATACGAGCAAGTGGATGTTGAGCCGCTGGAGTCTGACTCCGAGGATTAATTTGGGCGACACTTGTTTTTGTTTTAGGATTTTGAATGTATTCTTACAGTTTTTTGTTTAGTAGTTTTCATGTATTGCTACAGTCATAGTTTTTTGCTAGGCATTTTCATGCGAACTTGTAGCTTTTTGTTTAGTAGTTTTCATATGTAAAATGGCTACAATTTGTGCCCAATTTACTAATGAAAATTTCCTTTGTACTTTGCTATTATTTGTGCTAAATTTTGTTATTGATGAATGGTATTGTTTTTTGCTATTTTGGATAAAGCATTCATGTATACTTGCTGATTAGATAACTAGACAATTTTAATTTATCCTCATTGAATAGCCGATCAGATTACTAAATATGCCCTTGCCCCAGCCAATGTATGAACTCCAAAAAGCCGAATACTAATAGTTCATGGAGTGGCTGTGGCACACAATGATCGGCATCGGGCTTAGGTGCTTGGCCGATCAGATTAATAAATCTGCCCCTGCCCCAGCCAATGCATGAAATCCAAAAAGCCAAATGCTAATAGTTCATGGAGTGACTGTGGCACACAATGATCGGCATCGAGCTTAGGTGCTTGGCCGATCAGATTGATAAATCTGCCCCAGCCCCAGCCCCAGCCAATGCATGAACTCCAAAAAGCCGAATGCTAATAATTCATGGAGTGACTGTGGCACACATCGATCGACATCGGGCTTAGCTGCTTGGCCGATCAAATTAATAAATCTGCCCTTGCCCCAGCCAATGCATGAACTCCAAAAAGCCGAATGCTAATAGTTCATAGAGTGGCTGTGGCACACATCGATCTGCATCGGGCTTAGGTGCTTGGCCGATTAGATTAATAAATCTGCTTTTGCCCCAGCCAATACATGAACTCCAAAAAGCCGAATGCTAATAGTTCATGGAGTGGCTGTGGCACACATCGATTGGCATCGGGCTTAGGTGCTTGGCTGATCAGATTAATAAATCTGTCCTTGCCCCAGCCAATGCATGAACTCCAAAAAGTCGAATGCTAATAGTTTATGGAGTGGCTGTGGCACACAATGATCGGCATCAGGCTTAGGTTCTTGGCCGATTAGATTAATAAATCTGCTATTGCCCCAGCTAATGCATGAACTCCAAAAAGCTAAATGCTAATAGTTCATGGAGTGGCTGTGGCACACATCGATCGGTATCGGGCTTAGATGCTTGGCCATTCAGATTAATAAATGTGTCCTTGTCCCAGCCAATGCATGAACTCCAAAAAGCCGAATACTAAGGGTGTGTTTGGTAACGTTTACGTTTTTAGTTTATATTTACAAAAATTTTACAAACTGGTTTTTGTTTATTTTTTGTTTATTTTTAGAAAAATATAAACTACAAACACATTTGATAATTGACAAAATGTTTAAAAATATAAAAAAAAAAGTGAGAAATGGCAAGTGGTGGCAAGTGGCGGCAGAAGACGGTAGTGAAAAGTGGTGACGGTGGGTGGTGGGTAGCTGGTGGTGGTCGGTGGTGGCGGGTGGGTGTGTGGGTGATGGTGGCGGGTGGTGGGTGATAGCGAGTGGGTGGTGGTGGTGGCGGGTGGTGGGTGGTGGTAGTGGCAGGTGGGTGGCGGATGGCGAGTGGTGGCAGGTGGGTGGTGATGGTGGGTGGTAGGTGGTAGCGAGTGGGTAGTGGTGGTGGTGGTGGGTGGTGAGTGACAGGTGGGTGGCGATGACATACAGGTGGCGGGTGGGTGGTGGGTGATGGTGGTGGTGGGGGGTGGCGGTGGTGGTGGCGGCAAGTGGTGGGTGGTGACGGGTGGATGGTGGTGGTGGTGGTGGTGGTGGTGGCGAGGGGTGGGTGGTGGTGGCGAGTGGGTGGCAGGTGGGTGACAGGTGGCTGGTGGGTGGCTGGTGGCTGGTGATGGCGAGTGGTGGTGGCATGTGGTGGTGGTGGTGGAAAATGGTGGCAGGTGGTGGCTAATGTTGGGTGGTAAAAAAAAAAAAACTCAAAACTCAAAACGGAAACACATTTTTTGTGTTTTCATTTTTTGGCCAAATTTATAAACTGAGATCACTGATTTATAAATCAAAAATTTTACCAAACAAGTTTTTATTTGAGTTTTTAAAATTTTTGTAAATATAAACAGAAAACTGAAAAACGTAAGTGTTACCAAACGACACCTAATAATTTATGGATTGGTTGCGATGCACATCGATTGGCATCAGTCTTTTGGAGTTTAGCGTTAATGAAATCATCTCGGGGGCACTGCAAGCATTAGAAATAAATGGGATGGACTCTTCGCGCCAGTGACTCCGCTTATTGTGTTCAGACTCAATTTAAAACAATTTGTTGCGTAAGGTTAGATAAGTGTGAATGTCAAATAGACTGTTCTTCAACAGCAGAGGAGAAGTGCGAACATGGGTTGAGCTTGATACTGCAATGAATCGCAGCAGCGAACCCACCTGTGCGGAAGGTAGGACGTCCAAAGAACGAGAAAAACGTCAGCCTCCAAGTTATCGAAGTAGATCACCCCGAAAGGAAAAACAGCAACGGGGAAGCTCTCCACGATCGCGACCGAGACCGAGAAATGAGGCCGACGCGACGCCGCGACCGTTGAGTTTTGCTATTTTTGTGGGGAATAAACCGATGACGGAGACGGACTCCATTGTCAACGACCCAGGTGTAGCGGTCGAGTTTGCTCGACAGATTTTTTCACCGGAAGTCCAGCAGTTGATGGTTGGTCGACAGGATTTCGAAGTATTTCGAGAGGGCATCCACGGGGCAGTGAAAGGGCTGTACACCACTTATGAAGTCGGCATGTGCCTGCGCGCCGCGCTGCGAGAAATAGAGAAAAAAGACGAACGAATTCGGAACTTAGAGGCTCGCGCGGAGAAGGCCGAGCGTGAGCTTAGGGAACTTAGGAAGGCTCAAACCACCGAGCCACGTGCGGCAGGTCAATCTAACCCGGTCGTGGATGAGAGAGTGACCCAACGGCTATTAAGTCACGCGGTAGCCGATCGGGATACGACAAGCATGTTTGCTGTGGAAAATGCAAGGACCGTGGGTTATGAAGAAGGCTTCCACGACGGCCAAAGAGTTGGGATAGAAAAGACCAAGGAGAAACTCGCAGAGGAGGTGTGCCGATGCGAGAATCGGGGCTTTAGGCACGGGTGGATTAAGGCTCTCCAAGCCTCAGAGGCACTCCAAGGAGCATGAGTTGAATCGGCGTTGCCATTATATCATCGTCACGACCTTCCTTTTGACGCTTTTGAAATTGAGAAGAGCGATGACGAGGGCGATGCCGAATAGAACTAAACATATATTGTAAACACTCTAACACAGATTGGGCGTCAACTATGTATCTATTGGATAATTTAATAAAGTATTTTATTTTAAATGTTTGTGTTTGATTCTGAATGTTTACATGCCTAATTGGGCATCTCGTTTCGAATGTTTGCATATTTTAATTTTGTTTATGAGGTTGTGTTGGCCCAACTTATTCAAGCATTTCATTTTCAATGTTTGTATGCTTTTAAAGTGTAAACGGTTATTGCCGGCTCAGCTTAAAAAAACATTCCACTTTGAATATTTATATGCCTTAACCTTTGTCGTGAAGGGCACTCCGAATCCAGAGTCTTAATCGGCCCAAAGGTGTCATGCGCCGATATGGCTCCGAATCCGGAGACTTAATTTGGCCAATCGTGATATCCACGAAGGGTGCTCTGAATTCGGAGGCTTAATCGACCCAAGTTCACCGATGGGGCTCCGAATCCGGAGACTTAATTTGGCCAATCGTGATATCTACGAAGGGTGCTCCGAATCCGAAGGTTTAATCGGCCCAAGGGTGTCATTCCCTGATGGGGCTCCGAATCCGGAAACTTAATTTGGCCAATTGTGATATCCGCGAAGGGCGCTCCGAATCCGGAGGCTTTAATCGGCCCAAAGGTGTCATGCGCCAATGGGGCTCCGAATCCGGAGACTTTTGAACTGAATTGCGCGATGAGGAAATGGGAGACTTTGCATTACAAGAGTGAAATATGTACATGGTGAACCATTCAAAACTAGTATCATTTCCCACAAGTCGGGTTTAATGATAAAATTTACGTAAGTGCGTTGAATTCCAAGGCTGTGGCAGGCTCCTTCCAGACATGTCTTTAAGCCGATATGCCCCTACTCCAGCGATCGAATCGACCTGATATGGGCCGTTCCAGTTTGGACCCAATTTTCCATCAGCCGGTTTTCTGGCACCTGGGAGTACTTTTTTCAGGACCAACTTTCCTAGTGTGTAGCGACGCAGCTGAACACGTTGATTATATGACTTAGCAAACTGATGCTGGTACCGTGCCATGGAAGCAAGGGCATGGTCTCTTCATTCTTCAATCAGAGTTAAATCCAAGGCCAGTATCATGTCGTTTTGGCCCAGGTCAAAAACTTTGGACTTTTGGAAGGCTGATCTCTAGGGGTATAATCGCCTGGGTTTCAAAGCATAAAGCAAATGGTGTTTTCCCAGTGGATCGCCTCGGCGTAGTTCGATGAGCCCACAACACACTCGGTAATTCTTCTACCCATTTGCCTTTAGCTTTCTCCAGCCTCTTCTTGATGTCGTCCAAGATGGATTTATTAGAGGTTTCAGCTTGACCATTACTTTGTGGGTAAGCCGGCGTGGAAAAGTAAGGCCGGATACTATACTTGCTGCACAGATCTCGGTAGATGCCACAATCAAATTGGGTGTTGTTGTCTGAGATAAGTGCTCTTCGTGTTATGATATTTCTCCATACAAAGCGCTTAACATCAGCATCTCAAATATGCGTTAATGCCTCCGCTTCAACCCATTTTGTGAAGTAATTTATCGCGACAATCAGGTATCGTTTGTTCCCTGGGGTCCTCAGCAATGGTCCGACGATGTCAAGTCCCCATTGGGCGAACGACCAAGGACTAGTTATGGAGCTTAGCTCTTCAGCAGGCAGGTGGGTCAAGGGAGAGAACTTCTGGCATTGTTCACACTTTTTCATGTAACATTTGGCATCAGCTCTCATTGTCGGCTAGTAATTCCCCTATGTCACGGCTCAATGAGCCAAAGAGCATCCGCCAGAATGGGCGCCACAACTGCCTTCATGTATTTCAGTCAGAAGCTCTTCGACTTTGTCCTGATGCACGCATTTCAAATATGGACCAAAAAGGAATTTTTTATAAAGCTTTCCTTGCGGATCGAAGTAGTATCGCAGGGCTTTGTTTCGCAGCTTGTGCGCTTCTTTCTTGTCCTTTGGGAGCTGTTCGGAAGACAGGAATGCAATAATGGGATCCATCCAACTCGGTCCAGATTCTATGACATTGACCTGGATTTCCTTCGAAGGGCCAATGCTCGGCTCCGGGATGAAACCTATTTCGATGGTCCATTTAATCTCTGAGTTAATGGCGAAGGCTAGGCAAGCCAGGGCATCTGCATGTGTGTTCTAATCATGTATTATCTGATTCAATTCATGCTGGTCAAATTTTTCCAGCATGGAGTTAGCCATTTTCATGTAAGCCGCCATACAGTCGTTTCTTGCCGCGTACTCCCCCTTTAGCTGATTGATCACCAGTTTTGAATCGCAAAATACAAGCAAACGCCGAGCACCCAGAAGATGTGCATTCCGCAAACCGGTTATAAGGGCTTCATATTCGACTTCATTATTTGAAGCTTCGAAGCCGAGTTTGACGGCCTTCTCAATTATTGCGCCGTTGGGAGCCATGATTACTACTCCGGCTCCACTGCCTCGCTGATTGGATGATCCATCATAGTACAACTGCCAAATGTCCCCAACATAAATTCTCCAATTCGACTTCGTTCGAATTTCATCAGACTTGAAGTCGGCAAGACCCCCAGTGAATTCGGTAACAAAGTCGGCAAGCACTTGTCCCTTGATTGGGGTTCTAGGTAGAAACTGAATATTGTACTGGCCGAGTTCAAGAGCCCACTTTGAAACACGTCCTGATGCTTCTGCACTATGTAGTACTGATTGAAGGGGATAATCTGTTAGCACCCCGATACTATGCCCCCAGAAGTAATGCATCAGTTTTCTTGCCTCCATGACTAGGGCTAGGATGAGTTTTTCCAGCGGAAGGTAGCGTCAACCAATGCCTTGTTCACATAATACACTGGCTGCTGCTCCCCCAGCTCTTCCTTTATCATTACGGCGCTGATGGCCCGGTCGAAAACTGCCAAATACAAAATAAGCGAGTCGCCAGCCGATGGTGTTGTCAAGAGTGGAACTGATTGGAGGTAGGTTTTAAGGCTGTTGAAAGCGGCTTCGCACTCGGCGAACCATTCAAAAGCCTTGCCCTGCCGTAGTGTATGGAAGAATTGTCGGCAGCGATCAGTAGACCGACTGATGAACCTGTTAAGTGCGACGGCCATCCCCATCAACTTTTGAACCTTTTTTACTGAACGAGAGGAGCCGAGCTCCAAGATTGCTGTGATTTTCCTCGGGTTGGCTTTGATTCCACAATGCTTGACAATGTAACCTAAGAATTTTCCGGAGTCGATCCCAAACGCACATTTGGAAGTGTTCAGCTTCATTTTGTATTTGCGTAGAATGCTGAATGTCTCTTCCAAATCGGCTAGATGAGTTTGCTCTTCTTTGGACTTAACCACCATGTCATCAATGTACATTTCTATAGTGTGACCGAGTTGTTCCTTGAACATGGCAGTGACCAGTCTTTGGTAAGTTGCCCCTGCATTCTTCAGCCCAAAAGGCATAACCTTATAGTAGTAGGTTCCTCTGGGGGTAAGGAATGCAGTTTTGTCTTGGTCCTCCAAATGCATGGCGATTTGATGGTAGCCTCTGTAAGCATCAAGGAAGCTCATACGCTGATGGTGTGTCGTCGCATCTACAAGCTGGTCAATTTTGGGTAGGGGAAAACAATCCTTAGGGCAGGCTTTGTTTAGGTCCGTGAAATCAACGCACACTCGCCAAGTCCCATTTTTCTTCTTCACAACCACAGTATTAGAGAGCCATGTAGGGTAGGTCACTTCCCTGATTGCCCCGGCATCAAGCAACCTGTCAACCTCTTCAACAACGACGGCTGTATGCTCTGCGGTTGACCACCGGCTTTTCTGAATGATCGGCTTGCATTTATGGTTAACATTCAAACGGTGCTGCGAAACAGACGGATCTATACCCGGCATCTTGTATGGAGTCGACGCAAAGACATCAAGGTTTCTGAGTAGGAAGGAAATTAGCTGCTGTCTGTCGGCTTGATTCAGGGAGGCGCCGACCATGAAGAACCTGTCTGGGTTTTCGTCGATTTCAACTCGATCTAGGGCTTCCGTAGCCTTTTCACTTGGGAGTCGCCCAACATCGTCGAGGTTCTCCCGATTCGGCACCTCGATAGAATTCACTTGCAACTCCTTTGGCGTCTTTCCGGCAAGGAGATAGCATGCTTGTGCCGACTTCTGGAGGCCACAGATTTGCTCAATGCCGCGTTCTGTTGGCAAGCGTAGCAGCTGATGATAGGTGTTTGGCACGGCCTGCATAGTATGCAGCCAAGTTCGCCCCATGATGAGATTATACGGCGATGACAGTTTCACGACTAAGAACTCCACATCCACTGTTCAGGAGCTCGCTCGAACGGGTAGTGTGATTTTCCCTAACGGGTATTCTGGATTGGCGTTGAAGCCGAATAGTGGATAAAGTGCCGGAGAGAGATCCGATTCGGAGAAGCCGAGTTTGGTGAATGTTTTGTAATACATAGCTTCCAATGTGCTTCTTGGGTTAATGAGTACGCGCTTAACGGTGGATCAGTTTACGCGTAACTCGATTACCAATGGATCAATGTGGGGAAGTGTCACTCCGACCAAATCTGAATCGTCAAAAGCAAAGCTCGCAGTTTCATGGGGCCGTTTAGACGAAGTGAGTTGATTTTGAGGGTCGGGATTCGACTGAATCGTATGCACCGCGGATGACATTGGCAGGCTGTATATCATGTGGATCACGTCGAGTGGAGGTGAATCTTGTCTTAAAGTTATTGCTTAGGTTGCCGACCATCTTGTACCAACTCCTCCAGGTGATCCTTTAATGCATAACAACTCTCAGTATCATGGCCGTGATCCTTATGATACTCGCACCGCCTATCCCGTCTTCGCGTGTCGGGAGGTCCCATCATTTTCGACGGCTATTTGAAGAACGGAAGATGTTGGATTTTGGACATGACCGTGCTGATCGGTTCTGATAACTCCAATATGTCTTGTCGGCGCGCTTTGTGCGCCTGCTATCGACTTGCAATTGTTCATTTGCTCAGTGGGAGCATTGGTCGCTTGACCAGTGAGAATCCCGTCTCTTATCTCGTTTAGCCCGATGCCGTGGTTCAGGGCTCTGAGGTGGTACAAAATTTAATGGCTGAGTAATTTCAGAAGGAGCCGTCTTGTTGGTCACATTTTCGGCTTTAACCCGCAAGGCGTCATCTTCCACTTTACAGTATTCCTCAACTTTCTTCATCAACGACCAGACTATTTTGGGGGGCCGTCTGGTTAGAGAGTTGTGGAGGGCACTGTTGGGATGCAGTCCCATCTTGAAGGCGGTAATGGCCATGGAGTCATTGCAAGCATCATCTACTAGATTAAAGCACTCTCAATACCGCGCTGAATACGCACGAAGGGTTTCCCTCGGTTAAATCTGCATTGCCTAGAGGGAATCGGCTTGCTTTGGCAGGACCTTATTAGTGATAAACCTTGCCCTGAAGGATTTTTGGAGTTGGTGGAAGCTCTTGATCGAAGCTGGCTCCAGTTTATAATACCACCTGACAGCCAGTGGTCCCAGACTGCTCAAAAATATTCTGCACATGAGAGTCTCGTCGTCTGCATGTAGCGTCATGGCTTGCTTTGTAATGGCGAATATGATCGGTGGGGTCTGATTTACCGTCGTACAAGGTGAATGATGGTGCTTTGAATTTCTTAGGTAGCACTGCCCTTGCAATCCGTCGTACAAAGGGATCGTGCTGGTCTTCTTTGTCTGAACTGTTTCTTCTTTGCTTATGCCTTATACGTGGACTTTCTTCAGAGGAACTAGTAGTTTTGGGTCGCCCTTTCTTCTTGGGCTCCAGGGATAATAAGTCGGAGTCGCTATCAATGTCTTGTTGTCAAGCTCGAGGTCGTCGACCACCTGCCCTCAGAGGTCGTTCCGGATCTTGGCGTATAGCTTGTTTGGACTTCGCCACTTCCAAGGCCAAATCCTGACGGAGACGTTCATTCTCAGCGATCATGTTCTCCAACCTCTATTCGTTTTGCTTTGCTTGTTCCATGATCGCTTGCATTGTCTCATGCGCTGAAGTCGAGAGTAAGGTGAAGTTCAAGGCGCGTCTTGCGGCGATAGTCTCTGGTCCAAGCATGTTTGTTGGAGTAAGGTCGTCTGTCTATGTGGTTTTGTCAGTGACTATCGGAGGGTCTTCCCGTTACGCCCGCCATGGATGTGTTTGAGTATTCCCACAGACGGCACCAATTATGGGGAAGTGGTTTGGAAATACTCTTCAGATCCTAGGGGACGCTCGTGATCCTCAGATTGTCACCTGAAAAGAAATGAACACTCCGGTCGGGGGTGCTGGAATTAGCACTCCGACGGACAAGTTAGTCTCTACTCTCTCTATCACATACCTCTTTCTAGCTGATGTGCTTCTATTTATATCTTTTCTTTCTTGGGCCTCGGGATTGGGCCTACTTTCAATTCGCCATTCGGCTTCTCTTGTAGCAAACCGCTTTTCACTCGGCTCCTTGCTCAATCGGTTATTTGGCCGAATAGGGTAGGATTTGAATGTGCGACACGGGGACGAGTGCTATATATATTTCGACTCTCCAAGTTCAACTATTCGGCCTCTTTACGACTCCCAATACTCGGTCCCCACACATATGTATTGATATATGTGTGTATGCTCTTTCCATCAATAAAGTTCCGTTTTTTTTGTCGAAAAAAAAAATGGTGTAAGTTCTACATGTAGGCCTCACCTCTTGTGAGAGGGTTATATTTCATTATGTATTTAATTTCTGTGCACATAAATTTACTTCTAAAAGTATTGACTGCTTTTAGTTGGACCAAGTATATAGTTGTGTGGTTTACAATTTTTAACACGTCCAAATAACCAATCTAACCCTCCAATACTTATAAATCTTCTCATTTTTTACTTTCATCTCTCCCTCTAAACTTTTTATCACCGCTTCCCACCCCTCATTGCATTGCCCACTCTTTGTCGCTTCCTAGACACAAATATATCATCAAGCATTTCATTTATTTTGATTTTGTAAATTTATAATTATCGTATAAGATTTATAACTGTAAAATGTATACATACTATATGTTGAAATTTACAGCCTGTCCAACTCATTGGTTTGAAATTGTCAAAAATTCATACCAACCTGCTAGTTTTGAGGCCATGCATATTGGTGGTAGGTTAAGAAATTGTCAACTTGTTAAGAGCAGTTTGATTGAGATTATTTTTCCTCAATCAACCTCCACACAACTCCAACTCCAATTCCAATTTTAAATTTGATTTGCATATAAAATGTTCAATACATTGCTTGAATGTGCCACTTGTGCCAATGAATTATTTGTTTGCACAAACGTAGCTTTCAATGTCAAGCTAATAATAAAGATTGTTACATTTTTGTAATCAACTGGATTTGCTCGTACCTTCATCAAACTACGACTTTCATGTACATAAAATTTGTCTTATTAGACAAATCCAAATAAGCATCAAGAAAGCTTTTTTTTAGATTAGGTAGAAAAGGCATTTCAAACAAAAATGAACATTCACTTTGTTTGGTTTGAGTTTTTTAAAAATATATTTTTTAAAATTTTATTTTTTTATTTTTTTTGTTTTTATTGATTTTTTTAATATTTGAAGCACTTTTTAAAAAAATTTAGACACATCTAACATAAATACACTTAAAAAGTATAATTTTCATGAAAAAAATCTTTAAAAAATTCATTAAATATAAAAAATATAAAAATATATAAAAATTCAGTATATTTTTCATATTTTTGTGTGTTTATTAATTTTTTGAAATATTTTTCACAAATATTTTACTTTTTAGATACATCTAAGTATGGTGCATCTAAAAAAGTTAAAAAAATATTTAAACTTCTAAAAATATTTACTAAAAACAAAAAAATACGAAAAATAAAAAAAATCAATTTAAAAAAAATTAAATTTAAAAAATTGAAATCAAACGCACTGATTAATTTTTAGAATAGGAGTGACCACTACAACAAAATGTACATTTGGCGACCAAAATTGGCGACTAAAAAAAATTTAGTCGCCAAAAGTTAGGGAATTGCCGACCAACATTTTTTTTAGTCGCCAAAAGTAAAATATTTAGTTACTAATTTTTTTTAGTCGGGGGTACATACATTATTGGTGACTAAAAAAAATTTAGTCGCTAAAAATGCCAGAATTGGCGACAAAAAAAAAAAACTTAGTCATTGTATATTGACTTTTGGCTACTAAAATATTTAGTCGCCGAATGGAAAATAAAAAAATTATTTTTTCTCTTTGGTGCCTAAAGTTTTAGTCGCCAAAAACTTACTTTCAGCGACAAAAAATTATTTTAGTCGCCTTTAGCTAACTTTTTCTGACTAAAATGTTTAGTCACCAACTGTAATTAAAGTTTTTAAAGAAAGATTTTGAATTTTTGGCGGGCTCCTTAATTAACGACGAAGCTTTATTTTAGTCGGGGAAAAAAAGTTAACAAAGATGTAATTTTTAGTCAATAATATTACTTATTGGCGACTAAATTTGAATTTAGTCGGTAAAAAGTCCCCTTTCAACGACTAAAATTTTGATTGGTCACTGTTGGTCCAAATTTTAGGCCCAAAAAAAGAAATTAATCAGCAATATTGGTTTTTTCCCGACTAAGATTAAAATTAGTTGCCAAATAGCACTTTTGGCAACTAATGTTTTCGTGTTTAGTAGCCTTTTGGCTCTAAAAAAATTTAGTCGACAGATCTGTTTTTTTGTCGACAAAAACAGATATTAGTCGCTAAATGTTCAATTTTCAACCCGCCAATCCTTTATTTCCGCGCACGCCTCTCTCTATTATACAACATCACACTTCATAACACGTACACACACACACCATCCTTTGAACCTCACATTGTAGGTTCTCTTTTCCCTTCATCGTAGCTTTGACATTATGACGGCCACCGCCCCCCGTACAAATCACCACCGTCATAGCCGCACATTTCAGGTTCTCTCTCTCTCACTCTCTGTGTCTCTCACACTCTCGTTTTTGCTCACGGTCTGTCCGTGTGTCTCTCTCTCTGTCACTTGGCTTCTCTCACAGTCTCTCTGTCTCTCTCTCTCTTCTTTATCTGTTTCCCCCTCTTCTGACATTGTTGGTTTAGGGTTTATTCAAATTTGAATGTATGTGCCTCTAATTTATTAAAAATTTGAAAGATGATGTTTAATATATGTGTGTGTATGTATATAAAATGCTTTGTACATGTATTGTAGGCGTCTCTCTCTCACTTGAGCTCTCTCACGCACAGTCTCGATCTATCTCTGTCTCTCTATCTCTCTGTCTGTTTGTCTGTCTGTCTGTCTGTCTGTCTGTCTCTCTCTCTCTCTCTCTCTCTCTCTCTCTCTCTCTCTATCCCCCCTGCTCTGTTTCCCCATTTTCTCACATTGTTGCTTTAGGGTTTATTCAAAATTTAGTGTTTGGGGCTATAATTTATGATAAATTTCAAACATGAATGTGTGTGTATGTATATGCAGGTGCATGTGTGTGTGTATATAATGCAGATTGTGGAATGTGTGTGTATATATAATGCTATGTGGATATATATATGCAGATGTTTGTGGTGAATTTTAATTTTATACTACAGATGTTTATGGGTGAATTTTATGGGTGGATATATGCAGATGTTTATAGTAAATTTTATTTTTATCCTTATATTTTGTAGAACCAGCGAGACAAAATGATTATGAAGACTCTGTCCTTTCTTTTGCTCAATTTTCTCAGCAACCAAACTGATTATATATAAATGCTCTATCTACATATGCAGGGGATTCAATCACTACACTTATTGTCACTCAACAGCAGCTAGAACCTTCAACCTACACTACATAAGGTACCGAGTTTGTGTCCTGTAAATTTTTATGACGTGGGTATTATTGTGTTGTAATAATATTTATTAAAACATGAAGGAAAAAAAAAAAACCCTTCAGTCATTTCACAGAATACAAGTGAAGTAGAGGAATACATAAGGTTGATTAGGAGACTTAATTAACCTCAGATTTATGCATCTTATACATAGAGAAACCTGATTTTATTCGCAACGTACCATTGCTTTTTTAATAGAATTGTAGGCACCACATTTTTGACCGTCCTCAAGACTTGGACGTCATCGTTTGAATATTCGATGATCATCCATGCTTGTGTTCGTTTTGAGTTCCTGAAGGTCTCGACTGTGCGCCTTGCCTTGGAGCCTCTCAACTTGTCTGTTTTGTGCTTGGTTGTAGACCAAGAGCTTGTGGCTTTGTTTCTGAGGGAAGGGGGCGGCTTGTTGGCCAGCCCTACAACCCATCAGCCAAGTCCTGTGCCCATTGACCGTGCCCTCTTTCCATCGGCCATCAGTGGTGACCAGTCGGCATCACTAATGGCAGGTCGGCACCTTTAATGGCCAGTCGACCATATATTTTGGCCGAGGCCCTTTTCTTTGCTTTTGCAGATAATTTGTTGCTAGCTGGTGAGTATAGAATGCATCCTCCATACACGTATATGGAGGGATTGCACCAAGCTTCTAGCTTGTCCAAGAAGCTTGAGACTTGGATTTCTATAAGAGGGGAGTCTCCTCTCCCCTTTCAAAGGTTCAGAAAATTTGCATAGAGCCATACATATCTCTCTCTCTCTCTATATATATATATATACATTTCTCCATTTCTCTCTATATTTGCACTAGTTTGTGCCTTAAAGTGGTTTTTCTTCACACTTTTGCACTAAAGCACCTAGTGAAACGCCTTCACTCTTGAGCTGAGGTTCTTGGAGGTTGCTTTTGAGTAGTTTTGACTTGGTTTTTGCCTCTGAGGTTGCTGTTTTGAAGTTGTTCTTCAAGGATGAGTCTTGATCCTCTTTAAAGCTTTGTTGTAGTTACTTACTTAGCCATCTTTGCATGCTTATTTTGGCTTAGTTTTCAACTGTAAAAAGTTCTATTTTCAAGTACTTAAGGTAGTTGTTTGAGACCTCTTTGGTGTTAGGGGTGGTTTATCCCCTTTGGTGGCTTGTTTGGCTTTGTTTTGTGCCATCCTTTTAGGCCTTCAAGATCACCTTTGTTTGGCCTCTTCACCACTGAATTCCAGAGAAATTTCAATGGTGGAAAGTGTGTTTTGAGGCCCCAAATAGGTAGGGGTGGTCCCCCTTCTTTTGTATCTTGTTTGCATGTGTTATTGGCTTACCAAGTTGGCATGTTTTTCTACCTCCTTGAGGCTCCATCTTAGCTTGTTTCAGGCCTTATTTTGCCATGATATACCTCTATCTAGGGTTGTTTTGGTTACCTCTTGCATGCTCCTTGCACTTGTAGTGCAATTCCACTCACTAGCCTAGCATGCTTACTACTTTGGCCTATGGTTCTAGTTTGTTTTGGCTCTATTTCAGTATGTTTTTTGATTTCACATGCTCTAGGTCTGATTTGGGTGGTCTTGATCATGTATGCTTTGCTTTATATAGCCATAGTGTAAAGCCCCTCCACTAGCTTGGTGTTTTGAGCCCACTAGCATGCATTGCTTGGGCTATTTGCATGTTTTGGCATGATATTTCAGAGCATATAGTGTTGTCACACTTCCATGTTTTTCACTCTTTAGGTGCTCTTGAGAGTTACACCTTTATGCCTTGTTTATGAACCAATGCATGAGCATCATTCTCTTGCCATTCGTGCTATCATTTCAGATCATATTGGTCATTGTTTTGGCATATATGAGGTCTGTTTGGTGTTGGTTTAGTCCATTGAGCATTGTATTGCATGCCTCTTGTATGATGCTCTTTACTTGCTTTGATGCTTTAGCCTCCAAACATGCTATGCATGCATTGCTTATATGTTAGAACCTTGTGCATGCCACATTAACATTGTTAGATAGGCATGTTGTGTGTGTTGCATTGTGTTTGGATCGGATGTTGATCCAAACACAAGAAACGAGGGGCATTTCATACTTGAAGTGATGAAACGCGCCTTATTTCTCGGTCGCCGACCCTCTTGATCAAGCATGATAGAGGTGGAGGCCCTTATGTGTTATTTGTGCATTCATTGACACTGAATTGTGCAAACTTGGCTTCTCAGCCATTGTGCATTATGATGCTCGGTTGGTGGCCCGAGAGTCGAGTACTGTACTCCCTTGAGCTTGAGAAATGATAGGGAGGGTGGTTGTACACACATTCCTTACAAATACACTGTCATGCCTCTGTTTGTGCTATGTTGTAGCAAAAGGAGAAATTACAGGAAGCAGTGGCCGATCGGCCATCAAAGTTGCCGACCGGCCACCAAGGCTGCCGATCGGCTATCAGAAGTGGCCGATGGCCATCAGCTTTGGCCGACTATCCCTCAGCATGTTCCTAAGATGGGTCAAAGGCAACTTGGAAGTTGGCACAATTTTCAGAAGACCAAAAGAGTGCAAATAGAGGCATCATGAGGCACGGTAGTGGATTTCCGAGCGAAGCCGACCGAGCATGCATATCCTCCTCGCCTCCCGAGGCCATTTGGTTAAATTGCTTAGCTAAACTAGTTCATTAGCTTAGTTATTTTGTAATTAATTAGTTAAGTGTTTAATTAATTAATTCGGTTTGTAATAATTAATTAGCTAAGTTAGTTAATTAGTTGGTTTGTAATAATTAGTTTAATTAGCGTAGCTAGTTAGCTAAATTCATTCGGACCCTCCATCGAGAAGGCAAATGTTGTAATAAAGGTGCGTATGCGTGTGCATGTCTTCCAACCCCCATTTCTTTCTCCCTTTTACTTATCAGCTTTTGATGGTTAGTTTAGGGCATGTTTCAATTAGCATATTTATGCTTTGCATGCGTGCATCATTCATTTGTCTTGCATGTACCGGGCTCGGCGCATCATACAAACTGCATTGTACTTCAATACCTACTTGAATACGTGTTTCAAAGCATGTTATCAAGTGTTACATTCATATGCCATCTTAGATAGCCGAGCCTACTTAGTTACATATTGCATGTCTTGTATTAGGCATTCTGCGTAGTTAGGATCATGCATTGATTTCTAACTAGTTGTTGTTTTGGCTCAGAGTACACTGTAAGTGTTTATGCTTTAGCATCCTTGCATGTGTCTAAGTGACTGCCATGATAGCATGCTTGCCATGAGACTATGTGCTTAAGTGATTAACTGTATGAATGCCCGTGGATGAAGGCTTCATTGCTTGAATTGGAACAATTCATCAAAATGTGTGTTTTAAGCCCACTTGCTTGTGGCAAATCATGTTTTAAGCCCACTTGAGGGTGGAAAATCCGCATTTTAGCCTACTTGCAAGTAGCATCTTCAAACCATTTTCGAAAAACAAACATGAGATGTTTTGTTCCAAATTGAGTGATTTAGTATATACTTGTATGCTGCGCGCATCACATAGTAAGGTTAGCTAATAATCAGAATAAGAACACATGTGTTTTCAAAAATAACATATCATGTTTAGTAGAGGCCAATCCTTTGATCGGGTGAGCGGGGGTGCTCATTTCATGACCTTCCCCTCTCGTACCCAAGTTCCCGAGCGGAGGTAACTTTGGTGATGACAAACACGTGGCCTTAGGCATGAGTCAGGTTTCGTAAATTTCCCAAAACAAAATATTTAGGTGGCAACTCTGAAATCTGGAAAAACAGTCCATGTTTGACGCTTTTTAATTAAAATCGATTTTCCAAAACGATTTGCTGGATTTGGATTCTTTGGTGATTTATCAGTCTTACATTGCACTTTGTGAAATTAGATTCAGAACCGTGACATGAGTCCAAACTGTAGTAGCTAGAACTACAATTCGCACCCTCGCACGCGGAGCGGAGTTCGGGGCGGTCTACAAGAATCCACTAGGTTTTTGAGTCCCCTCTCTTGCATTTGAATGCTCTAACTTTGCTTACTGGTTGCCATCCAGCTTAAGCCCAAAGTGGATATGAGGAAAATGTGCCCACTGTTAAACAACATACATATTCACAAAAAATAAAAATAAAAATAAAAATATACTTGTTATAATAACATGTTTTTGTGTTGTGAACAATATATATAATAACATGTTTTTGTGTTGTGAACAATTTTTTTTTTTTTCTTTTGTTTACCTTAAACATGAAAAAGTGTTGCACTAGATGATGAATGCAGTAGAAATAATATGTTGACATCATTGAAAATAATAAGATGTCTGATTCCAAGATATTATTTAGGGTTAAATATGTTGTCAATTCCCAAAGTATGCATTTTGTTTCATTTTCGATATTTTAATATTTCAATTTGATTTTCAATTTTTATTTATTTTTAGTTGTGAGACATTTTTTGATGAATTTCTAAAACAACACCTTAAAACTAATTGTGGTTGAACATTGTACGAAATCAAACCCTTTTTGTGCTTTACTAGGGAAGCTAGTTTGATGAGATATGCTTACAAACCTACTTTGGTCCTAGTCCTAGTTCATAGAGATGTCAGTTTTTACCTCTTCAATATAGAATCTCACTACTGAACACCAGTGATAAAAGAAACGGCTAATTTTATGCATAGAAGAGTATCTTATTCACCAATCTTTAATTTGATTGTAATATTTCACAAGCATATATATGTGTGTGTGTGTGTGTGTGTGTGTGTGTGTGTGATTTGTTTTCTATGTTTTGATGATCTACAATGATTATTACAGGTTACTCCATTGAAGGAAAAAAAAATTTTCCAAAATTAAGGCAGTGGAAAACAGACTCAATCAACTATGTAAAAGGTATGTAGTTTGCATTTTAACCTTGATTTAGTGTCCTTTATGTATATTTCTTCTGTTGATTGATTTGGATTTGAATCCTAGATATTAATTTTCAAAATCTTATTGAAGTCAAAGGTCTTAGGAAGAAATTTTGTTTATTTAATGTGTTTTTCTCAATTTCTATATTAAACTTGTTGAGGATTATGGGGGTTTACGATACCCAGAAGGAGAAGATGAATAATTTGGTGTTGGACCAGAGTTTTTACATTGAGAGCGAAGATGAAGATCAGGAGAATGAATTTAACAAAGGTGAAGATGATGGGAATGATTCGGATTCTTCCAATTATTCAAATGAAAACTGGCAGCAGAGCAAAACCGGTTCTCTCAACACCACCACATGGCCACAAAGTTACAGGTCTCTCTATCATTTTTCTCTGTTTTGCTTTGCTCAGTTTCATGCATATCTTAGTTAGTGATCTGGAATTTGTTTATTGAACAGGGGGAACCTACGGATTTTTCATTATCTTTTTCTGTGTTTATTGGATTGTTGTGATCTGAAAGTTTTGTTTCTTCTGAAAAAATATGAATGGTGAAATCTTTTTAACTTGGATACTCTTTAAGCTCATGCAATGCTATAGACCCGAAGAAAGTGAGAAAAACAAAATTAATGATTGAGAGAGGATCTGGATCCGCATATCATTAGGGTGAAAGTGAAAAAGTGGACAAATTTGATTTTGAAGTGACTATAAATTCTCAGATGAGGTTAAATGCTCCCTGGTTGTTGCCAGGGTAACACTTTTGTGAATTAAAAAAAGATGCTCAAAAGTCAAGATTGAGTGTAGTGAATTTAAAAGGGTAACTCCATCCTTTCACTTTATGTGTAGAATTTAGAGGGAGTGAAAACATCAGTTCAGCATATACTCTTGAATTGGCATGAACTTGGGAAAGTTTCTAGAACATTAGAGTTAAATATTGTCATCTTCTTAATGTGAAAACAATTTTGAAATTAACAAAGCATACGTGAAGAAATAAAAAACAATCTTGAAATTAACAAATCATACGTGAAGAAATAAAAATTATAATACTTGAGAATAGTTCAAAACTCTTTCAATTATTCCACATGTGAATTGGACGTATGATGAAATCTTCAAATGTTAGCTTTTCCTTGTGATGTATAACGTATTGCTTCTATATCTACTTTCAAAAACTTAATTTTTTTCTCAGCTAAATTTTCAGGCAGTCAATTGATCTGTATAGTAGCGTGCCATCTCCAAGTATACAATTTCTTGGCACTTCTTCATTATCAAGATTAAGCAGTTCATTTCTTTCCTCATCACTGACAAGGCGACACTCCTGAGTTTCAACCTTCTGAGTCTAAACCTCTGTTGTCAACACCAGAAGATGAGCAACAACCGAAACAAAAACGTAGTTTACATTCTCTGCTTCCTCCTGTTCCATCAAGGAAGTCTTCTGTGAGGAAATCAGTCAAGATTTCACATGAACTTCCAGTTTCTCAACAGAGCTCATATAGCCAAGCTGTGCTAAACGGTAAGTTACATGAGCTCATTTCAGTACTTATATATGTTAGATTTAATTCGTTGGGATCGTATATAAAAGGCTCCACATAAGTCAGCTGATAGACTGAATCTACCATATTAATGTCTGGATATTGCACATGGCTATTAATTGTGTGCTTGTAACCTTGGTACAGACTATGACTTGGTGAAGCTACTTAAATTTTGACATTTTAGTTATTCATAAAGTATGGTGTGTGAAGAACTGCTAACTTTTTGATGATCCTGAGGGGTTCTTGCATGATTTTTTAAGTGTCTATAATGCCCTTTGCTTTGAAGAGAACTGAGCACTGCCATTCTTAGAAACTAATTCATAATATGTCAGTAAATTTTTATTCTCATAAGAAAGAAGGAAGAAAAGAAAGGTTTGTTACGTTCACTTTTAGTCGAAGATTGAATGGATTGCTGAGTCTATGTTGTATGTTTGATCTTTTTCTGTGAAGCTTCATAAATATTGGTAGTATGAATTCACTTTGGGAAATTGGGGTGACTTGTGAAATTGAAATTTTCTATTGTATTTTTATTGCGTTTCTATATGACCATAGATGCAGACATGTGGAAATTTTTGACCATTATCACAAATGATTTAAGAAAACTGAAGTGATAGTATTTTATCAAGTCCTTAGCTGATGATTTAGCATTACTTATTGAGATGGCAGCCATTTTCTTCATGACTGACTTGTGAGACTAATTTAGCTTCCAAAGCCTATTAAACATAATGGATGACTTTAATGTACACAGCTCAAGTGTGCTCCTTGTTAAAGATTGGAGGATAGAAAAGAATGAAAAGAATTATTTGGCTTACCAGAACTGCATTGGTGATTTCTACTGTGGTTATGGGTATTTCCATGCCTTTCTTTGGTAAGTTTTCATGCTTTACTAATTGTTTGATAATGCTCGATTTAGAAGCTTGATTGGAACCCGTCCTTTGGTTGGTTCTGCTATGCTGTTTACAACAATAGATTTTCATCTTTTTGAACATGTTAATGATTGCATTAGCATATCTGTTTCTGGTATGACAGGTCTGGTGATGGCACTGCTTGGATCTTTACATACGATGCTAGTAGTAAGTATTTGTGTACCGTTTTTACCCATTTTTTTCTCCTATTGCTTTCACTTCTTTCCAAGTAATCAAATTCAAAAAGTTTATGTTCTTTACATTGTACTGACTAAATTTTCTATTGCAGACCTTGATACTTCCTTGTGCCTGTTATTTGAGCATCTTGAAGGGGAAAATAACTTGCTTTTAGGTATGGCCAAGATGCAACCTTCATTTGTATTCATTTATGTTGAACATAACAATATCAGTTACATACTTTTAAATTGCTTAACTTGTAGTTCAAAATAGCTTCCCCATAACAAATAGGACTTGTCACAACTGACGGAATATAATCCAGACCCGTAGGTTGGGAGTTAGAGCCGAATACGCCCTAAACTTAGTCAAAAAATGGCGTTTCGGGGCGAAAATTCAAAACAGTGCCCGAACCACCATGTGACTCACTCGTATAGTTCCCCCATGAAAAATAGGACATGTGACAACTGACGGAATGTAATCTGGACCCGTACGTAGATAGTTAGAGCCGAATACACCTTAAACTTACTGAAAAAAGGGCTTTTAGGGCGCGAAAATTTAAAACAGCCCCCGAACCACCGTGTGACTCTCACGGATAGCTTTGCCATGACAAATAGGACTTGTGAGAACTGACGGAACATAATTCGGACCCGTTGGTTGAGAGTTAGAGCCAAATACGCTCTAAACTTAGTCGAAAAAAGGCGTATCGGGGGCGAAAATTCAAAACAGCCCCTAAATGAATGTGTGGCTCATACGGATAGCTTCACCATGACAAATAGGACTTGAGAGAACTGACGGAATGTAATTCGGACTCATAAGCAGGGAGTTAGAGCCGAAAATGCCTGAAACTTAGTCGAAAAAGAGCGTTTCGAAGGCGAAAATTCATAGCAGCCTCAAAACCAAAGTGTCACTCACACGGACAGTTTTCCCATGACAAATAAGACTTATGAGAAATGATGGAACGTAATCCGAACCCATAAGTTGGGAGTTAGAGCTGAATACGCTCTAGTAAAAAAAGAGCGTTTCGAGGGCGAAAATTCAAAACAGCCCCCGAACGACTGTATGGCTCACACGGATAGTTCCTCCAAGACAAATAGGACTTGTGATAACTGACAGAACGTAATTCAGACCTGTAGGTTGGGAGTTAGAGCCGAATACACTCTAAACTTAGTCGAAAAAAGGCGTTTCGGTGGCAAAAATTCAAAACAACCCCCGAACAACCGTGTGGCTCATGCGGATAGCTTTACCATGACAAATAGGACTTGTGAGAACTGAGCGAACGTAATTCGGACCCGTAGGTTGGGAGTTAGAGCCGAATATGTCCTAAACTTAGTCGAAAAATGGCGTTTTGGGGGCCTAAAATTCAAAATAGCCCCCGAACGACTATGTGGCTCACACGGATAGCTTCGCCACGACAAATAGGACTTGTGAGAACTGATGGAACGTAATTCAGACCCGTAAGTTGGGATTTAGAGTCGAATACGCCCTAAACTTAGTCGAAAAAGGGCATTTCGGAGGTGAAAATTCGAAACAACCCCCGAACCACCGTGTGGCTCACACTGACAGTTCCCCAATGACAAATAGGACTTGTGACAACTGACGAAACATAATCCGGACCCGTAGGTTGGGAGTTAGAGCCAAATATGCTCTAAACTTAGTCGAAAAAAGGCGTTTCGGGGGTGAAAATTCAAAACAGCCCCTAAATGACTGTGTGGCTCATACGGATAGCTTCACCATGACAAATAGGACTTGTGAGAACTGACGAAATGTAATTTGGACCCGTAAGTAGGGAGTTAGAGCCGAAAATGCCCGAAACTTAGTCGAAAAAGAGCATTTCGGAGGCGAAAATTCATAGCAACCTCAAAACCAAAGTGTCACTCACACAGACAGTTTTCCCATGACAAATAAGACTTGTGAGAAATGATGGAACGTAATCCGGACCCATAGGTTGGGAGTTAGAGCCGAATACGCCCTAAACTTAGTAAAAAAAGAGCGTTTCGAGGGCGAAATTCAAAACAGCCCCCGAACGACCGTGTGGCTCACACGGATAGTTCCTTCATGACAAATAGGACTTGTGATAACTGACAGAACATAATTCAGACCCGTAGGTTGGGAGTTAGAGCCGAATACACTCTAAACTTAGTCGAAAAAGGCGTTTCGGGGGCGAAAATTCAAAATAACCCCCGAACAACCGTGTGGCTCACACGGATAGCGTCACCATGGCAAATAGGACTTGTGAGAACTGAGGGAACGTAATTCAGACCCATAGGTTGGGAGTTAGAGCCGAATATGCCCTAAACTTAGTCGAAAAATGGCGTTTCGGGGGCCTAAAATTCAAAATAGCCCCCGAACGACTTTGTGGCTCACACGGATAGCTTCGCCGTGACAAATAGGACTTGTGAGAACTGATGAAACGTAATTCGGACCCGTAAGTTGGGTGTTAGAGCCGAATACGCCCTAAATTTAGTCGAAAAATGGCATTTCGGGGTTGAAAATTCAAAACAACCCCCGAACCACCGTGTGGCTCACACGGACAGTTCCCCCATGATAAATAGGACTTTTGACAACTAACGGAACGTAATCCGGACCCGTAGGTTGGGAGCTAGAGCCGAATATGCTCTACACTTAGTCGAAAAATTACTTTCCGAGGGCGAAAATTCATAACAGCCCCCGAACCACCGTGTGGCTCACACGGACAGTTCTCCCATGACAAATAGGACTTGTGAGAATTGACGTAACGTAATTCGGACCCGTAGGTTGGGATTTAGAGCCGAATACGCCCTAAACTTACTCGAAAAAGGGCTTTATGGGGGTGAAAATTCATAACACCCCCCTGAATGCGCCTTACACTTAGTCGAAAAACTTACAACACTTAGTTAAAAAAGCAACAACTTTATTAAAATAACATCTACATATTCTAATAATTGTCTTTATATATTTATAGGACGAAGAAATTACATATTACATTGTTTGTACAGTTGGTTGGAATAAATATTACATGATACATATATATATACTTTCTTTTATTTCCAAGAAGACATTTCTCGATTGTTCTACCTTAAATGCAAGTTAGAACATGTTCCATATGGCTAACTGAATTGATATTTTGTAACCAATTCTAATGCTTCATTTTTTATTTTTCTTTATAGATGGTTTTGTTGCGTGGAATTGTGGATAATCCATATTAGTCTATGAAAAAGAATTTTCAATTTTGTGTAGAATTAATATAATATTTTTGTCGTCCTCAGTTTTTGTGTAGTTCATTATTACTAATACAAAAAACTTTTGGCAAGCAACAGATAATGACTGTCATGGTACATAGATCACCTTCTGTCGTGGTACATATACCATTTGTCGGCATACATATAGGATGTTTTCTCATGATCCATAGAAAACTTTTGTCGTGGTACATATATCACCTTTTGTTGTGGTACAAATTACTACACCAGGCCAAATGATAATTTCGCTTGGTAGTAAATGTATTTTTTTGTATACGGAAGGTTTTGATTTTTATATGATATATTTTGTATGGAATTATTATTTTTGTTTGGACAACAGTTGATTTGTATGAACTTTGATAGTTAATGTTATTTATTTTTGGTATATGGATGCAGATTGTGGAATGATTGATAGTATGTATTATTTTGTTTTTGTACGTATTACACGTTGCATTGTATATAGACAGGTTGTGGAGAAATTATTATTTCGCGATGAAACATAATATCATGTTTTTGGCGACTAAACAATTAGTAGTTAAAAAGAAATTAGGAAAAGACATTTGGCGACTAAGAGTTTTGTAGCAAAAAAAAAAAAGACATTTGGCGACTAAAAGTTTTGTAGCAAAAAAAAAAAAGACATTTAGCGACTAAAAGTTTAGTAGCAAAAAAAAAAAAAAAAAAAAGACATTTGGTGACTAAAACTTTAGTAGCCAAAAGAAAATCAAACATTTAGCGACTAAAATATTCCGTAGCTAAAAACAAAAAACTAAATTATAAACACACTTTTGCTGATTAAAATTTTAGTAGCAAAAAATGTAAAACTTTAGGCGACCAAATATTTAGTAGCTAAAAGAGGAACTCTTTGCCGACTAAACATTTAGTAGCCAAAGATGGAGACTTTCGGCGACTAAATTTTTAGTAACTAAAAAAGAACTCTTTGCCGACTAAAATTTTAGTAGCTAAAAAGGTGGGACTTTAGGCGACCAAAAGTTTGGTCGTCGAAAATGGTCTAATTTAATTTAATGTCTAACCTTTTGGCGACTAAATATTTAGTTGGCAAATGAATAAATTTAGCAACTAAAATAATTTTAGTCGCCAATTAGCTTTCCCGACAACTACTCTTCGGCTACTAATTTTGCGACCAAAAAATTTAGTCGCTAAAACCTTTTACTGACTAAAAATTGACTTTTAACGACAAAAAATTGAACCGCCAAAAATAAAAATTCTTGTAGTGGACCTTGACTTCGTCGCGTAAGCCTTTGCTTGAGGCAGACACGTCGAACTTTCCAAAGACTTTAGTGCAAAGATTGTCATATGACTTTTTAAAACCTCCCCTAGCCACTCTAATAGATTTCATTGAGGGTTTTTAATTTTTTTATTTGTAATTAATCTGTAATCTGATGAGGAGTCTTTTTTGTATTCACATTTGGCCCTTGGCCGGCGCATATGGATCACGTTTGGGTGGGTTCTTCACATGCTTAAGCCCATTTGCTAAGATGTTTTTATTTTTTATTTTTTAATAGATAAGAAAATAATTACATTATGAAAAATATTTAAATATTTATATTATTAAATAAATAGAGTATTAGTATATAATAATTAGAAAGTTAACAAAATCTAACAATCAATTCACAATGTCCACCAAGCCAAGTTCCATAACAATTACTAATTGTCTAACAACCAATCCACCATGCCCACCAAGCCAAGTTGAATAATCACTACTAATCATATACAACCCTTATAATGGAAAAGAAATAAATCAACCACCACAAAAGATATCAAACTCATCTTTAGTGAAGCTAAACCTAAGATCACACATTACAAAAAAGTGCTATACAACCATTAAGCCAAATGCCTTTGTTCATTTGATAAGAAATTCAAACCCTATAAAGAGGGGAAATTTACGATTTACATTCTTTAAAATGGTTATATTATAAGAAGATTATGAGTTTTGTTCAGACTGTAGGGATTTAGAATAGTGCGCATAAATTAACTCAGAACACCTTATACATAATACATAAATATATATATTTATATATATAAATCGAAAGTTTAAAATGTATTGGATATCGATAGTAGTGGTTAAAGAATTTTGAAACGTTTGATAGTAAAATGAGATTTTATTTTATTAAATTTTACAAAAATTAATTTATTTTAGAAAAGCTAGTCACCTAAAAAATTTGTCTATAAACTTATCAAAAAAAGGGATACATGATCTAAATTCAATTCTTATATGATAGTTATGATAGGTTTCACAGTTAAATATAATTTTTATTTTTTTTTTTCTTTGTGATCTTTGCACAATAAGGGGTCGTTTGGCAATTACTTTTTTAGTTGATTTTTTGGTTTTTTTTGACTATTTTAGTCTGAGATTTTTTCGGTTGTTTGGTTTTCTTGTTTGAATCTTTTAACTTTTTGGCTTTGGGATGGCAAATTTTTTTTTGTCTTTTTGTGATTTTTGTCTTTTTATGATTTTTTTGACTTTTTTTTTGTCCTTTTATAATTTTTTAGCCCCAAGAGGGAAACCAAACGAGCACTAAGTTAAGTGACTTAATTAGTTGATACATCAATTATGGACAACTAATAAGATCTGAAATATCCCAGAATTATAGGGTATGGTGAAAGGGCTGATAAGGTTTAGCTCTAAACTGACAATTAATGGATTAATTTCAAAATCTTAGGGCTTGTTCAGATACTTGGTTATTTTATTTGGCCTTTTAGTGATATTTTAACTTGGTTAAAAAAAGTAGTGTTTGGCATAATAGTTGACTTCTTTTGTTTTTGTAGTTAATTTGATAGTTGTGAGAAAAAAATAAAATAATTATGTTTTAAATTTAATATTTTATTTTATTGATAATTTTAATTAATTTTTTATTTTTATTAACTATTTTAACCAAAATTACTTATCCCAAAACTTTCTTGAGAGACAGACTTGCAAATCAAGATCAATAAGTTTTTTTGTCAGACAAAAGAGTCGACTTTGACAATATTTAATTTCAAATTGTTTCCACAAGTAATTCTATATATAGACCATCTCACATCACATTATTACCTACAAATCTTAAGCGTCACAAACAAACATGGCATCCATGCATTCCTCTACTTGCATTTTCTCTCTCTTTCTCATCTTCCATCTCTCCCTTGCAATCCCCTCAACAACTTCCTCACCCGATACGGTGTGTAGGTCAACTCCTTTCCCTTCCGTTTGCAAATCCATGTTGCCGGGTAACCAACCTGGCAGTACCATACATGACTATGGCCGTTTTTCCATCCGCCGGTCCTTAGCAACAACTCAAAATCTTCTCTCTTTGATCAATAGTAACCTTAGTAACCAAAACACATTGTCTCAAACCGCCATTCGTGCTCTCCAGGATTGCCAACACCTCATCAGCTTAAACCTAGATTTCTTGTCCAATGCCAGCCAATCCATTGGTTTTACAGACACCCTTCAAAGTTCACAAGCTGATGACACACATACTTTACTAAGTGCTGTCTTGACCAACCAACAAACTTGCTCAGACGGGCTTCAAGTTGCGACTTTGCCTTCTTCAGCCATTCAAAATGCCCTTCTAACTCCGTTAAACAATGGAAACATGATGAATAGCGTGTCGCTAGCTCTTTTCAAGCAAGGTTGGGCCCACAATGAGGCCAGACGTGGGCGGGGGCTGCTGACACAACTATTTTTTGGTGGTGGTGCTGGAGGGGTGAATGTGAGCCAAATGGTGGTGGTGAACCAGGATGGTAGTGGGAACTTCACCAATATCACTGCTGCGGTGGCGGCAGCGCCTACTTATAGCAACGGTAGCAATGGCTATTTCGTGATTCATGTGGTGGCCGGAGTTTATCAAGAGTATGTTACGATTACAAAGCACCAAACTTACTTGATGATGATCGGAGATGGGATTAACCAGACTATCATCACCGGTAACCATAGCGTGGCGGATGGGTGGACAACTTTCAATTCTGCAACATTTGGTAAATTTTTATTTTATTGTATTTGGTAGGCTCTTTTAAGCAATGCAAATGCAATTAATTATATTGATTAATATGAGTTTCATCTCATAAGCAAATATAGGAGGTATAAAATTAGCAAATTTAAGCAATGCGATAAATTATACCCACATGCAATTAATCATATCCATGTGAAAGAAATTTGAAACATTAGCAACTAAAATATTACAACTTCTTTTATAATTTATCAAAATTCAATATGCTCTGTACAAAGTTTCTGCATGAAGTTTATCTTACTTTAAATAACTACTTAAGCAGAGTAATATTATATAAACATAAAATTTATACATAATTTTTTTTTTTATAATTATGTGATAGGTTTGAGTTCTATTACTTTAAAAATAAATTTGAATCAATGCGACTTAATGTTAATAATGAAAAAATTAGGTAGTCAAAAGAGTAAATAAAAAAGTGTCCTAAAATAACGTATATAATATATATTTAAATTTGATATGATGTAAATAATACTTTGAATAAATCTAGTCTACATATTTTATTTTCTTATGAGCAAACTTTTATTCACCAAAAAAAAAAAAAAAATCTATACCACATATACACTTCATTTATACATGCATAGCATTTCGAAACCATCTAAACCTAACATTTTGAATGAAAACACCTTGCAGTTGTGGAAGGCCAAGGATTTGTGGCCCTAAACCTAACCATCCGCAACACTGCCGGACCGCAAAAGTCCCAAGCGGTGGCGCTTCGAAACGACGCCGACTTGTCCACTTTCTACAACTGCAGTTTCGAAGGATACCAAGACACCCTCTACACCCATTCCCTCCGGCAATTCTACCGACAATGCGATGTCTATGGTACCGTCGATTTCATCTTTGGAAATGCCGCGACTGTTCTTCAAGATTGCAATATATACCCGCGGCTTCCCTTGCTAGGCCAGTCTAATACAATCACCGCGCAAGGTAAGACCGATATAAATCAAAACACCGGGACTTCAATTCATAATTGTAGCATTACTGCTGCCCAGGACTTGGCGTCGAGCAATGGCACGACACAAACTTTCCTAGGCAGGCCATGGAAGCTTTACTCGACGGTAGTTTATATGCAATCCTTCATGGATAGCTTGATTAATCCTGCTGGGTGGGCCCCGTGGTCTGGGGATTTTGCATTGAACACATCATACTATGCAGAGTATAATAACTATGGACCGGGGTCCAATACTAGTAATCGGGTCACATGGCTTGGTTACCATGTGATTGGTGCAACGGATGCTGTGAATTTTACTGTCTCTAATTTCATATTTGGAGATCACTGGTTACCTCAAACTAAAGTCCCTTATATTGGTGGTTTAATGTGAGTTATGATTTTAAATATTGGTACATATTATCTGATATTGGTTGATATATAGTTATATAGCCAATGTTGATAAGTATCTTGATACCATTATTTAAAACTATAATAAGTATAACACCTTTTGCTATTTCATTCTTGAATTAAATTTGTTTTCAATTTTCTTCCCTTCCAAAATAACATTCCATGATGTAAGAATGCCAAGAAAATGTCTTACTTATGAGTTGTAATTTATTTGTTTTAATGTAAACAATCTCTAGTGTTATTCAAGATTTGGCTTGGGAACTCCCACAACCAAACACCAGTAATCAACAGTGTGTACAGTATACATGCTCATATGGTATCTACTGTTCCTGTACTTTCTTTCATTCCCAAACCACTTGGCTATTATTTTTCGGAGAAGTTATTATTGAATTGTATTCAGTGGCGATATGATAAAATTATTAAAAATTTATTACTTATTTGTAATTAATTTTTTAGAACTTACACTACTGAAGATACGAAAGTTAATTTTTTTTGTTATTTTTTAGCAGTAGAAGTCTATATAGCTAAATTTTGTAGAAGCATTTAAAAGAAGAAGAACAAACTCCAATTTAGTTGTTATTGGAGCTACTAAATTTTGAAATTGCTATAAGAGCCACTCAAATAGTAAATATTAAAATAACCCTGCTAAAACTTTTTTTTGTTTTTGACCTGTGATTAAATTATTATTTTTTGTTAATTTGAGAGATTGAATTACAACGAGATAGGCCTTGTTTCACATAATTTTTTTTGGTTAAAATAATTAATAAAAAAATATATATATTTAGTCAATAAAATAAAATATAACATTTAAACCATAATCATTTCATTTTTTTTCTCTCACAATCATCAAATCAATTACAAAAAAAGTTATTTATTATCTCAAACATAACTTTTTTAACCAGATTAAAATAATAAAACATTTAGATTAAAAAAACCCATCACAAACGGGGGCTAAAAATTGAAAATAAATAAATTTTAACTCTATATAACACATCTCAACTAAGTTGACGTATCTGCGCAACAAATCATTAATAATTTCATCCTTTTCCCTCAAGGAACACCTATAGGTTGACAAGATGCCAACCAAGAAACTATCACCCAAAAAACACCTTAAGCAACTACTCTACCCACAACAAAAAAAAGGCAAACAGCAAAAACATAGCAAATTTTTAGCTCTGTTTTTTTTTTTTTTTTTTTTTTGATCGGCAAAAAGTAAACTTTATTGATGAAACACATACAAAGTATGATAAAATACATCAATAAAAAGGAACTTGGAGCTAATTCAAGCTCAAATCTCCTAGTTTGTGAGAGACCAACAATCAGAGCAAAGCAAAGAAAACTAGCTAGCATTCCATTGCTTGGCAAGCCACAAAACTTAACAGACAACATCAGCAGGCAGCTCCAGCCCTCAACTTTAGCAGACAACAACACAACATTACTGCCCAAAAAACATCAACCATCACAAATCACCCAAGAATGGCTGCCACTACTAACAAACCAACAAACAACAACCAGCAAACAACCACCATCACAAAGCACCCATGAGGTGTTAAGAGACAGCAACACAACATCACTGCAGTCCTACAAACTATGCCTCCTCAAAACTAAAAGTGGACAAGCAACACCAGTACATTTCACACCCTTCCACCAATACATTTCCTAATCTGCTAAATATTGAGCAAAAAATCAGTAACAGAGAAATTGAGATCTTTGAATGAAGTCTTGAGCCAAATAGCAACTCTGAGGATGATTAATTCCTGCAACTCTCCCATCTTTGGTTGAACACTATTGAACACAATCATTTCTACACTTCCAAATTGACCAAATAGCTACAAATGAAATAGCCTTCCAGATTCTCCCCTCTGCGTTGTTAAGCTAGATTTCAGCCCACCATTACAGCAGACATTCAATTGAACTTGGCACAACCCAAAGCATACTCCACCACTGCAACACACCTATCCACACTCTCCAAACCATGGGGCACAAAAAAAGGACATGTTCTATTGTCTCAAGCTCATTTTTTGCAAAACACACAGTTAGAGGATACACTCACATCCAATATCTCAATCCTCTGTGGAAACACACAGGTCTTTACCTTATGTTTTCAAGCAAGCCACCCAAAAAATTGCACTTTGGGTGGAAGATAGTTCACCGATATTGACCTACTAAGAAAACCCAACTCCGTAACCTCTACTGCTGTATAATTGTACAATGTTGATACAAGAGACTAACCAAATTTGCCAGCCGACCACACTGGTTTGTCCACACCATCCAGATTAAGAAATGGAGCCAATCTCAGCACATCTTTGAGCCTGATAAGTTCCTCATCTTCCCAAACAAACATATGCCTTCTGAAACTAAACACCCAATTTTCTGAACTTCCTTTCTTTTCAACAAAGAGCCTTAATGAGCCCCTTGCTCAGTAGATAACCTGAATAATCTAGGGAATTCCTTTTTAAAACATACATCACCACACCATTTATCATGTCAAAACTTCACTCTAAGTCCATTGCCCACTGCAATCTTGAAATGATTAACATAAAACTAAACCAAATTAGCCCTACACTTTGCCACAGCTAAGATATCCCTTCTGATTTTTGAGCTCCTATTATCTTGATTTAGAATAGGAAACCAGTCTCCCCCTTTCAGATTGTGCTTGTTGCAAATTACCTTCTTCCATAAAGATTCCCCTTCATTTGCAAACCTCCACCACCACTTGAGCAAGAGGCATACATTAACATCCCTAATTCTCTGAATACCCAACCCTCACTGTAGTTTGCTTAAAGTTACCTCCTTTCACCTCACCATATGCACTTTCCTCTTCAAATCTGTGCCTCCCTATAAGAATGCAGCCTGAATTCTATCTATTTCCTTGGCAATTCCTTCAGGCATCTTGAACAATGATAGGTAATACACTGGTAGATTAGATAATACTGCCTTGATCAACGTCAACCTACCAGCAAATGACAAAAATCTCTTTTTCCATCCAGAGAGCCTGGCCTTTATTTTATCCATAATTGGTTTCCAAATGTTCTTTCTACTTGGACTCACACCTAAAGGCAACCCAAGATATTTCAGTGGGAACCCTTGAGTTGTACAGTTCAATAGTGTTGCAAACTCCTTGCTGGATGCTTCAGAAATACCCACTCCACATACCACACTTTTATGATGATTAATCTTGAGACTTGAAAGGATTTCAAACCACCTAAGAATCCTTTTTATATTTAGCATCTCCTGCCTATTAGCCTCACAAAACAATAGGGAATCATTAGCAAATTGCAAATGAGATGCTATTATTCTATTGACACCAATTTCCACCCCCTTAATGAATCTCATTTCTCTTGCTCTCCTCAGTAAAACACTCAGCCCATCAGCAGCCAAGTTAAATAAGAATGGTGATAAAGGATCCCCTTGTCTAAGCCTTTTTTGAGGAGAGAACTCTTTAGTTGGTGATCCATTTCCTAAAACTGAGACTCTGGCTGATGACACACATTCCTTTATCCATGAAATCCACTTTGATCCAAACCCAAAATTTGAAAGCATTGAAATAAGAAATTCCCAATTAATGGAATCATAAACCTTCTCAAAATCAAGCTTAAACAACAAACCTTTCTTCTTAGCTTTCTTTCACCCATTTGCTATTTCATTGGCTATTAACACTCCATCCAAAATGTTTCTCCCTCCTAGAAAAGCAGATTGTGTTTCACTAATTACCTCAAAGCATTTTCCTTCTTTGGATAGGATCTTATACATAGACCCTATCAAACTTATTGGCCCAAACTCATTTAGACTCAAAGCATTTTCCTTCTTTGGAATGAGAGTAATAAATGAGCTATTCAAACCATACTCCAACCTTCCTCTGATATAAAACTCTTTCATAAAATGGATCATTTCTTCTTTGACCACCTTCCAATTCTTTTGAAAGCACAACATGTTGAAACCATCTGGACCCGGTGCTTTATTACCATTACAGTCTTTCGCTGCTGCCCATATCTCTTCATTAGAGAAATCTTCTTCTAGCTGTGCAAAATTCTGACTGTGCCTTATAGACTTGAAGTCCCCTATTAAAATAGGCCTCCTCCTCCACTTTTCTGAGAAATGCTTTTTAAAATAGGTCCAGACCTCATGTTTTACTTGGTCAGGCTCTTCAGCTACACTCCCCTCTACTGTAATGGAGTTTATTGCATTTCTATTGAGTCTGCAGCTTGCTGTGATATGGAAGAATCTAGTATTCCTATCCCTTCTGAGATTCCAATCCAATTTTGATTTTTGAAGCAATGCCCATTCAATCATATGACTGAGAGTCCACATCTCACTTCTTAACTGTCTTTTCTGTTTCAGTTCTACCTCCACTAATGGACTGACTTCAGCTTTCAAATCAAGAATATGCAATTCATCCTTAACTGCTTTTTGTTTTGATTCCACAGTGCCATACACCTCTCTATTCCACTGTTTCAAAGCCATCTTTAGAGCTTGTAATTTCTTTTGTAAAGTAAAGCTAGCATCCCCTACTATGTATGACTCTCTTCAAACCTTCACCATTAGAGAAACAAACTTAGGATGCAATAGCCAAGCATTCAAGAACTTAAAAGGCTTTGGCCCCCAATCCCTCACATCTTCCATAAGCACTAGGGGACAATGATCTGAGATGGTTCTTGATAATCCCCATAATTTGAGCTTAAACCTTTTAATCCATTTAGGACTAAGAAGGAACCTATCAATTTTACTCCATTTAATTCCATCATGAGCATTGTACCAGGTGTATTTTCTGCCAAGCATCTAAATTTCAATCACCTCACATCTATTTATGAACTAATTGAAATCTTTCATTCCCATATCCCTTCTTGAGCACCCTATTCTTTCAGCTACATTTATAATTTCATTAAAATCACCACCTAAACACCAAGGCTTTGAAAAGCTACTTTTAATGTTTAATAGGACCTTCCATAAGTTACCTCTCTTCACCGCATCATTTGGAGCATATATATTGAGAATTACACACTCAAAAGAATGATGAAAAATACGTGATTGTAGTATAAAATTTATGTTGCTACAACACTGATAACTAAAAAATTCCAAGATCCCAAATGCATAGCAGCCCTCTAGCTCTTCCTTTAGCCTCAACTGACATGTATTCAGATCTGTCCCTATGCCATAATCTTCTGACCTCTACCTTTGATATGCTTGATAACTTAGTCTCTTGAAGTAGAACCATATCAATCTGTCTAGCAATTAAGAGTTTCTTTATTTATCTTTTTTTCTCAGATCTTCTAACTCCTCTAATATTCGAGCTTAACATCTTCATAACAACATATATTAACCATTGTAGACCACCTATAAAGAGTTGATTACAGGCACCTACCATTCCCCTCTCCCACTCTCTCTTTATCACCCTCCTCAAGCAGGATTAATTGTTGTATTATTGCATCATCTCGGCCCTTGGTTTCAATCCCTAACCCTTTCCCTAATTCTAGAGTTTCCTGTGTCTCCTTCAGTCTTCCATCATCATAGATGTATTGTGGCTTTTTTGAGAATTGCTTGGACAACACTTTTGCCGCAGCTCTGACCACTACATTTTTTGGATGCCTTTGCCTGACCCAGTTCCTCACTACTCTAATCTTTTAACAAAACCAGAAAAACCTCATTTCACTGACTGGTTTCTGGAGCCCATACTGGTCATTCCTCCCATTTTTCCTTTCTTTAGTTGATTATTTATAGAATCACTACAGAAAGAGCTTATAGTGTTACTCACATAAGACTTAGATCCCACCATAACAGGCCCAAATCGTCTACCTTCATTGGTCTGTCTTGTATTCTTCAGATCTAATCCACACTGCCCTGGCCCATTGATTTAGCTACTGTAGTGTTCTTGGCCCAAATTTACCTCCAGACAAATATCTGGTCTCTCCCGTTGAGTCCCATTGATACCCGAAATAAAACCATGTGTAACAATCTGTCTATCTACTAACTGACCTTCATGATTACACCTCTGCAGCTGCCTACTTTCCTCCCTCAACAATGATTCCTCTATACTTGGACCTACCACATTTGATTTCCCCAAGCAATCTGCAGACTCTGCAACTACGGATACTACCTTCCACCTGCCTTCCACCTCGAGCTCACCTCTAACCTGCCTCCGATCTGCTATAACCCCTTTTGCCATCTCCTCCTTCTCAATTTCTTCATCAGCCATGACATCATCATCTTCTTCCTTGCTACATGCCTCTACCATCTGTGTCTCACCATGAACATTTGAACTTCCATAATCCCTTCCACCTTCATACATATTACACATGCATCTGCTCTTTACCTCATTCACTATCTGTTGTTCGCATACCCTTATGGGATATATTCTTCCTTTGCATTCGAAATTTAAACTTGAATTAATCAACTCCATTACACTTGTAACTATTCTTATCCTTCCACAGCTAAAAGATGAAGGTTCACATATATCCTCATCAAAGTTAACCACCTTACCCCATAATCTTCTAATTTTTTTGAAAGTATCAAATTCCACAGATTCAAGGGAATCTCATAACAACTCAACTAGACCAATCTTTCTTGATCAATATGAAGACCTGGAGCCCAACCTGTTATATATTCACACCACTTGTGAAAGCCTGCATTTAGTACACTTTCTTTGCTTCTTAGCTCCTCCTTTGATTTGAATGTTATTACCACATCCCTACCAACTCCCCTTTTGACTACCACATCACTCAGACCTCTGTTTCTGAGTTTCTCTTTCAGCTCCATGGTGGAGTATTGTGGTTTAAGTCTCATGATCTTACTCGCATATAACCACCCATTCTCAATCTCTTTTATTTCAATGGTAGTCATTGTTGTGCCTCTTTTCTCAACCCCTTTTAAAACCTCAGCAAAAGATCTGCTATCCCTACCAGGATTTCTCACATTTTTCTCTACTGCCTTCGTATCTTGTCGCACCACAAACTTTCTACTGTGATCTGATTGCCTCCATTTGATTTCGCCTTGTTCTTTCCCATAGGTTGCACTTTTAACAGCCAATGCTTTGTTGTCTATCCATAGGCCATTTGCTTTTTGTTCAGCAATTTGGGTTGCAATTGGGCAATCAAAACGAACAAAATTGAACCTTGTTTTTGTTATTGAACTCGTCTTGTTTAAGATAAACACATCCCTAACCACTCCAAACTTTGTAAACAAAGTATACATGCTCTTTGGGTTCATTGCTTCTAGTATATTGTCCACAAATAATGTCAACAAACCGGATCTTCTTTTCTCATTCCATGCTTCCGTCTTCCTGTGCCTTCCTCATTGCCTTACCACTGGTATCCATACTCCTTGCTCTCGTTGATCAGCCATATACAAACAGAAAATTTACACCATTAGGGATTGCCAAATAGAGTTGTGGATTAATATTATATCTATTTGAGGAACTCCATTAGTCCATCAATTTTGTTAGGGATCATTAATGAGACATGTTAGATTTACGCAGTATGTAATTACAAGTAATGCTATGGATCCCAAATGATTTATCAAGTCTCTCACATGGATATATGACCCACACAAACCCACATGTATGTGGGTCCCACACCCGTGTGAGAGATTTAGTAAAAATTTGGTAAATCATTTAGGGTCTCTCGCATAACCCTGTAATTATTGTGTATAAATATCATATTTTAATAGATTTTTTGGATTTTGACTAGTTAACGGGTTAGTACAGGTCGAGTTTATTTAAAAAATTAAAATCACATCCCACCCATAAGCCTAAATCTTATAGGTCATAATCAAACCATTATTAAATTTTACATATTTTTCATTAACATGTTTTTAAATTTTCATTAGTTATTTTTCTTGTTTAATTTCTAACATAATTCAAGTATTTTGATTTTTTTTAAAAACCTTTTTACATCTCATATAATAAAAAAAACAATCAAGTAACATATAATACTTACAAGTGGAGGGAGAAAAAAAGGGAAAAAATAAAACTTTAAATATGAGAACAAAAAAAAAAAAAAAATCAAACTAAACATTAGACTTACCCATGCAGGCTCTCAAGAGCCGGGCTTATGGGTGGCTCAAGTTATAAATTCTTGTCCGAAACTCTAAATCATCTTTTATAAATTGGAACAGACAAGGCATTCAAGCAAATTGAGACGGGCCATGAGAATGATTGATCGGGTTATAATATCAGATTTTTTATCCGCAGACTATTTGCGGACCCCTAAATTGTGCCAATACCATTCTAATAATTAATATGATATTTTGACACAACTAATTTTCATATTAATGTCTGGTCACAAAATTTAATTTTCAATCCTAATTTAATTTTGTTGATGTGGAAAAAATCGTTTTGCTAAACTTTAGGTTAAATTTAGAATAAAGTTTGGCTTTATTTTAGTAAGACAGTTGATTTTTTTCTTTTTCTTTTTTTATCGCAATAATTTTTTTTTATTGATAAATAATGAATTACACCTTACATCAATAAAAAGGATGGATGCATAATCATCATAGCTAAGTAATATGATTCCAACTAGGTTGGCACCATAGAACAAGTCCAATCATCTGCAGCATCACATCAAGCTGGTGAGTGACCAACCAAAACAAAAAACCACAAATAACACCAAAAATAACAACACCACTATTCCCAGCACTGGTGCTCCCTTTTTCATGACACTTCAAGTACACCAAGGCCAAAAGATATCTCTGCAGCTACAACTCCCACCCACAGAATCTCGAAATCAAATTTACCTTTTTCTTCATCCCACTCCGAGCCTACCAATGTAGCATTTCTTCAAACTGACCCAATACTGCTACAGCTGCTGCTCACCAGGTCATTGCAGATTATCACTACTAGAAAAAGGGGTATAAGACACGGAACTTTTTGCAACAACATATTTTCTGTTGCAAAAAGTAACGTTTTGTGACGGTTAATATCCCGTCGCCAATGGTCACTTTTTGCGACGGCAATTTTTGTCTCAAAAATAGGAAATAATATGTTGGATGCTTTTTGCAATGGCGAACCGTTAGCCATCGTGAAAGGCCTATTTTTTTAAGACGGCTTTTCCTCTCTGTCGCAAAAAGATTTTTTTTTTTGCCATGGCCTGTGTTGTGTCGTGGCTAATAGACCAGAAAAAGAAAAAAAAAAAAAACAGAAAAAGGCTCATCATTCTTTCTCTCTATCACACCTCGATCTCTCTGTAATGCCCTCTTTCTCCTCCTCCCCCCTCTCTCTCCACCGCCGTCGGTACAGGAGCACACGACCACTACCGCCATTGATAACCATATCGTCGCGGATGGGTGGACAACTTTCAATTTTGCAACATTTGGTAAATTTTTACTTTATTGTATTTGGTAGGCTCTTTTAAGCAATGCAAATGCAATTAATTATATTGATTAATATGAGTTTCATCTCATAAGCTAATATAGGAGGTATAGAATTAGCAAATTTAAGCAATGCAATAAATTATACCCACATGCAATTAATCATATCCTTGTGCAATAAATTTGAAACATTAGCCCCTAAAACATTACAACTTCATTTATAATTTGTCAAAATTCAACATGCTCTGTACATGAAGTTTATCTTGCTTTAAGTAACTACTTAAGCAGAGTAATATTATATAAACATAAAATTTATACATAATTTTTTATAATTATGTGATGGGTTTGAGTTCTATTATTTTAAAAATAAAGTTGAATCAATTAATAATGAAAAAAGTCAAAAGAGTAAATAAAAAAGTGTCCTAAAAATAAAGTATATAATATATATTTAAATTTGATACAATGTAAATAATACTTTGAATAAATCTAGTCTATAAATTTTATTTTCTTATGAACAAATTGTTATTAAAAAAAAAAAAAAAAAATCAAATCTATACCATATATAAACTTCATTTATACATGCATAGCATTTCAAAACCATCTAAACCTAACATTATTAATAAAAACAACTTCTTGCAGTTGTGGAAGGCCAAGGATTTGTGGCCCTAAACCTAACCATCCGCAACACCGCCGGACCGCCAAAGTTCCAAGCGGTGGCACTTCGAAACGATGCCGACTTGTCCACTTTCTACAACTGCAGTTTCGAAGGATACCAAGACACCCTCTACACCCATTCCCTCCGGCAATTCTACCAACAATGCGATGTCTATGGCACCGTCGATTTCATCTTTGGAAATGCCGCGACTGTTCTTCAGGATTGCAATTTATATCCGCGGCTTCCCTTGCTAGGCCAGTCTAACACAATCACCGCGCAAGGTAAGACAGATATAAATCAAAACACCGAGACTTCAATTCATAATTGTAGCATTAGCTGCCCAGGACTTGGCATTGAGCAATGGCACGACGCAGACTTTCCTAGGCAGGCCGTGGAAGCTTTACTCGACGGTAGTTTATATGCAATCCTTCATGGATAGCTTGATTAATCCTGCTGGGTGGGCCCCGTGGTCTGGGGATTTTGCATTGAACACATCATACTATGCAGAGTATAATAACTATGGACCGGGGTCCAATACTAGTAATCGGGACACATGGCTTGGTTACCATGTGATTGGTGCAACAGATGCCGTGAATTTTACTGTCGCTAACTTCATATTTGGAGATCATTGGTTACCTCAAACCGAAGTCTCTTATACTGATGGTTTAATGTGTGTTATGATTTTAAATATTGGTACATACTATCTAATATTGGTTGATATATAAATGTATGGCTAATGTTGATAAGTATCTTGATACCATTATTTAAAACTATAATACGTATAACACCTTTTGCTATTTCAGTCTTGAATTAAATTTGTTTTCAATTTTTTTCCCTTCCAAAATAACATTCCATGATGTAAGAATGCCAAGAAAATGTCTTACTTATGAGTTGTAATTTATTTGTTTTAATGTAAATAGTCTAGTGTTATTTAAGATTACTCCCACAACCAAAACACCAGTAGGGATGGCAGTTTAAACCCGACCCGACGGGGACCCGCCTCCCCGACCCCGATTTGAGCGGTTTTTCTCCCAAAAATACCCCCGACGGGCCGGGGATGGTATTTAAAAATGAATCCCCGATCACTTTCGAGCCGGGGACGGTGATACGTTTTCCAGCCCCATCCTCAGCTCGGCCCCGACCCCCGTCCCGCTTCTCCCCTGAAATAAAATTACTACTTTACCCCCGTGTATATATATATATGCGTGTCTTTATCTTGGCAATCAGAGATTCATTTTTAAATACCATCCCCGGCCCGTCGGGGGTATTTTTGAGGGAAAAACGGCTCAAGCCGGGGACGGTGATACGTTTTCCAGCCCCGTCCCCGGCTCGGCCTCGACCCCCGTCCCGCTTCTCCCCTGAAATAAAATTACTACTTTACCCCTGTGTATATATATATGCGTGTCTTTATCTTGGTAGAGCCACTTCGCTGCTGCGTGAGAAAAATGGAGTGAGAAGGAGCTGAATGAGAAAAATGGAGTGAGAGGGAGAGAATGAGGGAGAAGGGAGGGAGAGATAGAGAGAGAGCCGATCCTCCGCCGAGAGCAGAGAGTCGTCCTCTTGACAGCACCGATCTCCTCTACCTACTCCTTCGACGATCTCCTCCGCCGCTCCTCCGCCTCCCTCCTCCGCCGATCTCCTCTTCACAGCGTCGCCGATCTCTATCCCTCTCACTTTCTCTGTGTTATACACACACATATATATATGTATACATATTATAGTTTGAAGCTTAGATCTTGAGGTCTATTCTATGATGAATCGATGATGATAGTGTTGTTGATCTGTTTTTTTTTTTTTTTTTTTTTTGTTCTGTTGGTTTTTTTTCTCTGTTCTATTCTGTTTTTTTTTTTTTTTTTATGATGATTCATGATGATGATGATGATATGTTGGTGTTGATCTCTCTGTTTGTCCATGTTGATCTTCTTTTTTTTGATCCTCCAGCTTAAAGCAGTTTTTCAAAAAAAAAAAAAAGGGTCGGGGATTGTTCGGGGTCGGGGATTGTTCGGGGTTGGGAAAACCCGATCTCCGTTGGGGGGCGGGGGCGGGGGCGGATATAGGTTCCCCGTCGGGGATCAGGGCCAGGGATCAGGGGATTTCCACCATCAGGGATCGGGGACGGGGAGTGTGATCCCTGGCCCCGCCCCGTCCCGTTGCCATTCCTAAACACCAGTAATCAACAGTGTGTACAATATATATGCTCATATGGTATCTATTGTTCCTGTACTTTCTTTCATTCCCAAACCACTTGGCTATTATTTTTCGGAGAAATTATTATTGAATGGTATTCAGTGGTGATTTGATAAAAATTTTAAAAATTTATGAAATTTTTTTATAGTTTTAATATTTTAAATCACAATTATTATTTATTTTTGTAGATACAAATGTGAGTGGATGGAAGAATAAACGACATTCGATTAATTTAATTTTTTGCAAGTAGTTCTACTTGATGTATCATAAAATGTGAACGGTTCAGATTATCAATATGGGCCCCGAAATGGGCCCATTTAGCTGCACAACAGTGGCGACTGTGCACCTCCGCACAACTGCCATTCCAAATCCGTGAGACATTTGATAAAATATTTGATAGAAATTAATTTTGGTACCCCTAACATTACTCTATATCTATTTGAGGAACTCCATTAGTCCATCAATTTTGTTAGGGATCATTAATGAGACAAGTTGGATTTACTTAGTCTGTAATTATTGTGTATAAATCTCATATTTTAATAGATTTTTTAGATTTTGACTGGTCAGCGGGTTAGTACATGTCGGACCTATTTAAAAAATTTAAATCACGTCCAATCCATAAGCCTAAATCGTATGGGTCATAATCAAACCATTATTAAATTTTACATATTTTTCATTAACATATTTTTAATATTTTCAGTAGTTATTTTTCTTGTTTACTTTCTAACATAATTCAAGTATTTTGAGAAATTTTTTTATTTTTTATTTTTTATTTTTTATTTTTGATTTTTATTTATTTGACATCTCATATAATAAAAAAACAATCAAGTAACATATAATACTTATAAGTGGATGGAGAAAAAACCTTTAAATATTAGGCTAAAAAAAATCAAACTAAACATTAGACTTACCCATGCAAACTCTTATGAGCGGGGCTTATGGGCGGCTCAAGTTATAAATCCTTGTTCAAAACTGTAAATCATCTTCTATATGTCGGAACAGACAAGGCATTCAAGCAAGTTGGGACAGGCCATGGGAATGATTGATTGGGTTAGATAATATTGGATTTTTCATCTAGGGACTATTTGCGGACCCCTAAATTGTGCCAATACCATTCTAATGGTTAATATGATATTTTGACACAACTAATTTTCATATTAATGTCTGGTCACAAAATTTACTTTTCAATCCTAATTTAGTTTTGTTGATGTGTAAAAAATCGCATTGCCAACTTCAGGTTAAATTTAGAATAAAGTTGGCTTTATTTTAGTAAGGCAGTTGACTTATTATTGGAGAAGGAATGTTGAGATGTTTAGCTGAAAATTAGTTTTAAGAAACCTTGTGATTTTACAATTATAGAGTTGATCTCCTTAGGGTCGGTTCAACTACTTGTGTGGCCTAAAGTAAAAAATTATAATTAGGTTATTTTTGTTTTGTTTTGTTTTCTTCTTTTTTAGGACCAAGTACATATTGAAATAGAATTTACTGGAGGTGAAATAATACAAATTTGATGAAAGGATTGGACCTCTTTTTTATCATTTTTTTTTTTTAAATTTAAATTTGATACAAGATTTGGTAAAGGATTGGAGATGCTCTAATTCAATCCATTTATTATTTCATATTACCATGTCTTGTTCACGTGTCATGTCAACAAATTTCATTTTTAGTTAAAAATATAAATGTATGAAAAAATTAATAAAATTTCCTACAAGTTAAATTTAATGAAATTAATCTATTGAATGAAATTATTCATAAGAATATTTGATGTTAACTAAATTTTACTTTTTTAATTTATGAGTCTAAGACGGTGGGAGATAAACTTTTATTATTTACTCAAATGATAGGAATTGGAGAGGCTCAATATGAAATGGGTCGGATCTAAGCCTTGGGTCGGCCCAATCCATTAGACTCAAGACCTGAGAAGCAGGATAAGCAAATGGGCCAGTCAGATTAGCCCAATTACATCGTCAACAATCCACCCAAGTCCTGAGCCTAGCTTGTAGTAGAAAGGTCAGTCTAGCCATGATGCTAGGCTGGGCCGAGCTGCAAGACTTGACCCTTGGACCAAACCCAAATGGGGCCAAGCCCACACAAAGATATCATACTGGGCCGGTCTATCTCTATAAGCAATCTCATAGAAGGCCGAGCTGAGGCATGACGGGACTGAGCTAAAGGGACCTGTTAAAGAAATGTGGAAGCTGTGAATGCACATGGAAGATACCACCTCAGCTGGTCCCTTTCCCCTAGAATCATGGAAACAGTTGGTAGAAGGAATGTGATATGTTATAAGCATGGTTACAATGAGTATATACACCCCTAGTAAACTAACAAATGGTCCCCCACCTTGGGCAATGCTAAAAGGAAACTCGGCAGCACCAGAGCTCTATGAAACCATCTTGGGCAACAAGCAAAAAGTTCTATATAAACTACACTGACTTCACATTGAAGGTAACTGATCCAAGCTTAACCACACTCACTTAAACATAACTCTCTACGCCTAGAGAGGTGCTCTCATCTTCTCCGATTACTTACTCCCATACCGGAGGGGTTATCTGGCCAACCCCGGCCGGGCAGCTTTGACGGATCTTATGGTTGCAGGGTCTCAATTCCCGGATAGTCTAGTCAAGCGCGGGGTCCTGATCTACGATCATCTAGTGTGGTAATCGGAACGCACATCTATGGGGCTCTTCATTTCGGCCTTTATCGAAGGAGTCCCCAAAGCGTCAGAGGAGCCAAAAGCCTCCGCTTCCAAATTCACTAGCACTCTCCTTTTCGACACAGATCCATTCCTAACGAAACTGGGGGCAGAGGATGGCGTCCTCTTAGATGGTATACCTTGGCTTCAGCTGTAATTCATAACCAGAGGGGTAAACGACGTATCAGTCCTGGTGTCAGAATCTAGAAGGGACGCAACGAGCCTCGCTTTTTTCGGGATGGTGGAACGATAAGTTGTCTGGTAATCCAAAAGCTCGTGTGCGGAACTCTTCTTGTACCTCAAAACAGCCTTGATTGCCTCGGTATTCTCTTGGTTCGGCCTGTGTTGAAAACGGGAAGCCTCTGCAAAAAAGAAGAACAACATTAGAACAACATTCAAAATAATGCCGAAAACACAAAAATACTAGAAGGAAGGACTCAAACTTGGGTAGCCATCCTTTTGGGGCATCCGTTCAGATCGGAACTCAGTCCCAGCAAGAAACTCCCAATTACCACCGACTTGTAGAAAATTGTCATTATGTTTGTCCGAATCAGGTAAGCCAGTTACAAGATGGCAATTGACTAAACGAAGACGGAGATAGTAAGTGCTGTGATCCTTATTATGTGAAGGGGTATAGCAACCCAAAATGTCCCAGATGTCCAGATTTAAACCCAACCGTCTGTTAAGAGCGGAGACCCCGCAGATGACTCGAAACAGATTAACAGACACCTACATAGGGGTAAGCTGAACTTGGTGCAAGAATCGGCGCACCAAAGGATCAAGGGAAAATCAGAACCCTCCTTCAACAATGGCCACGACTAGGAAAGCAATAGTACTCCTAGTGCCCATGTGCTTGGCATCAACCTTCGCCAGCGAAAGGGTCACATCGTCAGGGATACCATAGTCTCGGCAAAACATGGCCATGGCCTCAGGGGTATCAACTAATGATCGAAACTTTCCCATTAAACAAACCTAATGGGAGGAAAACAAAACTTAGACTAGGCAAAAAAAAGAACCAGATGCCGAAAACAATGGCGCAAGGGCCAAAGAGGGCGATCAAGACAGAAAAAGACAAGAAAAGAAGAATCTTAGGGGAACTTACAGAGATTGGAACAACAGTGACAAACAGGCAGCGCTGAAACGAGAATGACAGTGGAACGTTTAGACAGAGCACCGACGAGACCAACTCAGAGGAACGAAAAGGATTTTGGACTCTCTAAAAGTTTGAAAATAAATGAAGGGGTTTGGATTGATAACTCTAGAGCATTTATTGCACCAGCCGGTGTGAAGGTACATAAATCATGACCATCAATATGGAATCGGCGCACTATCTCTGTGCACTACTACCACGCCGCCATGTGTCACCATGAAAGGACACATGCAGGGGGCGTGTGTTAGGATTGAATCGTCACCAAGGCCGAACCAGGGCGAATCCGAAGCGATGCGACGCTTGGAGTACAGAGCAATAGTTCCCCCCAAGGGGAGCCTTAGCGCGAGTTAGGGGGTAAATGAAGGGGCTCAATATGAAATGGGTCAGATCCAAGCCTTGGGCCGGCCCAATCCATTAGACTCAAGACTTGAGAAGCAGGATAAGCAAATGGGCTAGTCAAATTAGCCCAATTAAATCATCAACAATCCACCTAAGTCCTCAAGCACTTGAGCCCAGCCTGTAGTAGAAAGGTTAGTCCGGCCATGATGTTGGGTTGGGTCGAGCTGCAGGACCTGACCTTTGGACTGAACCCAAAAGGGGTTGAGCCCGCACAAAGATATCATACTGGCCTGGCCCATCTCTATAAGCAATCTCATAGAGCGCCAAGCTGAGGCATGACGGGACCGAGCTAAAGGGACCTGTTAGAGAAACGTGGAAGCTGTGAATGAATGCACATGAAAGATACCACCTTAGCTGGTCCCCTCCCCCTAGAATCACGGAAACAGTTGGTAGAAGAAATGTGATCTGTTATAAGTATGGTTACAATGAGTATATACACCCCTGGTCAACTACCAGATGGTCCCCCACCTTAGGTAATGCTAAAAGGAAACTTGGCAGCACCAGAGCTTCAGGAAACCATCTTGGGCAACAAGCAAAGAATTCTATATAAACTACACTGACTTCACATTGAAGGTAATAGATCCTAGCTTAACCATACTCACTTAAACATAACTCTCTACACCTAGAGAGGTGCTCTCATATTCTCCGATTACTTACTCCCACACCGGAGGGGTTATCCGGCCAACCCCGGCCAGACAACTCTGACAGATCTTATGGTTGCAGGGTCTCAATTCCCGGATAATCCAGTCAAACGCGGGGCCCCGATCCACGATCATCTAGTGCTGTAATCGGAACGCACAATTGGTGCGGTGAACGTGGAAGGCTTTCTCTTTGAGTTCTACGCTTGATTTCGGCGATGGGGATTGAGGACATCCCACCTTCGGCACTGACTCCACAAACGAAGAAGACAAAGGATAAAGGCTTGGCACTCCCAACAGTCCTAGAAGAACAAACCGGAAACAACAACTGAACTCTCGAATCTGTTGAGCATCGATTGCCCTTCACTGGAGGTTCTTCTCATCACTTTGTTCTGGAGAAGGATTACAGGGTTCGAATCATAGACTCCATGGGAATAGAGATACAAGAGCTGAAAGCACAACTCAAAGGGTGATGGGTGACCCGACGGGGAAGAGACTGACGCAGAGTCCTCTCGCTTGCGACAAAGAAGCCCATCCTGAGAACCACCAATGAAGAAGGTTCCCGGAAATGAGTCTGGGTAGCAAAGCCAGCCAATTCCGGTACAAAGTGAGGCAGCAAGTAGCCACACTCGTTGCTCACGCCGGAGAAGGGCTAAAAGGTAGAAAACAACTAGCCAGCAGACAGAGTATCCTCCTCAAGACCTTTATACTTGGCTGATTGGCAACAAGCAAAATGAGCAACGGTGAGATCACCTTGACCGTACCATCAACCAAAGAGAGCACCAAGCGTTGGATATGCTCGTCTTCTCCCAATTCTCCCCAGAAATCGAGACCATGAGACCTCCTAAGAAATTCACTCCACCAAAGTTCACATCATATGATGGGAAGTCAGACCTATTGATGTATATAAGCCATTATTGGGAGATGATGTCCCTATGGAACGGAGACGAGGCACTGATGTGCAAAGTCTTCCCGTCCAGCTTGGGGGAATCTGGACTTCGATGGTTTGATCATCTTCCCGCTGGATCGATTTACGACTGAAAGAAGCTCTCCGAAGAGTTCTTGGCCAAGTTTGTCTCTAACACTAAGATCCCAAAAGAGCCGGATACATTGTTCGGTCTCCGAAAGGAACAGGAGGAAATGTTGCGCAATTATGCTAGGAGGTATTGGGAGGAGTACAATGGCTTGGAGAAAAATGTTTGCAACGAACAAATGGCTGTGATATCTTTTAAACACGGTCTGCGCCCAGAAAGTAAGGTGAGACGGTCACTTACCAAGCGCCCAGCCACTGCACTAAAAGATTTTCGCACCAGGATTGAGCAGTACGCTCACCTCGAAGATGATCAGATCCCCATCGAGGTAGCATCAACCAAACAAACAGCTTAGCACAAAAAGAGAGTGGACCGATGGGAACACCGAGGACTCATAGTGAATGAAGTAGACAAGTCTAAATCCCATGAAGCAGTTGTGACCGTATTCAAGGAACCAATCTATCTTATTTTGGAAAAAATCAAGAGAGAGCCATTCTTTATTTGGCAGCCAAAAATGTTGGGAGATCCAGCACGGCGCAATCAGAAGCTCAGATGCACTTATCACCAAGATAGGGGGTATATGACTCAGAATTGTAGAGCACTGAAGCAACACGTGGAAGACTTGGTAGCTGCTGGACACCTTCGAGACTACATTGATCAGGATAAGGTGGTGGCCGAACAGAAGAACCCTCTACCAGAGCCGAACATTGAGCATCCTCCTCAGTTGGTAATAAATGTAATCCATGGAACAACTAGCCACGAGTGCGAACAGGCACTTCAAGAAGAAATTGCCAAAGCTGAGCAAATTTAGCAGATCATGTCAGTAAGGTCCGTGCCAAAAAAGGTATGCACAGTACCCAAGCCCCCTTTGTGCACTGTTTCATTTACTAGAAATGATTTAGAAGGCATTCAGCACCCATATACTGATGAACTGATTATAACTGTGAGAATTGGGAAACGATTTGACGTAAAATGAGTTCTGGTAGATTAGGGCAGTGCAACAGATATATTGTATTACGACTTCTTCAGGAAGCTCGATCTCTCTGAGCAGCACCTCACCCCAGCGGCAGCTCCATTGGTCGGCTTCAATTCACAGCCTGAATGGCCACTTAGTAGGATAGTGTTGCTAGTTGTGGCTGGGACAAAGACCCTGTAGATAGAATTTCTAGTTATCAATACACCTTCTCTTTACAACGCCATACTTGGTCGTCCTTGGATTTACCAAATGGAAGCGGTCCATTCAACCTACCACCAGCTCATCTACTTCCCAACGGAACACGGAGTAGAGCAGATCTCAGGGGATCAAATTGCGTTGAAACATTGCTTCATGGCAGCTATGAAGGCTAAACAACTTTATAATCGGGTACAGATAGTGGAAGTAGCCGAACAACCAGTCTTGGAGGATGTAGGAGGAGCCCCAGCAGAAAAGATAGTAGAGGATTTAGAGAAAGTTCTAGTAAAGGAGGATGATCCAGAAAAGTACTTCCTTATCGGTACCTCGGTAGGCGTTGATGAGAAACTTCAACTGCTGGATTTGCTGAGGGAAAATATGGAGGTATTCGCATGGTCAGTATATGATACTCCAGGGTTGAACCCAGATTTTGCCTGCCACAAACTCAACATCAACCCTTCCGCTCAGCCTATCTAGCAGAAAAGTCGAAGATCCTCAGTTGAGCAGACTGAAGTAGTTGCTGAGGTCAAAAAACTCCTAGCATCGGGGGCGATTAGAGAAGTTCAGTACCCACAATGGCTGTCCAATACAGTTGTAGTCAAAAAGAAGAACGGAAAATGGAGAGTCTGCGTTGACTTCACCTGCCTAAACAGAGCGTGTCCTAAGGACAGTTTTCCTTTACCTCGTATTGATCAACTGGTAGATTCAATAGCAGGACATGAAAGCATGAGCTTTCTGGACGCTTATAGTGGCTATCACCAAATACCACTATTCAGCCCAGACCAAGAGAAGACAACATTCATTACTCCAAGAGGCACCTATTTCTACAAAGTAATGCCGTTCGGCTTTAAGAATGTCGGGGCAACCTACCAGTGAATGATCACTCGAATGTTCAAGGACCAGCTTGGAAGTACCATGGAAGCTTACATAGATGATATGGTAGTGAAAAACAAGCTCGTTACAAACCACCTTGCAAACTTAAGAGAAGTTTTTGGTATCCTGAAAAGCCATCAGCTTCACCTTAATGCCTCGAAATGCGTATTTGGGGTTGGAACAGAGAAGTTCTTGGGTACATGGTTAGTCACAGAGGAATCGGGGCAAATCCGGATCAAATCAAAGCAATACAAGAACTTGAAGTACCAACAAAGGCCAAGGAGCTATAGAAGCTGGCGGAATGGCGGCGGCCTTAAATCGATTCATCAGTAAATCTTCAAATCGGATAAAGCCCTTCTTCTAGCTACTAAGAAAAAAGGCTGCATTTGAATGGGGTCCTGAATGTGTCGAAGCATTGTAAGGTCTCAAAAAATACCTCAATACACCACCTCTCCTGTCCACTCCAGAATCGGGGGAGGAACTGTACCTATATCTAGCAGTCTCGGATCACGCCGTAAGTGCGGTATTGGTTCGAGAGGTTGACTAGGAACAAAGGCCAGTATACTACGTTAGCAAGACTCTACTAGATGCCGAGACACAGTACCTACCCTTGGAAAAGTTAGCTTACGCACTGCTCATCGCTTCAAGAAAGCTGCAACAATACTTTTAGGCTCACACCATCAACATCCTCACTGAATTCCCCCTCAGATCTGTCTTCAGTCGAGCTGATTTTTCCAGCCGAACAGCGAGATGGGCGGTTGAACTTGGTGAGTTTGACATTCGATATCAACCCAGGACAACAATCAAGGCCCAGGTCTTGGCGGATTTCATCGCAGAATTTGCTCACATCCAGAGCACCGAGCTCGAGAACTCCAGCTCGGTACAGGTGCCACGCACCACCGAACTACGAAAGCAATGCGCTTCAGAAGCATGGAAACTCTTTATTGGTAACATCTAGCAGCTCTATGTCGATGGATCATCCAATAATCAAGGCTCGGGAGCAGGAGTAGTGCTTATGTCACCAGAAGGGTTTATCTCTAACTTCACATCCATGAGGCTCTTCATTTCGGCCTTCACTGAAGGAGTCCCCAAAGCGTCAGAGGAGCCAAAAGCCTCCGCTTCCAAATCCACCAGCACTCTCCTTTTCAACATAGACCCACCCCCTGCGAACTTGGGGGCAGGGGAGGGCGTCCTCTCAGACGGTAAACCTTGGCTTTAGCGGCAATTCGTAACCAGAGGGGGTAAACGACGTATCAGTCTCGATGTCAGAATCCAGAAGAGACACAGCGAGCCTCGCTTTTTTCGAGATAGTGGAATGATAAGTCGCCTGGTAATCCAACAGCTCAGGCGCGGACCTCTTCTTGTATCTCAAAACAGCCTTGATGGCATCGGTATTCTCTTGGTTCGGCCTGCGTTGAAAATGGGAAGCCTCTGCAGAAAAGAAGAACAACATTAGAACAACATTCAAAATTAGGCCGAAAACATAGAAATACTAGAAGGAAGGACTTAAACCTGGGCAGCCATCCTTTTGGGGCATCCGTTCAGATCAGAACTCAGTCCCAGCAAGAAACTCCCAATTACGAATGACTTGTAGAAAATTGTCATTATGTTTGTCCGAATCAGGTAAGCCGGTTACAAGATGGCAATTGACCGAATGAACGCGGAGATAGTAAGTACTGTGATCTTTATTGTGTGAAAGGGTATAGCAACCCAAAATGTCCCAGATGTCCAGATTTAAACCCAACCGTCTGTTAAGAGCAGAGACCCCGTAGACGACTCGGAACAGATTAACAAACACCTTCATAGGGGTAAGCTGAACTTGATGCAAGAATCGGCGCACCAAAGAATCAAGGGGAAATCGGAACCCTCCTTCAACAATGGCCACGACTAGAAAAGCAACAGTACTCCTAGTGCCTATGCGCTTGGCGTCAACCTTCGCCAGCGAAATGGTCACATCGTCAGGGATACCATAATCTCGGCGAAACATGGCCATGGCCTTAGGGGTATCAACTAATGATCGAAACTTTCCCATACAAAACTTAGACTAGGCAGAAAACAGAACCAGATGCTGAAAACATTGGCGTAAGGGCCAAAGACGGCGATCAAGACAGAAAAAGACAAGAAAAGAAGAATCCCAGGGGAACTTACAGAGATTGGAACAGTAGTGACAAGCAAGCAGCACTGAAACGAGAACGGCAGCAAAACATTTGGACAGAGCACCGATGAAACCAACTCAGAGGAACGGAAAGGGTTTTGGACTCTCTAAAAGTTTGAAAATAGATGAAGGGGTTTGGATTGATAACTCTAGAGTATTTATTGCACCAGCCGGCGTGAAGGTATATAAATCACGATCGTCAGTATGGAATCGGCGCACTATCTCTGTGCACTAGTACCATGCCGCCACGTGTCACCATGAAAGGACACATGCAGGGGGCGTGTGTTAGGATTGAATCGTCACCAAGGCCGAACTAGGGCGGATCCGAAGCGACGCGACGCTTGGAGTACAGAGCAATAGCTCCCTTCAAGGGGAGCCTTAGCGCAAGTTAGGGGGTAAATGAAGGGGCTCAATATGAAATGGGTCAGATCCAAGCCTTGGGCCGGCCCAATCCATTAGACTCAAGACCTGAGAAGCACGATAAGAAAATAGGCCAGTCAGATTAGCCCAATTACATCGTCAACAATCCACCGAAGTCCTCAAGCACTTGAACCCAGCCTGTAGTGGAAAGATCAGTCTAGCCATTATGCTAGGTTGGGCCAAGCCACAGGACCTGACCTTTGGACCGAACCCAGAAGGGGCCGAACCCACAAAAAGATATCATACTGAGTCGGCCCATCTCTATAAGCAATCTCATAGAAGGCCAAGCTGAGGCATAATGAGACCGAGCTAAAGGGACCTATTAGAGGAACGTAGAAGCTGTGAATGAATGCACATGGAAGATACCACCTCAACTGGTCCCCTCCCCCTAGAATCACGAAAACAGCTGGTAGAAGGAATGTGATCTGTTACAAGCATGGTTACAATGAGTATATACACCCCTGGTCAACTACCAGATGGTCCCCCACCTTGGGTAATGCTAAAAGGAAACTTAGCAGCACCAGAGCTCCATGAAACCATCTTGGGCAACAAGCAAAGAGTTCTATATAAACTACACTAACTTCACATTGAAGGTAACTGATCCAAGCTTAACCGCACTCACTTAAACATAACTCTCTACACCTAGAGAGGTGCTCTCATCTTCTCCGATTACTTACTCCCATACCGGAGGGGTTATCCGGCCAACCCCGACCGGCAGCTCTGATGGATCTTATGGTTACAGGGTCTCAATTCCCGGATAATCCAGTCAAACGCGGGGCCCCGATCCATGATCATCTAGTGTAGTAATCAGAACGCATTGGAATCTTTACCAAATCACTAATGTTTTTTACCAATTACATATGAATGTGGTCTCACATGGGTGTTGAAAACATTTTATGATCTTATTTTAGTTTGATAAAACTATTGATTCCTTTGTAAAATTTTTAATTTTTATTTTACTCAAAAGATTTTAACTCAAAATGAGGCATTTTGTTATATCAAGGCCTAAATCAAGTGCTTCACTAATAGCCCCTTGAGCCAGCTCTGGATCTCTTGTACAATTTTGACACAGTTTGGTAGATTGTCCAATTTTTAATAATTTTTTTTCCTCTATCTCCCTTTTGATGGAATTTACAAATGTTGTTTGTATTTGATTTTTATTAAAAAAGTAGAAGATACCATTTTTTATATTGGAACAACGTTGTCAAATTTGAATATTTTGATTACTGTAACATTTTTTTATTATTATTTCTGTTTCATTATAAGGGTTGTATTGAGTTGTTATTTATTTCTACCTATTATTTGTAGTGATTCATGATTGTTAGGGTTGTAAATTTGAATTGTTGAACTATAATTATTTAGTTTAAACCAAGGGAATTTTAGCCTAGTTGGCTAACTTTTTAGCCACCAAGTCTCTCTTAGGGGTAAGATTTTCTTACAAATTGTATAAGTGCGAGTTTCAACTCTCTCGAAATTCTAATCTAACAACTAACTACTAAGTTTACTCGATAATAATAATAATTGTTCAATTTAATATAATTTTCTCATCTTTATATTATTATTTTTTTACCAATTCCAAAAACAGAAAAAAAGAAGAAGTAACATAACATGTCAAAATTTAATTGTAACATGCTATCTTGACAATTTAATATTGTAAGATTTTTTAGTTATGTCTGTTAGATTTGTTATATGTTTAACAACTTTCTTTGATCCTGAATTTACTGGCATCCAATTCGATCCAATGGTGTTTCATTTTGAAATGAAATGTTCACAATAATTCAAATTACTATGTATGTAATTTTTTGTTTGTATAACATTATTCAAAAAAATATTATTAAATAAAAAAGAGGAGAAAATACTAATTCCAAACAAGCCTTAAAATTGAATTTTAGAAATGCAATTGTTGTCTTTTCAATTTTTTTTACGGGATTTGAATTCTGCAGGATGCTCTTTTGTAATATATATAAGAATTGATAATTTATCTCTCATTATACAAGTTTTAGTTACTAGGGTAAATTACAGATACATCCCTTGAGGTTTATTTAAAATACGAATTGTCTCCAGTGGTTTGAAAAATTACAAATATCCCATTGTCAAAAAAATTTTATTTAACAGAATTAGTTGAAAAAGTGAAATTTCTAACTATTCATCTATACAATAATAAAATTATCTGAATTATTAAATGAAATAAAATTTTAACTTAATTAAAAACTGTTAATTAACTTGATGATTTATTAACAAAAGGACCTATTTGTTATGAAATTAAAAACCTTAGAATGCATAATGTAATTTCTAAAATCACAGGAAGTAATTTATAATTTAAGTAAACCTTAGGAGTGTGTTTGTAATTAACCCTAGTTGGTATTGTTTATTTATTCTTTATTGTGGAACTATTTATTAAGTTACCTGGTAGTTTGGCATTTTTTCGATATTGAATTAGGATTGTCGAAATGTAATTCTAATAAATTGTAAACAATTGACCAAAAACAAATACAAAAATACAAAAAAAAAAGGCCAAGTTTCATTTTACCATTTATTTCATGTTTGTAACATATAACTTTTTGTATTTGAATTCCAATTTTAGGTTAGGTTCATGTTCATTTTTCTCTGCAATTAACCATACCTACGCTCTTCACCTACCAATAGAGGTAAATTTTTTTTTCAATTCCAATCAATCCTATTAGGCCATGTCACTACAACAAAATTGAATTTTTACGGCTTGCAATGCATGCTGTAAAAACTCTTTCACGACATGCACACCAATGCCGTTATTGATATTGCTTACCAACTTGGAGCTTGGAGTGTGTGCTTGCAAATGATTTGGTGTGCATTTTGGTGCCAACCTGTTTGGGATCTTGATGTTTTACTATGATACTTTTTGCACCCTCCACTTTATTGATGTCGTGTAGCATCTTTGTATGTTTTCCATTAGCAAAACTTCTTTTTGCTGATCAAAAAAAAAAATGCCATTATACGACATGCCGTGGAAAGTTGAGCGTCATTTACGACATGCAGGCAAAGTGTTAAAAAGTAATAAATTAAATATTAATGACATACTTTGTATATCGTATATAATTTTTTATGACATTTTTGTCATGCCATAAATCATCATACTTTCCATAACATAATTTTGCATGCCGTAGAAGGTTATTTTTAATATATTTATGACATACTATGTATGACGTATATAATCTTTTACGACTTTTTCTTGCATGTCGTCATAAATCATTACACTTTTTACGACATAATTTTGTATACCATAAAAGGTTATTTTTAGTATATTTATGATCTTTTACAGCATTTTCTTGCATGCCATAAATTATTACACTTTTCACGACATAATTTTGTATGCCGTAAAAGGGTTATTTTTGATATATATATATATATATATAGAGAGAGAGAGAGAGAGAGAGAGAGAGAGAGAGAGAGAAGAAAAGCAAATTAAAAGTTCAATATATGAAGACATGATATCATTAAAATGTCCACTTTAGTACTTGAAAAGCAAATTACAAGATCAGATTGCAAATTATACGTATAAATGAAAGCAAAAAGATTATATACAACACAAGCCAGTCAAGTCTAATTCATTATTAGGAATAGTAGAGAGCTAAAGAATCAATTAATTTGGCCAATGCAGAAAGGCCCTACCCCAATACCAATTGTAGGGATTCGAAGAGCAAATGTTGCAGCAACAGCAACAGGTGCAAGCACACATTCCAGAACTACGGAAAAGCATCCAGCTTCCCGCAAAGCCAAGGAAAACTCAACAATCTGCAGAAAAATAAATCCATCTTAAGAGGAAATCTCTTCTTCAAAGCTTGCAAACTTATGATTTTTTTTGGAAAATATATGCTAGTGGTAGGGTGATAACAGTTTTATGCACTCTGTATCACTCAGCAAATTCAAAATTGAGAAATAAAAACAATTTATATGTCAGGAGTCAAGACTATTCACAGTTTTATTTCTCTAAAGTTTTAGCAATCGACACTAACAAAAACATATGCTAGGAGTTAGGCCTATTCACATGTATATATATATATATATCTTATGCAACAAAAGAGTAAGAATGTATTATAAAAGCAAACAATTAAGACAAAACTTGTATGGCATGGGCATACCTTGAAGAATTTTCCACAAAACTTTCACAAGTGGAATTGTAAAAGAGGTTATGAGTGAGCTGCCCTTTATAGGGTGCCAAACATTAGTCTACTTTCCACAAAATATCACCTTATAGAACTACCCATCTCCCTACTTTCTTCTTGGAAGAGGAAATTGCTTATCACAACAAAATGGTTCTCCTTTGTAATTATGAGATTACCACTAAAGTATTGTACTTTCATGTTTTGCACTTTTAACAAACTAGCAGTTAACATGAATATGATGGTCAAGGTAAAAGCTTTTAAGGGTTCCATTCAAAACTATGGAGATTAGATCTTTGATTTGGCATATCAGTCTAGGCATAACCGCATAATTAAAGCGAATTCAATATGCAGTCATCAATAAAAAGAGTTTTGTTATAATTAGAAGTGTTTCACAATTTCACAAGGTTCAGGCTAGGGTGGTAAAAAAACTCAAATGGCCCATCTCAGAAAGCACAAAACTGGGCAAAGATAAATGAACCTACAAGTTTGCCCCAGTCACCCTACAGATCTAGAAATTTGCCCAATCTGCTTTCTGTCACAGTAGGGAAACATGAGTATAGAATGAAAAAATTGAGTTGAAAGGCCTACCTTTTGTTAGAATTCTCCATTAAATTCTTAACCGTAAATTTGAATTCTCTAATTTTTGGATTAAGAAATTTCCCTGTTTCCAAGGCTAATTTCCTTTACCTCCACACAGTTTTATGCAATCACTCCACCACTCCACTCCAAAACAAGTCTTTTAACACATACTACTGTAACAAAATCCACAAACTTCAAGCAATGCAATTGTAGTACATTTTCTGGCCTTTTTATGATAAATAATTGATCTTTACTTTCCACAATTGAGTTTCCTAAAATATTACCTATCTTGTAAGTAAATTGTATTTTCACTACATATGCAAACGTAAAACTGTACTTTAATTTCTAAATGAACAAGAACATACCTTCAACTACAAATGCAACATGTGCTTCATTTACGAGACTTCCTTCTAAATTGTCACTTGGTCCATCATCACCAAGTAAATCAAAGACAAATAGCTCTGGTTCATTATAAAAAAAAGAAAAAAAGAAAAAATATGAGCCAAGTGCATTATAAACAATTAACCCAAGGTTTGATAAATTTTGACAGACTGCAAATCTCAAATAAGATAGCTCTGGTTCATTAAAAATTTTGTCACCATTTCCAATTAAATCTCTATTTTGACAGTCAGGAGCACTTGATAAAACCCAGTGAAGCATGAAAGACATCAACTCTTACACAACATAACTCCTTTTTAACAAATGCATGTTCATGCTCATAAAAGCTTACTTTTTTGGGTATACTGTCTCCACTTGGCAGCCTGATGAATTTCCTGCTTCATCATAAACCATCACGAATACAATATCTCAAGTTCAACTAACAAAGTTGGGAAATACATGGCCTAATTAAAGCGACAAACTGGGATAGAATTCAGAAAGACCTACCTGATTCTTTAAATTCAATAGGGTCCCTTGGTGTGACTTTGTCTATTTGGATTGTTTGCGGATACTCCATAATATGATTATTCACTGTCATAGCAACACCCTCTGAATTTTCCCTTGCTTATATTGTTATTTACTTGGAAATCCACAGGAAAGATTTAGGAAACTTATATGCGTGGAATGCCGTGAAACCATCAAATAAGAAAATTTTAGATAGAATGACACTAATTAATCAAATCTACAAGGAAGAGGATCTCTAATTAAGTTGTATTCATATTGTTTACCTTTTCGTATATATGAACTACAATTTCCATCAAATTTGAAAGATACTGACTCTTTATAGAATTAACGACCACAAGCAAACCATATTATAATTCCAAATATGACCACAATACCAAATGAACTAACAAAAAAATAGCAAAGACTAGAAAGAAAAAAATATTGTCAGTTCATAAATCTACAGAAAATAGTGAGCTTTGCTAAAAAGTTAGGATTTATTAGACACAAATAGCAAAACTAGTATTGAATTGGTTTGCTTAGTTTTATCTGTGGAAGCATGAAGACAACTCCATCTTTATTTTCATCATGTCTGACCAATTTCCATTAAGATGGCCAAAAGAGAGAAATGGAAAGGGAGATATGAATCATTAGAAATATTATCCTTGTCAATTGTAGAGAAAAGAAAAGGCAACATTATATCTGATGCAATTAAGTAACAACATAATACAAATAGCATCATAAATTATATCTCAACCACCAAACAAGAAAGAGATATAGAGAGAAATATGAAGCCAGTAACTTCTATAAAAGAGACTCAAATTATAGTTAGTCTTACCACTGCGGCGGCTTGACTTGCGATTTTGAACAACTATTGATCTGTTCAGCAAACTAAGAATGTCCAGCGATCGATTATTATTTTGATGCTGACTGCATGTATTCATTCCATTAGAAAAGCTATCTAGCCCAGTTGTCTGCTGCTGTTGTTGCCGTTTTCTTTGCTCAAAATATTACTTTTGCCTAGGACATTTAAAGTGTTTTTAATAGATTAATTTACCACATCTAACATTATGTCAAATTCTAACATACGATCTCAGCAACAAAGAATACTAGTGCAGATGATCATTCACTTCATTTCTAACAAAGAAAAATGACAAATGTTTATGTACCTACAATGTCTTGCCCATGCACATAGAGCTCAGGTTGCTGATGGAAAACTGAAACATGAACTTGATTTTTTTCATAGAGTATAATTATAGAAGTTAAAGCTATACATTCTTAGTAACATGGGAAAAACGAAAGGAAGTGCAGTAGCATCACAACATGTCATAACTTATGAGGTCAACAAGTTAAAGAAAATCTAATGCTTCAAAATTTAACATATATTAGTTTATTGTGGTGTTTTTTTTCAGTATTTTCTATTTCAATGTGTCCGTATGCATAGTTGAAGCATTTGATATGGTGACAGGTTCTACAACATGTTGAAAAGGTTGACATCAATAGTTTCTACACAAAAATCAAAGTTTAGCAGTCTATTCATGTCATTTGTCAAATTTGTAGCAGTCAACAAACTGAGGTGTTCTAATCAAGATAGTAACTTAGAAATATAACTAGTAATTGAAGTTTGCTGGCCTTCACTTTAGTCAAGTTGCAACTGTTTTCACATTATGGTTCATTATTTCAATTCTTAATTCTGAAAATATTATTTTCTTTTAACAAGTAATTAACATTACATATAAGCCAAATCCACTAGATTAGATGAAACTGAAAAAAATGACTCTTATCATTTAGATAGACCATTTGAACTCTTTTAAACCCTCATGAGCATAACTGTTAGTAACTTGCAATTGAGAATATGATCATTTGATACGAAATGTTTTATATTTACATTACAGATAAGTATTGCAGCTTCTCATTTTGTCAACGAAAAGCCATAATAACAGTCCTTATCAGGATTTTTATCCTCTGTAACACGGGACATGATTTCATCACTAAAATATTAGTCCAGGAACACTGTTCTTAAGACTTGGCTGATAGAGATTTGACTTGGAATCAAGGTTCTAAATCGCGGTATCGGGTAACGTAACGGTATCGATCGCGAAGTATCGCTATCGGTAGTATCGATCGGTACGTATCAGGAATCGGGTGTCGCGGTGGTGAAATTTTAAAAATCATTTCAAAGGTTTTTCAACTTTTTCTTTCCCGTACCGGTCCGAACCGGTGAGTATCGGCCCGTCGCGGCTTGTGTAACGGCTTGTGTAACGCTTACAGGCCGATACGTACCGGGACTCGGCCGATACTCCTGCGATTTTTAATCTCAGTGGTATATCGGCCTGTATCCGTTGTGACACCCCATTTTTCCGATACGTATCGGCCGATACGTAGCGTATCGGCCGATATTTAGAACTATGCTTGGAATCTCTAGGTACACACCCTTCCTCAATCAAGTCGCAAAACATTAAAAATTTCAGTGGAACTAAACCAGGTATGGACTGATCCAACAAAAATAGCCTTATAACGAATAGCCTAAAATAGCCTAAAAGAATCAAACATAACGATTTTCCCATAAAAGATGTCAGTAGAACTATACCCTTATACTTCACTGCATTATAAATGTGTAATCCAAAACATTGAAAACAAATGCAAATCGTTATTTTAATAGCCAATTACCATTTTTCACATGAAATTCGACTCCCTTTTAGTGTTGTTGCAACCATAGCACATCATCCTGTTAGGTTTAACCACACCCAGAAATCAATCGCACACAGAAAAACACAAGATATTTACATGGTTCAGCAATTGTCTGTCCATGGAGAGATTCACTATAGAATTTCCCAGAGGGAGATTACAAAACTCACACTTGTTTTCTATAGATTTACACACACTCTCTTTGATTCTCTCTTGCTCTGTCTGTGTTGTATTTTATCCCTTCCTCATCACGTCAATTTATACAAAAATGAGAGGGAATAAAGTCAAGGAAGAGGAGTAATTAGAAGGGCTGCCACCTGCCATCTCCCCTCCTACTTCTTGACTTGGAGCCAACCTCTAACTACTCCTCCATGTAGGCTGGAGCCAACAATTCTCCCCCTCCACGACCATATAGATAACTGACTTCTTACTTGAGGTCCATTCTGGTCAGATTCTTGCAAACTTCTAATTTGTCTCTGGTGACAACCTTGGTCATCATGTTAGAAGGATTCTTGTCCGTGTGAATCTTCACCAGCTTCATCACCTGCTTTCCCATCACTTCTCGTATCCAATGATACCGGACATCAATGTGCTTTGTACGTGAATGGTACATGGAATTCTTGCTCAGATCAACTGCACTTTGATTATCACAATGTACCTTGTACTCTTCCGCTGTAGACCCAATTCTTGGAGAAACCACTTTAACCACAACATTTCTTTTCTAGTATCTGCGGTAGCAATGTACTCTGCTTCTGTTGTAGATAAAGCAACACACTTTTGTAGTTTGGACTGCTATGAAACAGCTCTCCCTACAAAGGTGAATAAAAATCCTGATGTAGACTTTCTACTATCAAGATCACCCGCCATATCAGCATTTGTAAAACCCTCCGAAATTGGTTCATGTCACGACCCAAACCCGCCCCTATGGGTTTAGCATCGTAACCGGCCAGTAATCCGTGATTACCAAAGGCCTGCTTAACAGTAATGACAGTAATACAGAGTAAGGGGCTGGCGGAAGCCATACAGTAATAAAAAGATGTCCAATGAGCTGTGACAAACTGAATGCAAAAAGACTTTTATTGAACAAGCCACATTCATAACCAAAACATATATACAACCATCATATACACAAACATCCAGGTTAGGGACCTAATCCCTTCACCATAACTGTACAGTCAAGTCTAAAACACTTATTACAAAACAGAGACAGAATGGTGGAACTAAGACACCCCAGAGCAGCCTTAGCTTGAACAGACTTGGAACCTCGAAGTGAGGCACAAAGGTTGCCTTGACAAAATGGGAGCTTAACTTGACGCTCCTAGCTTCGGTCTGGTGCCTGGACACCTACATATAAATATAAACAGTGAGTTAAAGCCCAATGAATAACAAATGCGTAAAGGGGTTAAGAATGAATGTCCTTTCAGTAATTAAAACAGTCAATTGTATTCGTAAATCAGTCATTCAATCAGTGGCTCATATTTCCTGCCATAACAGTTATTTAGAAACCATAATAGTCATATGTGGTACATCCAATAGCAAAACAGTACAGTAGGTCTTGGCAGACCAAACAGTCAGTTGATGGCCATCAAACAGTAAACAGTAATGGTCCCAACATTGGAACCGACAAAGATCTCTGTAACAGTAGCAGTAACAGTATAGTAACAGTAAGTTACTAAGGATGCCACGAATACAGTTTACAAATAGGACAAACATTCATTCAGTAAACGATGCCATTTCAGAAAGCAGTATAATCAATCGTTCAGAAATAGTTATAATTGAACGTATCTTTACAACATTGTTACTCACAGAGTACTGGCTATAGGCAAGCTAATGAGCGTCCTCGGATGCCAACCTTACACAGTCGCAGAATGAACACACACTAAGTTACACACTTGGGAATCGATAACTTAGCCCCTTAACTTGACTTGATGTGGTTCTATAACATTATCCTCATTAAGGTGCCTTAAACTTGGCCTAGGAATGCCTAGGATGGAATGAAGATGCAAAAATGCACTTCAAAATACTTTTCAAAATTTGCTGAAAACAGGGGTCTCACTCAAGCGTGACTTTCTTCGCTCGAGCGAGCTTACCAAAACAGAGGGGTCGTTCGAGCATGGACTCCCTCGCTTGAGCGGTCTGCAAAAAAATGCTAAAGTACTGGATGTTGAAAATCCTTGCTCGATGCTCGCTCGTTGCTTGCTCGAGCATAAGACACAACTCTTCGCTCGAGCGTAGGTCTCGTCGCTCGAGCGTGCATCTGCGTGCACAAAAACCTGAGAGCTTGCAATCTACGCTCGAGCCAGCATTCAGTCACTCGAGCGGAATTCAAAAAACAAAGGTGCTCACTCGAGCGTGGAATGCTTCGCTCGAGCGTGGAAGCCAAAATTTGAAATTTCCAGATTTGCTCCCAAAGCTCAAACCAAGAATCAAACATATCAAAACTCAACCTTTTCGGCCAATTTTCTACAAAACACTTGAAAACTCATACTACAACATGTTTAGAAGATCATTTTTGTAAAATCAAGTCCAAAGGTGAGACATTTGAACACCAATTCAAAGAAACTTGAAGAACAATGCAAGAACATAACATACAAGAGTTCTTATGAATTCCAATGCTCTAAAACATGATCAAATGCAAGATTGAGCTCAAAACTATGGTGAATTCATGGACTACAACCAAAATATGAACTTGCATGTAAGAATTTTCATGAAAACAAACTCAAAACTCCAACATAAGGACATGCATGCATGCATGAATTAATTCTTAAACCAATTCTTGACTCTATACTTCAATTTCTCCATGAACTATGCAAGAAACAACTTAAATTCATGATTAAGAGGGTGAATTCCCTACCTTAGGTTTTGAACTCCAAGTATGTTAGCTCAATTTTGCAATCGTCTACAATTCCTCAAATTTTCCAAGCCAAATTTCTTGTTGAACCGATTTTCTCCTACTCTCCCTCTCTCTCTCGGTTTTGGTCTTCAAATAGATAAAGATGATGCATCAAAAGTGATATGAATTACACCCCAAACAATGCCTCTAAAGTGGCCCACTAATGGCAAACATGTAATAAGTTCAAACTAATGTAATTTAACATTAACAATGCTAATTTAATCATTCCAAATCAAATTTTAATTAAAGCTACCATAAAATCACATAAATCCTAACTAGCATAAAATACTAATCAATTTCTGAATCGATCGCCGATAAGGCTTTCAATTCGCAATTCGAAATCAAAACATGAACAGATCATTTAATGACAAACAGATAGAAATGCAATTAAACAACATACTCATGCAATCAGTTTAGAATTTCAGCTTAATCAATTCTTTATCATGCTCAATCACAGTTTAGCACTAATTAGAGGTGAGGGTTGTCACAGTTCAGCTCCCTCAAAACATAGACACATCTTTGAAGTACCCTTCAAGTACCGAAGAATCCATTTGACTGCCTCTCAATGCTCTTATCCTGGATTGGCGAGGAATTTGCTCACAACGCCAACAGCGTGAGCTATATCTTGCCGGGTACACACCATTGCATACATCAAACTTCCTACTGCAGATGAGTAGGGAATTGCCTCCATCTCTTCTTTTTCATTTGTAGATGAGGGACAAGAACTCTTGCTCAGCTTGAAATGGTTAGCCAGCGGAGTATTGACTGGTTTGGTATCTTTCATGTTGAACATTTCAATCACCCATTCAACAAATTTTCCTTGTGATAGCCATATCTTCTTGGCTTTCCTGTCATGAACAATCTTCATGCCTAAAATCTACTATACTGGGCCTAAATTCTTTATGTCAAAATACTGCGACAAGTTCTTTTTCAACTTATTGATCGTAGCAGTATCCTGTCCGATGATCATCGACATACAACAGTAGGATGATGAAGTTTTCATCCGAAAACCTTCGAAAATATACACACTGGTCTACTACCATTCTTATGTACTCGTGATCTACCATGAATGAATCAAACTTCTTGTACCATTGTCTCGGCACCTGCTTCAAGCCATATAGACTCTTCTTCTGTTTGCAGATTAAATTTTCTTTTCCTTTAACTTCAAATCCTTCTGGCTGCTCCATATAGATCTCTTCTTCCAAGTCACTATGGAGAAAGGCAGTCTTGACATCCATTTGTTCTACCTCCAAATTCAAGTGAGCTGCTAATCCCAGAGCTACTCGAATGGAAGTCATCTTCACAACTGGATAGAAGATCTCATCAAAATCAATTCCCTTATTCTATCCAAAATCTTTGACCACCAAACGAGCTTTATGCTGCAGTAGTTTACCGTTGCCATCTTTCTTCAACTTATATACCCATTTGTTCTTCAAGGCTCTCATGCCTCTTGGAAGTGGAAAAGCTCATAAGTGTGGTTCTTCTGCAAAGAACTCATCTCCTTCTTTGTGGTTTGCATCCAACAGTCTTTTTCTGTATGACTCTTTGCTTCTGAAAAACTCTTGGGCTTCCCTTCATCAGTAATCAGAATATACTGAGAAGCAGGATATTTGGTTGATGGCACGACAACTTTTTCAGATCTCCGCAACTAAGGCCCAGCTATTTCTAGTTGAAGGGTGTCACGACCCAAACCCGTCCATATAGGTTTAGCGTCATAACCGGCCAGTAATCCGAGATTACCAAAGGCCATTCTGTATAATCAAAAATAATCGGGGCTAGCGGAAGCAATATTCAAAAATACACCAATAGTCCAATGAGCTGTGCATCTATATGAACAAACATTTATCATGCAAAAACGTTAATTTACCCACATTCAGTACATAACTTGTAACTTAACATTAATAGATAACGTATGCACATAACGAAAGTTTACTTCACGATCAAAAGCTTGACAACGGCCTTCTAGGCCTAGCCCCAACTCAGAGGCACACAAAACAACTCGGTAGGTTTTAAAACGCTGACTCTGCTACAGACCCCTTCTAGGCTTGCCATCCAAAATGCTCACCTATACATATATATAAAAACAGTGAGCTAAAACCCAGTGCATAACATTAACGTAAAGGGGTTAGTGAACGAATTCCAAATACAATATCTGTAAAATAAATCATATCACAATCAATGATATCAGTCTCATATCAGAATATAACGTAATGATACATCTCATAGAACATATCACATATCGTCCTCCGACTAGAGTAATCGGTTCCGGATACCGATTAAACACATATCACCACAATGAAGTGGCTAACGAGATCTCGAAAACAATAATGTGTCATGGACCCGCATTTACATGCCGTCCCCCATGACTTGGAACTATCTGTGGATGTCATAATATATTTGCAAATAAGACATTCGTTCACATGATCAAAATAACATTTCAGAACTTATCACTTTACGGTAATAGTTAAAACATAATTCATATCAACATATCTTTATAGAAATGTTACTCACAGTGGCCTTCCAATACCCGTTGTTCGGTTTTCGAGTCTTGACCTACAAATACAAATATTCATAGCACAATTTCTCAATATACATTCGAGTCAATCAGTCGATTCTTAACCTTTCTTCGGTTTATCCGTTACTTGTTCGTTTGATTGTTTCTATTCTTTCTTTAATTTCTTTCATGCTTATAATATGCATGTGGATGTGCATGATACGTGAAAATCATGTAAATGAAGGCCCATAAATTAGAAAACGGAAAAATAATAAAATTAGAAAATCTACCCTGTTTGGCCGCTCGTGCGGTGGCCTTGGCCGCACGAGCGGTGGTGAAGCAGTGTGCAACTTTGGCCAAATCAAGGTTGGCCACTCGAGTGGTCTAGGTGAAAAACTTGGCCGAAAATCTACTTTGGACCAAAACTCATTCTTTTGCAAAATCATGCTCCAATTGTCCAAATTTAGATTTAATTTATTTTCTTTATATCAAACCCACAAATCTTAAAATATGAATTAAACTTTCAAAATTCTTGAAAACTTCATGACTTGTGTAAAAACTTCATGATGTATGTAAAAATAGAACCCAATTTTATTATTAATAACAAAAATAAAACTTAATTATGAATTACACAAATCAATTTCTTAGAAATTTAACTTACCTCAATTTAAGACCAAAAACTTAATGTATGGTCATAGATGTTCCAAAATGTGTTTAAATTGAATAAAACTTTTAAATTCAATTACATGCATGGATCAAACAAATTCCTAGTTTTCATAATAAAATCAAAACTTCCTTTAATTCCAAAATCAATTCTCAAATTTCATGAACTCATGATTTTTTTAACTTTTTCTTCAAAGTCATTTATATACTCCATTGCATGGATCCAATCTTCAAACATTTCTTGTTGTATGTAATTTATAGAACTCCATTCAAGAATGATTTTCAAAATTAAACTCAAACTTAACAAATTTAAAGAATCATAATTCATAATCTTCAACCTAATTTGATTTAACATGCAAAACTCAATTTCTATCAATTTATATAATTGATCCTCAAATCTTCATTTTTAATCCTCTCAAAATCCATCTTGAATCAATTTATGTCTAGATTATTTAAACAATACTAGGAAGAGGATGAAATTTCTTATCTTAAGATAAATTTCCCATAATTTTTAACTTCAATCTTGGTATCCCACAAAACTCTCTTCTTCTTTATTCTTCATTTCTTTCTTTCCCGCGGTTTGCTCTAGCAAATTGATCACAATGTATATATAAAAAAGTAAGGGCAAATTACATATACCCCCTCGAGGTTTAGCAAAATTACAGATACCCCTGAGGTTTGAGAAATTACAGATACCTCCTGAAGGTTATATTTGCATAACAAATTATGGGGTAATTTGTTATGAAAATATAAACCTCAGGGGGCAATTTGTTATGAAAATATAAACCTCAGGGAGGTATCTGTAATTTTCGAAACCTCAGAAGAGTATCTGTAATTTAGCTAAACCTTGAAGGAGGTATATGTAATTTGCCCTATAAGTAATGAAGCTCTCTCTCTCCCCCTCTCTCTCTCTCGGCTGTTTCCAGAGCACACATGCACCTCCCTCTTTTGATTTCATTTCTTTCTTTATTTCATTCTTTCTCTTGAATAAAGTTTCCAACACCAAGGTACTAACATACACCCATTACTAACTCATCACACTACACACGTGCACAATCTAGATATTTCTTCAATTTAATTTATGATTACAATTAACTTAATATATAATTATCCATTAACTTTATTAAACACAATTTGATCTTAATTAACACACAATTTAATTAATCATAATTAATTACAAATCCCACATAATTTAATTAATCTAATCGACTTCAATTGGGGCTTAATTAATTATATTTAATTTTTACCATTCTGAATCAGATTTTTAATAAACTCCCGAAAGGCTCCAAATATTAAATTAAGATTATTGTCATCATCAATTTTGATTTCCTAAATCATTTAGGCCTTCAATTTCTGATCAGACTCAAATTTCCATCAATAAATTACATATTCAAATTGGACACCTCCTAATTAAATTTAATTTACAATAATCACAATTCCCAATCTTTATAACTTGATCAACTCCAATTCGGACCAAATTAATACGAACCCAATTAATAAAATCTTAATTTTACTAAACTAAATCGAATATTTAATTAAATTCCCATATGGTCCGATACTCAAAATTAAAATAATTCAATTCGTCAATTTCACCTTCTTGAGCCACTTAAGCTTTTAATTTCTAATTTCGAAATAGCTCTTTTATAAAATTATACATGAATCAACCCCAATATTGCTCATCAATTCCACAATTCAGTCGAAATAATAATTAATTAAAATCTAAATCACCTCGATTAATTAAATGTAAAGTATTTTATGTGGCGGGGTCGTCACAAAGGGGTTGCTCCCTCTGCTCAACACCTTCTTCGTCCGAGTTTTCATCTCTTTCTTCTTGATCCTCAACTTCTAGCATTGGATTTTGCAACTCTGGCACTTCTTGTTGCACCTCATCAACTCTAGTATGTTATGAGGATTCTAGAAATGGAAACAAGTCTGGAGTGATAACAACTCTAGACTTTGCTGATTTCTCAAAATCTACTATGGTCTGGCCTTCATGGAACACATCTCTACTCCTAAACATCTTTTTGTTCACCGGGTCCCACAACTTGTACCCAAATGCTGCATCTAAATAACCACAAATATACATAGAGTGGACTTGTCATCAAGCTTCTGCCCGTTTTCTTTGGCGATTTGTGCGAACGCCTTACATCCAAAGACGCTCAAGTGAGAATATAATACCTTTCATCTGGACCAGACTTCCTCAAGTATCGTAAAATTTAACGGAATCGAAGGTGACCTATTGATGAGGTTACAAGTTGTACGAGCGACTTCAGCCCATAATGACTTTGGAAACTTTGCCATTTTGAGCATGCATCTGACTCTTTCTATAATAGTGCGGTTCATTCTCTCTGCCACACCATTGTGTGGTGGGTACCGGGAACTGTTGTCTCGTGCCGGATACCTCTGCTGGCACAATATGCTTCAAAAGCATTAGAAGTGTACTTGCCACCATTCTCTGTGCGAAGACACTTCAACTTCTTCCCGGTCTCTCTTTCCACTATTACATGGAACTCCTGAAAGTGTTGGAATACCTTATCCTTCATCTTCAGGAAATACACTCACAACTTCCTTGATGTATCATCAATGAAGGTCAGAAAATACTTGCGGCCGCCAAGTGACTCCACTTCGATTGGGGCACAAACATTCGAGTATACCATATTGAGCACTTCTATTTTCCTCTTGCTCGTTGAACTGAATAATACTCGATGCTGCTTACCATAAAGGTAATGATCACATGGCTTCAGGGCACTCTCTTTGGAGAAGGGTATCCTGGATTGCTTTGCCAACAGATACAATCTTTTCTCACTTATGTGAGCCAGTCTTCTGTGCCATAAGTCCAGTGACTCCTTGTCTTTTGCTGCATTAAGACTTTCTAGACAGATCTTTGTTTGAGTCTTGTACAGTATTGAAGATATCTCTCCTCTGGCGATTGTCAAAGTTCCTCCTATCAGCTTCCAACAACCATTTCTGAATGTACTTGTATAGCCTTACCAGTCCAGAGCGCTTTCGAAAATAAGATTGAGGCGTAAATCTAGAACGTGCCTCATATCTTTGAGAACCAGCTTGTGTCCGACATTAGTCTGAATACTAATGTCTCCAATACCCACAATCTTCGAATAGTTAGAATTCTCCATTTGAACAGTGCCAAAATCTCCAGCATTGTACAAGCTGAAGAGTTCTCTGTGGGAAGTGGCATGATAGGATGCAGCTGTTTCTATCACCCATTTTGTGTAGTTGTGGTTAGCCATGTGAGGGCAATCCTCCTCTTCACCAATTGCAAGAAGTATTTCATCAGTTGTTGTTGCTATCGTGTTTTCATCTCCTTTTGATTTACTGCTTTGGCCTTTATCTTTTCGGCTTAGGCAGTTCCTTTTTTTGTGACCCTCCTGGCCATAGTGAGAAAAAGAAAACTGGATTTTCCTTGTCCTTTGTTGTCTGTGGATTTACTCCAATTGTTCCATCTGCCTCTGCTCTTGCTTCTTTTTCTACTCTTTCCACTACCTTTCTCTCTGTTTCTACCTTTGCCTTCGGTGACAAGAGCATGGGTCAGATTACCTCTCATGTCTTTTCTACTTGTCTCTTCATTGTACATGGCATCTGTGACAATGCTCATGGTCAGCTTTCCCTCTGGTGCAGAGTTGCTGAGAGAAACCACAAACGTCTCTCAACTGTCCGATAAAGAACTGAGCAGTAGTACGGCTTGCATTTCATCGTCCAAGGGCATCTTGACGGTTGCAAGTTGATTCACCAGATTTTTGAATTCACTAGTGTGTTTGGCGACAGACACACCATTCGTCAATTTCAGATTTACAAGCCTTTTCATCACCAAGGCTTTGTTTCGGGCGGTCTTTGACTGGTACATTCCCTCTAACATTATCCAGAGGACATATGCATCTGTCTTTTGGGCGATATGGTGGAACACATTATGGTCTATCCATTATCTGATCTGCCCGACAGTCTTCCGTTTCATCTTTATCCGATCTTCATCTTTCTCTGCTTCTGGTTTAACCCCTTTTAGAGCAATAAGGTCAAACAGGTCTTTACAGTTGAAAAATCTAGAAATCCCCTAGATGTTGATTTGTGATTATGTATCAATTTTAAGCAGAATATAACAATCCCAATCAAACAATTAAGACAAAGACACACAACAATTTTACGTGGAAAAAATCACAATTGGACACCTCCAACTGTGATCAAAAAACCACGGGCAACAGCCACAAAACAATCCACTAAGAAGATTTAAAGGAATTACACAGGTATACTCTCAATTACCTAGTGAATCCACGCCTAATTGAACTAACCTCTATGTGCCTCTTCCAACCCGTCTTCACCTCGGAATTGTCTTTACGATGAGCCACCTCGGAATCCACCAAAGCTTCAGGCTCGAATTCTTCAGAATCCACCGAAGAATAACTCTCTCTTTTGTAGAACAAAACACAACCTTTGATGTACTCTCTTTAAACCATGAGTTGAATATTCAATAAAACATCAAAGAAAACTCACAAAGTATTCCCAGATATAAACCCTAGAAACCAAAAAGAAGATCTGGAGCAGTAATCCTAAAATCTGACCCAACACACGAATTTATAGAATCTGTCCCACGATCTCCGCTCGAGCGCCCAACAGCCCGCTCGAGCGGCTTCAGCAAAATATGCGCGTGATATAACAGAGGTCCGCTCGAGCGCGAAATCACGCATTCCAGTATTTTTACAGACCTGACAAACTGCTGGAACCAGGGATTCTCCGCTCGAGCGCGGGTATGTCCGCTCGATCCCCGTCATAATCAGCGAAGTGGCAATCTTGAAAGCATTAGCATCACAAACTTCTCTGAATGGCACAATTCGGGTTGGATTCGCATCTAAATACTCATAGCCTCACTGAAATAAAAGTGCGAAAAGAAATACAAACTGAAAGGAGTTTTGTCAAACGGGATTGCCAAGAATAAAGCCTAACAACAGTATAGGACATTTTCCATCTGCGGCTTCCAGATTCCATAATTGGAAGCATTTAATTTTATCATCGATCTTGAAGTTGATGTGGATGCTTCTATCGTTTTCTTACTTTTTACAGAAACTTTGATTCAAAAATTTGACCTTATGGATCTTTCTAGAATACTCTAAATAGTTGGAAATCACTATTGGATCGTCAAAATCGGACTTCAAATGGCTCAGATTTAGCCAAAATATGTTGGACGGTTCAGATTTGTGGATGTACTGTAGCTGCATAGCACCGGATAATCCTTAAGCTTCTGGGTCGGGTCGGGTCGGGTCAACCCAATGAGTTGACTGGTCAGCTGGTGTGCTAACGTGGCAGACACATGACACTGCCCTAGATGACGTGGTGATGATATGCCGTTGACGTGGTAGCCACGTGTCGATAACACGTGGCAATGACTTGGCAGTGTGTTGGCGCTGACGTGGGCTATACCCAAAAAGAGAATTCAAATTCTCCGAATAAAGCTTGGAGGATTCGAACCCTTGACTAAGGAGATAAGGGCTAAAGCTTTTATCACTGAGCTAAGCTCATCCTTATGCTATTATTTCCCTAGACAAATATTTAAAGTATTTGGATTGGCTACAAACTGGCCATCTTTAACCTCCAGCCGCAAATAGGACTCTGGTTCAGAGTTGTCTTTACGCGCCAAACTTTGACCGGCATGTGTAGACCACTCCGACCTTTGTTTTTTCAAAAATTGACCAATGAGGCTCTGACACCACTTGTTAGGTTTAGGCACACCCAGAAATCAATTACACACAGAAAAACACAAGATATTTACGTGGTTCGGCAATTGCCTACTTCCACTGAGAGATTTCACTATAGAATTTCCGGGAGGGAGATTACAGAACTCACATTCACTTTCTATAGATTTACACACACTCTCTCTGATTCTCTCTTATTCTGTCTGTTTTGTGTTTAATCCCTTCCTCATCACCTCAATTTATACACAAATGAGAGGGAACAAAGTCAAGGAAGATGAGTAATTGGGAGGGTTGTCACCTGCCATCTCCCCTCCTACTTCTTGACTTGGAACCAACCTCCAACTAGGGATGGCAATTTGACCCCGGCCCGACGGGGACCCGAACCCCCGACCCCGATTAGAACGGGTTTTCCCCGAAAATTATCCCCATAGGGCCGGGGATGGTATTGAAAATTAAATCCCCGATAGTTTCGGGGACGGGGACGGGGATAGGTTTCTCGGCCCCGGCCCCGGCCCGGCCCCGCCCCGAGTAATACCCGAGCATCCCCGTATATATATATGTTTAGTTTAGGGTTGAATCTCATTTTCATTTCAGCCGATTCATTTCTCTCCCTCACTCATTCTCTCTCTCTCTCTCTCCCCCTCCTTTCCTTCCCTCCACTCTCCCCCTCCCTCCCTTCCCTCCACCGCCGATCTTCTTCACCCTTCACCGCTGATCTTCTTCACTCGCCACCACCGATCTCCTCTCCCTTCCCTTCACTCACTGATCTATTTTTTCCTTTATCACCGTCGTCTCCAAAGGCGATCCCGCCACCACCGTCGTCTCCAAAGGCGATCCCGCTACCATCGTCTGCAACTTCTCCATTGATGCCTCTTTTTCTCTCAGTTCCGAGCACTCTTGGAGAAGGTGAAGACGGAGCAAATCGGTCGGAGATCTGAGTTTTGTAGATCTGAGATGAGATATGAGTTTCACTGCTATTTTATCTCTGTTTGTTGATGTCTCTCTTTATCTCTCTTTATCTCACTATTAGTTGTTGATGTTGATGATCATCAGATGAAACAAATTGTAGTTGTAGTTGTTGTTGATGATGTTGATGTCGATCCGACGAGCTCGATTTGTTTGTTTGTTGTTGTTTTTTTTTTTTTTTTTTTTTTTTGAGCGGGGAATTTCGGGGTCGGGGATACCCGATCCCCGGTAGGGGACGGGGGTGGGGATGGTGATAGGCCCCCCGACGGGGATCGGGGCCGGGGACGGGGACATTGTTACCATCGGGGATCGGGGACGGGGAGTATGATCCCCGGCCCCGGCCCGCCCCGTTGCCATTCCTACCTCCAACTACTCCTCCATATGGGTTGGAGCCAACATATCCAGCCTCACTTGATACTTCATTGCATTAGAAACCAAAACAAATCCATTCATTCTTCAATTAAACTTAATCAAAATCAGTTGTCAAGCAAAACAAAGACATTCAACTGATCACAAAAATACAATCCCTCTGAAACATTAAATAATAATAATAAGTTCTACATTCTTTTTTTTTCCCTCATTCAAGTCATATATCCATAACTTCCCTAACCAAACTATACCATCTAAACACAGAAGCATCTATACACAATATAACTATTATTAAAATTTATTTGAAAGACAAAAAAAGTGTCGAATTGATACACAACATAACTATCATCTAATTTGGCAATTTTTACAATGAGATCAGTTGGCATATCACAGCACATGTCAAATTGTAAGTATCAAATTGTAACAAGTCATATGTGCTGTGATATGTGTTTGCACATACCAAATAGATATGCAAACACCAAATTAATCAAATGGAGACGGAAAAATTAGATATGCAAGCAACAATATATACCGAATTAATCAAATGAAGAAACTGATTCAAAAGCAAAGAGAGATGAGAGATGGAAGTTCTCTAATAAATTGTAAACAATTAACCAAAAACAAATACAAAAATACAAAAAAAAAAGGGGGCAAGTTTCATCTTACCATTTATTTCATGTTTGTAACATATAACTTTTTGTATTTGAATTCCAATTTTAAGTTAGGATCATGTTCATTTTTCTCTGCAATTAACTATACCTACTCTCTTCACCTACCAATAGAGGTCAATTTTTTTCAATTCCAATGAATCCTATTAGGCCATGTATATCTTGGATGTAAGCTGGCAAAAGAAAGTTGTTTAAAAAACTTCCATCTCTCTATTATTATCATGTAGTTATAGTGAGATTACAATTTGTGACTTGAGTTTGTGTATCTTAGAAGTATCTACATTGATGTCGTACCACTACTAAACTAGTTATCCAATAATCGCTCTATTCATTTTAAAAAGAGATAATTTTATTTACATTTTCTTTTTAACTATATCGATAGCAGTTTAACAATCAACTAATTATTTGAAGTTCATAGTTGAGGTAATTTGTTCTATATTTTTTAACAATAAAACGTTGACCTTTTGCCTACAAAAAAGTCGAGGCAAAAAAAAAAGAAAGTAATCCATTTGACTTTCAACCTCTCAATTGTGTTGAATAGTTGAGACTATTAGAGTTATAAGCAAAAGGAATTTGTTTGGGGAGGTGTTCACATCCACAAGTTAGTGAAAAAAAAACTAGTTGAATTCTACTATAAAGGAATTTGTTTGGGGAGAGGTGTTCACATCCACAAGTTGGTGAAAAAAAAACTAGTTGAATTCTACTATAAAGGAATTTGTTTGGGGGAGGTGTTCACATCCACAAGTTGGTGAAAAAAAAAAACTAGTTGAATTCTACTATAAAGGAATTTGTTTGGGGGAGGTGTTCACATCCACAAGTTGGTGAAAAAAAAACTAGTTGAATTCTACTATAAAGGAATTTGTTTGGGGAGAGGTGTTCACATCCACAAGTTGGTGAAAAAAAAACTAGTTGAATTCTACTATAAAGGAATTTGTTTGGGGAGGTGTTCACATCCACAAGTTGGTGAAAAAAAAAACTAGTTGAATTCTACTATATTTAGGCTAAGTTTGGGGATTTTAAAAAAAGCCAAAAAGTCAAAAAGTTACTCAAAAAGTTAAAAAATTAACACTATTCACCAAAAGTCAACAATTACGGCTGCACAACTCCCAATTCAAATTTTTCCCTACAAATCAATTTTTATAATTTTTTATTACACATTTTTCAATAAAAAGTCAAAAAGTTAACCCAAACATCCATATTTTCAACCTCAATTTTTTAATCCAAAAAGACAAAAAATACACTTTTTTAATCTTCCCAAACTTGGCCTTATAGCTGAACACGCTTGTTCGGTTGCTAAGAAACTGAAGGGGAAAAAAGAGATAGACTGATTTAAAATTATCTCTTTTGTCAATGTTATTAAAAAATTCAGCACAATTATATTGTGTGCAATTATTACTTGTACCTAGTTCATTACCTAAAAGTCATAGAGCATTTGACTGATTAGAATTTGTTTGGCTAAAATTTAAAAAGTCTTGCATTTTAAAGCACTTTTTGCCTTTATTTAAAAAAATTGCTAAATCCCATTAAGGTTCATTTGAGTAGCAGGTTGATTTTTTAATTTTTTGACTATTTTTGTTTGGCATTAAAAAGTTTTACTTGTGATGAGTTTTTTTTATTTTTTTAACTTTTGTGAGAGAAAAAATGTAATAATTATGGATTAGATGTAATATTTTGCCTTATTGAGCTAAAAAGTCTACTTTATTTATTTTTTTTGGGCTAAAATAGCCTGAAACCCAACCCAACCCAACCCAACCCAAATTGTCAAACAAAGGCTAAATGCTATATTCTAACAACGAAAATGCTAAGATTTCGTTTGAGGTGTGAGCTAGTTTTTTAGTTTTTTAACTATTTTAAGTTGTGGTTAAAAAGTCTCGTTTAAAATGGATTTTTTGACTTTTTTAATATTTGTGAGAGAAAAATAAAATAATTATGATTTGGATGTGATATTTTTTAGCATGGGCTACAAAGCCTATTTTATCCTTTTGTGACTATTTTAGTGTCAACCCAACTTCCCACACGAGTGTTAAGAACACCAAGGAAACTATAAAAAAGTTTACCAAATACTCATATGGGTGTAGGTCCTGCATGTGTAGGTTCTATACTTACGTGAGTGTTTGATAAATTTTTTAATACAATTCTTAATGCCTCTAAAATGACTATTTTAACAAAGCTATTCTAATGGTAATGCTATTTCTTCTATTTTATTATATTTTATTTTTTTTAAACAAAATGTCAAATTATAATGTATATGTGTATCCTATCAGAAGAGATGTAAAGACAAAAAGACTTGATAAAATTTATCTATAGTTAAATCTTTATGCCAAATTTTGATATAAGGTAGGACAATGTTCAAATATAGCAATCCATATAACTAGCCATTGAAGTGGAGAAAGTTGAATTTTTTTGTTATTTTTTAACAATAGAAGCCTATATAGCTAAATTTTGTAGAAACATTTAGCAAGAAAAGAAGAAGCTCCCATAGTTGTTAGGAAAATGTTTTAGAACTCTAAAAGAAGAGTTCTAAAAGAGTTTTAATTTGTCTTTTTTTTCATTATGATTTTTTTTTTTTCCACTGTCAACTGTATAGAGCTCTATTTAGAGCTCTCTATCACCACCATAAGAGCCACCCTAATAGTAAAAATTAAAATAACTCTACTACGACCTTTTTGTTTTGATTTGCAAACTTTTTTTTTCTTTTTTTCTTTTTTTTTATTAACTCGAGAAATTGAATTAAATGAGGAAATAAAAATTTAAGACGAAAAAACCTTTTAACGTTGTATAACACGAGTTGACATATGACAAGATGTCAACTATCACCACAAAACTTCTTAAGCAACTGGCTTGTCATTGTTAAAGGCTATTTATTTATTTTGACCATGCCAATTGTTGGTGTATATTTCAATGGACATAATATTTTAATATTGAATATTATTTGAGAAGTTAGTTAAAAATTAATGTTTTAATTTTTTTTTTGTGACTTTTTTAGTTAAAATAGTTAATTTTTTAATATTTTTTTAACTAAAAAAATTAAAAAGTTAAAAAGCCAACTTTTTATAAAATTCTCAAAACACCATCAATTTCACCAATACCATTCTAACGGTGGATATGATACTTTGATACAACTAATACTCATATAAATGTTTCGTCACAAAAATTACTTTTCAAAAAAGTCTCTTGTAATCCAAATTAAGAAAAAAATAAAAAAAAGTTTCCTGTAATCATAATTTAGTTTTGTTAATGGGGTAGAAATGACTTTGCCAAACTTCAAGTTAAATTTAGAATAAGATTTGGCTTTATTTATTTATTTTTGTCAATAGACAGGAGAGTAATTATATTATACGAAATATTTACATTTTTAAAATAGATCACTAGCATATAATAGTTAGAAAATCAACAAAATCTACCAACTAAGCCCAACAACCACAAAATGTATTAAACTCATCTCTATAGGAGTTGAATCCAAGATTTCATCACACAATAAAGGGTGTTACATAATCACTAGGTCAAATGTCTTAATTAGATTTGGCTTTATTTTAGTAAGGCAAATCATTAGAAAAGAATTTTTGAGACGTCTAATTAAAAAAAATAATTTTAAGAAATCTTATATATGATTTTACAGTTAGAGTTGATCTCCTGTACCAATTCGACACAAAGTTTGATAGATTATCAAAATTTTCCCCTCCATCTCTCTTTTGATGGAGACTACAAACCCTGTTTGTATTTGATTTTTATTAAAAAAGAATAACAAAGACAACATTTTTTTTTACATTGGATCAGTGTTGCTAAATTTTAGTGTTTTGACGATTGTAACATTTGATTATTTTTATTTCATTGTGAGAGTTGTATTGTATTGTTGTTTATTGCTATCTATTATATGCTATTCTTTGTAGTGATTGTTAAGATCGTGAATATGCATTATTAAATTATAATTGTTCTTAAACTTATAATAAATCTCTTACCAATTAAAAAAATATATTAAAATATGTCCATATTTAATTGTAATATGCTTTGATAATTTAATATTGCAAAATGTTTTTAGTTTGTTTGTTAGATTTGTTATATGTTTAACAACTTTTTTTTTGTTCCTGAATTTGCTGGCATCCAATTCGATCCATTCTCTCCCTCTCTCTCTGTGTTCCTTTTTCTTTTTCATTTTTCCTTTTTAAATTTTTTTGGGTAAGGGTTGGCCTAACCTCTATGTGTACTTAGTCCTTGGGCATCGATTGTTGAACTTTGACTTTAGGGGCAAATCGATTAATGTTACTCAATTTAATTATCGATTTATGCGAAATTTTTATATAAAATTTATTACCACGATGATATGACAATAATATTTATGTAATTAAATATCAATTAAATGGATACTTTGTTCCATTATGATTATATCATTTTCTATAATTACACAAAAATTAATCATAAAATTAGATATTCAATTCTTGTATTTTTAAACTTTTTCAAATATAATAATAAGTTTAGGGAGCCTTCTCAATTTACTTTAAAAATTTACCAACTATTCACATAGCAGCCTACCTTAATGTGGAGATTGTTTTTATTTAAAAGGGAAAAAATACATATACAATAGCCTAGTCCGAACATAATTTAATTAATTAAGTTATCAATCTATATTACTGATATAGAAAGAGAACAAATTCATATGAATCTAATTAAGTGATTATTAATAAAATCTACATACATAGCCAAAAAAAAAAAAAAAAAAAAAACCTTGCGTAAATAAGTGATTACCAAATTAAATTATCAAAATTAGGTTATCAAAATGTATTATTGATATCAAAAGCCTCACGTGAATAAGTTATTACAAAACTATCAAAAACAAATTCGTATGGATCTATCAAAGCTTAGGAATTAAAAATAAAATAAAAATAAAAATAAAAAAAAATTACGAAAAGAATAAATTCATCTTTCAATGTCAACATTTTTTTTTTGTCTTTTCTTTTGATTAAAAAATCAATGAACCTGTATCGAGGTATCTGATTTAATTTGTTTGTCTGAGTTTTCAAAAAATAAAAATAAAAATAAAAATAAATTCTAAGAGATTTCAGAAATTATTTTGGTAAAGAAAATAAAAAATAATTATTTTTATATGATTTTTTATTTTTTGGTAAAAAATAATTTTAAAAAATTTAAAAATGTGGTTTTTAGTATTTATTTTTTTCAAACCAGTTTCTAATTTTTGGAGACAAAAAATTAGAACACAAATTTTAAAAACTCAACAAAACAGGGTTATATATATTTGGAACTATTTATTTTATTTTATTTTTTAGTTCTATGCATCATGGTGCTACAACGACATATTCTGAGAAAAAAAGAAATAAATACATACATATTTTCTTTACTTGTCTTTCCCTATATACTAATAACAAATTAATAACCTAAGTAATTGAAACACTATTTTTTTTTCTTAGAAGTCTCCACTTTGAGGTGGGCTGCCATGTGAGCAGTTGATAAATTTTTAGGTGAATTAGAAAGGCTCTCTAGACTTATTGATATAATCCACTCTTAATTTGGTTGGTGTTTTGGGTGATGTCATTCCTCTATTATAAAATAAAGTGTGAAAGAGACATTAAAATGACCATGGGTTTGGCCCTATAGTCTAGTAATCATACCTTAGAGTTGATGTTTTGGGTGATGTCATTCCTCTGTTATAAAATAAAGTGTGAAAGAGACATTAAAATGACCATGGGTTTGGCCCTATAGTCTAGTAATCATACCTTAGAGTGTACTCAGTGAGATATTAGAAATTTAAGCTAATAGAGCAGCGACAAACCTTTCAATTGTAATCTAATTATATTAACATACTAACGCTATCTTTGTTAAAAAAAATAGACAAGAAGTAGACAAAAATATTATATATATAGTGGCATAACCTTTTAATTGTAATATAATTATACTAACATATTAACACTATTTTTATTATAAAAAGAATAGATATTAAAATATTGTGTATAGAGTGGCATGGATGGCTTCAATAGTTATCTAATTTGTTTCATTAGCTCAATTTGACATCTTTTTGTCTGCCTTCCTGAAAGAGGGTAGAAAGAGAGGGAATTTTGTAAACTTAATTTTGGAATTGTGATTCTCTTTTTAGAGTTGTGATGTAAGTATAGAATTATGAGTTGAGTTTAAAAAAAAAAATTATTTAGTTATGAGTTTTGAAAAGTGTTTTGAAAGGAGTTTTAAGTTTTGAAAAGAGTTTTGAATTGTATTTTGAGTTTTTGAATTTTGAGTTGTAATTTGAATTTTTTGGATTTATTTTTAAAAATTTTAAAAAAATTTTAAGAAAATTTTATTTTTTTTATATATATAATTTTTATTTAATTTTTTTTAAATATTTTATTTAATTTTGTAAATATTTTAATTTTTAATTTTAATATTTTAAACTCAAAACATAATTTCACACTCAAATCGTAACCAAACACATAACTTAAAATTTAATTTAAAATTATTTTCAGAACTCATAAACCATATATATATAACTCGAAACTCCACATTAGTTTTAAAACTCTACACTCAAATCATAACCAACACATAACAAAAAAATTAAAATATTTAAAAATATATTTATAAAATAGAATAAAATATTTAAAATAAAAATTATATATTTGAAATAAAAAATAATTTTTAAAATTCTTTTTAATATTAAAAAAATACAATATATAAATGTATGAAATATAGTGCACATTAAAATAAATAAATAAATATTGAAAATAGAAAATATTTACCCTAAAAAAATTTAAGAAAATTTTTAAATATTTAAAAAAAATAATTTTAAAATACAACTCAAAACTCTTTCAGTCATAACCAAACAAATTTTTTATTTTCAAAACTCAATTCAAAACTCATAACTCAAAATATGACTCTACACTCAAATCATGACTCTAAATATAATTTTAAAAAATAAAATAAAAAAATAATTTTTAAAATTTTTTTCTTTGAAAATAAAGTTTTGAAACGAATTTAATTTTAAGTTTTGAATTTTTTTTTTTGAATTTGCGTGTTTGGTAATGAGTTTTAAAATTGAGTTTTGATTTTTTTTTTTGTTTTTTGAATTTTTTTTTTTGAATTTTGAATAATTTTAAGTTATGTATTTAATTATAAATTTTAAAAAATAATTTTTAAAATCATAATTTCAAAAGTAAATCAAACACAATCTTAGGTTGTGTTTGGTAGAGTTTTGTAATTATGATTTGAGAGTATGAGTTGTATTTTGAGTTTGTGAGGTTTAGAATTATGATTTGAGTGTGGAAATTTTGTTTAGTAAAGAGTTTTGAAAATAGTTTTGAAAAGAGTTTTGAATTGAGTGGGGAATTGTTAATGTGACATTTGATATTTGATATAAAAATTTACAACTCATAACCAAACATACAACTCAAAATTAATTTAGCGTACATAAAAAATTTTAAAAAATTCAGAAAATATTTTTTTCAAATATATAAAAATTAACATATCAATTACAAAAAACAAAAAAAAAATTCACTGTTCTGGTCAACCAACAGGCAACCGGTTAGACTAAATTTAAAAAAAAAATTCTAAAAATCACGCCTCAATCAGAGTGCTTTGTGCAAAGTTTTGAAAATGTGTTTTAAGAATTCTAATCAAACATGATGTTTGAATCAAGATACAGAATTATGATTACAAAACACAACTAAACAGATTCTTGGCTATCACACGACGAGTCCGGATCCTCTCCTTGAGGCCGGTCCTCCATTCCCTACTTGCAACGGCTCAGATGAGCCGTTGGATATCCAACGGCTGAGATTAAAAAAACAAAAAAAAACAATTGAAATTTTCTTTCATCTCCCGCCCAAACAAAACATAGCTCTCAACGCTGAAACAAAACACAGCTCACACAGCCTCTCACACAGCCTACACTCACCCATTCCCTCCGTCGAACCCACCCTCACCGGCGACCCAATACCGGCGGCGACCCACTATCGACGTCGTTATCCGAACTCATGGTAGTAGTAGCTATGCTTTTGGGTGTCTCTGTTTCATCTCCTCCGTCAACATCAACATCAGGATCATGAGCATCAGGATCAGCTTATGAAAATCAGCAACAATCGCAGAGGTCGTGGTGGAAATCAATGTTTTCTTCGTCGGTCGTCAACCCAGTTGGGTCCTCTGTTGTTCTCCCAATCTATGGCAATGTTTATCCCCAAGGGTATTTTATTATTATTGCCTCCCCTCTCTCTCTCTAGAGATATGTTTTATGGGTATTATTCCTCACAGATTTTTGTATCTTTAAAGATTGTGAAGTAGTTCAATTTCTTGTGTATAATATGTTTTGCATTTCCTTCAATTTTTGTTCACTTTTTAAAAATTACACTGTTTCTCTCTTTTCTTAGGCTGTGTTTGTACGATGAATTTGAATAGAGATTTAGAAGGATTTTATTTGTATTGTACTTACCTTTTCTCTTTTCAAATTTTCATCCAAATTCATTATCCAAACACATTGGGTTTGAATCATTGATTTGGAGAGTGATTTGGGAAGGAATTTGTGGTTTCTTTTCCCTCCACATCATCATCCTCAAATGCAAACAACCTTAAAAAAAGAAAAAGGTTACCTGGAATTTCATTCACATTTTCTATCCTTTTTCTTTTCCCTCCATAAGTTCTTCATCAAATGCAAACACAGCCTAAAACTCCTAGTTGGAATTGCAAAGAAGGGTAATCTAATCAACACAATTCAGTAAAAAAATTTAGTGAAAATTTAAGTTCAGGTGGAGTTTGACAATTGCATTTTTTGTATTTTATTTTTTAGAATCTAAAAAAGTTGAAATTTGGAGTCTTTTCAAATTTGCTTTTTGGTAGGAAATTGCCATATTACTGCTCCCACTTGCATTCATAGTGCAATTATTTTGAATGGTTCCCGGGAACCAAATTTCTAACTGATTTGCAAATTATTTAAGAATATGCAAGTGAAAGAGAGGTTTGAAAATTGCATCAATTAATAATGGAAAATTCATCACTGCAATTCTTTGTTTGGTATTTTTGCACAACCAAACCTTATGTTTCTCTTGTGCAGATTTTATCATGTTCAGCTCAACATAGGGCAGCCATCAAAGCTCTACTTTCTCGATCCCGACACTGGCAGTGACCTCACTTGGCTTCAATGTGATACGCCTTGCGTTCATATTAGAATTCAAATGGCATGATGAATTTTAGCTCTGTATGATCTGCAAAATGCCATGTTGTGCTAAACTAGAAACAAAGGCTTTCAATTCCAAGCTTCATGATAAGATAATTGCATCGAAATAAGCATTTTATATTATAAGGTCCTATGGCTTTACAGGGCACTTGGACAGGCAGCACCCGACATCTCTGCATTCATCCGAGCAAAGACAGCTGCTTATCCCATATTTGAGATGATAGAGCGAAACACAATAAGCAAAACGAGCTTGAAAACCAGCAGGAAACTAGTCAATCATGAAGGCCATATCCAATTCAAGGACGTGTGCTTTAGCTACCCATCTCATCCTGATGTTATGATATTCAACAAGCTGTGTCTTGACATACCTTCTGGGAAGATTGTAGCCCTTGTGGGAGGAAGATTGTAGCCCTTCTGGGAAGATTGTAGCCCTGGCATGGTCTCTTCTTTTTTCATTTATGATGTAATGTTATTATGGATTTAATGTTATTATGGATTGTATCCCATGTACTTTATGATGTAATGTTATTATGGATTTATGGATTTAATGTTATTATGGATTTATGGATTTAATGTTTTTGGCTTTGATGAATATATGCAATGAATTTAGAAGCTGTTCATGAATATATGCTGGATCAAAATAAGGATCAAAACTGGTGTACAACATAAGGATCAAAACTGGTGTACAACATATCAGCAGAATGAATTTACAAAAACCATATGAAACCATGATTGCTGGTGTCCATCTACAAAACCATATGCAGAACCATTGCTAGTGTCACACTTCTGGTGTCCATATGCAGAACCATTGCTGGTGTCCATCTACAAAACCATATGCAGAACCATCTACAAAACCATGATTAAACCATGAATTTACAAAAACCATATTAACATCAACCAACATCAACCAATACAAGTTAAATGAACATCTACCAACATCAACCAAGTTAAATGAACATGAACCACAACCAGCTGACTTGGGTTTAATATATAAATTAAAATCAACTGTAACTAAACATCAACTAATACAAGTTTAACATCTAAATTAAAACATTGGTCCATCAAAATTGACACATTGGTCCATGTAATGTAACACATTGGTCCATATAATTTAACATTTGAACACACATTCCTCCATATCACTTTCCAGCAGCAGTTTGCTTCACAATTTCAGAGGTCATGACTTCACTTTCCAACCCAATTTCAGCATCAGTTTGCTTCTGTTTCTGCTTGTCCATAACCTAAAAAAAAAAAAGACAGATAAAATTAATTTAAATTGGTTTATAGATAAAATTAATCTGGTTTATAGATAGGACCATATGTCATATAAGGAAAATTACTGGAATTAAGGAAATTGAATTATTAAAAACCAGATTAAATTACTATAGATAGGACCATAAAAACCAGATTAAATTAAAAACCAAATTGAATAGGACCATATGTCATCTACATTTTGATCATATACTGACATTCCAAAATGATGTTACTTTCAACCATCATTAGATGATGTTCCTTCCAAAATGATGTTCCTTCAAACTTGCAAACCTTAGGATCGCTAGAGACATTCCAAAAACTCAAAAGATTACAGGTTCGAAATTCATGAAGGCCAAAAAACAGAATGCATGAAAGGAACATCATTGGCAAGGAAGAAGAAAACAGAATGAAGATTAACCCCAGCAGAAAGGAAGAAGACTAACCTCTGGTTTGCCAAGGACCCACCCAGACAGAATCTGGAACGATTTGAGATTGGGTTACCGCCGTCGGATCTGCAACGATGTCGCTAGTGGGTCGCCGCCGGTATTGGGCCGTTGGTGAGGGTGGGTTCAACGGAGGGAATGGGTGAGTGTAGGCTGTGTGAGAGGCTGTGTGAGCTGTGCTTTGTTTCAGCGTTGAGAACTGTGTTTTGTTTGGACGGGAGATGAAAGAAAATTTCAATTGTTTTTTTTTTTTTTTTAATCTCAGCCGTTGGATGTCCAACGGCTCATCTGAGCCGTTGCAAGTAGGGAATGGATGACTGGCCTCAAGGAGAGGATCCGGACTCATCAAACGACAAGTCACAACATCCACATGGAAAGCGTTTGGTGTACCTAACTAATTCCCTCGCACGTTGACAAAATCAATGTGATAGATGATAGTGACAGTTCAGAAATGAACAAAAATAAAATAAAATAAAAACAATTCTAACAAGATAGAAATAATAACACATGTGAGAACTAACACTACAAGAAAATTAGACTTAAGAGACGGAACTTTTTGTGATGATGCATTTGACGTCGCAAAAAATGACTTTTTACGACAGTACAACTTGTCGTCATAAAAAATGTGACTTTTTGAGACGGCACAATTTCCCGTCGCAAAAAATGTGGCTTTTTGAGACGGCACAACTTGCCGTCGCAAAAAATAGAGTATTTGCGACGGCATAAAATGATGTCGCAAAAAAAAAAAAGAGTATTTGCAACGGTTGAGATTGCTGTAACAAAAAAATAGAATTTTTGCGACGGTACAAGCTATAGTCGCAAAAAAAAAGAAGAAGTTTTTGCGACTGTAATAGGAACCGTTGCAAAATATATATATATATATACATATATATTGTGGTTTTGAAATGGCTTCATATATATATAGTCACAAAATGGTTTAAATAAATGCAACGGTATTTTTCTATTACCAAAAAAAAGTAAAAAAAAAAAAAAAAACGACGTCGTCTTACTCTTTTAAACATTTCTCTTTTCACCTATTTTTTCATCTTCCTATCTCTCTGTCTCTGTCTCTCTTCTCTTTCTCTCTCTTACTCATCACTCTTCTCTATCTGTCTGTCTCTCACTTTCTCTATGTGTCTCTATCTCTCTTCTCTCCCTCTCTCTCTCTGTTTCTCACTCATCACTCTTCTCTGTCTGTCTGGCTCTCTCTTTCTCTCTGTGTCGCTGTCTCTATTCTCTTTCTCTCTCTTACTCATCACTCTTCTATGTCTGTCTGTTTGTCTCTCTCTCTCTCTCTTTTTCTCTGTGTCTCTCGTCCATCTCTCTTCTCTCTATCTCTTTCATCTATCTTCTCTCTCTGTCTCTCTTCTTTTTTTCTCTCTCGCTCTCTCGCTCATCTCTTTCTGTCTCTCTCTTGTTTATCTCTTTTTGTTCTTTTTTTTTCTCTCTCTGTCTCTCTCTCTATCTCTCTCTCTTTGTCTATATCTTTTCACCCATTTTTTCATCTTCCTCTCTCTCACTCATCACTCTTCTCTCTCTCTGTCTATTTGTCTCTTTCTCTCTCTCTGTGCGTCTCTCATTCATCTATCTCTTCTCTCATCTCTTTTCTCTCTTTGTCTCTTTCGCTTATCTCTCTTCTCTCTATCTCTCTCACCTCTCTCTCGCTCATCTCTCTTCTCTCTGTCTCTCTCGTTCATCTCTCTTCTCTTTCCGTCTTTTTTTCTATCTTTTACTCTCTATCTCTTTCTCTTTTTGTCTCTCTCTCTCTCTTCATTCTCTCTCACCCACTGTGTTCGTGTTGCTCACTCTCTCCCTTCCGTCTTCTCTATTTACTGAGCTCCCTCTCGATTTACTGATTCACTACAAGAAAATGCACTTTTAGCAACCACTTTGTCTCTCTTTCGCTCACCATTCTATCTGTCTGTCTGTCTATCTCTCTTTCTCTCTCTCTCCTCTATCTATCTCTCACCCATCTCTCTCTCTCATCACCCATCTCCTCTACCATCTTCACCACTACTGCAAACGCCATTTCACTACCACGGTCGCCACTTCACCTCTACGACTACCATTACTACTACCATTGCCACCACTCCATTACCACCACTACCACTACCACTATTGCCACTACTACTACTACTACTACTACTACTACTACTATTACCTCTCCTTCACCCCTGTCACTCTATCTACTCTACCACTACCACAACTTCACCACTAATCTCCTTCGGCATCACCACCACCACCACCACCACCATCATCATCTCTTATCCACCACCTTCACCACTACTGCCACTCCCTCTCCTCTACTACAAAATATTACCTCTACTTCTACCAAATAAAAAATAATAATAATTTTTTTTTCATTAAAATAAAAATAAAACAAATAAATTTTCAATCTTAACAACTAAAAAATGATTTTTTTTTAAAAAAAAAAATTCATTAACTACAAAAAAAAAAATTATTTTAACAAAAAATAATTTTTGTTAACAAAAAATAATTATTGTAATTAACTATACAGCTCTGCTCAGTCTCCAATACTGCCAGCTGCCTTCTGCCAACTCATATGTTGTATAGTTAATTTAGTTTCTATATATTGTAATCAATTGTAATCACTCGGGCAGTCTTGAATTTTTCTATCATCTATTGTAAGAAAAAAGATAAGGTGTGCTGAGTGACAATTACTCTTTCTCGTGTACCAATTAAAGATCCTTACAGTTGCCAATTCCAATTGCAAGTTATTTTCTGTATTGAAATTAAAATTATTATGTTTAATTAATTATGTTTTGGTTTAATTAGTGCATTCCAATTCCTTTGTTCAATTTTAGTCATATTTGATTTCATAATCCATGTTCTTCATGCTATTTGCTTCCGTCTTAATGGTATCAGAGCCATGTTCTGTTGTATCCTATTTCTAACTGTTTAGTTTCTTCCAATTAATCTATTATATTGTTTATTTGATTAATCCCGTTTTCAGTTCGTCTTGATCACCCAAGAGATCGGTCTGTGTTTATCCACCTGGTTTCAGTCACCCACTTTCGTTCCTTGTCCGGAGTAAGTCCTTAGGAATAGGCAGTGTAGGACATAAGGGTCTCCCGAATAGGGTCTGTACTCAAACCATTTTGGTCTGTGATAACATGACAAGAATAGGGTATGTATTAAGATATCTGTAAAACTGATTAATTAAACAAAACAATGAATCGATTATTTAGAAGTAACTCATCAGTCAGTTCTAGGTCAACAACTTTGCCCTCTATACCAAATCAAGGATTAGTCATCAATGAAGAAGATGTTGAAATACAAAATGATAAAATTGATGTAGGATGGAATATACCGAAATTACCAATCAAAGAAATTTATAAAACTACTTTTATACAAAATGTTTTTAAAATTACTCTGCATGTTAAAACTATTGAACAAGTTTATGCTTTAGAAAAGCCTCGAGAAACCTGTCAATTATTTGATTCAAAATTAATCAAAAGACATTTAAATAATGATTACAATATATAGAAACTAAATTAACTATACAGCATGTGAGTTGGCAGAAGGCAGCTGGCAGTATTGGAGACTGAGCAGAGCTGTCGGTTGCTTTCGGCCGATTGATTGAACAGTTGAAGCAGCTTTAACAAAAGTTGATTGAGTGAATAGTGATGGTGAACAGTAAAAGTGAACAGTAACTTTTACTATTCATTGCTTTCGGTGGAACATGTGAATAAATGAATCAATATAAATACAAATTGGCAGCTTTTCTCAAAAGAGTATTGATTGAAGCTAATTTGTATTTATAGGGAATCCTATGTTGATTAATTAAACGGATCCTGAGCATCTTGAAACTCTGGACCAGAATATTGATTGGTTGATCCTTCAGAAGAGTGGGAATGTTTTGAACCTTCTTCTGAACTGTCTGAACTGGATGAATGGGCTTCACTTTGATCCATTATCTGTTGGACGAGCTGAAGCACTTCATCTTTAGATAACTTGGACTTGCTTTTATCTTTAACTTTGAACTGAGCAGGAGGTGTAATAGGTTTTGACTGAACCTTGGATTTGGATGTTGACTTGGGCTGGGCCGGCATTGCAGGGCCTTTGGACTTAGCCTTGGACTTTGATTTGCTAAATGTGGACTGGATATTTGATTTAATGGGCTTGGAACCACTAGATGAGGGGCTTCCAAGGTTGACTGGTGGAAGACTAGGCTGGCTTCCTTGACTGATTACAGCAGTTGGGTTCTGTTGGGCTTTAGCAAGTACAGGAGTAGGAGCACGTTGATCAGATGGGAATTCTTCTTGAACAATTTCAAATATGCGGGGCAAATTGAACTTAGCCCACCATTTGACTGAATGCTGATGGATGACTATTTTATCATCAAGTCCATAATGCCATTTGAATATCCAAGGGATTTTATATTTGGATATAAAAATTAACAATAATGGAAATTGTCTTTGGTGAGTGGTGAATGGATAAACAGAAGCAAAATAATGAATTAACTCATTAAGACCATCAGGGAGAATATCTGAAATGGCGCCATAATGAGTCCACCATCGAAGAAACCAAAAAGGTAACTCGGATTTGAATTTTTGGTCAAATGAAATAAACCAAGAATGACTGAAGGTTTCATTTTGGTACAAGAAGATCTTGAACCAAGCATCAACATAATCATGGTAATTATACTGAACGGAGTGACCAGGTAAATCGCGAAGCTAATAAGGAGGACCCCATTCAGCTAAGGAGACAATGTTGTGAATATAGAGTGAATGATACAGGATCTTGTAAGAATAAGTGCGATCCTGAATTGGTTTAATCAGAATTGATTGATGATGAATCAAAATATCTTTGTAGTAGGAAAGTGTTTTCTCTGGATGTGAAAGGATGAAATGGCATCCAGAGCCAAAATAGGATTGGGCAATTTCATGAATAGTTTGATTCTTAGGGTGACTGGGTTCTTTGTAGAATAGGTTAGTAATATGTGATTTGGTGTACTCAGATCGGGATGATTTGATTGGGTTAACCGGAAGTGGAGTAACTGAAACTGATTGGCTAGAAGCAAAGGGATCTGCAGCCAAAGCAGATAAGTAATTAGGTCGGTAAATGTTACCAAGAACTTGATAACGATTAACCATCTCAAGAGAGTGAGATTGGGTGATTGATTCCAAAGGAGGAGGAATAAGAAGTTGATTAGGTTTACTGGAGAATGGGACCAAAGCCTTGGAAGGAGGCCTTGGGCGAGACATCTGTTGAATTAAGAAGCAATGATTAGCAACCAGAAAGAAGGTCTAAATAATTCTGGTAATAGTGGAAACAGTTAAGATAATCAGTAAGTAAATTGCGACGAGCTTGAATTTGATGGTAATTGATATATTGGGCTCTTTTAGTAGTTTTTCTGGCTAATTGGAGGCGTTGGATTCGGAAAGTAACTTGATGGATCAGGGTTTGGTAATGGGTAATTTGGGTTTTAATATAGACAATATGTGGAGTAGCACTCATTCTTTACCCCCCTATAAAAATTCCAGAGTTAGAAAATCAGGAAGGGAATTTTGGCAACCAGGTATATAGGTAATATCAAAGTCAAAAATACTTAAAATAGATTGCCAGTGGGCAAAAATTTGTTTACTAGCAAGATTTTGAACATCTTTTTCAATAACATATTTAGCAGATTTACAATCAACACGTAGTAAAAATTTTTGATTTAAAATATCATCTTGAAATTTTTGAATACATAAAACAGTAGATAAAATTTCTTTTTTAATAGTACTATAATTTAATTGTGCTTTATTCCAGACACTAGAATGATAACGAACAATTCGTTCAGGTGATTGAGGAGTGACTTTCTGAAGAAGAATGCCACCATAACCAATATCAGAAGCATCTGTTTGAATAATTTTAAATGAATCCTCAGTAGGAATACCAAGACAAGGAAGAGATTTAACATATTGTTTGACTCGTTGAACAATGGCAGTATAAACAGAAGACCAAGGAGGAGGAGTTAATATACATTTGACTACCATTAGCAGAAGTTAAATTTTCGTGACATTTTTTATAATATTTAGTAGGAAGTAGTCATTCTTGAATGCAATTTAAATCAGCACCAGTATCAATTAAAGCTACTAATTCTAATTCAAAATCATTAATAACAATTTTAATTGGTGAGTACCATTTTTGCATATAGATTTTATTGATTAGATTTAATCGTTTGTCTTTAAGATTATTAGATTGAGATCGATTATCAAATAAGAGTTTATCGGGATTAGTATTATCAGAATCAAAATTATGTTCAGATTCATGCGGAGAGGTATTTGGATTGGGTTGGAAATTATCAAAACTTTGATTAAGTTTTAGAGAAATAATTTCATCTTCTAATTTCTTATCTTTAGTCTGTAAATCTCGGATAGTTTGTTTAATTTGGTTGATTTCAGATTGTAAGTCTTGGAGTGTGACTTCTTTAGTTTTATTTTTGAATCGTTCTAAAGTTTTGGATAAACTAATAATAGGTTTATCAGGTTTAGGTTTATTGTCTGAATGAATTAATAAAGATTTTAATTTTTCCATATATTTTTGTTTTAAACTAGGATCATCCAATTTGCTAATTAATTCTATTAATGCAGATTCTTCTTGATTTGATTTTGTCAGAACAGTAATTTGTTTAACTGGTTTGCAATAGACATCATTGCATCCTAATGTTATATTATTCTCATCAGAATCAGTACTGGATGAATGATTATCAGAAGAAGTTTCGGGACTATCAAAAGAGGAAGTACTAACAGATTGATTTAGTTGAAAGATTTCAAATATTTGATTCTTAGAGTCATCATTTATTTGTAATTGATTAATCTTATCTTTTAATTTTTGTTTCTCTTTACATTTATTAGAATAATGACCTTTTTGACCACAGTTATAACATGTTATATCTTTAGTGGATTTAGATTTTGGATGTGATTTTTTGTAATATTTCTTTTTGGGTTTAGTATAAAATTTATCATTGGACTTGGAAGGTGAATAATTCTTTTTGTATTTATTAGAATATTTGGATTTATATTTATGCTTAGAATATTTATGTGATTTCCTCCGAGAGGGTGCTACAGGAGGTAAACCATATTGTTCACAGAAATTTCCTAATTCATATTTAGCTTTGTATTTATCTTTGGTGGCTTTTTGACTAAGTTTAAGATCAATACACATTTTTAAGCCTTCTTTTTGAATAGTGCTAATTATATCTCCATAGGTTAAATTATCATATTCAATAACACCAGTAGGTTGACTAAGAACATCTCTAATTTTATGAGCAAATAAACTAGGCAATCCATTAATAAATTTTTCTTTCCAAAATGATTTAGTACAATATTCTCTTAACATAACTCTAGAAGTAAATACATCTTTATACCATCGAAAATCACTTAAGGTTGGACAAGTAAGATTACTAAGTTGATCATGTATGCGAGAATAGATGTTAGTGGGAGTACCAATAAAATGTCTAACAATTGTATAGATTAAGGAGTTAATACCATCAGGGTGGCAACATCCAATGTTTTCATCAAAAATAGGTGAACCATTATCGTCAGTTTGATTAGCATAAATAACGGATTCTCGTTGTTCTTCGGTTAAATATTTTTCCCACCAAGATTTGAGCATACCAGTGAAACCAGAAGTAATTAATGTAACAATTTCAGGTTGAGTATAATGGGGATAATTACTAAGATAACTATTAGCGACCATAGATAAATGATTTAATTTTTGGAGGATTTGATCTTCACTAAGACCATCAATATTCCATTCGTATCACTTTTTAGTAGAGACAAAAAATTGATTATTAAGATTAGTTTCTTCAAATTGAAGATCAACAGGAGTAGGTCGAGAATACCAATTTTTAGTAGTGTGAGGATTGACTTTGGGATAATGAATTTTGTTTAGATTCGAAGATTGAAATTATTGAGCTAATTGATTTAGTTCAGTATCAGTGGTTTCAATATCTGATTGGGGAGAAATAAGTTCAATATTAGGTTGTTGATTTAAAACAGTAAGACCTTTATCTTTAGATGGTGAAGCATTATCAGCGGTAGATAATTTGGTAAATAATTTTTCAATAGGTTTGACAGTAGTTTGATCATTGGTAACTAAACTAGTACGTTTGGAACGATTACTGGGAAGGTTAAGTAATGGTGAATCTGCTCAGTCTGCCAATACTGCCAGCCGTATAGTTAATTTAGTTAATCAGTTTAATTAATCAGTTTTACAGATATCTTAATACATACCCTATTCTTGTCATGTCATCACAGACCAAAATGGTTTGAGTACAGACCTTATTCGGGAGACCCTTATGTCCTACACTGCCTATTCCTAAGGACTTACTCCGGACAAGGAACGAAAGTGGGTGACTGAAACCAGGTGGATAAACACAGACCAATCTCTTGGGTGATTAAGACGAACTGAAAACGGGATTAATCAAATAAACAACAGAATAGATTAATTGGAAGAAACTAAACAGTTAGAAAAATAATTTTATTTAAGTCACATCACCTCTCTAACACATCATCTTATTTAAGTCACATCACCTCTCTAACACATCACTTCAAACCCAACCCAAACCCAACCCATATTTCATAAAAAGTCAAAAAGTACACTTATTTAATCTTCCCAAACTAGGCCAAATTTCATTTGTGAGCGAAAATTTCATCATCCCCCCCCCCCCCCCCCCAATTTTTTCCATTCCCCCATTTTTTTTCCATTCACGTTCTGTACCCCGCCTCCCCAACCCAAACAAAAAATCCCCAATCTCAACCCCCCCCCCCCCCCCCCCCCCCCCCCGCCCAAAACCAAAAATCCCTAATCTCTTCTTACCCCTCTCTCTCTCTCTCGATCGATCTCGATCGACGGTGACTCTATTGTCATTGCCAAGTCATTCTCTCACATGCTTAAGTTGGCTAACCTCACTGAGGAGGTTCAGATTGCTTGCCGTCAACGAATCAAGTTGAAAAAGGGGGATTTTGCTGATGAGAACTCGGCAATGACTGAATCAGACATTGAAGAAACTCTCAAGAGACTTGTGGGGGAATTGAAGAAATCTCCTGAAGAAGTTTTTGATGCTCTGAAAAATCAAACTGTCGACCTGGTCTTCACTGCTCACCCTACTCAATTTGTCCGCAGATCTTTGCTTCAAAAGCGCGGAAGGTTTGTCATTAATTAGTTTGTAATCTTTCATTTGTGTTGTCAATGTGTTATAATCTTTGACGCTATGAATTGTTTTTTATTTGCTTTGATCAATCCCTTATTTTTTTCGATCAGGATTCGTAATTGTTTAACCCAATTATACGCCAAAGATATCACTCCTGATGATAAGCAAGAACTTGATGAGGCTCTACAAAGGGAGGTAAGTTTGACTGCATAATGCATTAGCTTATATATACCATCATGCTTTGGCATTTTTCCCAATACGTGACTTCTCACAGATTTACCATAATGCACTAAATATTAGGAACATCAATTATGAGTTGCACCACCCACCATTGTCATTAGATAGAGAAGGGTTAGGTGGACAGAAGTTTGTAGCAGTCACAGAAGTCACTTTAGTAGACTAAAACTCAAGATAAGTAAGATGTGAAGTTATGGGTCAAAGCAATGCAATTTTGTTCTGCAAAATCAGTAATTCTAAAATCACATATTTATTTATTTATTTATTTACAGATAAGTGCTCAAAATAGCAACACTGCATATTCATCTTAGACAATGAAGTTAATATATTAGACAATAAAGTTTGAGGCCTCAGTTTTTAGAAGTCTTGTATGTTTTTTAAGCCTTTTAAATTTTGACATAGCCTCAGGGTTGTGAGAGAGTTTCTTTTGGTTTGTTATGTTTTCTTTTGTATGATTCGATGAAGAGATTTGTTGCCCAATGCATTTTTCATCATGTGACTCCTGAGGATGTTTTGTGCATCATTGTATATCGTTATTGTTTAGTATATTAACCTTCTACTCACGAAAAGAAACAAAAATATCAAACAGTTTCAGGACCCGAACTCAGAAGTAGAAACTTTGTATGCATAGATTAATCTGAAATAGGGACTGCAATAGGAAGTTGGTGGCCTAATTCATCAGGAATTATAAGACAGAATGCACCATGTATTTTATCTAGCAAACCAACAGAAGAATGTCTCTTAATCCAAAATGAATCAAAGTCATTTACCATAAAGGAAGCACATTGACTGTAAAGATTTAGTACACGGGGAGGGAAAAAAAATTGAGAGAGAGAGAGAGAGAGAGAGCAAAAACCAAAGTATGTTACAAAAGAATTTTAGTATCATCCTACCTTGTCTACAATTTTGATCTCAAGAACATACCGTATTTGATGTCCACTATAAAGCAATGTGTATCATCAAGGTTTAAATAAGTTCAGTGGGTGCTATAAATAAGTTTAGGAATTTTTTTTATCAGTTCATAATTAAGATGAAGAGCCAACAGGATTGACTAGTGCATGAGTTAAGACCATTTCCAGTAGTGTTCCTATGTATTGAGCATTTTGGCATTGACATGATTATTAAAAAAAAAATTATGTTAGCTGCACAATAAACATGAAGCAAGCAAGAGTTTAATATACTTTCTTGGGACATCCTCTAATAGCTTAAGCTTTTGAGACAATTGATTACCTAACATGATATCAAAGTTTCACCCAAAAAAACATGATACCAAAGTTTTGGTTCCATGAGACATCACTTTAAACCTTGCTTGTGTAATTGCCACTACATTTGTTTGTGCACTTTGTTTCCTGTCTATTTGTGCTCCTGGTTCAATTTAATTTATGTTTTAGTCACATGCAAGAAAGGATCGCACATGAGGATGAGAGAAGGTGTGAGAGCTTGATATACACAGTCAGGTCATTACCTAACATCCTAAGGTCTCCCATGCCAATTTCTGATAGGCCTAATGTCCCCATGCCAATCTCTGTTGAACCAATTTTTGTTATTACCAAGATTATTTTTAAAAATATTATCGCAAATGTCACATTGGCAACCATATTAGCGTTTGGAACGTATGTGGCATTTTATGAAAAAGATAGTAATATATATAGCATTTTTTGTTTTGAAAATTGGTTTAGTTAGTTTGAATGACTAGTTAAAATAAAGAGTATGATTGGAACATACAATAGCTAAACTAATTAGGTAAAATAAAGAGTGTCTTTTTTTTTTTTTTATATTTTAGCTAGTGAAAAATAAAGAGTCTGGTTGGAGTTGCTCTTACACGTTTTCATTCAAATTCAGTCAAACACATCAGATCATTTCTACAAAATCATTCATTATAAGTCAGAAAATTTATAGCAAAAGAACAAAACAGTTCACCAGAGTAATGAAATTACAAGCAAAGACGCAATTCATTCTATATCTCAATAGACAACCAATTTGATTACAAATTAATATTCCCTTGCCAATTTCTCATACAGTTTAACTACGAACACAAAAATCAAATAAACCCATAAAGATTTTACAGAATATGTTGTCGGTACTAGATTCAATTCTAGAAAATTTTATCGATTCATACATATTCCGTGACTGATTTATGTGTTCAGATACTTATTACTCCCCTAATAATCATACTGATTCACCCTAATTAACCAATTTTAACAATCTTGTTGATGATGATGATGATCAGTACTGAAAGATATCAGCAGGAGCCGTGATGGGTTGTTGATTAAGATACATCAAGTTCCAAGAATTGTTCATGAAACTATCAGGATTGGTCTCAAAACCTTAAATCTCACAGATTTCTTTATTTTTAATCATGCACCCAAATTTTATACTGTTACTTGTTGGTAGAAGTAATGTTTTGTAATGCATGTCACTCTCTAACATGGCTGATCAATATGGAGATTTATTTATTTATACATGGACAGAGAGATTGAGGGAGAAAAAAATAAGATGCTCGCTTACCTCTGTGTGTGTGTGTGTGTCTTTTTTTTGGGGTGTGTGGAAGTGATATGACAATCAAATTAGGGATTCGGTGAGTCCACAACCATGAGAACTAGACTCTTCAGTCCAAATTAATGAGTTTGCTTCGCAGTTGGTAGTATATTGAGACAAAATGATAGAAAAATTTGAATAAGGAAAATTTTGTCCCATAAAATTAATTACAAGTACATGGAATTAAATTTTGATTCAACCCGAGCTCGCGTTCTACAGACATATAAAATGTTGCATTATTATTATTATTTTTATTGCTTTCATAATAATTATGTTTGCATTTTTTATTTCAAATTTTATAATGTTTGATTAAGAGAGGGCTTTACAATTTAGTCTGTCCATCTAATCACTTTATGTCAAATAGAGAATATTTATTTATTTCCCAACTTCATCCAAAAAATTGAATTTTGATTTTTTTTTTCTTGATTTTTTAGATAACCAAATAAAAGTTTTAAATTTTTTAAAAAATTGAAGTCAAAATTTAAGAATCAAACAGGGTGATTAGTTTTTGTTACAGTATTAAAATTTATAATTTTTTTTGTATTTAATGCTATAGTAAAATTTTTATTTTTGTATTTGATTGAGATGTTTAATTATCCATGTGGGATTTGATGACTTACAAAAAAAATGTTTTATTTGATGTTATAGTAGTTAAATTTTTATGTTTTTTTGTAATTAACATTAACTCATAATTATATTGTTATTAATTATTTTTATTTTTATTTTTCAGATATTTCCTATGTAGGAGTGTGCTTCTTGTGGAATGCATGCCTGTGAAGAATGTGACTAATTTTTGTTTTTGTTATCTACGAAAAATGATGAGAAAAACATTTAATTTTGGTTTATGTTATTTTGAATTATGAACAAAATCATGTATTTAAACATTATATATGTATAATGGAACATTATGTAGTAGGATAATTTTGTTAATGTGTAATTATAAATGGAAGAATATTTTTTTATGAAGAAATTGTTATTTTTATACTAGAATTTTTATATTATTATGTAATTATTATGGAGAAATTTTAATATTTTTAATAATTTTGTCAAAGGATGTTTTTTTCTTTTTTGTGATGGCACTACACCATCGCAAGAAACATAAAATTTTAATATTTTTATTGATTTTGTTACAGGTTTTACTTTTTGCGACGGCACTAAACTGTCACAAAAAATAGAAATTTTATTATTTTTTAATACTTTTTGCGACGGCAGTACACTGTCGGAAAAAATAGAAAATTTTCATATTTCTATTACTTTTTGCGACGGCACCACACCGTCGCAAAAACAGTGTTCTTGCCGTTGCAAAAAAAAGACTTTTAGCGACGGCATTTTTTGCCGTCTCAAATAACATTTTTAGCGACAGTAAAATAGTGCCGTCGCAAAAAGTCAAGAAATTTCAAACATTATTAGCGACTGCAAAGTGCTGTCGCAAAAGGCAAAAATGCCGTCGCAAAACTTTAGTGACGGCATTGTGCCGCCGTCGCAAAAACTCTTTTGCAACCCCTGCAACCCCCCTCTTGCCGTCGCAAAAAGTCATTTGCCGTCGCAAAAAGTTTTTTGCGACAACATTAGGAGTATTAGTGACGGCATTTTACCGTCGCAAAAAACTGAAATTTTAGATGTGTAGACCATTTGTCTCATATGGTTTGTGTTTCAATTCTATGTTCCTAATACCACTTTCGAAAAATTTATTTACAAGTTACCATGGAAGTTATATCATTGTTTTATAAATGAAGCACTTTTTTAATATGTGTGATATTTGAGTTTGAATCTTATTATTAAGTATTATAATTTCTATTTTATGTCATTGATTAAATTAAAAAAAAATGTTGTCTTAAGCTTGATGTATACCAAAAGAATTGTAAATAAACTTACTTGAACGAACTCAAATTTATTGAAAGTAGAGTTTTCAAAAATTCCACATTTATCCACTCAAATTGCCTAATCCATACCCATCCGCTGTCACTAAGTAGTTTGAAAGTATTAGCATGTGTCATTGTTGGCTTTTTTGGCTTTCGAAGGTTAGTATTGTAATTTTAAGCGTGTCAGCAAGGATCAATCAGTCCTTACAGAAGATTAATTGTCAACCGATTATCAGACGATTGTGTTTTAGTTCTTTCAGCCTCAATAAAGAGAACTTTTACTGGTGGCTTGTTTAGGAGAATTTAGTAAATAACAACTAAATGAAGAATAATTTCAGAATTTCATTAAGTAAACTGAAAAACTTACAATGATCTGACCCAACCTCGTAGAGGTTTACAGTAGCAAGCTATTTAAAACTACTCCTATAAATGAAGTACAGTACAGGAATTTGAAGTACAGAAATGTAAAGAACTGCAAAAACTAGAAGGGGAAAACAAAGTAAATAAAACTGCCTTTTGATCTGAGTCTAGATCTTCCTTTCTAGGGCATGCTCTACTATTTATACTTCTCAATGATAATTGTCGAAGTGGGCTTCCAACCGTCGAAATGCCCTCCATGATTGCTGAACATGCTCTCTCACAGTCAGTCCCACTATGCCACATTTGCAGTTAGGCTTCCTTCTTGATTTTGAATTTGAACCTTGTAAGTAACCGTTAGGCCACATCACCTTATATCCCTCGATCATTCCAGTGCTACGCAGACCCATTATTACCAATATGGGCTGACTTGTGTCTGATTATGGTTGGCAGTTTGTATTAACTCTCCAAATTGCATTTTTCATGCCACGTGTTGAATTGTGATTGGTTTATACAAATTATACAACCAACAGTCATATTTGAGTTTAAATTTCACTATTAGATTTTATAATTTTTTCTTCTCTTATTTTCCTATCATTGATTTTTTTTTTTTATTTAAAAAAAAAAAGTGATTGCCTTAGGCTTGATGCATGCCATGAGAATGGTAAATAAACTTAATTTCTTATAAACAATTCAAAATTATTGCAAGTAGGCATTTGCAAAATATCTATCTACTGTTCAAAATTTTCAACCCTGCTTTGCCATCCGTAGCTTGAAAGTGTAGTAATGCTAGGAACACAAAAACCAAACATAGAATGGGATACAACCTTTTCACAAAGGATGGGTTTTGCATATTGTGGGGAAGTGGTTTGGAAATACTCTTCAGATCCTGGGGGATGCTCGCGATCCTCAGATTGTCACCTGAAAAGAAATGAACACTTTGGTCGGGGGTGCCGGAATTAAGACTCCGATGGACAAGTTAGTCTCTACTCTCTCTAGATTACTTGTATTTTAAGTTAAGTATATTGATTCTCACATACCTCTTTCTGGCTGATGCGCTTCTATTTATATATTTTCTTTCTTGGGCCTCGGGATTGGGCACATTTTTAATTTGCCATTCGGCTTCTTTTGTAGCAAACCGCTTTTCACTCGGCCCCTTGCTCAACCGGCTATTTGGCCGAATAGGGTAGGATTTGAACGTGCGAGACAAGGCCGTGTGCTATATATATTTCGACTCTCCAAGTTCAACTATTCGGCCTCTTTACGACTCCCAATATTCAACCCCCACAATTGCCCCCCAAGCACTCCACTAACGACAGTTGGTTGGAGTGTTTGGTTTCGAACTCGAAAAGTCAGAGCCGAAATTCGGCGGTTGACCTCATTCCAACGCAGATGTCTGAGCACACGCTTCTCGGTTATCATTTCAACTTCCCGCCGCTTTGTACACTTCTATTTATTGTGATTTAAAATTTCGACATCTTTTCAAATACATACACATTTTTAGGTGCTCGTCGCTGGACTGCCTTCCGAATTACCTCTGCAACTTCCTTTCCTTCACTATCCTCTTCGTCTCTTGTTAGTTCTCTCCCTCTCTACTTTGAATCCTTTTTCCTGGTTTGTTTTTGGTTTAGCATATTCCTATAGGCTGAAGGAAATGGCAAAACATTTGAAAGATCTCCTCTCCTCAGATCGAATTTCTAGCTTCTGACGCCATTTTTCCATTCCTGATGACGTCTGTCTATCACTCGTGACAGATGGCACCCTCGATATGGAGAGGGCTAATGAAACCACGATCATATTTAAAATTAATTTTTGAATTGAATTTTGAATAATTTTAAGTTATGTATTTAATTATAAATTTTAAAAAATATTTTTTAAAATCATAATTTCAAAAGCAAATCAAACACAATCTTAGGCTGCGTTTGGTAGAGTTTCGTAATTATGATTTGAAAGTATGAGTTGTATTTTGAGTTTGTGAGGTTTAGAATTATGATTTGAGTGTGAAAAATTTGTTTGGTAAAGAGTTTTGAAAATAATTTTGAAAAGAGTTTTGAATTGAGTGGGGAATTATTGATGTGACATTTGATATTTGATACAAAAATTTACAACTCATAACCAAACATACAACTCAAAATTAATTTAACGTACATAAAATATTTTAAAAAATTCAGAAAATATTGTTTTCAAATATATAAAAATTAACATATCAATTGCAAAAAAAAAAATTCACTGTTCCGGTCAACCGACCGGACAACCGGTTAGGCCAAATTTGAAAAAAAAAAATCCGAAAACCACGCCTCAAACAGAATATTTTGGGCAGAGTTTTAAAAATACGTTTTGAGAACTCTAACCAAACATAATATTTAAATCAAGATATAGAATTATGATTACAAAACACAATTAAACAGATTCTTGGCTATCAAACGACAAGTTACAACATCCACATGGAAAGCGTTTGGTGTACCTCACTAATTCCCTCGCACGTTGACAAAATCAATGTGATAGATGATAGTGACAGTTTAGAAATGAACGAAAATAAAATAAAATAAAATAAAAACAATTCTAACATGATAGGAATAATAACACATGTGAGAACTAGGCCATTTGTCTCATATGGTTTGTGTTTCAATTCTATGTTCTTAATACCACTTTCGAAAATTTTATTTACAAGTTACCATGGAAGTTATATCATTGTTTTATAAATGAAACACTTTTTGAATATGTATGATATTTGAGTTTGAATCTTATCATTAAGTATTATAGTTTGGTTTTATAATTTTTATTTTATGTCATTGATTAAATAGAAAAAAAATGTTGTCTTAAGCTTGATGTATGCCAAAAGAATTGTAAATAAACTTACTTGTACAAACTCAAATTTATTGAAAGTAGAGTTTTAAAAAATTCCACATCTATCCACTGAAATTGCCTAACACATACCCATCCGCGGTCACTAGGTAGTTTGAAAGTATTGGCATATATCATATTTGAGTTTAAATTTCACTGTTAGATTTTATAATTTTTTCTTCTCTTATTTTCCTATCATTGATTTTTTTTTATTTAAAAAAAGAAAAATTGGTTGTCTTAGGCTTGATGCATGCCATGAGAATTGTAAATAAACTTAATTTCTTATAAACAATTCAAAATTATTGCAAGTAGGCATTTGCAAAATATCCATCTACTATTCAAAATTTTCAACTCTGCTTTGCCATCCGTGGCTTGAAAGTGTAGTAATGTTAAGAACACAAAAATTAAACATAGAATGGGATACAACCTTTTCACAAAGGATGAGTTTTACATATGTATTAATGTAATCTTCATATGCATGTGTGCTTTTTCCATTAATAAAGTTCCATTTCTTTTGTCGAGAAAAAAAAAATGGTGTAAGTTCTACATGTAGGCTTCACCTCTTGTGAGAGGGTTATATCCCATTATGTATTTAATTTCTGTACATATAAATTTACTTTTGAAAGTATTGACGGTTTTTAGTTGGACCAAGTATACAGTTGTGTGTGGTTTACAATTTTTAACACGTCCAAATAACCAATCTAACCCTCCAATACTTATAAATCTTCTCATTTTTGACTTTCATCTCTCCCTCTAAACTTTTTATCACTGCTTCCCACCCTTCATTGCTATGCCCACTCTTTGTCGCTTCCTAGGCACAAATATATCATCAAGCATTTCATTTATTTTGATTTTGTAATTTTATAATTATCGTATAAGATTTATAACTATGAAATGTATACCTACAATATGTTGAAATTTACAGCCTGTTCAACTGGTTTGAAATTGTCAAAAATTCATGCCAACCTGCTAGTTTGGAGGCCATGCATATTGGTGGTAGGTTAAGAAATTGTCAACCTGTTGAGAGCAGTCTGATTGAGATTATTTTTCCTAAATCAACCTCCACACAACTCCAATTCCAAGTTTAAATTTGATTTGTATATAAAATGTTCAATACATGGCTTGAATGTACCACTTGTGCCAATGAATTATTTGTTAGCACAAACGTAGCTTTCAATGTATTATCCCTAGTCTTTCAAGCTAATAATAAAGATTCTTACATACTTGTAATCAACTGGATTAGCTCGTACCTTCATCAAACTACAACTTTCATGTACATAGAATTTGTCTTATTAGACATATCCAAATAAGCATCAAGAAAGCTTAATTTTTTAGATTAGGTAGAAAAGGCATTTCAAACAAAAATGAACATTTATTTTGTTTGGTTTGAGGTTTCTAAAAACACTTTTTAGAAAATTCTACTTTCTTATTTTTCGTATTTTTTTTTTGTTTTTACGGAATTTTTTTTAATATTTGAAGCAATTTTTTTTTAAAAATTTTTAGACATAGCTAACATAAATAACACTACAGGAAAAAGGGAATTTGGTGGCGTTTTTGTAACGACGTTGATTTAAACGTCACTGTTATTAGTATTTAACGGCGTTTTATAAAACGCCGCGTATTCTATTACACAAAATCGACACCGTTTTATAATGGGAGGCGTTTAAAAACGCCTCTGAATGCGGTAGCCACACGCGCCTCTTTTTTTTTTTTTGAACAATAACACGCACCTCCGAAACCTTATTTTGAATCCTTAATACATACGGACAGATCTCTCTCTCTCTCTCTCTCTCAACCCTTAATACATACGGACATATCTCTGTCTCTCTCTCTCAACCCTCTCTAAGCTCTATCGAAGATTCAGATCGAAGCTCCATTGAAGTTTCAGATCTAAGCTTCATCGAAGATTCAGATTGAAGCTCCATCGCCTGCGATTTCGAAGCTCCATTGAAGCGATTTTGAAGATTCAGATCTGAACTCTGACCCCTCGATTACTCGCATTTCAACCTCCATTGAATAATCTACTTTGTTTCTGAACTGCAATCGGTACTCGCTCTCTCTCTCTGTCTCGCTCTATTTCTGGTTTTTGGGAAAAATGAAGACTGTCTAGCTCTCTGTTTCTGAACTGTAAAAGGCAATGCTTGCTTTCCTTTGTATTCGGGATTAACATTTAAGATTGTCTAGCTCTCTGATTAATATTTTTCACTTACTCAAATAGAGCATAAATTGAAATGAGCATGTGGAGTTATTTCGAGAGTAATCTCTATGGAGTTACTATTTGTACCCCGATGCTTCAGCTTGTTGAGGTCTTACCAGCTGTTAGTCATGTTTCTAGTTTGTATTCTTATTTTTTTTTAAAATTCTTTGTATTGTTTTTTCCTTTTCCTGCAGTGCCATTGTCCAACCCAGAGGCTGGTATAGATGCCAGTTGTGAAACTAAGGCCCAGTGGCACCCCAGATGCTATGAAATCAGAGGGGAATGATTCACTTGACACTTTTATCAAACAGGCAATAGGGAAAGAGTCTCCCCTTTCTTTCTCAAGGACAGGAGACAACCCAGTATCACTACAACAAAAAACATTTTTGGCGACGTTTTTTAGCAACCAAACTGAAATTAGTCGCCAATTTTACATAATCAGCGACAATATAATTGTTTGTCGCCAAAAGTACACTATTGGCGACAAGTTAATATTTTTAGTCGCCAAAAGGTTTGGCGCCAACTTAATTTTTTGGGCGGGAGCGCCAAAAATATTTTCGCGACCAAATGAACATATAGCGACGAAATTTTGGTCGCCAATTGTAAAGTTTTGGCGACGGAAATGAAATAGTCGCGGAAAAGATGAACGGTACTTATGGCGACAGAAGAATTTTTGTCGCCAATAAATTAGCAAACGAAACTACGTCGTTTTGCATTTTTCAATTTTTTTTTTTTTTTAAAGGCTGGACCGACCCTTTTACTGAATAAACACACCCAAGCCTCATCTCATTGTATTCAGAGGAAAACGAGAAGAGAGGGAGAAGATAGAGGATTCAAAAGGGAATGGAAGGGAAGGGTAGGGTTTCAATCTCTCTCTCTGTGCACACTTCGACGGTACGGCGAAACTGATTCAGCTACGGTGACAATCAACGGTACGCACTCATCTACTCTCTTCTCTTCTCATTCAACATCCAATTAGTAGACTTCAAGAGTTCAAATAGCATACCCAAACGATTGTCAAGCTTGAGCTAGGTAGCGAATGGCGAGAACGGCAGAGGTGTTTGGTGTAGATGAGGCAGGGAGGGGCGTGGCCATGGGTTTGTTAGGCGTGGTCGTAGGGTAAGGGTCGTCGGAGGGGGGGGGGACTCTCTCTTTCTCTCTCCCCCCTTCTTCAGCTTCTTATTTTTTCTATTGACAAATTGTGCTTGTCTCTCTTTCCCCTATAAATTGCAATTTCTATGCCCTAATTGATTTTTTTTTTTGCCAAGTGCCTTTTTAGAATTTTTTTTAGGGGTGTTGTTGTGATGTCTGGTTTCTCTCATTAGAGTTCAAATCCCATTTTTCTTATCTATCAAATGTTCGATAAAATGCATCAATGATGGCCTACTGTGATTTTGTTTATTAGATCCATTTTTTTTTTGACTTTTGGATCTTTGAGAATATAATTTAGGAGGATTTTGGACTCAAATACAATTTAGGAGAATATAATTTAGTTTTCTTGGTGGGTTTGTTTTTTGTGTTTATCTACAAATTGAAGTTGTGGAAGTATGTATATATAGTAAATTTAGGATCTTTGATTAATCATTTTTTAGTATTTGTCACTCCATGTATTTCAGTTATTGTGTTTTCAGTGAGAGTCTGTAATTGTACATGAATTATTTGAAATACTACAATTATTTGATTTTCAGGAACGCTTAGTTGCTGCTTTCACCCGTGTTCTTGATGAGGCCAGTGTTGTTCTTCTCTTCAGAGACAAAGTCTATCTTCATCCTGATAAGGTATGTACACATATATATAAATAATAGTTTTCTTGTTAGAAGAAGATTCTTATAAATTGATTTATGTGGGACTAGTGATTTGTGCTTGTGTTAGAATATAACTAACAATTTTGTTGATGAAATTTGTGTGTTTATTAGTCACAAAAGTTTTGTGTATCTCATTATGGCTAATATGTATATTTTGCGTTGCCAAAAATCACATGTTATTTTTGTTTTATTATTTTCTTGTTGGTGTTTGGTTGTGTACACTACATGGGGAATGAGTTTACTCTGTATTGCGGAGATGAAGGTTTAAGTTTTATGTTTCCCTCTGTATGGTTAATGTCTAATTTTAGAGTTAAAAAGAGTCCAAAATACATTCGTTAGTTGCACTATGAGAACTAAGCAATTGTTTCTCTACAGAGAACAGTTCCAAAACCTCTGATTTTGTAGCAAGGGATTGAGGATAAAATATATGGACATAATCACCATCAAAATCAGCACTAAGTGGCCCACATATAAGAGGGTTGATCTTAACTGTATGGTCATCGTGAACATAAATCGACAAAGCTTGCAGGGAATGTTTATGCGTTGTCTGAGGTCTATTGATGAAAACAATATCCCCATCCATTATCCGTCGATGTACCACTTGACCAGGTCTTAAAAAAGTATGCCCCTTCGAACCTTCCCTCAGCGAGTAGGTTGACAAACCATCCCTATAGGTTAAACACACTTTTCATCAACCAGCTTCTGCAGATACTGCATGTTATATTGAGTAACTCTCTCCTCAAATGTTATCTGTTGAGCAATTTCAAAAGGCAGTCCAATCTCATTGACTCCTTTATATGCATCACCTGTAATAACACTCCGTGAGGAGAATCCACAACCCTTTCTGATAAATAGGGTTTTCATCTTCTCAAGCCATGCTTTAGTAGTAGAATCACTTTGCTCTTTGTTAATCCCAAATCGTGTATCCATGTCACGAGATGCCTTGTAGAAGAAATATGCACGGAAAGACAAGAAAACAACAGTTGTTCATGAACATTTGCACAATTTAATTGCCAAAGGTTTGACTAGATTATCAATCAGATTCTCAATAAAGAACAAATGTCACCCAAGTAAATAGTAAACCAGCATCAACTACACAAAACACCATCTTCTAAAACGGATCATCATTCTCAGATAATTCAAATAAGCAATGCAATGGACATGATTGATGAGATCTATTAAAATAAGCAATGCAATGTACATAAAATGGATCATCATTCTCAAATAATTCTGTATAATTTTTAATTAGTTTTTCTCTCAAATCCTCAAAGCAATAAAGTGCCCCCACTAAGGGTCAGCCAAACTTCCCTTGAATTAGCGACAGACATGATTGATGAGATCTATTAAATTAATAGAGTGGTGTCACACGAAATGGTAAACAAAACATGGTACATAGATGTAATCATCATAGCATTATGGCACTAAAAGTAATTTGTATATTCAACATGGGATAACTTCAAATAGTGCTTGTGTTGTAAAAGCTCACGTAGTGTACACAAATACTCGTTTCAATTTTACCCCAATATATTGATTACCCAGGAAGCTTCTGAACTTGATCTTTGATCAGTAAGTTCTATAAATTCTTGAGCCATTCTAAATTTTGTTAGTTTGGAGTCAATAAATTAGAAGTCGAAACTATGTCGTTTTGCATTTTTTTTTTCTAAGACTTGACTGACCCTTTTGGTGAATAAACAAATAATTATCAATATTAAGAGATGAGGGTCCAAAAGAAAAAAGGTCTGAGGCAAATAGCAGCACTCTAAATTGTTTCCTTGGTGCCTAATATTTGTCTATTTCCATCTAATTTGTAGGTATATACAAGTGGGGAATGCAGTTGCATTTCTAGTATCTATGGCATTCGGAAGTATGTTGGCAAAGGGAAGCTAAGGAGTCTCAAATAATGAACCCTTCACAACAACTGATCTGAAATTCCCTCTGAGTCCTGCACAATTGTTTGCGTGAATAGCATTGGATTAATTAACCATTCTTAAAGTGAGTTCAATCTTGGCAAAATTCATTCTTAACAATCTTGTTGAAGAAAATTTTAAACTCACATTGAGTAGTAGACCATTCATAAAAACCATATATGGTCATTTTAGCTTGTAATTCAAATTTCCATTTTCTTCTTGTATTATCTTGAAAAATATCTGGTTAAGTACATTGAAAGATATGTAACCTTATTTTTAGTTTTTTCTTTTTGGGCCTAGACCCATTTCTGTTTGCTGAGTGCTGGTGGACCGGGCACTGGAAGTGATATTGGGCTGATTGCGAGGTTCTGCTGTCGGCCCTTTCTCGGTCCATATTTCCTCACACGACCCATTATGCTATGGGCCATTTTTAGGTGGATTTCAGTTTGTAGTTAATGCAACAGTATGAGCAGTTTAGTTAAACTTCATAAACTCATTACAAAGTAGTGGCATTCCCAAACTCCCTGTAGTTGCAATGATCTTTGAAGCACTTACAGCCATACAAGATTCAAATGGAGCTGATATTAGTGCCATTCTCAACTTTATTGACGTCAGATAGAAGTCTTTTGTTATCTTTATTCCCTTGGATAAAATTTACCTGGTTTAATCTTGAAGGACTTGTAGTAGCTGTTAGGTTATGACAAAACAATTTATGGAAAATAATTGTAGACAGCTCTTTATATTGCATAATGTTTAGATACTCAAATCCATGCATCTTGATGTGTAGTCTATTGCACTATTGTGCTTGGTTGATTCCAAACAGCCTAGAATTTCAACATTGTGAGAGTCCATAATTTTGTACATGAATAATTTGATATGCATCTCTGTACTTCTTTTTTATTTTAATTTTTAATAGTAAACTAAAATTGTCAAAAGGAGGAGGAGGGACAATGATTGCAAGGCAAAGACAGCCAAAGTTTATGTTTTGAAGTTTCTGTTTTGATGGCATTACCTATTGCTACTGGCTTGGAGCACAAACATTTCTATTTCCCTTTGCACCCATAAACATACCTCAAATACTTATTGATGACTTAATAGTTTTTTGTTTTTTTTTTTTTTGTTTCCCTGATATGTTGGAAGAAAATGGGTTGTAATGCCTATTGATAACTTGATCGTTTTTGTGGTTAGATACACATCTCATTCTCTATAGATCATTAGCATGCTAGTACTACTCCCTTTATTCTTTTTCTTTCTTTCCTCTTGTTAGAGAAGAGCCAAGTGCTCGTTAAAACTATCTCATTCTTTGTGGAATGTAATATTTAACTGATAAAGTTTTTTTTTTTTTTAAAAAAAAAAAAATCTCAGTTGGGTAATGAAACGGAGAGTGTTAGCTTTGATCTTCGACCTTCGGATGCATTAACATTGCAGTAATATGCAAGGTATTTTTGTTCATTTTGAAGATTGTAATTGCTTTGGTGGATTTTTGTGGTTGTTTATCATCATGTAGTCCTCTTATCTAACATAGTTATAATCACTGCTCTCTCACTAGATAGCATTATATAATGGTGTTGGATAAACATAATGTTATTTGCATGCAAAACTGATAGCTAAGTAATACTGTGAGATGCAACAAAGTGTACAATGAAATAGAAAAGAAAAGAACTTCAGGGAAGGGTATGTGTATTGGGGGTGATGATGACTCAAAAATGAGTGACGAAACAAAAGAAGAAATGGAAAAGAAAATTGGGAAATAAGGAAGGAAAAGAGATGATAGTGTCCCAAAAGTTTATGTGGGTTTGTGGACCCCATTCGGGGGTCGAAATTATGAAATGACCACCGAAACCACCGAAAATTGGCACGGACAGCTTGTTCAAGCCTAAATAGACTTGTAGGAACAAACGGAACCACGATTGGATCTCCGGTTAGAAAATTAGAATGAAAATTGTAAAACACAAGACTAAAAAGGCCCGTTCGGGGGCTGAAATTGCGAAATGACCACCGAAACCACCGTGGTAGCATAAGAAACTAGCATAAGAAACTATATAAGTCCAAGGTTCAAATCCCCTCCTCTCATCTATTTATTTATTTTTTTTTTTGTAAATAAAAAATGGACATGTGGTAGCATAAGAAACTAAGGCTTCAGGACACCATAAAAGATGTTCACTTTATATATAGTATAGATATATATGGATTGGGTTTTGATTTTGTTGATTGTGTGTATTTATAATTTGCTGATCTGTTTGGTTTAGTCTTTAGGCTGATGATCTGTTTGGCTGTTGAAAAGTTATGTTTTGTTGATCTGTTTGGTTTAGTCTCAAGGCTTGTAGCCCTGTCTGTTGGAGGATTTTTGTGGCCTTATTAGTCTCAAGGCTTAATGTTGTTTGGTATCTCTTAGATAATTGGCTGATTGCTGAATGTGGCTGATTTGTGTTCATGCTGATGTTTAGTCTGTCTTAGTTACTGCTAATGATTAAGGGTTGATTGCTGAATGTTACTGATTTGTGTTCAAGGTCAGATTAGCCTTTTGGCTCAAGGCCTCTATCAAGGACCTCCCCTTTTTAGTCACTAATGTAGTTTTCAACTACTGACATATTAGGGGCTGATTATGAGTCTACTTGTTTTGTTTTAATGTTCTGTTGTTCTGTTTTGCTCTATTAGTTAGAGGGTTGAGTTGGAATTAGTCTGCTGATCTGTTTAGTTTAGTCTTAAGGTTGCTGATCTGTTTGGTTTAGTCTCTAGGCTGCTGATCTGTTTGGTGGCTGAAAAGTTATGTTTTGTTGATCTGTTTGGTTTAGTCTCAAGGCTTATGGTCCTGTCTGTTGGAGGATTTTTGTGGCCTTATTAGTCTCAAGGCTTAATGTTGTTTGGTCTCTCTTAGATAGTTGGCTGATTGTTGAATGTTGCTGATGTTTAGTCTAACTAACCCCATAAAAAAAAAAGAACTATATATCAACGAAAACAAAAAATGGGCAGCAACATGTCCAGACTAAAAGAAAACCTGTGGAGAAACCAAAAAAACCAAGATATAAAAAGAACATCAACAAACCTATAAGCAAGCCTCCAAGATAACACCTTAACAATACCCAAAATACCATGCAAAACCTTAACAGATAGGGCGGCATGTTGTGAACAAGATGATATGTTCCTGGGCCCTATAAAAGAATATGTGGACCATGAACATATAATCAGCAAAACAGACCATATGGATTAAAATCCCTTGCACACCCCGCAAGGGTAGGTTCAAAAAGGAACTAGAGAAATGTCCAAAAGAACCCAACAGATGTATACAGTTCAAAGAACAACAAATTTCTTCACTCCTTAGGTGCTTACAGAAGCCACAAACACTGTCCCTTTCTTCCAAGGAAGAATGCCTCCAACAAAGAGAAGACTTTGTCCTACATGATGTTGCCACACTTTCCAGCAGCCTCTATGTAAATCACCATGCTCCCATGATCTAGTACAGCAGCGGCCATGCAGCCTATCACCATAATTCCAAGATTTAATGAAACCAGCAAAGGGTAAAAAAGCTCCTTCACAGTGCTTCCATACTTTCCTGCAACCACTATGCTTGTGATCATGCTTCCTCAAGGTGGTAGATCTTGTCCATTGCAGATGGTTGTATGAATAACACCTATACTTTGGATAGCTAATCACAGAAACAAACAATTCAATATAGCACCACACAATATATGAGCTCACTTCTCTCAACCCACAATTTAGAATCTCACAACACTCGAGGTCTTCATCTCCTGGTACCTGCACAAAATGTAAGTAACAGTAGACAAAAATAGATCAACACTCAATATGGCTAGTGAAATTTTGGTAAGAATTTTTATCTTTCTCACAAAACTGTCAACCCACTGATTTTGGTTTCCCTCACTCACAGACTGCATGTCTTGCTTATTCATGTACCTACAAAATGAGCAAACTTGAGAAAAACACTCAATTTGTGCTACCATCACTCAACCCACATATTAGTGAACTCCCATCTCTCATTCCAAATGCTGGAGTTTTCAGAATGGTGTGGGAAGTCTCCAAGAGCTCAAGAACCAGCTGTCACTAGGATGCATTTTAAGATTAGTAATAGACATCATATGAAATCTAACCATATCTACAATGCATTTGATAACAAACTCTACAGGAATTTGCTCTTTTCTAAATATTATATTATTTTTGACAATCCACAACTGGTACACAGTACAAGTAAAGGCAAGTCTAGTTATAATTGCACTGATGGATTTACGTCCAACTGATTCGAGAACTAATTGGATAGTTTCAGGCCAGAGAAGGCTAGGCCATTCAACATTAAGCTCGCCTTTAATACAATCCCAAACTCTACTAGAGAAGGGACAATAAAAAAATAGATGGTTATGGTCCTCACAAGGACCATTACAAAAGACACACTCAGAGGATTGAGTAACACCAAAAAGTTTGAGTCTATCCCCTGTATTTATTATATGTATTTTTATTACATTGCAAAATCAATCAAACAAATTCAAAGCAAAAAGCATATAAAGCATTTCCAGACTAAAATCAATCAAGTTTCTGTCAATGATCTGGTACATAACCTGCATCAGGTTAGAAGATGCCTGGGTTAGTAGGCTTACAGCAGCAGCTTCAGTGGTCTGGTACATAAATCTATTGGGATGGTCTGATTCTTATTCTGTTCTGTTCTAGCTATGTGGGTGAGCAGCTGCTGCTTTGTGTCATTGATCCTGATTATTGCCCTGTTTCTGGCCTTGGTGAGCAGCAGCAGCAGTATTGGGTTTGGTTGGAGAGCTCCTGAGAAAAGTATTATTGTTGTATAGTTGCCTATTGCTGTGTGTACAGAGGTGTCACACAAGGGAGGTTAACTGCAGGTTGCTATTTTGTATTGCTGTTGCTGCTAGTGGAACTGGTGCTGCTTTGTTATTTTTTTATGTTTACTTCTTCCTTTGGTTGCTTTGGTTGGTTTCTCACCAATCTTGGGTGCCCGGCTTTATTGTTGTTAGTTTGGCATGTTATTGCTTTTCTTCATCAATATAGCTTCTTTTTTTGTTAATAAAAAAAAAAAAGTCGCATAGAGTCCTATGCTCAGTGGAGTTCAATACTAAACTTGGCAAACAACAAAAAGACTTCTTTCTTGCACATAAATTGCAATAACCAATAGCAAACACATATTAAATCATTAACAGAGTATAATTCTTTATCTATAGAAAGCTGATATATCCACAAAATGCATCACAAAGAAACAGAGAATCAAAACAAAAAAATCAATCTAAGGCAATGACATAATGCAAATACTAAAAAGATAACCATGATGATGAAGATGTAGTAAAAAAACAATACCCCACAATTATAATCTCAAGCATCTGATTTGGGTTTTGCTTAGGGTCGTAGGAGATGAATGATTTGTACCTAGCATTTGATTTGGTTACTGCTGCTAGTGGATTGGGTGTTCTTTTTACCTAGCATCTGATTTGGTTGCTGCTAGTGGATTGGGTTGCATCTGATTTGGTTGCTACTGCTGCTTGTTTTTGTCCTAGTGGCTTTTTAATTTGCTGCTTGTTTTGTTGCTGTTGGTGCTGATTGATTTGGTTGCCACTGGAGATCTATATAGTGCCATGTTTCTTGAGGTCAATGCTAGGGTGTGGCACTATGGTGGTTTGCCTCTTAGAGATCAGGCTCATGCTTTACCTTTGCAACTAAGTAACTAGTTATATTGGGAGGCCATAATATTTTTATAGTGTACAAATGACCTTAGTTATACCATGAAAAATTTGTAATTAAATGGACGGAATGCCATACAGCTTCGGTGTACTTTACATGAAGTAAGTGATTAGTACATATCAAGGAACTGAATGACACTATTGGTATATGCAAACCAGTTATGATATGACGGTGACAGTAGTAGAACCAAAGTTCAAAAGTTAATCCAATCATTTGCAGGAATAATGGAAGCAATACAACTTCGCATACTTTTAACAGGTTATGGTGGCATACATATGTAGCCAAGTAAGCCATTAGCCTTTAAAGAACAATGTCAATAGTATTTTTATCCTTTAGATAAGCATTCTAGCAAATGGTATATGACTTCTGTGCTAAGCATGTATAATCCAAAATATGTGTGGCAAGGTGACAAGTTATGCCTCTACTGACAAACCAACAAAAGTATGTAAAGCATTTATGAGCAGCTAAAGCATACATGTTTATGTTAGTAAATACTTCAACTTTTTGTTAGTTGGTTTGCTTTTTTTGGGCCAAGTTATTATTATTTTTTTTTAATTTTTGTTTCTTTGTTTGTTGGTCCCTCACTAACTTTTTCGCTTGAGCTAGCATATGATTAGGTGTTCTTCTTAGTGCCAACTTAGTTGGGATTAAGAAGTAATGCTATGATGCTTTTTGCTCTCGCCTCCCTTTATTGATGTATTGGCATGGTTTCTGTATGTTAATTTCATCAATAAAATTCCTTTTTTTCTCGACCAAAAAAAACAAAAAAATAAATAAACATTCATTTTGAAAATTTTTTTAAAAAAATTCTTAATGGCAATTCTCCTTTGCATTTACTGTGTCACTTTCCTTACATGCTTTTGAAAAGAAAAGAGAGTAGCGATATACGCATTAGGTATAAATACGTTGTTTATTGATATAATTTTATTTTTATTTTTCCTTTTTACTGATATACACTCTATTTTTAAACTGATTATACTTACTATGATGTGTTGATTATTGTTTTACAGTTATTAGGTTTAGAAAGAAGATGGAACCAATAGAAATCAGCTTGGAAGTTTGTGGGTGCAGAAAAGGAATTTGAATGTGTTATTATGTCTTGTACATACCGACATTATGTCTTTAAGTTTTTGTTTTTATTTTTCTGAACGTAGTGAGAGATTGTGTTTTGGTACTTTATTAAGACAATGTTATGACAATTTTATTATTTCTTGAAATTTGTGGTGATGAGTTATTTTTCAATGATGATATTGTTTTGTATGTGATGGATGAAAATGTGTTTGTTGCATTTACAGGATTTAGGTTTCCAATATTGGTGTTGGAATGGATTTTTATTATATTTATAAATACTATATGATAGCATTCAAAATTACTATCATAATGAGGTCATTGTAGCATTAAAAAAATGTTATCAAAAAGTTTGTTGGCATGCTTTATTATAACATTCTTAGTTAGTTATGATATGGTAAATTGTAACATTATTAGATTGCTATTAAAATAATTTCATAGCATTAACAAAATGTTATCCTTTGGTATTTTTAGTAACTTTTAACTATTTCATAACATTCAAAAATTGTTATAATATATTTACGATAGCGTTCAACGATAACATTCGATAAATGTTATTAAAAATGATACACTTTTAATAACATGGGCAAACATAGCATATTGCTTACTTTTGATAGCATTCATCGAATGCTATAAAATGTGGTTTTTGTAGTAGTGGAAAACAGGTGTTTTGGATTATTTTGAACAGGAAAATTATTAAAATCAAAATGTGTAGTGAATATTTAGTAACAGGTGGTGTTTTTGTCGCTGTTAATATATTTGGCGACAACATATTGTTTTTGTCGCTAAAAGTTAGTGGTTATTCCAGGAACTTTTAGCAACCAAAACTTACTCATCGCTAAAAACGTGATTTTTAGCGACTAAATTAATTTTGTCGTTAAATAGTACTTTCGGTGACGCTTTTATTTGTCGCTAAAACTACATAGCCTATCCAAATTTTAACCTTTTAGCAACAAATTGTAATTTTATAGCGACAAAATATATGTTTTTTGGCGACTAATTTTGCTTGTCGCTAAATGTCTACATACGGTGACAATTTCTGATTTCGTCGCCAATACTTTTAGTGACAGGGCTTTGGCGACCAATTGTATACTTTGTCGCCGATTCTTTTGGCGACGAAATTTGTACTTTTGGCAACGAAATTTGTGGGTCGCCAAATATGATTTTTGTTGTAGTGTATGTTTCATAGAGCAGGAATCACTCCCAGTATGTTTCCTTCTGGCAAAAGCTACATGGACAATGTTAAAACATGATTTTTGGATTTGGATATGTTATTTTGTGGGTAATGGTGATTGGATATTAATTGAATAAGAACTGAATTAATGCTTTATTTGAATGGGAGTTATTATTTTATCTGTTAGTTTTATTACAGGTATTTGAATGGGAGTTAATATTTTGTATGTTTGTTTTATTACAGGTATTTTTTTATTAATTGAATGCAAATTCAATATTTTCTTACAGGTATTCTTTTTAATTTAATCAAATAAAATTAGCACAATCTCACCAAAAAAAAAAAGAAAAAAAGAAAAGAAAGATATGACGGCGTTTCTACAAACGCCTCCTAAACCCTCAATAGCAACGGTCATATTTTTTACACAGATACAACGGCATTTCAAAAACGTCGCTAAATATCGTTGGTGACGTCAGCGTGTGTATAGTGGGACATTTTGCGGCGTTTTTTATAACGCCTCCTATACTAATATCACGACGTTTTTAAAACGTCGCAAAGCTACAGCAACGGCCGCAGCTTCGACGTTTGGTACTAAACGCCACAAAATGAATTAACGGCGTTTTTGATAGATATCGCGGCGTTTTTAAAACGCCACTAAAAGCCCGATTTCCAGCAGTGTAAACTTAAAAAGTATAATTTTTGTGAAAAGTTCACTAAATACCAAAAATATAAAAAAATACAAAAATTCAGTATATTTTTCATATTTTTGTGTCTTTATTAATTTTTTGAAATATTTTTCACAAATATTTTATTTTTTAGATACATCTAAGTAAGGTGCATTTAAAAAAGTTAAAAAAATACTTAAAATTTTAAAAATATTTACTAAAAATAAAAAATATCAAAAATAAAAAACTTAATTTTTAAAAAATTAAAATCAAACATCATTAATTTTTAAAATAGGAGAGACCTTGACTTGGTCGCGTAAGCATTTGCTAGGCAGACACGTCGAACTTTCCAAAGACTTTAGTGCAAAGATTTTCATATGACTTCTTAAAACAACCTCCCCTAGCCACTTTAATAGATTTCATTGAGGGTTTTAAATTTTTTTTATTTATTATTAATCTATACAGCAATGATAGAGACCCCCTTTGTAGAGGACCCCCACAACCCCCTTTGTGATCCACACCATTCATGATGTGGACCCCACACATACATGAGTGGACCCCACACATCATGAATGGTGTAGATCAGTAAGGGGGTTGTGAGGGTCCTCCACAAAGGGGGTCTGACTCATTTTTCTAATCTATAATCTAATGACGAGTCCTTTTTTGTATTCACATTTGGCCATTGGCCGGAGCATATGGATCACATTTGGGTGGGTTCTCAAATTGCTAAACCCATTTGCTAAGATGCTTTTATTTTATTTATTTTTTATTTTTCAATAGATAAGAAAGTAATTACATTATGCGAAATATTTAAATATTTATATTATTAAATAAATAGAGTATTAGTCTATAATAATTAGAAAGTTAACAAAATCTAACAATCAATTCACAATGTCCACCACGCCAGGTTCAATAACAATTACTAATTGTCTAACAACCAATCCACCATGCCCACCAAGCCAAGTTCAATATGATAAGATATGACACCAATCAGAGCAACCAGAACAGAGCAAGCCGAAGCAAAACCAATCCACTACAAGCAGTGCCAGCTCATCCAGTTTAACAGAATAATGACTGTATTAGTTAGTGGTTGTAACTAGCTGTGGTTAGAGTATGTTGAATTTAGAATTAGTTAGAACTAGAGTTAGATTAGATGGTTATGAATGTATATAATTATCAATGTAGTCTGTTACTGTAAAGATATGATTGAAGAATAATATAGAAAATTCATTCATTCACTGAAATTCATCATGGTATCAAAGCAGTGCCTGCTCTAGTGAGCTTCAGAGATGTCATCCATAGCGTCTTCAATGGCACCACCTACTCTTCCAGCAAATCTTGGTCTCTTGATTTCTAATGTCTCTTCTTTCGTCAATGTAAAGCTTGACTCAACAAATTTCATAATCTGGAAAACACAGTTACAGAATATACTCAGAGCAACTGATCTTCTTAATATTCTTGATGAATCGTCTTCATGACCTTCTCCTTTTGTTCTTGATTCAATTGGAAAAGAGATACCTAATCCTGAATTTTCTAAATGGAAGATGATTGATAATCATCTTCTCAGCTGTGTCACTGCTACTCTCTCACCATCGATTTTCACTTCGGTTCTTCATCTCAAAACCAGCTCTGAGGTATGGCTAACTCTGAATAAGCGGTTTACCTCTCTTTCTAGATCTCGTATCCACCAATTGAAGAATAAGCTGAATTCAATTTCTAAGAAAACTGAGTCTATGGAACTCTACTTGAGTCATATCAAAGAATTGGCTGATCAATTGCATCTTGCCTCAGCTTCGGTTGATGATGAAGATATAGTTCTCATCACATTGAATGGATTGCCAAGTGAATATGATGCTTTTAAAACTACTATTAGAGCTCGTTCTGAAGGGATTCCTATGGATTAATTATCTTCTTTACTATGTTCTGAAGCTTTACATATTTAAGAGAAACAAAAGTCTTCTTCTGAGCTTTCTCTGGCCTATGCTGCTATGAAAGATAATGCTTCTTCTTCAAAAGGTTTTTCTACATATTATCATGGCTGATCTAACTACAGAGGAGATTCTCGAGGTAATTACAGAGGGAATAGGTCTGGTGGTAGATATTCTTTTCTTCTAGAGGAAGGTATCAGTCCAAAAATCACAATCAAATTCAATTTACTTTTGGTTCGGTTTGTCAGATTTGTGGCAAGCCAAATCATTCTGCATTCGAGTGTTGGCATTGCATGGATCCTCATTTTCAACTGTCAAATCAGTCTTCTCTACAGCATTTTCCTGCTTCATCTGGTTCTAAAGCTTACACTATATCTACCTCTGAAGTTGTTTCCCAGAATTGTTCTCTTCAGCCTTGGTATCTTGACTCTGCTGCTATAGATCATATTACTAATGATCTTGGGAATTTGACTACCTATCAACCTTACTCTGGTTCTGAGAAAGTCACTGTGGCTGATGGCTCTTCTCTACCTATTCATCATACTGGTTTAGGTCTTTTACCTGCTCCACATCATTCTTTCAAACTCAAAAGAGTGTTGCATGTTCCTTCTCTTTTTTCTAATCTTCTTTTTGTTCAACAACTAGCCAAAGACAATAATTGTTCTATTATTTTTAATAATTCTGCCTTTTCTATTTAGGATAACAATACTAAAGCTACACTTCATAAAGGCTTCCATACTCATGGTCTTTATCATTTTCCTTTGCATTCTTCGCTTCAAGCATTTCACAGCACCACTGCTTCTCCAGATTCATTCATGCTTTGGCATCAAAGGCTCGACCATCCTTCAGCTTCCAAGTTTTAACATCTTCATAAGTTTTTGAATGTACCTTTAGGTTCAAATAAAACTTCATTTTCTTGTGTTGATTGTTCTATGTCTAAGAGTCATCGGTTGCCTTTCAAATTATCTAATTCTCATGTAAATCAACCATTAGTTCTTATTTATAGTGATGTTTGGGGTCCCTTTCAACCTGTTGGTTCTACTTCCATCTATAAATACTATGTGTTGTTTGTTGATGATTACTCTCGCTTTACTTGGCTTTATCCTTTGAGTTATAAAAGTGAGGTTTACTCTAAGTTCTTGGAGTTTAAATCTTTTGTTGAAAAACAATTTGGATTTCCTCTCAAAATCCTTAGGACAGATGGTGGTGGAGAATTTATCAATCATTAAATGGAACATTCTATCAAAACAAATGGCATTTTGTATCAACAATATTGCCCTCATACACCCTCTCAAAATGGTGTTGCTGAAAGGAAACACAGGCACATTACAGAAACTGCTATTGCTCTTCTCCGTCAGTCTTCTTTACCACTCACCTACTGGTTTGATGCTATTGTCACTGCCATTTTTCTTATTAATAGGCTTCCTAGTGCTTCCTTGTCTCATGCTTCCCCTTTTCAACTTTTATTTCACACTTCTCCAGATTATTCTTTGCTTAAAGTGTTTGGTTGCCTTTGCTATCTTTGGCTTCGATGTTCTTCCACTCATAAGCTACAACCTAAATCTAGCCCTTGTGTATTTTTGGGTTATCATCCATCCATTAAAGGTTACAGGTGCTTCAATTTGCAAACTGGTCAAACTCTTATTTCTAGACATGTTTTCCATGAAACAAATTTTCCCTTTTCTACTACATCTCCTACATCTACTACACCTATTCCATCTACTCTCTCTTCCTTATTTTGGTCTTCTTCTCCTAAGTCTGTTCCTCCACAGCCTCAGCATCCCATGCCTCCTTCACAGTCTCTTCTGCTGCCCTCACAGCCTCTGCCTACTCAATTTCCACTTTCCCAACCTACTCAATTGTCCCCACAGCCTGTTCAGTCATCTCAGTTGCCTCAACAGTTCTAGTAGCCTTGACTGCCATAGCAATCTCCGCTACTTCAGCAGCCTCACCAGCCTCTTATCCCTATTAATTCTATTGCTATTCATTTACCTCTTCCTACTTCCTCTTCTACTTCTAACACTCATAGTATGCAAACCCGATCCAAGTCTAAACTTTCCTTTTCTCTTCCTTCTTCTTCTTCTTGTTTTCTTACTTCTGGTCCTTCTTCTGCTTCTTCAACTGAACCTCTTTCTTACAAATCATCTCTTACCTCTCATGTTTGGTTTCAAGCCATGTCAGATAAATATTCTACCTTACAACTGCAGCACACTTGGTCCTTGGTTCCTCTTCCACCAGCTAAACAAGCCATTGGGTGTAAGTGGGTTTTTAAACTTAAAAAAAATTCTGATGGCACTGTGGCTCGACATAAAGCCCGCCTTGTTGCTAAGGGATTTCTTCAAGAACATGGCATTGATTTTCAAGACACTTTCAGTCCTGTTGCTAAACAGCCCACCATATGCATTCTTTTATGTGTAGCTTTGCACTCTAATTGGTCTTTAAAGCAATAAGACATCTCCAATGCGTTTCTCCATGGTCGTTTGGAAGAGGTGGTCTAAATGGTTCAACCTCTTGGCTTTGTTGATCCTTCTCACCCACAGTTGGTCTGTAAACTTCATTAGGCTTTGTATGGCCTCAAACAGGCACCTCGGGCTTGGTATTCCACATTTTCCTCCTTTCTTATCTTCCAAGGTTTTGTCATGAGAGTCAATGTGACAACTCATTGTTTGTTCAGAAAACTTCTACCACTATCACCTACTTGCTCATTTATGTCGATGATGTACTTCTCACTGGAAATGACTCCGCTTATATTCAATCCTTATTAACACAAATGCACAAGGCTTTCTCCATGAAAGAGTTGGGTTCCATTTCCTATTTTCTGGGCATATCCGTTACTCATTCTTCCCTGGGTTTCTTTCTTTCCCAGTATAAATATGCTTCTGACTTTTTGGTAAAAGCTGGTGTGGTGGATTGTAAATCTTGTACCACTCTGGTCTCTAGCAAGCCTTCTTCTTCTGCGGCTGATGCTCTTCCTTGCTCTAATCCCTTTCTTTATCGCAGTATTGGCGGTCTTCAATATCTGACTATTACTCGGCCTAAATTAGCCTATACTGTGAATCAAGCCTGCCAATTTATGCATTCTCCTTCTAATGCTAATTTTTCTGCTGTTAAGCGGATTCTCCGCTATGTTAAGGGTACCTTGTCTCATGGTCTCACCTTTTCTCCTAGCTCATTTCAGTTGCAGGCCTTCACAGATTTCAATTGGGCTGGTGATCCTTTAGATCGGCGCTCTACTTCCAGCTACTGCATTTTTCTTAGGCAAATCTCATCTCTTGATCCTCTAAAAGGTAGGCTACTGTGTCCCGTTCCTTCACTGAAGCTGAATATCGGGCTTTAGCGCGTACTGCTACTGAGGTCACTTGGTTGCAAATGCTCTTAGCTGAGTTTGCCATTTCTCTTCCCTCTCCCCCTATCATTTGGTGATAATCAATCTGCTATTTCCTTTGCTGCCAATCTAGTTTTCCATAGTTGTTCCAAACACATCGAAGTCGATTGCCATTTTGTGCTGGAAAAGGTTGATGCCCATTAGTTAGTTCTTCTCTATATTCCTACCTTGGATCAAATTGCGGATGTGTTCACCAAACCTCTTTCCACTACCAGGTTTCAATTCCTCATACACAAACTTTTGGTGTCTCTTTTACTCATTCGCTTGCGGGGGGATGATAGGATATCACACCAATCAGAGCAACCAGAGCAGAGCAAGCCGAAGCAAAACTAATCCACTACAAGCAGTGCCAGCTCATCTAGTTTAACAGAATAATAACTGTATTAGTTAGTGGTTGTAACTAGTTGTGGTTAGAGTATGTTGAGTTTAGAATTAGTTAGAACTAGAGTTAGATTAGATGGTTATGAATGTATATAAATATCAATGTAGTCTGTTACTGTAAAGATATGATTGAAGAATAATATAGAAAATTCATTCATTCACTGAAATTCATTACAATAATCACTGCTAATCATATACAACCCTTATAATGGAGAAGAAATAAACCAATCACCATACAAAGATGTCAAATTCCACTCCATAGGAGTTAAACCTAACATCACATATCACAAAAAGTTCTATACAACCATTAAGCCAAATGCCTTTGTTCATTTGATAAGAAGTTCAAACCCTATAAAGAGGGGAAATTTATGATTTGCATTCTTAAAAATGGGTATATTATAAGAAGATTATGAGTTTTGTTCGGATTGTTGGTATTTAGAATAGTGCGCATAAGCTGACTCAGGATGCTTTATACACAACACAACACACACACACACACACACACACAAAATCGAAGTTTAAAATATATTGGATATCGATAGTAGTGGTTAAAGAATTTTGAAACGTTTGACATTAAAATGAGATTTTATTTTATTAAATTTTACAAGTATTAAATTTTTTTAGAAAAGCTAGTCACCTAAAAAATTGTCTAGAAACTTATCAAAGAAGTGATACGTGATCTAAATTCAATTCTTATATGATGGTATGATAAGTTTCACAGTTAAATGAATCTCAAGTACAAAAATTAATATAATTTATTAAAAAAAATATTCGTTGTGAGCTTTGCACAATAAGTTAAGTGACTTAATTAGTTTTTTTTTTTTGAATGGCAAAAGAGATCTTTATTGATGAAACAAACGAAGAACATCAATAAAGAGGAGCTTGGAGCTAATAGAAGCTCCAAGCTCCAGTTGGTGAGAAGCGAACAAACAAGAAAAGCAAAAGAAATAAAGCAAGAGAGAGCAAGAAAAACAACGAAAACAGAGCTACATGAAATGCAGACCCAACTCAGATCATTGTTACCATGCTATGAACACTAACAACCAGAAATCACCCAGAAGAGTGCAGACCATCACACTTTCCAGCAGACAAAGCTCCAGCAACCAAACAGAGTGCAGAATGAAGAGAACTAGTGTACATAGAATGCAAAAGCCACTACTGCCATGAATGCCATCAAACCCTCGCAATGATCAAACACCTCATGAACGAAGGCGCTACCTAACACCAGAAATATTGAAGAGAAGGTCATTAATGGAGAATGAAAAATCTTTAGTAGAGGACTTTAACTTGATAGCAAGCCTGATGATAATGAGATCCTGCAACACCTGAGTGTTTAATTGGGAGGCTTGAAAGAGGAACTCATTTCTGATCTTCCAGATGGACCAGAGTGTGACCAATGGTATGGCACGCCAAATTCTCCTATCCTTTTTCTTGCAGATGTACCCTGCCCACCACTGCAGCAGATCCTCAACAGAACCAGGGACCACCCAAAGAATTCCCCACCATTGTAGTAACCCAGTCCAAGTCCTCCACACCATAGGGTAATGAATCAGAACATGATAGATTGTTTCCTGCTATGTTTTATAGAAAAGACATGAGGTGGAAGCCAACGTATCCAATACACCAATCCGTTGCAAGAATACAGATGTTTTAACCTTGTGTTTCCATGTGAACTAACCAAAAAATTGCACTTTGGGAGGCAGATAGTTGAGCCAAATCAAACCACTTGAACTAACAGAGTTACCAAAGGCAAGGTTAAAATGTTTATAGAGAGTGGAAACAAGGGATTGACCAGGTTTAAATGCTACCCAATCTGCACTATCTTCTATACCCAGATTCAAAGGGGGAGGTGCTGCTAAGGTGACAAGAAGTCGGTGAAGCTCTTCCTTTTCCCATTCAAAGAGAGATCTCCTACAGGTAAGCAACCAGTTTGCAGCTGAGTTTGTCACAAATTCCTTAAGCAGTCCCTCCTAGTTATTGGACAGTTGAAAGAGTCTGAGAAATCCATCTTTGAGGCTAAGAGCCCCACTCCAATGATCATACCAAAATTGGATTCTACAGCCATTCCCAACTTTTAAATGAAGGTTACTAACATAGAACAATAAGAGGGATTCTTGCTTATCAGCTGTTGCCACAATGCCAACCTAGATTCTTGAATAATAATTATTGCTTGAGCTGAGGTTTGGAAGCCATGTCCCTCCTTGAAACTTGTATTTACTATATAAGACCCTTTTCCATAATGAATCATGATCACAGGCAAACCTCCACCACCGCTTGAGTAGTAAGCACACATTCACATCCCTTATTCTTTCGATGCCCAATCCTCCTTGTTTTATGTTCTTTGTTACCTCTGACCATTTTACAAGATGAATTCCCCTCTTTAGATCTAGGCCTCCCCATAAGAATGAAGCTTGAATTTTGTCTATCTCCTTAGCTACTCCTTCAGGTAACTTAAATAGAGATAAATAAAATACTGGCAGACATGACAACACAGCTTTCACCAAAGTCAACCTCCCTGCAAAGGAGAGAAACCTCCTTTTCCATCCAGCAAGCCTCATTTTGAATTTATCAACAGCTGGTTTCCACATCCTCATTCTTTTGGGATTAGCACCTAGAGGCAATCCAAGATACTTGAGCGGTAAACTTTGAGTCTCGCAATTCAGTAGATATGCAAACTCCTCAAGAGCAATGACAGAATTACCAACCCCAAAAACCACACTCGTATGATAATTGATTTTGAGACCTGAGGCTACCTCAAAACACTTGAGAATCCTTTTCAAACTAAGGACTTCTAATATCTCAGCTTCACAAAACAGAAGAGAGTCATCTGCAAATTGGAGATGGGACAACTGAACTTGATTATTTCCAATGATAACTCCTTTAAGTAGATTCAACTCCCTAGCTCTTTGAAGGAGAATGTTTAGTGCTTCTATAACCAAGTTAAAAAGAAATAGGGATAGAGGATCACCTTGTCTAAGGCCTTTTTGAGGATGAAAGTCCTTAGTTGGTGAGCCATTAACAAGGATTGAAATTCTTACAGTAGAGACACATTCCTTAATCCATGAAATCCACTTGGATCCAATCCCAAAGTTTGCTAACATTGAGAGAAGAAAGTCCCAATTGATAGAGTCAAAAGCCTTTTAAAAATCTAACTTGAGTAGCAGCCCTGTTTTCTTGGATTTGAGCTAGCCATCTACAACTTCATTTGTAACCAAAACTCCATCCAAAATGTTTCTACCTCCCAGGAAAATTGATTGTGAGTCACCAATAATCATGGGCATAACTTTTTTGAGTCTAGATGCAAGGACTTTAGAGAGAATTTTGTACACAAAACCAACAAGGCTTATAGGTCTGTACTCATTTAAAGTGATAGCTTTCTCTTTCTTTGGAATCAGTGTGATGAAGGTACTGTATAACCTGTTGCCAAACTGCCACTAGTATGGAAATCCTTCATAAAGTTGAGCACCTCCTCCTTAAGCATCTTCCAAAACTTTTGAAAAAAACATCAGATTAAATCCATCTAGCCCAGAAGCTTTGTTCCCATTACAATCTATTACAGCTGCCCAGGTTTCTTCTTCAGTGAACTCTGCCTTAAGCAAACGAAAGTATTTACTAAGCCTTACACTCTTGAAATCCCCTACAAGAGCTGGTCTATTCTTCCAAGTTTCAGAGAAATGATTAGAAAAGTATGTCTACACTTCTTTTTTGACTTGATCTGGTTCCTCAAAGACAACATCCCCCACTGTGATGGAATTAAGAGAGTTTCTATTTTGCCTACTAGTAGCCATAATATGGAAAAATCTTGTATTTTTATCACCTTTCATATTCCAATCTTGCCTAGATTTTTGAAGCCATTCCCATTCCAACTTCTTGCTCAACATCCACATTTCATTCCTTTTCTCTCTTTGCTACTTTAGTTCTTCCTCTACCAAAGGCCTATTCTTAGCTTTCAAATCAATCTAATGAAGTTCATATTCAATAGCTTGCAGCTTAGTTGAAACATCACCATAGACCTCTTTACTCCATTTTTTTAAAGCCAACTTGAGGGTATGTAATTTTTTCTGAAGGATAAAACCAGCAGACCCTGAGAACTGTGAGTCCCTTCAAATTTGCTCCACAAAAGATCCAACTTCAAATGCAACATCCAAGAATTTAAGAACTTAAATGGTTTAGGCCTCCAATCTCTAACATCCTCCATAAGTACAATACGGTAGTGATAAGATGAGATTCTAGGAAGACCCCACTGATTGAATTTAAATTTTTCCAGCCATTTAGGACTAAGAAGGAACCTATCTATTCTGCTTCACTTATGGCCATCAAATGCATTGCACCAAGTGTATTTTCTGCCAAGCAATGGAAGATCAACTACCTCACATCTGTCAATAAAATTGTTGAAATCCTTCATACCCCTATCCTTGAGTGATACACCAGCTCTTTTCCTTGTATTTCTAATCTCATTGAAGTCACCACCAATACACCAAGGCTTGGGGAAATAAGCTTTCAAATTTGACAAAGATTCCCAAAATTTCTTTCTCCTTATGATGTCATTAGGAGCATGAATATTAACAATAACACAGTCAAAGGAGTTAAAAAGCTTACCTGATAGGAGAATAAAGTTTCTGCTACAACAGCACTCAGATAGCTCAAATATGCCTGGATCCCATATATAAAGTTGACCACCAGCCAACCCTTCAGCATCCACATTCATGAATTCAAGCCTACTCTAGGCCAGATACTTTTCACCATCAAGTTGGTTAGGCTTGATTTTTTTGTTTCTTGGAACAAAGCCATGTCTATCTTTCTTTCAAATAACAATTTTTTAATTTTGCTCATCTTTTCATGCCTTCCTAGCCCTTTGATATTCCAACTTAAAGTCTTCATATGAATAATGTTGACTCTGGTAGCACCCAGTGGTAACAGGATATTCCACATTACCCTTCCCTCTTTCTAATCTCTCCTTATCATTTTCCTTCATTTATGCTAATTCTCTAATGACCTCAGATTCCTGACCCTTGAAGTCTAAACCCAACCTTTGCCCCAGTTGCAGTATGGAATGAGCATCTTGAACAAATCCAATACCAGAGAGTTGTTGTAGTTCTGGGCTATGATTTGGAATAGGTATAGTTGCATAACCTGTTCTGGAACTTTTGGTGACTCCCTTGTTTAAAATTACACCCTTCTGCCCTATTCTTCTAGCAAAACTAAAGAACCTACCAGCTAGTAGGCAGTGCTTAAATCCTTCACTTCTAATACCTTTCCTCTTGACTTTCTTTAATCATTGAGTAATGGAACTTGAAATAATTGGGTTAGAGCTGACACTTAGTTTTGTTTGAGAGCCCCCCCAAGATGATTCACAAACTGACCTTACAGATGCTGGCTTCAGTCCAGCACTAGAGGGCCCAATAGGCTGTGGCCCAAATGGATCATGACCCAATGCTACCTCCAAACAGATATCAGGCCTTTCCTTAAGGGGTTAGCTTAGACTTTTTATAAAACCTAGGGTGAGAGTTTGACCATGCACTGTAGAAGCTACCACTACAAGAAATTGCACTTTTGGCGACGACGTCAATTTTTCATCGCCAAAAGTATATTTTTGGTGACACAGTGATCAATTTTGTTGGTAAAAGTATACCTTTACTGACGCAATTTGTTGCTGTCGCTAAAAAGGCATAACATTATTTTAGTGCCAAATTTTTTGGTTGGCGCCAAAATTTCAAAACTTCTACCCACGAGGCTTATGTTTTAGCAACACAATGAGCGTTGCTATTAGTGTGCTTATTTTTGGCGACGACAAGTTGGGGTGGGCAAAGAGTTAACCATTTAGCGACGATGACACTATTTGTCGGTAAAAGTTTTACTAGTGGAATAATGTGATTTAGTGATTTGTGTTTCTTATTATAATTTTTGAAAGAGTTTTAAATATTTTAGTTACTGAATTGTAAAATTAAAATGATCATTGAATTAGATCACAAAATGAACCCATTGAGCCCAAACACACTCTTAAGTTGAGATGACTAATTTGAGATAATTTAAAATTTTTCAAAGAATATGGTTAGATTATCAATTTCAATATGTTTGTTTTTATTTTCAGAAACTAGTTTCAATTTTTTTTTTCCTAAAAAACTAAAAAAAAAAATTGGGTGAAAAAAAAACTTATTATTTTTGTATATTTTTATCTTTTAGGTCATAAATACTTTTTAAATTTTAAAAATATAATTTTGTTTTTTATTGCTTTCAAATTATTTTTAATTTTTTCAAAAAAAACAAATCTAATTTTTTTTTGAATTTTTTTTAAACTTTTTAGGTCATAAATATTTTTTGAAATTTTAAAAATATAATTTCGATTTTTATTGCTCTGAAATTATTTTTAATATAAAAAAAAAACAAATCTAAAAATTGTTTTGAATATTTTATTTTATTTATTTATTTTGGGTGATCTACTGATCGGCGGTGGACATTTCCCTCTTAAAATTCCCTCCTTTTTTTTTTCACTACAACAAAACTGGGTTTTTACGGTTTCACATCAACGACATATAGTAAATGTAAGTCGTGGTTTCTCACATTTACGACTTATTTTTTTGCATGTCGTAAATAATTTCCCAACCACAACATGTCTATTGCGTAGGTCGTGAATGCTAATAACGATGATTTTTTTACGGCTTGCAATGTTAGCCGTAAATAATAAAACATTTATATGACATGCATATGGCATGCCGTTAATACATTAACTATAAACGACATGCATACAACAACCGTTAAAAATATTGAACATTTCATGACACACAAAAAGCCAGTCGTTAAAAATTATACTTTTTACGACGCACAAAATGTCAACCGTTTAAAATATTATACTTTTTACGACACATAATTTATACCGTGAATGGTACGCCTGAAAATTAAAAAAGCGCCAAAATGAGATACATGTGGCGCCAATGACCAAAAATATATTAGAAATTTTTTTTTAATCAAATTGTTTGGGTTCTAATTGGGTTAAGGAAGATAGAAAGCTGTAATCGGATAAAACTAGAAGAGAGGGAGAAGAGAAAGGGTTTGAACCCTCATGTCTCTGCAAAAGTTCTTCAAACCCCTACCCTCTCTCTCCATCAGACCCAAATCCCAAACCCTCCTCTCTCTTGTTTTCATCTCTCTGCAAAAACTCTTTAAAACCCTCACTCTCTCTCTCTCTATCAGACCCCAAATCCCAAACCCAAACCCCAACCCCAACCAGCATAACAACGAGTGAGAAGGAGAAGATGGACAAAGAAAATACACACAGACAGAGCTCTGAGCTAGAAGAAAAGAACGAAGAAAGAGAAGTAATAATGGAGAGAGAAGACGGCCGAGAGGAGATGGAAGAGACGAACGCACGTGAAGAAGAACATTTCCACCATTCAATCAGGTTTGTAGATTCAAACTAGGTTTTTGATTTGGGGATTTTCACTGAAAAATCAAGGTTTTGATTGAGCAACTCCAAAATTATGTAAAATTAGAGAACCTTAAGAAACTCTAGGTTCTTGAATTAATTTTGAAAGCACGCAACTGTATTGTTTTAGATTGTGAATTTATTCTTTTTTTTATAAACTTCTTGAATCTGAGTTGGGAAAAATATGTTCAATGTCAATTGCGTATTGTGAAATTGGGTTCTTTAATGGGTTGAACACAATTTTTTTTTTAAATTTGTTAATCTAAGACAATTGTTGTTCTGTTACAAAAATTAGGATCCTTTAACTTAGTTGTGATTGTATAAAAAAAAAAATTTAAAAAAATCTTGAATCTAAAATTAGAGAACCCTAAGGGAATTCCAGGTTCTTGAACTAGATCTTGGAAGGAATTGAACTGGGAATAGGTTTATCGATTTTGTTTGCTAACGCTAACTAATATTATTTGCTGGGGATCATTGAAGACACGGTCGGCAGGGTGTTTCACATCGAATGCATGAAAGATTCTATTCACCTGTGCAATCGTGTGGCCCCGGGAAACTAGGGGGTAGGCAATGATAGTGGATGAGTTTTTTGCATACTACAAAGCCTCAAGGCAATAGAAAACATAGGTGGCCCTGCAGGCGATAATACGGAGGGGACTGGTGGCGAGGTTGCCCTCTTCGGTGAAGGGCTGGAGGCCAAAATGGTTTTTCGTGTTGGCGAATGGCGAGAAGGGAGTGCGCACGACGTGGAAAGTCCCTACCAAGTTGTTGGAGCCTAAGTTGGATGCGACGGCGGAGAGGAGAGTAAAGCAAGTGAAGGAGTGGAGGGAGAAGGAGGGGTTGAAATGAGATGACCTCGTCCAGCCCGCAGCCTTGTTTGTCGTGAATCTAGGGCCTGAGTCGACCGAGGGAGATCCTACTCTTGAGGAGGTGGAGGTGAGGAGGAAGGCGTAAGAGGCAGAGGACAAGTGAGCTTTCGTGATGACAAAAAAATACAAGGAGAAACAAATTAGGCCTATCGCCTAAGCTGGTCGCGAAGAGGTCGATTAGACCATGACCAAAGCCCTTAGAAGAGGAGGACTTAACAAACTTTGTGCCCCTGCGAGCGTCAGTGGATCCCCTGAATGAGAGAAGCAGGAAGGAGATGGAGCTAGTGTTAAAGAAGAAGAAGAAGAAGAAGAAGAAGAAGTAGAAGAAAAAGAAAAAGAAGAAAAGGAAGGTGACTGCAGAGGGTAGTGAAAAAGGGCCCTTGCTGAAGAAGACGAAGGAGGGGGCGACGGAGGTGCCTCCAGAAAGTAAAGGGGAGGAGGCCAAGGCTGGTTTAGGTGCAAAGGGGGTCCTAGTAGAGCCCCCAATCGTCAAATTGAGGAGCCAAATAGAAGTTCAAGAAAGGGGAGCGATTAGGGACTGATCGACAGACCTGCCCGTAGGTCAGAGTTGCCCTCTAGCCAAAAGTTGGGAAAAGAGTGGGCGAGTGAACTAGAGAAGAGCACCGTTGTGGGGTCATTGGGGACTATCACTTATCATGTGAATACGGTGGCTGACCGCTTAATGGTGGATGGAGACGACCCCTCTAAGGTGCGACGAGAGGTTAGGGCAGGTGCAGACCATCTGCTGGGGATCATTGAAGATGCGGCCGGCAGGTTGTTTCACAATTTATAGAGATTGACCTTATGAAAGGATTCTACTCAGCGTCGATAGAGGCAGCGACCCTAACGGCCACTCTGCAGGGCAAGGGAGTGGGGGCAAAGGTGGAGGCAAAACCGCTTAAGGCCCAATTGGAAGAGGTTCAGACACAATTACAGAATGTAAGGCTGGAGACGGCTGGTTGGAGAAAGGCAGCGCGGAGCTTCTGCGGGAAGGGCCTCGCCTATGCTCGAAGGGCAAAAAAGATAGAGGTGTTGGCGGTGGCGCAAAGTTACTTGGCTGAGCACGCCAGGATAGGCCAGATTGAGGTTACTGCCAAGCTGTCAGTCGTCAAGGCTGAGCTTGAAGTGGTACGTTGCAAGGTGGTATCGCTAGAGTTTGAGCTGGTGAGCGAGCAGAAGAGGACTGACGAGGTTCAACAAGCCTACACCACTGCCAACGAGAGATTGGAAGAGGCCCTCGTAAAAAACAAAGAGCTATATGATCTAGCCTTGAAAGATAAAGAGGAGACAGATGCACGAGTTGCTGAGTTAGAGAAGGCCTTGGAAGAAGAAAGGGCCAAGACAGTAGAGTTAGCCAGGATGATGGTGTCTGAAAGGGGTGCTAATCCAGATCTATGCACCGCTGCGATGGAACAGTTTAAGTTATCTCTTAAGTTTCAAATGGTCGTTGATGCAACTATGGAAAGGAGCTTGGCCAGAGAGGGCGAATGTGGTGTTGGGCTGTCAAACGTGGCTATTGTTGAGCTGGTGAAAGGGCAGGCCAAAGGAGAAATAATCGAGAGCTTTTAGCAATCAGACTATTACAAGCATGAGATGAACATGTACTGAGACAGTGGCTAGACGAGCTTCAAGTATAGGGTGGAGGAGCTCTTCCGAGACATTGACTTTAGCCTCGTGAGGCTAGGGGCGGGGGACATTGCCCAGACCCCACTGGATAAGGGTGTTAAGGAAGAAGATTTGGCATCCAACGGAGACGATTATGGACACCCCATTTTTGACCGCCTACAAGGCTCCAGCTCTTTGTCCGGTACACTCGATGATGATGAAAGTGGTGTTGTGTGTGTTTTGAGGTCTCAACGAAGGGACCATGTTTGAGGCTCCGAAACAATCCCAAACCTTCCATATTCCTACTAATTATACCTAAGAAATCCATTTTTACACATTGTACCACCTTATGCTGAGGTTAAAACAGATAAATAGTGGAACACATTGAGGCTCGGTTGTGCCTCAATGAGGGCCGATCGTGGATATTGAAGGCCGGGAGTGCCCTAGTTGCAAGAAACACTGTTTTGGGCGAAAGGCCGCCAACTGTCCATTTTTTAAGATATTTAAGCCTCCTCTTGCTCAAATTTTATAAAAACGACCATATATCTCTGTTTTAAGAGTTGAAGAATTTCAAGAAAGCCTTTATACCACCTTGAGAGCTCCCTCTTCTCCTTCTTCTCATGCAAGCAACACTTTGAGCTAACCTATCATCTTGAACCTATATCCATACACCATATACACTTTCACACCTTAGCCTAGGAACCTTGGTTGAGCCTTGAACACCATAATTCAAGCTTGAGAGTGTGTTGAGACTTAGTTTGAATCACAAGCAAAAGCTTACTTCTTTGAGAAGTATAAGCTTGGTATCCTATCTTTTATTTCTTCTTTTTTCATTTGCTATATAGTTATTGTAGGTTCATGTTGCTTTGATTCTATTCTAAGTATTTAAGTTTGGGTTTGGGGAGCTACCAAAATGATATAGAGAATTTACACTCTTTTTACACCTTTACCTATATCTCAAACCCTTACTTTTACACCCTTTTTCTTTGTTCCCTAAACTGATTTTCAGAGTTTACAAAGGACTAAAAATCATGTTTTGAGGTTTCAAAAGTAGAGGGGTTAGCCACCCCTCCTTGTTCTTGCTTACTGGTCTTGTTTTCTCTTTTTGTTGATTAACTTTTTAAGCTCTTTTCATGCATTCTAAGCCACTGTTTTTCATCTCTTAAGGGCTGTTATAGGACTGTTCTGAGTTATTTAAATAATTCATGCTTTGATTAGCGTTATTGTCTCATAAGTTTGCTTCCATAGCCTGTTGTATATTATTCTTAGTTTTTACCTAACTAATTTCCATGTTAAAAAACCTCATTTTAATAATCAATTTGCCATTCATCTCTTTCATTTTAGAGTTGTCTCAATCGGTTGACGGTTATTCAAAACATGAACTAGCGATTTTTGCCTAATGGCTTAATCTCTACGGAGGTTCATTACCAACAGTGTAGTCTCTTTTTCATGTTGAGAATCACCTCCTGTTTGACATATTTCCCACTTAGTGGATGTAATCTTTAGTGGACGTAACAATCATCTTGGACTTAATGGATTAAAGGATGGTAAAGACTAATGAATTTGGATTCAAATGAACCAACCCACATAAAAAAAATGGGTTATGTTGCTTGGGGTTCGGCCGGATGTTATGTCGAATCCATGGTGTCAAGGCTTATCTTGCATCAATTCATGATGTTTTGATGAATCTTGAAGCGTCTCTACCTCTCTCTTTGAGTTCACTCTATGATAGGAGGGAGGGGTGGTTGTTGTTCATTTCATTTATTGATTTTTGTCCAAATTGTATCCGAAATCATCAAGCAATCAACTTGCTCATTGATGGTTTTGGAAACGATTCCAACCTTCTCTCGAGGCTTTCCCATGACAGAGAAGTGTGAAGGGGCAAACAGAGTCCAAAACACTCTATCTGTACTGTTTTCACTTCAGAGCACAAAATAGAATTTGGCATGAAATTGAGGCACGACTGGCCTTCTTTAGGCCCTGTCGGGCTTCATTGAGGGCTGGCCGGTCATCAATGTTTGGTCAGCAGTGCATTTTGCAGAAAATATAGGGCAGTGGCTGAAGGTGAAAACAGAGCAAGCCTGGACAGACAGAGCTGTTCTTAGACATTGTGCATATGCATGCAACCCTTGCGTATTCTTGCTTACATCATGATCATTGTAGTAGTTAATTAATTTATTCCTTATTGTTGTTATAATTAGTCTTGTTAATTATTAGTATTGTAATTATTATTGTTGCTTATTTGTAATTATTCTAGTTAATTAACTTAAATGGTTAGCTTACTTATCTTGGTTATCCTTGTTGTCATAACATATGTTAGCTAGTTATTCTTCACTTGTTTATTCATTCGGTTTTGTAATAATTAGTTTAATTTGGATTCTCGGACTTTAATTCGCACCCTCTTGCACGAGGGCAATTATGTAATAAGTTGTATGTCTTCCAACCCCACTTCTTTCTCCCTTTTATTTATTTGCTTACGATGGTTAATATAGAACATCATTTTTCAACTTAGCATTCTTATGCTTTGCATTCATTGTCTTGCATGCATTCAAGGTTAGGCTCATCATACTAAACCAATATCAATGTTAAAATTCATTGCTTGAATACGTGCTTTATCACATGTCTTGGATGAAATCACATGCCATGTTCATAGCCGAGCCTATTAAAATTACATAATATGTGTGTGGCATTAGTCATATTGCATTTAATTAGGAACAAGCATATTTTCTAATTTTTTTGCTTTGTTTTGGGTTGGAGTACTAGGTGAGCAATTTTGAGTTTTACCATCTTGCATCAAATGTTTGTGTTACCATACCAAGCATATTTCTATGAGGCTAATTGCTTAAATGATATAACTGTTTGAATGCTTGTGGATGAAGGTTAGTTGCTTAAATTGGGACAAATTGATTAATGTGCATACAAACTCACCATTTTCAAGTGATGCGTATGAAAAAAATTTCAAAAACAGACATAAAATCAAAATGTTCCATCTTTTGCAAATTAGTCTATACTTATGTGCGTCACATAGTAAAAATAGCTAATAATTGGAACAAAAGTATATAATGTAAATAAAAATCACATCATGATTAGTAGAGGCCGATCTTTGATCGGGCGAGTGGGATGCTCAATTCATGACCTTCCCCTCTCGTACGTAAGTTCCCAAGCCGAGACACTTTGGTGATGACGGACTAATGGCCTTTGGCATGAGTCTTGGATTCTTAAATTTTTCTAAAAAAAATATCTAGGTGGCGACTCTAAAATCTGGCAAAACAATTAATTTTTGCATTTTATTCAAAACATCAATTTTTTAAAAAGAATTACAGGATTTGGCACTACAACAAAACTAGCTATTTACTGCTTCAACTTTATGGCATACATCAAATGCATGTCGTAAGTAGTACATTTTATGACATCTTTTTTTTGAAAGTCGTTAATGGTTTTTCAATAACGACATGCATACCATATAAATCGTTAATTCATAAATTTATGGCATATAAAAGTATACCGTAAAAAATGTATATTTTCACAACTTAAAAAATATGTCGTAAAATATTTGCACTTAAAACGACATATATTTCATGTTGTAAAATGTTATAACATTATACGGCATGCATTAACACGTCGTGAAAACTTCTTAAAAAAAAAAAACAAATCAATCCGAATTTTTTTTTATGGCAGGCAAAAGCATGTCGTAAAAAATTAGGGCTGAGCAAGAAATTCGTGAAATCCATAATCCGATCCAGTCTAGTCCAATCCGATAGGTTTGGATTGATTTTTTGAATCCGTGGTTCGGTTCCGGATTGAAGAATTAAAAATCCATAGTCCACGGATTGGTTCTGGATTGAACCCCACGGTTCCGGATTGGAACTGATCCGGACCGCATACAAATAGTCTATATTTTTATTATACATCCTCTCCCATAGTATCTTCTTTTATTCTATACAAAATCTAAACTCAAACCTAAAACCGTATAATATCTTTTTTTATTACTTTTGTTTGTTAGTTTTTAGTTTTAATTTGTAATGGTCTAAATACTTATGGTGAAGCCAGTTTTCTTATGGTTGTTTAAATTCTAGAACAGTATGTCGCTATTATAGAAAAACATGTTACTATTATGAAACTAATATAGCACTATATTTATATTTTTATGAAATTAAAGTGTTATATATATATATATATTTTTGTTATTTAATTATGTGAATCCGTAGTCGTAAACTGATCCAATCCGTATTTAAATGGATTGGTTCGAATTGGTTCCATGATTTAAATGGATTGGATTGGTTCCAATTTTTCAGGAACCGTAGATAACGGATTGGCCCTGGTTTTACCCCAATCCGGTCCAATCCGGACCATGCTCACCCCTATAAAAAATACATATTTTCACGGCATACAAAAATATGTCGTAAAATATTTACACTTAAGACGACATACATTTCATGTCGTAAAAATATTATAACTTTACACGGCATACATTAGCATGCTGTGAAAACTTTTATTAAAAAAAATTTCAATTTGATTTTTTTTTTTTATGGTTTAAAAAAACTAACAATTTCCAACCAAGCTTCTCATCTTAAATTTTCCTAATTGAGGACAATGTAAAAAATAATTTATACATTATTTTATTATTTAGTGTCTTCTTTTAAGGGATAATTGCACCCAGTGGGATTTTGAAAAAAAATTACATAACACTATAGGAAATGCTTGTTTTAATAGCGTTTTTTTTTTTTAACTTTTTATAATATTTAACGACATTTTATAAGGGTCGCATTTTGTATTAATTAAAACGTTACCGTTTAGCTAATATGAATGCCTCCAAATGTGTTACAATCTCTGCTGGGCTCCCTCAAATCTCTCGCTCATTCTCTTCACTTTAGCTTGGTGAGCAGCTTCCTTTTCATAAATCAACACCTTGTCCCATTCTCATAAATCAATACATAGCACGGTGATTTCGATTTCGAAGTTCTCTCTCTCGATTTCGAAGCTCTATCGCCACCGCCATTTGCATCGTCTACTAAGGTCAGCCATCTTCATCGATTTCGATTCAATCTCAGTTTCGTATTCTCTCTCTCTCTCTCTCTCTCTCTCAAGCTCTTCATTCTGTCGATTCTTCTCCTCCTAGGGTTTACAATATTGAATCTCCTCCTAGGGTTTGCCCTTTGCTATTTCAAGCGGTAAATTCTCTCTGTGATCTTGAAGTTCATATTTAATTATAAATTTGTTGTGAGAGATTTGAATTTGAATCCATGTGTTAATTTGATTTGAATTTGAATATGAATATGAATTTATAGTTGTCAAATCGTGAAATTCAATCTGTGATGCTATGATATTCACAAGAGAGAGAATGTGATAGTTTTTAGAGAGAGAGAGAGAGAGAAAGAGGGGTTTGAGTGGGTGGGTTGCTTGCTTGGTGGTTTTTGTGATCATCATTAGCTTAAAGGAAAGATTACGTTAAAAAAGAAATCAATATCAGTTCTTTAATCCCTCTTTAGCCTCTCTCTCAAGCAATTAATATTCTTTTCTCACATTTATCTTTATTTCTTTCTTTATTCATTCTGGATCCAAATTCCAATTCATTTATTTCGATTTCCTTTAATTTTCTTTTGCATCTTGAGGAAATCCGCTAGCTAATGTCTTGGAAAATTTTATTTATTATTATTATTATTATTATTATTATTATTATTATTATTATTATTATTATTATTATTATTATTATTATTATTATTATTATTTTCTTTCTATTTCTTTAGAATTGTTGAAGTTTGAGGAGTGAGTTAATCAATGGAAGTAATGTGATTGAAGGTAGTATTCATTTTGATGTGCAATGTGGATTCTTTTTCCCTGTTTGGTTGCTCAGAAAATATAGGCCCTAGGGAAATAGATTACATATGGACTGTTTGAGATTCTTAATTTTAGAAACCGAACAGAGTAGAGTCTGAATTGTGAGGCTATTCCGTTTACTGAACAGAGTAGATTATGCCATGGAAAGTATGATGATTTATGGCATGACAAAAACATCGTAAAAAGTTACATACAACATACAAAGTATGTCATTAATGTTTAATTTATTACTTTTTACAACTTTACCTGTATACCGTAAAGGATACTCAACTTTCCACGACATGTTATATAACGACATTTGTGTGCATGACGTGAAAGAGTTTTTACAACATGCATTACAAGCTATAAAAATTCAATTTTGTTGTAGTGTGGACTCTTTTTGTGTTTCCATGGTTTCACATTGCACTTGTGAAATCAGATTCAGAAAGACAGGTAGAGTCAGAACTGTGAGGCCATTCCTCTTCCGAAGGGGCGCGAAAAGTCGAACCACAACGATGGAGGCGAAGGTAGAGCGGATTGAAGATTTGACCTAGGCTTAGGTGTTTTATTTTGTTTGAATTTATGTTTGTAATAATTGAGTCGAGGTCTTGGAGCTTTGTGCATGGTTTTGTTATTTCAAAAAGGGGCAAATTATGTTATTTGCGAGAAAGAATATTAGTTGAAAGAAAGAATGAGGATGAAGTTTTAGGAATTGGAAAAACAATCATGTGGTGAATAAAAATTGGATTTGTGAATTTTGAAAATTGCCTAAATAACCATGTGATTATTGTTGTATATACATCATACGTGAACTGGAAGGTGTAATAGACTTAACTGGATTGAGGTTTGCTGGACTTAGTCTGGTTAAGCTCTAAACTCAGTCTGGCTGAGCTCTTTAGGCTCAGTCTAGCTGAGGCTTGCTTGACTCAGTCTGGCTGAGTTCTTCATGCTCAGTCTAGCTAAGTATTGCTTAGTGTAGCTGAGGATTGCTTGACTCAGTCTGGCTGAGCTTTTCAAGCTCAACGTAGCTGAGACTTATGATGCTCAGTCTGGCTGAGCTTTTCAGGCTCAGTCTAGCTGAGACTTGTGATGCTCAGTCTAGCTGAGGCTTGCTTGACTCAGTCTAGCTGAGCTTTTCAAGCTTAGTCTAGCTGAGACTTGTGATGCTTAGTCTGGCTGAGGCTTGCTTGACTCAGTCTGGTTGAGCTCTTTAGGCTTAGTCTAGTTGAGACTTGTGATGCTCAGTCTGGCTGAGACTTGCTTCACTCAGCCTAGCTGTGCTCTTCAGGATTAGGGAAAAAGGTAAAACATAAATAATGGGATTGAAAATTTTTGTCATTAAAGCACAGTCCTGTGATCATAAATTTATATATTGTATGGAAAGGGCAAAAAATGAACAAGTGTTTCGAACATCAAAGTGAACCATACAACAATTGAACAATGCAAAAAACAGAAGATGTCGTTTTACTGGAAATACCAATTCAAGTGCTCGGCATTCTGTGGATGAGGGCGGTCTCTGCCCTCCATATCTTGGACATGGTAAGTGCCTGGGCGGGGCCTAGTTTTGACGATGTAAGGTCCTTTCCACTTAGCCGCTAGCTTGCCTTCAATTAGGTTTTTGGTGGCAAGAGTGGCTTCTTGTAAGACTTGGTCTCCCACTGCAAATTCTCAGGGTCTAACTGTAGACACCCCATTTTTGACCGACCTTAAGACTCAGACGTCACCAATTGAGCGCTTGGTGATGTTGCATATGTGCTCGTTCAGAAGTTTCAGAGTCTTGGCTGCGAGCCCCGCCTCCGGACTTCCGAACCCTCTTCTGTGCCTTGCCTCGGTTTGCGAACCAGACTCGTTTTTCTCTGTTTCTTTTCCTGAGGGGAGGGAGAGGTCCCGTAGACCATCTCTCAGTGGCCGTGGGCTACATTTTGTGGCCGCAGGCCATTTTGCCCATTTCGGAGTCCGGTTTCCGGTTTTTCGGGACTGTTGGCCGTGTGTCTCGGTTCGGGACCGCCTAACCATCTCCGTTTGCTCTAAATTTTGGCATACATCTTATTTTCTCCCTTTTGAGGGACACTGGGGTCTGAGAAACCCACTTCGTGGCCGAACGCCACTTTTGGTGCTTGGCAGCCCATTTTCGGGACCCCGAACTGCGTGTTTTGGCCCCCGAGCATTCGTTTTGCATTGGTTTTCGTTCATTTTTGGCAGGTGCCTCTGTTTCATCACCGGGAAGGTCACTGGAGGGTGGGAGGCCAGTAATTATCTTGGCAACCAGTTATATTCCATTTTCGCCCTCCGACACCCGTTTTTCGCACTTCCGAGCCAATGTTGAACAACCTGGGCCCTTTTTCTTGAACTTTGAACTACATATTTGTGTTGTACACATATGGGAGGACCCTAAAAGTTTATGGCCGGCCACTAATTCCATTTGACCCTTTTGAACCCCTCTTGAAAGTGGCTTGTTCTCTCTCCTGTTTTAGAGTTTCCAAATTCGAACCACAGGGCTGTGAAGAGGAGACCTGGGAGGCCACCTTTTTGTGGTGGCCGGCCACTAAAGCTTGTTGACCCTTTTGACCCCTAGCCGGCCGGCTAGGGGGGGTGGCCGGCCGGCCACCTCAAGTCCCAAAAGGTGGCCGACCATGTTCCTTGAAACTTGAACTTTACAGCTGTATAGCTTTATCCCCCAGAAAATATCTCAATCCGGGAGATATTTCTTGGGGGAAAAACCTTGGTCTTTTGGTCCCCCACCTTTCCTTCCATACTCCCCCTTTTTGATCCATATAACCAGCAGGCAACATCACATTTAGGGGTTAGAAGAATTCATCTTCAAGTTGGCATGCAAGAATCCTCCTTCATCTCTCTCATTTCCTTGAAAAACCTCCAAGTCCAACACCACCATTTCTTCTACACCACCAACCCACACCCTTCCATCCTCCATTCCAGAAGTTTGAAGGTGCTCTCCAAGGCCTAAGGAGCCACAAACTCAAGCCAAGAGGCAACCAAAGTCAAGCCTTCAAGGGTAAGTCCACTTTTCCCCTTTTGTAGCTAAATTTTGCACCAATTTCTTAGCCAACATGCTTGTTATTTTGAGCTCCGACCAAAACTGAAAAGGTCATTTTTTTGAGCTCATTTTCTTGTTTCATTAAGGGCTCAACCCTATTTGAGCCCCCCATATTGCACTTGCTTCAATACCCTTCTTAAATACCGTTTTCTTGCATGATTTTTTTAGCTTGCGTGTGATCTGTTTTGGTGTTTTTACAGTTCTATAAATAGGCTTATTTTGAGCCCCTCTTCAACATTGAAGAAGGGATCAACACTGTTCGGGACCTCCATGCTATACTTGCCCTTATACTCCCTTTTTTATCCCATTTTTGCATGCTTTGGCAGCCTATTGTGATTTGGTTTTTGGCCATTTTACAGCACTGAAAATAGTCTCATTTTGGTCCTTTCTTCATGTTTCATTTAGGGCCTTTCATGGTTTGGGACCTCCATATGCCACTTCATGTTATATCTCTCTTTTGGTCCCCATTCTTGCATGTTTTGTTAGCCTATCATGCTTTTGTTTTTGGCCATTTTATAGTTCTGAAAATAGTCTTATTTTGGCCCATTATTCATGTTTCATTAAGGGTCTTTGGCCGTTTGTGGAATATTTTGTATACTTTGTGTTATAGCCTCTTTTGAGCCTCATTTTGCATTGCATTTTTAGCATGTTTGTATACTGTTTTGGAGTTTTTACAGTTCTGTAAATAGTCATATTTTTGGTCCCTCTTCAATGTTGTAGAAGGGAATTTTTCAGTTTGGGCATTGCATATACCACTTGCCTCTTTGGCCACCTTTTGGCCCTTTTTCTTGCATAAGAGCTTAGCCATATCTATGTTTGTTTTTATGGTTTTTACAGTTCTGTAAAGTGGCTTATTTTTGGCCCCTATTCAAAGTTTTTGAAGGGCCCCAACCTATTTGGAATTAGCAGCCGTGAGTTGCTTCATAATCTCATGTTTAGGGCCATTTTTGCATGTCATTGGTGCCCTATCCTTGTTTGCTGTTTGGCCATGATTTGTACTGGAAAAATGCTTATTTTGAGGCTGCCTTGCTTCTGTCTTTTCATTCCATGTACCAATTATGCATGCTTTGTATAGCTGTAGTTCATTTTATGCGCCTAATTTTGCATTTCGGGAGAGATTCCATGCATCGGGTGTGTTTTCGCCTCATTTCGGGGCTGTTTTCTCCCACATTTCAGTCCTGAAATCCCATTAGCATGTTTGCATATCTTTTTCCATGCTATCGCATTGCATATGCCATTGCCTCGGTTTGCGTGCCCGTGTGCACACATTTCGAGGCACTTTATTTTTATCCATCGGCCTCTTATGTGAGTGTGGCTGAGGCTCTCTCATGTTAGTGTAAGTCCATGTTGCATTCTATATGCCATTTTAGCCCTATCGCATTGCGTATGCCATTGCCTCGGTTTGCGTGCCCGTGTGCACACATTTCGAGGCACTTTATTCTTATCCATCGGCCTCTTATGTGAGTGTGGCTGAGGCTCTCTCATGTTAGTGTAAGTCCATGTTGCATTCTATATGCCATTTTAGCCCTATCGCATTTCGTATGCCATTGCCTCGGTTTGCGTGCCCATGCGCACGCATTTCGAGGCACTTTATTTTTATCCATCGGCCTCTTATGTGAGTGTGGCTGAGGCTCTCTCATGTTAGTATAAGCCCATATCATATTTCTATGTCATTTGCATTGCGTATGCCATTGCCTCGATTTGCGTGCCCGTGTGCACGCATTTCGGGGCACCTTATTTTCATAGCATTGTGCATGCTAGGCTGTATCTTAGTTGCATTTCATGCATATCATGCATATCACATTGTGTTCGGGATAGGAGTTAGCCCAGGCACGGGAAACGAGGTGCGTTTCGTACTCCGAGTGACAGAATGTATCTCAATTCCCCAGTCACCGACACTCCGGATCACCCATGATGGAGTTAGGTTCTTGTTGTGTTTACACGTGCATTCATCTCATATTAAGTTGCACATTTCGACTCCTCTGCCATCATGCATCGATATGCCTGATTGGTGGCACGAGGATCGAGGCATGCATATATCTGTGAAAATACATTGCTATGCCCCTTTCCTGCTCTCTGTTGCAACAAAATGAAGAATCAGCAATTTTTCGGGACTTGGCACGCTTTCCAAGAATAACTGCTAAACAGAGGCTAATTGGGGCATCCCAGTGGATTTCCGCGCAAGGCAGCCCAGACATGCATCATTCATCAGGAGCAAGGCAGTCCCTGGCTTGCACGCCAGTTTTACAGTTTTCTTAGTTAATTTGTAAATTAATTAGGAATTTGTATATTATTTGGACTGTAATATTTGGACTGTAATATTCTTTTATTCGGGACTGTATATTTATTCGGACCCTCTGCGCGAGGGCAATGTTGTAATAAGTGTGCGTGAGTGTGATGTATGTCTTCCAACCCCACGTCTTTCTTCCCTTTTATTTACCTGCTTATGATGGTTAGAATAGGGCATATTTCAATTAGCATACAGTATGACAGCATGTTTGCATCATTCATCTGTATTGCATGCACCGGGCTCGGCGCATCATACTAACTGCATCGCATTTTTCAATTCTAAATTGAATACATGATAGTTGTAGCATCTCATATGCCATGTTTAGAATAGCCGAGCCTGCTATAGTTTGCATTTTTGCATGTGTTGCATTAGGCATTTCTGTATATTTAGGATCATACATGATTTCTAATGTAGTTTTTGTTTTGGCTTGGAGTACCCGGTGAGCTTTATGCTTTAGCATCCTTGCATACGTGTGAGTGAATGCCATGATAGCATGCTTACCATGAGACTATTTGCTTATGTGATATATCTGCCTGAATGCCTGTGGGTGAAGGTTGGGTTACTTAAATTGGAATAAATCATCAAATGCTTTAAGCCTACCTGCGGGTAGCAAACCATTTTCAAAAAGCGAACATGAAATGTTTTGTTCCAATTCGGGCGATCCAGTCTATACTTGTATGCTGTGCGCATCATATAGTAACCTAGGCTAATAACCAGAATAAGAACATACAATGTTTTCAAAAATAGATATCATGGTTAGTAGAGGCTGGTCTATGACCGGGCGAGCGGGGGTGCTCACGAAGTGACCTTCTCCAATCGTACCCAAGTTTCCGAGCCGAGGCAACTTTGGTGATGACGGACACGTGGCCTTTGGCAACAAGTCAGGGTTTCCTAAATTTCCCAAAATAAAATATTTAGGTGGCGACTCTGTATCTGGCAAAGCAGTCCATGTTTGGCACTTCTTTCAAAAATCTGTTTTCTCAAAACGATTTGCCAGATTTGGACTCTTTGGTTCAGACTTAGAACCGTGACTACAAATCGAGTCCGAACTGTAGCGAGGTCCCCCGCGGACGTGTTACAGTTTCTGGCGACTTTGCTGGGGAATTAGAGAACTTGACTCGAACTCGTGATATCTGTTTTTGACTACACTTGTGTGTTTCTTTGCATTGCATTTGCATTGGTGCGCCTAGGACACTGTGTTTGCCATCTGCTATTCCTGAACGGTTTGCCGGAGGCTTGTCTTGTCAAGACATGACCATAAGGCTGACCGGTTGTGGGCTCTGCCAGTATGGGAACACAAACCCCGGTTTTACCGAGGTACCCTTTTTGACCATTCGACCTAGTGCATATTCGGATCCATAGTGACCATTTCAAACTAGGACAGGTTGCTTACCCGTTTATAGGTTGTTTGAAGCCGCTGTGTGCGTAGTGAAACCCTAGCTCCTGACAAAATAGGACAGGGAAACCCTACCCCTTCATAGGGGTGTTTTGGCTCTCACTTATCTGTTATGTGCTTTAGAGTGCGTCTCTACAGGAATGCATGTATCAGTGTATGAGTTTGGGCATCAGGCCTGCGGGCACCAGTTTGCGAATTTGGGCATCAGGCCTGCGGGCACCAGTTTGCGAATTTGGGCATCAGGCCTGCGGGCATTATTATTAGTATTTGGGAGTCAGCTTTACCTGTGGGTATCAGACTCAGATTTTGAGGCTGAATTTTGGGACAGAATTCAGTAGAGGGCACACTCATTCGACTATGCTCAAATCTGTTCTAGGAAATCAGGCTGAGATGCTGTCTATTTTCTCTTTTGCTAGGTAGTCTGGGAACCATAGCTTCAGAAGGCTCCGATATCCCCCGGGTACATTGGACTAGTGCTGATAGACTTTGTTAGGTCAGAAATTCAATTCAAGGACAGCCAGTGTTCTTTCGCTGAGGCAAGGTAAAGAAAAGTCGGTCAAGGCTCATCGGTTCATCTAATCCGTCAGTCGCCAGTCACATCACCTCTGTTCAGACTCAGCAGACCGTGATGGCACAAGGTTCGGAAGAATTTGCGGCCGTGACAGCAGCGCTAAATCAGGGGACTGCCATGCAGGCTGAGACCAATATTGAAACGCAGCGCCCATCTGGGGCATCTGCCTCACATCCAGCTGTGGGACCCCAGCCGAACTTTGACCCAATTCCGCCAGTTGAAGATTTGCAGTGTCTGAATCCTCAAGAAGGGTTGGCTCAAGCTCAGGTACTCAGACCCCTGGTGTAGCCTAATGAGAGAACTCAACCCTTTCATGTTAATAAGTTCAATTCGACTGCAGTGAAAATTGCAAACCTTGAGAAGCAATTCAAAAGGGCACAGGGCCTTAACTCTATTCCTGGCATTGAGGATGGGCGCACCGAGGCTGCCATCCGGCTCCCAGACGGATTCAAAATGCCATATATCGACCGTTTCGACGGGTCTGGAGATCCAATGGTACATATCCGACTTTTCTTGGATGTCCTAAAGCCGATGGGTCTGACTAAGCCACAAAAACTCTCTCTGTATGGAAGAACCTTGTCGGGTGTGGCAGCCACTTGGTATGCCAAATTGGAGGATACAGTGAAACAAAACTGAGAAGAACTGGCTGAGGCCTTCGTTGATTAGTATTCTTACAATATCCAAGTTGAAATGACCATCCAGGAGCTTGAAGCAACCCGCCAGAACCCAACAGAGCCTTTTGCGGAATTCGTTGCAAGGTGGAGGGCAAAGGCAGCACAAATGACAGATCGTCGCCCTTCTGAGAAGGATCAAGTGCAGATGATGGTCCGAAACCTCGAGCATGATATGTTGCAAAAGTTGATAGTCGCTCCACTATTCACTTTCAAAAGTTTGCATGAACTGGGGGTTCAAGTCGAGAATGCGTTCAACAGCGGGATCATTCCCAGGACAAGGGAACTGACAAGGAAGGTGATTTCAGGGAGTACCAACGCTGGTAGTAGCGCTATTCCCAAACCCACTGAAATCAATACAGTCGCCACAGCCGACCCTTTTGCCAAACCAAGCCTACAAACAGCTGGCCCAGCCCAAGCTCAGGGCAGAACTTTCGCCCCCCTCTATATGAGCCTGACTAGCACACTAAAAGCCTTGATGGAAAAAGGGCATCTCAAACCCCTCGATCCTCAACCTCTTCCCAACCCACTCCCAGCCAGACATAACCCCGCCAAGTACTGTATGTACCATCAGCAGCGCGGTCATAGCACCGACCGTTGCTACCGCCTTCGTCATGAGGTCCAAAATCTCATCGACAACCGGACGATAGCTCCACCTTCAGACCCCAATGACCAAACATCTCCTGCCTACCTCAATCTCATCCACATACTGCCATCCACCTATGACCCTAGCATATACATCACCCCAGCCCATCTACCCAAACCTGAGGTGTTTATCCCAGAAAGTATGGACTTATGCATGATGGGTGCACCCGAACCTCAACCATCTCAAACCCGTGAACCCACTACTTCCGAGTTAATGGGAATGATTAAAGATCTTCAAAGAACCGTGACGGATCTGGCCTCCGGGACATCAGCTCCATCATCGACCACAGCACATGCCAGGAGTTTCACAACAAAAAGCTCCCCAATCTTGGGACGGGCTGCATTTGAAGAAGGCCGATCCCTTGACCAAGTGGGGGGAAGTGGTGAAAACAAGATAGGGACGGACATGGATCCCCATGAACATCTTCTGTTTGCTGTTGAGGCTTTGAAAGCCGAGGGACTGAACAAAGAGCAAGTGTTCGCAGTCTTTGCAAAAACTGTGGACGACATTTTCGCCACTCAAGTTGGGGGCAGTTTGAATCAAGGGGCAAGCCGGGAGAAGGGTCGTTGTATCAGAAACGTTCCTTTCGGCTATAATCCTGCACTCGGAAAAGATCAGCAAACCAGGCCAGCACCTGCTAATCCCCCTGCTGGTGCGTCCAGTAAAAATCCACAAGCCTTGAAGTACCAACCCCGAGGTCGGAGGGTCTTCCATGCCCTCTATATGCCTTTGTCCAAAGCTCTCCAAATCCTTGTTGGACAAGGCCATCTCAAACCCCTTGAGCCTCGGCCTCTCCCGAACCCTCTTCCGGCTACACATGATACTACCCAGTACTGTGCGTACCATCAACAAACTGGCCATACTACCAACGCCTGCTTCCGTCTTCGCCATGAAGTACAGGATCTATTTGACAATGGGGTCATCCCCGCACCAGGTCCTGCAAAGTCTATCGGCACTTGATCAGTGAACTTGGGAGATAATGTGATGTGATCGAGGGATGAACCACCTGCGGGCGGCGTTCAGTTTATTTCAGATATGGTGTATGGCATACACTGTTTTGAGCATTTGCGAGTGCTAGCTTTTGTGCTTTCTGACCTGGGTATTGGGTCAGTCTTGTTGTTTTGTACAGAGTCAGTCTTTTCTTACTGAGTCAGTAGGGTCTGTCTTGTTGTATCGAGTCAGTCCTGTTTTGTTAGAGTCAGGTGATTTCGGGGGTGTTACCTCGGGCATCACTATTTTGTTTTGTGTCTGTCTTTTCGCTTCCTTTTGAGTCTGTTTCTGCCAGGGAGCCAATTGTGCCAACAGATTTTGAATAAAACAGCAGTGGTTTTTCATGCTTTGTGCTTGCTTCTGCTTTGTGCCAGTTGTGCTAGAAAGTTTGAATGAAACAGCAGTACTTTTCGCCTACTCTTCTGCACCCCAAAATCATTCCATTGACCTAAGTTTTTCAAAACTTTTTGAACACCGCAGTGAAAACAAAGAGGAAGGGATTCCTCAGGATTTGCAAAACTTTGATCATTTGAGAGAAAGAGAGGCGTGCTAAGCCTTTAACGAATGGAATCATGCTTGTTAGCATGAGTACTGAGAAGGACCCTAGCTTGATCCAGATTGGTTCTACACTATCTTCAGCGCGAGCGATTTGTCGCTTTCTTAAAAATTTTCAAAAACAAAATGTTTTGCGCGGCCTTGCGAAGACCTGTGTGGAATCACTCCTGAGATTGTGCAGCCTAAGATCGCTCTCAGCCTCGAGACTCAACCCCTTTGCTTCCAAACCTTGAAACTTGAATTCAGAAGGTTCAACGGTCAACTATGATGTGAGGCCTGTGCGGCCGGATTTGAAGCGGCCCTCGAACAAGAGGCCAGGAAAGTCAGGTCAAGAAGATCAGATCTCATCAGAAGAAGCTTACAAAGCAAAACAGCAGCCATTCCCCTGGATTCAGATGACTTCAGGATCTCAAAACCATTTGACATGGACAAAGCTACACTTTTACCCTTGAGAGGCTCGCTGGGCCGAAAACCCGGAAGGGCGACCCAGGCAAAAGTTAGAGCAAGAGAAAAATACAAAAAAAAAAAGCAGAAAGAAATATGCAAAGAAAAGAACAAAAAAGAAAATCAAAAAACGAGGGAAAAGAAATGAAAAGAATTGAAAAGAAAGAAGAACAAAGCTCGCAAGGTCGAAAACCCGCAACGGGCGCCTTGGCAAAAGTTAGAGCCTAAAAAGGAGAGGTTAATACCTGAGTGTACCTTAACCCCGAACTACGTAAGGCTTGATTCCCATGTTTGGGATACGTAGGCAACTTCATTCTGAAGTCCAGCCGTAAAACACTTCCAATTCGATTGTGTCCATGCGATGGTTCTGATCATCTTTATCTTCTCTGTATCTGAGGATTTGGTTGTGTCTGTCACTCTGAGGACTGCCTACAATGTGCCGTGGTGCCGTCCAAACAAGGGGCAACTTTCCGTTGCCGTTCAAAACGCCGCAGTGTCATTTCAAACAAGGGGCAACTTTCCGTTGCCATGCAGTGCCATTCAGACAAAGGGCAACTTTCCGTTGCCATTCAATGCGCTGTGGTGCCATTCAGACAAAGGGGCAACTTTCCGTTGCCATTCAATGCACTGCGGTGCCGTTCAAACAAGGGGCAACTTTCCGTTGCCATGCAGCTCTCTTCGAGCAAGGGGGCAATTTTCGTCCAGATCCGAGGTTGTGCGTCTCAAGAGTAGGTTCCGTGCTCGTTGAGCAGTGGTCGTTTGCAAAAATAGTTTTTGAGAATTTTTAATGAAGTTGACTAATCTTCTCGAAAAGTATTCCATTTTCAAAACTGGACCATTTCTTGGACCCAAAAGAGGAAAATTTTCAGTGCTCACAGCCTAACTTGCATGATTTTAAATCAGAAAATCGAACAAGCGCGTTAATCTAACTCTCATTTTGGTCAAAATTTTTTTTAGTAGAAAGCAAAAACAAAAAATGGTCAAAATGATGAACTAGGGGCACAATTGAGTCAGGTGTTCTGTCTTTTCCCCTTTGTCAACATACTTGCCAAGAAGGGCACTCTACCTGCCAGAATAGGGCACAACAACAGGGTAGAAAGCTCTCACATCCTCCAAGCAACGAGGTACCAAGCAAAGTGCGAAGCACGAACTAGAATGGGGCAAGATATTCCACTCCATCATCTGGACAGATCTTATCACGTCCAAACTCCCCAGCAAAGCATCATCAACTGATGTTAGCTGCAGATTTGCTATACACTCAGTTGTAGCACAACCTTTCCGTGGGAAGAATTCACTAACTGCGCGCAGGAAGAAAGAGAATCTAGCAGAATGCTAGGGACACGAGCCCACAATTTGCTGTTCATCCATCAACCACCCAGGGAAGGGATGAAAAATGAGAGATTGAAGAATAGAGAGATGTGCGATGAGAGAAAAAGTAAGAAGAGGGCTTTTTCGGAAAAATAGAGTTTGAGGGCCGAGTGACGTAAGGATCACAAATGAGAAAGGGTGGGAAACAATACCCGGGGAAACAGGCTCCATGTGCACATTTGAGTCTTGTGTTTTATTTTGTCTGTCTCGTTTCTTATTTTGAGTCGTTTCGAGTGTTACTCGATGTGTTTAGGTTGTTTACCTTTTGTTTTCCGTTGTTGAGTCATAGTGCGTTGTGTTCAGTCGTAGGCTCAATACCCGGTCGAGAACTCATTTATCAATTTCAAAATAAAATCGTTTTGTGCTCTGAGTGCCGTGCCGTTCTCCACATCTGTGCAAAACAAGATTCGTTCTTTCATAAAACCGCAAGGTTCAACCCAGGTCACGTCAGAACAGTAGAACAAGAACTTATCTGAAGCTATATAAGTTCCGGACTGCGAAGCAAAAGAAAATAGAGAAAATTTTGAGCATCTGAGTGTGTTTCACCTTCAGAAAATTCTGAGATTGCATTCCATATGTACCTCTTCAAGCCTTGCCAGTGCCCCGAAGAATGAGTGTGCCTCTACTCCAAGCTTAAGCATGCTTCAAGTCAGAACGGCAATTAAAGCAGCAGCAGCAGATGTTATCTCTCGCCAATATGAACAGGGCGTGCCCTTTTTGAGCTGAGTGTGTTGCAAAGTCCTCTAAGAGGTAAATCAGAGGCACCAGAGTACATATTTGATGCTCCTCTACTACATAGAATGTGAACTTTCATATACACTGTTGTTGCATGCGTGCCGCGCATCGTAATGATTCATGCATAAAATATGCTTGCTTTCGATTCTGCATAGAATTTGCTTTCAATATTGCATAGAATATGCTCCTGTTTCTTGCATAGAAAATGCTCGTATCTTTTGCATAGAAAATGCACTCTTCCATGCTTGCATAGAAAATGCACCTCATTTGCATAGAACATGCATTCACTCGCACTGTCTTGTGCATCTTGTGGTTGTATCTCACTCGCACTATTTTGTGCATTACATTTCAAAAATCAATCACGCAGTTTAGCGTATCGCACTGTTTAGTGCATTTCAAATCAATCACGCTGTTTAGCGTATCGCACTGTTTAGTGCATTTCAAATCAATCGCGCTGTTTAGCGTATCGCACTGTTTAGTGCATTTCATTTCAATCGCGCTGTTTAGCGTATCGCACTGTTTAGTGCATTTCAATCACGCTGTTTAGCGTATCGCACTGTTTAGTGCATTTCAAATCAATCACGCTATTTAGCGTATCGCACTGTTTAGTGCATTTCAAATCAATCGCGCTGTTTAGCGTATCGCACTGTTTAGTGTATTTCAAATCAATCGCGCTGTTTAGCGTATCGCGCTGTTTAGTGCATTTCATTTCAATCACGCTGTTTAGCGTATCGCACTGTTTAGTGCATTTCAAATCAATCACGCTGTTTAGCGTATCGCACTGTTTAGTGCATTTCAAATCAATCACGCTGTTTAGCGTATCGCACTGTTTAGTGCATTTCAAATCAATCGCGCTGTTTAGCGTATCGCACTGTTTAGTGCATTTCATTTCAATCGCGCTGTTTAGCGTATCGCACTGTTTAGTGCATTTCAATCACGCTGTTTAGCGTATCGCACTGTCTAGTGCATTTCAAATCAATCGCGCTGTTTAGCGTCTCGCACTGTTTAGTGCATTTCAATCGCGCTGTTTAGCGTATCGCACTTGTTAGTGCATTTCAATCGCGCTGTTTAGCGTCTCGCACTGTTTAGTGCATTTCAATCGCGCTGTTTAGCGTCTCGCACTGTTTAGTGCATTTCAATCGCGCTGTTTAGCGTATCGCACTTGTTAGTGCATTTCAATCGCGCTGTTTAGCGTCTCGCACTGTTTAGTGCATTTCAATCGCGCTGTTTAGCGTATCGCACTTGTTAGTGCATTTCAATCGCGCTGTTTAGCGTATCGCATTGTTTAGTGCATTTCAAATCACTCGCACTGTCTTGTGCATTTCAAATCACTCGCGCTTTCTTGCGCATTGCACTGTTTTATGCGCCTTACTTGCATTTTGCACGCATTCCATCGCGCTATCTTGCGCATCTCACTTGTACTTGTTAGTGCATTGTTTCGTGCTATTTTACGCACCTCAATCGCACTTTCTTGTGCATTTCGAATCACTCGCACTGTCTTGTGCACTCCCGGGTCTAGGAGACCTTAAATCCTCTGGTCTAGGAGACCTTAAATCCTCTAAAGGTGCAATTCCTTTGGTGTTTGTCGTGCCCGAACGACTTCTGATGGTCTGGCATAGCCACCTGCCTGTGTTTGTGGTAAGTTCCTAGGAGACCAACTGAGACGGTGGAAACTAGAGTTCGGATGGCTTATGCCTAGAACGCAAAGGTTCGGGATTTCCGAGACTAAAGTATGGTTTAAATACCCAGAGGCGTGTCCTCGGCTTGAAATCTCTATGGAAGCCCCATAGGTTGAGATAGCGTGTATGCACCTCAATTCTGGATACTGAACCAACCTAGTCTGTCACCCTGTTGGAGAATAGGGAAAGCTGCGACCATAGTCAGGGAGAAAAGTAGTACCCGCAATTCAACCAAGAAGAAGCGAAAGATCCCCAGCAGCATGAGGTAAGTCATCGTCAATTACCCCTGTGAGGTACCTTTACCTCTTAGCCATTACATTGCATTTTAGCCACTACATTACAGTGCATTGCATGAATCCTCAATTTTTGAACCGGCTTCGCGTAGCGTATAAGTCCAACTTTCAAAACCGGCTTCGCGTAGCGTATAAGTCCAACTTTCAAAACCGGCTTCGCGTAGCGTATAAGTCCAACTTTCGAAACCGGCTTCGCGTGGCGTATAAGTCCAATCTTCAAAATATTTCTGCATATCATTTGCATTTCGCCCCCGCCTACGGGCATGCCTGCGGGCACATCTTTGTTATCTTGCATGTTTGTCTAAGTCTTCGGCCTTGTCAAAAATGGGTCGTCTCTGGGCTTTGGCATTCACTCCCGTCACTAGTGACTTCCGAGTTCTGCCAAAGAGGGGCAACTGTAGACACCCCATTTTTGACCGACCTTAAGACTCAGACGTCACCAATTGAGCGCTTGGTGATGTTGCATATGTGCTCGTTCAGAAGTTTCAGAGTCTTGGCTGCGAGCCCCGCTTCCGGACTTCCGAACCCTCTTCTGTGCCTTGCCTCGGTTTGCGAACCAGACTCGTTTTTCTCTGTTTCTTTTCCTGAGGGGAGGGAGAGGTCCCGTAGATCATCTCTCAGTGGCCGTGGGCTACATTTTGTGGCCGCAGGCCATTTTGCCCATTTCGGAGTCCAGTTTCCGGTTTTTCGGGACTGTTGGCCGTGTGTCTCGGTTCGGGACCGCCTAACCATCTCCGTTTGCTCTAAATTTTGGCATACATCTTATTTGCTCCCTTTTGAGGGACACTAGGGTCTGAGAAACCTACTTCGTGGCCGAACGCCACTTTTGGTGCTTGGCAGCCCATTTTCGGGACCCCGAACTGCGTGTTTTGGCCCCCGAGCATTCGTTTTGCATTGGTTTTCGTTCATTTTTGGCAGGTGCTTCTGTTTCATCACCGGGAAGGTCACTGGAGGGTGGGAGGCTGGCAATTATCTTGGCAACCAGTTATTTCCATTTTCGCCCTCCGACACCCGTTTTTCGCACTTCCGAGCCAATGTTGAACAACCTGGGCCCTTTTTCTTGAACTTTGAACCACATATTTGTGTTGTACACACATGGGAGGACCCTAAAAGTTTATGGCCGGCCACTAATTCCATTTGACCCTTTTGAACCCCTCTTGAAAGTGGCTTGTTCTCTCTCCTGTTTTAGAGTTTCCAAATTCGAACCACAGGGCTGTGAAGAGGAGACCTGGGAGGCCACCTTTTTGTGGTGGCCGGCCACTAAAGCTTGTTGACCCTTTTGACCCCTAGCCGGCCGGCTAGGGGGGGTGGCCGGCCGACCACCTCAAGTCCCAAAAGGTGGCCGGCCATGTTCCTTGAAACTTGAACTTTACAGCTGTATAGCTTTATCCCCCAGAAAATATCTCAATCCGGGAGATATTTCTTGGGGGAAAAACCTTGGTCTTTTGGTCCCCCACCTTTCCTTCCATACTCCCCCTTTTTGATCCATATAACCAGCAGGCAACATCACATTTAGGGGTTAGAAGAATTCATCTTCAAGTTGGCATGCAAGAATCCTCCTTCATCTCTCTCATTTCCTTGAAAAACCTCCAAGTCCAACACCACCATTTCTTCTACACCACCAACCCACACCCTTCCATCCTCCATTCCAGAAGTTTGAAGGTGCTCTCCAAGGCCTAAGGAGCCACAAACTCAAGCCAAGAGGCAACCAAAGTCAAGCCTTCAAGGGTAAGTCCACTTTCCCCCTTTTGTAGCTAAATTTTGCACCAATTTCTTAGCCAACATGCTTGTTATTTTGAGCTCCGACCAAAACTGAAAAGGTTATTTTTTTGAGCTCATTTTCTTGTTTCATTAAGGGCTCAACCTTGTTTGAGCCCCCCATATTGTACTTGCTTCAATACCCTTCTTAAATACCGTTTTCTTGCATGATTTTTTTAGCTTGCGTGTGATCTGTTTTGGAGTTTTTACAGTTCTGTAAATAGGCTTATTTTGAGCCCCTCTTCAACATTGAATAAGGGATCAACACTGTTCGGGACCTCCATGCTATACTTGCCTTTATACTCCCTTTTTGATCCCATTTTTGCATGCTTTGGCAGCCTATTGTGCTTTGGTTTTTGGCCATTTTACAGCACTGAAAATAGTCTCATTTTGGTCCTTTCTTCATGTTTAATTTAGGGCCTTTCATGGTTTGGGACCTCCATATGCCACTTCATGTTATATCTCTCTTTTGGTCCCTATTCTTGCATGTTTTGTTAGCCTATCATGCTTTTGTTTTTGGCCATTTTACAGTTCTGAAAATAGTCTTATTTTGGCCCATTATTCATGTTTCATTAAGGGTCTTTGGCCGTTTGTGGAATATTTTGTATACTTTGTGTTATAGCCTCTTTTGAGCCTCATTTTGCATTGCATTTTTAGCATGTTTGTATACTGTTTTGGAGTTTTTACAGTTCTGTAAATAGTCATATTTTTGGTCCCTCTTCAATGTTGTAGAAGGGAATTTTTCAGTTTGGGCATTGCATATACCACTTGCCTCTTTGGCCACCTTTTGGCCCTTTTTCTTGCATAAGAGCTTAGCCATATCTATGTTTGTTTTTATGGTTTTTACAGTTCTGTAAAGTGGCTTATTTTTGGCCCCTCTTCAAAGTTTTTGAAGGGCCCCAACCTATTTGGAATTAGCAGCCGTGAGTTGCTTCATAATCTCATGTTTAGGGCCATTTTTGCATGTCATTGGTGCCCTATCCTTGTTTGCTGTTTGGCCATGATTTGTACTGGAAAATGCTTATTTTGAGGCTGCCTTGCTTCTGTCTTTTCATTCCATGTACCAATTATGCATGCTTTGTATAGCTGTAGTTCATTTTATGCGCCTAATTTTGCATTTCGGGAGAGATTCCATGCATCGGGTGTGTTTTCGCCTCATTTCGGGGCTGTTTTCTCCCACATTTCAGTCCTGAAATCCCATTAGCATGTTTGCATATCTTTTTCCATGCTATTGCATTGCATATGCCATTGCCTCGGTTTGCGTGCCCGTGTGCACACATTTTGAGGCACTTTATTTTTATCCATCGGCCTCTTATGTGAGTGTGGCTGAGGCTCTCTCATGTTAGTGTAAGTCCATGTTGCATTCTATATGCCATTTTAGCCCTATCGCATTGCGTATGCCATTGCCTCGGTTTGCGTGCCCGTGTGCACACATTTCGAGGCACTTTATTCTTATCCATCGGCCTCTTATGTGAGTGTGGCTGAGGCTCTCTCATGTTAGTATAAGCCCATATCATATTTCCATGTCATTTGCATTGCGTATGCCATTGCCTCGATTTGCGTGCCCATGTGTACGCATTTCGGGACACCTCATTTTCATAGCATTGTGCATGCTAGGCTGTATCTTAGTTGCATTTCATGCATATCATGCATATCGCATCGTGTTCGGGATAGGAGTTAGCCCAGGCACGGGAAACGAGGTGCGTTTCGTACTCCGAGTGACGGAATGTATCTCAATTCCCCAGTCACCGACACTCCGGATCACCCATGATGGAGTTAGGTTCATGTTGTGTTTACACGTGCATTCATCTCATATTAAGTTGCACATTTCGACTCCTCTGCCATCATGCATCGATATACGTGATTGGTGGCACGAGGATCGAGGCATGTATATATCTGTGAAAATACATTGCTATGCCCCTTTCCTGCTCTCTGTTGCAGCAAAATGAAGAATCAGCAATTTTTCGGGACTTGGCACGCTTTCCAAGAATAACTGCTAAACAGAGGCTAATTGGGGCATCCCAGTGGATTTCCGCGCAAGGCAGCCCAGACATGCATCATTCATCAGGAGCAAGGCAGTCCCTGGCTTGCACGCCAGTTTTACAGTTTTCTTAGTTAATTTGTAAATTAATTAGGAATTTGTATATTATTTGGACTGTAATATTTGGACTGTAATATTCTTTTATTCGGGACTGTATATTTATTCGGACCCTCTGCGCGAGGGCAATGTTGTAATAAGTGTGCGTGAGTGTGATGTATGTCTTCCAACCCCACGTCTTTCTTCCCTTTTATTTACCTGCTTATGATGGTTAGAATAGGGCATATTTCAATTAGCATACAGTATGACAGCATGTTTGCATCATTCATCTGTATTGCATGCACCGGGCTCGGCGCATCATACTAACTGCATCGCATTTTTCAATTCTAAATTGAATACATGATAGTTGTAGCATCTCATATGCCATGTTTAGAATAGCCGAGCCTGCTATAGTTTGCATTTTTGCATGTGTTGCATTAGGCATTTCTATATATTTAGGATCATACATGATTTCTAATGTAGTTTTGTTTTGGCTTGGAGTACCCGGTGAGCTTTATGCTTTAGCATCCTTGCATACGTGTGAGTGAATGCCATGATAGCATGCTTACCATGAGACTATTTGCTTATGTGATATATCTGCCTGAATGCCTGTGGATGAAGGTTGGGTTACTTAAATTGGAATAAATCATCAAATGCTTTAAGCCTACCTGCGGGTAGCAAACCATTTTCAAAAAGCGAACATGAAATGTTTTGTTCCAATTCGGGCGATCCAGTCTATACTTGTATGCTGTGCGCATCATATAGTAACCTAGGCTAATAACCAGAATAAGAACATACAATGTTTTCAAAAATAGATATCATGGTTAGTAGAGGCCGGTCTATGACCGGGCTAGCGGGGGTGCTCATGAAGTGACCTTCTCCAATCGTACCCAAGTTCCCGAGCCGAGGTAACTTTGGTGATGACGGACACGTGGCCTTTGGCAACAAGTCAGGGTTTCCTAAATTTCCCAAAATAAAATATTTAGGTGGCGATTCTGTATCTGGCAAAGCAGTCCATGTTTGGCACTTCTTTCAAAAATCTGTTTTCTCAAAACGATTTGCCAGATTTGGACTCTTTGGTTCAGACTTAGAACTGTGACTACAAATCGAGTCCGAACTGTAGCGAGGTCCCCTGCGGACGTGTTACACTAACCTTGCGGTTATGATGTTTTTGTATTCTCTGTTAATATGAGGCCAGTCTGACAGCAGTCGACTCTCGTAATTCTTCAAGCAAGTCCAGTTCATCCCGTTGCAGCTTGTTACGTAGTTCTATGTTTGGGTGTATCATCTGAGGGGTTGGACGACCGATTTCCATAGGGATGACCGCCTCGGCACCGTATGTTAGACGGAAAGGGGTTTCGTCAATGGGAGTTCTCGCTATTGTTCGATAGGTCCAGAGCAAATTTGGGAGTTTGTCTGTCCAGAGTCCTTTAGCGGCTTCAAACTTGGTCTTGATAATACTTAACAAAGATCGGTTGGTGACTTCTACTAGCCGTTAGCTTAAGGATGGCCAGGGAAAGAAAAACATGTCTTGATATTGAGCTCTTCACAAAATTTTTTGAATTTGGTGTTGTTGAACTGCTTGCCATTATCGGAGAGGATGGCTTGAGAGACCGCGAAGTGGCAAACAATAGATTGCCAAATGAATTGGGTGGTATTGTGCTCGGTAATTTTGACAAGGAGCTCTGCTTCCATCCACTTAGTAAAAAGTTTGGGAGAAGCTGGTTAAACCAGAGTCGCGTCGACCCCTTCAACATGACGGGGAAAGGACGACACATGATTTTGTCTGGAAAGGCGTAGAGGATCATAACTGTCCCATATGCTTCCACGTGGTCAACCAAATTGGCGGTGCCATCAAAGGTGTCAATCGATGGCATTTTGAACTTAGAGGGTAAAGCTTTATCTTTGATAAAAGTAGTAAAAAGAGAGTTAACGGTGGAAGAAGGTTTGTGCTGCATGTTCTGCATGACTCCTTGCAGTTGAAACTTCATGGCCCATAGTTCTTCTTCCCAAATGAGGGCATTGTCTTCACAAGTATGAATCGGGTTGAACACTGCTAGCCTCTCCTTCATGGACGGCAGCACGGTACGGCAGAGGGTGGTTATGGAAAGGCGGCGGTCCTTTTTGGTAGAGCTGCGAGCCTAGGAGAAGGGCGCGCAGATCGTCATGATTCGACAGTTGAGGCCACGGCACAAAGGGTGGATGTATTCCTTGAGACTCATGTGGTGGAAATTGGTGATGATCGTGGGTTTGTTTCGGATTCGAGGGGACTATTTATGGTGGTGGAGGAGGGATAGGTAAGTCGCGTTGGAGCAGAGCGTTGATCAGGGCTTGGTTTTGTTCAGTCAGCTAGTTGATGCTATTGGTGAGCTTTGCGAAATATAGAGTGAGTTATTTGGGTTGGAGGATTTGGCCTTAGGGTTGCCAACATTGTGTTGTCAAGCCATGGACCTTGTCGTGACCATCCACCCTGGCGTAGGAGATGGGTGATAACGGAGTTCCCTTCGGTGACAGTGAGCATAACTGTCGACCAGAGATGATTTCCCACAGACGGCACCAGCAGATGATGTTGTGATATCAGTGGTGGATCGGTCAAACTGGCCCGCGTCTTCTATGAGTCTGCTGGTTATTGAATCCTCGATGTATGCCAGCAAAAAGGTCCAAAGGGGGAAATAGTCCCCCGAGGGACACTCCGACGATGAAGTTAGATTAGGGTAGATAGTAACCGGTTTTAGAGAGAGAGAGAGAAGAAGGGGATGGAAAACTTAACATCTAACGTATCTCGAAAACTTCCTTATAGCATTTGCTCAGCATTTCCTTGGTCCATTTCAAGATGTCTTGTTGGCTAAAAGTCTATAGTCTAGTTAACATCGTTCATGGTGAGTCTGCCTCCTCCAGCGTGAAAGGCTTACTGTATTTAATGCTACGAAAGCCTCATTAAATGGCTGATGTGCGGGTGCAATAACTTTGCAGGATCTTTGTCTGCTTATGTGGCTAATTCCCTGCCTGACAAGTGTCTTAATAGTATTGGTTTTGTCCATGCATTGACTGGTTGGTTCCTGGGCCGTGGGCTAGGCCCTCTTGGGCCGTGACCCCATAGACTGGGCCCTTTTAGGTTGTGCCCATCAATCAAGATGTTGTAACATTGCCTAATGATCAAGCCACAAAAGCTTTCAAAGTTTCCATGAAGTTGGATATCGATTTTGATTGTAATGAAAATGCTTTCTTCCAAGACTTCTTCTCTAATGAAATTCTGAACCGCGAAAGATTTCGCAAATCAACCAAAAGAAAGAAATGACAATACTTTCATGGAATGCAAGAGGCCTTGGGAAAATAGAGAAGAAGAGGAAAACTAAAGATCTAATTTTGTCATGGAAAATTGATGTTGTGTTTATCCAAGAAGCAAAGCTATCGTGGGTTTTGGAGCCAAAAATCACATCATTTTGGGATAATGGGAATTGCAGCTGGGAAGCCATGGCATCAGATCAGAGGCTCTATTAGGAGGCCTCATCACAATTTGGGACTCTGCTACTAGTTCAATATAATAAACATTATTGAGATCGAGCTGAACAACAAAGCCAAAATCAACATAGCTATACATCAAAAGAAATGAAGCTGTAATCATCGAGGGGTGAGGGAGACTGATGTCGTCTCTCTGGGTCCAAAGAAATGAAAATGGTGGAAGATTTATTTTTGAGGAGTGGATTTGAAGAGGGGTTATTTTTAGTGCTTTGCTCATTCACCATATTCCAAAGCTATAATAATATTTTTGCTTGAAAAAGTGATGGGTCAAATTTGTGTCATGTGATCTGAAGTTAGTTGAGTTAGTGAGTGGCTCCTTAAAAGGTGAAAAATCTAGATATTGATTTGTGATTATGTATCAATTTTAACTAGTAAATAACAATTCCAATCAAACAATCAAGACAAATCGATACAATGATTTTAACATGGAAAAACCACAATTGGAGGAGTGCCTCCAATTGTGATAAAAACCACGGGTAAAAGCCACAAAACAATCCACTAAGAAGACATAAAAGAAGTACACAAGTGTATTCTCAATTACCTAGCGAATCCACGCCCGAATTGAACCGAACCCTATATGCCTCTTCCAGCCCCGTCTTTACTTCAGAATTGACCAGATTGATGTTGAAACCACAACGCCAATGTCGAATCCACAATGATGAGCCACTCCAGAATCCACCAAAGCTTTAGGCCCAAATTCCATGGAATCCACCGAAGAACAACTCTATCTTTTTTGAATAAAACAAACTAAACAAACCCTCTGATATAATCCACTCAATTCATGAATAATCTCTCACAGATATCAAAGGAAAACAAGCAAAGAAACTCCCGATGAAAACCCCAACACCCAAGAAGAAGATTTGGAAACCGTAACCCTAAAAACTAATAGAACCACATATTTATAGAAAACAGATGCACGATCTCCGTTTCGAGTGCATGAATGGTCGTTCGAGCGGATGGACTAAAACGCATGTGACTAAACAGGGTCTACGCTCGAGCGGAAAAATACAACTCCCAGTAATTTTGCAAGCGAGTGAAACTTCTGAAAGGTCGCGATCTTCCCTCAAGTGCAAGAATAGCCGCTCGAGCGGAAAAACAACTTCGACTGTATGGGCATAATTCCCGACATAGTCAGTGAAGTGGCAAACATGATATGACTAAGACCACAAACTCCTCTGCATAGGCACAATTTGGGTTGGATTCGCATCTAAAACTCATAGTTTCATTGAAATAAAAGATCGAATAAAATTACAACTGAAAGGAGTTTTGTCAAACGGGATTGCCAAGAATAAAAACCTAACAAAAGGTAATGTCGAGATTAGTGGAGATGTTTCTTAATGGAGTTAGAAGGAGTCTTAGGTACAAGTCCGGTGCTTCAATCATTTGTGGAGTGTGTTGGATAGCTAACAACTTCTTGGCTTTTTATTTTGCTTTCTTTTTTTTTTCCTTTTTTTTTTTTAAATTCAAAAGACAGAGGGATTGATTATATGAGTGCGAGTTACAATAATAAGGAGTTTGTTCACTCTTCGATCCCCACTCAATATAGTTCACCGTCTTGTATATTTAATTTCATATTTATCATAATAAAAAAATTTTGTCGATCAAAAAAAAATTTCAAACAAAGAGTGAACATTATTTTTGAGAGTTAGAGAGAGCTTGACTTGGTGGTGGTGGCCATCTCTCTCCAGCTCATTGTTTTTGCTCTCCGAGCCAACTCTCTGAGTAGTCGCCTTTTTTCGCTTTTGTCTTTGTTTTTGTTTTTGTTTTTGTGGCTGCTGCCCAATTGGTTATAGTACTCATCAACTAGTTGGTTGGATTATGCTGCAGATGATTTGAGTGAGGTTATGGTGTCAACCTATTTGAAATTTTATCCTTTGCTTTAATATTTATAGCATTTTTAAAGTTGTTTTCGTTGTTATCATTTTGTCCCTTTTATTGATGTTAGAGGTAAGGTTCATTTTAATTCTAAATCAATAAAGTTTATTTTTTTACCAATCAAAAAAAATTTTAATCCTTGTTTAAGGCACACACGTCCAACTTTCTAAAGATTTTTTTTTATTAGCGAAAAAAGAATTTTATTGATGAATATTCAAACAATCAAAGAAGATACATCAATAAAAAGGAAAAAATGCAAAAAACATCAAAGTAAACCCATGCCATCCCAACAAGGTTGGCACCGCGAGCGCTACCCAATCATATGCTAGCACCACCAAAATATTGATGAGAAACAAACAATCACAAAGAGCAGAGAGATAGAAATGAAAACTCCTTCTGAATGAAAATTCATGGACCAGCCCCAACTTTAGATCAAAATTCAATTTCCCAAGCACATCCCGATCTGCCTTACATTGAAAATAAAGTCCTGGACTGAAAAGTTGAACTCCTTCAATAATGGCTTCATCCACAAAGCAGTCCTACAGACTAAATATTCCCATATGACTTCTAAAAACAACCTTCCCTAGCCTCTTAGATTTCATTGAGTGTAATTTTTTTTTTTAAAGAATAAAATAATGGGATACTTATCAATCAATTTTATTAATTAAACTTATTTATTTACAGATCCTAACTAATAAATTTATAAAGTTATTCATAAAAACAAGAGAGGTTGATAGGATTTAATAAATAATAAATCTCAAAAGTATGATCTATTGGTAATTTATCCTAAAATAATTTAATTTTGACTTCTTTTTATAATTGCATTTGGGCACTGGCTAGCGCATATGTATTACATTTCTGTGTGTTCTTCACATGCTTTAAACCCATTTGCAAAGAAGTTCAAACACTATAAACAGAGGAAATCTAGCATTTTTTAAAATGGGTATTTTATAAGGAAATTATGAACTTTTTATGGTGTGTTATGTTAATTTATGATAAAAGTTATGAATTTGTTGTGTGTATTTTTTTGTAGTGATAAAAGTTGATCTCATTTTATGATTTATGTTACAAATTTTTGTGATTTTGTTATGAAGTGTAACACCCTCAAAATAATATGATAAACCAACCATTTATAAGATCTATAAACATGATAGAAATGTTATATCTTTATTCATCAGAGTCTACATTACAAAAGATATTACATGCATTACACTTTTATAAATGTTCATCTTGAAACTATAGCATGTAGCTCTAATTGATAACAACAAAATAATTGCCCTACGGGCTTACATCTTTCCAAGACCTCGCTTGGTTATAACAAAAGAAGAGTCTAAATCTCTATACAAGCAAAGCCCTTGGCTTGAATAAACATTTAACACATAACAAAACAACAAAATGGAGCCTTCAACTCCTAAACCTCCCAAGCTATGTCCTTGGAGGCGACATGTCACCTGTACCTGAAAATGGTTTTCCAAGTAGGGTGAACCAAAGCCCAGTAAAGATATGCTAAAACAATATATGAGATTTAAATAAGATATAAGTATCAGATAAATGTGTAATATTCTTAACCAACACATATTCTTTCCAAGATCATTCAATATGGATAACCAATACCTCAATTCATTTCCATTCATCCATCTCGAGTAAATCTATTAACCAAATTCATTATTATCAAAACAGCCAAAATGAGACTACAACTCAATGGTTCACAATTCAACACTTCTATTTATTGCCATTTTACAGAATCACATCCGAGGGAATCGACACCCATGTGTATATAAGATTTCGGGACTTTCACCCTGGACACTCCGGCCAACTTAATTTTCAATGGAGTCCATCCCCTATCTCCTCCCAAACAACGATACATATACAATGTATTTAAAAACGTTGTCGTATATAATGACTAATCAAATCACATATTCTATGGTTAAATCAAACCATCATATTCAGTGACATAATTCAATTGATTAGTTTCAATACACCTAATCCAAATGCAGTTTCTACAACAATCATAGCTATCCTACATCGATAGCCCAAGACAGATATTTCTAAACAGATATACAATTTATCAACATTTAATTTATCGAATTACCAAAGGTGAGTAATTTGGAAATCCAACTACACCATTTAATCATACATCCTTCCAATTTCATTTTTCCCATGTCAATTTCATCATTTATACAAAATAATTATTTATCACAAATTAGGGCAAGTTCTCCCCCTTTTTCATATATTAATCCCGGGACCCAATCTCACAATTTATTTTCATATAACATCATAATCAAGCCCTCACCTATATATATAAGGCCAAATAAGGAAAAACCTTTTTCAAAATTCAAACTCAAACCCTAGTTCACCCAAATCTTCCCAAATCCCACCATATATACAAAATGTCAAATACCTAGGTTAAAACTCATATAAAAAAGTAGAATGTCCCTACCTCAAGCGGAGAAGCTCAAAAAGGAAGAAGGAGAAAGCTGAAGATCCCAAAACTTAACTTGTCTTGGATGAAATGGAAACCCACAAGTTGCTTCACCTTTTTCTCAAAAGGAGTAGATTAATGGTGCTTGGATCAAAGGGTATTTGTAGAGAGAGACAGAGTTTTAGAGAGAGCAGCTACCGGATTAGGGTTTTGGGATGAAAAGAAATCAAAAAGTGATGCAGAAAAGCTCTGCTGCGAACTAATACATGCGGTCTTCGCTCGAGCGAAAGAGTAATCGTTCGAGCGACTAGACACAACAGTGACCTTGCTCGAGCACAAGATGCGTCGCTCGAGTGTAGAATGCAAAGCTTCAGGTCTGCCATAGATGCAGACGTACGCTTGAGGGCAAGAAGTCTCGCTCGAGAGAAGAAACAAGTTCACCAGGCTCACTCGAGCGAAAAACTCTCTCTTTCCTAGAAAAACTGCATCTGGGAAAAAAAACCTGAAGACCCTTAAACCTCTCTCAAGTGCAAGAAACCTCGCTCGAGCGAAGAAACAATTACACAAGGCTCGCTCAAGCGCAAGAAGCCTCGCTCGAGTAAAGAGGCCAAAATCTGGGCAACAATAATCTAAACCAAACAACAACCAACCTGTTCCAAACTAACCTAACACGTTCCAAACTCAAATACAAAGAGTCAAAAGGGAAAAACAAGACATGGATACAACATTCAACCACAAAACCCAAGTCCGGGACATAATAAAGGCCGAGGCAAAACCATGATCACTATAACTTCCCCTCCTTAAAGAATTTCGTCCCCGAAATTTTAGTACAAGTTTCATAACCAAGATTTTCCCATTTTCAAAATAATTACCATTCCACTTTCATCACCATGACCCACCTACCGATCATTCCATCTCTTCACAAGAAAACGAATCCACAATATATACATAGCCCAACATATTTTTACCAATATGCATATTACGAAAATTTAGCTAATTTCAATACATATATCTCATGTTTCCAAAACATATTCAATGTTTATAACAAGTTTACATTTCCAAAACTTAAACAACATATGCAATGTTCAAACTAAACTTGTGTTTCCGAAACATACTCAACATTCACAATACTTTCATAATCCAAACATATACAATGTTTTATAGTTCATACACAAAACTAAAAGTCCAACATATGCTCAAACATCGACAAATAAGTCCCGATATTTCTCTCAGACTTCCAATTCACGCTCCCAAGTTGCTTCCTCAACCCCGTAATGTTTCCACGATACTTTAACCAAGGGAATTGTCTTGCCTTGCAAGATTTGGTCTCGCCTATCCAAGACTCACACCGGTCTCTCCTCATACGAGGCATCCTCGTCTACCTCTAAGTCAGTCCAATCCAACACATGTGATGGATCCGGCTCATACTTCCAAAGCATGCTAATATGAAACATGTCATGCACCCCGGAAAGTTGTGGCGGCAACACCAAACAATAGGCAACCTCTCCAATCTGCTTAAGGATCTCAAAAGGGCCAATAAACTGAGGGGATAACTTCTCACTCTTCCCAAATCTCATCAGACCCCATCTAGGTGATATTTTCAAAAAGATATGATCACCCACCTCGAATGACAAAGGTCTCTTCCTACGGTCGGCATAACTCTTTTGGTGACTCTGGGCTGTAACTAACATCTTACGGATAAGTGCCATTTTCTCCGTAGTCTCCTGAACCAACTTTGGACCTAATAAAGGTGCATCACCCACCTCGGCCCAACACACTGGAAATCTACACGGTCGGCCATACAAGGCCTCAAATGGTGCCATGCCAACACTCGATTGGAAACTACTATTGTAAACAAACTCCACTAAGGATAAATGTCTCTTCCATGACTGCTTAGAGTCAAGGACACAGCCTCGAAGCATATCCTCAAGGATCTAAATAGTACTCTCGGACTGCCCGTCAGTCTAAAGATGGTAAGCCGTGCTAAAAGTCAATCTAGTACCCAAGGCACTTTGCAAACTCTACCACAACCGAGTAGTAAAACGTAGATCTCTATCCGAGATGATTGTCACAGGGGCCCCGTACAACCTCACTATGTCCCGAATATATAAGTTAGCAAGGTAATCTACTGAATCTCTTACGCACATAGGAATAAAATGTGGTGACTTAGTTAGTAGATCAACTACCACTCAAATGGTATCACTACCCCATTGAGTCCTCGGAAGGCCCACAACAAAATCCATCGTGACATGCTCCCACTTCCACTCAACTATAGGCAAGAGTTGCAACAAATCCGCTGGCCTTTGATGTTCGGCCTTCACTCAAATGGTATCACTACCCCGTTGAGTCCTCGGAAGGCCCACAACAAAATCCATCGTGACATGCTCCCACTTCCACTCAACTATAGGCAAGAGTTACAACAAACCCGCTGGCCATTGATGTTCGGCCTTCACTTGCTAACAAGTAAGGCACTTCGATACAAACACTGCCACATCCTTCTTCATACCCCTCCACTAAAACTGGCGGCTTAGATCATGATACATCTTTATGTCTCCCAGATGCACCGCCAGGCGTGAATGGTGAAACTATCGAAGTACTTCCTCTCGGCAAGACTCTGGTACAAACAAGCAGTCATGGTATCTCAAACTCAGGTTGGGATACACGGTCCCTTCTCTACTTTCCCACTAGAGATCTTCTCCCGGAGGGATTCTACCTCGAGGTCACCCCTCTGCGCTTCTAACACTCGGTTCACAAGTGTAGGTTGTGCAACCACAGAAAACAAGGCTGCAGACTCAACAGACTCGCCCAGATGCAAGTCAAATTCCCCAAGAACACCCAACATCTCTCATTTTTGGATGGCAATACAAGCCACACTGCCGATAGATTTCCTACTCAAGGCGTCGGCCACTATATTGGCCTTCCCCGGATGGTAATGTAACTCAAAATCATAATCTTCTATGAACTTCATCCATCGTCTTTGCCTCAAATTCAAGCCCTTCTGTGTAAACAGATACTTCAGACTCTTATGGTCAGAAAACACCTCAAATCTCTCACCATATAGACAGTGCCTCCAAATCTTCAAGGCAAAGATCACAGCTGTTAACTCTAAATCATGGGTAGGATAGTTCATCTCGTGTGTTTTCAAGTGCCGTGAGCCATAGGCTACTACCTTCTTCTCTTGCATCAATACACAACCCAAACCCTCTCGTGAGGCATCACAATACACCGAATAGCCCAAACCCCTCTTCGGAATAATCAAGACTGGAGCGGTGGTATGTCTAGCCTTAAGCTCTTGGAATGACTTTTTACAAGTCTCACTCCACACAAATTTGACCCATTTCCTCGTCAATCTAGTCAAAGGCGAAGTTATTCTGAAGAAATCCTTCACAAACCGACGGTAATACCCGGCCAACCCCAAGAAACTACGGATCTCGAAAGCATTCTTAGGTTGTGCCCAATCATGCACTGCCTCTATTTTGGATGAATCTACAATCACCCCTTCCCCGGATACTACATGGCCTAAGAACTTAACCTCTTTTAGTAAGAACTCACACTTCCCAAACTTAGCATACAGCTTATGGTCTCTAAGCAACTCGAGCACCATTTGCAAGTGTTCCTCATGCTCCTCCTCAGAGGATGAGTAAATCAAGATGTCATCCACAAAGATGACTACAAAAACAGTCTAAGAACTCTCGAAAGATTCAGTTCATCAAATCCATAAACACAGCTGGTGCATTGGTTGGCCCGAAAGGCATCACCAGAAACTCATAATGGCCATACTGCGTACGGAATACCATCTTTAGGATATTCTCCTCCCTTACCCTTAACTGGTGGTAACTCGATCTCAAGTCTATCTTGGAGAAACAACATGACCCTTTCAACTGATCAAACAAGTCATCTATACGAGACATCAGACACTTGTTCTTAACCATAACCCGGTTCAACTTTTGATTGTCAATACAAAGCCTTAAGGCCCCATCTTTCTTTTTAGCAAAGAGAGCCAATGCTCCCCAAGCCGAAGTACTAGGGCGAATAGAATCCTAATCTAATAATTCCCGGAACTGAACCTTTAGCTCATTCAATTTAGCTGGTGTAAAACAATATGGTGCCATGGAAATCGGTGCCGTGTCAGGCACTAAATCAATAGGGAACTCAATCTCTCGGTGAGGTGGTAAACTAATAAGATCCTCGGGAAAGACATCCACAAACCACTCTTGACAACTCCACCCGGGCTTCATCACACTCACTACTCATAAAGCTAGTGAGAAGACAACTAAGCTCACTCTGCCTACGTGGATCATACACCGGTGATAAGACTCTATCCACTCGGTCCCTGAAGATATAAAAGCAATCACCGCTCAAAGGACATACAGTAACCCTCTGACGGTAGCAATCTATAATATCCCGGTATGATGATAACCAATCCATACCCAAAATAACATCAAAACTAGACATGTCCATCAATACAAAAGAAAACGGAAGCCGGCGATCGGCGACCTCCATATCACAGCCCCGACACCCCTGTTTCAAAATCATCTCACCCCCAATAGGTGATACAACACAAATAGGAGATGCTAACTACGCCAACTCCAACCCCAAAACAGATGCAAATGTAGACGAAATAAATAAATAGGAAACACCTGTATCAATCAATACATTAGCAACCAAGTTACAAAACAAAAAGGTACCTCTCACAATAGATGGAGTCGGTACATGATTTGGCGCGGTAACAACATACACGCATCTCGAAGGTCTCTGATCTACTTGCTCACCCCTCTGAGCATAAGACTGCTGCACTGACTAAGCCGAAGAGGCTCCCTGATTGGCCCTCAAGACCTGTACTAACTGCACTAGCTAGTGACTCTATGTCTGCCTCGAACCAGACGGACCAGGTGTGCCACCCAACTGTGGGCAAAACCACTTTAGGTTCCCCGCCTGCTTACACTGATAAGGAGTGAGTGACTGGCCTTTGCCCTGACTCTAGCCCTGAGAATGAGCCAAAGATAAAGCTGCTCGCTACCCTCCTCCCCTCTGTGGGCAAGTTGGAGACTTGTGGCCCAACTGACCACATTTGAAACAGGTGATGTCTTCTTGACTGCCTCTCCCAGAACCTGAACTCAGCACTGGAAAGGTAGATCTCGAATGCACTCCCTGGGACTATTGAGGATTAGAACCCTTCTGCCTTTTACTATCCCCCTGACCATCCTGACTCCTTCTGGAGCCCCTCATCCTCTCCTCCTCGGCATGCATAATAGTTTCAAGATGGGCTGCAGCCTCCACAAGGCGCCCATAGTCCCTAATCATGGACCCAACCACTCTAAATATGAGTCTGGTCCTCAATCTCTTTTCGAACTCCAGACAACAGCGTTTCTCAGTTGCCACTAACTCTGGTGCAAACCTCGATAAGCTAGTAAAAGTGGCTTCAAACTCAGCCACCGGTGTGTTCAACTGTACTAACTTGGAGAATTGATCCCTCAACTTCTCCTTCATAATAGCAGGCAAGTACTTGTCCTGGAAAGCTTCAACAAAGGCTTCCTAAGTCCCACTAATGCGTTCCCACACATACTTCCACCATTGACCCACGTCTCCCTTCAGCTGGAAGGATGCCAAGGTCACTTTCAAGCCTCCGTCTTCGATGCCGAGCATCTCAAACGTCTTCGTTATCTGTTCAAGCCACTCATTAGCCTTCAGTGACTCCTTAGGATCACCCAAAAACTTGTCTGGATTTGACCGAAAGAACTCCCACTTTAGAAAAGATGGCCCTGCCTCAGCTACTTGGGCCTAGACTTAATTCTCAGCCCTGAGAATGTCTATTAATTCCCTCAATGCTCTGGCCATTTCACGCGCTAAGGTGCCCATGGCTTGTTGACCTACTGGCTCGGCCATGTTGGCCTGACCAACTCCCTCCTCCTGCGCTGGAGTTTCATCCGGTATAGGCATCTCATTCCTCCTAGGCCTACCACACCTACCACCATGACCTCATCCTGACGTCCTAATAAAGGTAACAAAAGAGATTAACACATTTACAAATATGCCGAAGCTATCTCACCCGCGTCCTAATACAATGGACAACTGTAATTCACTCCATATAAGCACATAAGCACATAATCACATAAATATATACAAATTTTATTTTCGGATAATGACATCCAGTGACGTTACTAGAGTTCCAGTTAGAAACAGCAGTGATCAAGTGCCTTTCCAACAAGACTCCCAGAAACCCATGGACCCGATCAACATCACAGAAATTAAATCTCATACCCATATAGTCACATAAACATGTTATCATATAAGTACATAACATCATACTTAAGTCTCTAACAAGTGAGACAAACCCACTGTGGTACTAACCACTTCCCATGTATCCAAAGTATCCAAACCCAGTACGCTCTGATACCAAGTTGTAACGCCGTCAAAATAATATGATAAACCAACCATTTATAGAAATGTTATATCTTCATTCATCAAAGTCTACATTACAAAAGATATTACATGCATTGCACTTTCATAAATATTTATCTTGCAACTATAGCATGTAACTCTAATTGATAACAACAAAATAATTGCCCTATGGGTTTACATCTTTCCAAGACCTCGCTTGGTTATAACAAAAGAAGAGTCTAAATCTCTATATAAGCAAAGCCCTCGGTTTGAATAAACATTTAACATATAACAAAACAACAAATGGAGCCTTCAACTCCTAAACCTCCCAAGCAATGTCCTTGGAGGCGGCTGTCACCTGTACCTGAAAATGGTTTCCAAAGTAGGGTGAACCAAAGCCCAGTAGAGATACGCTAAAACAATATATGAGATTTAACTAAGATATAAGTATCAAATAAATATGTAATATTCTTAACCAACACATATTCTTTCCAAGATCATTCAATATGAATAACCAATACCTCAATTCATTTCCATTCATCCATCTCGGGTAAATCTATTAACCAAATTCATTATTATCAAAACAGCCAAAATGAGACTACAACTCAATGGTTCACATTTCAACACTTCTATTTCTTGCCGTTTTACAGAATCACATCCGAGAGAACCGACACCTATGCATATATAAGATTTCAGGACTTTTACCCTGGACACTCCAGCCAACTTAATTTTCAATGGAGTTGATCCCCTATCTCCTCCCAAACAATAGAGTATATCCCCTATCTCCTCCCAAATAATGGAGTACATCCCATATCTCCTCCCAAACAACGATACATATACAATGTATTTAAAAACGTTGTCATATACAATGACTAATCAAATCACATATTCTATAGTTAAATCAAACCGTCATATTCAGTGACATAATTCAATTGATTAGTTTCAATTCACCTAATCCAAATGCAGTTTCTACAACAATTATAGCTATCCTCCATCGATAGCCTAAGACAGATATTTCTAAACAGATATACAATCTATCAACATATAATTTATCAAATTACCAAAGGTGAGTAATTTACAAATCCAACTACACCATTCAATCATACATGCTTCCAATTTCATTTTTCCCATGTCAATTTCATCATTTATACAAAATAATTAATTATCACAAATTAGGGCAAGTTCTCCCCCTGTTCCATATATTAATCCCGGGACCCAATCTCACAATTTATTTTCATATAACATCATAATCAAGCCCTCATCTATATATATAAGGCCAAATAAGGAAAACCCCTCTTTCAAAATTCAAACTCAAATCCTAGTTCACCCAAATCTTCCCAGATCCCACCATTTATACAAAATGTCAAATACCTAGGTTAAAACTCATATCAAAGAGTAAAATGTCCCCTACCTCAAGTGGAGAAGCTCAAAGAGGAAGAAGGAGAAACTTGAAGATGCCCAAAACTGAACTTTTCTTGGATGAAATAGAAACCTACGAGTTACTCCACCTTTTTCTCAAAGGAGGTGGAGTAATGTTGCTTGGATCAAAGGGTATTTGTAGAGAAAGAGAGTTTTAGAGAGAGGAGCTGCCGGATTAGGGTTTTGGGATGAAAAGAAATCAAAAAGTGATGCAGAAAGCTCTGCTGTGAATTGATATATACAGTCCTCGCTCGAGCAAAGGAGTTGTTGTTCGAGCAACTAGACACAACAGTGACCTCGCTAGACCGCAAGAAGCGTCGCTCGAGCGTAGAATGCAAAGCTTCAAGTCTACCACAGACGCAGACGCAGACGCAGACGCATGCTAGAGCACAAGAAGTCTCGCTCGAGTGAAAAAACAAGTTCACCAGGCTCGCTCGAGCGCAAGAATCTTCGTTCAAGCGAAAAACTCTCCCCTTCCCAGAAAAACTACGTTTGGGAGAAAAAAAATCGGAAGACCTTCAAACCTCACTCAAGTGCAAGAAACCTCGCTCGAGCGAAGAAGCAATTACACAAGGCTTGCTCGAGCCAAGAAGCCTCACTCGAGCGAAGAGGCCAAAATCTGGGCAACAACAATCTAAATCAAACAACAACCAACCTGTTCCAAACTAACCCATCATGTTCCAAAACTCAAATACAACGAGTCAAAGGTGTAAAACAAGACATGGATACAACATTCAACCACAAAACCCAAGTCCGGGATGCAATGAAGGTCGGGGCAAAACCGGAATCGCTACTATATTATATGCATCTGTTTATGAGTGCACATATAATAACCTTATAACATACAAAAGTTGATGAAAAATCATCCCAAAAATGGTGTATATGATATGCACCTTATACAAAAAAATATGACTATGTTTGATTGAGTTCTCAGAATCTTTTTTTTTTTTTTGAAAAAATACCAAAAATTAGTTTGATGAAAAAAAAAATTAAAAACCTTATTATAAATTTATATTCAGTACAATGACACTGAAATGTGATTTAAATTCAATTCTTATGTAATAGTTTGCTAATTCTCACACTTGAAATAAATTTTAAGTACACAAATTACTATAAATTTTTTAAAAGTTTTTCTTCGTGGGCTTTGCCTAATAAGTCACTCACTTAGGTTTGTACAATTTTTTCCTTATAAGTTAGTTTTTTGATTTATTATTAAAAAAAATGTGTAAAAATTAGAAAAATTATATAACCCAAATAAGTAAGTAAATTAATAAATTGATTTATAAATTTATTCTCAAAATGGCCCTTAGTTGAGACATCAATTATGGACAGCTAAATAACCTAGAATTATAGGGTCATGGTGAAAGGGCTGATCTGGTTTATTCCCACTGACAATTAATGGATTAATTTCAAAATCTTATAAGGAGAATTATAAGGCAAAAAAAGAAATTAAAAAAATATAAAAATATATGAGGTGCAATTTATTCTGTGATAAAATGCAAGTTAAAATTATAAAAGTGCAACTCAAAATTACATCCCTTCATATTTGTGTTATTTTTTTCCTCACCCTGCCTAAACAGTGATTTCCTAATTTCATAGACACCTTTCGGAGGCAAACAATCAAGATCAGCACGTTTTGGATCAGGCATACGAAGTTGACTTTGACATATTTAATTTCAAATTGTTTCCTCAAGTACTACTATATATATATATATATTATGAGAATATGTATGGCGTACACTTTTTAAGGGTATTTATCGTATGCATTTTATAATAAATTGATACAATTTTATAATAAAATTTTATAATATTTATTATAAAATGTGTAATCTTGTCATAAATTAAAGTAATACAATATCTAAAATTGTGTAGTTGCTGTTACAAAAATTTGTGACTTATAGTAATGATATTTTTTGTTATGTCAATTTATAATGAGATAATGCATTTTATAATTGATGCTAAGAAATTTTATGATAAAATTATAGTAAAAGGTGGGGTACCAATGACACCATATATATATATATATATATACCATCTCACATCACAATACCTCCAAATCTTAAGTGTTGCAAAAAACATGGCTTCCATGCATTCCTCTACTTGCATTTTCTCTTTCTTTCTCATCTTCCATCTCTTCTCTCTCTCCTTGGCAATCTCCTCGACACCTTCATCACTCGACATGGTTTGTAGTTCAACTCCTTTTCCTTCCTTCCATAAACCCGTGCTGCCGGGTAACCAATCTAGCAATACCATATATGACTATGGTCGTTTTTCCATCCGCCAATCCTTAGCAACAACACAAAATGTTAATATTATATTAGTACATTGTATATTATATTCCATTTGCATAGCATTAGCTATCATTAGTATATTGTATATCATAGTTGTAAGTTGCACTCATGCTGTTTTGTGCTTTCGGTTTACTTTCGGCCAAAAGCCTCTTTGGTCACTCTCTCTTCCTCTATAAAAGAGAGCCTCTCTAAACACTGTAAATTACACACATTCAGCATAATCAATACACTCCATTTATTTCCTCCTCTCTATCAATTAATCTTATATGGTATCAGAGCCCAATTACACGCTTTTGGCATTTTTAGTTTTTGGTGTTTAGTCCCGTATACAGTGGCACTACACCAAACAGCTCGGAATCACCTCACAATTCCAACGGCACCAAACCCGTCACCAAACAGCTCTGAATCACCTCACGATTCCAGCGACACCAAGCTTGTCACCAGAAACGCCGTCACGCGCCTCCACGCACCACCTTTGTGTTCGGCGCGTCTCAACTTCCGCTACCCCTCACACACGCGCCTTCACGCGCCCTTCGTTGCCTGTTCACGTCAGCGTCTGACGTCAATCCTGATCTTTTGTACGTCGCGCCTGCTGTTGTGCGCCTCACGTGCGCCGTTCCGCTATCATGCACCCACGTACACTAATCTGCTCCGGTGCGCCGCTCTGCTACGGTGCGCCGCTCTGCTACGGTGCGCCGCACAACCTTACTGCTATCGTGCGCCTTACTTCACCCTGCTATTGTGCGCCGCTGAGCTCACTTTAGCCTCTGCTGACGTCATCTCTGCACAGCACACATTTCCTAGCTATTGTCGACCTTCCAGACTCACCGGTACACTCTGTTTACCTAATTTTGCTCCCACAAGTCTGTTCCTATTTTATTTAGCCCTACTCAGCTCTTATTATGGATCGTCATGATGCCTCCCATTCAATTTCTGTTATTCTTAATGGTTCCAACTATGTTCTGTGGCTCCAAGCTATGTCTTCCTTCCTCAAAGGAAAGAAGCTCTAGCGCATTATCACCGGGGATGTGACCCAACCGGTGAAAGACATCGATGAAATTGCTGCTACTACTACTGCTACTACTACTGTTACATATGAAGACCGACTTGAAAATGGGATAGTAAGAACTACCAGATCATTACCTGGTTTCGAAATACCTTTGTTCCCTCTACCAGTCTTCAGTTTGGTGGTTTTCAGCTTGACTCTTTAGCCACTCCTGCAAAAGACATCTGGAATTTTTTAAAAGAACGATACCAGACTACTGGTCTTGCCCATCAATATCAACTTCAGAGCTAGTTTCACCGCATGCGCCCAGAATCCAGTCAGTCTATTAATGACTTTCTGTCTCAAATGTATTCTGTTTGGGACCAACTTGCTCTCTCAAAACTGGCATGGCCTCATCGAGAAGATACTACTTTATTTACTATCTATCGTAATCAGCAGCGGTTGGTTCACTTTCTCATGGCTCTCACTCCCTCTTTTGAGCCCGTGCGTGTCTCTCTGCTTCATCGCGTTCCGTTGCCCACTCTTGAACAAGCTATTTCTGAGCTGCTATCTGAGGAGACTCGTCTTTGTACTCTCCAAACTCATCATGTGGACTCTGTTCTTGCCACTCCTCAGTCACGGTCATCATCGACCCAGTGGACCACTGCCTGCCTTTATTGTCAGAATCGGGGCCTTCCTTCAACTCATCTCCTGGTTTATTGCCCTGTCAGATCCTGCCGATACTGTAACAAACTGGGTCCTGGTCATTTGCAACAGGATTGTTTTCGCAATCCATCCCGATCATCCTCCACTAGCCACTCCTCTCGCGATGGTTCTTCCCAGGGGAGCTCTCATCGTTCCGGGAATCAGTCTTTTCTTACTCATCGCACTGTTGCTGCTGCCTCTGAGGCTTCCTTTGAGTCTTCTGCTCCATCTACCGCTTTGTTTTCTCAAACTGATGTAGAGGCCATGCTCAAACAGCTTCTCTCCACCTCTGGTACACCTCCTCCTACTGCTTTCTCTGTGATCCCAAGTAACTCTTCATGGTATTTTGACTCCACCTGTTGTAATCATATGACTTCCAGTTTTACTATATTTTCTTCTTTCTCTTTATCTACTCAAATTTCCTCAATTCATACTGCTAATGGTTCTCTCATGTCTGTCCGTCATGTTGGTACTGTTTCCACATCTTCTTTATCTTTACCTCAAGTTTATCATATCCCTGCTCTTACCTTAAACCTTATTTCTATTGGTCAATTATGTGAGCTTGGTCTAACTGTCACATTTTCTGCTACTGATTGTTTGGTGCAGGACCCTCAAACGGGGCAAACTATTGGGATCGACCGTAAGCACGGGCGTCTCTATGAACTCATTCACCTTCATGTTCCTGACTCCCCTCAGATCGCTGCTCCTGCATCTGCTTCCTCATTATCTCCTTTTCATCTTTGGCATTGTCGCTTAGGGCATATTTCTATTAGTCGCTTAAAGTCCTTGTTTTCTAGTGGTTAATTGGATCATGTAATTCTAGATACTTTCAATTGTATACCCTGTCAACTTGCCAAACAACCTGCTTTATCATTCAATAAAAGTACTTCTGTTTCTCATGCACCTTTTGATCTTATACATTCAGATATTTGGAGACCATCCCCTACTACTACTATGGGGGGATCTCGTTATTTTGTTGTTTTTATTGATGATTTTTCTCGGTTTACTTGGATTTTTCTCATGAAATCTTGGTCTGAACTTAAACGCCTTTATTATAGATTTGCCAAAATGGTCCACACCCAATTTTCCAAAACTATCAAACTTTTTCGCTCTGACAATGCTATGGAATATCGGGATTCCGATTTCCTTTCCTTTCTTCAGAGTCACGGTACACAGCCTTATCGTTCCCGTGCTGGCACGTCCTAACAAAATGGCCGTGCTGAAAGGAAACATCGACATATTCTTGACACTTCTTGTGCTCTCCTTCTCTCTTCTTCCTGCCCTGAAAACTTTTGAGGGGAAGCTACCCTTATTGCTGTCTACACTATCAATTGTTCTCCTACCCCTGTCATCAATAATCAAACTCCCTTTGAACGCCTGCATGGAACTCCTCCTCCATACACCAATCTTCGGGTTTTTGGATCTGCCTGCTTTGTTCAGCTTCAATCCTACGATCACACCAAGCTTGAACCGTGTTCTCGTCTTTGTTGCTTTCTTAGGTATGGAATTGAACATAAAGGCTTTCGCTGTTGAGATCCTCTCTCTAAGCGTCTTCGTATCTCCCGACATGTCACTTTCTGGGAGCACAAAATGTTTTCCTCACTATCCTCCTTTCACTTACCCGCACTTTCCACTAATGTCCTGTTTACTAATCCTTCCATAGATCTCTTCTCTTATGACTTTGATACAGGTTCCTCCTTCATCGAGCGCCCTTGTTGACTCTTGATCCCGTCCTGACTGCTCTCCCTGAAGGTCCAACTCTCATTGCACCACCTCATTCTTCTCCTCATTCTACACCGGCTCTTCCTCTCACCGATCCTCCTACGAGTCGGCCACACTGGGTAACTCAACCACCTATCCATCTTCGTGATTATATTGTTGGGTTTGCTGCCTTTTCTACTCATGAACCTACCTCCTATCGTGAGGCTTGTACTAATCCTCTTTGGCAGCAAGCTATGGCCGATGAACTCCAGGCTTTGGACAAAACTCATACTTGGGATCTTGTTGATCTTCCTCCTGGCAAGACTGCAATTGGCTGCAAATGGATCTACAAAATCAAGACTCATTCTAATGGTTCTATTGAGCGTTATCGTCTTGTTACCAAGAGTTTCAACCAAGAATATGGAATTGATTATGAAGAGACCTTCTCCCATGTTACTCGACTTACCTCTGTTCGCAGTTTGCTTGCTGTTGCTGCTGCTCGCCACTAGGAGCTCTTTTAGATGGATGTCAAGAATGCCTTCCTTAATGGTAATATTCTTGAGGAGGTCTACATACAACCCCTACCTGGGTCTACTTTTCCACCTACTAAGGTTTGCAAACTACAGCGTGCCCTCTATGGCCTCAAGGAAGCACCCCGTGCTTGGTTTGCTAAGTTCAGTTCTACCATTCATGACTTCGGGTTCACCTCTAGCTCCTATGACTCTGCTTTATTTATATGGACTACTCTTCATGGTACCACTCTTCTCCTTCTTTACGTGGATGATATGATTATCACCGGAAATGATGCAGCTCGTATTCTTCAATTTGAGGTGAAAGACCTTGGTAATCTTAACTACTTCTTAGGCCTTGAAGTCTCCCATGATTCTACTGGTTCCTATTTGTCCCAAGTCAAATATGCATCCGATCTTCTGGCTCGTGCTGGTCTTACCGATTGTAAAACTACATCTACTCCAGTTGATCCCTAGATTCGTCTCACTCCTCTCGATGGAGATCTCCTCTCAGATGCTACTCTTTATCGCCAGTTCGTCGGTAGTCTTGTCTATCTCACTGTGACTCACCCTGATATTACCTACATTGTTCACATTGTTAGTCAGTACATGTCGGCTCCTCGCACTCCCCATTATACTGCTCTACTCCGCATCCTTCGCTACCTCAAAGGCACTCTGTTCCATGGACTCCACTACTCTACTTCCTCCTCTCTTGAACTGTGTGCTTTTTCTGATGCTGATTGGGCTGGGGATCCTACGGATCGATGCTCCACCACGAGTTTTTGTTTTTTCTTAGGGGATTCTCTTCTTTCTTAGCAGAGCAAGAAACATTCCCTCACTGCTCGCTCTAGTACCGAAGCTGAATACCGAGCTCTTGTTGATACTACTCAAGAACTTCTCTGGCTTCGATGGCTCCTTGCTGATATGGGTGTTTCTTCTTCTGGTGCTACCTCTCTCTATTGTGACAATCAAAGTGCCATTCAGATTGCTCACAATAATGTTTTTCATGACCGCACCAAGCATATTGAGCTTAATTGTCACTTCATTCGCCGGCATATTACACACGGCACCGTTCTTCTTCTCCCTATTGCTTCTGCCGATCAACTTGCTGACATCTTGACTAAGGCTCATCCTCCTGGTCGCTTCAGTGCTCTTGTTTCCAAACTCAAGTTGGTTGATGCTTATCCTCCTTGAATTTGTAGGGGGATGTTAATATTATATTAGTGCATTGTATATTATATTCCATTGTAGCATAGCATAGCATTAGCTGTCATTAGTATATTGTATATCATTGCTGTAAGTTGCACTCATGCTATTTTGTGCTTTCAGTTTACTTTTGACCAAAAGCCTTTTTGGTCACTCTCTCTTCCTCTATAAAAGAGAGCCTCTCTGAACACTGTAAATTACACGCATTCAACATAATCAATACACTCCATTTATTTCCTCTCTCTCTCTATCAATTATTCTTACACAAAATATTCTCTCTTTCATCAATAGTTACCTTAAGAGCCAAAATACGTTGTCTCAATCCGCCATTCGTGCTCTCGAGGATTGCCAGCTCCTTATTAGCTTAAACCTAGATTTCTTGTCTAACGTCATCCAAGCCGTCAATTTTACAGAAACCCTTCAAAGTTCACAAGTTGATGACACGCATACTTTACTAAGCGCAGTCTTAACCAACACAACAAACTTGCTCAGACGGGCTTTGAGTTGCAACTTTGCCTTCTTCAGGCATCCAAAATGTACTGCTACCTCCGTTAAACAATGGAAGCATGACGTATAGCGTATCGCTAGTGCTTTTCAAGCAAGGTTGGGCCCAAAATGACGCAAGACAAGGGCGGGGGCTGATGACACAACTATTTTTCGGTGTTGGTGGTGGAGGGGTGAATGTGAGCCAAATGGTGGTGGTGAACCAGCATGGTAGTGGGAACTTCACCAACATCACCGTTGCGGCGGCGGCGGCGCCTACTTATAAAAACGGTAGCAATGGCAATTTCGTGATTTATGTGGTGGCTGGAGTTTAGGAAGAGTATGTTGTGATTGCGAAGCACCAAACTTACTTGATGATGATCGGAGATGGGATTAACCAGACTATCATCACCGGTAACCATAGCATGGCGGATGGGTGGACTACTTTCAATTCTGCAACATTTGGTAAATTTTTATTTTATCTTTTATTCTATTGTATTTGGTAAGCTCTTTTAAGCAATGCAAATGCAATTAATTATATTGATTAATATGTGTTTCATCTCATAAGCAAATGTTGGAGGTATAAAATTAGTAAATTTAAGCAATGCAATAAATTATACCCACATGCAATTAATCATGTCCATGTGCAAGAAATTTGAAACTTTAGCCACTACAACATTACAATTTCTTTATATTTTGTCAAAATTTAACTTGCTGTATACAAAGTTTCTAAATGAAATCTATCTTACTTTATGTAGCGCAATATTATATAAACATAAAATTTATAGATATTTTTTTACAATTATGTGACAGATTTGAGTTCTATTATTTTAAAAACAAAGTTGAGTCAATATGATTTATATTGATAAAGAAAAAACTCCTTAGTCAAAAAATAAATAAATAAACGTCCTAAAAATAAAGTGTACAATATATATTTAAATTTAATATGATGTAAATAATACTTTGAATAAATTTGATCTACACATTTTATTTTCTTTCGAGCAAACTACATTTCAAATATATATATATATAAAAAAAAAAAAGAAAAAAAGAAGAAGAAAAGAAAAAGAAAACCCTATACCATATATAGAGTGTGTACACTTCATTTATACATGCATAGTATTTCAAAACCATCTAAACCTAACATTCTGAATGAAAACACCTTCTTGCAGCTGTGGAAGGCCAGGGATTTGTGGCCCTCAACCTAACCATCCGCAACACCGCCGGACCGCAAAAGTTCCAAGCGGTGGCGCTTCGAAACGATGCCGATTTGTCTACTTTCTACAACTGCAGTTTTGAAGGATACCAAGACACCCTCTACACCCATTCCCTCCGGCAATTCTACCGACAATGCGATGTCTATGGCACCGTTGACTTTATCTTTGGAAACGCTGCGACTGTTCTTCAAGATTGCAATTTATACCTGCGGCTTTCCTTGCTAGGCCAGTATAATACAATCACCGCGCAAGGTAGGACTGATATAAATCAAAACACCGTGACTTCAATTCATAATTGTAGCATTACTGCTACCTAGGACTTGGCGTCAAGGAATGGCACGACGCAAACTTTCCTAGGCAGGCCATGGAAGCTTTACTCGGGGGTAGTTTATATGCAGTCCTTCATGGATAGCTTGATTAATCCTGCTGGGTGGGCCCCGTGGTCCGGAGATTTTGCATGGAACACATCACACTATGCAGAGTATAATAACTATGGTCCGGGCTCCAATACTAGTAATCGGGTCACATGGCTTGGTTATCGTGTGATTGGTACAACAGATGCAGTGAATTTTACTGGCTCTAACTTCATATTTGGAGATTATTTGTTACCTCAAACTGGAGTCCCTTACATTAGTGGTTTAATGTGAGTTATGGTTTTAAATATTGGTACATACTACCTAATATTGGTTGATATATAATTATATAGCCAAGGTTGATAAGTATCATGATATCATTATTTAAAACTATAATGTGACACTTTTATCATTTCAATTTTGAATTAAATTTGTTTTCAACTTTTTTCCCCCTTCCAAAATAACATTCCATGATGTAAGAATGCCAAGAAAATATCTTAATTATGAGTTATAATTTATTTGTTTTAATGTAAACGGTCTCTCGTGTTATTTAAGATTTGGCTTGGGAACTCCCACAACTAAACACCAGTATTCAACAATGTGTATAATATACATGCTCATATGGTATCTATTGCTCCTGCACTTTCTTTCGTTCCCAAACCACTTGGCAGGGCTGGCTCTAGATAATTCGTGGCCTAAAACAATAATTAAAAATGAGGCCTTTTATGTAATAATTTTTTAAAGAAAATATTTATTGAAAATTTATTTTTCTAGCTTTTTGAGATGCAAAATATTAATTAAATCTTTATATTCCAGTTTTGCTAACAAATCTTTTTCAATTGATAATATAGCTAATCCACTTAATCTTTCTTGTAACATAGTTGATCGTTATTGTAACTCGTTCATTTATGGAACTTTCACTTGAATTTTTGTATTATCATCTCTTTTTTGTATGATTTCAATATGTTCTAATTCTTTTGGATCAATTACTTGTTCATGTATAGAATTTTCGTCTAATTTTTTTTGTTATATTGGACGTATTTGTTTTCTCTCAAAATAATCATAAATAAATAAATAAAAATGAGCACAATACTAGAAATAATAAATATACAAAAGAAATATTGAAAGGGTAGAACAAAAGAACTTGATGATGAATCAAGCCTTGTTGATGATGAATAACATAAATGTTGGTGATGAATCAAGTGTTGAAAGATGTGGAACTCGATTAGCCAATGTTTGGATTCTTCCATGGGCTAGGTTGAACATCATGTTTTGTTAGTAACTTTCACCAGATATAGATCGACAAATAGCTCAATCTTTCGTAAGTTGATAAGTTTCTGATGGTGATCACCATAGGAAACGGAGGCGGAGGAGGTTGGATCTCGCTCGTGAAGCAGAGTAGAGGAGGTGGAGCTCGAGGAAAAGAAGCTAGTTATGGGCTGTTCACTGTATTTGTGGACAACCTACCAAAACAAATGGATGTTAAATCTCTGTTCAAACTTTTTACAAAGTTTGGTATAGTGAAAGATGTCTTCATCCCTTTCAAAAGAAGAAAAATGTCTAACTCAAGATTTGGGTTTGTGATATTTGATTGTTATGTACTAACAGATATGCAATCCAAGAAGCAAATGGACTTTGTCTAGACGACGAAGTGCTAGAAGTCAAAATGGCTACGTATAATAGGAGCAACAGAGAGGAGCATAACAGGAGAAGGCCCCAGACCATCACAGGAACCTTTGAAAAAACCAGAAGCAGGGGCAAAATATCATATGTTGGTCAGAGATCCTTCGCTAAGGTACTAAAAGGAGATAGAACAATAGTGGTTGGGAAAGCATGCATGACCATTAAAGTCAATGAAGATAGCCATGGCTGGCCATACAAAAGTGCAATAATTAGGTTCAAGACTGAATACTCCACCCAAAATGTCAAAACAGCCTTGAAGGAAAATGGGTTGGATCGGGTGATGGTTAGAAATGGGGGAGGTCGTGATGTTGTGTTGACATTCAAATCCCAAGAGGAGCTAAAAGCAAATATTTGCAAGATTAAAGAATGGTTCAAAGACTGGAGCCAGTTTGTAATGGAATGGAACCCAGAATTCCATATTGAACATGAGAGATGTGTGTGGTTAAGGTGTTATGGCATACCCTTGAATATTTGGAATAGGAACACACTCAACAACATTAGAAGCATGTGGGGTACTGTCCTAAACTTGGATGGTGATATTTGTCAACCAAAGTCATTTCCCATTCCAGAATCAAAGTTATGACATCATGTATGGAGCTCACCAACAAAACCATAAACTTGGAGTGTAAGGGTAAATTACATCCAATACTAGTTTGCGCAGAGCAATTCCAAATTGCACCAGATTAGCAACAAGAAGTTCGTTGTTAAGGAAGATTGCAACTCAAATGATGTCTGTTGCAATGAGGATGATGAAAAGATTTTAGAGAAGCGTTGCAAGGACAAAGAAGAAGGTGATGAGGTGGCAAAAAGGTTTGGTAGGTCTGCTACTGTGTTAGCTGGTTCCAGTGTGGGTGAGGAGGAGGATACAGTAGTGGAGGTGTCAAACTACGATTAGGGCTATAGCAGAGATGAGGATGCATGCGTGAAGGAAACAATAATGGAAAAGTCAGCACACTGCCCAAAAAGTAAGAGTGCTGATCAAGTCATGTGTGCTAAGAAAGTTTTTACACCTGGCTTCATCAAAAGTTTAAGTGGATCTAGAGATGTACTTGGGCCTGGAATCAATCTTGAGGTAGATTTGGCCCACTCACCTGGTAAACACTTAATTAGCAAGCCTGGTAATAGTAGGCTTTTATCTTTGTGCCACTCTCATAAGTCCATCAACTCTTTTGGGCCACATGACAATGCTGGTTCAAATAGTATGGGCATTATGTGTTCTAATAACCATGGCCAAGTTAGACCTGCTGCCATCAATCCTAAACCCCTGCGGAAAGAAAAGCAAAAAGGGAAAAAGAGGGCACAGATGGAGGGCTTCACTAGTTTTGCTAGACTTCATGGCAAGGTTCTGAAAAGCGGTTGCGGTCGCCGTAACGGTGGCGGTGGAGCGGTTGCGGTTGCGGGGTGTAAAGGCCGTAGCGTAACGGTTGCGGTAACCGGAACCGTGATTTTTTTTATTTTTCGCACAATTGGAAAAAAACTTACTGATACGCGCTTTTTTTTCCCATGATCATATTTATTGGGTTTTAAAATAAATATTGATTAATTTTTATAAATTTTTTAGTTTGATCCAATATATTTTATATTTTTAAATCATTACAAATTGAGTTTTTTACATTTTATTTTAATAATTAATGACTTTATATTATTCAAAAAATCAATCACTAACTATTATATATAAGATAAACAATGACAAAAGTAAGAGAATAAATAAAAACCTAAATATATATATATATATATATATATTAATCAAGCCAAATAGATAATGACCACACTTATTATTATTATTATCAAACAATATATAGATAGACACACAAACAAAATGGTTGAGTGATAGCAGCTGAATATAATAGTATAAGTCTTACAGCTTCAATAAATCAATAACATATTCTTCATCTTCCCTCTTCTCTCTCTCTATCTCTTGTTCCTCCATCTTCCCTCTTCATCTTCCCTCTTCTCTCTCTATCTCTCTTCCCCATTTTCAACTTTTTTTTTCGAAAAAAACAATTCGGAACCGTTACGTAACGGTGCGTAACAGGCCGTTACGGCCATTACGGCACCGTTACGACCGCTATAGCAGCCGCTACAGCCGATACACCTGTGAATCTCAATCACACCGCAAAAGCGGCCGTAACGGGTGGCGGTAACGACCACAACCGTTACGTAACGGCGTTACGTAACGGTTGCGGCCGCTTTTTAAAACCTTGCTTCATGGTCACAAAGTTGCATCAACCAATAAGCATCCTTTCAAGACTATCATCTTCAGACTAGCTGCAGCTATAATAGCTTTTTCTGATTTATCTGAGGGTGATTCGAGTATGAACAAATATCTCCTTAATGACGCAAAAGCCACTATACAATTGGTAAGAAATCTTGGTATCAACTATCAAGGGAAAGAAGATGTAGTTCTTGGCAAGACTGTTGAACTTGAGCTAAAGGACAATGAGAGAATCAGTGAGGAAGGAAAGGCAAAGTAGTAAGAAGCCTTAGATGGGAGTTTCAGAGTTTGGTTTTGTTTCTCTATGAAGTTATTGTCCTGGAACATTAGGGGTTTTGGGAAGCCTGAGAAAAAGGGCAGAATAAAAAAGCTCCTAAAAGATAGACATATTGATGTTGTATTTTTTTAAGAGACTAAAAAAATAGTTACTTTTGAAAGTGTTGCTAGAGAGCTCTAGGGGAATAGGAAAATGGAGTTTATATTAGTGGATCCTGAAGAAACTGTAGGAGGGCTTCTATGTATTTAGGACCCAGATGTATTCCAACTATCTAGCTACTGCTGCAATAGGAGGTTCATTTTACTTTCAGGTTCATTATACAACTCATTTGATTGTGTATTGCTTAACATTTATGCACCCAACGATGTCAGTAGTGGGTTCGCTTTTTTGGACAAACTATTTAAGCTCAAGATTACCTTCCCTAATCCATGGTGCATGAGAGAAGATTTTAATGAAGTTAGGCACATTGGGGAGAGGACACGATGCTCCAGAAAGGACAGAGGGATGAAACAATTTAATGAGTTTATTGACAAATGTGAAATCAATGATTTACCCATTTTTGGAAGGAAATACACTTGGTGTAATAGCAGAGAAATGAAGCATAATTGATAGAATGATGCTCAGTCCTAAGTGGTTGATTAATTTCAAAATGAAACTTTGGGGGTTGCCCAGAATAGTTTCATATAATTGCCCTTTCTTGATGATGGAGGATGTTAGAGATTGGGGCCCCAGACCTTTCAGGTTTATTAATGCTTGGACTTTACATCCTAATTTTTCTCATCTTTTTGTTAATTTCTGGCAGAACAATACTTTTGATGGTTGGGCTGGGTTTATAATTCAACAAAAACTGAAGTATTTAAAGCTGGAACTCAAGAAATGGAACTTGGATGTGTTTGGTAATGTTTTATCTAAACTTAAGGCTACAAAAGAATAATTGAATGCATTAGACTTAATTGCAGAAGAAATAACTTTGCTTGATCCAAAAAAGGAAAGAAGAAGAGTGACAAGAGGTGAAGTGTGGAAGCTATATAGAATGGTTGAGTGGTTATGGCACCAGAAGTCTATATTAAATTGGTCTCTAAATAGGGACAAAAACACCAAGTTTTTTTTTTTTCCATGTTTTTGCTAGTTTTAGACAAGGTAGAAACATGATTAACTCCATATTAGTCAATGGGGTGGCCCTTGAGGAACCTAGTAGGGTCAAGCATGAGGTTTTTCTTCACTTTAAGAGACAATTCACTGAAAGCTTGGTCAAAAGGCCAATCTTGGGAGGGGATTACAAAACAATAGAGGCAAGCTATGGTTCTTATCATCTCATAGAAAATTTCTCTGAAGCAGAGGTTTTGGCAGCCATTAAAGAGTGTAATAGCAACAAAGCACCAGGTGTAGAAAGGCTCTGTTTGCACTGTTCTCACCTCAGAGCACAAAACACTTTTTGGCATAAAATTTGGTGCCGGCCGGCACCGTTTTGGCCCGGCTGAATCTCATTTTGAGCCGGCTGGCTCCCAATGTTTGGTAAGTAGTGAACTTTTGCCAGAAACAAAAGGCAGTGGCTGACGGTGGGGCAGGGCAGTCTAGGCAGACAGAGCTGCTTCTGGGCACTGTGAATGCGATGACTCATGGTTTCTTAGATTACTATCCTCATTAGTATTATGGTAATTGTTGTAAATAACTCTTATTGTCCTTGTTGTAATTGGTATTGATATAATGCCTTTATTGTAAAAAATTAGATCGCTTAGCGATTTATTTATTTTGTTCCACCCTTGTAATTAGATAGTTAATTAAATTAGCTTAGCTAGCGTTAGTTCAATTTATTCGCATGGTTCTGTAATAATTAGTTAATTTTGACATTTGGACACTTATTCGAACCCTCTTGTGCGAGGGAAAAAATATGTAATAAGCGTGTATGTCTTCCAAGCCCCATTTCTTTCTTCCTTTTATTTACCCGCTTATGATGGTAACATAAAGCATCATGTTTGCTTAGCATTCTCATGTTTACATAGACTCGTCTCACATGCATTTGGGTTCGGCTAATCATATACTAACCAATGTCAAAATTCAATTTCATTGCTTGAATACGTGATTTATCACATGTTTTGAATCGAATCATATACCATGCTCATACCCGGGCCTATAAAATTGCATAAATGTGTGCGTTGCATTAGTCACGTTGCATTGTTTAGAAATATGCATATTTTCTAATTATTTTGCTTTGTTTGGCTTGCCTTGGAATACTAGGTGAGCGTTTATTGCTTTAGCATCTTGCATTGCGTGTGATTGTTGTCATGTCGAGCATGCTTTCCATGAGGCTAAATGCTTAAATGATAAACCTATTTGAATGTTGGTGGATTAAGGCTAGTTCCTAAAATTGGGACAAATTGATTAATGTACAAACTCACATTTTTAAGTGACGCGTATTCAAAACAATTTTTAAACAAACATGAAGTCAAAGCGTTCCAATTTTTACAAATTAGACTATACTTGTGTGCAATACATAGTAATGTTTGTCTAATAGTTGGAACAAGCGCATATAATGTACCTAAAAATCACAACATGATTAGTAGAGGCCGATCTTTGATCGAGCGAGTAAGGTGCTCAATTCATGACCTTTCCCTCTCGTACCTAAGTTCTCGAGCCGAGAGACTTTGGTGATGACGGACTAATGGCCTTTGGCATGAGTCTCTGGTTTTCTAAATTTTCCAAAAATATTTAGGTGTCAACTCTGTAATCTGGCATAGCAGTCCATTTTTGGCATTTGATTCAAAATCGATTTTCTAAAAGAATTACTGGATTTGGACTATTTTTGTGTTTTCACTATTTCATATTACACTTGTGAAATCAGATTCAGAACCACAGGAGTCCAAACTATTAGGCTAGTCATATTTGAAAAGAGCACAAAAAACAAGCTACAATTTTTGGCAACTCTGCTGGGCCCTTAGAGAGCTTGACTTAAAGCTCATGATGTAAAATTTTATCTACATATATATGTTCTTTGCATAGCATTTGCATTGTTACTATAAGTCACTGTGTTTTCCATCTACGATTTTTGGACAGTTTGCCGGAGGCTTGCCCAAAAGGCTGACCAATCATGGGCTCTGCCATGTTGGAAACACAACTCTTGGTTCTGGATTACCGCTGTACCGTTTGATCCTCTTTTCACTTCTCAGTGTTAGGTGTGACAGGTATATTAGGTGATCTTGCCGAGGTACCCATTTGACCATTTAGCCTAGCTTCATGTAGTAAGCCATAGTGATTATCCCAAATTAGGACAGGATGCCACCCATATGCAGGATGTTGTGAGGCTCATTGATTGAAGTAGTGAATCCTAGTTCATGACAAAAACTAGGACATGATAGCCCTCCCCCCTCATAGAGGTGTTTTGGTTCTTTTACTTGGTATGTGCTTTTACAGTGAGACTGTGCAGGATGATTCATATCAGTATTTGTTTGAGAACAAAGTTTAGTGGGGATTGTGGTTTTTCAGCTGTGTTTTTTGTCTGCTGTGAATTAGGCCAAAATGCCATCCGATTTTGATCGATGGTTTTTTTTCCTTTCTGTCTTTTGCTAGGTAGTTTACCATTATAGCTTCAAAAAGACCCGATATTCCCCAAGTTGCGTGGACTCACTCTAGCAGGCTTTACAAAGCTCAAGACCTTGTTGGTGGTCAACCAGTGTTAGCCTCACTTTCACCAGTTGTTCGACGAAAACGGAACAGACAGTCAACAACACCAGTGCAAAGCATTCGGCAAACACTCACCCATTCTCACTCAAGTAGTTCACTGGCATCTAACTCACATGGACCAGTAATGCACAAAACACGAAAGAATTTGCTTCCATGATGGCAATTTTCCAGAGAACCATGGATACCGTGAAGCAAAGGATGGCTACATAGAATGAAATCGTTGTTGATCTCCGATGTACATCTGGGGCATCCGCATCAACCGTGCATCCGATCCCGTCTGCTTAGCCAATCCCGGATCCACCTACACCAATAGAAAACCCCGAAATCCCAGATCCTCAGGAAATGTTTCCCCTGGCTCCAGCTTATAGGCCTTTGGTTCAACCCCCTGCAAGAATTTTTCCTTTTGATATCAATGAAATCGATCTGGCCTTGGTCAAGATTGTCAGGCTAGAGAAAGCGCTGAAAAAATCCCAAGGCTTCAACTCTATTCCAGATATTGAAGATGGTTACACTGAGGCTTCGGTCAGATTACCGGAATTGGGAAGAGCTATTTGAGGCATTTGTTAACTAACACTCTGATAGAGGTAACTATTAGTGAGCTAAAGGCCACTACCCAAAACCCCAAAGAATCATTCATTGATTTTGTCGCCCAGTGGAGAGACAAGGCAGCCCGGATAACAAATAAACCTTCTGAAAGAGAGCAAGTCAGGCTGGTGGTCCAGAACCTTGAGCCAGATATGCTGCAGAGAATGATAGTGGCACCGCTATTCACATTTTCTTCCCTACACGAGTTGGGGGTTCAGATTGAGAGTGCATTCAAGAAGGGTAACATCCACAGAACTAGCGAACCTGCCAGAAGGCCACTCTCTCAGAGTACCAATGCTAGCAGTAGCACTATTCTGCAGCTTACAGATGTCAATACTTTTGTTACAACGGCTAAAATGGTTGATCCGTTTGCCGCAACAACCTCAAAAACTTTGCAAAATACTAGCCCACCCCGAAATCGAAGAAATTTTACCCCCTCTCCATATGAGCCCAGCCTACGCCCTTAAAATTTAATAGAAATGGGGTATCTCAAGCCCCTTGATCCACAACCCCTCCCTAACCTACTACCACCTAAACATGACTCGACCCAGTACTGTCTATTTCACCAACAACACAGTCACCCCAGAGACCTGTGCTATCTCTTATGTTATGAGATCTAGGATCTCATTGACAACAAAGTCATTGTTCCACCTGCCAAACTGAACATAACCACCAATCCACTTCCTGCTCATAACCAAGTCCCCCCACCCAGAAACATTAACCAAATACATACACTACCACCCTTCTATAATCCTAGCACATACATTACCCCATCCCATCTACCCAAGCCAGAGGTGATTATTCCAGAAGGCACAGACATGTGCATGATGGATTTAACACCGCAAACCCAACCTGAGTCCGTGGTGGCAGAGGCAGAGAAGTAACAAAGTGCACTAGAGAAAGGCTTGCTTGATGCCTAAGTTATAGAGAAAACGGCCTCACTCACAGAGGAATATGACCCCAGCTTATACATCGTGGTTGATCAGCCGAAGCCAGCAATCATATTGCCAAACTTCCTTAACATTAACACTATTGGAGAAGACCAGTAGGGCAAGATCAGAACGATTGGCCGGAACAGGGCCTAAATGACTTGGCCAAATTGGAAGGAGACGTGGCTAAGCTGGAAAAGGATCTAGACAGCCTCTACTTCTTTGAAGAAGAGGATACAAGCAATGTACAACTGGGGTGGTGGGATCTAAGCCAATTGGAAACAAGCAATGGGTGGTTGAGTGAGGAGGAGTCAGATGTTAAGGAATAGATAGAAGAGACTGGGAAAGGAAAGGAAATTAGTACTAGTAGCAAGGCTGAGGTTGCACCTCTGACTGGAAAAAAAACAAGTGTTGGAACAATTTCAAAGGGAAATGATAGAAAAGATCCAGACGAAGATAGCTCTGGAGTAGGGAAAAGGAAAAAGTGAAAGAAGAACCCGAGACAACAGTAGGTGATGTTCAAGCTACCAAAAAGATCGAATGGGAGCCTAGTGACCGAAAAAGGATGTTAAGGAAGCTCAGAAAATATCGAAATGCAACAATTCAAGTTATGGTGGATGAGGAATGGTATGATGACGAGGGGCATGATGTAAACATGCTTTCTAATAGAACCAGATAAAAGTTTGACCATGATTGCAGGAGAGTGATGGGAAGACAGCAACCTAAGTCATGCATACACTAATGAAGGGTGGAAAACTAATACCCCTGATGACACCTAGTATACTGACAAGATTAACCACATGACCCGGAGCGATCGGTACTTCAAACCTACAACATTAGATCGACCAGAGACCTCTGGGAAGGAGGCTAGGAAAGGAAAGAGAAGGATGTTGAAGAAAACCTTGTCTTGAAACAGCTTAAGAAGATTCAGGCCGATATATTAATCTGAGGGCTAATCATGGCTTCTCGGGAGCATAGACAGGCACTGCTAGACGCAATAAACTAGACAAAACTGCCTATTGACACCACTACTGACCAATTGGTGTCATTAGTAACATCTGGAGACGTTACGCCAGTGATATCTTTTATAGATAAGGAGTTGCCATCTGAGGGTGCCAACCACAACCAACCCTTATATGTAACCTTGGAAAGCCGAAAAAAGTGAATCTTGGTGGTGCTCATAGATACTGGGTCAGCGATCAATGTATGTCCAGTGAGGACTGCTTACGCCATCAGTTTGAGGTCAGTTGACTTTATACCCACGACTCAAGTCGTTCAGGCTTATGACAATACAAGCCGGGATGTTATGGGAACGTTCAAGAGCCATATCCTAATTGGCCCATCTGAGTATGAGGTGGAATTCCATGTCATGGACGTTTCGGGCACTTTTAATCTACTACTGGGAAGGCCCTAGCTATATCAGATGGGGGCTATGTCATAAACAGTCCATCAGTTGGTAAAGTACCCCTTTAAAAATGGGACTGCTACTGTGTACGGCAATTCTAGGATCCACCCTCCCCAAGGAACTATCGCGCCATTATTGGAAATCATACACGGAAAAGAGGACATGTTCCTTTCTGGCTTCTCTCTGGAAGAGGCCCGGTTGGTCCAAACCATCAGGGCGAAGGACGATGGGAAATACGTGAACGCTCAGTCTATCTACATGATAAATATATAGGGGCATATTCCGGGATCAGGACTAGGCAGAAGTGGCAGGTAGGAAAGTACTGTTGCCAAAGAGATGAGTCACAACCCCTACGCTTTTGATCTGGGATACAAACCTACCGCTGTAGATTGGCAAAGAAAATGAGAGGAGTTATGAGGAAGGCTGAAAGCAAAGAGCAGTGGGAGGCAATACGAGTTAGTCCACAAACCAATACGAGGAACCTTGAATGGATGTTTTGTCCACCATGGGGAAGACTTCCCCTTCTGTGGATTTCCAGAGCCTTGGTATGATTGGGAGACAAAAACAAGGTATCCAGGGTTCGAGATCTTCTTCTGGCACCAGTTACCAAAAGAAGAGGATAAGTAGGAGGGCCTAAGCATCCACACAGATCAAGGCAGGACTGTAAGCTTGGATTTTGAAAAGGAAGAGCTATTGGGAAAAGCGTTGGCTAACCTTCTAGCGAGTTCTACTGCTGGAGCTGAGTCCGTCAACTTGAGGGATAGTTTTACTATCTTAATGATCTTAGATAAACCAACAGCAGATTTCTCCAATTTATCGTGGACATGTCTGAGGTGCCACGCCTGGTCTGGAAGTTTAAAAAAGACATCATCTGCAGTTCTGAATCAGATAGAGAGTCCGAATCTGATTCCACTGAGTCTGTGGAGTCGGAGTCAGATTCTAGTTCGTTTGAGTTTGGTATCTCAGGAAGTGTTAACCCAAATACCAAGGTCCTATCCCAATCGTCTTTCCGTTTTTCTTTTGAGTCAACTGTAACTGAGGATCTAGACTATTTGAATGGGAAAACAGTAGACTTTGCCTATTTTTCTATGCCTTTAGTTTGTTGTACTGATCTTGATTTTCAAAATTTTGACTTAAACGAAAAGGAAGAAATTCCTTGAGTTTTGAAAATTTTGGTTGACCAAGAAGAGGAGAGGTGTGTTAAGCCCTGTACTGGTGAAGTAATTGCAATTAATATGGGTACCGAGAAGGATCCTTTCTTGGTCCAGATCGCGTCCACGTTGTCTTCGGAGGAACATGAGCGTTTAATCACTTTATTAAAAGATTTCAATGATGTTTTCGCGTGGTCCTATGAAGACATGCTTGGATCGATCCTGAGATTGTACAATATTGGATTCCTCTTGGCCCTGAGGCTTGACCAGTTAAGCAGAAGCTGCGTAGAGTTCGTCCAGACTGGGCGTTGAAAATCAAAGAGAAGGTTACCAAACATATCGAGGCAGGGTTCTTACTTGTATCTGAGTATCCAACGTGGTTGGCCATTATTGTTCCAATTCCGAAGAAGGATGGTAAGATGAGAGTCCATGTTGACTTCATGAATTTGAATAAAACAAGCTCGAAGGATGACTTCCCTTTGTCATACATTGATGAGTTGGTAGACTTTACCGCCGACCACGCGCTGCTATCGTTCATAGATGGATTTTTCGGGTATAACCAGATTCTGATGGCACCCAAGGATAGGGAAAAGACTGCTTTCACTACTCCATGGGGCACTTATTGCTACCGAGTCATGCCATTTGGGTTGAAGAATGCTGGGGCTACCTATCAAAGGGTTGCAACCACCATTCTGCATGATATGATCCACAAAGAGCTTGAGATGTATGTGGATGACATGATTGTTAAATCCAAAGCCCGAGAAGGCCACTGCACCGCACTAGAGAAATTCTTTCAACAGATCATAGAGTATAGATTAAGGCTAAACCCTCAGAAGTGCACCTTTGGGGTGACAACAGAGAAGATGCTGGGTTTCCTAATCACACAAAGGGGAATTGAAGTAGATCCGTCCAAAATCAAAGCCATCTTACCAAGGACTGAAAAGGAGGTGTGTGGCTTTCTGGGTAAAGTGCAATTCATAAGGCAGTTTATTTCAAAACTAACATTGACTTGTGAACGACTATTTGGTCTCCTAAAGAAGGGAAAGAAGTTTCAATGGGACGATTGTTGTCAATTTGCCTTTGAGCAGGTCAATCAGTATTTGCGAAATCTACTTATGTTATCACCACCAGAACCAAGGAAACCATTGATCTTGTACCTGTCAGTGACGAGAACCGAACTACGTAAGGCCTGATTCCCCACCCTTGGGATACGTAGGCAACTTCATCCCAAAGTTCGACCGTAATCATCTCTCACTCAACTGTCCTATTCGTTCATTTTGATCAGGTCATCTTTTTCCATTATCAGATAGCATGGTTGTGTAATCTTTATGTTCGTATAAGGGTCAGTATGGCAAATGCAATTATGGGTAGTTGTGATCTATTGATTCGAGGCTGTACATTTTGAAGAGGGGTTTTGAGTGTGTCAAGTAGTGACCATTTTCGAAAATTATTTTGAAAAGTTTTAATAAAAGTTGATTTTGTTCAAAATTTTACCTTTTTACAACTTTGGCCATTTTGAGATCAAAGAGAAATTTTCCAGTACTCACGACTTTAATTTTATTGATTTCAGCACAAGTACATTCTCAAACTCTTTGATCAAATCAAAGTTGCTTTTACTGTCATGACCCGAACCCGTCCCCGTGGGTTAAGGACATAACCGGCCAGTAATCATGAGATTACCTACGGCCTCAAACCAAACCAAACATATTTTAACAGAGTTAATGGGGGCCAAACGGAAGTAATTTAAAACTTTGTCCATAGAGCTATGCTTACATGGCACATCATAACAACCATACGTATGCATATTAATAACTCACAACAAAATATGTACTACATAAGGTTCTGTACATACAGGATCATATAAGTCTAAGTCAACCCATCACGACTATATACAACAAATGCAAAGTCTTCGCCAACATGATAGAATATAAATACATAACAAAAGGGCAAAGACGGGTCTCGTGCGTGACACACAAGGGCTGACTCTCCCAAAACCTTTGTTGTTCCATGTAGGCTTCACTGGGGCTGGGTTTGGACTTCCCTTGGTTCACCTACAAACACATGAATGAACATGAGCGAAAGCCCAGTGAATAATATCAATTAAAGAAGCTATACAGACGATATGTAGAACAACATGCTTCAGATGGCCTTAGGCCCAATTCATATTTCTATTTAACATATATACTCAATTTAGGTCAAGTGACTACGGTTCCAAACAAACTGGCCTTTGGCTCATTCAAACTTTCATTTGTGTCAAAACGGCCTTTGGCCCATTCACTCGTTCATGTTGAAACGGCCACTGGCCCATCCATTCATGTCAAAACGGCCTCTGGCCCATCCATTCATGCCAAAACGGCCTCTGGCCCATCCATTCATACCAAAACGGCCTCTGGCCCATTCATTCATGTCAAAACGGCCTCTGGCCCATTCGTTCTATTATTCAGATCAAACTGGCCTCTGGCCCACTCATTTGGTATAGCAAACATTGTCCACCAATCGCATCAATGAACTTATAAAACTTACATAGAAGTAAGCAATTGGACAACAACATGTTTCAGATATCTCTGTTAAGATATTACTCACAGTGATCGGTTGGTTGGTTTGCCCTGGAGCTCGACCCTACACATTCCATAAACACAAAAGGGTCACAAACAATTCGATCCGTTCTAAATTCACATTTTCCTCTTTAGGCTTCATTCTTATCTCTTTAACTCAATTACAATGCTCAATGCATGCCTAAGAGTACTTGGAAGTGAAAGCAAACAGAAAATGAAATACAAAATGTCTTTTCAAAATTTCAGAAAACGGGGTCCCCACTCAAGCGTGGACTTACCCGCTCGAGCGGACCCTTGAGGCCTGCAAAAGTACTGGATATGTCAAATTTACGCTCGATCGCAAACTCTGGGGCTCGAGCAGAAGGCCTCTCTACATTGCTTCCCGCTCGAGCGTGAATTTCCTCGCTCGAGCAGACACCATGTCTGCAGAAAATACTGGGAACACGAATTTCACGCTCGAGCAGCGATTTCCCCGCTCGAGCGGACATCAAAATTCTGGAAAATCCAGAACATGTTCTTGAGCTTCAATTTGATGTTCAAAGGTTCCAAATGCATGATTTTGGCTCAAACTTCACATATACATATTCTAGCATGGTATAAAAACCAAATTACAACACAATGAAGCTCAATTTCACAATTTAATCACATGCATGTCTCAAATTAACTCAAACTCATCACCAACACACTAGATTCAAACATGCAAGACTCAAACTCCCATGATTTGCACTTGCATGTGAAATATACACAATATCCTCAACTTAATTAGTGAAGAGATGATCAAATACCTGGTCATTAATCAAAATTCAACATGGATTACATACTTTATGCTCAAACATGGAAATTCATAGTAATTTCCTACATGCATGCATCTATTGACTTTAAATTTAACAAATACAACTCAATTTCCTTATAATCAAACTAATTCATGTTCTTGACCATGAATCAAACTTGAATCCACAATTTACAACATTACCTAGGAGCTCAATCTTCCAAACTATAGCAATTTCTTGAGTTTAATCTTCAAATTCCCCAACCTTGAGCCAAGATTACACAATTCTCTCTCCCTCTCTCTCTCTCTATAGCCGGCCCTCTCTCTTCTTTGAGTTCAAATCAGCCAAATGAAGCTATAAAGAGAGAATTGAGGGTGTAGTACCTTATTACAACAACCCCACTAATTCTAATTTAATAATAATAAATAATTGGGCACTAATTCATCAATTAAATCAATTAATTCTGATCTGAATCAATTTCCAATTAAATTTCACCGTAGGCTCTAAAAATTATGCCAATCGCAATGGCATAATCAATTTCGGTTTCTGTGGCCGATAAGGCCTTCAATTTAATTTCCAAAGCAGACAGTCAAACAGATATTCCTATGGTGAACAAATAGAAATTCAAAACCACATAATCATATTCATGTTAAGGACCAATTAACAAATTACGGAACATGGATATCACATTTACATTATAAAACTTGAAAAGAAAGATCAAAGCAGTAAAACTAGGGGCACAGCTAAGTCAGGTAGCTCTATGTCTTCTGCTTGCACTCATGGAAGTTTCTACAGCTAAAGATGGCCCAACTTGTTCTTCGTCCTCAAGCCAAGCCAGGCACTCGCCAGAAAAGGTGTAACTGAAGCTAGGGGCAGGGGCCAGAGCTCCCTCGTTCTCCAAGCAGTGAGGTACCGAGGCAAGTGTGAACCACTAATGGGAAATGAAGCTGGGTATTCCACCTCCTCATCTGGATGTGTCTGATCATGTCTAAACTGGCGTCTGAATCGAAAGGGGAAATAGAACACATAGTGTGTCAGGCCAATCAACTATATACCTAGCTGACGGGACATGTTGTAGCTCATCTCAATCAAATTAAGCCAGGGGCAACGCCAAGTTATGTTAGCTGCAAATCTGCTGCACATCTAGTCACACCACAACCTTTCTGAAAGGAAATCCATAAGCCATTGGCGAAAGAAGTAAGCTCGAGCTGAGTACTCAGGGCAAGGGTCCACCATTTTTAGCTTATCAATCAACCATACCTAGGAAGGGATGAAAAAGAAGAAAGATTAAAGAATAGAGAGATGTACATAGAGAGAAAAGTAAGGAAAGGGCTAAAGAGGAAAACAAAGAATAAGTGTTAAGTGCATGAGGATCATAAATAAGAGGGGTGAGAAGTGATACCTGGAGAAGCAGTGGACTCCCAGCAAACCAAGTAGTTTCTTGCCGACAGAATGCATCAAGACCCATCAAGGTTTCGGCTAGAGCCAAGCCCATGGAGCTTTTGCCCTTTTTCAGACACTAGGCCACTTCGATCAACTGGATGTTGGCCACACCGACACTAAGGGCAAGAAAGAATTGTGCAAGCAGGCACAAGCAAAGAGCATGTTGTCGGTAGCCTCGCCAAAAAAGGTCACTTCTGTCTCCAATAGCAGAAAATCGATGAACTAAACTAGGAATGCCCAATTCCCCATCATGAGCCAAGGACCGAGCCTCCCATAATGGAAGCCCACACATCCATCCCAAAGCCTAAGCATGGCCAAAATAGGGTTGCGGCATAATTTCTTTGTCACGCCCGAATTCCATCAATGCTTGGAATTCTTCGAGCATTGGACACATTTCTTGTGATCCGAAGCGAAGCATATGTGTAATTGGGTTCCAAAATCGGACTGCGGCATGGAGGAACAGAAAGCAAAGCATAGTGTGGCTCGAAGGAAAAAGAGCGTTTAGGCCGAAACTGCGAAAATTTACCTTTCCTGAGTCGTCTAAAGTGGAATCCAGTCTCAGAGCCTATTCTTAAGAAGAGTCTCCATCTTGATAACAAAATATCAAAATTTTGTTGTTCTGCTAGGAAAACGGCTTGGGATCACTTTTTATAGACTTTAAGAAGAAGTAGTGTATGACAACCGCAATGCACTGACTGACATCATTTTTAGAGCCGGCCGGCTTTCATTGCAGGGCGGCCGTACCTATTGGGAGCCAGCCAGCTCTTAATAACTGCCTAGATCAGAGCAGTTGCAGAAAGGGTAGGTCCTCTCCTTGGCATACTGGAGCTGTGTTTTGAGTCTTGTCTTGTTTGTATTGAGTGTTGTTTAGTGTTTTTAGGTTGTTTTCATTTTGTTTTTCTGTCATCGAGTTGTATTTTGTATTTTGATCGGTTGTAAGTTGTTATTCGATTCAAGAATCAATTCAAGAGCAAGCATTCACATTTGTTAACAGTCATGTACAAGATTATCGTGCCAGCGCCATTCATTCATTATATGTCACATCATGCAAAAGGACTTGTGCAAAATATTTTTTTCATAACTAGAGGGTTCACCCCCGATCATTATTTTACAAAGACCAAAAACAATAGAAAAGTCTTAAAAAAAAAAAATACGTAGGTCTATCTAAAACTACATAGTTCCTAACTACAAAGCAAATAGAAAAGAAAAGTGAATTATCAACCCATTGTGGCCCTCTTCCTCCTCGGCTGCGGAGGAGATGCATCATTATCATCACTGGGGTTGCTAGACTGCAAGTCAACCTCATCTCCCTCATCCTCAGGGTTCGTAGATCCATCAAAAGACTCCTCAGAAGGTGAGTGCTGCCTCACTCAACCTCTCCCCCGATCAACCCATCCTCGGCCTCTCACTGGGCCCCGTCTCCCTCTCCTCCTAGCTGGAGGAGGTCCTACGAATGCTACTTGCACTAGCTCGAGCTGAAAAGAGTATAGGTATCAGTATGGACTAACAGGAGTATAGACAATATGACGACAACAGTGAACTAGTGATAAAAAGTACCTCAATCTCGTAAGTAGCCAGAGTCGTCTGTCTTCTCCGCACCATGAGGAACAGTCGATCAATCGTCTGAAGGGGGTCATCAGCATACGCTGCGGGTACCTACAAAAGGAAGAGAATTTGAGAACAGTGGACAGAAATAATAGGGTACAGTAAACAGAAATGGCAGAGGCAAGAAAAAATGAAGTGCAGTAGGTAGAAATGGAAATGTGTACCTGCTCGATGCCAGGAGCAATCCCCAGTCTTTGATCCCTCTCCTCAATATGCTTTAGAGGGATCTGCTCGATCACTCCATCTGGTCACATGCACATGACCTCGGTAAGAATCGTGGAAAGCCCAGGAATAAGAGGTACAACAAGAGCACCTCCAGTAGCAGGAACATCTCCGACGATGGCAACAGCCTCGGGAAGCACGCGGACCACACCCCTGGTAAGCAGAGCCATCACCCGGGTCTATAAGAATGTGATAAAGTCGCTGAGCTCGTGTTACCGGTTACCGTTCTCCCTCAACATAAGGAAGTCAACCTAGAGTCTGTCGTGGACATCATCAACTACCCTCATACCAAGAGGAGGAGGATGTAGAATGTCAGGATCTGCTACGCCTCACGTCTGACGGATGAACCTCTCTCCTAAATAATAAGCTCGGCCGAAAGGACCCTCAAACAGAATCCTCATCAGAAAGGCGTGCCATACAGCAACATACGTCGTCCTTGCTGCCTGAAGGATGCCCGCCCAAGGGTGCCAGTCAACCTATGGAAGCAGGTGTCACACATCAAAGGTCTAAGCAGTATGGAAACAATGCAATGTGAAAACAACAGTATGGAAACAGTAGTATGGAAACAGTGCAGTGTGGGACAATAGTATGGAAACAATGTAGTATGCACACAGTTTGTAAAAGTTAAAAGTTAATATTAGTACTCAATCTGCAATGACGGTGTCGAAGAGGCGGCAGAAATAAGAGAAGTCCCGATCTACGCGTCGATGCCGCTCGAACTAAGATTTATAGTACCAAGAACGGGGTACTAACAACTCAAGTGTTCGTACTAGGACCGGAGCAAGGCAGGTGAAATATATGTAAACCCATAGCTATAAGAAAGTAGATAAGCAGTTATGAATAGAGCAGATAAGCAGGTATAAACAGGAAATGTAAAGCAAAGCAGAAAAGAAGAAGTGTGAAATGTACCTCCCAAACTCGCCAATAATCGTCGAGTAAATTCGCCTTTCGGCAGGCGGCAAAGCTCATGTAGCAGTATAGGGTGTCCAAGCCGGTGCCACCCTAATTATGCTCTCCCACCTGCTGTAAATGCACCAGTGCTCCCAAGAAATAAAGCCCCATGGTATTTTCCCTATTCGCAAATAAGGTAGTACCGAGGAGATACATTAGAAATCCGTGAGCATACTAGGTGACCTCCTTCGAAGTAGCTGGCTGAAGATCAGAAAAATACTCCAAGAACCAACTGTACCTCACTATCCCAGGACTAGCAGTGTCAAGGATCGCTCCAAGGAGATGGAACTGGGCAGCGCTCCACTATGCCATATCTAGATCAAAAAGGATCGGGCCGCCAACCCCGACTCCATGGCCAGTGAGCATCGAGAAACTATACACGGTCAGAGTCATCTTCCCAATCAACGAGAAGTGGAACGAATTTGTGGTGTCCCATTAGCGCTCCACCAAGGCCCCGTGTAAAAATGGGTCAGGCCTCATCTGTACCAGTCCTAAGCAAAAGGGCCTGAAGCCAGCCACATCAACTAATGCATGAACCTCTACAGGGAGCCTTTTGTACTAGTGCCTGGGGCCAAAAATAGACCTACAACCTCTAATCTTCCTGGCCATCACCTGTAGTATGGGAATGTTGTCAGTACCTATCATACCTTGAAAGGAATTCAAATATGCTTAAACAAGAAAAGAATAGGGCTTACTGTGGAGGCATCGGCGAACAAGTACTCAGTGGGCTCCTGCAGTAGGATGTCCACGTCAATCCCCAAAATAAGGCCCTCAAACCGCAGAATACAGCTCAAGGTCAGAGCGTGTATACGTGTGTCATAACCCGAACCCGCCCCTATAGATTAAGGTCATAACCGGCCAGTAATCAAGGGATTACCTACTGCCTCAAACCTGATCAAACATATTTTCAATAGAATAAGGGGCCAAAACGAAAGCAGACTTAAAAATTTTGACCAATGAGCTATGCTTACATGGTAAAGCAAAACACTCCATTAACAATCCATAATAACTTACACATGTAGACAAAAAAATAACATCTTAAATGTCCAAGAACTCTCAAACATGTAGCCAGTCCAAAAAAGGGCTTATATACACAGTGATCCCACGTGTTCATTGATGTAACAAAAGGGAATCAAAAATAAAGAAATAAAACAAAGTCTCATGCATGAGGCGGTCAGGCTGACTCCACAAAAACTTGACTCCTCTCATGTCTTTCACTGGGGCTGGGTTTGGACATCTCTTTGCTCACCTACACATACATAAATGAGAGTGAGTGATAGCCTAGTGAATAATATCAAAATAAAGGAGTACATGAATGAAATTGTAGAAGTCATATCATACGGCCTTAGGCCCATTCATGATTCGATCTAATACATCAAATGGCCTCAGGCCCATTTCATTCTTATCAAACAGCCTTTGGCCCATTCATTCATATCAAATTGCCTTTGACCCAATCATTCATATCAAATGACCTTTGCCCTAATCATTCTTATCAAACGGCCTCTGACCCATCCATTCTTATCAAACGGCCTCTGACCTATCCATTCATATCAAACAGCCTTTGGCCCAATCAGTCATATTAAACGGCCTTTGGCCCAATCATTCTTTTCCATATTCGTATCCATGTGTGTGTCATACTCATGATCGTAATCACATTCATATTCAATTAGTCTTGTGTAAAAGACTGTCATTCAGACTATTCGTCCATAATTCAAATTACAAACCCATAAGGCTCACATATAAGTAACCTTGTGGAAAATAATGTACTTGAACATATCTTTATTAAGACATTACTCACAGTGATCTACCGGATGATTTGCTCTTGTGCTTGATCCTACACATTACATAATTTGTTCTCAATTCATATATCCTTCTTAGGCTTCTTCCTTATCTTTTTAACTCATTTATAATGTTCAATGCATGCCTAAGAGTGCTTAGAAATGAAAGGGAACAGAAAACAAATCATAAAACACATTTTTTAAATTTCTAAAACAGGGCTCTCTGCTCGAGCGCAGCTTTGGCCGCTCGAGCAGACCCCTTTGGTCAGCAAAAGTATTGGTTACCTCATTTTTGCGCTCGAGCGTGACTTCGGACGCTCAAGCTGAGTGTCAAACATGTGATTGGGCGCTCGAGCGGCGCTTTCCCCGCTCGAGTAGACATGTCGAATTCTGGAATTTCTAGAACTACATTTGAAGCTCAAACTCAGTATTCAAAGGCCCAAAGCTTGAATTTTTGGTACAAAAACATGGAAAATCATTACATGACATGGAAACACTTTTAGTTTGGAACCAATTACTCAAAATCATGGGTCAATGTCCAAAATCAAGTTCAAATCATTCAATTCCATGTTCATAACTTTGAGACTCATGCATGTATGATCTTACATGGGTTCGTTATCTTCAAAACATGTAGTTGAGTCTCATAACCTCATTATTCATGGATGCATGTCTTAAATGACTTCCAATTCAACTCATTTAACATGTCTTATACACAAACATGAAGACTCATAGCAAATTGTTACATGCATGTACAAATTGACCTCAATTTCATCATGATCAACATGCTTCACATTCAAATATGCAAATTTATGGCTAACTCTCACATGCATGTACTAAATATCCTCAAATTCATTATCATCAACTCAGTTCTTTTTTCTTGAATACATATCTTGTTTGAATTCACTCAATTGTATATTAAAACTTATGAGTTGAGCACAATTACTCGCCTAGGAGTCCAAATCTTCCAAGTTCTAGCTAGCTCTTAAGCCTAGCCTTCCAAATCTTCAAGGTTTGAGATAATTCTACAATTTTTCCTCTTCATCTCTCTAGAACCGGACCTCTCTCTCTCTCTCTAGAGTGTGATTTCAGCCAGGATGAGTTCAAAAGAAGGAATTTGAGTGTATATGGGCCTATTTATAGGCTTGGCTAATCAAATTGAATAAGGTTAAGTAATGATGCTCTAATTTAATGATTCGAATGAATTTTTAATTAAATTTCATCGTAGGCTCTAAAAATTACGCTTCACAATGGCGTAGTCAATTTCATTTTTTGTGGCCGATAAAGCCTTTAATTTTCACTTCACAAGTAAGTTAAACAAATTTTCCTATGATGAACAGACATAAGGATAAATCTACATATAATCATACAATTAACACCCAAATTCAAATTAATCACATAATCACAACATGGTCACAATTAATTAACTTAACACAAGACAGGGTTATCACAACATGGCTAGTAGGTGGCCACATCAAATGGTCTCTCAGCAAGGGGAGGCAACTCCGGCTTAGGAATGTGAGGGAGGACATCCTCGGCTTCTATGTCCTCCTCACCTAGGACAACTCCAATACCAATAATGAGATCGGGGATAGAAGTTCACCGCTAGCCATGGAGGGAAAGTGAGGAAAATAAGGGAAAAAATGGAGAAAAATGAGTGGGTGAGTGAGATTAGGTGAAAAACCCCAAAATCGCAAACCCTATGGGAGAGAAAATAAAAAGAAAGTGAAACAATAAAAGGAAGAAGGGAAAGTATGGGTAAAGATGTGAGAAAGCAAGAAAAACCAAGGGAAAATCCCAAAACTCAATGAAATCAAATTTTGTTTGGTTCAAAACGTAAAGGAATGAGAGGGCTTTCGAAGAAAAATTCACAAGGATTGTTGGGTTTTGCAAAAATAGGGAAATCTAGAGAGAGATAGGGGCTTAGAGAGAGAGAGAGAGGGGTTTTTCAAATGTAGGGTTGTGTGGAAGGAGGATTGGGTTTGATCTAAATCGACCATGGACGTGGTATCTGCCAAATCTGCCCTTGTCGCCATTGCAAACCGGCCTGCACTATTTGAGCCCGACCGTACTTTGTTGAGTGTCGGCTGGCTCCCAATGCAAACCCAGTGTTGTTTTTGTTTGTCTCAGTGTGTGTTTCAATGTTGGATTTCATTTTGGTTTGTAAAAAAGGAGAGGAAAAAGAAAAGAGAAAAAGAGGAAAAAAAGTGAAAAAAGAAAAGCAAAAAGAGAAAAAAGGAAATAGAAGAAAAACAAAAAAAAGAAAAATCAAGAAAGTATATATGAAAAGTAAAAAACAGAGAGAAGAAAAAGAAAAGAAAAGAGAAAAGGAAAAAAGGGAAAGTTTTTGTACTTTGCTCGGTTTTGATTTGTTTAAGCCACAAGTGTTTAAAATTTATAAGTTGTTTAGTTCAAATTCTATCAATTCATAGTTGGGTAATGTCTTGATTAGTTTGAGCTAGTATTTTGTTTTGTTTAAAAGTTGTTCCGAGGTCATAATTATTTCGTTGCTTTGGTCCATCATCTCGTTGTTTTGAGAATTTGTAACGTGTTTCTTCGTTCAAGCTAAATTGGCAAACTTGCGCCAAAACTTTGTTAATCCGAGCGTGGTTTTGGATTCGCGCGTTTCTTTTTGCATTACTCGAGTTTATGCTTTGTATTGTTATTTGGCTTTGTTGTCCGAGGCATTTCCAGGGGTGAGATAATCTTGCTCCATTCAGAAAATTGTCTTCTTTTTCATTGATTTGAGTCTCTCCCTTCCGTGTGAGACGCGTTAGGATTGTCTTTTTTTCTGTTGTTGATTTGCCTACTTCTTCATTGATCCATATCTCCTTTTTCACGTGCGACATGTTAGGATTCATTTTCATCGGTTAAAAACATTGGGCGTCCCGGTGTTCACACTAACCTCTCCTCCTCTCACAAGAGACGAGTTAGGATTGTTTTCATCGGTTAAAACCATCGAGTGTCCCCGATGTTGACACCAACCTCTCCTCCTTTTGCGTACGACGCGTTAGGATTGTTTTCATTGGTTAAAAAGATCGAGTGTCCTCGATGTTCACACCAACCTCTCATCCTCTCGCGTGAGACGCATTAGGATTGTTTTCCCTAGTTAAAAACAGTAGGTGTGCCTGTTTGTTTACACCAACCTTTCCTCCTTTCGCGTACGATGCGTTAGGATTGTTTTCATCGGTTAAAAACATCGGGCGTCCCTGGTGTTCACACCACCAACCTCTCCTCCTTCTGCGTGCGACACATTAGGATTGTTTTCAATCAGTTAAAAACAGCAGGTGCGCCTATTTGTTCACACCACATTCCCTCCTTTCGCGTGAGACGCGTTGGGATTGTTGTTTTCCTTGGTTAAAAACAGCAGGCTCGCCTGTCTATTCATGCCGCCTTTCCCCCTTTCGCATGAGACGCGTTAGGATCTCAAGTTCTTCAGTTAAACCTTGGGTGTGCCCGATGTTTACATTGCCCTCCATCTTCCCTGTGTGGGACGTAGGTAGGCTGGCATCTTTCCTGCACGGGACATGGTTTGGTTCACATTTTCTTTGTCCCCGTGTTTGTTTACTTACCTCGCTTCGTGTGAGACACGGCTTGAGTTATTCTTCTTTCATTCAAACATTGCATACCTAATTTTGTTTGTAGCATTGTTTCATCGCTTGTTATTCATAGTCTTGTTTCATTGCATTTGTTTCATTGTATGATCATAAGTTATGTTTCTTGCATACCTTGCCCTTGAACTATGCTGGTTTGATTCCTCGCAAAAAGGGATACGTAGGCAACCTTCGAGTGCAACCTTTGACAATTGTATTTTGATTTGTTTTCTTGCCCAAGTCTTAGGGCCTTTTCAAATAGGTCATCTCTAGGCTTTAACATTCACTCACGTCATTCCATGATTTCGAGTTCTGTCAAAGAGAGGCAATGTAAACATCCCATTTTTTACCACTCGCAAGACTGGAACGCTTTGTCATCTGCACTCGATGATGAAGTTGTGTTGATTGTGATTCGAGTTCTCAACGAAGGAACGTAAGCTCGCGCTCCAAAAGAAATTCCAAACCATTCATATTCATACTGTTCTTACCCTAGAAATTCATTTTTGACCATTTTGCCACCTTACATTGAGTTTGAAACAGTGGAACAGGGGAACACATTGGAAGCCGGCCAGCTCTCAATAGCGAGAAACACTGTTCTAAGCGAGAATAGGCCAGCTGTCCATTTTTGAAGATATTTATGACCTATTTTTCTCAAATTCTATAAATACGAGCATATATCTCAGTGTTAGGGGTTTAGAAAAATTTCAAAGAAGCTAAATAACCCTTAAGAGCTCTTTCTTTTTGTACAAGCTACCTTTGAGATATTTGATCATTCTTATACTATATCCATACACCGTAGCCAACCTTAGAGAAAAAACTTAGAACCTCGTTTGAGCTTTGTAAGTCACAATTCAAGCTTGAGAGTACTTGGACCAAGTTTGGTTCACAAACAAAAGTTTACCTTCTTCAAGAGATATAAGCTCACCACGTTTGTATTACTTTCATTTATATCTTTCTTTGTCTATTTCTTGTATTTTTGTATTGTTTTGATCCTATTTTAAGTGTTGGAACTTGGGTTTGAATGGCTACCAAAGGGTAGAAAAGGTTAACACCCTTTCTTGCTCTCCACTTCATAGCTCACATTTTTCTTTTCTTTTTTTAAACTGATTTTTAGAGTTTAATAAAGGCTAAAAAACATGGTTTGAGGTCTCAAAAATTGAGAGGTTAGCCTCCTCTCCTTGCTTTTGTTCACTAGCCTTACTTTGCCTTATTCTTTCTTACCTTTTTATGCTCTTTAACATGATTTTTAGCCACTGCTTTTAGTATATCAAGGGTTGTTTTAGGGCTGCTATAATTTATTTAATTAAGGTATGCTTTGAATATCTAGCTTGTTGTTGTGTTACAAATCTTCAAATCTAGCTAGTTGTGTTATGTCACCCATGTTTTGATAGTTGTTTTTATTTGGTTAATTTTCATGTCAAGAGTCTCATTTTAAATAATCAATTTTGCATAAGTCATTTCTGCCACCTCCCTTTTTTTCTTTTTTTCCTTTTTGTTTTGTTTTGAGAGTTACTTTAACCGATTGACGGTTATTTAAGGCATAGGATAGAGACCTATACTCAATGGCTTAATCTCTACGGAGGTTCATCATCAAGGCATAGGCTCTCTTTTATGCCAAGAATCACTTCTCGTTTGACGTTTCTTCTCATTTAGTGGACTTAAATATCATTTTGGACAAATTGATTAAAGAATGGTATAGACTAATGAAATCAGCTGAAAAATGAACTAAATCAACATAAAGAAAATGCTTAGAGTTGGTTGGATTCTGCCGAACATTATACCAAGTCCACCATTCCAAGAATTGTCACGTATCAATTCATGATACGTTGATAAGACTTAAAACGTGTCTACTTCCCTCTTTGAGCCTTCATGATAGGAGGAAATGGTGGTTTTTCATCACATTTATCAATTTTATCCAAACATGCTCGGGATCATCAAGCCATCAACTTGTGCTAATTGATGGTTTCGAATGCGAATTTGTCCTTCTCTTGAGTTTCCCATGACAGAAAGAGGCAGAAGGGACAAACAAGGCCTAGAAAGACTCTGTCTACACTGTTCTCACCTCAGAGCACAAAACACTTTTTGGCATAAAATTTGGTGCCAGCAGGCACTATTTTGGCACGGTCAAATCTCATTTTGAGCCGGCCAGCTCCCAATGTTTGGTAAGTAGTGAGCTTTTGGCAAAAACAGGAGGCAGTGGCTGATGGTGAGGCAGAGCAGTTTGGGTAGACAAAGCTGCTTCTAGGCACTGTGCATGCGATGACTCATGGTTACTTAGATTACTATTCTCATTAGTATTGTTGTAATTGTTGTAAATAATTCTTATTGTCCTTGTTGCAATTGTTATTGATATAATGCCTTTGTTGTAAAAAATTAGATAGTTTAGCTATTTATTTATTTTGCCCCAACCTTGTAATTAGATAGTTAATTAAATTAGCTTAGCTAGTGTTAGTTCAATTTATTCGCATGGTTCTGTAATAATTAGTTAATTAATTCAGACATTTGGACACCTATTCAGACCTTCCTACGCGAGAGCAAAAAAATGTAATAAGCGTGTATGTCTTTCAACCCCCATTTCTTTCTCCCTTTTATTTATCCACTTATGATGGTAGCATACAGCATCATGTTTACTTAGCATTCTCATGTTTGCATACACTCGTCTCACATGCATTTGGGTTCGGCTCATCATACTAACCAATGTCAAAATTCAATTTCATTGCTTGAATATGTGATTTATCGTATGTTTTGAATCAGATCATATACCATGCTCATAGCCGAGCCTATAAAATTGCATAAATGTGTGCGTTGAATTAGTCACATTGCATTGTTTAGAAACATGCATATTTTTTAATTATTTTGCTTTGTTTGGCTTACCTTAAAGTACTAGGTGAGCATTTATTGTTTTAGCATCTTGCATTGCGTGTGATTGTTGCCATGTCGAGCATGCTTTCTATGAGGCTACATGCTTAGATGATATACCTATTTGAATGCCGGTGGATTAAGGCTAATTGCTAAAATTGGGACTAATTGATTAATGTACAAACTCACCTTTTTAAGTGACGCCTATTCAAAACAATTTTCAAACAAACATGAAGTCAAAGTGTTTCAATTTTTTGCAAATTAGTATATACTTGTGTGCAACACATAGTAATGTTAGTCTAATAATTGGAACAAGAGCATCTAATGTACCTAAAAATCACATCATGATTAGTAGAGGCCGATATTTGATCAAGCGAGTGGGGTGCTCAATTCATGACCTTCCCCTCTCTTACCTTAAGTTCCCGAGCTGAGACACTTTGGTGATGACGGACTAATGGCCTTTGGCACGAGTCTCGGGTTTCCTAGATTTCCTAAACATATTTAGGTGGCGACTCTGTAATCTGGTAAAACAGTCCATTTTTGGCATTTGATTCGAAATTGATTTTTCAAAAGAATTGTCGGATTTGGACTCTTTTTGTGTTTTTACTATTTCACAATGCACTTGTCAAATCAGATTCAGAACCACGGGAGTCTAAACTGTAGGGCTAGTCGTATCCAAAAGGAGCACGAAAAGCAAGCTACAGTGTGATAATAAAATCTAAAAAGTGAAGAAAGCTGATTTTGGTAAGGAGCAAATGTCAAAGGAAACATATAATCCATCAAAGGTTATCAGAGAAGTAGTTGAGGAGCCAAGAAGGAAGAGTACGTATGTTGAGGTGGTGAAAGATTAAGCACTGAAGAAAGGCAGGGAACTGAAACTGCATGCAGAATATGAGATTAGGTGGTTATTCAGCAGCTTAGTGGTTAAGTTGAAAACCCAAGTTTCATTCAGAGATTTTAAGGAGGATCTGCAGAACAGAGGCTTTCAAAATATTGAAGTGAAGGAAGGTTGGGGTAGATTAGCGTTTGTAACTTTTCCATCAGTTCAAGCAATGAGGAGCAGAAGCATTATCTTTAGCAAATGGGTTAAGGACTGGTGTGAAACGGCAGTGGAGTGGGATAAAGGGATGAAAATCGATAATGAAAGAGTGACATGGTTGTATTGTTATGGAGTTCCACCAAATTTGTGGAACTCTAAAAACTTTAAAAGGATTGGCGAGTTGTGGGGTGAAGTGGTGGGTATTCGTGATGAAACATTGAGTATGGCATCATTGAAATATGGTAAGGTGGAAATTATCACATCACAGATGGAACATATAGATAATATGGTTTACATGGAGAGCAGGGGCATCTCGTATCCAATAAGAGTTGTGAAGGGTATTCGTTAGAGCCATGGGTATCATTCTGAAGAGGTTGTAACTGGTAGTAAGTCATGGGTGAATGATGGTAGCCATTGAAGAGTTGATCAAAGTTATGTGTTCAGACAGCTGGGCAAAGAAAAAGATGATGCTGACAAGGATGCCCGTCATGATGACTTTGATGTTTACGGTGAGGTAACAAATAATCAATGGGTTGACGTGGAGGAGAAGGGGTTAATGCATTGTGATAACCCTGTTCAGTATTATGCTGATTGATCTTTATTACGAATATGATTATGTGTTTGATATGATTTTGAGTGCCATTTATATGAATATATGTGGTTTTGAATTTCTATCTGTTTACCGTAGGAAAATCTATTTGACTTTCTGCTTTGGAATTTAAATTGAAAGCCCTATCGGTCACAGAAACTGAAATTGACTATGCCATTGTGATTAGCATAATTTTTAGAGCCTACGGTGAAATTTGATTGAAAATTGATTCGGATCAAATTAATTAGATTAAACTAATGATATAGTGCCCAATTATTTAATATTGATAAATGTGATCAAGGGAGCTTTTAAAAAGGGAACCAATGTGCACTTATATTCATTTGTTGGAGCTCAAAATTAGAAATTATACTCTAGAGAGAGAGGGGCCAAATTTAGAGAGAGAGAGGGAGCTCAAGATAGAGATTTGATTAAGGAACTTGTTGATCTTGAAGCTACACTCAAGAACTAACCATAATTTGGAAGATTTGGGCCTCTAGGTGAGTAAATTCATGGATTTTAGTTTGTAACTTTGTGAATTCAAAGTTGAATGATGATCAAGAACATGAATTGAAGTTTATATGTTTATGCATGCATAGAATTATCATGAATTGGCAAGAATTGTATAATCTATCATGTAGCTTGTTAATTATGAAAAATTGAGTTGTTGGATCATACGTGCAAGTATGATTTAGATGAATTTTATGTGTGTAAGCATCACTTGAGCCATTTGAAATGGAATTGGAGTTAAAAGATTGCATGCATGTTTGATTAATGAAGACATGGAGTTAATATGAAGTTGAATACACATGTTTTGAAATTATAAGGAGAGATGTTGGTTAATTGGAGAATTTGATCATGGTTTTGAATAATTGGTTCCAAATCTCCCATGCTCTCATGCTATGTATGCATTTCTCATGTTTTGGTACCTAAATTCGAGCTTTGGAGCCTTTGAATATCAAGTTTGAGCCTCAAGAACAATTCTGGATTTGCCAGAATTTGGCATGTCCGCTTGAGCGGGGAAAGCGCCACTCGAGCGAGAAATACGAGCTCCCAGAACTTTTTGCAGACATGGATGTCCGCTCGAGCGGGGAAGTTCACGCTCAAGCGGGGAAATTCACGCTCAAGCGGGGAGCCATGTAGTGTGACCTTCAGCTCGAGCGTCTGAATTCACGCTTGAGAGTAAAAATGAGGTAACCAGTATTTTTGCAGACCATGAGGGTCCGCTCGAGCGGCGGAACCCACGCTCGAGCGGGGACCCCTGCTTTAGAAATTTTGTAAAAAGTGTTCTGTGTTTCATTTTTCGTTCTCTTTCACTTCTAAGTACTCTTAGGCATGCATTCAGCATTATGAATGAATTAAAAGGATAAGAAAGAAGCCTAAGAGGGATGTATGAATTAAAAACGAATTAAATCGGTTGTGACCCATATATGTTATGTAATGTGTAGGGTCAAGCTCCAGGGCAAATTATCCAGCCGATCACTATAAGTAATATCTTAATAAAGATATTTTGAAGTATGTTATTTGTCCAATTACTTATTTCCCTATAAGTCTTATAAGTTTGTTAATTTGAATTGTGGACAAATGTTTGCTATGCCATATGGTTAAGCCTAAGGTCGTTTGACATGAATGATAGTCTGACTCGAATGATAGTCTGACATGAATGAATGGGCCAGAGGCCGTATGACACGAAAGAATGGGCCAGAGGCCGTATGACATAAACGAATGGGCCGAAGGCTGTTTGACACGAGTGATTGGGCCAAAGGCCGTCGGACAGGAACGATTAGGCCCAAGGCCGTCTATTGTACATTGTTATAGTGTATCTTCTTTATTCGATATTATTCACTGGGCTTTCGTTCACGCTCATTCATGTGTATGTAGGTGAGCCAAGGGATGTCCAAACCCAGCCTCGGTGAAATATGTGGAAAACAGTCAAGGTTTTGAAGAGTCAGCCCAACGTCTCACGCACGAGACTTGTCTTCGCCTCTTTTGTTCTTTTATTATAGTTTTGTTATGTAGGCGAAAACATTGGATCACTTTTGTATATAAACTTTGGGTTTGACTGACTTAGACTTGAATGATCCTGTATGTACAGTTTATATGTTAACTTCCTTTTGATGTGAGTTATTAACGAATACTTATGTGAAATGTTATGATGTGTATATAAGCACAGCTCTATGGACAAAGTTTTAAATTTTTGCTTCCGTTTGGCCCCTTTACTCTGATGAGTTATGTCTTATATGGTTTGAGGTCATTGGTAATCTCTTGATTACTGGCCGGTTATGTCCTTAACCCATAGGGGCGGGTTCGGGTCATGACATGCATGGTGGCAACTGTAATTCTTTCACCGTTTCAATTGTGAAGGAAACGACTGGAGAATTCGAAAACCAAATTGCGACTGTAGTCCCTTCTGGTTCCAAGACAAGCGTGCAAAGCAAATCAATACAGAGGCAAGTAGTGGGAAACTATGGAGTCATTGAGAATTATGGGCATGTTGGCTTGATGAGAAGTCTTAGTGATAATGGTATTGTTAGGCCCAATATTAACTTGGAGGTGGTATTAAGTCCAGTCCATTATAAAGGGCTTTGTAATGGTTTGGAGTTGGGTATGGAAAGGCAGAATGTGGTGGACCTTGGCCTAGTTGCTTTAGTGTCTACACATAACTGTAGCTCGATTTTCCGCACTCCTTTCGAAAAGCGAATAGCCCTACAGTTCAGACTCCACTTGTAGTTCTGAATCTAATTTCACAAGTGCAATGTGAAATAGTGAAAATAAAAAAGAGTCCAAATCCGGCAATTCTTTTTGGAAAATTGATGTTTGAACCAAATGTCAAAAATTGACTATTTTGCCAAATTTCAGAGTCGCCACCTAAATATTTTTGAAAAATTTAGGAAACCCAAGACTCGTGCCAAGGCCATTAGTTCGTCATCACCAAAGTGTCTCGGCTCAAGAACTTAGGTATGAGAGGGAAAGGTCATGAATTGAGCACCCCACTCACCCGATCAAAGATCGACCTCTACTAATCATGATGTGTTTCTTATTTACATTATATGCTCCTGTTTCGATTTATTTAGTTATTCTTTACTATATGATGCGCACACAAGGTATAGACTAGTTTGCAAGAGTTTGAACACTTGATCTCATGTTTTGTTTCGAAATTGTTTTGTGATTTTGCCACTTAAAAAAGTGGGCTAAAATGGACATTTAATCAAACCGTCCCAGTTCAAGCAACTAGCCTTCATCCACAGGCATTCAAACAGGTATATCATTTAAGCAAGTAGCCTCATGGGAGTATGTTTTGACATGGTAACACAAACATTCATGCAATATGCTAAAGCTCAAAATAGCTTACCTAGTACTCCGAGCCAAAACAAAGCAAAGTGATTAGAAAGATATGCATGTTTCTAATTAATGCAATATGACTAATGTAACACACATTATGTATTTTATAGGCTCAGCTATGAGCATGGCATATGATTTCATTCAAGACATGCAATAAGGCACGTATTCAAGAAATAAATTTGAACATTGATATTAGGTTAGCATGATGAGCCGAACCTTGGATGCATGCAAGACGAATGGATGTGAAACATGAGAATGCTAATGAAATGTGATGCCCTATACTAACCATTGTAAGCGATTAAATAAAAAGGAGAAAGACGTGGGGTTGGAAGACATACACATTATTATAACATTTGATCCCTCATTCAGGAGGGTGCGAATCAATGTCCGAAAGTCTAAATTAAAATAATTATTACAAAACCAAATGAATAGAATAGGCTAAGCTAATTAGGCTATCTATGCTATTACAGCAAGGATAATCAAAATAAAGAAAAGTCGCTATTTAAACTAATTAAGTATAACAATTACAAATAGACAATAATGAACACTTAATAATTAACGAGACTAATAATCAATATAAGTGAGGATGCACAAGAATTGTATACATTCGCATGCATAGTGCTCAAGATCAGCTCTGTCTGTTTCAAGCTTGCTCTGTTTCACCTCAATCACTGCCCTCTGTTTTCTGCAAAAATACACTACTGACCAAACTTGGCCGGCCCTCAATAAGGCCTGGCCGGGCATAGAGAAGGCCAGTCGTGCCTCAGTTTTGTGCAAAACTCTATTTTGTGTTCTGAAGTGAAAACATTGCGGACAGAGTTGTTTAAGCTCTGTTTGTCTCTTTCATCCTTCTCTGTCATGGGAAAGCCTCGAGAGAAGGTTGAAATTGATTCCAAAGCCATCAATGAGCAGATTGATTGCTTGATGATTTCAAATATAATTTTGGACAAAAATCAATGAAATGCAATGAATATGACCACCCCTTCCTCTTATCATGGAATGAACTCAAAGAGGGTGGTAAAGACACTTTAAGAATCATCAAAACGCCATGAATTAGCGCATGATCACTCTTGACTCAATAAATTTTGCATAACGTCCGGCCAAGTCTAAGAAATTTAAGCCATTTTATTTATGTGCATTGATCCAATTTTAAACCAATTTGTTTAGTCATTGCCATTCATTAGTCCATTTGTCCATGGTGATGTTAAAGTTTGCTAAACAAGAAGTAACGTCAAACAAGAGGTTCTTCTAAAACATGAGAGAGAGAAAGACTATACCGTTGACAATGAATCTCTGAAAAGATTAAGCCATTAAGTAGAAGTCTCTCTTACATGTTTTAAGCAACCTCAATTGGTTGAAATCATTCTCAAGAATGAAAGAGATAGATGGTTAGATGATTTTTAGAGTGAGACTCTTAATCATGAAAAGTATGTAAAGGAAAGTTTGGAACACCATGCAACAAGTTATGTATGCCAATTCATGAGACAACAAAGGAACTAACCAAAGCTTGAACCAGTTAAAAAGAATGAGACAACCCTAAAACAGTCTAAAATAAGCCTAAAATAGTGGCTAAAAATGTAAGAAAAGAGCTCAAAAGTTAAGCAAAAGCAAAGACACTAAAGCTATGTAAGCAAAAGAACAAGAAGGAATGGCCAACCCCTCCAATTTCAGGACTTAAAATCATGTTTTTGGCCTCAATTCAACTCTAAAAATCAATTCAAAAAAACAAACAAAGAGAGTGTGAAGGAGCCAAGGGTTAAGCTACAAAAATAGGTGCAAGTGAGGGTGTTAACCTTACCACCTTTGGTAGCTTGTCCAAACCCAAGTTCTAACTCTTAGAATAAGTGTAAAATAGTCCAACGACACAAGAAATAAGTAGACATGAAGAAATCAAAAGCAAGAACAAAAGTTACAAGCTTATACCTCTCAAAAGGGAGTAAGCTTTGGTCGATGATCAAACTCTCTCTTGACACACTCTCAAGCTTGAATTAGGTTTCTCAAAGATCAACCATGGCTCTAAGATGATGAGACAAGGTTGTGTATGGTGTATGGAGATGACACAAGGGAGGTAGGTTAACTCAAAGATTGCTTGCCATGGAAGAAGAAGGCAGAAGGAGCTCTTAAGGTGTATATAAGCTTTCTAAAATTTTTTTCAACCTCCAAAACAGAGGCTGGACCTCGTTTTTATAGAATTTGAGCTCAAAAGGTGATAAATATCTTTAAAAATAGACAGTTGGCGGGCTCCCGCCCAGTATAGTGTTTTTTGCCACCAAGACCCGGCCGTCCATTCAGAGCCACGGCCGGCCTTCACTGAGGCACAGCTGGGCATGCATGCCCTCTCCTATTTTTTTGGTTCAAACTCAGCTCAGGGTGGCAAAAGGTCCAAAAATGAGACTCAGAGATTCAAACAAGGTAAATGTTAACGATTTGAGGTTATTTCGAGAGCCAGACTTAATCCGAATCGCTGTGAATTCAAAGCACACAATTGAACTTTCATCATTGAGTGTATCGAACCAAGAGCCTAAGTCTTGCGGGCGGTCAAAATGGGATGTCTACAATAACCCAGTGGCTGAAGCCCAATCAAATATTCTCCTTGAAGCCCATGTTGTCCCCATCCTTGACCATCCAATTCATAGTAGACTTGATAAAGGGAAAAAGGTTATGGTAAGCCCTAACATCTCAGTTCTTAAGAAAGAACCAGTTACAAGAACAGCTACAGGGCAAAATGGTTCTGTGGCACTTGTTGGTTCAAATGGGGGGCGATTAGTTCTGGAGAAGAGAGACAAGGGTCAAAAAGTTGATCAAGCTTCCACTAGTAAAGAAAATGGGTCAAGGCTAAGAAGGAAAAAGAAATTAAGAGGCACAGCTCAGTTTTGTAAAGTATTTCAACAAGGAGCAATTTTTAGAGCGGCGACATCCATGTCAGTTAGTAGTGGTGCATATAGGCAGATTTTGCGCTGACATGAAGCTAAAGCAACCGTTAAGATGGGAAAAGATCTGGGTATTAAATTTGGGGATGATGAAGAAAGTGTTATTTGCAAAATTATATAGATGGAGAATCAAGATGAGGAAAGATTAGCAAAAAAGGGGATTTGTGGTGGTGCTTAAGCCTACACCTGAGGAGATTTGGAGATTAAGTAGTTTCACAATGAAAGTGCTCTCTTGGAATGTTAGAGGCTTAGGTAAGCCTGAGAAAATAAGGAGTCTCAGAAATTTTATAAAGGAAAAAAGGGTGGATATGATTTTGATTCAAGAAACGAAGAAGTCAAGTTTTTATAAGAATTTTGTTAGATCTCTCTGACCAGAAGATGATCTGGGGTATATAGGGGTTGATGCATAAGGAAGTGCAGGGGGTTTGTTGTGCTTATGGAAGCTTGGTGTTTTTCAGATTAAGGATTGTTGCGGTTCCAGGAATTTCATTTTGCTATCAGGTTCGGTTTATCATAGGCTTGATTGTGTCATTGGCAATGTTTATGCCCCTAATGATAATAGAGATATAAGTCATCTTTGGATGGTCTTAACTAATTTAAAAGCATCCTTTCCAAAACCTTGGTGTTTAGAGGGGGGATTTCAATGAAATCAAAAATATAGGGGAACGGAAAGGTTGTGTGAGATGTGATAGGGGGATGCAGGAGTTCAATGAGTTCTCAAATAATCTTGAATTGGTTGATGTTCCTATGTATGGAAGGAAATATACCTGGAGTAATTCACAATCAGGAGTATGCTGGAGTAGAATTGATAGATTTCTCTTAAATCCGGAGTGGTTTGAATGGTTTAGCTTTAAGTTATGAGGCATTCCTAGAACTTTTTATGTTCATTGCCAATCTTATTGAAAGAAGATGATAGCGATTGGGGTCCCAAGCCATTTAAATTTTTAATTGCTTGGGTGTTACATCCTAACTTTATCAAAGAAGTTAAAAGGGCTTGGGTTGGTTCACAAGTGGTGGAATGGCCTGGTCTCAGAATTATGGTCAAACTGAGATTACTTAAACAGGCTTTGAGGATTTGGAATGTGGAATCCAAGCTCAAAACAGCTGATGCAGAGTTACATTCATGGGATCTCATTGCTGAAGAAAGATATCTTTTAGAAACAGAAGTTAGAAAAAGAATTGAAGTCAGAGATGAAGTATGGAAGCTTAGAAAAATAAGAGAGTGGATCTGGTTGCAAAAATCAAGATTGAATTGGGCCTTAAAAGGGGATAAAAACACCTGGTTCTTTCGCATAATGGCATCTAGAAGGCAAAGTAGGAATCTTATTGATTCTCTTAAGATTAATGGTATTTTATATGAGGATCCTATGGAGATGAAAAAGGCAATGTGGGTTCACTTTAAAGAGTTGCTCACTGAAGGTTGGAAAATTAGGCCAATACTAGGGGTGAGTTTATATGCATTAATCAAGGTTAGCTACAGAATTGTTTGGTGAAGGATTTCTCAAAAGCAGAGGTTTAGGATGCAATAAAGGAATGAAATGGAAATAAAGCACCAGGTCTAGATGGGTTTAACCTGACTTGCATTCAAAAAGGCTAGATGTTCATGGAGGGTGATATCATGGCCTTTACGAAAGAGTTCCATGATAATGGTGTATTGGGTAATGGAATTAATTACTCCTCTATGACCCTAGTTCTCAAAGTTGATAGTCCTTAATCAATTACGGATTTTAGACCTATCAGCCTTATTAGTTCCATCTATAAAGTGTTGTATAAAGTGCTGGCTTGCAGGTTTAAATTAGTATAGCCAAGAATTATTGATAGAGTTCAATCAGATTTCCTAAGTGGCAGGAATATTATGGATGGAGTTCTTATAGCAAATGAGATTGTGGACTGGTGGAAGAAGTCTAATAGAAAGGGGCTGATCCTTAAGCTTGATTTTGAAAAAGCTTACGACACTGTAAACTGGAACTTTCTCTTTCAAATGTTGGAAAATTTTGGATTTGGTTCTACTTGGACCAAGTGGATGAAAGGTTGCATTTCTTCTGTAAGAGTTTTAGTTCTTCTCAATGGGTCACAATCACGTAAGTTCTGCCCTCAAAAAGGTCTAAGGCAAGGTGATCCATTATCTCCATTCTTGTTTAATGTTATTGTTGAGGGACTAAATATTCTCATATCAAGAGCTAAGGAGTTGGGTATATTTAAAGGTATATCAGTAGGTGCTAATGCATTGAATATATCTTATTTGCAATTTGCTGATGATACAGTGATTTTCTGTGAGACTAATTGGTCTGAAATTATGGCTGTCAAAAGAATCCTTAGGTGTTTTGAAGTAATCTCAGGTCTTAGGATTAATTTTTACGAAAGTGTTGTGTGTGGAGTGGATGTGGTAGATGTGGTGGTCGAGGAGTTTGCTGCAAAATTGAATTGTTCAAGTCAAAAGTTGCCATTGAAGTATCTAGGGCTACCTTTGGGGGCCAGTCCTAGTAGAAGGTTGACTTGGAGACCAGTTGTGGAGAAATTCAAGAAGAAGTTATCTGGGTGGAAGAGAAGAGTTTTGTCATTTGATGGTAGAGTTACTCTCATCAAGTCTATCTTGTCTGCTTCACATGTGTATTATATGTCTCTTTTTAAAATACCGGAGGGTGTTGCAAAAGAGATTGATAGGATTCAATCATCATTCTTATTGTGTGATTCATAGCATAATAAGAAGCTCCATTTAGTTAGTTGGTCAAAGGTGTGTATGAGTATGAAACAAGGGGATTTGGGGATCAAGAATATTAGGTTAGCCAATGATAGTTTGCTATTAAAATAGTGGTGGAGGTATGGTCAGGAGGATGATGCTCTGTGGAAGCTGGTTATTTGTGAAAAGTATGGTTTTATAGAAGGCAAGTGGTTTCCTGTGATGGTTACTAATGGGTCTACATCTAAGATACGGGAAGACATATTATCAATGGCTCAAAGAAATGGCAGACTTTTTCATTTCTACAAGGATAATGTGGAAATTTTAATAGGGAATGGAGATCAAGTTAGTTTTTGGAGATATCCTTAGTGGGGTTCAACAAATCTTTTAAGCCAATTTCCAAGATTGTTCTAGTTGGTTGAAGACAAAGAGTTGTCCTTGAGTTTTCAAATAGCTAGAAGATCTAATCAATCTGGGTCGACCTTCAATTTCAAAAGAGCACTTCGGTCTTGGGAAGAAGATGAGTTAGCCAGATTAACCACTACTTTGGGGGCTGCCCCTGTTTTACGAACTGATTCAATTGATTGTTTGGTTTAGAAACCTACTCAAACAGGTAGCTTCAAGGTCCATTTTGTTTATGATTGGGGTTTGGTGAATGATGGCCCCATTCAGAGATCAGTTGAACTAATATGGAATAATTTCTCTCCACCAAAAGCCAAATTCTTCTCTTGGTTAGCCTGGAGAGGAAGACTGAAAACAAAAGAACTGTTACACTGGTTTGGAATTTTTGAGGATGTTGATGTTCTGAATTGCATTTTTTGTCATGAGTCAACTGAATCAGTTGATCATATTTTGCTTTATTGTCCTTTTGTTTGGAAAATATGGTCCGCTATTGCTTCTTGGTGGGATTTTCAGTGGGCTATGCCCAGTTCCATTGAAGATCAGTTAATTTGGTGGTCGGGTTGGAAGTTTAAAAAGAAAGTTAATCAGGTTTGAAGGGCTTTACCTGTAGCAATATTGTGGTCTGTGTGGAGGTATAGGAATGAATGCGTTTTCCATGCAATTCAGCCCAATTTTCATGAGTTGTGTGATTGTATCAAGGTGAGAGTAGCAATATAGTTGAGATCTCATATCAGTGGTGCCCCATTCTCGGTGAATGATGTTGTCTTCAACTTTCAACGAGTCCGGAGTTGTCTTGGGACTTCATGAGTTGAAGGTGGAGGTGCTGCAATTTTTTCTACTGCTATGTGTATTGGTTGCCGATTTTTGCTGATTTTGCTAATGTTGTGTTATGTTTCTGTTGGGTTTTTGCCCTGTTTAGTTCATTTGCTATCACTAGTGGGGTGGTTGTTGGTCGTTTTTGCTTTGTTGTGTTGGTTTTGCAGATCCTACTGAGATGTTACTATTGTTTTACTATTGGTTTGTTTGCCATTGCTGATTTTCTTGCTGCTTTTGCTGCTAGTGTGTTTTTGTTCTGCTGGGTTTTTTTGATTTTGCTGCTGTTGGTGGGGTGGTTGTTGGCTGTTTCTGGTTTGTTATGTTGTTTATGCTTGGTTGCTATTGTTGATGGTTGCTGGGTGGAGTTTCAAAGTTCAAAGGGGAGTTTGGTCATTGGTTGATCCTAACAGATGGTAGATTAGGGTTTGCTTCATTAGGAGGGTTTTTTCTTGCTGTGTTTGGTTTCTCACCAACCCTTTGTGGTTGAGTTTGTAGATGATTGTGCTCTTTGTTCGGTGCCAACTTAGTTGGAATTGGGTAGTTTGCTATGATGCTTTATGCTCCTCCACTCTTTTATTGATGTAATTTTATATGTAATGTATATTTTGTCATCAATAAAGCTTCCTTCTTGATATATATATATATATATATATATATATATATATATGAAAACTATTCAATAATTGCTCGTACAAAACCAGACGCACAATATCCCGCAAACTTTATAAGAGTTGTTTTATATGTCAACACTGTGTATATTTAGGCCAAGTTTGGGAAGACTAAATAAGTACACTTTTTGAATTTTTATGAAATATGGGTTGGATTTGGGTTGGGTTTGAAGTGATGTGTTAGAGAGGTGATGTGACTTAAATAGGATAGTGACTTTTTGACTTTTTGAATTTTTTGGAGGATGTCAAACTTAGCCTTAACTTTGTTAATGAGATCTACCTACGAAAAAAAAATCTTGTCAGTCTATACTTACATTATGTATTTGGTTTATATTTAGTTTTTATGTTTGTTTCTTGTTTCTGATTAAAATGTGGGTGTTGTCCATTTTCAAGATTCATTGATATGTAAAAAAAAAAAATGTTTGACTGATAATTAGAGATTATATATAATAATAATAATAATAATAATAATAATAATAATTTAAAATATTTTAATAGACTACAATCTATATATTATATAAGGAAAATTAAATTTTTAGTGAGGAGCCTTGTGAGAGATTCAATATTTTATACTAATTTTCTTAATTTTAAATAATTAAAAAATATCCATTGGCTAGTTTTTATTTGATAATCTCACATCGGGAGAAAAATGAAAAAAATGAATTGTTTTAGTCTTATAAAGTGAATCTTATACTCCTTTTTCCATTTAATAGTATCCCATTTATTTGATAATCCCACATCGGGAGAAGTAGGAAAAAAATAAGTTATTTTACTCATATAAAGTGAATATTATACTATCATCCGATTTAATATTGTAATGTTGTGCACATTTCAATTCAATATAGTTTAAATTTTAAAAATTTTAATTAATTAATTTTGACTTAGCTAATTAGGCTAAATCATTTTTGATTTGATTGATTTGTTGGTTTGGCCGCGATTTTAGCAATTTTATCAAAATATATTGATTAAATTTGTTTGATTTGAAATAAATTAAAGATTGGTCTGATTAAAGATTGAAAGACTGAAATTGCTTTATTAGAAATAAACTTTCCGTCCAAATAATTGTTAACTTTTATTTTATAATCCCACATCGGAAAAAGAATAAAAAAGTGAGTTGTTTCACTTATATAAAATGAATCTTAATAGTATAGTATTGTATATACGTCAATTTAAGACAGTTTAAATTTTAAAATTAAAAAAACATTTAAAAATTTTAATTAATTAATTTTTTGTATAAATTGGTTGATCATTTGACCTAACCAATTAGGTTGAACCATTTTGGATTTGACCGATTTGTCGGTTTAATCGCGATTTATCATACTGATTTTATTAATTTTAAACAATTAAAAAGTTTTAGTTTATGATTTATTTTATAGTCTCACATCGGGAGAAGAAGAAAAAGTAAAGTTTGTTTCTCTATCTATCTATCTATCTATATATTATATAAGGAAAATGAAATTTTTAGAGAGAAACCTTCTAGAAGTTCTAAACCCTCATTATAAAATTATTAAATTTTCTTAATTTTAAAAAATTAAGAAAATTCTCATTAACTAGCTTCCATTTACCTTCGATTTTACAATCCCACATCGAGAAAAGAAAGAAAAAATAAATTATTTCACTTATATAAAGTAAATCTTATACTCCAATTTATATAAACAAAAGAAGATTTTTAGTGAGAAACCTTATGATCAATATCTTATACTAAGTTTTTTGATTTTCTTAATTTTGAACAATTAAGAAAATCTCCATTAGTTAGCTTCCATTTAACTTTTATTTTACAATCCCACATAGAGATTTTGAAACTCTCATAATATCTCTCCATAAAATTATTCTTTTGTAAAATATATAGATATATAGATAATCCCAACGTCACTGTTTCTTACTGCTCCTTAATACAAAAATTATGAGATAATTATGATAATTTTAAATTTGTATTTAAAACTTATAAATCATGGGATAGATTATTATAATTTCAAATTTATATTGTGTCAATTTTAAATTTAAATTAATAGATTGTTTTTCATATTTAATGACAGTTTAAATTTTAATAAAATAAAATCTAAAGTTTTAATTAATTAATTTTTGTGTAAGCTGATTGGTCTTTTGACCTAACGGATTAAGCTAAACTTGGTTTGAATGATTTGCTGGTTTAATCGTAATTTTAGCGGTTTTACATGTTTCAACAATTCTTTCTTATTCATTAAATTTTTAAAATTTCTTTAATTATTTCCCTTTCAAAAACTAATATGACAAATTTTTAAAATTCATATATTTTTATTCTAAAATAGTGAAATATTAGAACTATATCATTTTTTTTTTTTTTGTAACAAAGCATAATTTTAATTATTAATTGTCAATACAACAATTTTAATATATCTATACTATATGTTATAATAAAGAAATATTTGAAAAACTTATATATAACATTTTAAAATATAAAAAAAATGAATATAATTATCGTATTTTTAATAAATAATATATTATTTTATCTTGTGTGTAGCACGGGTGACATGCTAATATCTTTATATTTAAAAGGGTAAATTACATTTACCTCCCTTGAGATTTCTGACAAATACAGGGACCTCTCTTGTGGTTTGAACAATTACAGTAATCTCCCATACTTTACTTGACAATGTCAAGATTCCCCCCTTCTGTCAAATTGTTCCAAACAGTATTACTTTTTCTATAGTAAATTACCTTATTGCCCTTCCTTTTAAAATATTAAAAAATATTTTTTGGATTGAAGAATAGATTTAAAAGAAACAAACAGTGTTTGGAACAATATTTTTATTTTTTTAAATATTAAAAAAAAATTTAAAAAAATATTTTTTTATTTTAAATATATAATTTTTATTTAAATATTTTATTTTATTTTGTAAATATTTTAATTTTTTTAATTTTAATATTTTAAACTCAAGACACAATTTCACACTTAAATCGTAATCAAACACGTAACTGAAAACTTAATTCAAATTTTTTTTGCTAACCTCATAATCAAACACATAAGTCAACACTTCATACTAATTTCAAAACTCTACACTCAAATCGTAAACATACGCATAACCAAAAAAATTAAAATATTTCAAAATATATTTATAAAATAAAATAAAATGTTTAAAATAAAAACTATATATTTAAAATAAAAAAATAAAATTTTTTAATATTTAAAAAATATATTTAACATAAGTTTGTATTTTTTTAAGTTTGTGTTTGATTATGAGTTTTGAAAATAATTTTTGAATTGTGTTTTGAGTTTTGTATTTGGTTAAGACTCTATGAGTTTGGAAAATATTTTTAAAAATTTCTAATTGGAATTGTGACTCTAAAAGAGAACCAAACATGTTTCTAAATTTTTTTTTTTCGGATCATGTTTTTACTCAAAACTCAATTCAAAAATTATTTTCAAAACTCATAACCAAACACAAACTTAAAACTTAATTCAAAACTCTTTTCAAAACTCAAAATCAAACTTTTTCAAAAACTCTATTTTAAAAGAAAAAAAATTTCAAAATTTTTTTTTTAAATTATTTTTAGAATCATAATTTGAGTGTGAAGTCATAATTTGAGTTATGAGTTTTGAAAAAAAAAATTATTTGTTTGGTTATAAATTTTGAAATTTGTTGAATTTATTTTTTTAGGGTAAATATTTATTTATTTATTTTAATGTGCATTATATTTCATACATCTATGTGTTGTATTTATTATTTTAATATTTTAAATATATTTTTTAAATATTAAAAATTTTAAAATTTTTATTTTTTATTTTGAATATATTGTTTTTATTTTTAATATTTTATTTTGTTTTATAAATATATTTTTAAATATTTTAATTTTTTTGTTATGCGTTTGGTTACGATTTGAGTGTAGAATTTTGAAAGTAGTGTGGAGTGTCGAGTTATATGTTTGGTTATGAGATTTGAAAATAATTTTTGAATTGAGTTTTGAATTCTGTGTTTGGTTACGATTTAAGTGTGAAGTTGTGTTTTGAGTTTACAATATTAAAATTTAAAAAAATTAAAATATTTACAAAATAAAATAAAATATTTAAAAATATTTATATAAAAATTGTATATTTAAAATAAAAAAATAAATTTTTTTAAACATTTTTTAATATTTTATAAAAATAAATCCAAAAATACTGTTCCAAATACTGTTTGTTTCTTCCAAACCTACTATCCAATCCAAAAACATTTTTTAATCTTTTACAAGGAAGGGCAATAATGTAATTTAATATAGAAAAAGTAACACAGCTTGGAACAATTTGACAGAAGGGGGAATCTCGACATTGTCAGGTAAAGCAGGGGAGGTTACTGTAATTATTCAAACCACATGAGAGATCCATGTATTTGTCAGAAACCTTAGGGGAGGTAAATGTAATTTACCCTATTTAAAGTGATTTTAACTTTTGAATTAAAGTGAGTGATTGGGAAGTGACTTTTTTTAAGACTTTTTGACTATTTTAGTAAGCTATTTTAATTTTTGTATTTGGAAACTTGGGTTAAATTTGTAGATTGATTGTTGTATTGAAAAATATGTTTAAAATGATGTTTAAAGTTGAAATGACAAATTTATCCCTAACTTTATTTTTTTCAAATTTGATCTATAGGGGTACAAGCGTCATTTAACTGTCTGAAGCCTAACAGCTTATAGCTGTTAACATAAATTGATTTTTTACTCATAAATTAAGCTTCTCCTCCCCACTCAAAGAATAAATTGATTTTTGACTTATAAAAAGCTATAAGCTGTATTGTTAAACTGAACCAAACACATCAAAATAACTTAAATTAAGTTAAAAACTGAAATAAGATGAAAATAAGTCCTACCAAACAGGGCCAATATTTCTGTGCTGCTGGACAGCCGCTTCTTTTTCATTAATTTTCTTTTTTTTAAAAAAAAAATTAACGGGTTAGGTAGGGCTAAAAGATTTTTTTATTTTTATTTTTATTTTTTTTAAAGTTGTGGCTAAAATAGCCTGTCTTCGTGTTCCCAAACACCGCCAAAATAGCGTTGCTCTTTTCTAAATTGAGAATGGAAGCCTGTGGTGATGACATGGTCAACCTAGTTTATAGGCAGAAATTACAAACAACTATCTATTTTTGTCACTTTGACTCTATCTTCCCTCATATTTTCAACAGAAATAACTAACTAATCAACCTATATCTTCCTCTATTTAAAGGATCCCTTCCAAGGAGATCTGCAGAGCCAAACCCTAAAGGGGTGCTTTCTAAGCTTTGAGGGACGTTTTAACATCTATCCAGTCCCTCTGGGCTTATCAAAAGAGAAAATATTTCAAATAACAAAAAAAAAAAAAAACACACAAAACAAAAAGAAGATCTTGTGTTTGACTCTAGAGAAAAAAGCAAAATGGGAGAAGGGAAAAGGAGAATAGCAATAATTGGCGTCTCTTCTTTGTTCTTGGTGGCAATGGTGGTGGCAGTAACAATTGGAGTCACTCAAAACGCTGATGGCACGAATCTCGATAGTCAAGACGTATCGACTTCCGTGAAAGCCATCAATAGCGTTTGTGACACTGTGGATTACAAACAAGTCTGTGTGGAAAGCCTGTCATCGTCAGCAGGGAACACCACCAACCCACAAGAACTCGTTAAAACCGCGTTCCAAGTGGCGGTGCAGAAAGTCAAAGAAGCAGCCAAAAACTCAACCGTCTTGAAAGAACTCGAGAAGGACCCCAGAAGTAGGGAAGCACTTGATAATTGTCGGGAATTGGGTGAATCTGCGGCCCATGACCTCCAGAGATCGATTGATCATATGAGTGAGATCGATTCTAGCAATTTCGATGACTTGTTGAGCGATTTAAAGATCTGGCTAAGCGGTGCGATCACTTACCAAGAAACTTGCCTAGACGGGTTTGAGAACACGACAGGCAATGCTGGAGACAAAATGAGGGAGTACTTAAAATTTGGTATGCAATTGACTAGTAATGCCCTTGCCATGGTGACCGAGATCTCCAGAGGGCTATCGTCTTTGAACATGCCGGCATATAGTCGCCGCCTACTCTCAGAAGAGTACCCGGTTTGGATCAATGGAGGAATACGGAGACTACTTGAAGCATCAGAGCACAAGAAGAAGGTCAAACCAGACCTTATTGTGGCCAAGGATGGAAGTGGAAAGTACAACACCATTAATGAAGCTTTGAAGGATATACCCAAAAATCAAAACAAGACCTTTGTGTTGTATATCAAGGAGGGTGTTTATGAGGAGAAAGTGCAGTTTAATAAAAGCATGACCCATTTGATGGTTATTGGAGATGGTCCAACCAAGACTAGGATCACTGGCAGACTCAACTTCATTGATGGAACAACCACCTTCCATTCTGCAACTGTTGGTATGTGCGATACGGTCATCTAACACCCATTATCGATTGATATATTGACGAATAACTTTCCATATATAATAGGCGATGCTATATATAACGATATTTAAAACTTGAATGCGCTTAAATTATTCTATTTCATTGAGTTTTCAGATTATTTTAAAAAAAAAATTAGAATTTGTTTGAAACAATAAACCTTAGAAAAGATATTTTATATTTTCAAAAAATATTTCCACCCAAAAAAAGAAAATCATATGAAAATATTGTTTTTTTTTAAGAAAAAAAAAAATTCACCAAACTCAACGAAATAGAGCTTGGATTAGAAGCTTAAATGATATACATTCTAATTTTAAATACAATATTCTATATTTATATATATTCTATTCATATAATATACATTTATCCATTTTCTATAGATTCCTATATCTTTTTGTTATTTTTGTTATAAATCCATATATATATTTACATAAATTATATCTTAATAAAATGACTTAACAAGACACTCAAACAAATATTCTAATTATGTAGCTCAAAAATTTGTACAAAATAATTGAGATAAGGAAAAAGAAATCATTGAAATATATTAGTTTTTTGTTTTGGTGCTAATATTTAATAGTAAGAAACTATCATTTCTCAAAAGTTAACTTGAAAAAAAAAAATAGTTTCATCGGACACTCCTCATTTTCTAGTAAAATATTATTTTTGTGGAGTTTTTCTTTTTATTTACATTTAATGACTTGCACATCTCTATTTGTCCAACATGTTTGAATTTTTGTTGTAGTTGTACTTGGAGACCATTTTGTTGCCAAAGACATAGGGTTTGAGAACTCAGCTGGTCCAGAAAAGCACCAAGCCGTGGCATTGCGAGTTGGTGCAGACATGGCAACTTTCTATAATTGTCAAATGGATGGATACCAAGACACCCTTTACGCGCACACTTATCGTCAATTCTATCGCGACTGTGTCATCTCTGGCACCATTGATTTCGTTTTTGGAGATAGCGCTGCGTTATTCCAAAATTGTACATTCATGGTCCGAAAACCACTGGAAAATCAAGCAACCATAGTAACAGCACAAGGCAGGAAGGAAAGTCGCCAACCGACTGGAATTGTCCTCCAAAACTGTACCATCAAGGCTGACAAAGCATACCGGCCTGTCCAACACATACTCAAAGCGTACCTTGGCAGACCTTGGAAGGAATACTCAAGAACCATTATCATGGAGTCTTACATCGACGATTTGATCCAGCCAGACGGGTGGATGCCATGGAATGACACTTTTGCCCTTGACACGTGTTTTTATACTGAGTATAACAATAGAGGACCCGCTTCTTCGAAACTAAAAAGGGTTCAGTGGAAAGGTGTCAAGGAAGTTACGAAAACCCGGATTGAACGTTTCGTAGCCTCCAATTTTCTGACTGGAAATAAATGGATACCAAAGACCGGTGTGCCTTACACTCCTGGCCTTATTTACCCACCACCGCAGGATAGTGCAAGTGCTTCTTCCGATACTTCTGATTCTGACGATGAATACTCGGATTTTCAATACAGCTCAACATCTTCAAATACATCTTCAAATGACAAAACATCCGATGATAAAAAATCAGATTCAGACGATAAAAAATCAAAGAAAAAGCATCATCATAACAAGAAGTTACGTCATGGTGCTTCACTTACTACTGCAGGCCCAGCCTTGCCGCCCGAGATGTCAGCTCCCACTCCAGCACCCAGCCCGGCTTTTTCGCCATCTCCTAGCCAGACCCCAGTGGCCAAATCGAAAAGCTTTTTATCCATGTTTTTTTAGAATACTAATATTTTTGTTAAATAATTTTTCTGTTAAAAAATGCTACTAATATAGAAATAAATCACAAAATGGATCACAGGCACTCACTTACTGGTGAGTATCTATATCTCATTATGTAATTTGTTTCTTGCTAGTAGAACGTATGTTTTCTGCTTGTATGTTTTTTTGAATTTTTTGTTTTTTTGTTTTGGGGTGCTCGTGTCTTTGATTCGGTCTAACTTCAATTGACCGAAATTTTCCCATCATGATAAGGAAAGACAACCAATTTTCTCATTACTTCACCGATCAATGTGCTTCTTTGAGCTTGCATCTTAAGATCAATGTGAAAAGTAAAGAAGAATATGCCGATGGGGAAAAAAAAAATGAGACCTTGGCCAATGAATTTTGGAGCCAACAGAACGCTATGCTAGGAAAGGCATATTTAATTGTTTCTTTGTTTTGTATCCTTCTCTTTCTTTTTTCTTTATGGAGTTTTACAATGGTTAACTACATGATTCCTACTTTTCCTTATTGGTTGTTTATGGCATTCTCTTACCAAATTAACATTAAACACAAGTATAACAAAAATCACAAAAATAAACACAAAATAAACATATATGGTGGAAATTCATTCCGTCCAAAATAACTGATTCACACATAAATTTTTATTTTTTTCTTTTGATCGGCAAAAATAAAGTTTTATTGATGAAAAAAAGTAATATACATCCAAAAATACAGCAACAAAACAGGGGCGTACACTTAGCATCATAACTAACCTCAACAATCCCAATTAGATTGGCACCGCAAAGGAAACAAAATCATTTGTTAGCACTTGACCCAGATTGGTGAGAAACCAATCAAAGCAACCAACAAAAGAAAGAACAAAAAAGCAGAACAAGAGCACCAATACATCAGCAGCTCATATCAGTAGCACACACCAGCAACACCTCTACCTTATACATCAGTACACCTAAGTTCTTTCTGCCCAAAACATCATCTCATCCTAAGTCTCACCTAGCCATCAACCTTATAAACAAAAGCCTAACCTTAGACACAATCCTTTACCACAAAACAGCAACAGCATCATCATATTTCAACAAAGCGTGACACAACACCAACAGCACAGAATATAGCAACATCCAATCTTTGAGCCAATCAGCTAAACATAACAACCAGAAGCTTTGCTGAGTAGAGCATCTGATTCAGGTCCCATAAGGAATTCACATCATTTATAGGCTGAGGAACCATTAAAAGCTCATATTACCCCTCTACACCTAACCAAGCATCAGTTGCATGCCACCAGACTTGAGCCCACTCATTCAACCTCCATATCTGATACAAAAACTTCACCAAAATAGAACAGCCAAAAAAAAAACCACCAGCATAACAGGCATCAACACCAGCACCAGAGCATCTGATTAAGCAAAAAAATCACCAGCCTAGCAAACCAACACCAGCACCAGATCAGCAATTCAATTTCCTTGTGTCCCATTATCTACCCGATGTCTACACTAATAGGCATCAAAACCAGCACCAGCATACTTAGCAGCAATTCAGTATCCTTATGTCCCAATTTCTACACACAGTAGCAGACCTGCTTCAGGTTATATAACACATCGTGCACCGAGTATTTGAACTTTTTCAAGGATAAAACAACCCACATAGCAACTCTGATTTTTACCAGATCGGCCAAATCATTGAAAGCTGGTTGTGTTTCATTAAATATGCACTCATTCCTGAGTTTCCACACTGACCACATTACTGCCAATGGTATCGTCTTCCAAATCTCCTTTACCTTTTTCTTCATTTTTGGACCTGACCAGCAATGAAGTACTGCCTCCACTGAACCAGGAATAGCCCAACTCAAGTTCCACCAATTCATAATACTGGCCCATATTCTCCAGATCTTAGGACAGTGAAGAAGGACATAGTTTAAAGACTCCACCTCAGATTTACAAAACACACACAGTGCACTAACACTAGAATTCAATACTTCAATCCTTTGTAAAAACTCAGAGGACTTAATCCTACCTCTCCAAGCCAACCAGCTCAGAAACTGTACTTTGAGAGGGGCTAAATTATTCCAAATGCGTTTAGTGACTGTGATAGTTAGCCTTTTACATGCTACTACCCACTTCCAAATTGATGCCACATTAAAGACTCCAGAAAGATGCGCTAACCAAGAACAATAGTCTTCAACCCCCTTTATTTAGTCTAGGAGCACTCTGTAACAAATCATTAACTTTCAACACTTCCTCCTCTTCCCAAGCAAGAAGAGTCCTTCTAAAGGCAATATTCCAGTCTGCACCCACTCATCTGCTATGAAAAAACTTAAACAGAGTGCCATCCTTTTCAACTGCCACCCACTCAGACTTTGATTATTAATCCACCTATCAATCCAGAACTGCACTTTTCTACCATTTCCAACAATTACCTTAAAATTTTGCAAAAAGAAATCTCGCAAGTCAGGATTTTCTACAGCCACTGATAGTATACCTTGCCACAAATTAGACATGGACAATGACTCTCCTAAAAATGGGCTCCATCTACCACCCAAACCTCCATACTTACTACATACCACTTGTTTCCACAAAGTTGAATCCTCTTTGCCATATCTCTACCACCACTTAATTAGAAGGTACTCATTAACCTGACTTAGATTTCCCACACCTAGCCCACCTTGATTTTTGCTTAGACAAATCTCCTTCTAGCTTACTAGGTGCACTTTTTTCCAGATTTCAAAACCTTTCCAAAGAAAATTAGCTTGAATTCTGTCTAGTGATTTTGCAATACCCACTGGCAACATGAAGATGGATAGGAAATAGACTAGCAAGCTTGTCAAAACAAACTTTATCAGTGTTAATCTTCTTGCAAAAGACAGATACCTTCTCTTGCATGAAGCTAGCTTACTCTTGAACTTATCCACCACTGGTTTCCATGAACTCTTTCTTCTTGGATTTGCTCATAATGGTAGTCCCAGATAGTTCATTGGTAGCTTTTGGCTGAGGCAGCTAAGTTTCTTTGCAAAGTCCTTCATTAAGTCATCCTAAATACCCACCCCACACACTTTGCTTTTATGAAAATTTATTTTGACTCCTGACATCACCTCAAAGCATCTTAAAATCCTTTTCATAGCAACAATTTTCTCCCATTCAGCTTAACAAAATATAATAGTATCATCAGCAAATTGCAAGTGTGATAGTTTCAACTCATTTGGCCCTACTGTGACTCCTCTGATCAAACCCTCTTCTTTTGCTCTTTCCATGAGTATATTAAGGCCCTCTACTACTATGTTAAAAAGGAAAGGTGAAAGTGAGTCACCTTGCCTAAGGCCTTTCATAGGGGAAAACTCTGAAGTAGGTGATCCATTTACTAGTACTGAAATTCTAGCTGTAGATATACACGTCTTTATCCATCCCACCCGTTTCTCACCAAAACCAAAATTGACAATCATTGAATACAAAAACTCCTAATTTACTGAGTCATATACCTTTTCAAAATCCAATTTTAGGATGATTCCTTTCTTTTTTGACCTTCTTCACCAATCCACCACTTCATTGGCAATTAGAACTCCATCTAGAATGTATCTTCCACTTAGAAATGTCATTTGTACTTCACTAATAATCTTGGATAAGACCTGCCTCAACCTTTTTTATAAGACTTTGGCAATTATTTTATACATGGAGCTAACCAAACTGATTGGCCTATAGTCACTCAGACCCATAGGATTTTTCTTCTTAGGAACTAAGGTAATAAATGAACTATTCACTCCTTTGGCCAACTTACCATTGGAGTGGAACTCATACATCATCTGCACAATCTCTACTTTCATGATGTCTCGGCATTTTTGGATACACTTTAGATTAAAACCATCTGACCCCAGAGCTTTGTTACCATCGCAGTCTTTGATTGCTTCCCAAATTTCATCCTTTAAAAAATCTACCTCCAATAATTCAGTTGAATCTGTTTGACTAAGTGAGGCAAAAACACCTGACAACTTTGGTCTACACCTCTATCCTTCAGTGAACAACTGACTGAAATGACTTACTACAGCCTATTTAATCATCCCAGGTTGATCATACAGTACTCCATGCTCATTAACTGAATTCAATAAGTTTTTTCTCTGCCTTTTAATTGCCATTATACGAAACAACCTAGTATTTTTATCCCTATTTTCAGCCCAAACCATTCTAGATTTTTGATGCCACAACCATTCCTTTTCCTTGCTTAGATCCCAAGCTAAACTTCTAACTTATGCTCTTCTTTTAATCTTAGAATCCTAGAGAATCCTTTCTTCAGCTTTTAAATCCCATTCATGAATTTCATCCTCTGCTTGTTTCAGTTGCTCATCAAGGTTACCAAACACTTCACAGTTCCATCTTCTCAGATGTACTCTCAGATTTCCTAGCTTTTTCAATAGCTTATAACTGGCCCACCCACTGACCTGTGTTCTTTCCCAATATGTCTTTATTACTTCTTTGAATTTAGGATGCAAACACCATGCATTTATGAATCTAAATAGTTTTGGGTCCCAATTCCGTTCATCTTCTGCAAGGAGTATCAAGCAATGGTCAGAAATGCTTCGAGGCAACCCCTACTGTTTCAACTTTAATCTTTCCAACCACCTAGGATCTAGTAGGAATCTATTAATCCTACTCCATCTATCTCCATCCATCGCATTACACCAAGTGAAATTTCTGCCTAACATTGGTATATCCATCAATTCCAACTTGTCAATCAATTCATTGAAGTACTTCATCCATCTTTCCTTTCTAGAGCATCCTTTCTTTCATTCATGAGTCTTATTTCGTTAAAATCTCCACCTATACACTAGGGACTTGAGAAAACCGGTTTAATCTGGGCTAAAGAATCCCATAATTGTCTTCTTTTCAACACATCATTAGGTGCATATATATTTATAATCACGCAACAAAAAGTATGATGACCCATACCAAATTTCTGTTGCTGCAACACTCTTTTAGCTCAAAAATTTGTGGATTCCATAAGCACAACAAACCATCAGCACTTCCTTCAGCCCCCACCTCCATGCTCTCTATCTCCTCCCATGGCCATAATGACTTAAGAAACATTTCATCTATTTTACTTCTCTTTGTCTCCTACAGCAGCAGGACATCAATCTTCCTCTCCCTAACTAAGTTTTTAATTTTTCTTCTCTTTTCAGGTCTTCGTAGACCTCTAACATTCCAGAATAAAATAATCACAAAGAAATTGTTCACAAATCCCAAATCCCCTCTCCTTTTCCCTGACCTGGCCTAAGAAGTAATGCTCTCCCCATCAATTCTCTTCAAGTTCTTCTCTTCAAGTTCAATTAATTTGCTAATCACCTCCTGCTCCTTACCTTCACAGTTCAAACCTAGGATTTTGCCAACTTCCATAGTAGCTTGAGCTTCACTTAGGAACTTATTCCTTCTCCTTGAGTTAATACTCTGCTCAACTAACAGTGATATTGCAGCTACTGCTGCTCTAAAGATAGCTCCTCTTCAAAAACAATTCCTAGGCACTGCCCTTTTATGCTTAGTCTGCTTTCGACTAAGCTTTGCCATATTCCTCAGATCAACTCCTTTCTTCTTGCTTCTGCTCATCTCTGGTTTTGTAATCTACCCCCTTCTATGATGTTCTTCATATTTCTGCCAAGCTGGAATCAGAGCATGAGGTCTAAATTGAGTTTGGGCTACACAATCACTTAAATTTGAGGGTTCAGTTATGGGCTCAGTTGCCAATTTCCCAGCCTGAGGAACTTTCAAAATCACCTCTAAGTTTAGCTTGGGCCTTGGACTCTTAGGCCCACTAGTGCTTCGGATGATCTCAGGATTGCATATAGGCCCTTCAACAACTTGAATTTCATTTCTTGGAGTTTCTATATGCACCTGGCTAGCCTCCCTACCTACATCTCTGACACTTGGATTACCCATGACACCCACAGTTTCTTTAATGACTGATGCAGATATCCACTTATTACTTTTCTCTTTTGCCCTTGAAGTTCTCTCCACATGTCCTTTCTACCATTTTTTGACAGCTGATCTACTTTCTATTGACCCATAGATTCAGTGCCAACAATGTCCAGGCAAAAGCTTTTGCAATGACATGGCTGTACTGCTGCTAGGAGCTCTTCACACACTCTAACTGGGAAAATATTTCATTACATTCAACATTAATCACCTCGTTTATGAACTTCAATCGATTAGTGATTATTCTTACCTTCCTACACTGAATGAACTCTGACTGTTAATATCTTTTGCTAGCTGAACAACCTCGCCTCACAACTTGCCAATGTCTCTAAATGTACTAAAACTCCACGAGTTGAATGGAACATCTACACATGTGATCCACACATATCTTTCTTGTGCAATATATTTTCCTTTCTCCCAATCTGTAACAGAATCGCACCAGTGGACCATCCACTCTTCTATCTTTGGCCTTTCCTCCTTGTTATGTTACTGTGATTTGAAGGTTAGCACAGCTAGCCTGCCTCCCCCAGTACTGACTCTTACATCCTTTGCATCTCTTCTAGCAACCTCCTCCTTAAACTCATTAAATGATATAAGAGATTTAAGTTTGACTATTATACTGTCATACAGCCACTCATTTCCAGTTTCATAGGCCTTCACAACAAGTTGTGCCTTTCCAGTATTACCTCTATATTCTGTAATACTTCTGCAAAATAACTTCTGCCTACACTTTCCACCTGTTGACGCTGCATCATCCTATCGCTTTCTCTGGTCACCATTGCAGGTTGCTTCTTATCACCTTTTTTGAACTCTGCCTTCTTCACTTTCACTGCCTTGTTGTCACACCACAAGCCATCCGCCTTCAGTACCGCCATTTCAGCAGCAACCTTGCAATCGTATCTCACAAAACCAAACCTTCATCTTGTTGCTTTCCTTCTTTTTGCTGGGATAAAAGCATCCTTAACTACTCCAAAATTATTAAACAGAGTAAACAAGCTCCTAGGACTCATTGAGTCTGGGTGCTCATCCACAAAGATGGTAAACAACCCATTTTCCACTGATCTGTTACCTTGGTTACCCACTCGTCTTTTTCTCAAAACTGGGTTCCAGCTTCCAGCCTCCATGAGCAAAAAAAAAACACTTGAAACAAAGAACAAATTAGTTGCAGCCCTAACAATCAACACAAAACTTCAAGACAAAACATCTGTTCTTGGTCTCCTGGAAGATCCTCAACATGCAATATAAATAACTAACAAGCAAAATATGCCTACTCTAAAAAGATTAAAGAAACAATAGAACACGTTTGATGTGCAAATTTATGCACTAACATTATTGTTGTCGGTTAAGAATGTGCCAAATAGGGAGCTTCTAAATAAATTCATTAAAGTTTTAATTTACACTAATATTTGAAAAAGAATACAATAAATTCTATAATTTTGACAAAATTACATAGACATTTTTTTTAGTAAGGTTAAGGACTCCGTAATTAATGCAAATGGTGTGAAAACATAGTCATAAAAAAAGTAAAATATACATTTCAAAGTAAAATAAATAATATCATTTTTCTATTCATATTAAGGCTGAACAAGCATTTATCCAACTTGTCAAAACCGAATGACCCAAACTAATCCGCCACAAAATGGACGATTTCAATAGTTCAAACGAACGGATGCGGATACATTTTCCTAATCCGCTTAAGTTTGGATGGATGGCGGGAGGCCACCCGATCCAACCCAATCCGCCAACACCTCTAAGAAAATGATGTTATACTTTTATGTTGTGTGTTAAAAAAATGACATTTTATTTAGTAATTATGTTTGTTATTTATAAAATATAAAAGTTCATCCTTTATTTTTATTATAAAAAATGAATAATAAAAAATTTGGACTCGAAGTAAGAATTATTGAAAAATAGTTTCAAAAAAGTCTCGAAATAGTAAAGCTTAACCATCAAACCGATCTGCGTCCACTTCCAACCTGTACGGCCCACTCAATTCACATCCACTAACTGAGTGAATGGATGCCGATTGATTTTTTCTTTCAATCTGTCTAAATTCATACAGATAGCACATGAGAGGTCACCCAATCCAACTTGACCTGTGGACACCCTAATTCATGTGACTAGAGAAATAATGATAAAAAGTGATTAAAGTATTTTATGAATTAAAAACTAAAGGAAGTCACAAAGAATGTCAACATAAATTACTCTTACATTTTTCTTCACAGTCACATGTACAAGTGTTTTTCTTTAAGGTACAAAGTTTATAATGCATATAAAATTATAAAAATAAATTAAATGACTATATTTGGAGAGGGAATTATATTTTTGGTAAGACAAAAAAAAATTGCATAAATATAGAAGGATACAAGTTATACTTGCACCCCCACCATAAAATCACTTACAGTTCATATATTTTTATAATTTTTTTTTCACTATCCCATTGTGTTGTAATTTTTCCATATTCCGAAGGTCCCACAAAAGTATGGTGACAAATCTTTTATAATTACACTTTAACCCTTATTGTGAGTGGTAGTTTAAAAATGGAAAAATTATCTCCTATAGTTTATACTCAAAATTTACTTTAGCATGGTCAAATTATTGAATTCTATTAGCTTTGCATTTTGATTTAAATTATGAGTGGTTAGAGCTCTTACTCTTTCTTTTTTTATTAAGTTTAAATAAAGATTTAGTTTAAAAATTTTATCTGATACTAAGAGTTTCACCGCTAAATTTTCAACTTTCATTAAATAACCGGTCGACTGAGAGGATGCCTGGGCAGTCATCTAACCTAGTGTAAATTTTTGTCAATTTCGTCGTCCACCAAGTTGTCCGGTTGGTCGTCCACCCAGTTGCCCGGCCGATCATCCACTAACGATCACTTGTGAGATTTGATAAAAGGCTAAACACTCCCTTAATTTGATTAAAAAAAGTGAGACTCCTTTCCTTTCATACCAATTTGGTAAAATGATTGGAACACTGTTTCTATCAAATTTTCATCAAATTTAAATTTAATGAAAATTTTGAGTCTGAGTTAGATATGGCCTTAATTGTACATTTTTGGTTAAAAAATAGTTGCATGCTTTAGTCTAAATCACTAGGTAAAGTGTAGTTAAGCCTTAGTCATTTTTATTAGAGGGAAGGTACAATCCATTCAACCCACCCTTGACCAACCAATGAATCATTTCTTAACAACCCTCAAGCAAAATTAATCTCATTGAGAAATAAAAAGATAAAAAAAAAATTACAAACACAAATTTTATATTAGAATAGGAAACTCATAAAAAGGTATATATGGTATGTATTTCAAAATAACACTACAAATTTTGTAACAAATTATAAAATGACGTAGTTTTTTTTATCACGAAAAGTATAATTTCACCATACGTTCGTTAGGTCTTAGAGATGCAAAACATAGACTTTCCCAAAAAAGTAAAGTATTGCAACTTCTTTTTTTTTTTTTGTTATTTTTGTGTGTTGATAAATTATATTTTTTGTTATTCCAAGTAGGTAACCTAAGAGGGGAGTGAATTGGATTATTAAAAATTTCACAATATTAAAAAATAATAAACACAATATTCATAATTTTAACAAATAAAAAACATAACAATAATTATCAATATAAAAGTAAAAGAGATAATAAGAAAAATCAAACACTGAGATTTATAGTGGTTCGGCATGCCGAGCCTATGTCCATTTCCCAAGAAACCTCATTGACAATTTCTTTACTATCAAAATGAATTAATACACCACCAAGCCTTCACCAAGCATGTGGATTTTGCACAGGTCTTATTTTTATCTATTAAGCCTCACTCAACAATAAATTCCTCACTCTTACAAAATTCCTTCACAAAATAATAAATAAAGATAAGAGGTACTCAATCCTCATTTACAATAATTCTCTCACAAAGAATATATATGAAAATGTAAGAACAAAGACTACACTTAGATCTGAAAGTGAAAGAGCATAATACAATACACTCAAACTTTTGGAACACACAGATTTTTATCTTCAAGTTGTTGATCTTTCTCTATACAAAACACTTCTATTTATACACAAAAAAATACCTATTGGAGGTAGGACGCTCATTGCTGACGTCATGGATTACGTGGGCACGCTTCTTGACAGAACAAAAGACATCTATTTTGTTTTCAATAAATACAACATGTGGCGCCCTTTTCTTTTGTCACAAATTGTTGCTAGATAATTGAACAAACTTACTAACATGTGGATTTTTACCATTGTATATATTTACATATATATATATATATATATAAAGAATTGAGGTAAAAATAATGTGCTTGCAAAGTCCACATTTTCTTTTTTATAAAATTAATTTATATAGAAAATATAGCTTTAGCATTTCATTTTCAAACTACAACATATGAAATGTGTTGCAACTTTTCAACCTTTTCTTTTTATATTATATTAATATATATATATATATATATATATAAGCAAAGGACGTAAAAAATATACAGCACCGCTCCACCATGCTACTTTATATTTTATATAAGATGCAATTCTCATCTTTACTAACTTTGTATTATAATATATATTTACATAATATATTTAAAGTATGTAAAATAATTGCACATGATACTCATTATGTGGGTATGTCCAACATACAAAAAAGATGCAAAATAATTTTGAATTCGGTGCAATATGTATTAAAAAGATATAATACAATTTTACTCAAAAGAGACAATCATATCAAATTTATCAAAAGATGAATAGTAATCAATTGAATTATTCAAAACATTAATAGTAAAATTTTCAAAATATTTTTATTTAAATAATATTTATAACAAATGTATCATACAATATATATTTTAAACAGATAATACTTTGTGTCAAATAATATAAAATATGTATATTATTTTAAAAAATTCAATTAATATTTTAGATATCATCAAAATTAAACAACATGATTAACAATCTCCTCCTTTTTTATGATGGTAATATTTGTATGGATTTGACACAAAATAAAAATCAACAACTTATTTGATAATTTTTCAAAATAAAATATTTGATAATTTAAAGCACATGCATGCACAACAATTCAAAAAAAAAAAATGTATAGCAATTCAAAATCATTTTTTTTCTTTCCCTTTGACATCATCAAAATAAAATATAGAGATAAGAAACAAACACATTTGATTAAATAATATGAGATGCCAAAATTATAATAATGGTCCTTAGGTCTTGTTCAAATCATTGTGGGGATTTTGGAGCATCTCCGACGCCCGAAATGTTGACAAACAAGAGATTTGAGCAGATATGCATCGATTATTGGATCGGTGGAGTGTATAAAAAGTGACAAAGAGAATAGGCAGAGATGCGAAATCGTCAAGTGTTGTTAGAGAAAATTTTGTTTTACCTTCTTATGTAATCATGTCATTCCTTACCTTAGCCATCAATAGTTCTGACATGCATGAGGTGCCTGTAATGCAGGCAAATGAGAGGGTTACCAATGGTGCAGTCACACGTTATTCTTGTAAACAAGAGTCCTAGTGTTGTTGGTAATCAGAATGATATCAATGCTATTAATAATACTATGGCGCCTAGTACACAGGCAATGATTGCAGTTTATAATATAGCTCAACGGCTACAAGCAAGAATATAAGAAAATCAGCAATGAAGAGATAATGTGTGCTTGTTAAAACAACAATTAACTAATATTTGTCAAGAGAAAAGAGAGCTAGAAAGGAAAAATTCACAGTTGGAGAATGCGGTGCAATATTATGCAACGGTTATAATGCCAAGACTCACAGAAATCGAAAATAGAAAGAGGCATGTAAAGGAGGCTCACGAGAAGTTGTTGAGAGAAGTGAAACGAAAAAAAATCTGTGAAGCCTTCTGAAAACTTATATGTAATTGAGTAATATTTTCTTCTTCTAAAAACAAGCATTTCTCTTTGAAAAAAATTTGTCTTTGCAAAAAAATTGTTGATGCAGGTAGAGTAAAAATTATATATACTCCCACTAAAATTATGCACAGAATATACAAACACCATCTTAAGATTACTCGTATTTTTATGTTTTATTTTTATTTCATTGATGTAATCTCAAAAGATTACATAATACGAATCTCCTCCTAAATTAATGCACAAAAAAAATTACACAAATTATAAAAAACAGATTATTAATTTATAATACCAAGGGCCATTAAGATCCGACCAAAAACAACTACACCAAGTGCACTAGCATAAAAATAGAAAATACAGATAAAAATAATTTCTTCAGACAGGATACAAGCAATTATTATTAAATTCAAGAGAGTTTGTCGCACATACAATCATATAAAAAATATAACACAGTGCAACAATAATTATAACATGTTGATCGGCGACAATGTTGATGATTGGAAATAATGGAGAAGATTGGGAATGAATTTTTGTAGATCGGTGATAGATCTTGGTGGATCAGTTACGGATCTTGATAGATCGATAATGAAACTTGAGGAATCGGAAATGATGTCGAAGATTGGTGATGAAGATTTTGTGGAGAGTAGTGATGGATCTCAGTACATCGGTGAGGGATTTGGGTGGATAATGGTAGTGGTGAAAGTGATGGATGATGTTGTAGATGGTGGAGCTGGTGGTGGACAATGGTGAGGATGAAAATGGTGTCTGAGGAATAGAGGAAGAAAGAGAGAGCGAAAGAAAGAGAGAAAAAGCGAGAGAGAGAGATAGACAGACAGAGAGAATATATAAAATATTTTTTGTTTAATTTTTTTATTGTTATTAATTTTTTTATTTTAAAATTTAAATTTTATTTATTTATTTATATTTAAAAGATTAAACATCATATATGAGTATTCATCATACCAAGTTCAGTTCTAATACAACAAAATTGTTCTTTATTAAAAGACTTGGTAAACATGTCAGCTAATTGACGATTTGTAGGCACAAATTCGAGTTCAATGTCACTTTTGAATACATGATCTCTTAGAAAATGATATCTTATTTCAATGTGTTTAGTGCGTAAGTGCTGAATAGGATTTTTTGAAAGGTTAATGACACTTGTGTTGTCACATTTTATAAGAATATGATCATAGTAAAGTCCAAAATCTTGAAGTTATTGTTTCATCCAAAGTAATTGTGCACAACGCCCAGCGACGGCAATGTATTCTGCTTTAGCAGTTGACAGAACATTGAATTTTGTTTTGCAAAACCAAAAAGTAAGTGAGTACCAAGAAAGTGACAAGTACCACTTGTGCTTTTTCAATTAAGTCTACATCTTACAAAGTCGATATCCAAGTAACCAAAAAGTTCAAAAGTAGTTCCCTTAGGATACCATAATCCCAAATTTAGAGTGCCAACAAGATATCTGAAAATATGTTTGACTGAGGTGATTTGTGACTCTTTTGGTGTGGATTGAAAATGTGCACACATACAAACACTAAACATTATATCGGGTCTACTTGCAATAAGATAGAGTAAGGAACCAATCATACCTCGATATTTCTTTTCATCTACGGGTTTACCTTACTCATCTTTGTCGATTTTTATTGATGTGCTCATTGGAGTTGCTTCAAGCTTTGATGATTTCATTTCAAACATTTTGAGTAGATCATTGATATATTTCATTTGATTTAAATGGATTCCATCATTAATTTGTTTAATTTGTAGACCAAGGAAGTAATTTAACTCCCCCATCATACTCATTTCAAATTTACTCTACATATCTTTAGCAAATTCTTTGCACAAATTTTCATTAGTAGCACCAAAAATAATATCATCAACATAAATTTGAACAATTAGCATATCCTCCTTTTTGGTTTTTATAAAAATGTTGTATCAATTTTTCCTTTAGAAAATCCTTTGTCAAGTAGAAAATTATTTAATCTTTCATATCACACTCTACGAGCTTGTTTTAAACCATATAAAACTTTTAAAAGTTTGAAAACATGATCCGGGTATTTATGACTTTCAAAATCGAGAGGCTATTCAACATAAACTTCCTCCAAAATGTATCCATTTAAGAAAGCACTTTTAACATCTATTTGATACAATTTGAAATCCACTACAACAAAATGGTTCTTTAATGACAAAATTACTTCGTCTCCAATAGTACAATTTTCGTCACCAAACTGATCTGTGACGAAATTATTTCGTCACCACATTCGTCACCTATTGGTCGTCACAAAAAGTACCTGGTGACGAAATTTTATTTTGTCACCAATTATTGGTACTTGGTGACGAAACATTTCGTCACTAAATGTTAAATATTTTCACCTATAATGTCTATTTCGTCACTAAAATTAAATAAAATTTTATTCTATTTGTTTTGGGTGACGAAATATTTCGTCATTAAAAATAGTGATAAAATTTTTAGTGACAAAAATATTTGTCACCAAAAGATGTAAAAAAAGACCCTTTAGTGACAAAATTTTTGTCAATAAATATTTTAATTTAGTGACGAAATACTGAACATGTGTGACGAAATTATTTGTTGAGATTAGAAAATTTTAGCGACAATTTTTTTTTGTCGCCAATAATAAATAAATTTTAAAAATTGTGGCATATATATTTGCAATTTATATATATTTTTTTCAATAAGCAATCCTGTGCATTTTAATTATTTATTCAATAAAATATCTAATATTAATCAATATAAAATTAAACTGTTCATTTTCATTAAATAACACAAGCAAAATACATGTCTCATAGTATCAAGAAATTAATATATAACATCAATTATAGTAAAATCAAAACTGCGACAACACAATCAAAATAACTTATGCATTTTAATATTCTGTTCAATATAATATCCATTACAGATCATTACAAAAACCTGTTCATTTGCATAAAGCGACAACATAGTCAAAATATATGTTTGATAGTATCAACAAAAAGATAAGATCCATCACAATATAATCACAACCCGTGACAACATAGTCAAAATACATGTTTGGTAATATCAACAAAAAGTACAATGGCACTATGATGGATACGTGTCTAGTAATTTCAACAAAAAGTTCTTGCTATGCAGGTTACCAAATTCGTTCATCTCCAATCTGCCATTTAAAAAAAAAAAAAACAAAAAAAAAAACAACAACAACAACAACAACAACAAAAGGTTAAAGAAACCATTCACTAAATATGTGAATATGCAACCTAAAAGAGAAAATATGAAAACTTCGAAGTAAATTTCAAACCAAAATTTATTGTGTTTGTTCCGTAAATTTTTACAACTTACATTAGGTCCTCCCAAGGTGTTCATGATGTTTCTCGGGCCTTTTAACGACGATTTCAAGCTTTTACTCCCTAATGGCCTATTTTCAAGCCTAAATGTTTTCTAACCGAGAGTCCTATGATTGTTCTGTAAGTTTTCACAACTTATGTTGATCCCTCCCAATGCGTTCATGATAATTTCTAGACCTTTTTGTGCTTATTTAACAATTTTGCCCCCCGATGACTTATTTTCATGCCTAAGTGTTGGAAATTTACAAATTTGAAAGTAGTTTTTAAATTGGGAGTCTCATGCTTGTTCTATAAATTTTCATAATTTACATTGGTTACTCTCGAGGTGTTCATGATGTTTCCCAACCCTTATTCATATTTCATTATTTTGTCCCTCAATGACCTATTTTCAAACTTAAGTGTAGGAAAAATACATAATTGAAAGTAATTTTCAAACTAGGAGTCATGTGCTTGTTTCAATGGGGAGCCACGTATGTTGTCACTCAACTCTCAACAAAAATCAAAGCAATACATAAGGTAAAACCCATCAACCCACAACAAGATAAAAGGAAAACACGCTAGAGAATTTAGAGGTACATTCACTCAACCCTCAACCAAAAAGCTCCCTAATATAAGTAACTTTAATATCTTAGTAAAATCTACTGAGATGAAAAAGCTTTCAGCACTACATGAAAACAAAAAATGAAAAAAAATAAAGAAGAAAAAGCAGACAACGAATGATGAGAATCCACCACCTACTGTCAATGAAGATTTTGAAGTAGAAAAACATAAATCATTCATTATAATTTTGTAACTGTTGGCATGAACACAATGAATGTTGAGAATCCACCACCCACTTTATTTTTACCTAAATTACATATATATATATATATATATATATATTAACTCGCTGTGCTGAGTAGGGAAAAAAATTAGAATGATGATATGACATGATTATGGATACATGATATATTACTCAGTAATTATTATATTAGTATAATAACAAATCTCACTATATGTAAATGTGACAAGTACACATTATATTAATATAGAGAATTTCATTTTAATAGTAAAATTCAGCATTTTACCGACACTAGATTGGGGGGCTGCCTCCCTCTGTGCCTCTATATCGACATCAAGTGGCTGTTGAGTGTTGGGTCTCCACATTGTCATGTAAATCCTCATTCCAAACAAAAATTGCCTCATGCGAAGGTTGAAGAGATGACTGCACCAATCGTTTTGGTGGCATTGGTAAGCCCTATGAAAGCCCAACCTGGTCAAGCACCACATAACGAAATGATGAAGCTGAACAAGAGACATAAACCACCAATAAACTCAAGACTACAAGATCTAAACCAAAATAACAACATCAACTAAACACCTCTAAATAAAAAAAAAAAAACTCCAAGCAGAGACCACAGTGACCTCTAGCCCAGGACACTAACACAGCAGAGGCATCAGAACAACATATACACAGATTACACAGCATATACACAACTACAACATGTACCCACTTCACTTAACAGAGCAGCAAACCAGACCTGCCCAGCCTAAACACAGCAGCAGCATATACACAGGTTGTAGCAGTAGGTAGCTCAACCAATGTATAACTGAGCAGCATAACTACTCAAAATTGTTCTATAACGGATGGACAGCTTGCTCCAAAGCCTCACTTAATTGATCCTGGAAAGACAAGCAATCAATACACTCAATAGAAACAAACATCAACAGTAACTGCATCAAAATCTCACTGATTTATTACTACCATCACTCAACCCACATATGAACACTCCAACACAGAAAGAGAGCAGTTATCACCACAAAAAACCTAACAAAAATATATGCTCACACCACTCAACTCTCAACTCTCAACAATAACATCCCTTAATTGAGGACCAGCTAGTACCTGCACAAAAACACAACTGGAAATATAGAGATCTCACAACCACTCAACCCTCAAAAGTTTGTATCAAACACAATTCACAGCCCTAATATAAGAGCTCACCATCCCTCAACCCACACATCTCTACACTGTGTACCAGCTTTGAAAAACCTGCATTAACAAAAGTTAGCAAAAAAATAAATAATAAAAAGGAGACTAGCACCTATTGATGTAGTCACTTCACTTAACCCACTTCCCTAAAAAGGAGACCAGCATACACCTCCAAGGCCCTGCACACTCACCAGAACATTAGAGATAATGCATCCCAGTTACAGCAAATACAAGCCACTCTTAAGACCACATCATCCACACCAATTACCTACTGTCAGATTTCAAGAGACAAAACAAAAACAAAAACAAAACATGTGTCAGGATCCATATGTGTAAAGCAAAATATTTTCTTGAAGAGACAACAAAATATATCATAAGCATGTAATGGAATTGGCAGTAGGGGTCTCACTCTTTTCTCTTGTCTCTTGTTTCAATTATTATATATATATATATATATATATTGGAATAAGTAGAACTTTCTAGATATTTGATAACAAACAACATAACAAAAACACACCCGGAAATATAAAAGCTAAAATAATCATACCCAGTGTAGTAATCCTTAGGTAGATAAACATCCTCTATCAAACCAAATTGTTCAAATGAGATTCTAAGATCTTCTGGCCAGTAAAGAATCAAGTAGAATCATTAGATTTCCTCTTTCTTCTTTTTTTTTTTTAAGAGGGTGTAAGAGAATAATAACATTGAAAACAATCATATAATGACAAGATCGAGGTTTAAAATGATACTTGTTACATATTTAGAAGAAAAACTCACCTACCCAAAAAAAAAGTAAATAACAATTTGGGCATATGGGTCTATGGCTCCACTTGCCATGTGGCTCGACCATGTCACCACTACATCACCTTCTCCAAGTTCTCTAACCACGTGTGAGCCTCAAGAGGTGACACATGGATCAATAGGCATAAGGCTTTTTGACCCTGCCCCATTGCCAATTCCTACATAAGGTTCCTATGTCAACCTACCAATTCCCTATACACCCACAACCGCAAATCCCGTTAAGTTCATAACGATTGTGAACATTGAAAAAATGAACTCCAGTGCCATGGATCATATTGACATTAGATTGAACTCATATATATTGGGACAAAAAAGTTTTTGCTAAACCCACTAGAAATTCATGAGAAACCGTAACAATGAAATGCTAAGCAACAAAGAATCAAATACTTGAGGTAGCCCCTGTAACTGTTGGTGAATCTATTCAATTCCTATTTGGTTGTTCACATCCAGCCAACATTTCTTCTCATTCATCAAAATGCCCAATATTGCTAAACGATTTTACTCATCAAACCATCCCAAAATTTAAATGCAAACTCGTAAACCACAAATCAACACACTAAAGTAGTAATTATATCAATATGTATATATATATATATATATATATATATATGTACGGGGAGGAACTAATTCTCCTCGTATAATCCTGTTGACCAAGTCCACGCTCCTCCGTACGACGTCGCTTTGTCACCTGAAAACACAAACGTGAGCTAGCCGGCGGGTGTGTGCCGGAAACCTCTCCGATGCCTAAGTCAGAAAACTTGACAAATAGACAAAGCTCTAAGTTCTCAGAAAGATTATGTTCAATTACCTCCTCCAAGGTGATGCTTGTGAGCTTTTATAAGTTTCATATGGCACAATCCTAATAGGACTTGTACTTCTCCATGCAGAGTCCTCCTAGGATTCATTCTCCTAAGGATAATGCTTATCCTTTTACACCCTCCCCACTGCTTAAACCAAGTGGGATGGTTTTCTTCATGGCCGAACTACAACATGACCGAAATAACACTGGCTATGCTGAGCCACATAGAAGGCCGAACTATCCTTAGCTCGGTCTTCTCCTCTAACTCATTACTTCGGCTGCCCTTGTTCAACCTTGGTGCGTTTAGATCAAACTTCCAAGTAGCAAGTTCTGACTGACCTAGCCAGAGTATGTCATGACCGGACTAACTCCGAAGCCGGTCTTCCCAGAGCATACTGCGACCGGACTAACTCCAAGACCCTACTCCGAGTTGTCTCTGGACCGGAGTAGATTTACTCTTCCTTGGGCCGAAGCAACTATCTCTTCTTGAGCCGGAATAAACTCACCTCCTTGGGCCGAAGTAACTTTGTCTCCCCAAGGCCGGAGTAACCTTGCCCTCTAGGCCGGAGTATTCAGTACGGCCTTTTTACCTAGTCCTCTGCGCTTTGGGCCTCAAAACCCAACTCGAAGCTCGGCCCAATTTTTCCAAAAATTACCCTCTCAATTGCCCCTTAATTCCATCTGTGCAACATGATTGGGATTACCAGCCTTCTGGCCGAGCTAGAGTTTGTTACGCTTTTTCAGCCGAGCTAAAAAACCCTTTTAGCCTTTCCAGCCGAACTAAGTTTACCTCGGGTATCACTATGTCCGGTCAAAACGTCTCTTCAGTCATAGTGTCTGTAACGCTTCCCATTCCAGTGACACGTGGCAGGCTCTGATGGGCTAAGGACGGCTGTCACGCCGTCTTCGTGCTTTGAGATCTCGAGACGGTTCCCGCCCAAATTTTGGGCTCTCTAACAAAAGTGAACCCTAAGGCTAGGGTATCTTCACTTTTACCACCCTTCATACTCTCCCTCTGCTTTTTTTTGGCTGCTCGAGTTCTTGAGCTTTAAGCTTACTGTGTTCGTGCTTCCGTTGCTGCCACTGCCTCATCTTCAACTTCTTCTTCTCCAAACTGGTAAGTTCTGAGAAAACTTGTTGTTGTTTTTTGCTTTCTTCATTTCTGTTTTTTCTATCTGGGTGAAGCATGCTCGTGTATTCCTTGTTTTTGCTTCTGTACTTTCACGAAAAAATGAATAGAACTTGTATGTGTATGAACTGTTATGTAGAAAAACAAGCCTCAGATCCAAAATCACATTGCGACCGAACTAGGATTCTGTTTGCCCCTAATACGTAGACTTCTGTAGTTAATAACCGAACTAGAACTTGTAGGAATGTCAGTAGTTTCCTCTGAACCACTCTAGCCAAGATAAGATTACCGAACAAGCTTGCATGTACCGAACTAGGTACTTCGGTCTCCAACCGAGCTAAGACCTTGGGGCCAAGCCGGCTTTCTTAGTTCTGAAACCGAACTCAGAAAGCCGCCCCTAGGGGCTCAGCCGGAGTAACTTTCCTTACATCGCAACCGATTTAGGCCTTGGGACTAAACCAGCTTTCTTAGTTTTTTAGACCGAACTCAGAAAGCTGCCCCTAGACGTTAAACCGGTCTAAACTGCTCCAAACCGAGCTAACAAACATTCTGAAGAGCCGAGGTAGAACCAGCCCACTAAGCCGAAGTAGGATTTGTATATCTTGCTTATAATTTGTAGCGCGGTCCAACGATCTGTGCTTAACCCCTTTGTTTTCTACTTTGCAGACTTAGGTTGCCCAGGCACTCCCGCGTGTGCTCAACCGAGCTACTGAGCCTAGTTTTGGTACCGAAATAATTTATTCATAAATTATACAATAAATGGGTAAGTATAGATATTTAGTCGAAACCCCTGGTGGCCTGGCCGAATTTAGGCAAGATTACCAGATTCCTGAAGATGTCCATCTGGCGCTGGCCAAAAAAGATGCTACCCCCTGGAACAATGAAGGCTTTGTGCCTTTTACCCTTCAATCCATAATAGAGACCGGACTACGGTTTCCTGTCCAACCGCTAATCTGCGAATTTCTTAGACAGACTAGGTTATGTCCCACCCAACTATCCACCAATACGTACCGTATTATCATGGGGATAGCCGCATTAAACCACCAAACCGGACTGAATCTTGGTCTAGCCGAGATCTTTCACCAATACTCTATCGGCTCAAAGAATGCTGGGTGGGTCTACTACCTTAGAATTCGCCGCCGCCGAGAGAAGATAATCAAGCACACTCCGGACAAAGATCTTAACGATGACGATTTCTTTTGGGTCTCTGGGAACTTTGAGGATTTTCAAGCTCAAATTCCTGGCCGACCCATAAATTGGAAAATGGGAGAGCCTGGTAATTTTACTTCGGTCTTCTGCTTTGTAAGTTATCTCGGTTGTTTAGTCTGTTAGCCGAACTAATACTTCTCTTTTTTGCAGATTTTGCCCATCTCCATTCCCTGTATAGCTATCCTAACCTCGGAGTCTTGCGAGCCGCTTTTCGGGTTAAAGAAAGGGATTGGGCCAAGCTTCTAAATTTCGAACCGACCTACCGTTACAGCGGTCGACGAAAAGCAAAGGTGACTGACTTCCTTCTTGAAGAGGCACCGGAACCGGACCCAACTCTGCCCGAGATAAGACTTGTCCCTTTATCCGCAGAAGAAGAGATGGCGAAAAGGAGTAGAGTCAGGGCCCTTCTCACCGAAACAGCTAGGCCCGAAGTGGCGCCTTCCAGCCAACCGCAGCCTGCTGTTGTCGCCCTTCCTTCCCAACAGCCATCCTCTTCCCGCCGAACCAAACGTGCCCGAACTTCCGAACCCGAACGGGTTTTGATTGATGAAGAAACTCCTATTCGGCCGAGCTTACCACCGAGCCCCCAACCGGAGTCTTCCGACCGAACCATCGGCTGCTGGGCACCGAAATTAACCTTCAACGACCGAGACATTCTAGACACAGACTCGGTCGTTGCTGAGAAAGACCACCTGTTGGCCATCAACCTGGCCAAGAGCGTGTGTCTGCCCAAAGACATGGAACATCACCAAAAACAGTTAACCACCGAGCTGAAGTCCATCCGGTCTGCTACTAAGTCCATGATTCTGGTTAGTGACTTCGGTTGCTTTTCTGTTTATGTTTCTTTTTCTTTTTAACTCTTTCTTCGGTTAAAGGGAAGTTGTTTGCTTTGTCAGGCCATTCAAAAGAACCAAATCACCCACAGGAGAGTACTGGAGCTGAGGAAAGTGACAAGGCAAGCGGCGGCCGAGGCAGAGGCGAAATCGGCCGAACTAGAGTTGGCCAGAAAGGAAATGGCCGAACTCCGAGGTGAGGTCGGTCGTTTGACCGGAATGGTTAGTTCGGCCGAGGCCGAAAAGCAAAAGACTGCCATTGTGCTGAAGGACAAGTACTTGCGCGAGTTGCTAAAACTTGAGAGAAAGAAGGATGCCGAAATAAAGGAGAGGGTAAAACAGGCTGACCAGCAGGGCTTCAAGAGAGCAGAGGACGCTTACGCCCAACAATGTAATGCTGCCAAGGATCTTTTCTTTAAGTGCGGCTGGAGGGGAGCCGTTGAGAAGCTCGGTCATGATCCTCAGACCGAGGTTTTCAACCCTCCAGCCTATTTCATACCTAACTCCTTGATGGAATATGCCACGGCCATGCAACAGCAGTTCCTTGAGGGCTCAGATGATGAAGATTCTGATGAAGACTCTGCCCCTGGGGATACTTCGGTTGTGAATGTGGATCAGATAGATCGGCCCGAGTCCAGAGTGGAAGATCTGACTATTGAACAGCCAAATGAAACTGTGGCTCCGGTCGATACCACTGTTGTGACTGAAGGAGTCCTGCCGCCAGAAACCGGTCTTCCAGCTGACACTGATGCTTCCTTTGATGCCGAGGTAGATGAACTTTTCTCTTAAATTTGTACTCTTTTCTTTGTAACCGAACTAAGCCCCCTTGTAATGACTTCTTTTTCGAATGAAAATTTTACTTCTCTTATTCCAGTTATTGTGTGTATGCTTGCATTTTGGTTGGTTAAACTATACTTACCAGCCAACCACTCCTTAGCCGACATAATTACTTCGGCTGAGGAGTATTAAGTGTTGGTTTAATCCAGCCAACCACTCTTCAGCCTTACACTTACTTCGGCTGAAGAGTAACAAGAGTTGGTTTATTCCAGCCAACCACCCTTCAGCCTTACACTTACTTCGGCTGAAGAGTAACAAGTGTTGGTTTATTCCAGCCAACCACTCTTCAGCCGTACACTTACTTCGGCTGAAGAGTAACAAGTGTTGGTTTAATCCAGCCAACCACTCTTCAGCCTTACACTTACTTCGGCTGAAGAGTAACAGGAGTTGGTTTATTCCAGCCAACCACTCTTCAGCCTTACACTTACTTCGGCTGAAGAGTAACAGGAGTTGGTTTATTCCAGCCAACCACCCTTTACACTTACTTCGGCTGAAGAGTAACAAGTGTTGGTTTATTCCAGCCAACCACTCTTCAGCCGTACACTTACTTCGGCTGAAGAGTAACAAGTGTTGGTTTATTCCAGCCAACCACTCTTCAGCCGTACACTTACTTCGGCTGAAGAGTAACAGGAGTTGGTTTATTCCAGCCAACCATTCTTCAGCCGTACACTTACTTCGGCTGAAGAGTAACAGGAGTTGGTTTATTCCAGCCAACCACTCTTCAGCCTTATACTTACTTCGGCTGAAGAGTAACAAGAGTTGGTTTATTCCAGCCAACCACTCTTCAGCCGTACACTTACTTCGGCTGAAGAGTAACAAGTGTTGGTTTATTCCAGCCAACCACTCTTCAGCCGTACACTTACTTCGGCTGAAGAGTAACAGGAGTTGGTTTATTCCAGCCAACTATTGAGTTAGTTTTTCCAGCTAACTTGGAATAGAATGCTTGCAATAAACTTAGTCTCTAAAGCTAACTTTTACAAAGAATAATTTGTGCTAAAAAGAATTGCTCATTTTATTGAAGGAAGAGAAAATTACATGTTTGAAAAAGAAAAGCTAAAAGTAAAATAACTTGAGATTGGCCGTATTCCATGGCCTAGGGATTGCCTTGCCATCCTTGTCTTCTAGGTGGTATGCCCCTTTGCCGGCTAACCCAACCACCTTATAGGGACCTTCCCAATTGGGGCCTAACTTGCCGTCTCCTGGGACCAAGGTGTTTCCCATTACTTTGCGCAGTACCCAATCGCCAATTTTGAATTGTCTTGGATGAACCTTTTTGCTGTATTTTTTGATTAACTCTCGTTGGTATGCGGCGATGTGGACCAACGCTCTTTCTCTTCTTTCTTCTGCAAGGTTGAGTTCTAAGGCTATGGCTTCTCCATTTAAGTCTGGATCAAAATTTTCGCTTCGAATTGTGGGGAGGCCAACTTCTAGTGGGATCACCGCTTCCATTCCATATGCTAAGGAGAATGGTGTTTCTCCTGTTGATCGCCGAGGTGTGGTGCGGTAGGCCCATAAAACATGAGGAAGTTCATCCGCCCACTTGCCTTTCGCTTTCTCTAGCCTTTTCTTTAGTCCATCCAAGACGACTTTATTTGATGCTTCAGCCTGCCCATTTGCTTGAGGATACGCCGGTGTGGAATTGTAGAACTCTATCTTGTATTCTTCACAGAAGCTTCTGAAGATTCTGCCGTCGAACTGAGTTCCATTGTCTGAGATCAGTGCTTTTGGTATGCCAAACCGAGTGATAATATTTTTCCAAACGAACTTCTTCACATCTTTTTCTTTGATTGATGCCAATGCTTCTGCTTCCACCCATTTTGTGAAGTAGTCTGTTGCTGCGAGAAAGAATTTTCTGCCTCCGGGTGCTGTTGGAAGTGGTCCTACTATGTCTAAGCCCCACATTGCGAAAGGCCATGGGCTAGTTAAAGGTAGGAGTTCTCTTGCTGGTTGATGTATTTGGTGCGCGAATTTCTGGCATTTTTCACACCTCTTCACATATTTCTCTGAGTCTGCTTGCATATATGGCCACCAATATCCTTGCGAAATAGCCCTGTAAGCGAGCGACCTTCCCCCTTGATGACTTCCACATACCCCTTCATGTATTTCGAACAGGAAGGCTTCTACTTTGCTGGGATGAACGCACTTGAGGTAAGGCCCAGAGAATGACTTCTTGTATAATGCCAAGGATGGAGATAGCCAAAATCGCTGCGACTTTGCCCTTATTTTGTTGGCTTCTTTTTTCTCTGCTGGTAGGATGCCGTCTTTTAGGAACAGGATGATGGGATCCATCCATGAAGGGCCTAATTCAGTGCAATATACTTCTTCTGCTTCGGGGTCTTCTATACTTGGTCTTGGTAAGAAGTCGATGAGTAATGGATGAGGGATCGATGTATCTGCCATTGAGGCCAGGCCTGCTAGCTCGTCCGCTCGGCTGTTTTCCTCCCTGCCAATTTGTTCTATCCTTACCACATCAAACTTCTTGATCTCTGTTCTGACTAACTCTTGGTACTTGGCCATTCTGTCGTCCTTTGCTTCGTATTCGCCCGAAATTTGGTTTACCACCAGCAGAGAGTCACTGTATACCATTAGTTCGGCTGCTTTCATGAAGTGTGCTGACTTGAGTCCTGCGATAAGCGCCTCATACTCTGCTTCATTGTTGGATGCTGGGAAGCCAAGGTTGATTGCTTGCTCTATAACCAGGCCGTCTGGAGAGATGAGGACTATGCCAAGCCCTGCACCATGTCGGTTGGATGCTCCATCCACAAAGAGCTTCCACATCTCTCCAACAAATAGTTTCCAGCATGTGGAAGGGTCAGATGATGCCGTGGGGTCAAGGATGGTGTTTTCTTCAAAGTCCATATTGGCTGTCTGCCCTTCGTCCTCTGTTTGAAGTGCTGGTGAGCCTTCGTTTGGCTCCTCCTTGTCGTCCTTAATGTGGTCTGCCTTTGTGCTTGATGGACTACTTTCCACTAGGGGTTGCGCTATTCCGGCGTCAACTTCCGTCCTTAGTTCGGTTGATGGACTATCTTTCACTAGGGGTTGTGCTATTCCGGCGTCAACTTCCGTCCCTAGTTCGGTTGAGTCAGTCAGGTCGACTGGGCAGATATGATGACTTCCAGGAGTAAACTCTGCGACGAAGTCTGCCAAAGATTGAGCTTTTATTGCGGTCTTCGGTTGGAACTTGATATCGAATTGTCCCAACTCTACTGCCCATTTCAAAATTCGCCCACTGAAGTTCGCCCTTTCAAACAGAGCTTTTAAGGCAAAGGCCGTGAGGACGACTATGGTGTGGGCATGGAAGTAGTGCGCCAATTTCCTGGATGCCATCATTAATGCTAATGCTAGTTTCTCCAATGGTAAGTACCTTGTTTCGGCTCCCAATAATGTCTTGCTGACATAAAAGATGGGCAAGTGTTGTATTCCTTCTGCACGAACCAACACTGCGCTGACTGCGTGTTGAGAGACTGCTAGGTACAAAAAGAGTTCTTCACCAGGTACTGGAGTAACAAGAAGTGGTGGGGAAGACATGTATTCCTTTAAGCTTTCCAGAGCTCGGTCGCATTCTTCATCCCACTCAAACTTGGCCTTTAAAGCTTGGAAGAACGGTCGTAGTCTGTCCGACGATCTGCTTATGAACCGGTTGAGTGCAGCCGCCATACCAGTAAGATGCTGCACTTCTTTGACTGAGTTTGGTCTCTCCAACTCCTGGATCGCTTTGATCTGAGAGGGGTCGGCTTCTATACCTCGGTTGGTCACCAGGAAGCCCAAGAATTTGCCAGATCCAACTCCGAATGCGCATTTGGACGCATTGAGGCGTAGCTTGTGTTTCTTCAGGATCTGGAACATCTCGCCTAAGTCTTTCAGATGGTCATTCTCATCCTTGCTTTTGACCACCATGTCGTCGATGTACGCCTCCATTGTTCTGCCTAACAATGGTTCAAACATCTTGGTGACCATCCTTTGGAATGTCGCCCCTGCGTTCTTTAGGCCAAAGGGCATGACCTTGTAGCAATATAACCCCCTTGGTGTTGTGAAGGAAGTGACCTCTTGGTCTGGTTCGTGCATGGCGATCTGGTGGTAGCCTCTGTATGCATCCAAAAAGCTAAGTCGGTTATGTCCTGCCGTTAAGTCCACCAGTTGATCTATCCTTGGTAGAGGGAAGCTATCTTTTGGGCACGCCTTGTTGACTGTTTTGTAGTCGACGCAGACGCGCCATTTACCATTCTTTTTTGGTACTACGACGGTGTTGGAGATCCATTTTGGGTAGTGCACTTCCCTTATTGCTCCTGCCTCCAGCAGGTTGCCCACCTCTTCTGCCACTATTTCGGCGTGGTGGAGTGCCGATCTGCGTGTACGTTGAATGACTGGTCTGGCGGATGGGTGGACATTGAGTTGGTGACTGATGAAGTTTGGATCAATGCCTGGCATGTCGTACGGTGTCCAGGCAAACACTTCGATATTAGAGGTCAAGAATTCCATGACCTCTAATCTCTCAGCGCTGGACAATGATGAGCCAAGCAAGAAGAACTTATCCGGGTTCTTCTCATCTATTTTTACCTCCACCAAGTCTTCCACCGCTTTTTGATCAGCTTCTTTGCCGACGTCAGCGAATAGTTCATTACTCTCTGGTTCTTCCACCGAATGAACGTATCCTTTGGCAGCTCGGCTTCCGTTTGCTGTGGCGAAGCACTGTTTTGACATGATCTGATCGCCATAGACTTCTTCAATTAAACCGGCGTCATTGGGGAACCGCATTACCTGATGGTATGATGACGCCACCGAACGCATGGCATGCAGCCATGTTCTGCCCAGGATGATGTTGTAGGTGGAGGGGACCTTCAATACCCAGAACTCCACCTGTTTTGATACACTTCCAGCTCTGACAGGAAGGATTATTTTGCCGACAGGCCACTCTGGCATGGAGTTGAATCCAATCAGGGGAGAAACTGCGGGTGCCAAGTCTTTGTCCTGCAGCTTTAGTTGCTTGAATGTGTCGTAATACATGATCTCACATGAACTACCCTGGTCAATCAGAATCCGCTTGACGTCAAAGTCCTTGACTCGGAGAGTGACAACCAGGGCATCATTATGGGGGCAGTAAATTCGCTCCAAGTCCTTATCCGAAAAGGACATGACGTTTGTTGCCTCTGTCCTCCCCTTCTTGATGGCGGGTTGGGAACTTAATACTTCCCTAAAGTGTTCAGCCTTCTTGATTGAACCTCTAAGCTCGCATACGCGCTCAGGTTCAAAAACTCCATGAATTACATTGATAATGCCTTGCGGTGGTGCGTCGTTTGGCATTCTGTTGGGTTGGTCATGATCTTGGGGGGCCGGTTGCGCTCCTCCTTCAATGTATTCATCCAAGTGGCCTGCTGCCACCAATTCTTCCAAGTGCTGTCTTAGTGGCGTGCAATTCTCAGTTCGGTGCCCTTTTTCTTTGTGGAAGGTGCACCGTGATCTGTCGTCGTAATTCTTCTGACCTTCTCCTAGCTTGGCTGGCCACTTGACAAAAGGCTTGTCTTTGATTTCGCTCAGAATCCGATATATTGGTTTTTTGAACACCGTTGTTATGGCAGTGCGGATTCTTAACCATCTTTTGTCTGGGTCTTCTCCGTTATCTTGTCTGCCACGCCCGTTTTTGTTACTTCGGTCAACCGTGTTGACCTTGGCAGGGGTTTTCTTTTCTGGTGCTGCGGTCGTGTTTGATCTTGTTTTAGCACGCGCGCCATCCTCTTCTACCCTGATGTGCTGATGCACTCTTTCCATCAGGGCCTCCATGGTGAGGGGTGGTGTCATGGTGATCGAATCTCTTAGTCGATTTCCTACTGGTAGGCCTCTTTTATATTGCGCAATGGCCAGATTGGTGGGGCAGTCTCCAATCTGGTTGAATGTCTCCCAGTAGCGACTGTTGTAAGATCTGAGGGTTTCTTTCTCACCCATGTCGATGGAGAGTAACTGGTCTATCTCCACCGGTGTTTTAGTATTTGTCCGAAACCTTGTTACGAACGCTTCTGCCAATTGGGCCCAGGAGGCTATGCTGCCCTCTGGGAGTTTTTCGAACCAAGTCAAGCCTAAGTCGCCCAGACTTGATGGGAAGAGTATGCACATTAGGGCCTCGTTTCGCCTGTACACAGCCATGACTTGGCGAAAGTGGCTCAGGTGAGAATACGGATCCGTCTTCCCTTCATATGTATTGAACTTCGGCTGAAGGAAGCCTGATGGTAGGGGAGCGTTTTCGATTGCTGGGACAAACGGCGAAGTCTGTAGTCTTGCCAATGCCTTGTCCGTTGGTTCGTAGGCCGGTCGCGGTATTGGCATTCCAACCTCGACGCTTCCGTGCGTCCGAGGAGCCAACCGTTGTAAGGCCGAAACTCGGTGTGGATCCCTTGCCCTGGCATCTTCCTTGCATCGTGCTTTTTCTTCTAGCACGGTTCGTAAGTCGGATGACCTGGGTAGCTCGGTTTGTCTGGATCTGGTTTGGTGTGAATGTGAAGGCCAATACGTGCTTCCTTCAGTGTATGATCTTTCGGATCTCGTCCTCTCAGACCTGGAGTGACGAGTCCTTGAAGATAAGGAATGAGTGTCGCCTGTCCTGAGGCTTCTGCTCTCTCCTTGAGAGGGTGTAGTATTCCTACTACGACTTTCTGAGTGGCGAGGGGGCGTCTTGTGCTTGCGCCCCTCTCCTGTCGCCACATCTTTGGTCTTCATCTGGCGTTTCAAGGCCTCCATGTCCGCCGCCATCCTCCGAATCAGTTCATCCTGTTCCTTTACGCGATCTTCCAGGACTTGAGGATCAATCCTCCTCCTTTGCCTGTCGGGACTTTGAGAGTGACGAGGGCTGCCATTCCGCCTTCCCCTGCCGCTCCTCCTGGAATTATGTTGTTGGGGCTCCAAGTCCGCCATGGGAGGGACAGCAGGTAATCCCTCACGCCTTGCGCCCCCTTCTGGAGTTAGTCCGTCGACGGCGGACTGCGGCAAGTCTTCAATGTGTGCCATTGAATGAGAAAAGGAGAAGCTTAGTCAAGAGGTTTTTGTTCTTGTCTGTTCTTCCCACAGACGGCGCCAATTGTACGGGGAGGAACTAATTCTCCTCGTATAATCCTGTTGACCAAGTCCACGCTCCTCCGTACGACGTCGCTTTGTCACCTGAAAACACAAACGTGAGCTAGCCGGCGGGTGTGTGCCGGAAACCTCTCCGATGCCTAAGTCAGAAAACTTGACAAATAGACAAAGCTCTAAGTTCTCAGAAAGATTATGTTCAATTACCTCCTCCAAGGTGATGCTTGTGAGCTTTTATAAGTTTCATATGGCACAATCCTAATAGGACTTGTACTTCTCCATGCAGAGTCCTCCTAGGATTCATTCTCCTAAGGATAATGCTTATCCTTTTACACCCTCCCCACTGCTTAAACCAAGTGGGATGGTTTTCTTCATGGCCGAACTACAACATGACCGAAATAACACTGGCTATGCTGAGCCACATAGAAGGCCGAACTATCCTTAGCTCGGTCTTCTCCTCTAACTCATTACTTCGGCTGCCCTTGTTCAACCTTGGTGCGTTTAGATCAAACTTCCAAGTAGCAAGTTCTGACTGACCTAGCCAGAGTATGTCATGACCGGACTAACTCCGAAGCCGGTCTTCCCAGAGCATACTGCGACCGGACTAACTCCAAGACCCTACTCCGAGTTGTCTCTGGACCGGAGTAGATTTACTCTTCCTTGGGCCGAAGCAACTATCTCTTCTTGAGCCGGAATAAACTCACCTCCTTGGGCCGAAGTAACTTTGTCTCCCCAAGGCCGGAGTAACCTTGCCCTCTAGGCCGGAGTATTCAGTACGGCCTTTTTACCTAGTCCTCTGCGCTTTGGGCCTCAAAACCCAACTCGAAGCTCGGCCCAATTTTTCCAAAAATTACCCTCTCAATATATATATATATATAGATCAAGGGATTGAAGGATGATAAAAAAAAAATAGAGAGAGAGATTAGAGACCTGGCGTTGAGGGAGATGTTGCGAACGAGGAGACCAGAAGGGGCAGGGGAGCGTCGGTCTTTGCGAGACCTGGTATCGCTTGCTACGCCTTGGGCCGTAGCTTTGGCTTCGGCTTCTGTACCTCCCCATTGCTGTGCTAATCTTCTATTGTCTTCTTCTTCTGCTTCTTCGTCTCTCTCTCTCTGAATTGAAACCTTAGTTGGATCGTGAAAAACCCTAACCCTAGAAATTACTGGTGCGTAGATAAAGAGAGTTCCACCCAGAGGGTCTAGAAACAACCATCACTGAAAATAATTATTTTATATATATATATATATATATTAATTAAAATTTTATTTTAACATCATCTTAATATTTTATAATATAAAATGATATAATTTTTCTTATCACAAATATACATTTCGTTTGATTGGGAAACACTATAAATATTCGCAATCCTCTCATAATAGCAATAACAAGTAATTCAAATGAAACATAGTTTAATTAATTGGATCCAAAATAAATGAAGTTTAATAATCTAAAATAAATTTTCGATTGAGACTAGATTACACAATATTTTAGATAAGCTCAAGATGGTCTCCATCATTTATATAATTAAAAAGGACCAAACAGTTGAGTAAGATTTACATATATAAATCCAAATTATAATGTCATGGGTCTTAAAACCCAAAGCTTCAATACCAAAATCCTACTATAAACTAAAATGAACGCTGTTCCATCCGTCATTTTTGAAAAATAAATACCCATCATTTAAATTTTGAATTTTATTTTTTCGGTCTTTACAAGAGTAGAGAAAGAACAATGTGGTTGCTTAGAGAGGTGATGTCGGAAGCAATACTGAACAATGAGAAGGGACAATGACAACGGGAAGTAGCAAGGGCAGAGAGAAGGAAGAAGTTATTGTGTGTGTGTGTGTGTGTGTGTTTTGAGAGAGAGAGAGAGAGGGGGGGAGGAAAACAATTAGATAAAAGGTGGGGAAAAATTAGTAACCTATTTTATTTTTCATTACCACCTAATTTTTCCTCCGAAATTAGTGACAAAATTATTTTCTCACCAAAAACAAAATTATTAACGATGAAAATAATTTTCTCACTAAATGATATCAAAATATTAAAAATTATTAGTGATGAAAATATATTCGTCACTAATAATTTTATAATTGGTGACCAATTTTTTCCTTACCAAAAGTCTCAAAATCCAAAAAAAAATGTAGGAAAATCTTTGGTGACAAAAAAATAAAAATAATGACGAAAAATAATTTTGTCACCTAATTTTTTTATTATGTATCAAGATTGGTGACGAAATTTTATTTTTCTCTCTAAATATGATACATTTGGAGACGAAAAATTGTTTTCTTCATTAAAAGGTACGTCTTTCGTGACAAAATTGATTTTCGTCATTAGTTTTCGTCTCTAAAGACTCTTTTTGTTGTAGTGATCTTTAAAACATGTAAAAGCAAGTAACATTCTAATAGCTTCAAGTCTAGCAACCAGCGCAAAAGTTTCATCAAAATAAATGTATTCTTCTTGATTATAACCTTGGGCTACTAATATAGATTTATTTCTAGTAACAACTCCGGATTCATCCATTTTGTTTGGAAAAACCCATTTTGTTCCAATAACTGGATGATCCTTAGGCCGAGGAGTCAAAAACCAAACTTCATTTCTTTCGAATTGATTTAATTCTTCTTGCATTGCGAAAATCCAATTTTTATCTTTTTCAACATCTAAAAACGATTTTGGTTCAATTTCTGTAATAAATGCTAAGTTACCACAAACATTTTTAATAGAGGAACGAGTTTTTATACCTTCCGCTGCATCACTTATGATAAGGTCTTTACAGTGGCCATGAGCATTCTTTCAATCCTTTGGTAGATTTGATTCGTTTTTTGGAAGAGCATATTCTTCTTCAAGATTTTTCATTGTGATTTTTTTTTTTTTTGTTCAGGAAATGGATTTTCTTCATTTGTTATGTAAATGCTCTCTATTCTTGGATCTATTTCTACAGTGTCATCACTTACAAGATTATTGGAAACAACGTTGTTAGATTCATCAAAGGCAACGTGTATAGATTCTTCAACAAGTAAAGTTCTTTTATTGAATACTCTATAAACTTTATTAGAATTCGAACAACCAAGAAATATAGCTTCATCCGATTTAGTATCAAATTTTTCTAAGTTATCTTTATTGTTATTTAATACAAAACATTTACAACCAAAAGTACACAAATGGCTAATATTAGGCTTTCTACCTTTCCAAAGTTCATAAGGGGTTTTCTTAAGAATATGTCTAATCATGGCACGGTTTACAACATAACATGCAGTGAAAACGGCTTCAGCCCAAAGATATCTAAGTAAATTATTCTCACAAAGCATAGTACGAGTCATTTCTTCAAGAGTTCAATTTTTTCTTTCAACCACACCGTTTTGTTGAGGAGTTCTAAGGGCTAAGAAAATTATGATATATTCCTAAGTCATCACAAAACATGAGAAAATCATCATTTTCAAATTATCCACCATGATCACTTCTAATACTACAAATATTAAGATTTTTTTCATTTTTAATTCTTTTACAAAGTCTTGATAAATTATAAAAAAAACTTTATTTTTGTGTGCTAAAAATAATACCCATGTATATCTAATATAATCATCAACATAAACAAGAGCATATGATTTTTCTCCTAAACTTAATGTTCTAGATAGTCTAAATAAATCAATATGCAAGAGTTGAAGCCGTTTAGTAGTTGAAACGATATTTTTGGATTTAAAAGAAATTCTAATTTGTTTTCCAAATTGACATGCATCACAAAGTTTGTCTTTTTCAAAAAAAAAAAAAAAAATTGGTAAACCAATGACTGACTCATTTTTTGAAAGTTTGGAAATTAATTCAAAATGAGCATGTCCTAATCTTCTATGCCAAAGCTAGCCATTATCATTTATAGCAGATAAACATTTAATATTAAAATGAGAAGACAAATCATGCAAATCAAACACATATACATTCTCATGTCTATAACCAACAAATAAAGTTTTATTTTCTAGGGTGTCCTTAATAGTGCAATGAGTTTTTTCAAAAATAACTATATAATCTTTATCACATAATTGACTAATGCTAAGCAAGTTATGTTTTAAACCTTCAAAAAGAAAAACATTTTCAATAATAGGAGAAAGATTTTTACCAATACATCCCACACCAATGATTTTACCCTTGTTATTATCGTCGAAAGTCATATATCTATCATCCTTTGGTTGGAGTATGGCGAACATAGCTTTATTTTCAGTCATGTGCCTCGAACATGCACTATCGAAATACCATCTATCGTTACTGGATTTTGTCTTGAAACATACCTACAAAAATTTGATTTTTCTATTGGTACCCATATTTTCTTGGGTCCATAAAAGTTAGAATTTAACACTCTTGAATTGTCCTTAAGGACCCATATCTTTTTTATTTTAGCAAAAAAGATTTCTTTTAACTGGATATGAAGGTGAAATATGACATTTTGTACCACAAAAATGCCATATGAGATGAGAGTTACTAAAAGATGTATACACAAAATCATTTTTGACAGTTTTTACTTTTGAAAAAGGTTTATATCCAATTTCGACTCTACTAAAAGTACTATTTTCATTTTTAAGAATTTTATCCAAAGTCTCTATACCTTGAGTGAATTTTGAAAGAGTATTTTTCAAGTTTTCAATATTTTCTTTCAAAACAATTTGCTCTTTTTTTAAAGGCTCATTTTCTTTTTGCAATACAATTAATTTTTTTTCAGAAATTGAAGACTCTTTTCGAGTTAAAATCTCATTTTCTTTTATCATTTTCATGGTGTAACGCCCCCATTTTCATGCCCAAATGGTAATACATTAATCATGGCCCTTTAAAGTAAAACTGATAATAAATCCTCATACTTGCATTACATGATGTAAATAGTATTCATGCGATAATATAGTTAATCCAACAACAATTAATTAAACAACAAATACCCCCAAGGGTTTACAAGTTTCCAAGGTTTGAGCCTGGTTACACAAAACGGTTATTCAAACCTACACATACAAAGCCCTTGGCTTACAATCAGAGTCACAGCAAATGAGCACATTATGCTTTCTGCACACACTTCCACGCCTTCAGTTAGGCGGAAACACCACATCTTTTCCTACACAAAAATCTCGTAGAGTGAGCATAAAACCCAGTAGAAAATTCTTAACAAAGCATATACATTTTATTCAAGTCTTGTGAGATAGAATGCATATGCCATGCCATGCCTTTTTCAAAGTAAAACACACTTTCATCTTTTGAAAACCATCATGCTCAATGATGTCATAAAATTTCAACTGCTCAATATTTATCAAATTTTATTCAAGGGGCGGTAAATACAACTCTGGTAATCCCTAGGTCGGTGTCTGTAAGTAGACCATACAAGTACTACCAATTTGTCATTTTTACCAGTATCAACTGGAAGGCTCGACACCTCTCATTTGTCATTTTTATCAATATTAACTGGAAGGCTCGACACCTATAATCTACACAACCTTTCAAGACTTACCACTGTATTTACCCCAAAACCATTTTATGAAAACTTGTTTCTCAACATTCTTTTCTAAATGCAAAGTTTTCAAATCAAATTTCAAAGCTCCTCATTATCAAATGAATTGATATGCTAATGCAATGATTAATAATACAATGCAATATTTCTTCCACTTTCGATACTCCCACACAATATTCCCATTGTGATCAAATTTCTCATTTCCCATTTCAATGCAATTTCACAAGATGAATAAATGTTTTTATTTCAATTCATCTAAGAGATAACATAATTCCCACATTTCAAACAATCCTAACAATTTAGTCATCTCAAGACTATATTAATACTTTTAAACAACAATTCCCAAAGCTTTAACAATTCTCATATTCCATGAAAACATCATTTATATGTAAATAAATAAACAATTTTCTAACATCATTTATTTTGGCATACAAAATAAATATAACAACATCTTCCAAAGATTTTCATCATCTTTCTAAAAACCCCCAATTTCTAGGTTTTCTCACAAAAACCAACCATTTTCAAATATTTGAGAAGATCTCACCGAAAACATCTTTCTTTCATCAACAAAGTTCAAAAACCCAAACTTCAATTTTTAAAGGAAAAGAAAGTAAACCCACTTCCAAAATCACTCATCTTCTTGAATCAACAATCAATTTTCAAAACTAATCAAAGGATGATTTTGAAAATCATCTAAATCTTGCAAAAATATATATATAACTCAAAAAAAATCCCTACCTCAAGCTTAGAAGAGGAAAACAAGCAAAACTCCAAATTTTCGATTTTGCCGGATTTTGATCACCACAGATTTAAATGTTGCTCTCACCAAACTCTTCACTTTGGCCTCAAGAACAGGTTAAAGGAGATACCACTTCCATAGTGTCATTCCCAAGATCCTTTCCACCCATAGAGAGAGCGTTCATACATGCCATGTAGGTGTTTTTATCCTAACATGTTCATAGAAGTGCACCATCAGATTAATGGTTCATAAAGATTTCGCTTGCTTTCAAAATTCACTCAAAGGAACTCATGGACAAGAGCAAGTGTGTAAATGGGCCTAAAATGGTCCAAGCAAATGTATTTTTGAATGAACCAATTTAAAAAGAATAAAGAGTGGATTTTTTACCATGTCAAATTGTCATTTCTAAGACACAAATGTACTTACCCTGAGGCAAGAAGTGAACCCGTTGGACTCCATGCACATGCAAAAACCTCCGAGGTATGGCTTTCCAGAACTGTCACATCACAGCTAGGAATTTCATAAGGCAAGGTCATTGAGCTTGTGCATATGTCCATTGGTTCTGGTCCTCCACCACTTGTTATGCTTCGACATGGAAGAAAAGTCTCACCCACACTCTTTGGAACACATATTTTTGCAATTTGCCTTTCACTAATAGCCAGCAACAAAGTGGTGAATCCCAACATCATCAATTCTGGTTTGATCTTGTCAAGAGCTTGAAATAGAGACTTCCTCTACTTCTTGTTGAAGTACTTGGATAAGAGAATAAGGGCATATTCAATTAGTAATGAGCTTGAAATCAGAACAAAACAAACAGTTGCCACTGCCCACATTGGTATATCTTCAAGGCTCCATAACCCTGCTTCTCCAGACATCTCTCTCTCTCTCTCTCTCTCTCTCTCTCTCTCTCATGTGCGTTGTGTCTGTGTCCCTCTCCCTCTTCCAGCTGTTGCTGTGTACATGCCGAGAGAAGCATGCTGCCAGAATTTTTTTTTTATCTCCCACCAGCCAGCTGCTCTGCCAGAATGGGAGAGACGTGCGTTGATCCTTTATGCATGTGTGTGAGTCTGTTCTCTGTTCCATTGTTCTACCCGAGAAAGATGAATTGTTTAGCTCCTGTGTGCTGTCCTTCATCTCTCCTCATGCACACTACCTCTCTCTCTATGTTATCTCATGATGATGTATCTATAGTGTGTATAGTATATTGAGAACAGTCAGACCCATGTCTCTCTCTTTAGAAAATATTCTTTACACCTTTTGACCCCACTCCAGCACCGCCTCTTTATTTTATCATTCACTCCCCCTCAATCTCTCTTCTTTTTTGTTTTTTTTAAACATTTTCCCACCGAAAGTGAGCAAGTCCCAACTGGAATGTAACCACTCTCCCAAAGTGAGAGAGAGATATATTATAAAAGCCCTTCCCACTCAAATTTTTCTTAGCCTCCCTCTCAAATAATTTTCCACTACCCTAAAAACATTATTCTCATGCTGACCATACATGCCAAACAATCACCACCACATTTTTTTTGGGAGGGGGGTCTTTACACATGGCTTCATTTTCTAAAGCATTTATTTTGGAAGTTAAGGATTCATTTTCTTTTGATAAACTTGAAATCACTTTCTTTTGACAATTACTTTTCAAACTAAGTTTCTTAAATTCAGCATGTAATTCATCAAAAAGTGATTGTAATTCATCAAACGTAAAAGATTCGTCATTTACCTTATCTTCGTTTTCAAGGGCCATTAAGCATAGGTTAGTAACCTCATTTTTATAAACTTCGGTTTCTAAATCGCTTTCATCACTATCTTCTCTATATGCTGCAATTATGGCTTTCTTCTTATCCTCCTTGAATTGTTTCTTAAGTTCCAGACATTCTGATTTGTAGTGTCCAGGTTTGTTGCATTCATAGTAGGTAACTTTAGATTTTTTGTGATTTTCTCCCCTTTGAAAATCCCTGTTGTTGAAGTCTTTTCTGAAAAAAATTCGCACGCCTTGTTTCTTTTTCACAAACTTTTTGAACTTCCTAGTGATGAATGCCATTTACTTATCATCATCTAAATTATCTTCCTCATCCTCTTGATGTTTTGAGATGGATTTGAAGGCTATTCCTTTCTTCTTGTTGTTGTCCTGCTCTTACTTTCCTTCTTGCATTATGAGCTAATGAGTTAAGAGAGATCTCATTAACTCATCTAAACTTAACTTTGATAAATAATTGGCTTCGGTAATGGCAATGACTTTTGTCTCCCAACTTTTTGGCAATAACCTAAGCACTTTTCTTACAATTTCAGTATTAGTATATATTTTTCCAAGAAAAGTTAAACTATTAATAATATCAGTAAAGTGAGTAAACATTTGAGGAATAGTTTCCTCAGGCTTCATTTTAGAGAGTTCATAATTATGGACTAACAAACTGACTCTAGATTCTTTAACTTGTTCGGTTCCCTCATGAGTCACTATAAGCTTATCCCAAATTTCTTTTGCGGTTTTACATGTGGAGATTATGTTGAGCTCATTGGCATATAAGGCACAGTACAACATATTTGTGGCTTTGACATTAATTTGGGCCATTCTAGTATCTGATTCATTCCACTCATCTTTAGGTTTTGATACCTTAAGGCCATCTACAGTTTTGGTAGAAATTTTTAGACCATTGCAAATAATTTTCCAACATTCATAATCATTAGATTGAACATGTATAGTCATCCTAGTTTTTCAATAGCTAAAATTTGTGCCGTTAAACAATGATGGCTTATTGGATGCTTGTCCCTCAGGTTAGGAATGACTAGGGGTTGCCATGATCTACTCTAAGACGGTTAAGTCATACAAACTAGAGTCTGGCTATGATACCAATTGTTATCCCAAGCAGACAACCCAAGAGGGGAGGTGAATTAGGTTATTAAAAATTTTACAATATTAAAAAATAATAAACACAATAATTAGAATTTTAACAAATAAAAAATAGAACAATAATTATCAATATAAAAGTAAAAAAGATAGTAAGAGAAAATCAAACACTGAGATTTATAGTGGTTCGGCACGCCGGGCCTATATCCACTCCCCAAGGAACCTCCTTGAGAATTTTTTTACTATCAAAATGAATCAACGCACCACCAAGGCTTCACCAAGCCTATGGATTTTGCACAGGTCTTATTTTTATCTATTAAGTCTCACTTAACAATAAATTCCTCGCTCTTACAAAATTCCTTCACAAAATAATAAATAAGGATAAGAGGTACTTAACCCTCTTTTATAATAATTCTCTCACAAAGAATAGATATAAAAGTGTAAGAACAAAGACTACACTTAGATCTGAAAGTGAAAGAGCATAATATAATACACTCAAAATTTTGGAGCATACTGATTTTTCTCTTCAAGTTCTTGATTTTTCTCTACACAAAACACTTCTATTTATATACAAAAATATACCCGTTAAAGGTAGGACGCTCTTTGCTAATGTTTTGGATTACGTAGGCACGCTCCTTGACAGAACAAAAGGCGTTTATTTTGTTTTCAATAAATACAACATGTGACATCCTTTTCTTTTGTCAAAAATTATGGCTAGATATTTGAGCAAACTTATTAACATGTGGATTTTGACCATAATTGAGGTAAAAATAATGTGCCTACAAAGTCCACATTTTCCTTTTTTATAAAATTAATTTATTTAGAAAATGTAGCTTTAGCATTTCAATTTCAAACTACAACATGTGAAATGTGTCGCAACTTTTCAACCTATATATATATATATAAGCAAAGGATGTAAAAAATATAAAGCACCGCTTCGCCATGCCACTTTATATTTTATATAAGATACAATTCCCAACTTTGCTAACTTTATATTATAATATATATTTACATAATATATTTAAAGTATGTAAAATAATTGCACATGATACTCATTATGTGGATATGTCTTACATACAAAAAAGATGCAAAATAATTTTGAATTCGGTGCAATATGTATCAAAAAGATATAATATAATTTTACTCAAAAGAGACAATTACATCAAATTTGTCAAAAGATAAATAGTGATCAACCAAATTATTCAAAACATGAATATTAAAATTTTCAAAATGTTTTTATTTAAATAATATTTATAACAAATGTATCATACAACATATATTTTAAACAGATAATATTTTGTGTCAAATAATATAAAATATGTATATTATTTACAAATTTTCAATTATTTTTAGACATCATTAAAATTAAACATGGTTAACATTTTTTAACCTTATTATTTGACTCAAATTTTACTTCGAGTATTATTATTTTAATTTGAATAATTTGATTTCTACACTTCAATTTTAGTTTTAATTTGGTCATTTTGTCCAAATAACCACCAATTTCTTTCACGTGTATACTTCAAGAGACTGATATGTGTCATAAAATCGATAATTTTAACATTCGAGTTGAACGAAAAAATTAAATTAAAATTGAACAAAAAATATAGGCACCAAATTATTAAAATTGAAACAACATGTGTTATAGTTTCAGTTTGATCCTTTATTTTTATTATAAAAAATGAATAATAAAAATTCACTAACTTGTGAAACAAGAGCAAAATATTCTACAAAATACATAGAAAAAAGAAATTGAATTTAACCTTGCAAGCAATTACTTAAATAAAAATGTTTATTTTTAACTTTTTTTTTTTACCAAATTTCCATCTTAATCCAATATTTGAAAAAAAAAAGTTTTTTTTTTATATCTAACTTTCTATTGCTTTCACCTTTTATTATTATTTTTTTCTAATTTGACAAGACAAGCTAATATTATACATATCAAAATTAAAATCCCTGCCACCACCTTTACTAGTACCACCACTAACACTACCACTGATGAAGCCAGTAAGGCTATCTCTAACGTTTAATCAAATTCATCACCCGATTTAAATTTGATAAAAAAAGTATACTTTTTTGGTCTTCAATGGTTTCATCAAAGCTATATCAAATTGAGAATATCCCTAATTTTTTACCAAACTGAGGACCTGGGCTAGTTTTCACCAGTTTACTATGCGTCTATGTTGGGAGTAGGACCCACTAGATGATCACCCGAACATCCAACCGGTTATTCCCCCCGGTCATCCGATTAATTAACCAATTCCCAGAACACAACCATGGTTTGGATGACAGAACTGGCTTGCAAAGTTATTTGTTTCTGAAGCAAATCTGTATGGAACACAGAGCAGATGACTATTCTCTGTCTCTCAACCAATCTGAAATTGGGCGTGAAAGTCATGGAAACCAACAAGTGGTTGTTCATGTTCTTCTTTACCTTGTATCTGAGTTCTCAGTATTGTTATAACGATCCTGGTTTCTCTTCCTTTGTTTGTTGTATTCCGGACTTAGGTTCTGTGGAGTTAATGGTTGTATATCTTGTTGTTATCCTTTAATTCCATATGTTTGAGTTTTAGGATGTGTTGGGCGTGTTTAGAACAGGTGGATTAAGCCTTAGTTCAAATTCTTGTTGCCCAGTTTTTGAGTGGTCCGCTCGAGCGGGTCCTTGTGCGCTCGAGCGGAGATTCCATACTTCCAGCATTTCGTGCCTCTGCAAAACTTCTACAGGTGTGTTTTTCACGCTAGAGCGGATTTCCTTACGCTCGAGCGGGTAGCGCTCGAACGGGTGTCTTGACGCTCGAGCGGGTCGTTCATTGTCTGTAAAAGTTCTGGAAAGGGGAAATCTATGCTCGAGCAGCCTTTCCTTTGTGCTCGAACGGGTGTGTTTCGCAGTTGTGTCTTGGCGCTCGAGCGGGAATCTTTACGCTCAAGTGGGTCCAGTTTTTGTGTCTTACGATCGAGCGTCCTATTACCCGCTCGAGCGGGTCATACGTATATCAGTTGGCAGCTAGGCATTTTTTAATCACTTTCCACTTTTCATTCTCTCTCTTACTTTCCCAAAAATCGATTTTGAGAACTCCTCTCTCTAGAAAATACCTTCTCTCTAGGGATTGATCTAGCTAGAGTGACCTACTCTCTTAGTGCCTTTGTAAAAAGTGTGTTGATCGTCGAGGGCTTCCCTTTGATCCGAAAAGTTTGGAGTTTGGAGCATTTTCGATTTCTTCATCTTCTCCGTTTGAGCTCTAACTTCGAGGTAGGGATTCCTACTCATTCTTATGTTCTTTAACCTAAATGTAGAGCTTTTGTATAAATGGTTTGGTTTGGGAAGTTAGGGTTTGTAATATATTGTATTGAAAAAGAGGGGTTTTGTCTTGTTGACTTATATATATATATATATATATATATATTTGGGGTCTTAAAAAGAGATTATTGTTGTTGTTAATAATACTTGGACCTTTGGGTCAATATTGAGTTTAAAGGGGAAAATGCCATATTTAGGTGTATTTGGGTCATTAGTGTAATTAATGACATTTGTTATGAAATTGAGTTGGGGATAATGAAATTTGATCATTAAGAGATAGAATGGTGAAGTAGGATTTATAAATCGCTCACTTTTAAAAATGTCAATTATATAACTACTTTGGGTTATCGGTGGAGGATAGTCTCGATTGTTGTAGACATTGCATGATGATTAGGTAAATTGAAACTAATCAAGTTGTGTATTTGAATACATGGGTGCCGAATCCCACGGATGAAATTTCCGTAAAATGGCCATTTGAATATAATTATACATGGGTGCCGAATCCCGCGGACGAAATTTTCGTAAAATGGCAATCCGAATATATCTACACATGGGTGCCAAGTCCCGCGGATGAAATATCCGTAAAATGGCCATAAGAGAATGAAAATACATGGGTGCCGAATCCCACGGACGCAATTTTCGTAAAATGGCAAGTTGTAGTGTTGTTGGCATGAGATGTAGTCTTACTTCAGTTATTTCGCCAGGTTCTGAGCCATGTTTATAAGTTAAGTTTTGTTAAGTTAAACATATATCAAATGCTAATGTTTTAATTATTGTTCATGTTATGTTTAGCATATTTCTACTGGGCGTTGGCTCACCCTATATGGGACATTATTTTCAGGTGTAGGTAGTATGCCGCCTCCGAGGCCTTAGCTTGGATGGCAGTGGGAGTCGAAGACTCTTTTTGTCTTATTTTGTTGTATTACATGTATATCAAGCCAATGGCTTATTTTGTGTAGAGTTAGTACTCTCCTTTTGTAGCCAAGTGTTGACTTGGAAAGTTGTAACTCTATAGGGCATTTACTTTTGTTGTCAACATGTAATACATTTTGTAAAGAATACTCTGATTTATGAAATTATGCTTTACTCTCTTTCGTCTAAGCATGTCAAGAATATATGATTTATGGGTTTATTTTGAGGGCGTTACAACTTGGTATCAGAACGTACCGAGTTCGAATACTTTGGGTACGCGGGAAGTGGTTAGTACCACAATGGGTTCGTCTCGCTTGATAGAGACTTAGATGTAGTGTTATATGCTTACGTGATAACATGATTATATGACTATATGGGTATGGGATTTAGTTTCTAGGATGTTGATTGGACCCTTGGGTTTCTATGAGTCTTGTTGGAAAAGCACTTGATCAATGTTGTTTCTAACCGGAACTCTAGTAACGCCTCGGGACTATTATTATCCGGAAATGAAATTCATAAGTGCTTATGTGATTATGTGCTTACGTGGAGTGAATTACAGTTGTCCATGTATTAGGACGCGAGTGTTTTAGCCTCGGCACATTTATGAATGTGCTAATGTTCTTCGTTACCTTTATTAAGATGTCAGGACGAGGACGTGGTGGTAGGCGAGGCAGGCCTAGGAGGCAGGAAATGCCTATACCGGATGATATTCCGGCGCAGTAGAAAGGGGTTGGTCAGGCCAACGTGGCCGAGTTAGCAGGTCAGCAGGCTATGGGCGCCTTAGCCCGTGGGATAACCGATGCTTTGAGGGAATCTATGGGCATTCTCAGAGCTGAGGTTCCAGTTCAGGCCCCGGTCGTTGATGCAGGACCTTCCTTTCAAAAGAGGGAATTCTTCCGGTCTAATCCGGATGAGTTTGTTGGGGATCCAAAGGAGCCGCTCAAGGCTGATGAGTCGTTAAAACAGATGACCAAGACATTTGAGATGGTTGGCATCGAGGATGGGTTATTAAAGGTGACCTTAGCATCCTTCCAGCTTAAGGGGGACGCGGGTCAATGGTGGAAGTTCACGAGGGGCCGTATTGGTGGCACCTGGGAGGCTTTTGTTGATGCTTTCCAGGAGAAATACTTAGCCCCAGCTATCAGGGAAAAGCTGAGGGATCAGGTTTGCCAGCTTAAGCAGCTAGGCTTGTTAGTGGCTGAGTTTGAGGCCGCCTTTACCAGTTTGTCCAAGTTTTCACCTGAGCTCGTGGCGTCGGAGAAACGCCGTTGTATTGAGTTCGAGAGGAAGTTGAGACATGGCCTCAAGATGAGGGTTGGAGGATCCATGATCTGGGAGTATGGGCGTCTTGTGGATGCCGCGACCCATATGGAGTCTATGATGGAGGAGGAGGAGAGGATGAGAGGCTCCAAAAGGAGTCAGAAAGGCCAGGGGGATGGTAGGAGGCAGAGGGGTTCTAACCCTCAGCAGTCCCAGAGTGCTTTAGCGAGATCTACCTTTCCAGTGCCGAGTTCAGGTTCTGGGAGAGGCAGCCAGGGGGACTTTACCTGTTTCAAGTGTGGTCAGCTGGGCCACAAGTCTCCAGCTTGCCCGCAGATGGGAGGAGGTCAGGGAGTAGTTTCATCTTCAGCTCGACCTTAGAGTCAGGGTCAGGGCAGAGGCTGGTCGTCCTCTGTCCTCTTGTTATTAGTGTGGTCAAACAGGACACCTGAAGAGGTTCTGTCCACAGTTGGGTGGTACACCCAGTGCGTTTGGTTCGAGACAGACGCAGAGTTCGCAGCCAACACAGTCTGTTCAGGCCTCGAGGGCCAATCAGGTGGCTTCATCGTCTCAGTCTGTGCATCAGTCCTTTGCTCTGAGAGGTGAGCAGGTAGATCAGGGGCCTACAGGGTGCGTGTATGCTGTTACCGCACAGGATCTTGTACCGGTTTCATCTGCTATGAGAGGTACCTTTTTGTTTTGCAACTCGACTGCCAATGTGTTGATTAATATGTGTGCATCTCATTCCTTTATATCTGCTGCATTCGCATCTGTTTTGGGATTAGAGTTAGCACAGTTAGCATCTCCTATTTGTGTTATATCACCTGTTGGGGGCGAATTGATTTTGAAACACGAATGTAGAGGTTGTGACATAGAGGTCGCCGACTGCCGACTTCCATTTCCTTTTGTAGTTATGCCCATGTCGGGTTTTGATGTTATTTTGGGTATGGATTGGTTATCGTCATACCGGGCAGTTATCGATTGCTACCGCCAAAGAGTCACAATATGTACCTTGAGCGAGGAGTGTTTCCATTTCTTGGGGGATCGGGTTGGTAGTGTATTGTCACCGGTGTATGATCCTCGAAGGCGGAGTGAGCTTAGTGGTCTTCTTGCTAGCTTTATGAGTAGTGAGTGTAATGAGACCCAGATTGTATTGCTGAGGGTGGTTGTGAGTATTCGGATGTTTTTCCCGAGGATCTCGTTAGTTTGCCACCTCACCGGGAGATAGAGTTCTCCATTGATTTAGTGCCCGGTACGGCGTCGATTTCTATGGCACCTTACCGTTTTGCCCCAGCCGAGTTGAGTGAGTTGAAGATTCAACTCCAGGAGTTGCTAGATAAGGGTTTTGTTCGCCCCAGTGTTTCACCATAGGGAGCACCGGCCCTCTTTGCTAAAAAGAAAGATGATGCCTTGAGACTTTGTATCGACTACCGGAAGTTGAATCGGGCTACGGTCAAGAATAAGTGCCCTATACCCCGTATTGATGATCTATTTGACCAGTTGAAGGGTTCCCGTTGTTTCTCTAAGATAGACTTGAGATCGGGTTACCACCAGTTGAGGGTCAGGGAGGAGGATGTTCCGAAAACGGTATTCCGTACGCGGTATGGCCACTATGAGTTTCTGGTGATGCGATTTGGGCTCACCAATGCACCGGCAGTCTTTATGGACTTGATGAACCGGATCTTTCGGGAATTCTTAGATCACTTTGTGATCGTTTTCGTGGATGACATTCAGATTTATTCGCCTTCTGAGGAGGAGCACGAGGAACACCTGAGAGTGGTGCTTGAGTTGCTTAGAGCCCATAGACTGTATGCCAAGTTTGGAAAGTGTGAGTTCTGGCTAAGGGAAGTCAATTTCTTAGGCCATGTGGTTTCCGAGGAAGGGGTGTCTGTTGATACATCCAAGATTGAGGCAGTGCAAGATTGGGCACAACCTAAGAGCGTTTTTGAGATCCACAGTTTTCTGGGATTAGCTGGGTATTATCGCCGGTTTGTGAAGGATTTCTCCAGGCTAGCTTCACCGTTGACTAGATTGACGCGGAAAGGGGTCAAGTCCGTGTGGAGTGAGACTTGTGAAAAGTCGTTCCAGGAGCTGAAGGTTAGATTGACCACCGCTCCGGTCTTGATTATTCCGGAGAGAGGTTTTGGTTACTCGGTTTATTGTGATGCCTCACGAGAGGGATTGGGTTGTGTCTTGATGTAAGAGGGGAAAGTGGTAGCTTATGGCTCACGTCAGTTGAAAATACACGAGAGGAATTACCCTACACATGACCTTGAGTTAGCAGCTGTAATTTTTGCCTTAAAGATTTGGAGGCACTACCTTTATGGTGAGAGGTTCGAGGTGTTCTCGGATCATAAGAGTTTGAAGTATCTGTTTACACAGAGGGACTTGAATTTGAGGCAGAGTAGGTGGATGGAGTTCATTGAGGACTACGATTTTGAGTTACACTATCACCCGAGAAAGGCCAATGTTGTGGCCGATGCCCTTAGTAGGAAATCCATTAGTGATGTTGCTTATATAGCCATCCGGGAGTGGGAGATGTTAGGTACACTGGGCAAGTTCGATTTGTTTCTAGGCGAATCCATTGAGGCTGCGGCCTTGTTTTTTGTTGTTGCACAGCCTACACTTGTGACTCGAGTGTTAGAGGCACAGAGAGGTGACCTTGAAGTAGAATCCCTCCGAGAGAAGATTTTCAGTGGGAAGGCTGAGAATGGTTTGACTGTGTATCCCGACCTGAGTGTGAGATACCGTGACCGTCTGTTTGTGCCGGACTCTTGCCAAGAAGAAGTACTCCGAGAGTTTCACCATTCACGCATTGCGGTACATCCGGGAGGCACCAAGATGTATCGTGATCTAGGTCGTCAGTTTTGGTGGCGGGGTATGAAGAAGGATGTGGCAGTTTTCATGTCTAAGTGCCTTACTTGTCAGCAAGTGAAGGCCGAGCATCAGAGGCCAGTGGGTTTGTTGCAACCCTTGCCTATTGCCGAGCGAAAGTGGGAGCATGTTACTATGGACTTCGTTGTAGGTCTTTCGAGGACTCAGCGGGGTAGTGATGCTATTTGGGTGGTTGTAGACCGGTTGACTAAGTCAGCGCACTTTATTCCTATGCGCGTGAGAGATTCGGTAGATCATCTTGCCGACTTGTATATTCGAGACATAGTGAGGTTGCACGGAGTCCCAGTGTCGATCGTCTCTGATAGAGATCCTCGTTTTACTGCTAGGTTGTGACAGAGTCTGCAGAGTGCCTTGGGCACTAAACTGACCTTTAGCACAGCTTATCATCCTCAGACTGACGGACAGTCCGAGCGTATTATTCAGATCCTTGAGGATATGCTTCAGGGTTGTGTCCTTGACTTCAGTGGGACGTGGGAGAGGCACTTGCCCTTAGTGGAATTTGCCTACAACAACAGCTTTCAATCTAGTATCGGTATGGCGCCGTTTGAGGCCTTGTATGGCCGACCGTGTAGGTCTCTGGTCTGTTGGGCCGAGGTAGGTGATGCACCTTTATTGGGCCCGGAGTTGGTGAGGGAAACGACGGAGAAAGTTGAGCTTATCCGTAAGAGGCTTGTTACAGCCCAGAGTCGCCAAAAGAGTTATGCCGACCGTAGGAGGAGGCCTTTGGCATTTGAGACGGGTGATCATGTTTTCTTGAAAATATCACCTAGGCGGGGTTTGATGAGGTTTGGGAAGAGTGGGAAGTTGTCCCTTTCATTTATCGGTCCCTTTGAGATCCTTGAGAGGATTGGGGAGGTTGCTTACTGTTTAGCTTTGCTACCGCAGTTGTCCGGAGTGCATAACGTATTTCATGTTAGTATGCTTCAAAAGTACAAGCCGGATCTATCGCACGTGTTGGATTGGACTGACTTAGAGGTAGATGAGGATGCCTCATATGAGGAGAGACCGGTATGGGTCTTGGATAGGCGGGATCAAGTCTTGCGAGGCAAACCATTCCCTTAGTTAAGGTTTTGTGGAAACATCACGGAGTGGAGGAAGCCACTTGGGAACGTGAGACAGATGTCCGTGAGAAATATCCGGACTTGTTTGTAAATGTTTAACCATGTATTGGGATTTTGTAATATTAATGAACTTTAAGAGCATTAAATATGTCTTAAGTTGTAAAACATTGTGAATGTTTTGGTTTATGGGAATATTGTGGAACTTGCCTTGTAATGGAAGTTTATTTTAACATTGCATATTTTAACTCTGTTATAGAAATGCAAATATAATTTGGCATCGAATTTGTTTTATAGTGCATGTTGATAATGCATGTTGGAGATTATGTTGGAAGTTGCCTCTTGAATAGAGATGGAATGACCGGTAATGGGTCAAGTTGTTGAATTTTACATTGTAATAATGTTGGTAATTGAGAAAACATGCTTTTGAAAAACTTGCACTTAATTTCGAGGACGAAATTCTTTAAGGGGGGGAGGTTATAGCGATCCCGGTTTCTCTTCCTTTGTTTGTTGTATTCCGGACTTAGGTTCCGTGGAGTTAGTGGTTGTATATCTTGTCGTTATCCTTTAATTTCGTATGTTTGAGTTTTAGGATGTGTTGGGCGTGTTTCGAACAGGTGGGTTGAGCCTTAGTTCAAATTCTTGTTGCCTAGTTTTTGAGTGGTCCGCTCGAGCGGGTCCTTGTGCGCTCGAACGGAGATTCCATACTTCCAGCATTTCGTGCCTCTGCAAAACTTCTACAGGTGTGTTTTTCACGCTCGAGCAGATCTCCTTACCCTCGAGCGGGTAGTGCTCGAGCGGTTCGTTCATTGTCTGTAAAAGTTCTGGAAGGAGGAAATCTACGCTCGAGCGGCCTTTCCTTTGCGCTCGAGCGGGTGTGTTTCGCAATTGTGTCTTGGCGCTCGAGCGGGAATCTTTACGCTCGAGCGAGTCTAGTTTTTGTGTCTTACGCTCGAGCGTCCTATTGTCCACTCGAGCAGGTCATACGTATATCAGTTGGCAACTGGGCATTTTTAAATCACTTTCCACTTTTCATTCTCTCTCTTACTTTCCCAAAAATCGATTTTGAGAACTTCTCTCTCTAGAAAATACCTTCTCTCTAGGGATTGATCTAGCTAAAGTGACCTACTCTCTTAGTGCCTTTGTAAAAAGTGTGTTGATCGTCGAGGGCTTCGCTTTGATCCGAAAAGTTTGGAGTTTGGAGCATTTTCGATTTCTTCATCTTCTCCGTTTGAGCTCTAACTTCGAGGTAGGGATTCCTACTCATTCTTATGATCTTTAACCTAAATGTAGAGCTTTTGTATAAATGGTTTGGTTTGGAAAGTTAAGGTTTGTAATGTATTGTATTGAAAAAGAGGGGTTTTGTCTTGTTAAATATATATATATATATATATATATTTGGGGTCTTAAAAAGAGATTATTGTTGTTGTTAATAATATTTGGACCTTTGGGTCAATATTGAGTTTAAAGGGAAAAATGTCATATTTGGGTGTATTTGGGTCATTAGTGTAATTAATGACATTTGTTATGAAATTGAGTTGGGGATAATGAAATTTGATCATTAAGAGATAGAATGGTGAAGTCGAATTTATAAATCGCTCACTTTTGAAAATGTCAATTATATAACTGCTTTGGGCTATCGGTGGAGGATAGTCTCGATTGTTGTAGACATTGCATGATGATTAGGTGAATTGAAACTAATCAAGTTGTGTATTTGAACACATGGGTGCCGAATTCCGCGGATGAAATTTCCGTAAAATGGCCATTTGAATATAATTATACATGGGTGCCGAATCCCACGAACGAAATTTTCGTAAAATGGCAATCCGAATTTATCTACACATGGG